>NC_142650.1:45610000-46900000 GCF_055504915.1 Nelumbo nucifera | reverse complement strand
AAGAGTTCGCTGAGCTTCTTGCGGATCAATGTCACTACCCTTCTCCGCATCGTTTACTAAAATGGTGATCTCATTATTGCCTATTCTAGCGAATCGAGATGAAACGTGGTATCACTTTATTCTTTGTGCAAGTGCCCACGGGTAGCGGTGCTGCCAAACAGTGTAAAACAGGAAAAAAAAAGAACTGTTGATGATTAGTATTTATGCTGCAAAATCATAGTTCTTTTCCACAAGATCTTATTTTGAATTCTTTGGATTTTAGAAAACGACACCCATTGACCCCCTTTCTCTCCTCCAACTGCATATCTTGCAACTTTATCTTCTATTTTCTTTTCCTAGTAATGGTGAAATGACAATTTTTTTTTGTAGTGTTTTATTTTTTATTAAATAAATGTTAAAAGAAAAATAGGAAAGAATTTTGTTGCATCAATTTTTGACACCTGGCAAGTCTAGGTCAACAGGCATCGTCCACATGATTAATTTTTATCAGCAGAAAACAAAAAAGGGCACTTGTTCCAAGGAAAAGATACTAAAGCTGGAGAACCGATAAGGCGACAACAATTACAAATATAGGTAGCTAGAGTTAATCGGGGAGAAAGGGAAGGGGAGAGGGGGAGAGGGGGAGAGGGGGAGGTCATATCAATGTCATTCAGTTGGGATGCCTTTGAGAAATTGGCATGGCAGCCCTCCCTCAAGGCCTCAAGGTCTCAACCCTCACGCGGCAGGAAACCCTTACCCTACAGGCTCGAAAGCCGGCAAGCATTAAAATACAAGTTAGCCACGCCCACGATCATGTCGTCTTTACAACTGTTGTTGTTGTTGTTGTGTTACGCTTATACAGAATTTAACTGTGGACCTTCCATTATTGACTTGTTCTGCAGCTTCTTGTCTTTTTCTCCATCAAATGTCCCTGCTTCCCGGCAAATGTTTTCTTTCAGCGGATACGGAATTTCTATTCTCCAAATTTATAACTCTTTTTAGCTCTTCTCGTCCATTGGATTGTTCATTTGTTTTCCTTTTTTTCAAAATTGCTTAATTTTATGCAATTTTAATTTCAGTGTTGTAATTGGTGGAAAAAGACAAAATTTAAACATGGCCCATGCAGGTCTCGAACCTGCGACCTTCGCGTTATTAGCACCACGCTCTAACCAACTGAGCTAATAGGCCAGATTGATAGGAGGTGATTATTCAACCTTACTAGTGAGGTATTTCAAGTGAAATGGCAAAGGGAAAGCAAAGCAGTGTGAATGGGAGGAAGAATTTAACTGTTAGGAAGGAAATGATGATGAAGGGAGGTCAGGAATGCCGTTCAAGCTCATCCTGTGCAGCCTGCAAATCGCTGAAGAGGAGATGCAGCCCTAATTGTATATTTGCGCCTTATTTCCGGGCTCACGAAGCGCGCAAGTTTGCAAGAGTCCACAAGGTTTTCGGAGCAAGCAACGTCAGCAAGATACTTGCAGAGGTCCCGGAGGAGCATCGAGAGGACACCGTCAATTCGTTGGCTTACGAGGCAGAGGTGAGGCTCAGGGACCCTGTCTACGGTTGCATAGGTGCCATCGCTCTCCTACAAGCCCAAATGCTTCAGCTCCAACATGACCTCGCCATTGTTAGAGCCCGTCTGGCTCGCTACAACGCCGCCACCAGTCGTGCTGTACCTGTACCCCTCCTCCCAGCTGCAGCTCTCCCCGGTTTTCCTATTTCAGATGCAATGAGGTCTCAGACCCTTCTTCAAGGTCACAGATCCTTGTGTACTCAAGAATACCAGCAGCAGAATGAAAAGGGAGATGATTTTCAATGATCCTTTCTCTCTCTCTCTCTCTCTCTAGGATGAAGTAAATTAAATCGACTGCTGTTGTGAGTGAGACAGGTGTGTTTTCTTTTAATTTGCCATCCACATTGCGTACTGCCATTGTAGAGCGTATCTAGTATTGAGAGTAGATTTGTAGAGCCATCACAAAAACTATCAAGCTTTCAGTTTGGGGGTCATTCAATATCTGTTTCTCGTGATAACAGCACAACACAAAATAGAAAAGCTGAAAGTTCTCTCCCCCACCACATACAGAGTGAGAGTCATACACAACTAGTTACTAGTACGTACTACCAACATTGGCAAATGGGGCTGTCACCATCTGCTCACCAACCCAGATCACAGCTGATCTCATCCTAATCCCACTCACTGTTAATGCTAACTTTCTAGCTATTTGAACTGGGGGGGTGGGGGTGGGTCGGAGGGAGGACGCATCATCAATCATCATCAGAGGATCGTTGGCTGAGTCCGGCCAAGGAAGAAATGGGCTCCGGTTGGGTGGATCGATCTCATACCCGAACGGCACACCCTTCCTTAATCTTCACTAGGTGTGGGGTGTGGGGTGTAGGCCGTGTGGCGCATGCGCATGCCATGGTCCACGTACAGCCTACTCATTTATTGCAACAACTAATGTATAGGACATATATATGTAGACCAGTAAAATTCTAAATAATCCGGGGATCTTCCACATGGCAACATGGTTGGGGCGGGCCCCAGCTGACGTGGGGAACACCCTTAGTCTGTACGGTTAACGTCGCCGAGGAAAGCTCCAAATAAATGTGGGGCCGGCCACAGCCCACGGGCTGATATGATGAGAGTGCTCTCCAAAGGATACCAACCATATCCCAATATAATCCATGAATGTTCTGGCTGGTAGCAGCTGCGCTTCCTTTATAGTAGTACCTGGCAAAGTCAGAAAATAGGTGATTGCGGTTTGTTTATGTATTAATGCTCCAAAGTTTAAACTTCAAAGAAGAAGGTGTTAACTGTTAAGTGAAGCTGAGGGTCACCTTGAATTGCTTATTGGGTTGCCGAAACATGTCTGATAAGTCCCCAGTCCCCACTCACTCGGCCACTCGGCCGCTATGACTCCTCACACCTGGCGCCTCACAGGCGCCTCGTTCCCTCATCAGACCAGATGGCAATCGAGTGCCGTGAATGGCTAACATTACCAAAGGATCAATAGCGCAGTTGGCAAAACAGAGCTTGGGAATCAAAAGTGCCATCTAACTTAATATCCATCCTGCTGCCGCAAAAATTATTCAATGCTTAGTGCGGCAAGAATCGCTAGATGTTAAAATCTCAGGATGGCAATAAGGCTGCAAAACAACTACATCGATCAAATCTGCCCGGTCGGTTTCGGTTTATATAAAAAAATAAATCAACAATTTGGTATAAAAATCAAAATTAAACTGAATCAAACCTGTTTAAGTAATTATTAATTAGTTTCTATTTTATTTATGTTAAATATTGATATATTTTATTTGTGTTTTGTTTGAATTTTGAAAAAAATTGGTTATTTATGATAAAAACTAAAAACATAAAACTAATACAAATATAATACAATGGTACAATATTTAATTCAATTTTGTATAAATTTAAATATATATTGATAAAAAAACAGTTTTGCATAAAAAAACTAATTGATTTAAATATATATTTTGATTTTGCATAAAAACTAAAAAGAAATAAACTTAAATATAAATAAATATTCAGAAATAAACATTTTAATTTAAAATATATTTAAAAACCGACTAAATCAATAAATCGACCAAAACCGGTCTTTTATGTTTGGGTCAGTTTTGCTTCAGGGTCGATCGGTTTCGATTTAGTCAATAAGTAAACCAACTAGGTCAAGTCAATTGAAAAAAATGACTCAAACCGACCCAACCCGATCAGTGAATACGCCTAATTAGAATATTAGGTACTATTAATAAATAAAGTAATAATAATTTTAATGTTGTACTCGAAAACAACATTCTATGAGCCTTCCTATCTAATTTTCAAGCCAAATTTAAAGAAAAAGGGAAGAAGAAGAAGAAGGATGAGAGATGAAGAGAAAGTGAAGAAGAGAACTTACCGCTGGTCTTTGGTTCCCGGTCGTCGGTTGATTTTTAACACCAAATGTCATGTAATCACCCGTGGTCTGGTCACAGCATACTCAGAGACAGTGTGGAGGAGATTTCAAATGTTTGGGTTTTATTGTTTTTTGTGATATAGTGGCCGGGCCGGTTCAATTGGATGGACTATTGTTAACGGAACAATCCCATTAAATCCCCATTAATTCAATAAAATGGTATGTTTGTCATGCTTCCCATGAACAAGAGGTTTAACAAGATGCGAGCCCTTGATATTGAGGGTCTGAGACGTTATTTGTGGTCTCATTGTTGGGCGAACACTGTAGCAATATTTTGGGTCAAGAAAATGACATAATATTTAACTGTAAATTTTGATTTATTTTGGTAAATTAACAATTAACCAAAAATAATGAATAATTTTGGTAATTATGGGAAATTATTAATTTATTAATTTTAGTATTTTTTTATTTTGGTGAATTATTAATTTCCAAAAGTGAAATAATTTTGGTAATTTTTGTACATTTATTTTGTTAATTTTGGTGGTTAATTTTGTTATATGGAAAATTAAACTTGTCATTCATTTTATTATATTAACTTTGGTAATTTGGTATATTAATTTTCATTAAAAAAATTATTTTTTGGTAAATAAATGCTGGTAATTTTTTATAATTTAATTATTGTATTCTGGTTATTTGGGAAATAATTTGGGCAATTTTAGATAAACCAATTTCATAAGTTTGGTAATTTAGGTGAATCTAATAATTAATCAATACAACATAGGAAATTTGGTGCTCTCGTTACAACTTATTTGAGATTCAATGAACTAAACCAAATCATGGTTCTCACTTCTCAGTATCTATATATTCTCTTGATAAGTAA
The DNA here is from genome assembly GCF_055504915.1 of Nelumbo nucifera. Taxonomy (NCBI): domain Eukaryota; kingdom Viridiplantae; phylum Streptophyta; class Magnoliopsida; order Proteales; family Nelumbonaceae; genus Nelumbo; species Nelumbo nucifera. The sequence continues at coordinate 46,895,236 of NC_142650.1, read as the reverse complement.
AGTTTTATTTGATCAAAATTTTTTTTCTTTTTTTTTTTTTTTTGAAAATTGAGAAGAACCTACCACATCATCCATTTCATCTAAAACTTTAAAATTATCAAACTATTTATATAACTTATATCAATGAAGTAAAGATAGGATATGATACACCTATCTGATATGTTATATAGTTCCTTTTACTTCAATTTTTCTTGACAATGTTGGTGCATCACACAGGGCCCAACTAAAGCTGACAAAACATGACATGTTATATTTTATTAACTCGTCAACGAGATCATACATATTCAACTCAGAAGCCTAACTGATATTGTGATAACGACCATTCCGATGCATCATCCTCTTCCCATAATTCTCTTCAACCCACTTTCAACTTCAAAGTGGGAAAATCATGTCTGTTCGGCATCATAGTCTAACCCAAAGTGAAATGGATGGATAACATGGGTTGGGCCAGAATCCACTCTGTATTACTTCCTTGCACCTCATGGGGGGATTTGTCTGCAGTTCGAGGGCCATACTCAGCCCAAGCCAAAAGGTGTTCGTTCATATCCCTCAACCAAATACATATCTGGATTTGTCAGGTTATGGCGGATTGGTACGGCAAAGTAGGGATTTGCTCGCTTACAATACAGCATAAACCAAAAATTCATAAATATGAAACCCCACCCCACAGGGTTTTAGCTGAAACCTTCTTAATACTGATTCAATATGCAAAATCACTTGATTTCTTGTTTTGGTTGGGATTTGGGAAATAGGAATACACTAACACCAATACTCAACTTTTTAGTTTTTACTAAAACTAGTAGAGACCCGTGCGATGCACAGCAAAATCCAATCTCTAATTTGCTGGTAAAAATGATCAAAAGGATATATTGAATGTCGGCTACTAGTAAATTTCTAAAAGTATATATATATATATATATATATATATATATATATATATATATATATATATATATATATATTAAATTATTGATTTTTTAAATATACTAAATAATTTATTTTCTTTTTAAATATATTATTTACAAAATTACACTAATTTATCTTTTATTTTTCAATGTAACTTAATTAATAATTACCTTTTTCTAAAATTTTCCAATATCATACTAATTTATATTAATAACAGAAATAATTTGTGCAATTATTGGATCAAATTACCGTTTTCCTTTACCAATACTAATTTATCTTTAATAATTTAAAATGAAAATCACACAATTTTTAAATAATTTTCCAAAATCGATCAAATGTAATAAAATTTCCAAAATATTCCATAATTTTCAATAATTATTTACTACATTATAAAGAAATTTTCCAAAATTACATTAATATATTTTTTAGTTTCTTCTCCAAAATTTTCCAAAATTATGATATTTTGTTTGCCAATTTGCAAACTCCACCAACTCTTTCCTGGAGCTATAATTGTTGACTTTATTTTTCAATTTTATAATTTTTAATTAATTTTAAATGACATTTATAAAGAAATTATTGGTTGAAAACTTTGTATATTCATTGATTTCTAGTAATTTTTCTGGAAAATAACACGATTTAATTGTTAGTGTAATAAAATTAATTTTAAGAAATTGTAACTATAGTAAAATATTTATTATAATGATTACTCTATTTAATTACTACACCAAAACTCCAATAATAATTATTATTTTAATATTATTTTGAAAAGTAATTAATTTAACTACACTAATAATTATTATTGTTGGAATTACAGTTATTTCAAAATTACTGTAATTACAGTTTTTTGAAAATAACAAATTTTACTATAATAATTAATGTAACTTAATAATTATTATTACACTAAGAATAAAATTACACTAATAAAATTACATTAATAAATTTCTGAAAATGTAAATTCCAATGATAATTATTACTGTAATTACTATCAGCAATAAAATTCCAATAATAATTATTGTTATAAATTTCCGTAAAATAAAAATTTACACTAAAATTTCAAAGATAATTATTTCTGTAATAAAGTTAATATGAAAAACAAATCTGTAATTAGAAATAAAAATTTCATTACAATAATTATTGTAATTGAATTATTACAATAAAATTCCAATAAGATTTATTAGTGTAATAAAATTATTTTGAAACAAACTGTAATTATTACAGTAATAATTATTATTGGAATTTCTGTATTTAAAAATTACTGTAATTACAGTTATTTCAAATAACAGATTTTATTGTAATTTATAATTTTGTAGTAATTATTATTATTAAATAATGGAAATTTATGTAATTTAATAATTACATTATTGGAATTGGTACAAAATGGAAAATTGTTATTTATGTAACAATAATTATTACTATTAATTTCCATTATTTTAAATCAAGATTCGCAGTTTTTTCTATTATTAATTTTTCAAAAATTATTAGATAAAGGGAATGACTATTTGAGATTATGAAAAAAGGAATTAGTTAAACTACACTAACAATTATTTTAGTGTAATCTTTATAATTACATTGATAATAATAAAAATTTCAATAATTATAAATTATGATAACATAATTATAAATTTTCAATAATTACAATAATTTTCCATAATATTCCAAAAATTAAAAACGTCATAAAAGTCCAAAATTGCACTAACTTATCTGTTATTTTCAATTAAAATTAATCAATAATTTTCTGAAAATGTAATAATGAGACTTATGCTAATTTTCTGAATAATCTATTATTAATTTTCAATAATTATTTATTGGTTGAATAATCAATAAATTTTCAATAATTTCAGTAATCTAATGAATAATCAAAAAATCATCCATAATTTCATTTTTGAATGAAATTAATCAATAATTTATAATTATCTGAAAACATAATTATAATTTTTAGAAATGTAATTATTTCAATATCTTTTACCAACAATCAATTACTAAAATTTTTAGAAATTATTGATAATGATTTATTGATAAATATTAATAGTAATTTATTAATAAATTAATTATTTGTATTTATTTTCAGAAATTACTATTATTATTTTTGTAAATTTAAACAATTATTATTGATTAATAATTATAATAATAAATTTATTAAAAATAGTAATTCTTTAATTGTTCTAATTTATTAATTATTGCCTCGCTAATTAATATATTAATTATAGATTATTGTAATATACTTATTTATTAATTAATGCATTAATAATTTATTAATTATCTCATTTACTAATCCAAACAATTATTATTGATTAATAATTATAAATAATAAATTATTAATAATAGTAATGCTTTAATTGTTCTAATTTATTAATTATTGCCTCGCTAATTATTATATTAATTATAGATTATTGTAATATACTTATTTATTAATTAATGCATTAGTAATTTATTAATTATCTCATTTACTAATCTGGTTGGACTAGACCTGTTCTAAAAATGAACCAAACATTTATAGTCTAGGGTGTTCGCCGAAACTCTACTTGTCCCATTCTCTTTAAGCATTTTAAGAGGGGATAGGATTGGAAATATGAAATCAGGGAGGGGATAGGATTGGAAACTCTCAAACTCTATTTGTCCCATACTCTCATTCTCTTCAAGCATTTTAAGTGGGGATAGGATTAGAAATATGAAATCAGGGAGGGATAGGATTGGAAACCCCCAAACTCTACTCGTCCCATTCTTTCCATGCATTTTAAGAGGTGATAGGATTGGAAATATAAAATCATGGAGGGATAGGATTGAAAATATAAAATCAAGGTGTTGGACGATTCATCCATTTCTTCTTTTTTTATATTATATATATAAATAGATAAGAAATAAAAAAGAAATGAGAATTTATTAATCCCTCCCTCTCCCTCACTAAGAAAGCAATCACGTAAAATATATTTGTTTGTATTGTTGGGTTAGCGGTAGCCCATGGATCAACCATGTCCAAAGTCGATTTGGGTTTTCAGTCTTCAAAGCCAAGTCCAAAGTCTCTCCCACCCCCCGCAAGATGCTACAGTCGCATATTGGGAACATCTGAAAATGAATGACACAGATGTTTTTCCCTATTTGCGGCTGTTGTCATGTGAGTAGGCTGGTCGGTAGCGTTTTGGGCGGTGGAATGACCAAACATTCCGGAATTGGAAATTCCATTATTTCATTGGCTGCGGTGGTTGTCTTTGGCATTTGGTATTCTTCATCCATATCATCAAATTTGATGCATTCGACCAATGACAAAATTTTCTTCCTCCACAAATGTTTTTTAGGTATTTTTACCAATTTTGTTGCTTGCTCCTGCTGATTGTACAAGAGACTTGGGTTTGAATCCCTCCTACATCAGAGTTGGGGGTTCATGGATTTGTGGTTGCATAATCCACTATAACGTCTTTGTATGTTGTAATATAATTATATATGCATATATGTAAAGTTAATTATTTCAATATTTTATATTTATATAAATTTATTAGATGTATGTATAAGCTATAAACTTTTAATCTTTTTTCTTTTAAATACAATAAAATGGATTTGGATTCAAAATTTTAACAATTGGATGGTGATGGTGCACGATCTAACTACTCCTAGTTGGAGGACGATTCGGACTTTAGGTGGACGGCAAATTGGATCAGTCTGTAAAACAATCTATCGAAGAATCCGGGGTGGCTAATTCGGCGAGGTCGCTCCGATGCTTAAGTCAGTATGCTGTAAATGCGAGCAGAGTGCTTGAGAGCTTGAGTGCTAGAGAGTAGAGTAATCACGCATACCTTTGCCTTGAGGTTCCCGTCTTTATATACTGGAGTAGTCGTGGGTCTCATAAAAGAGCTTCGGGATCTCCGGGGTGTGGAGATAGGGTTCGTTCCGCTTCCGAATGAGCAGTACGTAGATAAGGCTTATCGTTTCACTTCCAACTCTGGCAGAGCCAGGATGAGTCCTCATTATGATCTTGGAAAAGTCGGGATCTGTTAGCTCATTGTGATCTCGAGAGATTCGGGGTCTGTTGGGGAGGCCTTTGGAGTTGGTTATATACGCTTTGGCTTGTTAGCTCCGATCTGGAACTTCGATTCCTCAGTCCTGAACTGGACTAGATACCGAGGTGCCTCTACGCCGAGGCAGGTCTGAGCTGAGGTGGCTGGACACTCGAACTGCGAATGTTGCAAACTAGGCTTGTCAGGCTGAGCTTTCGTCCCTTGATTAGATCGTGCCCACGTGTCCCCTTCTCGGTAGGTCGGGCAAAATCACCCTTCATCAATTGCCCTCCACTCCCCGAGCCAGGGGTCTCAACTCGGTGCAGGGAGCTCATGACGAGTCCAAGTGGATTTGGCACGAGGTCTAGGTGGCTTGACGGGTGAATCGTTGGCCGGACCTGTTCGACCGCCCAGCTCAACCCAGGTCGCATCTGAGTTAAGCGCGGACGTCACACCGTTTTATAAACTCCACAGATGTCAAAACACGCGCTAAATTGATTTTAACCTCGGGAGTCGTGCAACCAGTTTCCCTAGGAGTCGTTAGATCGTGTTGATCTCGATCGTTGATCCCCAGATATACTGGCTATAAATAGGGGCCAAGGGGCTCATCTTCCTTGCCACAAGTCCGCAAATCCGCAATCTTTGAGGTCGCATTCAAGTCTTTCCGAGATCGCTTTCCTTTCTTTGGTCTTCCTTTCGATGAGTCTTCCTTTGCTTTTTCCTTTCGATTCCATGTCTTTTTAATATGTCTAGCTTTAACTTTGATAGTCTCTTAGACGGGAGCGGTGAATCCGCTTCCTCGGCTCAGACCGTGGATCCTCGTCCTACTGAGGAGGTTACTTCGGGCTAGGATGTGGACCACGGTCCTCCCGAGGTGAACTCACCTTGGCGAGAGCGAGAGGCCTCAGGTAACCTGGTTTCCACCTCACATCGAGGTCGGCTGCCAAACAACTTCGGCCCGTCGACAAGGACGGCGGACAGGCTCCTAAACTTAGTAGCCCGATACAAACTTTCCGATGACTTTGTGTATAGCATCCCCTTAGGCAACTTCACTTGGGATCACGGTCACGATAAGATCGTGATCTTCGAGGAGTTGCTCGCAGCTGGTATTCGCCTTCCACTTCACCCTCTCATAGTTGAGATGGTAAAATTTTTCAACATCACCATAGATCAGTTACACCCGAACTCTATACGCAACATCGTAGGGACCATTTCACTTTTTCACAATTACAACCCTCCCCTTGACCTCAACGTTTTTTCTTCTATTATTTCCATAAAAAAGAATTCGTATTGTGTTCTGCCCGAGCACAAGCGAACTTACTATCTGTCGCCTCACCCCGGTTTCAAACTTTTGCACGAGCTCCCTAACAAGATCCCACCCTGTAAGAGGCGCTATTTCGTGGTCCACAACACCGAGGGGTGGCCTTTCCCAACTCATTGGAGGGCAGCTTTCCAGGACCCCGGCGTTAGGTTGGACCTGAAGACAAGGGAGGCGCTCCGATCTTGGGAGGAGCTCAGCCTGAATTTCGAAGACTTCGTGACCGAGGAGAAGCTCGTGCAGGTCAATCTGAGTCCTGGTAAGTCACTATTTGATGTACTTTCTCCGTCACTTTTACTTCGGTACTGTATCTAACAGCTCATTTTTTGTCGTAGCTGTCATGGACATCCCCGCTAACGAGCTCTTCAGGAGCATGAAGAGGGGGAAGAAGAAGAGAGCCTTCAAGAAGGCTTGCGTTGAGGACCCACCAGCTGTCGTTCCTGAGCTCGAGCAACCATCAACTGCCTATCAGCCTCCTATGATAGATCTGGTCGAGGAGGACTGAGGCAAGCCCTCCCCACCCCGCGTGCCCTAGGAGGCTACGTCTGCGGAACCCGTCCCAGTAGTGACGATGCAGTTTGGAGTATTTTGACTCCAAATTTCTGCCTTCTCAAGAGCAAAGGGCGCGGTATTTGCTGAGGAGGTTGCTAGTTGGGCTGTATTACCAGTTGCTCAGCTTAGGGCCCGAGCGGCTACTCACTGCATGGTGGTAAGTTCTCGGACTTGTCTCTTCAAACTGTCTTGTACTTGGATTTTTGTATATTGACGCCTGTTTTATTCTCTTGGTAGGTGAATTCCACCATCCACGCCTTGGTTTATCAGTCCGAGATGAACTTGAAGCGGGCCTTCGGAGCCGAGGAGTCTTCCCAGAAAGCCCATGTCGAAGTGACCATAGCTCGCAACGAAAATAACTAGCTGAAGAACGATGCGCGGGCTAAGAAGGAGTTGCTCACTTTGTTGATGTCAGAGAAGAAAAGCTCGAGGAGCGTGAGGCGGCATTGAAGAGGGAGGTGGAGAACCTCGAGGCCCATGTGAAGGAACGAATCGAGCTACTTCTTCGGGCCATGGAGGAGGCCAAGGCTAAGGCTGTCGAGGAGTAAAAGTCCTCCGTGGAGTTTTGGAAAGAGCTGGTCAGGGTAGGGATGGCGAGTTACCGCAAAGGATTCAAACTTAGCAGGTGGTTGACTCGGCGTGAATTTCCCCAGCTCGATCTCAGTGCTATAATCAATTCGAGAATCACTGAGGAGATGGGCGTCGAAGCTGCCCAAGATCCGGACTCCGAAGCAGAAAGTGGCGGTGACCTGCTCGACGAAGATGAGGAGATCGGTGCTGGCGAGAGCCGTATGGAGACATATCCTCCTGCCGAAGCCTCCAATAAGGATGAGGAGACTCGAAGTGACTAGATGCCTCTTTTCTTGGACCCCCTTCTGTAATACATCGAGCTCAGTCCATTGAAATTTTTTTTTTGTACCCGAAATTCCATATCAATGAAATACAAGTGTTTTTGCAATCTTTGTGTGCAATTTTTTTTTTCTGAGTGTAGATTACTCCCGAACTGGCGAACTAAACCAAATAGGAGTGAATTTTTTTCCCAAGTGTAGGTTACCCCGAATTGTCGAGCTAACGAGCTGGACTCCAAGTAGGGATAACTTCATTTCATTGTACGTCGAGGTGGGCAGATACTATAGGGTATATACCCGACATGTCTGCATATGGGCTACTCGCTTAGGTGTTGGTTATCCCTTAGTGCCGAGCCATCGGTCCTGACTTCAAATGGGATTAACCTGTTGTTATACGCCGAGGAGGGTTAGACGTCGTAGAGTTTGTATCCAAATTGTCTATGCCACAGGCGTGAGAACTGGTCTATCTATGCTGAAGAGGCGACTAGGACTTGTCGTAGTGCCGAGGTCTTATGTCAACTCGGCACCATGGCCCTTAGGCTTCTGGGAGTGACTCGCAGTCCTCTCTCCAGTTCGATGATCCTTATTGACCAGTTCGGTGGTCACAAGTAGTACCTTCTCAGGTTGTCGATAGACATGTTCATGGGCCGGGCCGAGTCGGGCTCGGGCCGGGCTTTTACTCATCATTAATGGAAATACGCTAGGCCTGAGCCCGAGCTCGGCCCGACCAACGGGCCTATAACTTAGGCCTGAGCCCGGCCCTGATAAAAAGCCTAAAGCCCGAGCCCGAGCCCGAAGTCCGACCTAATAAAAAAATTACAATTTTCCCTATTCAAATTAGAATTAAAAATTCAGATGGTTTTTTTTTCCTATTTAAATGAACAATGGGCCTACAATATGGTTTTTTTCCTTTTCTTTTACGTTTTAAAACACAGTTTTACATTCTTAAATCAAAAAATTATTCAAATGGACATAATCACATAACCCATTTTAAGTCTAATTTTAGGTCAGGTCGGGCCGGGCTATTTTGACAAAACCCAAGCCTGGCTCGAATTTATTGCGGGTCGGGCTTTTTGGCCCGAGTTTAAGCCCGCGGGCCTATAAACATGTTCAAGCCCATCCGGGGGCCAGGTCGGGCCGAGCTGGCCCGTCGGGCCCCCCGGCCCATGAACAGGTCTAGTTGTCGATATTCCATGCTCGAGGTACCTGCATACCTTCCAAAGTCTCGAGCTCGTACATTCCTTCTCCGAACACCCGTCTTACTCGGTACGAACCTTCACAATTCGGTCCGAGCTTACCAACGTCGGGCTCAGGTACCAAAACCTTCCGAAGAACTAGGTCGCCGACGCGGAAGTGTTGTTTTCTGACCCGGGCGTTATAGTACAGAGCTACTCTTTGTTGGTAAGCTGTGGTTCGGATGTAAGTCAGGTCTCAAACTTCTTCTACCAGGTCTAGGTTGGTACGGAGCTCATCATCGTTCGTCTCCTTGTCGTAGGCCTCCAACCGTAGTGTGGGCACCTCGATTTCCGCCGGGATCACTACTTCTATGCCGTAAGTGAGGTTGAAACGGGTTTCACCTATGGCGGTCTTAATGGTAATTTGGTAGGCCCAAAGGACATTGGGCAGTTTGTCCACCCACAACCCCTTGGCTCGAGCTAAGCAAGCTTCCAGTCCGCGAAGTATTGCTTTGTTAGTGACTTCTACTTGCCCGTTCACCTAGGGGTATACAACCGGGGTGAAATTTTGTTGGATTCCCATTTCGGCACACCAGTTTTGAAACTTGATATCCTCGAACTGCTTCCCATTGTTGGAGATAAATACCCGTGGTAGCCCGAAGTGACATACTATGTTTTTCCAGAAGAAATTATGTATGTTGTGGGCTGTGATTGTTACCAAAGGTTCGGCTTCCACCCACTTCATAAAGAAGTCTACTTCTACAACCAAGAACCTCCTCGGTCCTATTGCTGGCGGGAAAGGGCCAAGGATGTCGATTCCCCACGGCGCGAAGGGCCATGGGCTAGTGATGTATTTTAGATCAACAACAAGTTGATGGTGAATGTTGGCGGGCATCTAGCACCTGTCGCACTTCTTGACGAGCTCGAGTGCATCTGCCTTCATCGTGGACCAGTAATAGCTTTACCGCAACGCTTCCTGTGCTAGAGCTCTGCCCCCAAGTGTCCACCGCATAAGCTTTCATGGGTGTCGTGGAGTACATGCTCGGCCTCTGAGGGTCGCAAGCAGGGCAGGTAGGGGAGCGTGAAAGATCTTCCGTACAGATATCCTTCTATAAGGACGTACTTAGCTGACTAGTGCTCTACCCTTCCGACCACATTACGTTGTGCAGGTAGGGTCCTGTGAAGCAGATAACTTACGAGTGGGTCGACCCAGCTCGGTTCCGCTTGTGATACGAGAGCGACCTCTTCTGCCCCCCCCCCCCCCCCCCGAGAATGCTAGGACGAGGTAAATCCTCAATGTACACGGTCTGCATGGTGTTGCTGCTCGTACTGGCTCGAGACAAGAAATCAGCCTCAGCGTTCTCGGACCTTGGGATTTGTTTGATAGAATAGGAGATGAAGCTGCGCAGGATCTCTCTGACTTTGACCAAATAAGCTGCCATAGTTGAGTCACGAGCCTCGTACTCACCAATAATTTGGTTGACCACTAGTTGCGAATCACTACAAATGACGAGGTGTTTTTCCTTCATTTCCCTTGCTAGGGTTAACTCGGCGACCAATGCTTCGTTGTTTGATGCCACAAATCAGAACTGGAGTGCGTATTCCAGCTTCACCTTGCTTGGACCATACAGAATCAGTCCTGCACCGCTTTCCTGCTAGTTGGACGAAACGTCAACGTGGAGAATCCAGGACCCTCGTCCCAAGTCGGTCTTGCTCTGACCAGGACTGGTGCTGCACTGGTTGAAGCTCCCGTCGTGTGTTCGAGCTCGGCTGGCTTGGGGGTCGCGGTACCGAATGTGCATTCTACTACAAAATCGTCCAAGGCTTAGGCTTTGATCGTCGTCCGAGGCTCATACCGGATATCGTACTCGCTTAGTTCGATAGACCACTTTGTCAACCTACTAGGCACCTCGGGTTTGAGCATAATCTGCCTCAGAGGTTTATTGGTGAGGACAATGATAGTGTGAGCCTAGAAGTACGGGCAAAACTTGCGAGCTGCATTGATTAGCGCGTACACTAATTTCTCGATCTCTGGGTACCTGATTTCTGTGTCCTACAAAATTTTACTAACATAGTAGTTGTGTCTTTGGACCCAATCTACTTCTTTGATTTGTGCCAAGCTAACCACCTCGTCGCTCACGGAGACATACAGCTTTAATATGTCCCCTTCCTCAAGTCGAGTTAAAACTGGGACGGTACCTAAATATCTTTCTCGTCGAAGGCGAGCTGACATTCTACAGTCCATTCGAAGTCCTTGTTCTTTTTTATGGCTTTGAAAAAGGGTAGGCAACGATCTGCCAACTTGGACATGAAAAGGCTCAGGGCGGCTATCCGGCCAGTCAGCCCCTGGACCTCTTTTATTTTGTGGGGTGGTCTCATATCTAGGATGGCTTTTATTTTATCCGGGTTGGCTTCGATGCCACGTCAGTTGACTATATAGCTTAGGAATTTTCCCAAGGTGACTCCGAAGACGCACTTGTTTGGATTTAACTTCATGTTATATTTTCGCAAAATTTGGAAAACGCTTTTTAAATCATTCAATAAAAATTTTCGAAATTGGGTCTTCACGACCATGCCATCAACATAACATTCTATTTTATTGCCGATTAATGGCTCAAAAATCTTATTTACAAGGCGTTGAAAGGTTGCCCTGCCATTTTTTAATCCGAAGGACATGACCTTGTAACAATATAACCCGAGCTCGGTTATGAAGGCGGTCTTATCTTTGTCAGCAGGGTCCATTCTAATCTATTAGTAACCGGAATAAGCGTCTAGGAAGCTCAGCAACTCATGCCCTGGGGTCGCGTCCACTAGGCGGTTGATCTTGAGCAGCGAGAAGCAATTTTTCGGGCAGGCTCTATTCAGGTCGGTGTAATCAATGCACATGCGCCACTTGCCATTAGCCTTTTTCACCAGAACTGGGTTAGCCACCCAGCTCGGGTAATGAACTTCCCTAAAGAAGTCTGCCGCCAGGAGCTTCCCCACCTCTTCATCGACTACCCTCCAACGTTCCGGGGCAAGGTTGCGCTTCTTCTGCCTTATTGGCCTGTCTAAAGGGTCGGTGTTCAATTTGTGAGTTATAACTTTTGAATCAATTCCAGGCATCTCTACCACAGACCAAGCAAAAATATCTAGGTTTTCGAGTAAGAAACTTACTAGTTGGGAGAGGAGTGGTTCGTTGGTCGAGGAACCGATCTGGAGAGTCTTGGCCGGTTCGTCAACAATGACTGGTATGTGGGTCGTCTCCTCTGTCAGGGCAGCTCGCTCGTCAGTAAAATTCGCAAGTCGCTCGAGCTCGATGTCTTCTGCTAGCTTCGCCTTCCCTTTAAGAGCAGCTATGTAGCATTTGCGCGATTCGAGCTGGTCACCTCGCACGACTCCCACCCCGTAATCAGTCAAGAACTTCATCTCCAGATAGTAAGTGGATACTACCGCACGTATAACATGCGTGATAGGCCGACCTACTTTGGCATTGTAGGGGGAGGGAGTCGCGACTACCAGGAAGGTGTGCTCAAACCGCATGATGTTTGACCACATGCCAGTTTCTATAGGTACTATGACTCGCCCAAGAGGTCTGTCCTCGTCGCCGCTGAACCCTACTAAAGGGGTGTCTACCAGTTTCAGGTCGCTCTGTTGTAACTATAATTTGTCGAACGTCTCTTTGAAGAGTATGTCGGTCGAGCTGCCCGAGTCTACCAGTATCCACTTTACTTCGAAGTCATTAATCCGCAGCTTTACTACTAGGGCATCGTCGTGAGGATATTGGATCCTGTGTGCATCATCTTCAGTGAAGTATATTGGTCCTTCAATCCGAGGTCGTTTTGGCGGGTTTTCTTCGTTTTCTAGCTAACGTACCGAGGTCCTCCCGACTGCCGAGATACACCCCGCGATAATGGACTCGTCGGTAATCATGTTAATTACCCCATGGATCGGTCTCTCTTCTGGCAACTGGCGTGGCGGTTGCTCGTTTTGCCTACTGGCCTCTAGGGCATTCCTCTGATTTCCTTGTCGATCCGTCTGTCTTTTCTCTTCGCGCATGATGAAATTCTTTAGGTATCCACGTTGGATGAGTTCCTCGATCTCATTACGGAGGTTCCTGCAGTTCTCTGTACTGTGCCCGTGACCTCGATGAAAGTGGCAATAAACGTTTGGGTTTCATGCTACTGGGTCTCCTCTTAACCTGGGAGGCCATTTGACGAAGGAGGAATCCTTAATGGCCATTAGGAACTCTCCTCTTTTAGCATTCAGAGGTGTGTAGTTCGTTCTCTCCACAGGAGGAGTCCTGGAGCGCCGACCTGATTTATGAGATCGCGAGGGGGACAAACTTCTAGAGTTGTTTCTTCCCCTACTTGGGGACTTGCTTTTCTTCCTCTTCTGTCTGCCACTGCTCGTTCCTTCACTTTCTCTCTTCCTCTTCTCCGAGGGTGGGTTATCGACCTTCTAATTGATCTCCTCCTCGGTGCAAATGAACTAATCTACGAGCTTTAGGAACTCAGTAATGTCCTTCGGTTTGTTTGCTAAAACATGCCATTTGAACTCCCTATGGGTAATTCCCTTCTTGGTTGCAGTGAGCCTCACTGCCGGGTCAAGATCTAGTATCTACAGGCAGGTGTCATTGAAGCGTTTGATATAGATACTGATTGATTCTCCTTCCCTCTGAACCACATTGATAAGGCTTTCCTGTGACTTCGGACACTTTTTGCTAGTGATGAAATGTGTAGTGAACAAGTCAGCGAACTGCGACCATCTTTTGATCAATCCCGGCGCGAGGTTCCTATACCAGGTTCAAACTACCCCTTTAAATGTAGTAGACAAGGCTACACACATGCAAGACTCATCAGCCCCAGCTTGGTGCATTTGGGACTGGAAAGAGTCCACATGGTCGTTAAGATCGAAGGATTCGTCATACTTGTCTAACGGGGGCATCTTGATGTCTTTTGGCATTGGGGCCGCCAAGATCTCGGCAGACAAAGGAAATGACCTACAAAGTAGTGGAGGAGCGGCCTTTGTAGCCATCGAGCTCACTTCTTCCTTCCCTTTAGTTTGCTCTTCTCGTTGGCTTGGCTTTGCTGGCGGGCTGTTCTTGATCGAGGTACGGCGTGTCTTGCGATGTCTCTGCTGCTATTTCCTTACTAGTTCAGCATTGGTGCTACTGACTTCAGTTCGATCTAGTGTTGCAGCCTTGTCGCGAGGCAGATCCTGATTTCTCGAGGAATTCTGGGGCTGAATATCACGGAGGACGAAGAGATCCAGTCTTGAGTTCGCACCTCGAACCCCGAACTGGTTATCTGCTCATGAGCCATCATTCTCTTGCTGTGAGTGTTGAGGCGGATTCAGTTGACTATCCCCGGACCTATTCTTGAGATTTCCTTGTGAGGCCGGTAAAGTATGTTGACCGTCTCTCCTCCCTCGGGATGAGACCTGACTCCTGAGAGGAATCAATGCTTGTGAGGTCTCTTCGCCCCAATGGGGGGATCGGTTGATGTTCTAGTTAACTCCAAGGCGATTCGGTTTCTGATCGTGATGGGGCCCTGGGTGCCGAGGTGGAACCGGCTGCTGGTTTGGCTGTAGTGGAGGGAACTGGTGTTGATATTGCTGGTAGAAGTAATAATGTTGGTACTGCTAAAACTGCTAGACCTGCTACATCTGGATCTGAATGGCCCGGACGCATTGAACGAGGTCGTGGAACTGGGAACTCCCCACTCCGGGAGGAACCACGGAGGGCTTAGAGAAACTTGCGCCTACTACTGGGAGAAGCGGGGCGCTCACCTGTGTGGTGCTCAGTGGTGTAGTTAATGATGGGACTCCAGACGCTGCGATTGGAATGGTGAACTGTCCGATGCACACCGTAGGAGCTTGGGGAATGGTTGGCTGCTGGGCTTGCCCCCCGGTGGTGTTCATCTCAATGCTTTTCCCAGTGTGGCTGGAAGATGCCATTGAAGTTGAAGTTGCAAAGAGGTAGGAATGACCTTTCGATCGTTATCCCATAGACGGCACCAATTGATGGTGCGCAATCTGACTACTCCTAGCTGGAGGACGATCCAGACTCCAGGTGGACAGAGAGCTGGATCGGTCTGCAAAACAATCTATCAGAGAACCTGGGGTGGGTAACCCGGCGAGGTCGCTCCAATGCTTAAATAATATGCTATAAATGCGAGCTAAGTGCTTAAGAACTTGAGTGCTAGATAGTAGAATAATCACGTGTAGTGGCTCTCAATGTAGGGATCCACAAAGTATGTATTTTGAAATTCATCCTAATATCTAATAAAGCATTGAATTTGTTGGATCTCTGATTCCCGAACCCACCACCGCCAATAATTTAAATGTTATAACGCTAAACGACGGTAGTGTCAGAGGGTGTTGGACAACATAGATTGTTTTTGTTTCAGAAAACAAAAGCCATAATGTTGTCCAAACACCCCTTAGTGCTCCAATCTTGTGAACCGTCGGAGGACGCAACTTAGAAAAGAGTGAGTGTCGTCCTCTCCTCTTTACGGTGCAATTACCATCGATCCTTTATTTTCTGTTTGTTTATGCTTATTTTATAAACGTTGCCAGTTAGCAGAAATAATAAAGATTTTACATATAGGAACTCAACAACGGTCGTTTCACTACCTTCGTCCAATCAGATCCTAGAGAAAGAAACGGTTATAAGTACAATCAGATCTTAGGTTCAGTCTTAAAAGTAGAAGACAATGAATAGTATATTTTTATGAAGGATAATTTTGATATTTTCAATAGATAATTAATATCAATTAATGGTAAGGATTAATTTAACACTTTTTGAAAGTTTAGATACTGTAACAACAGGTTTGAAAGTCCGGATACTAACTTAACACTATCCCAAAGTTCAAGGGTACTAAAGTGGAATTTTCCCTTGATATAAAACTCAAATTTTATTTTAGGGGAACAAATTCCCTAAGCATCCTATTCCTTGGGGTTCACTGACTACTGTTCCGTAAATTAGATTCTTTCACTTGATTTTGACCTGTCTACATTGAGTTTGTTCCATCAAGTTCGCTGGCACTGGACTCATGAAATTTGACCTGATTCACACATACACACATGTAAATTAAAAGAATGTGTGAGAAGTGATTGACTCTATCTCGAACTGAAAGCGATTTGCTTTCACTGAAAGAAGGATCGGTTATTTAATAATTATCAAGGATAAGCTAGAGAGTTTGTGCACCCAATTTCTTGCTTAAAATTGTCAATCCAAGTGGCCTGATAACTCAGATTTGTCATAATTTCTAGCTTCCAGCAACAAGGTGTGTAAGGCCTTTATGTATGTCCAACAGTCATCCCTAGCAGCCCTTTTCATATCAAGACTTTATCATGTAAAACATTCAATTATTGGAGTGTGTCCAAATTAATTCTCTTAATTGTAGAAGCTCATCTTATCTTGTCGAGGGAAGATATATAACTCAGTTTGATTGGATGATGATCACAACTATTGATTTTTAACGTACATTTTAGCATATTACACTACACTATGTTGGTTTTCGTAAGATTATTTTTTGCTTTTCTTGCTCAAACATCTCATCATCATGTGGACCTTAGGTCGTATTATCATGCTTATAGCAGTCTATCATTATTGTCCATTATGATATTACTTTATATCACACCAAATATAGCTTAAAAAGTAAGACTATCAAGGGATGATTTATCATATAGAAGACTCTGGATCTCCTGTTCACAAGAACCCTGCCCGCACCTACCCACAATACTCCAACCTCCATGAATTGGGAACATCTCCTCTGCATAATACTGGGATGAGATGTTCTTCATGTGTGGCTGCGATAAATATGAACAGAAGATCCAGACTCCACATAGAATCCGGATCCTATTAGATCTGATAATTAATTACTACAGTAGTGCATGACATGTATATAACCATTTAGTTCAACTATTATAACAACAATATTTTAATTATTTTCAAAAAAAAAAAGATTCTTAATTAGCCTTTTTTTTTATAGTGGAATCCAAGGTTCATAACATCGAACATGTAATCTGATTGATTATACTCAGTTGTCATTTTAACATTTTATATGTAATAATTTGAAGATAAGTATGGCAAGATAATAATTTTTTAAATCATCTAAGTATTGCATGTGTTGATGATTAAGACTCAGTTTTGAAGGAATAGAAATACAAATATGTAGAATGTAAAATTTTATATGCATTTATATTCTCTCTAAGTTGATCCTAAAAATAATACATAATGTACTTGTACAATACATCAATAGATTACGGTTGGTAGGATCAATTTATGAGATGAAAGAAAAGGCGGGGCACCAAAAGTGAATTGAGTAGCGACATATTTCATTAGAAAATCATACAAAGTTGTATCAGATCTTTTCGTTCTTTTATCATTGTCCCGTCCAACAACTGATTGGGCCCGACCCATCTGTATTTTTGCGTAATGAAAAGAAAGTAGAGAAAAACGAAAGGACTCCCGCATACTTACCATCTGTCTTATATATATCCAAAAGAAGCAGATAACAACAGGGATAAGGTTAATTGCTCTAGAAACGATAAATCTTGTGCCAGTACCGTGTACATTAGGACATGGGAACAATGTCCTATTACATTATACATCACGCTTCAGGACAATACTCCAATCAGATGGTCAATATTCATGCATCTCGTCGCAGATTTTTAGCCCAACTAGTTTCTTAAATGAGAATCTCCCTCCAATCCCAATTCAAAACTAGGTCATGTTTTCTGACTCTGAATACGGACCAATATTATTACCCAGGGTCCGGCCCAAACGAGTCCAGATCAACTGATAAATATATATGCAGCCTGGCATTGTTTGTTATCAGCAGGTGAAAACTCTCGGGCCAAACAGCAACTAGCTAGATTTCTTCTAGTTCTAGTGCATGACCAAGTTGGATTTGGGGCTACGCAATCCTATAAGCAATCTAAGGCCTCAGCTGTAATCAAAGATTAAAATATCGATATGCCTGAAATGAAACGTATCCTATCGTTATTGGTAGGGGAGGAATTCAGATTGCCTAGCATCCAAGAGCGCAAGGATTTTAACCATCAAGCCATCTGTCATTTCATGATAATAAGTGAAATAAATTATTTTTTATTAAAATCAATTCTTAAATTTAATTTAAACAAATAGTATATTCAAAGTTCTCATTTTATAAACCAATAAAATAAACAATTTATCAAATCTTCATATATATAAATAATTTTTAATTTCAATAAATTTATACAAATAAAAATGTTATTAATAAATTAATCATTTTAATACTTAGAATTATTTGTGAAGACTTGATAAATTATAATAATTATTTTATAAATTAATAATTAATATTTTAATTTTCATTAAATAACAATATATTTATTATTACAAAGAAAAAATATTGTTTACAAAATATTTGAGAATATAATATAAATTGAATCTATCAACTCCATTAATCTACATTTAAATGCAAATTAATTTTTTTATTTTAAAAAATTCATAAAAAATAAAATATTAATAATGGAATTATTTTAGTAATTAAAATTTATGAATTTTCATAAGTTATGTGATGAGGGGTAACTTGGTCCTCAGCAATCATCTCGTGACACATGTTCTTCGGGTGACACCTCAGCACTGAGTAAGCAAACTAGCTCGACAAGTTAGCTTGGATAACCTCGCCCAGGCCGACCTCCACCTCGGCAAGGCCGAACTAGTAGGTTCCGTAAGATTATGGCGACTTGTCCTAGAAGTCGACCGAGCTATAAGAATCCATGGTGACCTGCGAGGAAGAGCTCGTTGACCTAGACCAGCAATACGTTACCAATCCAAGATCCATAGAGCGTTGATACCTTGACTGTTAGACCCACCTACCGCATCGCACGCCTCGAAGTTACTCGGGTAGATCACAACCTTCGCGTAAATATCGCAACCGGTGCATTAGTCGCCCAACAAAGCGAAAACGGCTCTGCGAAGGACTGAAGCCCGTTCTAAGAGGGCTCTGATCACCAAGGCCTATATAAGGCACTCACTTCTACCTGAAAAGGTACGCGCAAATATACATACACTCTCAAGCTCTCTCATTCTCTCAAAAACTTCTAAAAACACTCTCTGACTTTACCATCAGAGTGCCATCCCGGGGTAAAAGACACCCAAGCACTCTAACATTCTCTCTTGCAAAAAGTATTAGCTTGGCCCCATCAATTCGGCGTAGCACAGCTCGGCCCTGACCAGGTTCGAATCAGTATTTGAGTCACTTGACACGAGGGAGCAGCAAGATATAACACGTGCGATATCAATATGCATCTTCAAAATTTTAATAGATTTGATATATTTTAAGTTAAGATTATATATTTTTATAAATTATTAATTAATATTTTCATTTACATTTTATAGAAACGTATTTATTGTTTACAAAAATGAAAGTATTATTTACTGAACATTTACAAATTAATTTTTAGTTTATATTTTTGTTGATAGTAAAAAACAAAAATAATTAATATAAAAATTCAAATATAATGGTTGCATATGTTTTTTGCCGTAGATTTTAATAAAGATAAAAATTGATGCATTATCGATTATCAATGAAATTGTATAACATCTATACATCGAGGTTAGGGCCACCGCTCCTCTACGGATCCCACATAAGTAACAGTGCGATTTAGGCACTTGGCAGCAGACTCCAACTCAAAAAAGAGATGCTGATGATTGATGACGGTGGTGATACAATCTGATGGATATGTCTACGTAGTTTTTCTGGTGCGAGAAGAGTGTTTTCTTTGCATAAAAAAAATAAGAGAGAATTAAATACAGGAGGTAGTAGTTACAGACGTACATCTACATGAACACGAGCGCCTGAAATGCTTTAAAAGACGGTACCAATTATAGATTGAAAAAAATGAAGGCTAGCTTATAAGAGCCTATGAAAATAAGGTTGTAACTTGTAACCATAAGAAAATTAATAATGTACAACAAGGAAGAAATGATGAAGAAAAAAATAAATACACTATAGTGAGAAGAAATGGTTTTGTCACAACGGTCCTTTCACAGCGATGCTACTGTATGCCATTTTTGATAAATTTGTTGAGTGAGTGAGTCATGATGAGTACTGATCCGTGGCATCTCTCAGGCTTATTCAACCTTCAAATGATCGTAAGCACTGACGATACGAAACTTTTGCTGGGGGGCGACTATCGACCGTAGCCGAAAGAAAAGCCATGGCCGCAAATCAACAAGTAAGGCCGGGCATTTTGGAAACCATGTTCAGAAATCAGCATTGTTTGAACTTTGAACACACAACTGTACTACTGCTTCATTCAGTTCGCCGTTCATTGCCCATTTGTGGTTATCGAAGTGCCGTTAAAAGAGGCTGTTTCCCAAATCGTGATGTCGCGCTCCACAGTAGCAGTTTGTTCTGGTGGGGTTGTTACTCCGACTCTTTGACGACAAAGCAGAAAAGCAAACAATATTAACGCCGCTGCAAGAACCGCCATTAGAATCCCATTCTTGATCATCAACACTTTGTTGGCCCGCAGACCACGATCAAGTTGACGTCCTTGGAATTGGATTCCTTGAATGGCGAGAATTTCGCATGTTCAGCGGACGTCGACCCAACAACGGGCAAAATCATGGGTGGGATGTATTCTGGTTCGTTGTCGTCACCGCGCTGGAGAGTACGACTACGTTTGCGCTTGAGATAAACACAGAGGAGGAGAAGGAAGAGGAAAAGAGCGAAGAGGATGACCAGAACGAGCATCAGGATTACGCCGTCTGCCGCGAAGCTCTTGTCGCCCGAGAAGAATAGTACTCCTCCATCATCCTGATCAACGGGGGCCATGGACTCGGGAGGGTAACATGGGATTGAGATGTCACACACCATCTTTGGTGCGTAGCCCTCCTGCCTTCCCACTCTGTTTTAAAATCTCTTCAGCTGCAGTAAACCCAGGACACTTGGTAACTTGTTACGGGAAAGGAAAAAAGAAATGGAAAAGAAACAAAATAGATAAAATGAGAAAATAAAACAAGGAGCTTCCTTCCGCGAAACTTCCTTGCGAGGGAGCCGGGAGGATATATGATATGTTTTTCTCTCTCTCTCTCTCTCATGTTTGGGTTGCCACGTTAGCTTCAGAAATCGTGGAGTACTAGAATCTGGTGGCGATCGAGTCGAGCCGAGGAACAGGCTCATTCTCTCTCTGATCAGAGTCTCCTTTGCTTTGCATAGGAGGAATCTAAGAGCATCACGCCTAGTCGTACTATAGCTTGGGTGTATCACTGTATAAGTATAGCATGGAACGGTCGTTGATGGATACAGAAGAATAATTTGGATTTTTGGAGGATATATCTAATGACTGGTCGTTATCGCCGCAATTTTTTCACCGATCCACGTTTATTTAACCGGTGGATTTAAGGAGTCTTTTGGGAATTGGGTTCCGTTCTCGTCCAATGGGGCTTCACTTCTCGATATTACGCGCGTCCTTAATTTTTTTTATTTATTTTTTCTTTTCTATATTTTGCAGAGAAGATATTCCGTTCGAAACAGACCCACCACACATTTGAAGCTGTTATTGTTGTTGGGATCTAATCACTACCTGGGGATTGATGGCGATGGAAATTAAACTGATTTTAGTGGAGAGGTTAAATCTTGGTTTTACACAGGATCAGATTCAGACGGCACAGTCGTTTCACACATAAAAGATAAAAGAAGGTGTGGAAGTTGATATTTTGACGATGAAGAACACGGCAGCAGTAGTAGGCCAGTAGCTGCATTGTTTGTGCTGTTGTGCTGACGTATCATATATATTTGTGCCACCTCCACCTGTCATTAACACATTTTGTCAAAAAGACAGTGTACATTTCCCAGATCATTAATGACAATTGACAAATGACAAATGCATGGCATGGCATAAAATTGTGGTGCTTGCACTTGGCAACTGATCCAAGCTAGGTGGCCCCAGCTTCCTTAATTTGAAATTTGATCCGCATATAATATAGTAACAGCCCATGAGGTACAAACAATTGCTTGATTATATTGCTACGTAGCCATACTAAAGATATGCTTCTTGTGTTCATTAATTATACGTCATGTGGTATAAGTGAGTTAATTTCAGTTTTGAAATTTAAGTTGAAACGTCCCTTACCTTACCTCATCACTCCATGTCTCTTTAATTAATATAACTTCCACTAAACCAAAGACCTAATTAAATAATCTAAAAACTCAATACTTAATGTCGTCGCACGGATTGGCAGATGGCAATAAGGTAAATTCATTCTTCAGGTCTTGACTGTTAGTTGAGGACTTCGGGGTCTCGGAAGAGATTGACTGAAGCCGAGGTGAAATATTCTTTTTGAGGACTATGCTAATCGAGGACTGCAAATCGAGGCAAAATCCTTGTTGATCAAAGATACTGCAAGATAGGGAGTGTCAAAGGTCTCGAGGTGGATACCCGAGGCAGAGGCTCCGATGTTCAAGTTAGTACGAGGTGTAAAGCAGGGGAGAGTGCAAAAAAGCTCCTAGAGAGAGTCATCGGATGCACCAAATCTCCCTGAATTAATGTTAGGTAGACAATGTAGGTGCAGGAAGTAAATGAGCGAGTGGTATTGGAGTCACTCTGTTCCAGTCCCTTTTAAGGGGCAATTACCTCTTATTTATACTTGACTGTACTGGGGGGTAGGTGAAGATGAACGCCCCGGATGAGAGTCGTATGAGGTCAGACTACAAGCCCTTGTGGGTACGCCAGACAACTATGTGATTGGCTCCATACGGAGGCAGCAGCACTCCCTAATTGTTGTTGACGCTAGCATGCGTTAGTGGGCTGGGCCAATCTGACCCACATCATTTAACATCTACTATATATCTCACTTTCTCATAGCTATTGTTTTAATTAGGATTAAAACCTGTAATTTCAGGGACTAGTAACACCATGGGCTTCCCGGTAGCAATTTTTCTTGCTACAAGAATAAATTAACCTCAAAACTTAAAATTCGTATTTCACAGAAGAAAAAACTAAAAAGAATTTCACTTTTCTCCTTGGCATTTGGTTTAATTTCCCATGTATAAATTAAATGTGGGTACCGAAATGTCTAGCTAATAAGGTGTATAATTAATTTAGGCTTCATTTGGCATGTCTTTTCGTGCGAGTTATCAGTTTTTTATACGTTTCTGTTTGGTTAGGGGAAGATCTTTTTGCCGAAAGACCTGCCCCGAAAAGATGGGAGAAGTTTGATTTCAGCTTATTTCAAGAAGTTAAAAATGGAGCTTCTCACCACTTTTCATCTCGTCTTCACGCAGAAAAATGTGCCTACAACCAAACAATCTTTGAACTGCTAAGATCATTATGTAAAAAGCTTACGTCTTTTAACTGTTAAATCTTCCAAAAAATCTTTCACAAAAGACTTGCCAAACATCACCTTAATGTTTAAGATAAAATTGATTTTCAAGTTGAATGCGCTACTACTACTTCATCGGAAAACTAGTCATTATAGAGAGAAGTTGAGTGGGTGATAGAACATATTTCCTGTGTGTGAGGGGTGAGAGTAGTACTACCACTCATCATAGTTAGTCTATAACTTTGGGTTTTTGTCAAACCTTAACCTCTTGGTATGATCATGGGCTAACCACACAGAGCAGACACTGAAATAAAGCAATTTCAATTCACAGAATTAATCAAAGTGGTCCTTTCTTTGGTAGGACACGTCTAACACTCTTAGGGTATGCTTGGTAATAAGTGGTTTGAGAAACATAAGTATTTATAGGGGTTTTTTTCCCAAACCACTTTCACTTATTTTAATTACTTATTTTGGTTATAGTGTTTGGTGAACTGCTTAATAAACAATTATAACCCTAACTTAACAAAGGCATATATATATATATATATGTGTGTGTTTGGCTGTGAGAAACAAAACGAGCCAAGAAAGTGCTTTTAACGTTTGCCAAGAGTTGCTTCTAAAAGTATAATATTTCGAAGTCAAAACACTTTTACACCCCGGCAAAAGTACAAAGTCTGAAAATTGGGGCTTTGTTCTTTTGGGCTTTAAAGCACATATCCAGAAGCATATGCAAACCTTAAACAGTCAAGACAGATATCGATGCCATAAATTTTAAAATTAATAATTAGGATTTGATGAATTTATATATTTTAGATATCAGATGGATATATAAATCAACATTTAGGGATGATAATGAAGCAGATTTGGAGAGGGTTTTATAAATTTTAAAAATTTATGTCTCCTTAAACCTTTCAATTCATACCCTTCCCAAAATCCGGGTTGGCATGTTGGTTCGGAAACCCATATTTAATTACTATTATTTCCTATTAATAGTAATTAGATCAAGCCTGGATGAACTCATTAAAATTGGATTAGGAATCGGATGATCCAATTCCATTACTATTCAGTTCACAATTGAATGATCTATTTTTAATGAACTCATTACAAATATCTAATTAGGAATTGCTGTGTTAGAGTTAAAAATTGTCGCCTCATCTTGAATTGGATGAACTCATTTTCCAGTCAAAATTGGATATGTTTGGATACAAATGAAATCTTATCCATCAAAATTATTTTAAACTCAAACTTGTATTTAGATGGCAATTGAATATTGAGTAGCATTAAAAATTAACTTTACGAAACTTGAACAAATGACACTTCAATATAAAACAAAATATTTAAAGAAATTTAGGTGGTAGTACTATGGATGTTTCTACATTGTCACATTAGTTCCACCTACGTGTTTTAAGTCTTAACATCAGTTTTCTGTCTAGTTGAGACTATTTAGTTAAAAAAGTCATGAAATATTTAGTATCTTGTAATTTGGACCTACTGCTACTTTAGTATTTGAATTTTAAAATGTGACAATTTAGCATTTGAACTTTCAAAATATGATAATTTAGTATCTGCTGTTAATTAGTTATTAATCTTAAGTGACATTTGAAAAGGACACAAATGCCTTTTGAATGTTATTTAATTTTATTTATAAACCATCCAAGCATTGATGAAAAATTAACAGTCTCAAATCCTTGCTTCTTCTATTTAAGAAAATTGGGATCACTAGAATGCCCATTCAAACGTAATTCAAACTTTCTTGAATGAAAAATGTAAGGATTTGGGACTGTTAATTTTTTATCAAATAGTTGATATAGAAAATTATAACACTTGAAGGGCATTTGTGTCCTTTTCAAGTGCCACTTAATGGCTGGTTAACAACAAACTGAAGTGTTGTAAAAGACTGGGATGGGAAACAAAACAGAATGTACCAAATTTTTAGCGCCGTCCAACCATCAAACCAAAGACCAAAGCAACAATACTGAATTATTACATTTTAAAGTTCAGAAACCAATTAAAATGACATTAAACCCAAAATACAAAATACTAATCGCGAATTTTCCTTAAAAAAAACGATGTTCCTCCCTGAACAACTGAACAACTCATTACAAAGAAACAATCCAATCACTTAACTCTTAGTTAGATATATGATGGTGTAAAAGATATATTTGGACAAGAATATATTTTTGCATTCTATCAAAGCAAATGTTCCTTTTGATTGTATTCTAGAATCATTAGATCTGCATCTAGATATTAATCTATCAAATAATAAGCTATTCAACGTACAGCATTTACTTTTAAACTTAACAATTTGGACAAGAATTAATAGGGTGGTGTCACACTGAATGCATAGATGCAAATGGTGTCAGACATAAACCAGATTTTTCTTTTGGGTGAAAAAACATGAAACCGATTTTTTTTTTTTGATGAAAAACATGAAACAGATAGGTAAAGGACATAAATTCCTTCTAATTACGGATGGATGTAGGCCCTCCGCATTAATTTGAACCCATCTAATAAATGCATCTTGAGGGTTGAAAATATACGTACGTGGCATCTAATGAGGGTCCCAAATTCCAATGACGGATCTGCATAATTCTCCATCCCTGAATAGTCTTTTCTTTTGGCAGAAATGTTTTGCCATTGCAATCATTCCTTGAATCAGATTACTTTTCCGCTTTTTTATTCCATACAATGTATGCAGATAAAAGGACTAAGAGGCACTGCGCATTCGCCCTCCGCTACAGTCTTAGCCCGTGAAATCAAAATTCAATAATTCCTTAAGCCATGGTAAAGCGTTGCTCAAGCCTCCGAGGGTGGGGAAGAGGATCTTGCTTCTTGGTCCGGTGCTAATGTCGGGATTTCCTTGCCTCCTTTCTTCTGTCATGTTTTGGAGCCATAGATAGATTCTAATTTCACTAATTTGTGTGCAATCTCACACAAGGAAGAAGGACAAAGAAAAATGTATAGATATACACTGAATTCTGGCGTTAATACAGTGGGATGCTTTCAAACCAGTTCTTTTGGGAATATGACATGGTCAATCGGACAAACAGGGTACATTGCATTTTCATAGGCTGTGTTTGGAAATGATGCAAATATGTAGAGTGTAAAACGGTTTATATAAATTGTAAAGTTTGGTTAATTTTGCAGTGACAAATTTATCTTCTTATCAAACAGACATTTAGTTATAATGGATGCAAACATGAATTTCAATAAAGCATATATTTTTTTTTTATCAAAAGCCCACTTGAATGCAAATTTATTTCTTTTTTATTGATGTACTTTAAATCTTATTATCAATGTAAATATGCATTGGTCTGTCATTTGTCAATGCATAAATATAATGTTGCCAAACACAGGCAAAAATGAACCAAAGTGCAAATTTACCTTGAATCGGAATTTACACTCCATTTGCATCATTTCCAAACACAATCATAAGTACAAATGCATTCTTGGAGCATTTTTTTTCTAAACCCTGGGCCTGGGGTATTATTATTACTCTTCTTAGTTCCTACTGGCGCGTACTGATCTGAACAATCTCAGTACATGCATGCATATGGTGGAAGATGATTCCACGTTTGAAGGTTGGAATGGAATACCTAACATTCTCTCAAGTCTACTTGCCAAAATAATGAGACTTAACCATCCAAATTATGTTTTCTAACAAAAACAAATTACTAATCAAAAACATAGTGTGGCAAAACAATCCTGTTTCATTACCTTTCCTCTTCTATGATTAGACTGAACTCCCACTAATGAAATGGAGTTCAGTACATCTTGTTATCATTTTAACCCGTGTTTACGAACTGTCATTGACCCAAATGGTTGGACCTTTCAGGTTGAATGGTTCGGGTGGTTTGAATATATTAGGGCAACTATTGTTACTCCTTAGTCTTTTATGAACTGTTGTCGGATGAGAAATAAATTAAAAAGAATGAAAGAAAGAAGGGAAGGAGAGAAAGGAAAACAAACAAAGGAATGAGAGAAATGAGAGAAAGGAAAGAAAGAAAGAGGGAAAAAGGAGGAAGAGGAAGAGTCGACATTTACCAGCGATGACGAAAGCAACAGTGGCGGTGGCAGCAATAGAAACACAGATCTTAGGTTTAAGATCTGATTTCCCTTCGATTTGAAATCTCTCTCTC
The DNA here is from genome assembly GCF_055504915.1 of Nelumbo nucifera. Lineage (NCBI taxonomy): Eukaryota > Viridiplantae > Streptophyta > Magnoliopsida > Proteales > Nelumbonaceae > Nelumbo > Nelumbo nucifera. The sequence goes on along the minus strand of NC_142650.1, from coordinate 46,868,010 downwards.
TCTCTCTCTCTCTAATCTGCAATCTTGTTTTCTTGTCTCAATCCCTCCCATCTCTCAAACTCTACTACTTTGCATCTTTACTAAACCGCAAACCGTTGTCCATGTCAAACAGGTCGACAGTTCAACCACCCAGTTCAATGGTTCTCCGACCAAATCAACGATTTTTAACCCAAGAACAGGTTAAGGGTGAAATGGAACCAGTTTCCTAGATGGTTTCTGGACCGAGCAGTCCGCCTATCTGGGTCAACAGTGGTTTGAAAGCATTGTTATATAGTTTGTTCTTATAGTCTATGTTTATGGGCATTAAAAAAGAAGAAATTCACTACCACCAATAGAGAATTACAACTATTGATAGAAGGACCTCCCTTATTGTTATTAGGACTTGTCAACTAAGGTGTCATCTCCAATATTGATTTTTTCCCCAGATTTGCCTTTTGGATTTACTTTTGAGATGATTCTTTAGAGAGGTTTCGCATTTTTTTATGAAAGATAAATAAATAACTATATTAAATAGAGATAATATCCACAAAGTTCTCAACTCTAGGAATCCCAGTAGGATAATAATCATGTAATACAAAATAAGATTGTGAGTGAGTTTTTGCCTTCTGGGAGACCTTTTGAGCCAAGATATTAAAAGTTCTATTTACAAACTGAAATGTAATATTTAAGTTTATATTGGAAATTAAATTCATGGTTCTCAACAAAAACCAATTGCAGAACCATGGAAGATCAGTAGTCTTCTTTAAGGCTTGTATTATCTGTTGTGCATCTGAGCATATACAAATATCCTTTTGACGCCAACTTTGTAGTTCTATTAAAACCTGCATAATTGCAAACAATTCAGCTTGGTCAATAGAAGTGGGTTGTGAAATTCGTCCTCCAATAATTTTTAGGCAAGTTAAATTTCTAGATAGTATAATAATACCAAAAGTGAATAGAGAGTCAAAGATTTTCCTTGCATCAGTGAATATAATTAGCTCAGTAGCATTGGAAATGGATAATTGTATTATGTGGTTCTCATGGAAAGTATTGTTTGAAGAGGATTCATGCTAGAACTCTATGGACTGCTGAAAAGTTTGGTTGACAATATTAGTAATTTTCTATGGCAAAAGTTGCTTGTTCCTGAAGCATTTTTCATTCTTAGAATACCATATATAGTAGCAAGCAATACCTATCCAGCCTAAGATTTTGAGGAACAATTGATTATTAGAGAGTTGGTTATATAAATTGTTAAGGCATGAGATCCAAGATTTTTGAAAAATGTTATGTAATCGTAAGTTCCAAGGATTTCCAAATAAAATGGCTTGAGAAAATTGACAATGGACAAAAAGATGAGTGGAAGATTCTTCTTCCTCATTACATAAAACACAAAGTTTGTCTGAAGAGCCCACAACAATAGAAATCTTTATTGGAATAAAATTATTTATTATTCTCCAGAAAAATAGTTGATAACGAAGAGGAACAGTAATTTGCCATATTTTAGTTAAACAGAACTTAAGATCGAAAGGAATGCTTGGAAGGAGAAGTCCTTGTTTCTTTTCATATTCCATCTTGACTATGTATTTTTTGGAATGGTGACTTGTCCAAATCCAATTCATTTCATTATTGGAGGGAAAATTGGTGTTTTCAAAATATTCGCAGCTTCCTCATTTGTAAATAGAGAATGGATTAAGTTAGTATTCCACTGTCCTAAAGAAATGAGAGAAGATACATTCATATTCCTAAGCTGATGAGCTAAAGGAAAGGATATCCATTGAAAGTGATGATTCAATTGAATCCAGAGAACTTGATGAACAATAAAGGCAGAATTCTCATTAACAAGATAACCAACTTTAGATGCCAATTCAATAATCTTTGGACAAATATCTTTTCAATAGATGGACCCAGTAGAGGTCGTTAAATAAGGAATAATGTTGTGATTTTTTAGATACTTTGATTTCCATATTTGGGTCCATAACTTATGTTGCTCATTTAAATATTTCCAGGCTACCTTTTCGAGTAGGGCATGTTTGACTAAATTTAAATTCTTGAAACCTAATCCTCCATAAAATTTCGGTAACATGAGGGTATTCCAAGAACACCAACGGTAAGGGTGTTTTCGAGAAGATGAGACACCCCACCACAAATCTCTAATAATTTTATTCATCTGATCTATGGTTTTTTGGGGAAATTTAATAAGACTCATGGAATGAATAGGGATAGCTTGAAGTACAGATTGGATTAATTTTTTTTCCTTGCTTGACTGATTGTTGAGGCTCTCCAATTGTTTAATTTGGCCTTCATATTTTCAAGAACATAGTTAAGCTTGTCATGCTTATTACGGGACCAAAATAGAGAAAGACCTAGATATTTGGAGTTTTTATTTAGAGTGCCTATATGTAATTGTCGTTTAATCATGTGTTGATGTCTTGGATGGACTTTTTTGCTACAAAAGACATCAGACTTTTCCATGTTAATCAATTGACCAGAGGCATCTTGAAATTTAAGAAGGATTTGGTTTAAATTATCTAATTCTTCCCTATGAGCTCGGAGGAATAGCATGACATCATCTGCAAAAAAACAAGTGAGAGATTTTTGGGGAAGAAGGGGTTATGGAAATGCCCTGTAATTTTTCTTCTTGTTCCGCATGAAACAGAAGACAAGATAAACCTTCCATTGCTAAGATAAATAAGTAGGGAGATAATGGATCTCCTTGTCTAAGTCCTCTAGAGGGACAAAAATGTCCTTCATAAGTACTATTAATTAGTACTAAAAAGGAAACTAGGGAAATGCACTCATTTATGATCTGACAAAAGTCTTCCAAAAAGCCAAGAAGATATAAGATTGTTAAGAGAAAGTTCCATTCAAGACGGTCATAGGCTTTTGACATGTCTAACTTTAGTGCAATAAAGCCTGTACCTCATTTTTTGTGCTTTAAATAGTGAAAGACTTCTTGGGTGAGAATGGAATTGTCAAGCATGTGACGACCCGACACAAAAGCTACCTAATTTGGGGCAATACATTTATCTAGGAAAATATGTAGTCTAGATGCTATCAGTTAAGCTATCACTTTGTAAATGGCATTACATAAACTGATAGGTCTATAGTCCTGGACTTTTGTGCAATCTATTTTTTTAGGGATGAGATAGATGAAAGTATGATTCAATCTCCGTAGAAGTTTCTTATTTCGAAAGAAATCCTGAACCACTTGTACTATGGGTTCAAAGGTTTCACATTTGAAGGGGTGTCCTCTCCTTTTCGCTCCTGTTGTTAGATTTATTAGACTAAGCCCGCTCGAAAATGTTGAGTAGATGTGCACCTTATTATCTGATTTATCTGACAAGTTGAAAATCTCATCAGTCCCCTATGACTTATTTACTAATTTTGCCTTCTTTTGATCCTTGTTGTAGCCTGACTCAACTCTTTTACGTTTTGAAGACGACTCACCCGATTCTCCTTGTTGCTCTTTCCACTTCTGCTTCTCTTTGAACAGGAGTTTAATCAGTTGCAGAGATCAGTCAGCTAAATGTTGCTTTTTCTCAATGCTACTCTCTTCTTTGGAGTCTTCACCGGAACTCTGATCTCTACGAAATAGGTGTAATTGGCAACAAGGGGTGTAGTCTTTATGAAGATCTAGATATTTGAAAGTATGTTCTGGCTTGTAATTTGCACATAGCCACTCCCCTAGGGAGTCAATCTTTCTATTTGCAAGATTCTTTTCGATGTATTCTAAAGAAGCACCCATCGTTATTTGCCTACATTTCTTCCAACTATGTCCAACTAAACCATAGTACCCGCATAACTTTGTTAATCCTATAGGTGAATCGAATCCAAGTTGGTTCATCACCATTGTTAAGGACAATCCCTCTAAATAAAGCTTTACAAAGATCAATTTCAATCTTTAAATGAACCATCTTACCTCTAGTAGGAGTACCAATTTTGATTTCTTCATTTTCTAGTAAATCTCTCCTTGTTGTTGTAGCGAATTACTTACAGTTGTCATCCAAAATAAATAAGCGGGGATATCATGCATTATAAGCCATAGCTTTTGATGCCAGATTTTCAACTTTTCTCCTGCTTTTGCATCTTGCCACTTCGCTATCAGCATCCAGCTAGAGCGAATAAACCAAGGTCCACCATCAACAACTCTTTGCAGGTCTTCTTTATAATCAAAGATAAACTCCCACCCTCCACTATCATCATGTCCCACTTGTACACGGTTTTGGAGCCCAAGCAACCCTTACAAATGCTTTAACATTTTCTTTTGTAACTTGGATCTAGGGGAATATGTGCCCCCTCAGAGTACGTTGAATGAGATCTTCAACCCCAAAAAATGAGGAATGAGAAATGATGAATGAGATTGAAAATGAGGAACGAGATCTTCAACCCAAGCGAAATCCTCACACTCATGGTGGTGGAAGTGCACATTGAAAATGAGGAATGAGATTGCTTCCCAGTTATATTGGAAAGTTGGGAATGGAGAGAAAATCGATGCAATCTCTGACCCATGGATACCTTGATTACCCCAAAACAAACCTGAGGTAAAAAAACCCATCAACCTCTCATCAAGTGAATAGAGAATGAAGAGTGAAGGAACTTATTACAGCTCAGGGACAATGGAACACTCCTCTCTTGCATCAACGTTTCGAGCAAAACTCATTGAATGCAATTTTGAACATTCCAATTCCTTCTCAAAGAAGAGAAGATATTGTCCTTTGGAAGCATACAAAAAATGGTTTATATACAGTTCGTTCAGCCTATAGAAGCTTCCACCAAGAGGATGGTCAAACAAGGAATTCAATCTGATGGTCAAAAATTTGGTCCACAAGAGTCCCTTATAGATGCCAATTATTTGGATGGAAGTTATTGCTAAATGCAATAAAGACAAAATATGCAATATGGAGCCTAAGGCACAATGGAAATAGTAGTTGTACCTTTTGTAATGACTTCCCTAAAACCCAACAACATCTTTGTATGGAATGCAATTTGGAAAGAGCCGTCTGGTTGGAGGCTCAGTTAGGCTTTAATCCAGAGGAGTTTATCTCCTCAGGTTCCTAGGATTTCCTTTATTGGTGGTCTACGAGATACCAAGGGTTAAAAGAAATGAAAAATTTTGTCATGGCCTGGATATCGGCCATCTTGCACAGCATTTGGGATCATAAAAATGAAGTAATATTCAAAGGGAAAGACCCAAACCCTCTAAATATTGCTTTGATAGCTGACCAATACATATCACGCACTGATGAATCATTCTATGATCAGAATTATCAGCAACAGATCTCAAAGGATAATCTCTCCTCTTATTGGTTTTCTTACAACACTCATTCTTTAGTTGTAGTGGGTGGAGCTTGGGATGTTAGCACACACTTGGCCTCTACAAGTCTCTATTTGTTGCCTTACTCCCACAATGTTTGCATTGCAGAAGGAGAACCATGATAGGCAACTAACTCCATAAAAGCTAAACTCTGGGCAGTCATTCGTGGTCTGAGAAGACTATTAATTCTGGGTATCCAAAAGGTTGTCCTCATTTCTGATGCGAAAAGGAATTTTGGATAAGCTAAAAGGAAGCACTGAAAACACTAGATGGAATGAACAATTCTATTGGATCATGTTTCTCACACTCTTTGTTCTCTTTCTTGGCCCCAAGATACAAAATAACTTTCTATGCAAGATACAAGGCTATTTATATGAAAAAAAAAACTCAAAGGATTAGCCCCCACAAATTGTCAAGAAACTGATCTCATGTCTTCTATAAGATCACACTTACGAGAGTCCAAAAATCAATGAGTCCTACTATGAAATCAGCTAGCGATACTAGGCTACCAGTTGGTTGGAGTCCCCAAGAACCATATGAGCTATGAGATCGGCTATACAATAATATCCAATATGCTATACTAGCAGTCCTTCTACTTCCACCACAAACCACTATGAAATTTTGCCTTCATGTTTTTTTCAATTTAGTTTGGGTCAAGTCATGAAGTAGATCTCAACTAGAATTCAAGGCACCAACACAACAGATCCAATACTTGTAACATCAACAAAGGTGCTTTCTTCTATGTTTTGTTTTGATAATCCACAACAAAGGAGCACAAAACTAGGGATGGCATTTTTCTCCATCCCCATTGGCTACCCATCCTCCCTGATCCCATCAGGTCGGGGATGGAGATTGCCTTGAAGGTGGCAAGAATGTGGATTAATAGGGATCCCCAATGAGGATAGGGAGTGAAGCCCTTATGTTGCCCAAACCTCGATTATATATATTAAATATTATTTACATTAAATATATATTATATAATAATATCGATATATAAATATCAAAATATATTTAAATATTATTTATATTTTAAAATTTTCCTTTATTTAAAGTAAATCTATTTTCAAAAAAAATACTTTTAATTAAAAAAATTTGGGGATTCAAGTTCCCACAAGAAACCCGTCTCCATTGGGGGATCAAGGATGGAGGAGAACTTTTATCCCCAACAGGGATCGGGGCCAGGGACTGAGATTTGTGTCAAAATTGAGGATTAGGAATGGAGAATATGGTCCCCACCTCAAACCTGTCTCATTGCCATTCCTACATAAAACTAACAAGAAAATCACAAATCTAGATAGAGGCTTAAATCCATTTCAAAAGAGGGTTTAGATCTATTGTGAAACAAATTAGACTCGTATATCTGGTGTTAGATAACACATCCAACAATGAAGCAGCTTAGATCAAGTAAGGTTCAATTATATTCCATTGATTCAAGGCACTATGATTGCCATCATTGATGAGAAAATTTTCTGACTCTAAGATCCTTTTTAGCAAGTTGATTTGCCATCATGTATTCATGTTGGCCTGTCTTAGACATAGTTAAATTGTTGATGCATCTAATAGTGAGCAGGGAGTCACCTTTGATGATGGTATCCTTGAACTAATTCCTTTGTCGCCCACCCGCCCAGGATTCAGCTATTAAGGGGGGTGTACGAAAATCGGACTAGACAAGGAACCGTTTTGGGTCCTATTCTTAAGTCAAATGGTCTGAACGAATGACCCACTCTAACAGAAAAAATAAAAACAATAATAAAAAAAGCAAAAAATGGCCAACAAAATGTTGTCTAGGTCGATGATATGACGATTCGACCACCTAGGTCAATGATTCATTTACCAAATCAACAGTTTTTAGCCAAAAAATGGTTTTGAGGTAAAACGGAACCAATCAGGTGACCGGTTTCCAGTTTTTCGGTCCCACCGTCGATTCCAATCTGGTTTTGAAAACCATGAAGATAACGATGATTTCCAACTACTTGTCCAAATGGTAGCAAGAATGAAGTAAATAACTAAACGCTATATCCACAATGATAAAATTCCTTAGTTTTCATTTTCACACAAAATTTGGTATGATAGTAGACCAACCCATTTTGCTGGCATCCATGCAATGGTTTTGGTAGCAAGACTCCTCTCAATTGAATTGAATGGAGTGATTGGGCAAGTTTCTCCTCATATTTGGTTCTGGTTGTTATAAAAGGGGAATCTCTCTATTCATCAGTATTAGGGGTGCAAGTTGGGCGGGTTGGGCTGGGTTTATGGTCAATCCAGGCCTGGCCCTAAAATTTGGGCTTAAGGCCCAAGCCCGAGGTTAAGCCCGATTTTCTCAACTTGAGCCCAGCCCACCCTGTAATTTGATGCACTCAGGTTGGGGTCGGGCCCAAGCCGGGCTTGGGTTAGTCAATGAACCCACTCTAAAATTATACATATATAAATGTATTTATACAAATAAATAAATAAATATATATATATGTATGTATGTAAATATGTATGCAACATTTACATATATATAAATGTATAAATTGATCCGAACTCAGATCTGATTTGAGCTACCTAAGGGTTAGGCCCAAACCCGATCCAAAAAATACAAAAACCTGACTTCTAGGGCCTGAGCCCAGCCCGTATAAAATTTGGGATTGGGCCAGTTCAGGTTGGGCCCGCTCAAATTGCACCCCTAATCAGTATTCAGTAGTGGGATGTGACCAATCAGCATCCTTCATTGTAGCTTTTCTTTTTTGGTATATACGCATGGCAAAGTTAAACTCCAGTTCAGATGAATCAGACTCAAAGGGCTGAATGTACCCAATTCTGAATAGACTGAATAATACTTCCAGTTGTTGAATTGCCTTTATTAATATACGGATGAAGTTGATGCCATTATAATGTTTGATGCGCAGGCAGTTGGAAATGTTTCTAGAGGTTCGTTTATTTGTTCATTTTACTGAGTATGAATAATTAGGATTTAAAGGATATATTCATTAATAAAAACATAAAACTGCTCGGAATTACAATCCATCAATAATGTTTCTAATAAAAAGGATGAAGAGGAAGACTAAGGAATTCAAATATGCGCCCCACAAATGCCTCACACGCCGAACGTCCGCCATCTGTCCCTTCGCATGCAGTTAACTTGTCCCGTGTGCGGGGCTAACGGGACGGCCGTTAACTCGTCCAGTTAGCCCCAAAACTATCCCAAAACCAATTTCAAATCTCAAAACCCTCATTTTCACATTTCACATTCCCGCGTGCTTGAGCAGTCGGTCCCCTGACCCCTCGTTCTTCTCCCCTCACCTGAGTTCTCTTATTCTTCTCCAGCACCGGTGACCTACAACAACAATCGGCGATCATCCAGAGGTACTCTCCAGCTCTCATATTTGAACTCTCACACATTTTCTTATATATCTACCTCGAAAAGAAGAAAAGCGAGGTACTGTGATCTTCGTCTCTAAGCGGAGCCAGTACTGCTCCTCAGCCGTCTGGGGCACCATCTGACACACCACAGTCACAAATATATACAGTGCGGCAGAAAAACTCTCGTAAACCCTATTGAATTCTATATATTTAGTCATAGCCCCCCATACGTTATCAGAATGGGTAAGGGAGGCATGGTCGACCTCTTCTTCTTCGTCCCCTGGGCGGGAGGGTCCATCCATCTGTCAGAAATCTGAAAATCATAATCAGCCCTATAAGCAATCCTATCTGCTAGCTTGTCCAGGGTGAAATCGAGCCTGTACCTTGATGAGCGTTTCCAGGCTCCGGTCATCATCAGAACTATGAACCCTCCATGCCTGGTGAGCTTCCTCAGATCTATAGCCTCACGCCCGACTGGAGCTTGGTGTGTGTTACAGTACTCAAAAACAGGATAATTGACTCTTGCCGGTCCTCCGGGCAAATGTTGCCGAGCAGCGGCGTCGTACTCTAAATCGTTGCAATATGCGTCGTTGGGGTCGATTCGAACAACGCCGTCGTAGTAGACGGGGAAGACACCAAACCAGCTCAAACTTTTCTTCTTCTCCATCACCTTCAGCATGAAAGTGAACTGCATGAGATTCAGAATAAGGGCGGTATGATTATCAGCCCATGGATATCTCTCAGTGGCTACCGAGTAGACTGAGCTCCTCCCCTCTACTGCGGTGGCCAACGTACGCTCTATCCACTATCGATTAATGGTGTTATCAGGATTGAGCATGTTCGCATTGATTCCCGAGAAGGTGTGAAAGAGTGTTACTATTTACTTACCCATTTCATCTTAACATATGATTTGTTGGCATGAGGCAGTTGTTATTTATTGATTATATACTGTCTGATGCAACAGACCCTTAAAAAACTAGAAATATAGATAAACACCAATAACCATGTTGAAAGTTGAAAGACAATGCTTGTTTTCTTGTCCACGACTGGGCGAATCCAATATAGTTAAGACTTAAGAGAAAGAATGGCACAGAGGAATCAATCGAGATGTCTTGTGGAAGAGTGGTTTCTATGAGAGTTGGAAAGTATATGTGATAGTGAAAAGGCCGGATGGTCGCCGGTGCCGGAAGAGAAAGCACTGTTGCCAGTGGTTTCTCTGATTTCTTAAAAACCAAAATATTAGAAAAAAAGAAAAAAATTTAGAAAATGTGTGAAAAAGTTCAAATATGAGAGCTGGAGAGTACCTCCGGATGATCGCCGGTGCCGGAGAAGGAGAAGAGAACTCGGGTGAGGGGAGAAGAACGAGGGGTCAGGGGACCCGCTGCTCAAGCACACGGGAATGTGAAATGTGGAAATGAGGGTTTTGAGATTTGAAATCGGTTTTGAGATAGTTTTGGGGCTAACGGCCGTTCCATTGACTCCGCACGCGGGACAAGTTAACTACGTGCGAAGGGACAGATGGCGGACATTCGGCATGTGGGGCAATGAGGGGCCAGAGCTGGTGGGGCGCAGATTTGAACGAGCAACATTGAGAATATGCTTAGCCAATAGGTGGGCTGCCTTGTTACTGGAACAAGAGGACCATCGAACCGAGCAGTGAGGGATTTGTAACATGGGGAGTTTGCAATCAGAAATAATATGTCTAATTTGCCAAGAACGAGAATAGGGTGTGCAAATGGATCGGATTATGATTCGATCCGATTCCATGTGTTATATGTTTATAAATAAATTAATAAATATATATATATATATATATATATAATACATATATATTATTTATTTATTTCTAAATATATTATTTATACTATATTTTTATAAATTTGTTATATTATTTATTTTTAATAAAAATATGTATATATATGATAAAAATAATTAAAAAATATTTATATTTTTTGTTTTTTTATTTAAATTGGTATATTTTATTTTTTTAATAATTTATTATTTTTTAAAGAAAACAAGTCGGATCAAATCAGATCCAAAGATCCAATAGGATTTGAATTTAAATCGAATATTATCGGATCCAACATTAACAAAGTCAGATCGAATTTGAATCCGATCCGATCCATTTGTATTCCTAGAAATAAATTCGACATCAGTTTGGCAATCACCCTCAATAATTACTGAAGAAACACTAATATCTACAGCAAACTAGATAGCAGAAAGAGCTGCCTTAGCTTCTACTTCCAAAGGAGATCCCAGAGGAACTTTAGATGCTCTACTATAACAAAAACTTGCAGTTTGAGTCTCGAACTAAAAGACCGACAATTTATTAGCGCCCCATCAAAGTTTAACTTTAGAGAAGGAGAAGGAGGTTTGGTCCAACCAAGTTGTGACTGAATGGGACTTTCAGATGACTGGATTACTGACAGTATATTAATATGGGAAAGAATTTCATCCATCCGAGAATGAACCACCAAGACTACAGATATAGGATCAAATGCAATATGTTCGAAGATCACCTTGCACCTATTCTTCCAGATGAGTTTGGATCACCTACCATGCAACAAAACACGTTCCAATCCTGTAGCTACCAACATAATCTCACACCATGCATCTCATGCATGGCGGGTCCCAATTTTAAAGTGAAATCATGCATGGCGGGTCCCAGTTTTAAAGTGAAATGTATGAAATTGGTAGAGGGTTGGAACATGTTTTATTGGCAAAAGATCCCAATTCCCAGATATCTCACATAATTATAGCTCCTTGTGCTAAGATTGATAAGTGAGACGTGTCCAAAGGGTCATCCAATCTGTTAAAGGATATTGGATTTCTGAAAGTTATAAATACAGTCTTGAAGGCTTGAACGGGATTGAGAGATTGGAGGGGTCGATTCTCTGAATTTTGTTTGTGTTTTGTCACACCTAATGTCATCACTTGGGCACGCACACAATACCAAGAATTATTATGTAAACAGCAACTTTTCTCTCATCACCAAAGTTTGGTCAAATACCTTCGACTCGATCCCTTCCAACTGGCAAACAGCAACCATCTTATTCTGGCAATTACTTTGGCACTCTTCAAAATTAATTACGGATCTTCTCACGTTATTTTCCTTCAAAGAAAAACAATAAATAATGCATATTGTGGTGTGTAAATGTTGTTAAGATAACCATGGGTCATGGGCCTGCCGCTGCCGGCCTGATCTGATCTGGACCCCTTTTTAAGACCTATCCATGCTGTAGAGATCAAATACTAACCTGATGGGCTGTATTGTGTCTCATTGTTTGTCTCTTTAGATAATAGTTAGCCCAAGCCCACTCAAGCTAATTTGCCACAACTTGTTTCTGTCCGTCATCGTCCCCGCATTTGAGGTGAGCTATGAATATACAATTGGGAGGCTGATTGTTTGGTTTGGCCCTCTTTAATCTTATTAAAGTGAATTAGCAGGATTAAAACCCAGCTGCAGCTAGCAAGCTAGGTGAAGCATATGGTAAACATTGATAAGGAGGATGACGTGATCTCTGATCTGAGTAAGAATCCATTTATTGCATGGGCCGGGCCAGCCGGGCATAGGATTCTTAGCCCTAAGACTTAAGAAAGTGGTTTGTATTGTGGGAGACAAGTGTGGCTTTCAAGGTTTCACTTTTTTTACTTACGTAGGCTAACTGGCTAAGGTAAAGCCTCCCCTTTAGTTTAGTGTTTACACTTTAAAGAGAGGTTTTATTTTTTAGGTAATCACCAAATTTATAGGGGAAGAATCGTGACAACACACAGACACAGTTGCTGCGGCCTGTGTTGGGTATGGGTATGGGTATGGGTAGTGCTGAAGAGGAATATATTCCACTCCACTTCCACATCTTTTTAATTCAATGCTTGTCAGCTGGGAAATTTTGGAACCACCCCCACCCATGCTCAATCAATCCCCACGATATCACCTCCTTTTACCTTCCTATCCTATGCTTTTGGTTTATTCGTAGGCAGTACGAGCCTATAGGACCAATTATATATGGATCGAATTGCCTAAGGGCTTTCAAAAATAAAAATTATATATGGATCCACTCTACATAATTTTTTGGTAAAACAAATTTTCATTTATGACATCATGATGGTGGGTACATTCGACACAAATTATAATTTATGGATGTTGGTAGGTTTAAGCAAATAGATCGGTACAATCGATTGGAACTGACCTTAAGCGGGTGTTCTTTTTTTGGATTTGGAGGGGGAAAGTTGGTCCAAGGTTCAAAATATCAATATGCCCGATATGTTAGTAGGGGCGTATCGGACGAATCGATACTGCATTTTATTGCTTTTTTTTATTTTTTTCACAACCAGTTTAGGGCTAGTCCATCCTCTGAACCGGTCAAACCCCCGATACACCCACTGTAGAGGAGGGGTCCCAAAACAATAAATGTATACGGGTCGATACGTGTCGATATTTTGAACCTTGAGTTAGTCGATGGGATTTTGGTTCCCATTGACCAAGAATCTCATGTTCTTTTTTCAGTTTTATGTGGGGGACAGGGAAAATTTATTTTCCTATGTACAACTTACCTAGGAAAGTGATGCCCATCTCCTACGTGCATAAATAACTTTCCCACATATGAGGAAAGTTGCAACACTTGAATGAGACAAAAATGCCTTTTTAATAATAGATTTCTATAGCTAAAATGGTCATTGTCTTATTTACTTGAGAAATAAAAGAACATAGGTAAATGAACTTACTTGGGTAAGTGTTTCCCAGGAAAAATGAGAAACACTTACCCAAGTAAATGCATTTACCTGGGTAAGTAACTTACCAAAATGCGAACGGGGCCTAAATAGGCATTGTTATAAATTGATTCTCAGCTAGGGTCCAATTCTAATTTCTTAGAATTGACCTCCACCCAAGCCAGTTTCAATGTCTGACAATTTATGTTTATCTTACCCAATCAATCAAGAAAATCGGTCTTTATCGGTCTTAGTGGAACTGGTTTGGGTATAATTTGATCTTAAATAGGCATTGTTCTGCATAGGAACTGAACCAAACCAACCCATGCACTCCTAAATGCCAAGGTAACAAGGTAGCAAAATCAATGTTTAATTGGACTTTGATATAATGAGCCACTACATGGGCCACCCAATTTGCCATTTGCTTGACAAGATTGAATCTAGCCTGGGCTAAGGAGGGCGCCTCAGGATAGTGCCGATTGCCAATGACCCAGTAACTGAGATGATAACTTGGCATACCTTCGAATATGGAGGCACAAAGTAAATGTTCATAATTGCATGCTTTCATGTGCACCCTGCTCTATCTTCACCCCTTGATCACTTGTAAAGTGTAATATGTAACACCAAAAAAAAAACTCATGAAAGTTATTTTCAGGTTATTGTTCATCATATATCTATATTACCGATAAAAGAATGAATTTCTCTTCTTTCTGGAATTTTTATTGGACGTTTTTACCCTTTGCTTAAACAGCATACAACGGGCATAAAGAGGGTATATGTATCTTTTACTCTCGCTCCAAAAACTGTCCACTTATAACAGTTCAGAAATTGTCCACTTATAACCGTATAAAAACTATCCATGAATTATAAATAATTTTATCTTAGAGATACTGTCACGTGCAAATGCACATACATGTTTACTAGTAATATCAAAGCCATCATTATTCATTAGTTCATGTTATTAATTGCATACCATCTTTTAATCATTTTAGCTTAATTTATTGATGGTATTTAATATCTAAATAATATTAGTTCAATCCTATATAAATCCAATAGATAAGATTCTATTCAAATCAAATATTAATGAATCAAATTTAAATATGAGTATATCTTATATTTGTTTCCATTCATTTTGCAAGCCTTACATATGACTATATGAGGATCAATCTTATGGATATTTCAGTTCATTTTCTTTACAGCCCTAACCCAAATAATAAAATCTTCTGCATGCTTCCATTAATACCCCATGCAGATAATGAAATGCAAAATGTGGTGTGGTTATATCGAATTAAATCAACCATCCTGGTGTGCGGTGTGCCCGTATCAAATTAAATCACAGTGCCCAAATGATTTTTAGAACAAAAATCAAATCATTTATGGATGCAAAATCAATGAGTAAAAGAATACCGTGGAGAAGAAAAAGGGGGTTGATCTTCAATTAACAAAAGTTAATGTTGGTATTAATAAAATAGAAATTATTAGTTTTGGTAATTATTATTTATTATCATAATTAATCAAGGTTTAATTCCCTAAAAGGTATTGACAAAATTCGACGTCAGTTTTGGCGGTTGGTGCTTTTGGAATGGGGCTGAAGCTTCTCATGACTTATAAGAAGAATTTCTGAGATAAATACAGAAAGGGATTGAATTTGATCTTTCATCAAGGAATGCAGCAGTGTGGGTTATACCCAACATCTATCTCCATGTCTATCTGCCTTTTCAAGGTTTGGATTATGTTCTTTGAAATAATCAAGAAACCTTACCAAATTAGCCAATTGGCACCTTTAAGCTGATTTTCTATTCATTTTTATCCTGGATTACTCCAATCAACAAACCTGATATTCGGTCAAGAGTCCAGACTGCAGCAGGGAGGAGTTGTAATCACCTTACCAGTGATACTGTGGAAGTGGTGGTAAAGTAATGAAAAGAGAAAATCTAAAGAGAAATCTGCATGGTTTTTGAACCATCATTGAATCGGATGATCGGACCGTTTAACCTGGAAACTGTCTAGGCAATTAGTTCGGTTTTACTCCAAACTTGATTTTTAGCCAAAAACTATTAAATTGGACAACGATCCATTGATTCGAGCAGTCGAATCATCGAATCGTTCGACCCGTTTAATAGTTTTTGGTCATTTTTATTTTTATTATTTTTTTAAATTCTTTTGTTAAAACAGACCATCTATTAAGACTAAACGATCGAACCGTCAACCTGAAAACCGATAACCAGAACGGTTACGGTTCAAAGTCGTTTTTTAAAACATTGGAAATATGAAGAAAAAATCTGAACCGGTACCTCGCAAGGAGCATACTTGCCTACAGCTATAGGCCTGTAGCCACTTCAGCCGAAGCTTTCAATCTCGGGAGTGGTGGTGAAGACCTTAAGATAAACTTCTCTATGGCAATTAGAACATGTGGATCAAAATAGTTGACAATCTTTAGAGATTCATCGCAGTTTAGAAGATAAATCAAGTTCGTAATTTTCTCTTCAGATTTCTCGATTGAGGCCTCAGTGATTTCAACAACGGCAGGTGGTGATACAACAGGGGCAATGCCAACATCCTCGCTAGTTGGGAGGATGAACCGTTGATTTTGAAGGTAGCATTCTCGACTTTTGTGAAACCCCTTGTAAGGATTTTGAATGACAAGCCATGGGTCGGGAGGTTGGTAGATAATGGTAATTACAGTAATCTCGAATGAGTTTTATTAGACGAAGATGGAGAGACAGAGAAGACGAAGAGGGAGAAGCAGACATTGCATATGAGTTATATTTGGTTTATAAGCATGCATAACCCAATTGGTTGGTTCGATTTCAATTTATGTATTTGTAAACCGAAAACAACTCAAACTAAATTGACTATAAGTTAAAAAAGGCAAAATATAATTTTTCAATTTCTAATGTTTAAAATTCTCAATTTTCCAATTTGTCTTCATTTCTAGTTTCGAAAAAAAAGTTAGAAATTATATAAAAGTTGTATTTTCCAAAATTTCCTTCATAGTTTAAAGAAAAGAAGTTACTATTCATTCAAAAGCTATCTTTCACTCCTTTTGAGGATTGGACATTAATAACCCAACGGAAAAGACCAAGAAACTCAAAATAGTCTAAGAAATAAAATGGTACAATCTGAAATTTAAAGCTATTCAAATCTTTTTTGTGAATAGTGCTTGTCATTCTTGTATCTCATTCTCAACCTTTCACTTTATCATCTCTGAATTTCTTCCTTTGTAGTTGTAGAGAAGTTGGTATTTTTAAGATGCAAAGATTTCAATTACAAAAGTGGTAGGAACAACGTTAAACATCTGTTAAATGAACATATACTAGGTGAATGGTCATCTATTGGTGGATTTGTTTGAGATATACAAGCTGAGTCGTTTACCCATTTTTATCTGAAATCCAGTTGTTGCATAATGAAGATCAAATATTTTATGTGTATACGTTCTTTCTCTATTGTAGAAGATCTCCCATGAAACTAGGAGAAACCCCAAAAAGTAAGTTTGGCGATTTGATTGTTTGAAGCATTAATTGGACATCTTTTTTGAATCTATGCATTATTCATTTGGGAGAAAAATGCCGACTGGTCACAATTCCGATTTCCTCTGAATGATGATGGTTCAGTGATATACCTTTATTTGATTTGTAAGTGTCACAATATACCTTTATTTGATGATGGTAACAATCTACGACATGGTATTAACATTTATTCGACCCTCTGAGTTTCAAGTTTTTGAAGTCGGTTGGATTTAAACCGACCAAACCGGTAAACCCGAGTGTTTAGATAACATGTTTTTTATACTCATTCAGTCGGTTTTGGTTGACTGAAACTTCAACCCAAGCAGTTTGGTTCGGTTGAGAAAATTGTATGTAACCGAACTGAACTGACTCGTGTATAGCCTTAGCATCAGTAAAGCCTTCTAAAACAGGAGGAAAACCAGAATAACGCAAACCAAATTTATGGTTCCCTTTAAATTTTTTAATAATCTTACTAGAGCTTCCCAATGTTCAATCCTGAGATTATAAGTATGCTGACTTAGTTTTCCAACTACTATTGATAAATTCGGTCTTGTGTAGTTCATTAATTATGACACATCCAATTATAGCTGCATACTCTTTTTGTGAAACAAGTTCTCCTACATTTTTTCTTAAATGGACACTATAGTTAAGTGGTGCCTTAACTAATTTACAATCATAGCGTCCAAACTTCTTTAAGTATAGTTTCCACATAGTGTGACTGGAATAGTATAAAGTTTCCTTATTGTTTATTTAATCCCTAGGTTTACATCAACCTCACTTATGTCTTTAGTGTCAAATTTGGACATTAAAAATTGTTTTATTTCCTTTACTACTTCTAAACTTGTACCCATTATTAACATATCATTAACATATAGGCAGATCATGACTCCTTTATCGTATACAAATTTTCTATAGACACATCAGTGATAATCATTTCTACTATATCCATTCATTATTAATACATTATCAAACTTTTCATGCCCACACCATTATCACCGAATGGTTTACAAGCATCACCAATAAGTGAGCAACAAGCACTATTGTACCTCAGCAAATTTAATATCATCTATTATTTCATATGGAAAGCAAGGAACGGCATCATATTCAAAAATAGATAATCGGATCCATATCATGTCATACAAACAACATCCCAATTTCCCATAACACACATCGGCTAGCATAGGCAAAGTCATCGCACCATCTCACTATCACAGTCCATGCCAACCTTACACGTCGATGGCTCCTTTGATCCTAATACAGGCTATGCAGGACAAGGGTTCGTCATCCAACATGTGCAATGTCAACTTTGTATTGTAAAAGGGAAGCCTAGCTAGGCCATCAGCAGCTATGATGTTGAAACAAGAGCTCTCTTAGGAGGGTTGCAAGCAGCACAATCGCATGATATTTCCCATCTTTTGGTTTTCTCAGATAGTACTGCCTTAATGGAGTTTGCAACCATAGATAAATCAATCCAATGGTCTCATCATCTTCACCGAAATTATCTGCAAAGACTGATTTCATCTTTTGAATATATTGAGTTTGTACATATAAGTAGAAACAACAATCAAGTGGCCCATCTTTTTTCTTACATTTCATGTAAGGGCCACATATCACTGCATTACAATAGAGCTAACTCCCCCCATGTAAGACTCGTTTAACTAATTCAAGGCAGCTTCTTTTGACAAAAAAAAAAAGATCATTAAATGGGATATGGGGTCATAACATGGCATACATACTAATACATGCATCGAGATTTTTTTTTTCCTTTTTTTAGAATCACAAACCAAACCTATGAATAGTATGATTTATCGAAAGAAGATGGAAGGTGAAATCTGGAAGAGATAGGGAAGTGGTTTGATGGGGAAGAGAAAGAAGCAATTTTGAGTGTTTTACCCAAAAAGGGTGGGGGAAGTGATACATTATTAATTTATTATGGAAACACAGTGGGAACCTTAGAGTGAATTCAAGTTTCCACAGTCTGATTGGTGTAGAGAATCTAAGGAACAATGGTGTGTTATGGGGGAAAATATGGAAATTGAAGGTGAACATTCGAGTCTAAAATGTTTTATGTGGAAATCTTGTGTTGGTGGACTACCTTCTAGTTGATTGTCATTTTGTGAGAATAGTGTGGATGCAATCCAACCTTAGCTTTAATCCTTAGAGATATAGTATGTGTTTGGTTTCGTGGGCATTTATTAAGCGAGTGTTTATTAGACAAACATTTATATGAAAAACGTTGATTTATATGTTTGGGTAAAATATAAAAACCTCCCCTGAAATTTTTGACAATCATAAAAACCTCCCCTAAAGTTTCATTTTAACAAATACCTCCCCTGAACTTTACAGAAACTCGACAAAAACTTCCCTTTCGTCACTATCTCAGACGGAAAACGTTAGGTCGATGCACCAGTTTTTTCCAAATACCCATTCTACCCTTTTATAAATTATTTTACATACAAAATTACTGAAATAACCCCATTTTGACTTAACAAAAACCTCTTTTAATGATCATTTCAGTAATTTTACATACAAAAATTACTGAAATATGTTTTTTTGTTGAGTTAAAATGGGATTATTTCAATAATTTTGTATGTAAAATAATTTATAAAAGGGTAGAATGGGTATTTGGAAAAAATGGGTGCATCAATCTAACTTTTTTCCATCTGGAACAATGACGGAAGGGAGGTTTTTGTCAAGTTTCTAAAAAGTTGAGGGGAAGTATTTGTTAAAATGAAACTATAATGGAGGTTTTTATGATTGTCAGAAACTTCAGGGGAGGTTTTTGTATTTGACCCTAAATGTTTTTTTATTTTTTCTATTTGGTTGGGTGTTTTATGTACGTTTCAAGTAACACCCCATAAAGTTGCTTTCCACCTCAACTTAAAGTGCACCACATCAACATTTTAGTTCAGGAAATGTCCAAGCATTGGGAAAATGAGAATTTGACATTTCCCCAAATGCTCCATGCACATAAATCAAAGTGTTTCAGTTTTCTAGTGTTAATTTAATAAATGGTGAAACCAAACAGTGGTTTCATATGCAATAAACACCAACGCCTATGTGACACTAATGTAACAACATTTTTTTAATAAACGCCCATGAAACCAAACATAGCTATAGTCAATCCCCTTTAGAACATCATGAATGACTGGCAAGCAAAATTAGAAGAAAAAATGGACTTACAGAAGAAATGGATGATATTTGCAAAAGTTGATTTGGGAGCAGCGGAACAGCTATGTTTTTAAAGAAGAAAAGATTGAGCCAAGATGGGTACATCAATGGAGCAAATGTGTGGCTAGAGAGGCAGCTCATGTAGAATGGTGGGCGATAACTTTTTCTCTTGATCATGTTCCAAAACCAGGTTTGAAGAAAGTTCAAATATGTATAGATGATCAACATATATTATATGTCTTAGTGGAAGGAAAGGAAATGTGAAGTGGGATGAACAGGATGTATTTGAAGAAGTAGAGACCTTATCAATAAATTTGATGTTTGTTTATTTTTATATGTTTCAAAAAACAAAAAATAGTGCAACCTATGAAGTAGCTAATAGGACTAGAAGCAGTTTAAATCAACAATGACCCTTCGAATAGGGATGCAAATGGATCAGATTGGATTCAAATCAAGGTATGTTTAAATCCGATACGATATTGTTCATGTCGGATTCGATACGATCTGATCTGAAGATCCGATTAGATCTGATAGGACTCGATCTAAATTCGAATCCTATCAGATCTGATTTGATCCGACTTGTTTTTGTAATTAATAAATTATTAAAAAACAAAATATACAATTTAAATAAAAAAAACAAAAAAATATAAGTATTTTTTAATTATTTTTATCATATATACATGTTTTTTATAAAAAATAAATAATATAACAATTTTATAAAAATACAATACAAATAATATATTTATAAATAAATAACACACACACACACACACACACACACACACACACACACACACACACACACACACATATATATATATATATATATATATATATATATATATATATATTATTTATATTTATAAATATATAACACGTCGAATCGGATAGGAGTGATCCGAATTCGACCAAATAGGATCCTATCCATTTGCACCCTTACCTCCGAATTGGTTAAGAGCTCACTCTTCTTCCAATTCAATTCAGGAGAGTTTTTTCTTTTTTTTTTTTGTAAGCAAAGGGATCCATTGGAAACATCAAAAGGTTAAGGATACAAAAGGAGACCCCTCCTACAGAGATACGAGTTATGCCTCGAGGGGAGGGGTCTAGGTAACAAAATATAAGTTCTATTTACATTGGCCCTTTGGCAATGTCATGAGCAAGGCCCACATCATTTCTATTTAAATACATCATTTTAAGTTCCACGAAAAAAGAGAGAAGGAATTTTATGTGCTCGATTAGCGCCTGTTCGTTCCACCTAATGTTTCCCATGGTTCCTCTGAGCTTTAGCAGGATCTCCTTTGCATCGGATAGAATGATTGCTTGATTGATACCCAGCAAAATGAGTCTTCTCAGGCCTTTGATGATTGCCCAGAGCTTAGCTTCTGAGGTGTTAAAGGCCTTGCACTATTGTCCTTCTACAAAGCAAACACTGTGTGTGTATGACAATATATATAAACCTGTGGAGGCTAAGCTAGTTGTTGTGTTCCAGGACCCATCAACTATAACTAACAAATGGGAAGTTAGGGGCAGTTGGTAGGTAGAAAGGGCGGTATGTTCGGGTTGATGGTGAGATTGAAACCAAATCGAGTCTTCTGTGTTTGGGACATAAGAGTTTGCTTTTCTTATGACTTCAAGGGGGTCTGGGGACTTTCCTTTGAAGATCACTTCATTTCTATGATCCCATAATGCTCTCAGAGTGGCTAGGAGTCTAGCCAAAGAGAAATCTCAGAGATTTTTCTTCTCATGATTCCTTTCTAGCCACCAGGCTAGGAAATCTGGTGATCTTGATGCAATGAAGGCATTTAGATTAAAGCCAATTTTAGTCGATATCCAAACTACTCTCACTAGAGAACATTTGAAGAAGAGATGTACCTATGTTTCAGGTGCATTCCCATAGAGAACACAAGTATAGTCCCCTGAGTGATGTAAGAACCAAGTTGATTGCTTCGTTTTGACTCCATTCATCAGGGGGCTTTGTGGTTCACAACCTTGACCACTTGATTTGTTCACTAGAGGGGCCCACTGCTTCAGTTCTTGAGAAACTTCTATAGGCCAATCGGACTGAATATTCCCCATCCTTTGAATTCTTCCACAGTAATTTATCCTCTTGGCCTTGAGGGTTCAAGGGTATGTTTAGAATGGCTTCAGCTAATAAATCTTCAAAGACCTTGTGCAAGAGTTGAGAGTTCCATTCTCCATGGGAAGTGATGAAGTCTTTCACCATCCAACTTCTGGTTGCAAAGAGTTGATGTTGTCGGAGTTAGGGTTTGTTGGAGGGGAGTCCCGGAATCCAAGGATCCGTTTGGGAGTTTATTCGTGATCCATCACCAATTTTCCAACAAAGGTGGGAAGTGAGACTGTTTCGAACACTTAATGTGTTATGCCACCAATAAGAGTGGGACCTCCCCGGTTTGACACCAAAGATAGACTTGCTCCCCAAATATTTTGCTTGGATCTATTCCTTCCAAAGCTCTTCCTTACTCATAAGAAGCCGCCAGAATTGTTTAGAAAAAAGTGCCATGTTCATTGGTTCCGCCTGTCTAAGACCCAGACCTCCCCCAAATTTTGTTTTGCAAATCGTGTTCCAAGAGATATTGTGACCCCTTCCACCAGAAATAGCATTGGAGTTGGTCTAGTTTTTTCAGAATCTTCGTTGGAAATAAGGAGGTGAGCATCTAATAGATAGGAATACTTTGGGCTACTGCTTTTAACATGGTGGTTCTACCTGCCTGGGAGAGAAATTTTGCTTTCCAGGTGTCTAGCTGATTCTCTACCTTCGAGATGATTTCTTCAAACGGCCAGACATTTCCTCTTGCTTTGTCCATCCAAGAACCCAAGTACTTCATATTGGGTTGCATTAGTTTAATGCCCATTAGACGACTGAGGAGCTTCTGGTGAGTTCTATGTGTGTTCCTACTAAAGAAGATGCCAGACTTATGGAAGTTTATCTATTGGCCTGCTAGTTGCTCAAATTTGAGGAGAGCTGACTTGACAGCAAGGAGGGATTCTGGAGTGGCTTCACTAACAATGAGGTAGTCGTCAGCAAACAGGAGATGTGAGAGGGGTTTTGAATGTCTAGCCAATTTTATACCATGCAGCCTGCCTTTCACTTCCTCTTTCTCCAGTAGTTTTGTTAGCACTTGCATACCAATTATGAATAGATATGGTGATAGAGGGTCTCCCTGCTGAAATTCCCTATTAGTATGAAACAATTCAAGTGGGCTCCCATTGAGTTTTATTGAGAAGGTGATTGTAGTGATGCACTGTTTAATTAGATTACACCATTTCTCTGGGAATCCCATCCTTCTCAAGGTTTGGATGATGAAATCCCATCCCATTCTATCGAAGGCTTTTGCCATGTCAATTTTTAGTAATGCCCATCTGGCCTTGCCCTTCTAGTGTTTAATTTTGTGGGTTATCTCCTTGGCTAGGATTACACCATTTCTCTGGGAATCCCATCCTTCTCAAGGTTTGGATGATGAAATCCCATCCCATTCTATTGAAGGCTTTTGCCATGTCAATTTTTAGCAATCCCCATCTGGCTACCCAATCCCCTCTATTGGGATGACCATAAAGGAAAAGCAGAGACCAGGGTTTTCCTTGAGGTCCGTGGGAAATAGATAATTCAATGAGTCTTGGGGATGAGCCAACGACCTCCACTATTAGTCCATCTTTCCAACAACAGATGAGGCCCCCACTCTGGCCCTAGGCCTCAATTATTTCGTAATTAAAGAACTTCAAACGTTTGCAAAGAGTTGTGGCTTCTCTTAGATTCAGTTTTGTTTCGCAAAGAAAGCAGAAATCCGGGTTATGGGTTTGCAATAAATTCCTAATAGAGCGTTGAGTGTCTCTTCCCCTTCCCCCCGAATGTTCCAAGCAAAGATTCTCATAGTTTGATAGAAAGGAAGGGTGTTGCAGACAATGTAAACAAAGAAGTACATGTAATATTGATAATGTGAGTGAAAAGTATACAATGAGAGTAGGTAGTGCCGCAATTTGTTGCTCGGCATTTGGTAAGTCCTCCACCAGTCAAAGCTTCGACCACCAGTCAAAGCTCTCTAGCTTGTCCAACGATTCTAGACTTGAGAAGGAGTCTGCCCGGTTCAAACCACACCCTCGGATTAAACCACATACCCGGTTTAGACCTCCGGTCCAGCTTAAACCACTTGCCCGGTTCAGACCATGCTCGTGGTTTAGACCGCTCGCCCGATTCGAATCAATTGCCCAGTTCATCTCAATCGCTTGGGATGGTTGATAACTTATCAGCAGAGGGGGAGAAAACGCAATTTTCAAGGGATTTGCGGAAACTTGACTCTGCAGGTGGTCTTTCAAGGATATCTCTATTTTGAAGGGACGTCCTCAACTCTTTGCACCCGTTTCCAGATTTATCAGCCTAGGCCTCCCGAGAGGGTAGAGTAGACACACACTTTATCTTCTGATTTATGTGACTGATTTTTGTTGAGAAAATCCCGAGGGTTGAATTTACCCTTCTTCCAAATCGCACTATAGCTTGACTCGCTCCTCTTCCGTTTCGAGTTCGACGACTCGCCTTTGTCTTCGTCGCCAGTCTGTAGTCTTTGCAGCTTCGCCTTGTCTTTCGCCGAATACTGTAATGTTTGAGATTCTCCTTAAAGCAGCTTCTGCTTCTTGTCTGCTCCACTTTCCTCCTCCGTATCCTCGTCCGAACTACAGTCCCTTACCAGCGCCAACTGCTTGCATGGGACGTACCTTCCTAAGCTCCAGGTACTTTAGGGGTTTTTCTAATTTAAACTCAGCTCTAAGCCAGTCTCCAGGGGAGTCGAGGCTACGCTCATCCAACTCTTGTTAAATCTGCTCCAGGGAGATCTCCGGTGAGATCTGGCGACACTTCCGCCAGGAGTGTCCAACTAATTCACAGTAAGTGAAGCGAATCTACTCCTCACACCTTGCGCGTTCACTGGCGCCTCACACGCACATCCTACCATTCATTGAGAACATCTCCCGTATTTATTAGTGAATATTCACAGGAGATGTTCCCAATGCATGGTGGATGTACCTATGAAGCGCCCATTTGTAAGGAGCAGATCTCGTCACGTTCCAGCCGTAGTCTTACCATCTTAATGTGGAATCATATAAAATGAACGTGCTCCCAAATGGAAAAACAAAAAACCGATTAGCCAGGGTTCAGTGTTCACCCACTTGTTGCATTGATGAGGGGGGTGTTACTGTTCTCATTTATGATCCATCCAATTCAAGTTCAACTACTGCTCTTGTAACTTGTGCATTGTTATTTGTTATCTCTCTCTCACGTACACGGTACAGCACAATGACAGCGACTTCCAACTCATCCTGTCTCCTCCATCAAGGGAAGTGGGGCTGAATATTCTATATTCAGTTACACTGCACCATTACCATACGGGCTAGGTGTCAGCTTCGCAATTCTTTCAGGCTCTTCCTCTTCGTCCCCCTGACGAAGCATGTGAAAAACAGACAAAGGAGTACGTTACGGGGCGATTTAGTTTAGTTTGGTTCCATCACTCTTCTCGCTCAAGATAATCAATCTCTTTCCTATAGGGATTACCTTTTTTTTCTGGTAATGGAAAGGGTTGTTTAGTTTAGTTTTCTGCTTTTGTTTTTCATACATTTTTGTTGGATTGATTGATTTTTCTTTCTTTCAGTAGATGGGATTGATTGATTCAATTGGTTTATTTCTAGGAGTAATTAAAAAGGCCTTATTTCTATCTATTAATTCTTCTTTCTGGTCTCTACTCTCTCTACCGATCACTCACCATCACCACCACCTTTTATTGAACCAGCCACCGTATTTATTTATTTATTTTAAATAAATTACTTTACAAGTAAAACGACGTCCACGAGTTTTTTACCATTATAGAGTTATAGGACAGAATCAGGTCATCAGGAACTCAGGATGAACACAGAGGTCTTTGCGTTCCGTCCCTCGTTCCATCGCCCTTCCCTTTCCCTTTCTCCTTTCCCTCCAATTTACAGACGTCTCCTGGTCCGGCCCGACTTTGACTTTCGTCGGCCATTTTCCCTCAACTTTAGACTTACCACTCCGACGACCACGCCCTACGTTTTTCCCGCCGGCATTATTGCTGTTTCTACCCCCCTTCTTCCGCTCAACGTTACCGCCCACCGAAGTAGAATTCCCCGCCGTAATCTGACTTCCCTAATGACGGCTTCTTCAATTTTCAGCGACAACCCAGTCTTCAACGACTTTTTCATCGCAGCTCTGGCTGCTGGAGTCGCGTTTTCGCTGCTTCGCTTCTGGGGAGAAATCGCCAAGCGAGGACTTCTCGAAAAGGTTTCTTTTCTTACCTTCCTCTTGCTCATTCGCAGTCATTGAATTTTGCTTTGTTCAACAATTTCAACAATTTCTGCTTTTGATTAAGGAAGGATGTTAAACCAGATCTTGTTGCCGCTATAGCGTAAAAGAAGGGCTTAGATTGAAACAAATCCAACTATGCTCGTGGTTGGATTAGCTTAGTTTAACCTAATTCTATAATTCCATGTTTAACTGTTTGAAACTTTTGAAACTGATTTCATATGGGGGCATAATGGATATCCCTCCTGCTTTCAGATTGACGACTGTGGTTTTGTATGAATTAGGGAGGCAATTTCTATGATACCGAAAGACCTGAAGGGCCGGAAAGAAGGCTAATTTGCTTACTCATTAATCCCCATCCCTTCTTACATCTGTATCTAACCATGAGGAAGTTGGAAATCACCCCCTCTACAAGATTGCACTGTATGGGATATTCCAAACTGTACTCCAACGTTAGAAGTTCATAAGTGAATGCTTTTCTTGGATTCACCTGGTGTTGTAGAGTGTCACTATTGAGAACTAGTTGCAACACAGAAGATAGAAACTCACTACAGCCCTCAGAAATGATAGACATTAGGAATAGAAGCACTATACCTTCCTATGTCAATTCTCCTAACTCTGGCATGTAAACTGGCACCTATTTATTTCAGTGTTAACAGAACTGCATGCTTTCTGCACTGTATTACATTCCAGTCTAAATGGTCATATTATCTTTATCCATTTCTTTTGGTTTTGTTGATGAAGGTAACCCAACTAGGAGTAGCTTGAAATGATTATGATCCTTTCATTCATAGAACCACATTAGGATTGTAAAGCAGGTAAAGCCTTCCAGTTAGAGCTTGAATATGGTCTAATCTGATTTACATATTTGCATTTTGAAAGCATTTTAAGGAATAATGTTGAAAACCAAGGTGAAAAACATTTGTAATTAATAATTTGACATTATTCTTATTTGTTCCTTTGTAATTTCATTTTATTGTACATGGGACTAAAATTTATGCCACAGAAGCATTAGTAGCATCAGCTTTAGCAATAACAGTGGGGGTTTGTTGAAGAAAGAGGTTGCTGATATCTAGAGGACTTAATTGATCTATAGATGCTACATTCCTCATTTCTTCTGCCATGTGTTTGCATTTGGATGCATATATGACTGCTCTAATTGGCAACTGCTGAAGTTTTTATAAGGGATACCTTTTATGAATCACATTCACTGTAAAGAATGGAAGAGACAATTCCATCTTCTTAACACAACTGACCCTCCCAAGATCCATTAATCTCCATTTCTTTTCTCCCAGAATCTTCTCTAATTTCTTTTGTTTTGCTCAGACAATGAACCGGAAGCTTGTACATATAAGCATTGGGCTCGTCTTCTTGCTTTTCTGGCCACTTTTCAGGTATGCACATGGCTAAAGAAGGATTTTGCATTTTTGTTTTGAAATGTCAATCTGATGCATGTTACAGTTCTGGACCACAGGGAGCATATCTGGCAGCTCTTGTCCCAGGTGTTAATATAATACGGATGCTTCTAATAGGACTTGGAATATGGAAGGATGAGGCCACTGTCAAGTCAATGAGCAGATCCGGTGACTACAGGTTTCAACTTATAAGGAATACTAGGGTGTCTGCATGCTAAACCCCTGTGTAGGTCCAAATGTACTTTGGTACTGACCGAGCATTATAACTATCAATTGGACTTGCACTTTTTGCCATAGTTTTCCTGACTGTCCATAATAGGTGTTGGTACTTATCTAAAAAGAAAGGTTAAGTTGAGTTTATTTTTATCTTCAGAAATCTCATACTAGGACCCATTAGGTGCTCGGTACCAACATTTACAGATGGATCTGTACAGAATACAGGCATTGGAGGTGTTCTAAGACTTTTTTTTTTCAATTGTACAAGTATTTTCTTTTCATGTAACTCATTTTCTGATTCCAACATCTTGTAATGCTTTAGGGAACTTCTAAAAGGACCATTATATTATGCTTCCACAATAACCTTAGCTTCTGTTGTTTACTGGCGTTCATCCCCTATTGCCATTGCAGCAATTTGCAACCTCTGTGCTGGAGATGGTATTTCAGTTGCTTCCTATTTCTTTGCATATTTAATTTTGTTGACTATACTCATATACGGTTTTAATTGAATTGGTGTTGCATAACCTATGAAAGAATCAGGAAGGACTAATGAAGCAGAGATTTAAGACCCTGCTGTGCTGATAGGTGGAGGGGTACTTTTTAAGCTTAGAAAAGACAAATGCTCTATAGCAGGGGTGTCGATTGGACTGGATTTGGTCCAACCTGATCCAGTCCAATGTGAGTCCATTACAAATGGACCAGGTCCAATCCAGTGCAATGAATAATTTGGACCATTTTGGACCAGTCCAATTCAATGTTCAGACCGTCTAATTTGTTCAAATTCATAATTTAAACTGGTTTCAACCCAAACCCGGTCCATTGACACCTATATTCTTATCTAATATCAATGGACCAGATATTGGCTTAATCCAATCAAATCCAATATAAATTTATTACGGACGGACCAGGTCCAGTCGAATCTAATAAATATTTTGGACCGGATTGGTCCAATCAACTGTCTTTTTGGCCCGTCCAATCCGTCCAAATTGATTTTGGACTGTATGGGGTCCAGTTCAAAACCGGTCCATTGACACCCTTACTCTATAGATGCTAGAATGCCCACAAACAGAACTACAAAACGAATTGGAAACTAATGCCAGGAGAAAAATGTTTATTAGTTCTTTGTCAAAATGTTCATTACACCTCAATCCATTAAGTATTCTATATCTTAGAAACAACTTGACAAACATTTCTGGTACTCATTAACCATGCTAGTAGTAAGTCAAAAACCAAAACACCTAGCCATATCTTCTATTCAGTATACACTAAACATAAAAGATACAAAATTGAAAATGCTAAGTCTAGGTTGACTTCATTTGAAGTCTCTCAAGCTAATGAACTTCTAGTTTAGATAAAACATAGCATCAACAGTTATATTGCTTGCAGGTGTAGCTGACATAGTAGGAAGGCGGTTTGGAAGACAGAAGCTTCCATATAACAGGGACAAATCATTTGCTGGGAGCATTGCAATGGCATCTGCTGGTTTCATAACTTCTATCGGGTAATTTTCTGTCATCTTTCTAATTTTTCTAATTTTCTCCAGATTGCTTTCTATTCATTATCAAATTGGTAGTTGAGTGATGTGTGGCTTGTTTCTGATAAACTTCTGTACAGTTATATGCACTACTTTTCCCTGTTTGGGTTACTTCAAGAAAGTTGGGGAATGACTTTTGGATTCCTTATTGTCTCTTCACTCACTACAATAGTAGAGTCACTTCCAATTAGTTCTGAGCTTGATGATAACCTCACGGTTCCCTTGACTTCTCTATTGGTTGGAAGCCTTGTTTTCTGATGCCTATGTTGTTAATACCTACTTCTATAGAAGGCAGTCGCACTATTGTATTTTAATAACTGGTTATTTCTAATGTAGTTCAAAGTAGTGTATCAACAAAAAGTCCAAATTGTGGCTCTTCTTTGATTAGTGATTAACATTGTTAAATGGAGCAAATTTTTTCATGTCTTGAGCAACTTTTGGACTGTTGAAATTCAAGAATATGTTCTATGTGAGGTGAATAATTAGGACCATATCCAGTCCACCCCTCTCAAGGGCCCAGATAATATGGACCAACATTAGTTATGGCTTTTACAAATAATGAATAATTAAATTCATTTGAAAATTAATCAAATTAAAACTATCATAAATTTAATGACATAAAATCCGGCACCATAATATATTTATAATTGAGAATATTTGTTAGTAACCTTTTTTATCTCTTTTTAACCAAGGTTGTGGTTCAGGTACAAGTTCTTTTCAGGGTAGAAAATATCTAAATCCCATTACCACCAGGGTGAGACCAGATCTGCTCCTCACTCAGGGCGCCTCACACCAACCTCACATGTACATTCTATCAGGGAACATCTCCTGTACCTATAAGTTATTATTCACGGGAGATGTTTCCAATGCATGGTGGATGTGCCTGTGAGGCGCCCATGTGTGAGGAGCAGATCCCGTTTCCACAGGGTTGGGGGGAAGGAATTGGGATCTACTCCTCACATACCGTGCCTCACGCTGACAAGTACAGGAGATGTCTTGATATGCGGCCAGGATATGCTGTGAGGTCATTGTGAGGCGTGCTTTGTGATGAGCAGACCCGGACTCTGGGGGGAGAGGGTTTATAGGTATGGGGATCCTCTTGTGAAAATAAAATAATAAATAAATAAATAATTGTTTTGCATTAAGTTACATCGGAGAAGGTTTTTCACGTTAAAACTTAGAAGTAACCATGACATGGAAAGATGGCAACTCGGAGCTTTCAAAGAACTTGCTTCTTGAACCATCGGCCTAGAAACCAGTGGATAAAATGGTTCCGGTTCCAGGTAGGTTTTTAAAACCTCGATTCCTTTGTTTTGACAATTTGAATTTTGGAGTCAAATAAATACATCAAATTAATCTGCTGCAATGGCTTTGTCCAAGATGAATTTTGACCTAGATGTTCTCTAACGCTGAATCACTGAATTTTTGCAACTATTGATATATTTGGTAAAAGTGTAAATTGGTTCGGTTTTGCAGGTGTTTGATAGGAAATTAGGAATACCTCTTTGTTCTGACATGAAAGTAAATTTGTCTTCTTCAACTATCTTTGCATTCAAACAATGTTTGCATCCTTCCATTTGAGGAAATATGCATTCACTTGTTAAACCCTTACCAAACATAACCCTACTCAGAAAAGCTCAAAGCCGGCCCAAGTTGTAATAAAGAAATTACTTTTCCAGAAAGCAACCAAGTGATACTTGCAGCGGGGTAGTCTTAGTCTGGGACCACAGGACTTGTAAATTGTAATTGCGGTCTGCGGATTTCATAACTAGTTATATATTGGATATTCAATCAACCAGGACCCATTGGGTAGGTCCCACCGAGGAAAATGTTTACAATATAAATTGTAAAAGGAATTTATCCATTAAGGACGCAATTTTGAGTGTGCTTGGATTGTGCTCTTGTCAAAATTTGAATGGACACAACCTGAAGCCAAGGTTGATGAGGTTGAAGCAGATTAAAATACTGACTCGGGCCAATCTGATTTACATTTCTGTTTGCAACAAAAACATATATTGGGATCATATAGTTAGATACTTTTTCTCCATTTGATCCAGTTGAGGCTCAACTGCTCAAGAAATGGTTGGTCAGATCATCAGATGGAAAGGTACATGATAATTTTAATGGGGTTTGATAACATTTCTCATTCTAAGCAAGAATGGGCAAAAATGAATAACATTTGAGTGTTAGGTTACAAAGTTCTTGCCAATGGCTACATTCTTTTTAGAATGAAAAATTAGCTTCATAACACAAAAATTAATTAGCCTGCAACATGAAAAATAATCATGTCTCATCTTGCACATTTCATTCTTTGGAGAAACTCTTCCTATAAAATGGTTGTCATAGATGTTTACTTTTGCGAAAGCACTTTACAAAAGTACTTTTATGAAAGCACTTTTATAAAACTACTTTTACATGAAAGCACTTTTACGAAAGTACTTTTACATGAAAGCACTTTTATGGAAGTACTTTTACAAAAGCACTTTTATAGTACTTTTATAAAAGCACTTTGTACTTTTACAAAAGCACTTACGAAAGTACTTTTACGAAAGCATTTTTACAAGTCTTTTCTAAAAGCATTTTTACAAAAAACACTTATAAAAGTACTTTTATGGAAGTATTTTTACAAAGTACTTTTACAAAAGCACTTTTATAAAATCACCTTTACGAAAGTACTTTTATAAAAACACTTTTATGGAAGAACTTTTATAAAAGCACGTTTATGAAAGTGCTTTTATAAAAGCACTTTTATGTAAGTACTTTTACAAAAGCACTTTTACAAAAACACTTTTACAAAAGTACTTTTATAGAAGTACTTTTACAAAAGCACTTTTACAAAAGTACTTTTACAAAACATCTATGCCAATTGGTAAACATTGTTATTGGAGACCTAGGTTGGCAGTTTGTGAATATCGACACTTTTTATTTTTTTTAAAGAATGAAAATGAGTAACATAGGACACTTGTTAGTCTGAAAAGAATTCATTTTTAGGAAAAAAGTGTTGGGTTCATAGCAATATTTTCTCAATCTGCCTATTTTTACCCATTCTTTTCCATTTTAGAATTTCATCTTGGGTAAGAATGAGAAAGAATAAGAATTTGAACCAAACATGGCCTTAGTTGTTATGTTGCGACAAGCCTTGTGCTGTCGTGCAACCTTGCCTTTAGAACAATCCAGAAATCTCTCATGTGCATGCCAGCATTTGTAATAAATTCAAGGTATCTCATTCATATTTCATTGAGCCTACATGCACACAGTCGAAGAAAATGTTCTCCCTCCCTATGGGCTAGAGTGTAACTGCGCTGCTTTTCCTAGGTCTTAACGAGAGCAATGAACTTCTCCTAATTTACTACAACGTCTTAAAAATTAAATATTATATATCTAATTTATGTTTTTTAATTTAATAATTATTATTTTTTATTTATAAAAATATTAAAAATTAAGATTTGAAGTCAAAAAGAGTTTTTTTTTTTTGAAATTTACAAGGGCAGAGAGATCTTGAAAAATTTACCTAAAATAAAGAAAAAAAATCACCCCAATTAAACATTTAGAGTGCAAAATTATGACCTCTCAATGTTTACATACAATCTATGGTGGGTCGAATGGATGAATGGTCCACTTGCCTAAGTCAAATGATTTTTGATGAAGTAAAACAAAATTTGTCCAATTTTCTAGATGTGCTAAAACTGGCTCCAGAATCTTGATTGAATGATAGCTTTAATGGTTCAATCGACCAGTTCAACTGCATGTCGAAAACATTGTTTTACTTATTCTTAATACTTGTGAAACAAAGAAAGAAGAAGAAGCTTACATCTAACCTTAGAGGTAGTCATTCCTAAAACGTGGCTAATTCTATTTCCTTGGTATTCAAGGTATTGGTTAAATTTTGTATGGAATATTTATATTTATGCCAAAGTCCTCCTAAGCAATGCATGCGCCTACTCTTGATGGTTTTGAAGATTTTGGTTATGGGTAGTTCACTTAAGCACCATGAAGTCCCGAGGAAGACATTCAAACCAAACGTATCGAACACTATTCTCCTCAAATCGAGTTGAAACGTGGTGTCACTTTATTCTTTGTGCAAGTGCCCGTGGGTAGCGGTTTTGCCAAACAATGTAAAACAGAAAAAAAAAAAGAACTGTTGATGATTAGTATTTATGCTACAAAATCGTAGTTCTTTTCCACAAGATCTTATCTTGAATTCTTTGGATTTTGGAAAACGACACCCATTGACCCCCCCTTTCTCTCCTCCAACTGCATATCTTGAAACTTTATCTTCCATTTTCTTTTCCTAGTGATGGTTGAAATGACAAATTTTTGTAGTGTTTTATTTTTTTATTAAATAAATGTCAAAGGAAAAACATGAAAGAGTTTTGTTGCATCAATCTTTTTTCTCTTGTCCTGATACTATAAAACCTTCAGGTTGCCTAATGTATATTGATGGAGGGTGATTTGCCAGATTGTGTTGCATCATATATTTTTTCCTCTAATTCCCCATTTAAGAAAGTTGTTTTTACATCCATTTGATGGACTACTAATTTGTAAATTGATGATATAACAAACAAGATTCTAATGGTAGTTAACTTTGCAACTGAGGAATATGTGTCAAAAAAATCTACATCTTTTTGTTTTTATTTGAAACATTTAGAAATTAATCTGACTTTGAATTTATCTATGGTGTCATTTGTTTTAGTTTCTTCTTAAATATCCACTTACAGTCTAGTGCCTTAGTTTTAGGTAAGAGATATACAAGTTCCACAAGTGTGATTTGGTCTATTTAACTTTTTATGACTTCTTTCTAGAATACTGCATCAGGGGAAGTTACGGCTCCTTGATTGGTTATTGGGTCTTTGTCCACTAAAAATGTGAATATTCTATCACCCAGGTTTGCTTCCTTCCTTTGTCTTTTACTTTTCCTTAAGTCTGATTCCTGATTACTAAAATTGATGTTTCTTTGACTAAGTGAATTATTAATTCCTTGAGCATTTAACTCTTGTTCTTTGGTTTCTGTTATGCACTTGGGGATGTTCCCTATTTATTGTTTCTTTTGTCTATGGAAAAATATGCTCAAAGAATTTTGCATCTCGAGACTCAATCATTGTGTTGTACTCTACAACATTATCAATAGTTTTAATTACAAGGAACCGATAAGTTACATTATGTTGTGCATACGCAATAAACACACAGTTACAAGTTTTTTGTCTCAATTTCTATCTTTTAGGTTAGGTATTCCAACATTTACTAAGTAGCCCTAAACTTTTAAGTAGTCTAAATTGGATTTCCTGTTATGCCAAAGTTCAAAAGGTATTTGTCATTTTCTTCTTAGGAGGTATTCTATTATACAGGTGACAAGTCGTTAGGATTGCTTTCTCCCACAAATTCTAAGGTGCACCTAAATTAATTAAGATAGCATTCATCATTTTCTTTAATGTTCTATTAAGTCTTTTTGCAACTTCACTATATTCAGGTTGGTAAGGGATTGTGGTTTCATGTATAATTCCATTTTCTTTAAAGAAATTCCTAATGGTTTATTTATCATACTGTTCTAAGTCTCTTTATTTTCTTTTCTAACTGATTTTTTACTTCAATATTGTATATTATAAAAGCTCGTTCAACCTCATTTTTTTTATCTAAGTAAAACAACATTTGCATATCTAGAGAAGTCATCTATGGATGTTATATAATATGTTTTTCCTCCTCTAGTTTCACAAAACTTAAAATCTCCTATATCACTGTGTATAAGTTGCACTAATTTAGTTTTTTTTTGCACTTTTATGATTTTTTTTAGTGAACTTTACTTCTACACATACTTGGCATTTTTCACTTATAAATTCAATAGGAACATTCAAAACCCTAACTTGCATAATCATTTTAGATAAGGAACACTATGATGTCCTAATCTAGCATGCCAAATATCAAAAGATTCAATAATATAAGCAGAAGAAGAACCATTCTTATTCATAATAATATTATAAATGTTTAATACAAACAGTTCACCAACATTCTATCATTTTCCAATGAATACATTATTTTTAGTTAATACGGCTTTATTTGCTTCAAATGTGAGCTTCAGTCCTACTTTGTTAAGGAGTGCACCTGACACCAAGTTTCTCCTAATTTCTAGCACATGCATTACATCATTCAGCACTAGGATCTTTCTTGAAGTTAGTTTCAAGAGCACCTTTCCTTTGCCAAAGACCTTTGAAGTTTGTGAATTTCCCTTAAAGACTTGATCTCCTTCGGT
Source organism: Nelumbo nucifera (assembly GCF_055504915.1). Lineage (NCBI taxonomy): Eukaryota > Viridiplantae > Streptophyta > Magnoliopsida > Proteales > Nelumbonaceae > Nelumbo > Nelumbo nucifera. The sequence continues at coordinate 46,832,248 of NC_142650.1, read as the reverse complement.
CTGAGTTGTGTACTTGTAAAAAGAGTCATGGTCTCCACATATGTGCTTGGTAGCACCAGTATCCAATACCCACTTTTTCGATTTATCTACCAAGTTTTCCTCGAAAACCATTGCTACAATGACATCTTCAGTTAAGTTGACCTTTGGTTTTTCAAAGTCTTTCTTTTTTCGGTAACGATTGCCTTTTTTGTAATGCCCAAGTTTGCCATATACATACCATTTCCTTTCTTTTGTTGCTTATTGAATTTCTGATCATTTTTCACATTCAGATTATTTTTTAAATTTGTAGTCATTTCATCTACCATATTGGTTTTGGAAATCTGATTTTTCTCATCTTCATCTTTCTTTCTATTCTTTTCTTCTATTTTGATTCAAACCACTAGTTAGTCCAAAATAATGTCATTTCTCTTGTTTTTCATATTTATTTTGAAATCATTCCATGTATGTGGCAATTTCTCTATAAGAGAAATGACAATAAATTCATCTGGTAGTATCATGCCTTCCTTTGCTAGTTCCCCCACAAGCACTTGAAATTCATCTATTTGGGCAGACACATCCATGTCTTCTTTCATGGTAAAATGTAGAAAATTGGCAATCACACACACACACACACACACACACACACACACACACACCCACATATATATATATATATATATATATATATATATATATATATATATATATATATATATTATTTCTAGCATTTTTCAGAGTGTATTTGTTGTCTAGAGCAATCCAAATTTCATAGGCAATCACATATGGCTCTTGTAAAGGTGGTGGTAATGATCTAGTGTTCTACAACAACAGAACGGGCTGGTTCTTCCATGTTCAGTGGTTTTGATTTAGTCAAACCAGAAGCTACCCCTAACTATTTTAAGGCAAACAGAAGGCATGTCTCCAGCGCTTGTAGTTGGTTCCATTGAAATGTTCAATCATTGAGAAATCAAGAACTGTTGATAGTATCTAATTTCTCATGATGGGATTAGCAGAGATAAGTTCAATAAATGCGATTTTAAGATTGGTGGAATAATAATGTAAATAAGGCAAAATGGAACTTATTAGTGAACACTTTCCAAACCAAACTTCAGCAATGTTGCAGAACTATGAAGATGAAACTAGGATTTGCAGTGAAAGGGAGGGCTGAGTCGCACCGCTTGGTCACTCTCCTTAAAACCACATTTACCCCTATTGCTCAGTTTGGAAGGAGTACAAATACAAATTTGTGTGCAAAATCTTATATTTTGTATGTATTTGTACAATACATATTTGTATTTGTATTCCTTCCAAACTGAGCCTATAGTGCAGCCGGGTGATTGCAAATCGGTCATCATGATAAAACAACCCACAAGGCACTAGTAGACATGCACTCGTTTACCAGACCTTAGCAAACGACACTAGATAACGCTCAGGAAAGAAACAGACAAAACTGTGAACTTGGTGTGTGAAACTGGGTTGACCACCACTCTATTTATAAAGTGTTTCCAGTCACCCAAATGGACACAAGTGTCTATTCCAAAAAGAAAGCTTTTAAAATAAACTTTAAAATTCAAAAGTCAAAACTAGTTAAACTGATCAAAGGCAAAACGATTTGGTATAATGCACATATGCCTACACCTACACTATTAGTGATGCCGGTAGTAGTTCGTGGCACAAATGACCGATGGAAGGAGGGAAAATTTTTCTTTTTTTATCATTGGGTTTTATTTTCAAAATTTGAGGAATAATGGAAGACAAAATTAAAATTTTGTTTTTGCCATTAATATTTAATGACGATGTCAATTATAAGAATAGAAGTATTTAAGACAATATATAAACAAGTCAATAAACTAAATCATAAAGGTAATTTAAAAAATTTACCCTTTTTTTATTACAGCTACATACAAGCATGGCATTCACGGAGTCCCACGTGCGGCTGAATGGGTGGCATGTGCTTTCAAGGGAGATCATTTATCCGCCCCACAATGTCTCCGCCATGTATTAGAAACATCTCCCGATAAAGACATCATTAATTCTAGTACTATCATCCAGAGATATTCCTAATATACGGCGGAGATGTGAACTCCTTTTAACGTGTCCCGACGATTTTTGATTTGAGGATAAACGGGTTCGTTACGACTCGGTAATGTCACTCGGTTAACATCGCGGTTAGCGGGTCGGGCAACATTAGAGTGGAACACGGATTTAATCCAACCAAACCCGCCAGATTGCTGATTACCCTATACTTTGCCGCACGTCTTGTCCAGCGGACCAATCCCTCCGTATAAACCTAAACCCACAAAGAGGAGCTCCCCTGGTTGAAGGGGTTTTGAAACGTAAGGCAGAAGGGGAAGCCGCCTTTGCATACGCTTCATCTATTCAAGAATGCCGAAATCTAAGCGTAACAGGCCTGGTTAGTCCTCTTCTTCTCGAGCACTAATATATCTAATCACTAAATCCGGTCTTTCTTCTATGTCTTCTTGCTTAAATCTACAGTTTTTTTTTTTTTGTTACTACTTTTCATGGGTAGCTTAGCTTTGGACTGTTAAAATTGAGCTAGTTTCAGAAATCTTATCGACTTCCTTAGATTTCTCAGAGTGATCTGTTTGAAAAGCTCAACCAGATTCCGTTCATGGGTTTTAGGGTTTTCTACACCAGTAATGAGGGTTACAAGAGACATGATATTAGTCTTCCTTTTTCCTAGTTGATTCATTTTTTGTAGTTTTAATTTTTGATTGCATTGCGAAATGACAGTTACACTATCGAAGACTAAGAAGAAGGGGAAGGAGCACAAAGAAGCAATTGTCAATTCAATAAGACAGGCCATAGACAATTACAATTCAATATATGTTTTCTCTTTTGAGAACATGAGAAATCTCAAGTTCAAGGAGTTCAGGGAACAGCTTAAATCCACAAGCAGGTAATCAATTCCGCGTTTTCCATTCTTATCTGCTTTCTTGCTATTGATTAATTGTAAGCTTGCTACCTAGGATTCTAGGAACAAAGTATTGCTCAATCAGCATGTTGTTAAAATTATAAAAGTTGAATGTGTATTTGTATTTGTTGTTGTCTTAATGCCAGATTTTTTCTGGGATCAAACAAGGTGATGCAAATATCTCTGGGAAGATCTATTGCTGATGAAGTAAGGCCTGGCATTCACAAAGTTTCTAAGGTATGCTAGCTGTCTTATGTCTCCAACAACTTATACTTATTCTACACGCTTAACATGATTTTCTTATTATATGTCAGATCTTGCGTGGAAATGCTGGACTTTATTTCACTAACTTGCCAAAAGAAGAGGTCGAAAGGTATCCCTTTAACATGTGGCTGTAATACTCTGAATAATACTAGTTAGATCCTTGGGAAAGTTATGATTTTCATTTTTAAGCTATTTGGAAAATTGAAAGACTGCAAAAAATTCTTTCATCTATAAGATGTACTCCTTTTTTGTTGTTCTTGGAGGTTAGGACCGTCGTCATTTGCATGTTTAATGTTGGTTTTTACATGATTCTGAGCTTCTTTTCACTTTGTTTTGCAGATTGTTTGAACAATATGAAGAGTATGACTTTGCTAGGACAGGAAGCACTGCAACTGAAAAGGTTTGGGAGCAAGGACCCATTATTTCCACTCTTTTCTCTTGTTAAGTTGTAGATTACTGAGCACTAAAGAGCTAGTTACCAATTCTGTTTATTTCTATCTCGTTTCTCAGCCACTTGTTTAATGGAAACTAAATACAGTTATTATCATTGCCATGCCATTTTAAAATTGTTGTCCTTTTCATTTTAATACAGTTCAAAGATCTAGCCTAGGCAATACGGTTTTAAAGGTTTTTGGAATGATATTGGCTTTGGCTATAAAAAGGTAGTTTGCTAATGGGTAGTGATGACAGAAATATTCTGACATCAAATTGGAAGCTTTCTAACTCCCATTGCTCTTCTTGTACCGATACATGTTCCATCAGAAAACAATACAATGGTTAAAATCTCTGCCCATATAAGAGCTCACTCAATAAATTGCCGCCCTCTGGCTGTTTCTCTTGAGTTCTTGCTTTATTATAAGCCAAACTACCATTTAAAAATAATTGCTACTAACTAAAATAATGAAAAGATTATGAACATTATTTACTCTTTTATCTAATTTAACGAGTACTTTAGGACAACTTGATCTACCATTGGCATTTGGTACATCAGTTCAGAGAATGCATGACTTATTTAGGACCTGTTATACAGACATGATGATGTAGGTGCTTTGCTTGGTTGAACAAGAACAGAAACTGCAATCCCTTGACACTCTTATGTATAGCAGATAAATAAACTGTCAGTATAAAGGGCAACCTAGTGCATGAGGCTCCTGCCAATGCGGGGTCTGGGGAGGGGCAGATGTATGCAGCCTTACTCCTGCACATATAGAGAGGCTGTTTCCAAGATTTGAACCCTGGTCACTAAGGGTGTCAATGGACCAGTTTTGGATTGGACCTCGTCCAGTTCAAAATCAATTTGGACAGATTGGACAGACCAACAAGACATATTGGATTGGACCAATCCGGTCCAAAATATTTATTAGATTGGATTGGACCTGATCCATCTGTGACAAACTTATATTGGATTGGGTTGGATTAAGCCAATATCTGGTCCATTAATATAAGATAATAATATATGTGTCAATGGACCGGGTTTGGGTTGAAACCAATCTAAATCAAAATGAACTTTAACAGATTGGATGGTCCAGACATTGAATTGGACCAGTCCAAATTGGTCCAAAACATTCATTGGATCGGATTGGACCTGGTCCATTTATAATGGACTCACATTGGACTGGATCGGATTGGACCAAATCCGGTCCAATTGACACCCCTACTGGTCACCCACTTCGCAATGGAACAACCCAATGGTTGGGCCAAGGCCCATCCTCAAATAAGTTCAGTATAATTATCTAAAATTGCAAAAGGCATCAAATTCACAATTTTCATTTAGATACTAATATAGGCTCATTTTTTTCCTAATATTATCATACCTTCATTCCTTTCCAATAGATTGTAATACTACAAGTTTTACCTGGCATATGAATGTACACTGGATGATGTTTCATGTTTGTAAATCAAAATTATATTTACTTAATTTATACACCTTGTACCATCTGGATACATTGATTACTATTTATGGTAGTTGTCACTGCAAAAAATAATGCTTAAGGTGGCATCCTTGATTGTTGCAGGTGGAGCTTAAAGAAGGTCCTTTGGACCAGTTTACTCATGAAATGGAGCCATTTCTGCGCAAGCAAGGGATGCCTGTTCGATTGAACAAAGGTGTGGTTGACAACTTCTCATCGCCTTTCAATCATCTATTGGGTTGAACATGTATATGATGGTGATTCTATTCATCATTTCTTTGTAGGTGTGGTGGAACTCGTGTCTGACTTTGTCGTGTGTGAAGAAGGAGAACCACTGTCACCCGAGTCATCACGCATACTGGTTTGTTTATATCCTACAGAAATTGGTGCATAGTTAAAATGGAAGCTCTGTCAATTTTCTTGGGGTTTACCTATCTTTTAGAGGCTATATGGAACCTGTTATGAATGGAAGGATATAACTTTACATTCTACATGAGTTCCATGTGGCATCTTTTTATGTGCCGGCGGTCTCATTCAATATGGATAATCATTGCATTTAACATAGCATGAAGTAATTTTTCTTTAGGGCAATGACATGATCTTAATCATCCATTCAAATTGCAATATTTGGGTGGTTAAAGAGCTGAGAATTTGACTGGAGAAAATGATGTTATCCCTTGTTTAAATAACTCCCGATCAGGTTTATATTGACCTAGATTGATGTTATTAAATGCATGATCTAATTAGGCTCTCATTTTTGTTCATTTGCAGCGTTTGCTTGGGATCAAAATGGCTACTTTTCGCCTTCACTTAATATGCAGGTGGAGCCCCGATGATTTTGAGCTGTACAAAGAAGGGTTGGATCTTTCCGATGTTGAGTCATCATAGGTGCGGGTATGCTCATTCATGCAGCTGTATACTACATGAGGGGAGTGGTCTTCATGTTTATTTTTGGCAGCGGTGAAGATATTCAAGGAGATGCTTGCAATCTTGTTTTTCTTGCTTTTCTTTAAACTGCATTGCAATTATCTGCTCCCACTTGGGGATATGATTGTAATCATAGGGCTTAAGGGGTGAACTTTTTAATAGATTTAAAAACGATTGTCATAATGAACCAAAGTCAAATTTTGTGGAGTAACTTGTTTACTTCTTTCTATCAGCTAGAATCAAATTTCCTATACTTCACTAGTGGGTTGAATTGAAGTCACCAGGATTACTCACATGGTCTTTTATTTTGCAAGAATACTGCCTACTGGCGAAAAATGACATCAGACGTGAGCAAAGTAGTAATTCTAATCGTTTTAGCACAGAAATAATTGGACAGGTTTGGGTTTTTACCGGACCTCTGCACCTTATTCTGGATTTTGAATTGCAATTACAGGTTACGTCTTTAGAGTTTGGATATAATAGAGATGGATGTGATGAAAAAGAAAAGTAAGATATTCATTGCTGGGCTTAATGCGTTACTTGTACATCTTTTGGACGTTTTTTAGGAGTCTAAGGTTGATTCCCTTGTGCAAATAAAGCGAAGTCCTAAATCATCTCCTATAGTGATAATTTTGGGAGAGAGAAACCAAGTTTTCACATTGTTTATACTGCATTAAAAAACTGCATAAGTTGAGACTTGAACCATGTGACATAAATTGTTGATAAACTAAAAATTTAAGCATGAATCATGGATCTATTTGCAGAAGGTGAAGCATGGATGTATTTGCAGGAGGTGGTGAAGTTCTCGAAGGAAATCATCACATCTACTCTCTCTCCGTTCTATGTCGAAGTCCATTTCTCCATTGAAATAAAAATCATAACATCAATTCCATATTCTCTTTGTATTTAATTCTTCTATTATGGATACAAGAGACACTCTTATCTATTCCAAATACATTAAAAGAAAGTTCATATCAATGGTCAAATGGAGTTGGAATCGGAAGCCGGGACTGCCTAATAATAAAAAACCAAGCATTAAGTATAATCTCATCATCACATTCATGAAGTCCTTCATTAATCGTAAAGCAAACAACACCAAATTATATCACATCGGATGTTTCGATCGATTAGTAATTAATCAAACTCATTTGGTGACTTTGATGGGCTTCTGTAGCAATTCCGCATAATCTGTTCTTAACTTTTGCCCCATCACTAAACCCCTCTTGTCCATCTCCCCCAGCACCAATTTGGCTTCCTTAAACCTTCTCGCCCTCATCAAACATCTACCCAGGAATCCAAAGTTCTCCGTGTCCAACCCCTTATCTATTCCCCCATAACTCAACACCAACTCCACCGCCTGTCCAAAGCAACCCAATTTCATCAACCAATTAATGACATGCGCATGCGTAGAATACAGCGCAGGAACACCGTCATCCACCATCCTCCTCAACAGCGCCAATGCTCCTTCCACCCTCCCTGCCTTACATGCTCCCAATACCATCGCGTCGTACGTTCTCGGGTCCACTTCCAACCCTTCTTCCAGAATCTCTCTCAGGACTCCGGCCGCAGCTTCTAAATCCCCGGCGACGCAATAGGCGGTCAGTATGTAGTTGTAAGAGGTAACGTCCGGGGTGATTCCATTGTCTTTCATCAGTGCTAATACGCACCGGGCCTCCTCCATGCTCTTCTTTCTTGTCAAAGCGTTGAGAATGGGGTGGAAGGTGCAGGCGTTGATGCCGTGTTCGCCCCGAATCATTGTATCAATGAGACGAAGGGATCTTTCTGTCTGGTCCAATTTGCAGAAACGAGCGATTAGGGCATCGAAGGCGCTCTTGCGGGCGAAGCCTTTGTCAAGACGACTTAGGGTCTGTATCAGGTCAGAGAGGTCGTCCTCGGCGCCGGTGATGAATTTGAAGGTATTGGTGGTGTTGAAGCATCCGTCCTTGGTGCGTTTGTTGAGAAGATAGTGGAGGGTGGTGAAGTCTCTCGAATGACCGGCGATGTTGACGAGTTGGTCGTAGTGAGCTGATGTGGGTTTATCCGGGTCTGTAAATTCTAGTTTAGCTTTCTCATCAGTATCGGTGGTGCTGCAGAGGCAACGGGAGGTGATGTAGAAGAAGGAAGCATTAGGTGTCCTCAAGATCTCTTTTGGGTTTTTTCGGAGGATAAACATGGTTCAGAGGCGTCGGAGGGTGGCTGAGGGGACACGACGACGGGAAAGGTTAGGGTTTTTCCAATGTTATTGTTGGGCGGTGCTGCTGCCGCGGTGGGGAGTGGGGAGAACCAAATGCTGGCTCGTTTTTTTCCAATGTTCGCTCTTCGGCCTTCGCACATGGACTATTGGACATGGTGATGGGTCGGGTGTATGTGGACTGAAGCTGGACCGGGCTAGTCTGGACTCTGGTGGCGGTGGGTGTTTAAGCCCAGCCCATGACGTAACCAGATTGATCTGCCCTTTTTCGCACCTGCAGTCTGCAGACTGCCGTCACTTATTTGAATTCGTTGAGAAGGAATCAGGTCTCAGCTACCAATCATATATATATATATATATATAAAAGCGAAAGGGGTGCTCTCCATAATCTTACTGTTCAATACTGTTATTTATTTATTAAGTGTAATTTGCATGAGAATAACCACTTGTCTCTCCCTCTATTTTGCATGTACAACGCGTATTTACTTTTTTCTCATGTTTTCAGAACTTTTTTCCCTCTCTCCCCATTTTCCACTTACCACTTCGTCTCACTACTCCTCTCTCTCTTCCTTTGACACATTTCTTTCTCTCTCCCAGCTTCCGTGTCTATCTTCCCGCTCTCTCTCTCTCTCTCTCTCTCTCTCTCTACTTCCTCTGAAAAACCGGGGACTTCTATCGCTTCTTCTTCAAGGTTTCTCCTCCTGCTTGCCATTGAGACTATACACCACCGACAATACTATACGCGTGCCATCAAAACAAGTTCCTCAAGAAGAGCTATGGTGCCATAAATGTTCAGGGTTTGAACTGCTTCAGGCGGAGGAGATGCAGAATAAAACTTTTTTGCCTTACAGGCAAGGACTGTTGGGATGCATAGGGTTCAGTTCCAAGAGCTACGGTGCCATGAACGAATTTGCTAGAAGTCTAAATCTCGTCTCTTTCTTCGTCTACAGTTTCCCAAAGTAGTTCTTCGCCGGCAGCATCACCCTCTTTAAAACATTGGTCGGGCATCAGTCAGCATTGCTTTGTTTTCCCTTTAACAGAAATTGTTCCCCCAGCTGCAGCCATCTATTTCAAACCATAATTTTAGCCGAAGCTCCCCTGTTCTCTTGATCGGATCAGGCCAAAATCCCATCTCAGGTAAGTTCTAACTTACTCTGCAACTTTTTTTTTTTCTTTTATCTTTATATTCCATTTTCGTTTTCTTCTCTCTAATGTTGCATCCGGTTGTCAACCAACAGAGGCGGCAATGAGGTACTGGGAAACCATCCTCTGTAATTGTTTGGTTGACGCCATAGTTGATAATAAACCCCTGTAATTGATTTTGGAGTCGGTAATTAGGAGTAGCGAACGTGTTGGCAGTAATTTAAAGAGGAAAATCAATAGTTTCTATGTTTATTTATTTCTCTTTTTTTCTTCACTTGATTTTACTATTAAAAGGGCCATTCATCTCATCGTGTTTTATCCTGTTTCCTTTTTCTTGAATGAGTTGCAGATCCTATTACATTTCTTGCTTAATTGTTTCCTAGCCGTATTTATAATATCTGTGGTGTTTAGAAATTTATTCGACTGTGAGATTTGCTTCGTTAACTCAGTTGATGATCAGAATCATATTTCTTTAGTTGTTTCAGCCTGTTGAATGGATGCGTTTGTACTTATCCGATTGATTTAACTTCACTGGACTGGGATTAGAGATTTCCAAATCGGTAGATTACTTTGTCGACCAAGGAAGACTACAGATGACGTTCTCAATGTTTAGGGAATTGATCCTCATAGCCAAATAAGAAATGAGAAAAAGGAAAAAAAAATACAATAATTAACATTGTGAATTACAATCTCATTGAAAAAATATATATATATTTTTTTTGCATGAAAAACAAGTGGCAATACCTTTTCATTGCATGAAAAACAATTGTCCATACTCTTTCCCTCTCTTCGGAGGAAAGAGAGGGTTATATTTTTTTATTCATCTTCTCTGCCATGAGTTGCGAAACAAACCCAGAATCCCCTCCTTTGCTCTGTTCCAGTGGTCTGGGCGGTGCAGTATGATGGAACTGAGACCTTCATCAGCACTCTCAAAAAAATGAGGGCTTTCTTCGTTGCTTTTTTTGATTGAGCTTTCATGAACTGCTGGCTTTTCCACTCCCATGTGACTCCATTCCATTATTTTCACTCACGCATGGGGTTTACCTTCTCAAACATTCTTCATTTAGTTAAGCGATATTTTTTTTTCTCTGTTATAAAAATCTTGGAGCTTAAAACTTTGATTTTCTTGGTTTCATGCTTCGTTTAAGAGGGATAGAAGAACACTGGAAGAGCTTTGTTGTGATAAGCAAGGACTGGGAAAGGGACATGCTGGATGAATGAATGGCTATTGGAATTGAGAAGCGCGGGCCCCCTCGCTGCTGTTCCTCGAGTCGGTGAGAAGGTCTTCTACCTCCCAAACACATCGAGCAGGTTCTGTTTTTTCCTGTATCTCTTTCACTGTTTCATTCCTGTGATCTGAGTATTCAGTGCTGTACAATAATCGTTTGTTTTCTTTTCAGTTTGTATTAACTATCTAAATTCTTTGTAGGTTAAGGCCTTCTCAAAGCTTGATAATGATCTGAAAATGCCCATCTACCATATACCTTCCAACATTCTGTGCACAGTTGTAAATGTTGAGTTAAAGGTCTGTCTCACTGTCAGTCAGTCTGTATCTTTCTCTCTCTGCTCCCCACCTTCAGATCGGGTGGGAGGTGATCGTTATTTCATTTTCTAATAACGTTCTTGGCTGGTTTTTTCTTGGTTTGCAGGTGGAAAAGGAAACAGATGAGGTGTTCTTTCAAATAACACTTCTTCCAGAAACGAAGGTTGCCTACTGACTTGCTGAAATTGGAGAATAGTTTATATACCCACTTGTTTGATTGCAGTTGATCTACTTTTCTAGGTCTTAGATACGGCTAACGTTTGGATTTTTGCATCAGAATGACAATAACCTGCGGCATCGACTGCTTGAATCTCTCCCTCGGAGTCCTCAGAGGTCTAAAGTTTTTCCAGTATTATATCTTTCCCATGTCATAGTTGAACCAAGCAAATATGGGAAAGATATTTACTCTCTTGTTTTCTGAATAAACCAAGCAGAGCCTAAGGATGTGAATCAGGATGCTCTGGTTCAGTGGTTAAGGCCACCACCATCTCTTTTGAGAAGAGAGAGAGAAGGAAGTTAAAGATACAACTGAACTGCTTTGTCATCACCAGTCACACAGCTTTAAATTTTAATCCTTTTTCCCCTACTAGGCCAGTTCCCACATCCTAACTTTCTTGGTAAGCATTGTCAGTCATTACCTTGTCTCATCTATATCTTTCACATCACCCTTGCCAACTGGGTGGAAGCTGGTTCTAAATTCTAATGATATTGTTTATAGTCGAATATGGGGTGAGGGTGACCAGCACGTATCTTGAATTTTCTTAGTTAATCACACACATGATAAAAAGAAAGAAACAAAGAAAATTTTATCTTGCTTCAATAGTTGAAGCTTGAAATACATACTCACATGTCTCTTTGCTTCTCTAAATTGTCATCTTTATCCTGTGAAATTTTTTCAGAACTTTATTCAATTGCCTGAATCTGTCTCTCTCTCAATGCGTCTCCTCGTTTTCCAATTATGAAATAAAATATCGAATCATCCCTCGAATTCCTCTATCAGTCTTTATGCATTTTCTTAGCACTTCCATGCTATGACCTTAGCTTTAGCTTTTGAGATTGTGAATCAATCAGGTGCTATACATTTTCTTGTAACATAACTGAACCTTCATTTAAACATTTTCCAGGTTATGGGTTATTCTGACACTGATGTTGCGGAATATCTTTTTAAAGCAAAGCCTTTGATTGATGCATTGGTAAAGTTTCTCTGCAATGACCTTACAAAAGCATGTGCAATTGAGCCACCTCCGGTTCCTAAGGTAAGCACAAAAGCATGATCTCTAGCTATTAAGGCCATGGGTTCAGTCATCAGGTTAAGGCCAAGAAATTTGCATATAGTAAGTAGGCCCCCTTGTAATTTATACTGTTTACACAAACTACTTCAGTTATATGCTATATTCTTTTAAGTTGATTATATTTATATATAATAATTAACATTAATAATCTAATATCCACTAATTAATAATTTAAGGCTGTGTTTGGTTGCAGTGCAATTTTATTTGCATTAGTATAAATGTATGGGACTGCAAATAAAAAAAATGCAAATTCTGGTTTCATTTTATTTTGTGTTTTATCTATACATTAGTATAAATGTATGGGAGTGCATTAGTATAAATGTATGCAGTACAATTTCCTTCATTTGTACTGCAATCAAACAAAATAAGCTAAAATTTGAAACAAAAATAGCTCAGAATTTACACTCGAATCATTTGCACTGCTATAGTTTTGATTGGTCAAACAATTTTCATTTGGCGTTGATGTCTGTATACGACTTAACCAAACAATTTTCATTTTTCATTTCGAATCTGCAAAGTTGCAGTTATCATTTTTTTTTCCTCCTTATTGCTTTGAGTTGTTTCCTCGGGAAATTTTTGCAGGCTATTGATATTAATGTGGCTTTTTCTTAGATCGGATTCCCCCTCCAAACTTCGTTATTTGACTTATTCCTATTTAAGTATATTGTTCTGTCTGCAGCGTTGTGAAAGTTGGAGTTTGGTTGTTTCAGTTCTTCCACCCGATACACTATCTCTGTTTTTATTCATTTATCTTTTATTTTTTGTTGGCAGTCCTCGAGACAGCTGAGACTGAACCTTAAGGTTGTATCTCAAGCATCTGCACCTATTAACTGATCTAACAAGGGTTCTCAGAGAGATCTTTGAAGGAGTCCTAGATGGCAGTGATGAAACAGATTTAAATCCATATTCCAAGTGAATACCTTTAATAAATTACATACAAAAGGCTGAATAGGAGTTCCAGAAATTAATAGCTTGTAGGAGATTAAGTCAGATCATTCTTTATTTCTTTCACCTTAGTGCTGAAGTTGATGACGCATTGATTATGGATAAAGTTCAGTGAATTCATTGCAAAACACATTGGAGAGATGGAAGGCATCTTGTTGGAAGATGATACAGGGGCTTTTCTTGGGAAACACCCAGGGTTTTGGTTTTATACTATTGATCAACGCCAAGTTCTACGCCTTCTTTTTTTTTTTCGTTGTGTTACTGTCTTCACTTATTACACCGAACAGGGGTTCCGCCCACCCCCTTCTTCTTCTTCATGGAAAAACAGGGGCTCCGCCCAATCTTTTTTTTAATTGTGTTTCTTCACTTTTTACACTGAAAACAGGGGTTCCGCCCGCCCCCATCTTCTTCGGTCTCTCTCTCTCTATCTGTCAATGTCTCTCTCTCATATCTCTCTCCCATACGGACCCAGGTTCTATCGGCGTTTGATGCTGGTTTATTTTTATTGGCTAGGCCTGGATATTTGGCCCAGGCTCAGGAGTGGCTGAACCTGTCAAAGCCCAAGTTGTCCAATCCAAGCTACTACAGGAGGCCTCTGTACGGTGATATCACTCACATGGCTCTTCTCGTCGACGCTGTTGGGACCCTCCTTGTTCCCTCCCAACCCACGGCACAAGTGAGTAAGAGTAATTTTTAGTGTAATACCCGCTGATGAGTGATGATCAATCTTGTTGTTTAACTGCTTTGGCATTTTTGAGGCTATCTCTATGTGCAGATATGTTGATAATGGAAGACCCTTCTGGCAATTCATAGTCAAATCTTCCACTGGTTATTCAAATTCAGGGTACTTTGAGGAACTTTATAACTACTATACAACTGACAAGGTTGTGACAGTTCTATTAGAAAATTTTCTCATTTATATACCTTTCGATCTACAGAATTTTGAACGTATATCCTTTGACTGTTTCTCAGGCTTGGCACCTCTGTGATCCTGTTGCTGAGAAGGTGTTTGAGGCCATTAGAAAAGCTGGTGTGAAAATAGCTGTTGTTTCTAACTTTGACCTGTTTTGCGGGCATTGAATTGTGAACATTGGTTTGATGCTATAGCAGTGTCAACTGAGGTATGTAAATCAAGATATGGTGGCTTGGCCATATTATACTACTTCCATTTTAATGGTCCATGATATTTTTCACAACAGGTTGAAACAGAGAAACCAAATCCTAAAATATTTTTGAAGGCATGTGAACTTTTGGGACTAAAACCTGAGGAGGTTGTTCATGTTGGCGATGATCAAAGGAATGATATATGGGGTGCAAGAGATGCGGGGTGTGATTCTTGGCTCTGGGGAAGTGATGTTCACTCTTTCAAGGAGGTATATTACTTGCACTCAGTTCTATGTCTGTGCATTGTATTACTCTAATATCAAGAAATTGGATAGTTGTTAGTTAGAGTGCTAGACTACTATCGGGGAACCAATGTGCTATAATCAACATCATATATGTGTTAACATCTGCTATGATACCTTGGATTGCACTGCATTAGCAAATACTTGTCCAGACTGAGAAAGGATTAAACTATTGCATATCAAAATCTCAGAATAGCTTTTTTTTTGTTTGTTTTTAATAGTCCAAAAGCAAAAGAATTATCCAAATGGAACCTAAACTGTTGCATATCAAAATCTCAAAACAGCTTTTCTTCATTTTTTTGTTTGTTTTTCATAATCCAAAGTCTAAAAGCAAAAAAAAAAAAAATCCAAATGGAACCCAAGATGATGATTATTTTGTATACTTCAATTACTCCATCAGAATAAATTGAGTAAATGAGACATAATAAATTAATAAATGAGATATTATTATAATGATTAGCAAAATGTTGTTGAAAACATTTTGATTTTATAATTAAAATAATAATTAATTACTAATAAATTAATAATATTGAAAAATAATGGCTACATAATTAAAACTACTAAATTAGATTATTTAATTTGGATTAATTGCTTTAATTTTAATAATCAAATTAGTTAATTGTTCAAAATTGGTTACTAAATTACTAAAATTATAGTAACTACTTTAAATAATTACATTAATTATTTAATAATAACAAAAAACTAAACGGTAATTACTTAAACTTTTAAAAATGATAAAATAAATTATCTAATTTATAATAATAATAGTAGTAGTAGCAGCAGCAGCAGCTGTGGAGGGATGGGTTCTGAGGGTAATAGCTTTGGCCCCCACTCCCTTCTGAGCCTAATGGGTTTGTAACTGATAAATAATAAAGGCTTTAAGAATATGTAAAATGCGGGTCCGGATGTAGTAGGCACGTTAGATAAGCACAATGAGTGAACACATAATAGTTATGTGACACATGTCCCAGATAATTTGTTTTTCATCCAAATGTTTTTGTTCCGTTAGAAATTATCCATTATTTTATTATTTTTGTCAAAATAATTAAAAATAAAAATAATGAAAAAGGGGAAATCTAAACGTGTTGGGAGTTGAGAAAAGTCACATTAACTAGGACATGTGTCACACAGTACATTGTCTGTTTTCTCGAAAGTGGTGCCCGCTCAATGATCAAATACATTTACAGACTTGCAATTTCTCTAATTTCTCTATTATTTTTTTTCTCATTTCCAATTTTTTCTTTCAAATTTATCATCATGGTTTGCCCCTGCATAGCAGGGGCCCTCTCTAGTATCAAACGGGTATGGGATTGGGTAGATTCCAAGGTTCAAAGTATCGTTACGTATCGGCCGATATGTATCGTTCCGGGACCCTTCCGATATGCCCCTACAGTGGGTGTATCGGGGGTCTGACCGGTTCAGGGGATGGAGGGGTCCTAGACCTTCTCACCTGAACCAGTTTTGAAAAAAAATAAAAAAAAAGTAAAAAAATGAGTATCGAAACACCCGCCGGTAGGGGAGTATCGGGTGTATTGATATTTTGAACGTTGGTAGATTCTAATTTTTTTCCCTTCTTTTTTAACTGTTTTCTGGTCTGATTTGGGCACAACCCGGACCCGGTTTATATGGAAAGGGCAATTAGTAAATGTTTCATACATGTACACCCTCTTGTCTCATGATTACGATCTTCGAGTAACGAGTGTGCCGTCGTTAATCGTTATGGAGAATGGGATGTGCCTGAATCATTACCCACCCCAAACGAAGAATCGAGACCATTCATTTAAGTGGGTCTCATCATATTCATATTCATATACATATTCATATATCGCCCACGTTCTAATTAAGGAGACCGATCCGGTCGGGGTCATTGCTTCCTGGTAAGTCTATGAAATGGAGCGGTTCTATCCAAAACCCGACTTAGTAGATATGGATTCTCTTCCCTAAACATTATTTTAAATTAAAGATAAGTAAATAATCCGGAGCGGGGATGGTTGAATGTTGATAGACTTGAAGGGTATGGGATATGGATCTCATCTCGATCTCAAATCTCAATCATGCATATTTCCTCAAAGTGTGGTGATGTAGGAAGTAGCGTAGTAAGCAATTGGAGTGGATTGGATTTGGGCCATTTGGCTGGATGCAGTCCATATCCGACCCTTTTCGTTTGTTAATTCCAAGCTCCGAATATCGATGCAAGCATGGCCAATCATCTGGAACAGGAAGTCCAGACACCAGACTGATGTGAACATAAGATGAAGCGCTAAAAAGCACTGCAACAATTCTCACTTCTCAGGGAGAGATGAGAAAGATTGAGAACACAGGGACAGACAGATACATCCTCGTGTCTGACTGGGACCCAGATATGCATCGCTTTCTCAGCTCATCTCATCAGACCACGGAAGATCGAACTACCACTTTTACCACATAGACACCATAGAAACTAGAGATAAGAGAGAGATTAAATTGCAATTTGCAACAGGAGGAATTTAGATGAACGCATCAAAAATAAAAAATCTGTAGATGCTATAAAGACGAGAAAGAGAGAGTTGGACTCAAAGCTTTGGGCAGATGGGAACATCAGTCAAGCCTCATGAATCCAATCGCGTCAGTCAGAACTCAAAAAAAAAAAATTTACAAAACAAAATCACTTGACGAAACAAAATCCATTTCGTGATTTTCCAGAATTTCCAACCTCTAAGAACCGAATCTAAAAAAAAAACATAAGAGAACTAAAACTAGCTTTTGTTTATCTTTTTGAGCACGACAACTTGTTGGGTTCATAATCTCCGAATCTCGTGGGTACCCATGAATCAAAACAATCACAAAGTTTCTTCTGTTTTTTTTTTTTTTGGTTAGATTAAAAGGACTACTTGCTTTAATATTAATGTTTTTTTCTATTTCTTTTTTTTCCTCGGTTTGCTTTGTTTTGTTTTTCTTCCGGTTTTGTTTCGTTTCCTTCTGAGATTGTCAAAAGATGTTAATTTTAATCCATCCTCTCCCACACTTTCTCTTTTCTTTGTTTCGATGTTTTGTTTTGTTTGACCTGGTTGAGTTGGGTCTATTTGTGACAGCAGGAAAACTGACACCCTCTTTAACAAATGCGAATTTAATTTAATTTAATTTTATTCTCTCTGTTGATTTTGCGGTGGGAGGGGATTTTTATTAGAGAGATGTCCTTTCCGGTTTTGTGTGATTTTTAAGAAGCCTAGGGTTTCTATCTTACTTTTCTCTTACGACCCTGGTTTCGATTTTGGGAGCTAAATATCTGGTTCTTCTCTGTTACGTCGTCGTTTTTTCTTGATTTTCTCATCTGGGTTATAGTTTTCTCTTGATTTCCCCATCTGGGCCTTTGATTTTTCTCTGTTCTCTCATCTAGCTCTGTAATTTTTCCTCTTCTGTCATCTAGGTCTGTGAATTTTTCCTGGTTTTCTCATTTGCTCGGTTGTTTAGCCGACTTGGAGGAGATTTCAGGTCTGATTTTAGTGATTCTGGCGGGGTTTTTGTTCCTCCTTGTGCGTATTCTTCCAGGGAAAAGATTGTTTTAGGATTATCGACCTTGTCCGGTGGGGGTGGTTCTGAGAGATGTTATGCTTGGAGGGATTGTGGCGGATTTAGAGGTTTGGTTTGTTTGCTTGGTGGAAATTGGGTTTTATTTCGGGAGAAGCTTTTGACTTTTGAGGTTGGTCTATGATCAGAAACAGAATAAAATTGATCAGAAACAGAACGAAATATTCAAGAACAAAATCGAAGCAAAACGGATGCAGAGGAGCACCAAGAAGAAAAGAAACTGTGTCTGTGTTTCTTTTTTAATTAGCTCCACAGTACAACTATAAATAGATGCAGGATAACCGACTAACTAACAAGAAAACAAGAAAGTGCTGACTAGGACAACAACTAACTGACTCTAAGTGACTATTACAATTGTACATAATATTCTTCATCCCCCCCTCAAGTTGGAGGCTGATGAGGATCAAAAAGCCCCAACTTGGACAGTAAAAGAGCAAACTGTGGAGCTGTTAAACACTTCGTAAAAAAGTCAACAAGTTGCAACTCGGATGGAATATACGAACGAAGCACAAAACCATCCTTATACTGCTCACGGACGAGGTGACAATCAATCTTCAAATGCTTCGTCCGTTCATGGAAAACAGGGTTCGCAACAATATGCAAGGCAGCCTGATTGTCACATCACAATCCGATGGGCAACTGAACAGGTATACAAAGATCACGGAGGATGTAATGGATCCATTGAAGTTCACAAACGGTAGATGCTAAGCTGCGATATTCAGCCTCGGCGAAGGAACGGGACACCGTGGCTTGCTTCTTAGTCTTTCAAGATATTAAGGAAGTACCTAAGAAGATACAATATCCTGTTAAGGGCCGGCGAGTATCAACACAAGATGCCCAATCAACATCACAATAGCCTTCCAACTTAAGTGTATTACCAGCGGGGAAAAGAGACCCTTGGAAGGAGAACCTTTCAAATATTTGAGTATATGTAAAGCAGCTTTCCAGTGAGAATCACACGGGTTCTGTACAAATTGACAGAGTTGTTGTGTTGCATAAGTGATATCCGGTCGTGTGAAACCCAAATATAGTAATCTCCTAATCAATCTGCGAAATTTATCAGGTTCTGCAAATGGAGTATCCTGCTGCTGTGTTAACTTTTGTGTTTTCGGCAATGGAGTACTTGCGGGTTTAGTACCAATCATCCCTATATCAGTAAGCAAGTCAAGAATATACTTGCATTGATTCACATATGTTCCTCGTCGTGATCGACATATTTCAAGACCTAAAAAATATTTCGCAGGACCAATATCTTTAATCGTAAATTCATTGTGCAGAAACTCTTTCATAGAAGTAATATTGCTCTCGGAACTGCTAGTGACAAGAATATCATCCACGTAAACTAACAAAATAATGAACTCAGAATATGACTTCTTAACAAACAAGCAGTGGTCATGTGCGGATTGCCGAAAACCAACCTGCAGAAGCTTAGATGTGAGCTCAAAATTCCACTGTCGAGAGGCTTGTTTCAAGCCATATAAAAATCGTTTTAATTTGCACACTTGACCTACTGCAACCTTAAGATATCCAGGTGGGGAAGACATATACACATCTTCATTGAGATAACCATGTAAAAATGCATTGTTGATATCCAATTGATACAAAGGCCATTGATTAGCTGCGGCTAAAGCCAAAACAATTCGAACAGTGACATGTTTCGCAACAGGAGAAAAACTATCCACATAATCAATTCCAGCTACTTGATTATACCCCTTTGCCACTAAATGAGCCTTATATCGATCAATTGTGCCATCCGGTTTAAGTTTCAATTTGTACACCCATCGGCAATCGATGGCCTTTTTACCATTAGGCAACTCAGTTAACTGCCATGTATCATTCCTTTCTAAGGCATCAAGCTCAACATCCATTGCTTTAACCCATTCTGGATTGAGTTTAGCCTCATCATAAGAGCATGGCTCTCGAGTAATAGAGACATTAGCTAAGTAAGTGAAATATGTGGGAGAAAAATTCACAAATTTAACAAAAGGATAAGCAGGTGGGATATGTGGGGATGACAAATGAACTGAATTGGAAACATAGTCCTGCAGCCAGTTGGGTGGTTTCTTAGGTCTAGAGATGTGGCAGATAAGAGGTTGTGTGGAAGGAGATGACTACGGCATGGGAGCAGAAATATTAGAATCAGATAAAGGCTGATTGATGGAAGATAAAGATGCAGAGGGAATAAAATCAGTAGAGGAAGAATGCTCAGCAGAAACAAAAGAATCAAGTGAATCAAAATCCTAATAAATGGGATGTGGAATAACAGGAGTGGATGTGGAAGTAGAAGAGGTGGCCTTATAAGGGAAGACACTTTTATGAAATACAACATCTCGAGATATGATGGTGTGATGCTCATCTAGATCATACAGTTTAAATGCTTTATAACCAGGAGCATAACCTATGAAGATGCATTTGTGAGCTCTAGGAGAAAATTTGGATTTGTGAGGTTGAACATTAGTGGCATAGGCTAAGAAACCAAAGACTCTGAGATGTGAGTAATCCGGAGGCTTGTTAAACAATAGTTCATAAGGACATTTCCAAGATAGAACAACTGAAGGCAATTTGTTTATTAGGTGTGTTACAGTTAAAAGAGCATCACCCCAAAATTTTATAGGAAGACTAGCTTGAAAAATAAGAGCTCGAGCTAATTGTAAAAGATGGCGATGTTTTCTCTCCACAACTCCATTCTGTTGTGGAGTGTAAACACAAGATTTCTGATGTAAGACACCAAAATCAGTGAAGAAAGAATGACATTTTTGGCTTAAGAATTCAGTGCCATTATCGGACCTCACAGATTTGATAATAGTTGAGACTTGAGTTTTAACAAGCTTAAAAAATGATTGCAGCTGCTATATAGTTTGTGATTTATGACGCATAAGGTATGTCCAAGTAGTTCTTGTGAAATCATCTACAATAGTAAGCATATAATGTGCTCCGGATATGGTTGGTGTCTTATAAGGCCCCCATATATCCACATGTATTAATTCAAAAGGACTAGAAGTATAAATGCTGGACAAATCAAAAGGAATTCTGGTTTGCTTAGCCAAAGGACATATAGAACAAACTTCATTAGCTGCAGAATTTATTACAAAAGGAAGATGTTTCATAACAATTGTAGAAGGATGGCCAAGTCTCTTATGCCAATCCAAGTAATCAACAAACAACTGTTTATTACTAGTAGCAACAACATTACAATGAGCAGAAGGAACAAAATTGATACAAGAAGCAAATTTAGAGATAGTAGTTGGCAAGAAAGAAGTGTGATCAAGAATGTAGAGATTCCTCATCACTTTGCCAACAGCAAGAACTTGATTACTCAGCTGGTTCTGTAGAACACAATGAGTAGAGCAGAATAAGACACTAATATTTGAGCAAGAAGAGAGTGTACGGACAGATAGTAGATTGAACTTGAAATCAGATATATATAGGACATTTCTCAGAATTAAGTTGGGATGTAAAACAACATCACCAATCTGTGTGATCTGCCTTACATTCCCATCTGGTAAGTGAATAATGCTGGTATGTGTAGGAGTATGGCTATGAGTTAAGAGAGTTAAATCTGCGCAAATATGACTCGAAGCACCTGTATCTATTATCCAAGAACCATGAACTGTATAATGTGACTTACTAGAACCAGAAGAATAAATTGTACCTACAAAATCTTCGGTGAAATCTCCAAAATGTGCTGCATTAACTCTGTTCTCCTCCACCTGCTATGTATTCTTCACAAGCTTCCTCAACTCTTTTTGTATGATTTTTGCTAAAGTATTCATGTTCAGTGAATTAATTTGGTCTTTGCATACCTCAAGTGGCGAATCAGCCATATTGGCAAAAGCCTTCTCATATTTTTGCTGCTTTTGCTTCTTCAAATCTTTAAACCAATCTGGATAGCCATTTTTCTTGAAACAAGTTTCCACAAGATGACCAGAAATATTACAATAAGTACAAAATCTGTCTCCCTTGTTCTTTCCATCTTTCTTCTTGAAGTTGTCTTGGTTGCTTGCCTGATTGTAAGTATTCGCAGATTGTTCTGCAAATTTTGCTAATAAAACACTACTTTCAATAGACTCACCAAAGTTAATATGAACTTGCCGTTGTTTTTCCACTCTCATTACCATAGCATACACATTGTTTATACTCGGTAAAGGATCCATTACCAATATCTGATTCTTTACATTGTCAAATGAATCATTTAATCCCATTAAGAATTGCATAACTCTGTTGGAGGAGTTGATTTTTCCATTTTCTTTGAGGCAGAGCATGTACAATGGCAACTGCATTTCGGAACTGGTTCCAAACAATTGAGTTCATCCCTTAGTTTTTTTTTTTTTTTTTTTAAATTGTTCGAATACATAGCAACAGTATTGTTACCTTGCTCTATTGAAGCTATTTGTCTCTTGAGTTGATACAATTGCGGTCCATTACTTTGGCCAAATTTCTCTTCTAATTTCAACCATAATGCCCTAGCAGTAGGAGTGTACACAAATGCCTCTGTCATCTCCTTTGACATCAAGTTCAATATCCATGAAATCACCATAGAATCTACATGATTCCATTCTTCATATTCAGTTGATGTAGGATCAGGTTCCTCGCAAGTACCGTCTATAAAGCCTAATTTTTTCTTGGCCCTTAAAGCAATTCTCATAGACCTACTCCAAATCATGTAATTGTTCATGTTAAGTGAATTAGTTACGAGACTTATACCAGGATGATCGGACGGGTGCAACTGCATTGACGTCTTCACTGAACGATTGTTCGAAGCCTGGTTTCCATCTCTTGTACTCGCGCTTCCGTCAGTCATCTTTGCAGAGATGATACTCTCGAACCAAGAGAAAACTTCAAATACAAATTACTTCAGCGTAGCGCACAAGATTCAGAACCGGAGCTCTGATACCATGATCAGAAACAGAATAAAATTGATCAGAAACAAAATGAAATATTCAAGAACAAGATCAAAGCAAAACAGATGCAGAGGAGCATCAAGAAGAAAAGAAATTATGTCTGTGTTTCTTTTTTAATTAGCTTCATTGTACAACTATAAATAGATGCAGGATAACCGACTAACTAACAAAAAAACAAGAAAGTGCTGACTAGGACAACAACTAACTAATTCTAATTG
Organism: Nelumbo nucifera; assembly: GCF_055504915.1. Taxonomy (NCBI): domain Eukaryota; kingdom Viridiplantae; phylum Streptophyta; class Magnoliopsida; order Proteales; family Nelumbonaceae; genus Nelumbo; species Nelumbo nucifera. The sequence goes on along the minus strand of NC_142650.1, from coordinate 46,809,027 downwards.
ACTATTACAACTGTACATAATATTCTTCGGTCTACTTTTATTATGGTGTAGTAATGCGTTAGGGGTTTTGATTTGAGACAATTTTCTAGTAGATTTATTATTAGAAGTAGAACTCAGAAGAAGAGAAGAGTTGGACTAAACTCTAAACAGGGGGATAGGCGTCTACGGGTGTCGTCAGTCGTAAACTAATTGATAGGAATATTGGGTATTGATTTGTGTTCACAACTGAGTTGGATGTTTGATTCCTCCCTTTTGGAGATTTTTTCACTTTAATGTTGTCATCCTGAGCCATCCTCCGTGAGTGAAAGTGATGATGAGTCTTCCATGATTGAGTAGATTCTCTCTCAATTGGGACTAATACAGTACAGGTACAGGGAGGGAGCCAACGGAACAAGGTAGGGTCTAGGGTTATATAAAAAAAGAATATCTGCATCTTCACTCTACAACTAGAAGCCACGTAATAAAGGTAATATCATCTAGTTTCCCTACATGACCTACATCTATATTAGCCATGGTCCATGGTGGAGGTATCCCCTATCCCCTATCCCCTATCCCGTGGTAAATCCAGAGCGTTCACATAGGAGGAATGTGGTTTGCTTGCCACGTGGAAATGGTAGGACCTTTCCGATTATAAATTGACAACTAGTCCATTGTGAAGCCAAACAATAATAATACAACATTCACAAAATACATAAATATCAATTCTTAATTATATGTATATTATTTGGGTCATGGCTGTGTTGGTCCTGAGAGACATATGGCTGTTCAGTCATTGCCCGGTGAGTTCGGTTATGTCGGCTACGTCAGCATAGCTCGGCCACATAGGCATAGTCCGATCACGTTGGTATAGTTCGGCTGAGCTACGCTACTATTGTGGCCCTCATCTTATCCTCTCAGTCACGTTAGTTATACGTCACGAGGATAAACACTATGGATAATAAGAGAGAGGAAGACAACTCCGCCGAGGAGCAGGACTCTACCCCGAAGATGTCGGTGATTGACCTCATTCCAACAACCCTAAAAGCCTAATCCGACCAGGACACAGATCTTTGGCTATAAAAAGGCGGCCCCTACTGAAGGTAAGGGATTCCAACTTTAACTGACACCTGTACTGTTACTCTGCTTGGATCAACACCCTAAATGCTCGGCCCAACCATCTACCACCTCATATTTAGTGATCACCGGGGATGGTTTAACTTTTAAATTGGCGATGTAATGATAAACCAATCAAAATGGGATTGGCGTTGCCTCTTAGTAGTGGAATTGAATTGACAACTCCACGTCCACCTTACATTTTATCAGTACCGGAAGATTACGTGAGCACTGAACAAGGCAAGATGCTGTCGGTTGTTTCATTGTTTCCCTTGTTTATAAGCGGTATTCCGTATTCGAATTCGCCCACGTCCAAGTCCACCTGATGAGTGATGACCCGAGACCGAGAGACAGGCAAGGCAATATACGAACCTTCAACCCTCAACCCTGCCTGCACTATTAGTCAATTCTAATTTCTGACATGTTGTAAAAGGAAAAGGGAATCGGGTCGGGACTCGGGAAGGTATTTAAAGGGAGAAGATCCAATTTCATGATTCGTGAGAAGAAAACAATCGTTTTAGAGAGATGAGCCCCACGGTCTCCAGTCCACCTTTTAATAAATAAGAAGGTGAGAGACGAGAGCGAGCGAGAGAGAGAGGGGGCGTGGGGATCCTATTACCTATATATACCCTAAAAAGGTCATGACCCGAGTGAAACATTGAACACGCGGAACATGGATATGGATGGTGGCTGGTGGGAGTCATTAGTCATATGCCATTTCAGCAGTAACTGCACGAAGCTCATAAAATCCACCTATTCTGCTTTCTGTGTGTTCGACAAAATGTCTCTCATCACAAAATGCCTTTCACGTCACCCCCGCTATTCACTCTTGGGCTTGGCTTGACTAATCCCTTTTAATTTAAATCGCTAGTGATTAGTGTTTTGATGAGAACAAAAATAAAACTCATTAAAATAAAATAGCAAAAGACGGAAAAACAAATGATCAACGATTGGAATGAATAATGATGTAAGAAAAAAAAAAAAAACCAAAACTTCAGAAAAGCCTCTCCTTTTCCAGTTTTCCTCGTAATAATCCACTAACAAAACCCAAGCCCCTGCCACCACATCTCACATCTCTTTTCCTTCTTTATGCCAAGGTCCATATTCCATCTCCACCCACATTCACATATATATAAGAAGAAATAAGATAGATATCAACCCATCCATCCATCCATCTATCCGTCTTATACCACATTCCAATCCATCCTTTCTTTGCTTTCATGAAAAGACGTGAATGATTTATCAAAATCAAACAAACAAACGCCAATACCTTACCATATTTAAAAGAAGAAAGGTGAGCCTAGCTACTGAGCAAGAGAGCGACCCAGGAAGGAATAAGCATGGATATCCATCTAAAAGAACCCCAAGTGGCAACTGATAAGAGTCCATCTCCTACCTTCTTATCTTTCAAAGGGTGCATCACATTAAAAATTCGAAAGGAGATGCGTCGTCAACCAAATCCCTAGCACAGTTTTAGTATAGGACTTGACCTATTATACCTCCCTCACCCATACAGCTCATCCTACTTTCTTCTTCCTCAAATGGCAACAGTATTAGTATAGTATAGCAGCAGGATTCCCTTCCCTTTCTCTCTCCTCTTTTCTTCTCTCTCTCTCTCTCTTTATATATATATAACCTTTAAAGTAGCAATCTCCCGAGATATACGAGGTAGCAGTACGCCCATATATTACTGACAGAAGCATCTTCTTTGGTCTCCCTGTTGCCTCTTTTTGTACTAGAGTAAACCTCCATGAATCACCTAAATCTGGGATGCCTCCACTATGTTGGACGTTGCATATTATATCCACAAACACATAATTGAAGTACATTGACAAGGTCTCCCACACTCCAACAATACAGCCATGTACATCGATTCTATGTAAACACCTTTATTTGTGAGAACCACCTACATCACTAATTAAAATATATCAAACAACAAAGTGAACAAACTCGTATAGTTTGCAAAAAAGTCTCACTCGGTCGGTTGATTGATTACACCAAGTGTGTTCTTCTGTTTTTAATATCTTCTAAGTTCTAAACCGGCCACTTCTCAAGTTCTCATATAGACCGAGGCTCGTACCAAGTTCAAGCACAATAGATAATCAACAATTAGTTCGTAGAACTGTACAGGCATGAGAAAGAAGGAAATTCCTATTGGCTTTTTTACATTCCATTTTAAACCAGCAGGAATCCAATGGTGACAGACAACTCAAGAAAATAAAAAAAGAAAAATTAAAGGAAGTGTAAATGACTGGATTTTCTGGTGTTGGAATGGTGGGATCCAGAGTTCCGACAGTCGAGAGTGTGCCTCAGCATGCCTAAGGCTCGTTCTCTCTTTTGAAAATATCAAAACTTTCGATTGATTTTTGGTTGTTAATGAGTCAGGGCCCAATTCCTGATAGACTTGGAACTTAGAAGAAGTCAAGTGTGGGCTCAAACTCTAGACCCAAAACCTCCTATTGGGCTGGGCCAACATACAAGGTATAGTACGACATAAAAAAGACGACGACACTGGCGACAAATTTGGCATCCCAGTATCTCCCAAATCCCAGACCTGTAGCTATCTGATGATGATCCGAGATCTATTCGTGACCTGGCTATGCAACGTGTGTCAATGTTAGTTCACGGATTGACTACTATATATATTTTTAGAACTAAGTTATTTTCATTCTAATAGAAACATTTAATTCAAGTTGATCCCGGTTTTAATATAATAAACAGTGGAGAGGGATTTCTATACCGAGACAACAAAGGAACAATAACAGTGAGGTGAGGGGGGTGAGAGACGGTCATCGACATCAATCTCCCATCAACTCAAAAGAAAAAGAGAAATCGGGGAGATTAGATTAGATTTAGATTTAGATTTAGATGATATCCTACTCCTCCAGTCCTCCTCCTTAAACAGACAGACAGAAAGCAAAACCTGTTTTCTTTCTTTTGTTTTTCTTTTCTTTTTAAGTTGTTTTCCCATAAAGCGATGCTCGGAGAATCTCGCACAAATCTTTTAACATCAGAGAGAGAGAGAGAGAGAATATCCAGACGGTCGCTTCTTAAAATTTATAAAACGTTTAAGGGGAAAGAAAAAAAAATGGTAAAATAACGAGGGGATAGGTCCGCTAGCTGAGCTCGACTCCTTAAGAAGAACACCAACACCCAGGCACCCACCATCTAATTCTAAATCGTCATCAGTCATCACATTACACATACCCACCCTTTGGCCTTTTGGGTCCCCTGTTTGGTGTTTAGTCCCGCAGACCTCCAAACGAACACTCAACAGATAACCCCATGGCCAGCCCCATCCAAGTTAAAGAAGCAGTGCTAGTCGCTCCATCAGATCCAACCCCGTCTCACGTTCTCACCCTCTCCTCTCTTGACTCTCAGCTCTTCCTTCGCTTCACCATCGAATACCTCCTCGTCTACCGCCCTCGCCCCTGCTCCGACCGTGATGCCATCGCCGCTCGTATCAAGTCTGCTCTCGCCCGCGCTCTCGTTCCTTACTACCCTCTTGCGGGCAGAGTCAGAGCTCGACCCGACGGCTCCAAGCTTGAGGTCGTATGTCGGGCACAGGGTGCGGTCTTTATCGAAGCCGTTTCGGATATCTCCATCTCCGACTTCGACCAGGCCCCACAGTACCCCACGCAGTGGAGGAACCTGCTCTCCTTCTACGTGGCAGACGTCCTCCGAGGGGCCCCACCTCTCGTCGTTCAGCTCACATGGTTGTCCGGCGGTGCTGCTGCGCTTGGCATCGGCATTAATCACTGTATCTGCGATGGAGTAGGCAGCGCCGAGTTTCTCAACTCGTTCGCCGATTTGGCAGCGGGACGACGAACAGGGCTCGCGGATTTCAAACCCAAACCCATCTGGAATCGAAACCTTCTCGATCCTGTGGCCCCATGCCAGCCTCGACGCTCGGTTGCACACCCAGAGTTCGATCGCGTCCAGGACATAGCTGGGCTGGTTTCCAGGTACTCCCGAGAACCACTATCCCCAACCTCTGTCTGCTTCGACAAGAGCACTCTAACCGAACTCAAGAAGATCGCCTCGCCCACGAACGAGCCTTCCTCCTCCCCTTATACGTCGTTTGAAGTGCTCACAGCTCACGTTTGGAGGAGCTGGGCTAGATCTCTAGAATTGCCGGCGAACCAGACACTGAGACTACTCTTCAGCGTCAACATTCGAGATCGAGTGAAGCCAGGTCTACCGGACGGGTTCTACGGGAATGGGTTCGTGCTTGGTTGTGCCCAGACGACGGCAAAAGAGCTAGTGGAGAACGATTTGGGATGTGCGGCCGGGCTGGTGAGGAAGGCAAAGGAGAGGGTAGGGGACGAGTACGTAAGGACGGTGGTGGAGGCGGTGAGCGAGTCGAGGGCGACACCGGATACGGTGGGGGTGTTAATCGTTTCGCAATGGTCAAGGCTGGGATTGGAGAGGGTTGACTTTGGGTTGGGGGAGCCAGTTCACGTGGGACCCATCTGCTGCGATAGGTACTGCTTGCTGTTGCCAGTCTACGAGCAGAGTGGTGCGGTAAAGGTGATGGTAGCGGTCCCCCGGAGCGCCGTCGACAAGTACGAACATTTGCTCAGGAGCCCGAACTTGTAAAGAGTCCAGGCCAGGACCGTCCCGGCCTAGCCCAGCCCAGCCCAGCCCAGCCCAACCAAACCTAACAGAGAGGTGGTATGGAACTATGGATTGGATTCCTTCCGTACTCATTGACCTGTAATAAATTCTTTTTTTTTTTTTTAGGTTTGACTCTTTTAGCGGTCAGATTCTCGGTTCATAATCCCAACATGGATTCGCTTGTTTGTCCTTGCTTTGTGATAGTTTCTTCTTAGTGAAGTTAAAAAATCCAAGGTCGGAAAAAAATTATGCGATTTAGAATGTTGTACATAAGACGGATGGAATTCAATCATCCATTACATGCTATCTCTCTGTCTTAAAGTCTAATCTGATGAGTAATGACAAATGAGTCTCAGCCTCTGTTTCTCTCTCTCTCTCTCACGAGTCACAATGATGAATGACCCACCACGTTCTGTACATATTCATTGAGATTTGAGAGTTGAGAGGTCAGAGGACCCAACCAAAGCAAAATGTAAATAGGTAGACACAGAGCAGGGAGCAGGCATTGAATTGAAGACATTAATGAGAGGACGGGAAGCTGTTTCTTACAAGGAAAATAGCTCCATGCAGCATGACTCATGCATGCCTTCCAAGTAAGTCTATATATATATATGCTCTGGTGTTCTGGTTTGTTTCTGGTCCAGAGTCCAGCCAGAGCCAGCAGCCTCCAGGACTTGACCGTAATTGTAAATTGGATGGGGGCCACCACCTGTAATTCGATATTTTTTTCTTGAGAATGATGGGGGGATGTGGGCAATTTATAAAATGGAAGACATCATGCGATGCGAGCAGTCCAGTCCACTGTCCACAAACAAGACTCAATAAATAAATAAAGAAATAAAAGTCGTCCCGTCCCAATACTGATACTCTCTCCCATCCCAAGATTGAACAACCTCAACCTCAACCTCAACCTCGACAGGACAGCCAGTAAAGCAGCGTGTAATTGACAAGATAAGCAGTCGAGGGAGGGCTGAAGGGGATTTCCCTTTTGGAATAGGGGTACTAAGTGCAAGTACCTGTACTGTACTTGAAAGGAATATGGATGGGATGGGGAATATTAATTAGCTAGCCTAGCAGCAGGTGTTGACAGCGAATAGAGTAGAGTGACATAAACAAAGGGGACATGCATATGAATGATGCACCGTCCACTCCATTGCTGCCTTTCTCCCTCGCCCATGCCCATCTCCATGTGGGAAGATACGTTGAGGATTTCTTGGCACCATCCATGCCAAATTGCCAATCGCCAATCCAGGCGTATCCCATTCATAAATTTGTGTTTCTTTGCCTTGGTTGGTTGGTACTTGGTGCCTATCTTGAGCCTCGAGGGCTAGATCGTGTTCGATATGCGTGGGATCTCAATTTTCTTATCTATTTAACTTTGTAGCGACGGTGATTTCACAATTCACAATTCACAAGAGCCGCAGGATAAGCATAAACATTCAAATTCATGTTTGTGCAATTGTGCTGATATATCCACCATAAACATATAACCAAAGCGCAACAAAAGCGTTATAGAATATAGATTACATCCTTTTTGTTTTGTGGGCCAAAGACAAATTGCTACGCAGCCTGCTACACATTATAGGTCCAAAGTTCCAATTTTAAATGAGTTGACTGAATACATGAATAGCCTCGATTTCAGAATGCGTAATCCTAATTAAAGTACGTTTCCAGCTGGAACAAAGTATTTTTCAATTTCTTAATCCTGATAATAGAATACCACCAAGGATTGTGGTATGTATGTATGTATTTATATACAATGAAGTAAATGGAGCAAGAAGATAGCCAATTTTTTAGGTACAGCAATTCCACACAGCCAATAAGGTATATAGAATTAGTGTGATAGCCTTCGTGAGTAAAAAGGAATATACCCTTGTACAGTAACTTTGTTCTAAAGAGAATATCAGCACAGTGACAGAAAAATTAGTTCTCAAAGAAAGTGATTTTGACCGACAAGGAAGCCATACATATAAAAAATAAATAAATAAAGCCAAAAAATAGATGATTTACAAAAATATCAATAAAAAGCAAACCTGCCACCTTAAATCAATCTCATATCAAATAGGCCTTATGATTCCATGGAAGTTTTTCTCCTCCATGCAATCCTAGAATCTAGTAGTTAGGCCAATAATTAATCCCATTTTCCGATTTTTTTTCCCAAATTGCAACCAAAAGAAAGCTTATTAAGAATAATGTTATTAGTATGATGAGCACAGACAGGATAACATATTCTTAGCATTATTCAGCAGCATATTGTCAACTTTTTAGCTAGACCAGATTGGTTTTCTACGATTGTTTTAACTACTTAGGATTTTTCTATATGATAATTTTATGAAATTTTGACTTCTGATAAAATAAAAAATATTCTAAAACAGGTATTATAACTTCTCCGTGGACATTTCAGATGTGCTTGAATGGAAGATAGACCTGTTCGGTTCATTCTTAAAAAAAAAAAAGAAGAGAAAAAAAAAAAACAATAAGATACTTTGGATTGGACCAAGTTGAATATACAGAACATGCTCTTAGCTTAGAGGTGTAAATGAATTGGACCAAATTGAACATTATCTAGATCCAAATTTGATCTACTAATTTTCAGACAAAGTGGAATTTTATTGGAACTTCAGATTGGTATTGCATGTTGAATAATATTTTATAAGATAAACTAAAACCACTTAAAAAAATGAATTGAAAATGGAGTTCTATAATGTATATCATGAATAAAATGACTTTTAAGGCCCTGCTCGATTTCGGAAAGTTGTTTGTCTAATTGTCTAAGTATTTTCCGCTCAACACTTTCCCGAATAAATTCCCGTGTGATATACTGATATAGTCAACATTGCCCAACCAAACACTGCCAACCTCAGGGCAACCTCCTCCTTTAATTAACAAACCTCAGAGGGTAAAGGGTACAATGGAGATTTCACCCTGAAGACTTAATACCAACTTTTTCAAAACCAAATTGGACTGGACGGTCAGGCCGAAAAATCAGGAATCAGTCACCTGATCAGTTCCATTTCACCCCAAAACCATCTTCTGGCCAAAAACCATTAATTTATTAGTCAGTAGTCCGCTGATCCAGGTGGTTGAATCATCAACGCAAACAATGTTTTTTGATCATTTTTGTTTTTTCTATTTTTTAATTTTTGTCAAAATGGGCCATTCATTCGGACCAGATGATCGAACCATTCGACATGGAAAACGGACCCAGAACGATTCCCACTTGACCGATTGTTACAAGCTTGGTTCCGCATTTCATCCCATTTAATGTTTAGTTAACGACTAGGCCACACAGTATCAACTTTTTTTCGATGAGGGCACTTGATGCCAGGCCAATCTAGGAAGGCAGTTACAAAGTCCGTCTGTTGGACATTTTTGGATCGGATTCTAATGGATCTACATTTAATCCAGTTGATCAGGGATTTTGGATTTACTTTTAACTGGATAGGATATGAATTCGGATTTAGGAAAAAAAATATAAATTTTTTTCATGAAGGCACTTGATGCCAGGCCAACCTAGGAAGACAGTTACAAAGTTTGTTTTGTTATGGTTTGATACAGGCTTAACCTTGTTTATGCTTAGTGGGCTTACGTTAAGGGACATTATCGTCATTTTTGCCTATTAGATTTTTGGGAGAATTAATGTTATCTTTAGGCAAACTACCAAAAGCTTAACGTACTCTTTGAGGAGGGGTGGTCGACCTCCTTGGGTGTCTAACCTTAGCACTCTTAGACCAATATCCCTTGTAGGGCGACCTTGATTAATGACTAACATGGCTACCAGGGTTCCTCATGGGCGCACACATTCTCATGGGGACAGTGCATGGACTGGCACTGCGCCTCCACTCATTGAAGGGAGGCTCTGCATGCGGGTCTGGCTTAAGCATGCCCTTACACCTCTCTAGCCCCTTGCCCAAGTTGATTGAGCTATCTTGTTGCCCCTAGCGCACGGGTGTGTTCCGGCCCAGCGGTTGCCTATCACCATTGGCACATCAGGTGCCTACATCATCGGCATACAGGAGTCCCTCTCATCGGCGCCTAGTCGCCTCTCATAATGGTCGTCCCCCTTTAGCACGTAAGAGGCGCCTCCCATGGACCAGCCAGAGCCAGTAGAGAGCCCCGACCATGCGAACTGAAGTCATGATCCAGTGCTACTAAACTTGGTGGAACCATCACATCGGACAACTCCTAACGCTATGCGCACATCAGGCTTGTCCTGGTCTCCCTTGGCCAAAACGCCACATGGGTGTCTTCTGCTATAGATCTAATCCCGTGAAAGTTCGTTGAACATTATTGGATCGGATTCTAATGGATCTACATTTAATCCAATTATAAAAGGATCAGGGATTTTGGATTTACTTTTAACTAGATTGGATATGAATTCGGATTTAGACATATATATGGCAATTCTAAGTTTCCAACCCTATTACTTGTGTTTATTGAACTTTCTAAGTTTTGATTTTCCAACCACTGCCTAAAGGGTTTATTTTGGCTACGTGGCAAGAGAATGATGGTGAACATTGAGAATTCACATCTGCACCCAGAGGAAACCTACAAATGCCTGACAGTATATCCCAATCATGTATTAGGAACATCTCCCACTAACAACTTTAGGAGATATTCTCAATGTGGGGCATTTGTCGGGCGCAAATATGATCTCGAAAATTAAAAAGAAAAAAAAAGTTTCTTCCGCCCTATGTTATGTTGATATGGCATGAAACATGACTGAACAAGGTGTCAGATACAAAACATTAAAAATCCAAGTATCAAACATAATATATAATACGACATCACTTAAAGTATGAGGGTATTGGAGTTCAACGTCTACCTTTGCTGACATGTAAAACACAACAAAAAAGAAAAAGAATCTAGATTTCTCGCTAGATGAAATTTAAATTTCTATATAACTAAAGAAACAATGCAGGGGAACATTATTGCAAAACTAGTTTTTTGATCCATTCACTAATTTGATTTGATGCTCCAAATGTATTCTTTGTCTTGTAAATATATCCCTTTCGTCTTATATACACAACTGTAGAACTGCTTATTAAACGAACAAACAAGTTTAGGATTCTCGCACAATTAGATGAGAGAGTGGAGATCATGTATTTATAGATGTTGACACTAAGAGATAAATATGTAGTACTATTAAAGGATAAATACAATTTAAATATGATACAATAGATAAGGATATAACGCCTCTATCGTTTCCTTGTTGTTCGGTTGAAGAGTCTCTCTCCTTGTTATCCTCGATACATTTCCCCTCCTTTTTCTCTCCCTAGTTGTTGCTTCTCTTCAACATCCATCTCTCATTACATTTTTGACCCAACCTCCCAGTCAAAGTTATATTATTGCTCTGCAGAATATAGAAGTGAGAGAGAAGAATCTCTGCATATTCCATTAAAGCTACTGTCCTGGGGTACACATCTTAAAAAGTTAAAATAAATGATTAGACAATCACTTTTCATGCTATTCCAATGTTTCATCACTGAACCTCGGAGAAAAGGGGATCAAAAAATCTTGACCAATTTAACAAACCCTGTTATTTTCCCTCGCTTCTTCTACCACCCTCTATTCTCAAACCAATATAACAAAGGACATTAAATTAAGAGAAGAATCATAAGAAATTAAAACCTAAACTTAAGAACAATCAGCACCCAATACCATGTTTTTAAGGTCTGCACTCCCTTCTTGAGTTTCTTCAACTAGCAGGACCCAAAATTGCAATGCACAAGTCATTCCTTGGTCCCTTTAGAACAAGAAAAGCTACTACAAGTAGGCAAAACCTGAAAACGCATGCATGCACACATTGACAATAATTTTATTGTGCAAATCTAGCATCTGTTTGGAATCGTTGCTGTTGCTTTAGAAAATGGTGCCACATCAGCGTCATATAGGGAAAAAAACGGTGTTGCAGAAAACAGCCATTTATTTAGAACCGTTTTTTCATAGAAAATGATGTGGCTTAGAGTAATGCCAAATTTGATGTTGCAACTGTAGCATCGATGCCAAAACATATACCTAAAAAAGTTATGCTTGCAGATTGAAGAGTTGCAAGGTGAGTCATTGCTAAGTCTACCCTTATAGTTCTGCATCTTTCTTTCTTTGTAATAGACACAATCCCTTAGAAAGAGAACAATTGAAATTGCCTCAAGTATCACATATTTTGGTTGAACTTAGAACTTCTATCATGATTCCGTGTACATGTGGAGATCAAGGGACGAGAAGGGGGGTAACGTGGAGCATTGCATGATAATGGTTAGCAGTCATTTGAAGAATAATGAGTTACGTGGTTGCTTTTTAGTTTGTAAATTGTTGACTGAATCTTGGAGTCTGTGGTAAATGGTTGTAATTAAGTTGTACGTATCTTTTAAATAGGGATGAACGAATGAGTAGAGGAGGTATGATTTTCACTTGAAACCCAGTTTACAGAACTGTCCAGCATACTCTCTTGCCAAATTCTCTTACATTGCCTTTGGTTTGAAAGAAAAGGTAGGGAAACCTTTACAAACCTTTATTGATTTCCCTACCTTTCCTTTAAACCAAACATAGCCTTATTTTCTAGCTACCATTCTACCCTCTTGCCTTGGTCCAAGATAGCTACCCGAAACAGGGATCGAGGGTGAGGTAGGGGACATGAACAAGCTTCTCAAGGCAATCATAGCACAAGCTTATTCTCCAAATGATATTTGATCATCCCTTCTCATTGCAGAACAGCTCGGTTCTTTATCAAGTTGTTAGAGTTTTTTCTTTTCTCTTTATTATTATCAAAGTGATCAAGAAGTAGTGGTAGAAGGATAAAGTGGAGCAAGAAACACGCTATAATTTTTGTTAGAACTCACATTGGTTTGACAACCAATGCAGTTTTCGAATTGTTTAATTGAAGAAAATGTAAAATTAAATGTAAGATGGTGATACTCCAGTTATATGTCGTTCTAGAAGAATTGCAACCTATGTTTTGCAGTCTAGCTACTGATTGACCACTTCTTTCCATCAAAGCCTATATTGTGAAGAGAAATCTAAAGGAATGAAAAAAGAGAATGCGAACAGAGAATGACATACACAAGAATATTCATCTGGTTCAGCATTTTGTACCTACAGATTACATCCATGGAAGATCCCTACAAAATTCACCTTTTACAGTTTGACAATTATACAATCCTAGAGAACAAGCTAGTATATACAGGGATCATCCAATTAGGTTTCTTGTTTACCATTGAAAGTAAACATAAATACTGAAAATATCCCTGTATGGTCGAATTCTGCATACCCTTAATTTTGACAAGGGGCTCTGTTCCTCGACCCCAATGCCAATAACTTGTGTTCGAACTTCGAAGTGGACATAGTGGGCTTCGCATGAGATGCCTACCTTTTCGGTTAGGGGCTCCACAGAACTCTCCTTTTGTTTTCTCGTTTCCTTATCTTTTGATACAAGGCATTATTCATCAAGGTTTTTCTTATTCCTTTTCTTACTAAGCAAAAACAAGTTTTTTCATAAAATTAATTGTGTTATTTTACTGTTGTGCTTCAGGTATCAAAAGCTTAAAAGCTTTTCTAAGAGAGCCTTGGATAAACTGCACGCATGCACCAAGAAATGGTTCCATACCCATGATACATGAATTAGGACAAATTATCTAAATTTATTAAAATCATAGAGTAGTCCACTAAAGTACTTGTCATTTTCTTTAATACTTGCCTATTCTAAATTCCAACAGAAATCAAATCCTTAACATCAATCAGTGAACCATTCTTACAACTATCTTAATGTTATGTATGGTTTATTTAAACCAAATAACAGAAAGTACAAACATCTACACGAGACCATAAAATCCATCACCTTTCAGATCTCATTTGTGAAATATTTGGTAACCCTGATTTCCTCTGCTACTTCCTTCATCAGTCCTAAACAAGAACACAGGAGAAAAAAAAATCAGAAATTGCTGTAATGGTGCAATGCAACGAAAAGACTGTTAAGAAGGGGGGTGTAATACATTAATACCTTATTGGGACAATCTGACTGACAATGTCCACGCTTTCCACACGAGAAACAGTTGCCCTTGAAACCGCCCTCCTTTCTCTGTTTTTTGTTGGAGGTTTCATCTTCCCCACCATTACGGGATTTCCAGGCCATCAAATCCCCTGCAACTCCAAGATGTCTACTCACACTGTTTAAAGACCATTCATCGGGTTTCATGAGCATGATCAAACCCATCACGGATTGCCACGACTCTGGCAAGCTGTTCATCAAAATAGCGACTTGCATGGCCTCCGGAACCGGCAAACCGGCCCTCTCAAGTTCGACGACCATAGAACCCATCTCGATCAAGTGATCGTTGATGTTAGTTTCCTCCGACATCTTATGCTGGGTATATTTCCTCAACAGGGACATGCGGTGAGGCAACGAGTTAGTGTCGAATAGCTTGGTGAGGGCGTCCATCATGGCTTCGGTGGTCTTGTAGCCATTGGAGAAGCCGAACATCTTATCGTCCATGGCCCCGAGCATGAGGTGACGGCAGGTTGAGTCGTCGGAGAGCCATTTTCTGTGCAATTCCCGATGCTCCTCGGAAGAATCGTCGGTGGGATCGGTGGGCTTGGGATCGGTGAGGACGTAGTCGACTTTCAAGTCGGAAAGGACTAACTCGATCTTGTTCTTCCAGCTGTCAAAATTGGACCCATCGACTTTGAGCTTTCGAGTGGAAATGAGTTCTGGGTATACGATTTCGAAGATCATTGTTCTAAGTTAAAGTTTCCAACACTTTGGGATAAAAGAGGACTCCGAGATTCTCAAAAAGGGAAAACAACAGAAGAGAAAGATAAGCAGACGGACGGGGCTTTACGGGTTTATTCCCTCCTACTTCTATTTATAAAGAATGAGGAGAAAAACCAGCGTGGGTTACACCGACTTAAGATAAAAGAGAAGCTGTAGACATGTGAATTTTTAAGCCAAACAAATGGGTTGAATTTATATGATAGTCTCTAAATATTATGGGTCTTTATGGGCCCAAGGTCCAATTTTAGATAAATATATCTTGGTGGTCTTAGGATTCAAGTGTATTAAGTCTAATTTAGCCAATTTTTTATGGTAATAAAGTAGTTTCATACCACTAATTTCTACATAATGGTGCATATATAGGAGTTAATGCTAATCCAATATTCCACTCTCATAGGATTGGTTGGTTAAGTGGGCTGAGATGGAAGCCTTAACCCTTGACTATAAATAGCTTTGCCTAGGAAGAAAGAAAACCTCATTTTTTATTATTTTTGAGAGAATCACACTGCAAAAAATTGCAAGTAACCACAAGTTCTTGCAACCTCTACACGATCAAGAAAGAAGAAAGAAGAGAAAAGCTTCTTCGTTCTCTACAACACTTGGATTCAAGCTCTTCAAAGAAGATCAAACCACCACAAAAAAGGTCATTCTTAAAGAAGCATCCTTCACAGCCGATCAAGCGCGAAGCATGAAGTGAAGAAATTTACACCAAATCTCTCAAAGCGCCAAAATCAAGAAAATCTATATCAACACTTCAAGAAATACGAAAAATCAATGAGAGTTCGTTCCCTTATTTTCTTTATTAATATTTATTTTTTATAATTTGTCTCTATATTTTATGCTAATTGAAATATATAAAATGTGTATCGACAGACGCTACTTTACTTTTTTTTTTAGACTCTATTTTTGGTAATCGAGACTGACTCTAATTTGTTTAATCCCAAAGACCAAAGCCCAAACAATAGACATCCAAAATCTCAGTGGTTTCCAAAAGCGAGGGGATTTCTTCTGAAATAGGAACAAAGTTAATACCCCCCCGTTCACCATGAGGAGCACATCCCTTCTGTTGATGACATCAAACATGGCCGGCCATGGTGTTTGTTGGAATGTGACTGAAAAACAACTCCGCTTCCTTATTGGTTAATGTCCTTCCCTTAGTCTGACGCATCCCATTAAAACATAGTAACATCAGCCCTTTAAATTCCTATACTATACAGAGGAAGCAAAGTAGATACATGAGCTGATGAGGGGTTCCCTAGTTCCCCATCACGTCAGTGCTCACACCTATCTTCCATCTCCTTTTTCATACATGTGATTTAGAGTCCGGAACTGCTCCTCACACCGACTAACAGCATATTTTGGTCGTACATTGGGAATATCCCTTGCATTTGTATTTATAATTCATAGATAGATGTTTTTAATACACAGTGGAATGTGTGAGGCTGAGGAGTGCTCTGTGAGAAATATATCTCAATTGTGTGATTTATTTATTTAAATGAAAAACCTTTCGAATCTTATTTTTTTATGTAATTCTGTCTAATAAAATCCATCCTAACTTTTTTTTTTTGGTAAGTAGAATCCTTCTTTTCAACTAGACCATATCAATGCACCCCACATGCACATCTCAGCGTGCATTGAGAATATTTTGTATGATATTTATCATTAGAAGATGTTCGGTTGGGATTGCTGTGAGGTGCTGTGGGGTGACAATGTGAAGTGTTTTTTAACTCTCCCAACTTGTCAATGTTAGTAATCTCTCCCTTCCCTCGATAAATCCTTCTTTCTCTCTCAAATTTTTTTAAATTCCCATTAACTCTATGTAGTAAAGAAGAGGAATAAATATGATGGGTTAGGTCACGTTAAGACCCAACCCTATAAGACAAGGACCTCCGGCTTGTACTAATACAAGGTTAAAGCCGAATTTTGCCAATCGAAAACTACCTAATCTAGAATTCAGCTTCAGTTTTTTGCCCATTTGAACAGTTGTTACTGCCTTATATTGAGAATATCTCCGTATTTTTGTGTTTTATTTCATGGAAAGATATTCCCAATACAAGATTACAAAAAGCTGTTAGAACGTTGTGATGGGCTCGAATGAATTTGATTAAGCTTAAGTGGGTTGTTCAAGTATAGAAGTTTTCTCACTCATCTTTTTCAATTTTTGTCTTTTACTCTGGCTCGATAGTAAATTGGATACCACTGTGTTTATAAATTATAAAACTAAAGTTGACCTATCTAGGAAAAGTGATGCTTTTTCCTTTTCTTTGATTTTATTATAATAAAATATTAGATATATATCACTTATTTTTCTTCTTATATATCATAATTGCCTAAACACTACAAAACAACCGTTGATTTTATGTTTAATGATTTTTTTGTTAAATGTTCTATTTTAATGGGCACCACCCATCCTACAGCCTTGCTCTTACAATTCTTTAGCAGATTTGGAAAGCAAGGAATGAACTTATCTTTGAGCACAAGTCCTTTGACCCTCGATCCACCATAGCTGATGCTCACCGAAACAGGGAAATGGCCTGCAAAACACAAAGAACCCATCAACCTCCCCACGGCGCACCTAATCATGGAAGGGATTTGAGCAGATGGCAAAAACCGCCGTCGGGGTCAGTCAAAATTAACGTTGATGGCGCAGTTTCCCATTCACGTTCTGGAGCAGGAATTGTCATTAGAGGTGATCGGGGTGCCTGTATCTTCGCCAGAGCAGTTCCTTTAGACCATTGCCCAGCACAGGTAGCGGAAGCCTATGCTCTCTTGGAAGGTTTAAGAATAGCCCTCTCTCTAAACCTGTCAATCACAGTTATTGAAAGTGATTCTAAACCTATCATCGACCTCTTGTTGGTGGAGAACAGTGACGACCCACCTTGGCGACTCAGACTTATTGTGATTGCAAAATGCAAGAGGCTTTCTCATTAGCTAAATAACAGTGTTTTTAGCTACAGTCCAAGAAATTGTAATAAGGTTGCTCACCTTCTAGCTAGATTTGCCCTCTCTTGTATTCCAACAATTTCTTGGTCCTCCCCCATCTTTCATTAAAAATCTTCTAGGGGTGATCTGTAACTTGAAGTTGTCTGTTAATTTCGAGCCTATGGGCTTCAAAAAAAAAAAAATCTCTTAACACATATCTATTCACCCCATTCACCGCATGGACTCGTTTGTTAGTTTAATAAGGTGGGAGAAATATGCTAAAAATGTGGAAGCTTGTTGAACAACAAGAGCTAGCCCCGGGGAGGGATAGAAGGAATTGAGTCAACTCTTATTATGCATTGAGGGGAGTCATCATATACGTATACACTGACTTAAATACAAGAGAGGGACACCATATATACAACTCAAAAACTTGGGCTATTGAGTTATGGGCCATTTTTGTATACAAGGGCCCTTGTACCTCTCATTCTTGTATATTATATTGATATACATACATATAAAATTCCTCAATATATAAAATATATACTAATAGATCATTTAGTGAAGCAAAGAACAAAACAGCATTCGGTTTTGTGTTATTAAATCATAATGACAGGGTCATTGTTGCAGCATCAGATGGATGTTTTGCTACCACCAGTTGTGATGATAGAGGCGATTAAATCCAGCAGGGACGTAGGCAATTTGAAGGCTGCTGTTATTTTCGCTGATGCGCAGGATCTCTAAAGAGGAGGGGTGTCCACGGTTTGGTTAATCGAACCATGGCCCCTTTTTGTAAATCGAATCAGTGGTATTGGTTTTTTTATTTCGCCAAACCGAAACTGAATTGGTTTCATCAGTTAATCAGTCTGCTGGTTCTGGTTTTTGACCGGTTTGATTTTTTGGTTTTTTATATTTATAATATATATTATATAAATATATGTATAATATTATATTATAAATAATAAATGATATATAATATATTATAAATATTTTAAAAATATATAATATATTTATAAATAGATCATTATAAATATAATATAAGTATATATTTATATAAAATATATAGAAAATATGTGACATATATTAAAGATATATAAAATATACATATAAATATATATACCGGTCGGTTTGGTTAACCGTCGGTTTTTTTATAGGTTAACCGAAAACTGAACCGGTCCTTCGGTTTTTCAAAAATTCCAAATCGAAACCGAACCGACCAGTTCGGTTAACTGCATTTTGCAGTTTGGTTCGATTTTTCAGTTTTTCATGGACACCCCTATCTAAGAGTCTCTATGGGAGGGATCATATATTCTTTTATTTGGGAAATTGAAGCATTAGTTATAGTTGTTGCTGCCAAGGATGGGCCGAGGGCAACAATGTAACTTCACTTCCTTAGCTAAGGGCTAATTCATCCGAGGGCTGCAATGTTCGACCTAAAGATCAGAGAGTACATCAGAGGCCCTGGGTGTTATTCTAGGGGCGGAAACTGCGATAGTCAAGTTACTTAAATGACACTTATTTATACTTGAGAGTAGGAAAGAGCCAAGATAACCTATCTAGGGAGTGACACTTATTTATACTTGAACTCGCTTGGGAATTGATTGAAGGTTATTAGCAGCGGACGGCCAGAATTTCATCCGGCAAATGCCACATGGCACCATCCTGGCCCTTCCATATGCGCCTACATCAATAGTACATGGAATGGTGTACAGTTTTTGAATGTAAATAGGAACCGGAATATATTGGCTCATGGTTTAGCTTGGATGGAATGTTGTAATCAAAAGTCTATGACATGTGTTGAGGAAGAATCATTGTGCTATTTTGTTTATAGTTAACATATCTTCCTCTTATTTTGCCAAAAAGAAAATGAAAATGATAAATAAATGCATGCAAAGACTAGAGTGCAGGTACAGAAACCGGCTTTATGGTAAAGCCAAACCCATATAACCATCCCCCAAGCCCAAGAAATTTGGATGTCACAGCCCACAGGCCAACTGTAATCCATGGTTCTTAAAGATGGATTGATGGATTGATGGATTGGGCTTTAATGTAACAACCAGATCTGCCCCGATAAACTTCAGTTATAAATTGTCAATCACAGTGTGTGAGGGAGATGGTCAGTTGGCATCCCTCCGAAGTAGGAGATGCGCGATCAAGCATGCAAAGCCACAGGATTTTCGTGATATGGCCAATTGGGCAGTGGATTTCACGTTCACCCTGCCCTGTCCCTACCCCCTATTCTGCTTCTTCTGTAATGTGAACTATGTAATACTAGTAGATAAATAAATAAAAGAAACTATCAAGACAAACAAGGAGCTTTACGATCAAATTAAGTTTAAAATATCACTTAACCGTGTAGGAGGATGATCCCCCTCCCAAGGTCCCATATAGTTGGGACCTATATTGGTTAACGGCCTTATCTAGGAGGGTGATCCAACCATAAAATCTCCCCATCCAACTATTAAGGGGGTGTTTGGCAACATGTATGATTTTGTTTTTAAAAACCAAAACAACCCCACATCAGCAAAAAGAAAAAAAAAAAAATCATTCACATTGGCAAAAGCCCCTTAAATTGACACATTTATAATTTGGACATGGCAATATAACAAGATTACACTGCTGTTAAATTAAACTGCTAATAGAAGGGAGTCTTTTTGATGAAGACTTTTTAATGTTTTCAGGACCCCAGCTGGCTCTTATCGATGTCCTTGGTAAGGTCTTAGTCTTAGATAAAGCGAGCGTAGATGGGAGTAGGAGTTAGCATTTCTTTGGATTTTTACCATGTTTGTTTCTTTTATTGTTTGGTTTTTCTCTTTGGAGTTTGGTTTCTATTTGTAATTCCTGGATTAGTTTTCGTATTAACCCCTGACTTCTTTGGCCGTTAATTATAGACTGGAGCTATCTTTGTGATATATTAACCAGTTTAAAACAACCAAAACCGTCTGATCCAATTATAATGGAGACAAGCAATGCGGAGACCAATAACAACCTATATAATTGGATGGGTTGGGTTCTGTGGGGCTTATCTCTTAGACATGGATAGATGGAATAAAGAAGCACATCAAAGATATTTGGACTGGACCGGTAAGGTGATTTTGGTTCAAGCAGTTACATATCATTCATCATGTCATGGTACCTTCTATATATATAAGGTATTCTTGTAACATTTTGACTTCTAAATCTATAAGTTTAAAGTTTAAGATTTATTTATATGTTGGTTTTGATTTTTTTTCTTTTTTTAATGGAAAAAGTAACATCTTAAATTCTACAAAACAATTTCTTAATTTAAATTAATAGATTTTAAGTCTCTAAAATATGTTAAGAAATACAATTGAAATGCTATAGATCAGATTGAATCGATATCGGGTTAGACCCTATAGGGTTAGGTCGGGTTTGAAAATCATGTATTTTAAGGCGGATTGGGTCAGGTTTGTGTTGAAGCACTGCAGGGTCAGGTTAGAATTGAGACAAACCCGTGTCAAACTCGATCTGTTTACATCTAGGTACACGTACTGATGCACAACAAAACAACTGAATCCTGAAATGTTGAAGTTTATATGTCTCCCAGTTCTCATGGCCTTCTAAATTGTAATCGTATTAATTTTAACGAGTTGAATGATGAAGTTTATGTATGGATGCACCCATGAAAACTATTGTTAAAGGTGTGATGGAATCATAATTCGTGCCCCGATCTCCTATCCACAAACTCTTTCCACAAGACACTACTCTAAGCTTCAAGCCCAATTCAACCTTTCAGGAACGATTCAGCATAAAGTCCAAACAGTTGGATTTGGTCGAGTTGAGGTTGGGCCTGCCTAAGTTGCATTCTTATGTTTGATAATCCTAATCAACCAAAAGTTTGTCTGTTTGTGTTGTGTCAAAAGATAATAGATTAACAAAAAATTAAACGGAAAAGTATATACAGGCCCAATGCAGATTTCTGATATTTACTACAGAATTATAAATATTCAAAATGTTAATAATTCATACTCTATGCACCAATGCCCGTTCATGAATTGGCATCAATTCCAAACTGGCACCTACCCCAAGAGTACTTTGAACCTATAAATTTTGACCCTGGACTGAACCATCATTCTCCCAAAATTAAATGAGTATAATTTACAAGGACCAACCTTACGATTAAAGGTGTGCCCCAAGCCCTTAAAACCAAGCTTAATTTTCGTTTTAGTAGGAAGAATATGAGGCAACTACCAGGTAAAAAACTACAGAGGTCTAACTATACGGGTCATCCCCTGCAAGAATGAATAGGAGGTCCGGATTTGCATCATGATATGTAAAAATAAGCATAAAAATAACAACCTGATCATCCACTCGTTTTGATTAATAACAAACTAAAATGTACAAGACAAGAGGACCTCTCCCATCTGTAAAATAAAATTGACAACACTTTTTAAAGAAATAACTTGAAAATTCATTAGATGGGCTGTCCAATTAAACCGTCTAGGCAATCAGTTTGGCCCAGGAACTGTCTAGGCAATCAGTTCTGTTTTACCCCAAATCCAGTCTTTGGCTAAAAACTGTTAAATTGCTTAACAACTCGTTGACTCAGGCGGTTGAACTATTGATTCATTTAATGGTTTTAAGCCATTTTTTATTTTAATTGTTGTTTTAATTTTTATTTTTATTTTTTGTCATAATGGGCTGTCCAATTAAACCATCAACCCAGAAACCGGTGGCCAAAATAGTTCCGGTTCTAGGTCATTTTTTAAAACATTGATAAAATTTATCTTATAGATGGTGTCAGAACAATTATTTATAAAAAAGAAAAAAATCCAATCTTGTGAAAAAATGATAGCATGGAACTAATTTTAAAAATGTGAGGCTTCTCGGCTTCTCGATAAAGAGAAAAGGAGCCATCACTCCGTTAAATGTGAATAAGGCCATGTTTGATTTCACATGTAACAAGTACTTTTTTGGTAAGTACACATTAAGTGGAAAATAAGTAATTGTGAGTGTTTGGTAAAACAAGTACAAAAAAGTACTTATTTGGTAAAGAAGTGCTTATTAAAAGAGCCACTTGAGAGTTTCTATTTTTTAAGTACTTGTTAATAAGGGGCATTTGAAAAGTTTGGGACGATTCGGTCCTTATTTAATTTTTAAAATGACCAGACTACCCCCACATCTCCTTAAACCTTCTTCTTCCTCATTCGAATAGAGGCGAGCATACCAGTGGCGACACTTGTTTTGGGAGCGACTTGCGATCATTGAACGAGCTAAAAACTTGCCGACAACCAGGATGGTTTCATAGTTGGACTTATTTTTCACATATTTTCTTGCATATTTTTTCTTGAGGTTTTAAACGCCTAGAACCCTCTTTACCAGATCTGGTTTTGTTGGGGGGGGGGGGGGGGGGGGGAGGGGTTTCATGCATTCTTACTGTGCAATCGTCGATGACACTTAGGTCAGCCATCCTCCTCCCTCGTCTTTGTTGAAGTGTATTTCGTTGTGTTAATTATTATCTATGTGTTTGGTTCCGTTGATGTTTATTGAGTAAACGCTACCACATAGGCGCTCCATCAGCAAATGCCTCATTATGCACATCCATATGTATCGATTTCTATGCGCCTCTCCCGTTTCAGGAAGGTTCACTTTGGAGCTTTCCCCAACGGGTAGGCATTTCTTGGCACTTTTGCTAATGTGGTGCATACCCTTTGAAAGCACTTTTATTAAATTATTTTTATAAAAATATTTTTATGAAAGTACTTTTATAAAAACACTTATATGAAATATTTCTATAAAAGTACTTTTATGAAAAAATTTTTATAAAAGCACTATTGTAAAAGTACTTTTATGAAAGCACTTTTAAGAAAGTACTTTTATGAAAGCACTTTTATGAAAGTACTTTTATGAAAGTACTTTTATGAAAGTACTTTTATGAAAACACTTTTATGAAAGCACTTTCATAAAAGTGCCTGTATAAAATTCAACTGGGGATAATATTATAAGTGGTATTTTAAAAGTCAACTAGGGATAATTTTGAAAGAAAAAAATTGAATAAGTGCTTATTGTATAAGCACTTAAAAAAAGCTAGAAATATGGGCTTAAAAAGTAGACCCTTATTTTTAAATTAAATACTTATTTTGAGCTTATTTCTCAAATACCAATAAGTACTTAATAACCCTAATAAACACTTATTTTTAAGCACTCCCAAACATGATAATGATTATTTGAAACATTATTTTAAGTTTTTAACCAAATATAGGGGGACAACCAAAGTTTTATCGGGTGTGACAGAGCTCAGAGCTACTTTTATCTCCCCCACATAGACCTGTTCATGGGCCGGTTCGGGCTTTCACTCTGTATTAACAGATTTTTCTAAGGCCCGAGCTCGAGCCCGGCCTGACCATCGGGCCTATAACTTGGGCTCGAGCCCAGCCCTCATAAAAAGCCTAAAGCCCGGGCTTGGGCCCGAGCCCGAAATTTAGCCCATACTGTTACTACTGCTAAAGCGACTGAGAGAGAGAGAGAGAGAGAGAGAAATTATAAAGAAAAGAATAAAAAATATATATTAAATTATAAATATATATTTCAATAAATATTATATTATTTATATATTTTATATAATATTATATATTTTAAAAAATATATAATGTTGAGTTGCGTAGGGCCGAGCTTTTTTGACAAATCCCGAGCCTGGCCCGAAACACAATCGGGCTTACTGTGTTAGGTCCGAGGTCAGGCCCGCGGGTCTAATTACATGACCAAACCCGACCGGGTGCGGGCTGGGCCATCGGGCTACCCGGCCCATGAACAGGTCTGCCCCCACATGTGGGGATTTTGGAAGCGGCAATTCTGTGCATTAAGCAAGGTAATCTGATCGTCCCTTTCCTCCTCCACTGGCAGTCATCCTTTATTACGCAAAGTCAATATCATTTTGGAGAATGGAAAAACCACTTAAACAAGTTCTGTATAATCCTTGACGACCACGGAATCTAATGTGGAAGATTCGTTTTGGGCCTCAAATGGCCCAGAAAAGATCCTCCTCCTTTTTATGAAGAAAAATGTCCTTAGGCTGTTCCATTTCCATCAAAAAATCAATATCAGTCCAACTTGAGCACAAAAATGTTGCCACAAGACTAGAATAATGCATGATAGCTATGTTCTAGAGGATTGAACAGGTGGCTAGCTAACCTAGAGGTCCCCTTGGTACATTGGTCAGATTAGCCATATCATCCCTCCATCCAACAGAAATAGATGCAGTTACTTAGGCAAACTCCCTACTCCACTTGATTAGGGGAACTATTTCTACAAGTTTGCTAGTAATATCATTTACTGAGTTTGATTTCCCTAATGTTGTGTTTAGCTTGATAGAAAATAAGAGAGAAACAGCTGAATAATCTCTCATAAGTGATGTCACTTTGAGCACAGACTCGCTCCTACCCTGGTTAGATGCTTTCGTCCATACCTCTTCATTTTTATATCAATATCCTAAACTTTTAACCCTAAATTATAAATTTATAAATCCTAACCCTAAAATTTAAACACTAAAACCTAAATTTGTATTTGTACTCCTTTCAAACTGAGCCTAAGAAGTATAAATGCTCAGTTTAGAAGCAGTAAAAATGTAAATACGTACAGCATAAATATATACAAGACAATACAAAATATAAGATTTTACACTCTACATATTTACATTTGTACTCCTTCCAAACTCAGCGTAATGTAAATTTTCAGTCCAAAAGATTGATATTTTGAAGAACTAATTAGGTGAGAAATCCTCATATACAAACAGGGATATAATATGGCTGATATGGACTGTGAGATTAAATATGTTGCCGATCCAATAGTCCCCTTAATACCCATTAGCAGGTATTATTGAAAGGAATATGTGTGGAACTCCTTTAAGCTCCAAAGCCAACTTGCCTACAGAAAATTTCTTGGTGAGTCAGCTTCATTGGAGGACTTGACCAAACCTACTCTAACATATAGACAAGAAGTTTCTTAATCAGGCCAAGCAAAATGGCTCCCTTGATGGAGCAACTCTGTAGTTGATAAAAAATGTTCATCAGATAAAGGATATTATCCATTGGGATTCCCCTAGTGCCTTTACTCTTGCAGTCAGTCCTTGGTAGTATGTACAATATCCTATTGTTATGTTGTGATTTTACTTGTGTCAATGATCCAACCTTTTTTTAAAAAAATATTTACAAATATAGACTTACTGTGAACACGTGGCAAGTTATACTAGGCGAAAATTCCAAAAAAAAAAAAAAAAAAGAGACTGAAGAGAGAAATCATCTTTCCGTGACAAAGTTTATACATATATAGTGCTTGGGTAATGTGTACCTCCATGCTTTGAATTTTGAAGCAACTAATAACTAATAGCTAATTTGATAGGTTTATTAACCAGCACATTAAAGTAAAGACCAACGCCAATAGCAAGTAAGCGGTAGTTCCCTTCTCTAGGTCAACACCCTTGGAATCAGAATCTTTAAGAGATTCAATTTCAAATTATAAAAAAATGGCGTGGATCTCAGAATTCATCAAAGATTCAATGGTTGGCTGGCCAAAAGCATATGGGGGCTTTCACCACCATGGTCCCAGGGCCAGGGCTTTTTGCTGTCCGGTTTCCAATAATTATTTAGCTTATTATTATCAACAACACTTATATAATATAATATTATAGTACTACTTTCTAGGGAAGAATCTACCATAACAAAAATATTCTCTTTAATTTGTAGTATCTAAAGGTATTAAGTTAGGTGTGGTTCACATGACATGACTTGACTGCACCTACATAGGGCTTCGCTTTCTGCCGTTGAGCCTCGGGTGGGTTGAACCCTCCTGCAGTCCTGCTGCCACGCTGTGAGCCTGTGCCCCGTCCCCAATGCCGGTCGTCCTAATCACTGCTCCAACGAGTCAATCTCAATTAGCTTACACTTCCACGCTTCCACCAGAAAATAATAAAATGGGTAAAAGACAAAAACCTTCCTTGAAGTTTACGACAAAAGCTTCTCCTATATATAACAAAAGCTTCTCCTTGATTTTTAAAGAATGTATCAAAAACCTCCCTTCCGTAAATGATTAAGACGGAAAATGTTAAATCGGTGAATCAATTTTTTTTTTTCAAATACTTATTTAACCTTTTCATAAATTAATTTGCATCTATTTTCACTAAAAGACTCCTGTTCGTCGACCTCTCCACCCTCTTTTCGTATTCCAATTTATCCGGTGGAACACAACACACAATCTCTCATCCTAACTCCATCGATTCAAAGAGAAACACAACATGCACCTCTTAATCTCCATGACTGTCACCAGAGACCTCTGTCGACAGCCCAAGACTAAAATTTGAAGCAACAATTAAAGCACTCTCATCTGTAATAAGAATGGTCAATCATGGGGCGATTACAAGCATCTCAAGTCGGTCAACCACCTCAGAAGGACGTCTCCTCCATTGAAAACCCGAAACACAATGATATGATTTCTCTTGCTAACGTTGTCCCCTAATTTCCTGTAGCACTTGCTTGAAAATCAGCTCTTTTCATCAGCTTTTAGTTTTTCTTTTTTTTTTTTATATTTTTTTAGGAAGCTTTTAGCATGCTTTTTATTATTAAAAAAAATTGGGGGCCGAAACATCTGAAAAGACCATATCTTTTTCAAAAGATACAATACGATACACCCTATACACCCTGTATCGGGCGTATCGTATCAATACTTTGAACCATGCCTTCCACTGCTAAACTCACCTAGACCTTCTTTTGTTTAATATGGATCTCCAAAACTTTGGAAAAAAAAAAAAATTTGTCTGAAGCCCCCCAAACTAACGATCTCACTGCATCCAACCTCTGCCAACTCAGATAGTCCTCATCAACAACCACAAAGCCCCCCAATGCATCATTTGTAACCTTTGTGAAACTCAGTCCAAACAACCTCATCCTCCCATGCTTTATTTGTTATTATTCATGGAGCAAGATTTTAGAATAGTTAATCCATGCTTCATGCATTGTGCTTTATCAAACTTTAGAGGAAAAAGAAACATGCCTCGTAGCTAAGCAAAATATTTTTTTTGGGAATTCCGATATAAAAAGAGTTCTTCTATTGGCCAGCATCAATGAATCAGAAGAAATCATAGGTGGTAGACATGATCAAGAGAGCATAGAGCTAATCTATCTGGGAAGTTAATGCATGGCCTGTCTGACGAGTCCCCTTGTTTGATATACAAATTGAGCATATTGATCACCTCTCTGAATCAAACAAGACATACAATGTAGAAACATATACCACACATTGTATAGGATAACCCTTTAGATTACTTTTCCGGTTTAAATCTAGAGATGGCAACATGGGGTATCCATGAAAACTGCCTTTTTCATTCTTAAACTTGATTAAGCACTCCTCAAACCATCCCAAATTGGTTTAACTTTTCATTTCAATTTCCCAATTTCATGATGTGTGTTAATTTTATAGAAAAAGATTTGAGTGCACCAGTTGATACTTGATACTGCTCAGGCGACGTCAGGGACAAAGGCGACTCCAATTAAAAGAGCACGAGGTTCTACCAAACATGGAGTTTTGACCGAATTGGTTGGTCGAGATTGACTGAAATGACTTGGTACGAAAAATAACAATGGTAGGATTAGCTAACTAGAGAAAACATTGGACGAGATGGAATAGAAGAGAACCCAGCCCACTTTTTTGTTTTTTTGCATCACTTTCTTTCTTTCTTTTTCCTAACTAACGTGGGAAGCCAGAAAAGAATAGAATAGAAGGAAAAAGAGGGACAACGCCACACCGGGAAAGGGAGGTTTTTGTCGTTCAATTAGGACAAGATAATTAAATGTTTTTGCTAAAATAAAACTATAACAAAAATTTTTGTGATTGTCGGAAACTTTAGGAGAGATTTACCTAACAAAATCCATTACAATGAATAACAAACAGGTCCATCATGCCAGGAGAGAGTAGAGAAATGCATATTACAATACTAGTGTTCGATTGGAGGCAGGTGAATGGTGCAATACTTCATACTTCATAGTTGACCTGGTGGTGGGACCTATATAAATTATTCCCTGACCGGAGAGACTGACCCTTCCTGTGGTCGTACCATTGGTTTTCAAAGGAACCTTCCCATCTGGTCATCTCCGTTACTCCGTACGCACCTCCTTACACCCAAGAGTTTTCTAATGATGGTCTGTTCTCTATTATTCATATATCGGAATACATCAAATAAAATGAGTCCATGACAATTGAAGAATAAGAGACCCAAGGTAAATAAGAATACCAGTATCCGATCTGGTTCCGAGTCATGTCCACCTTCGTCGCCGCCGCCTACCAAGAGATCACACCGGCGGTTCCAGAATGGCTCAACAAGGGCGACAACGCATGGCAGATGACGGCCGCTACCCTCGTTGGAATCCAGAGCATGCCAGGCCTCGTCATCCTCTATGGTAGCATCGTCAAAAAGAAATGGGCTGTCAACTCCGCCTTCATGGCTCTCTACGCCTTCGCCGCCGCCCTCATATGTTGGGTCGTCGTTGGCTATCGCATGGCTTTCGGTGACGAGCTCCTCCCCTTCTGGGGAAAGGGTGCACCTGCCCTCAGCCAGAAGTTCCTTATCAACCAAGCTGTCGTTCCGGAGAGCACCCACTATTACAAAAATGGCACGGAAGAGACGCCCATGAACAAGCCCCTCTACCCCATGACCTCCCTCGTCTACTTCCAATTCCAGTTTGCGGCTATCACCCTTATCCTATTGGCTGGGTCGGTTCTGGGGCGGATGAACATCAAGGCCTGGATGGCTTTTGTCCCTTTATGGCTCATATTTTCCTATACGGTCGGTGCCTTTAGCCTCTGGGGCGGCGGATTTCTATACCAATGGGGAGTTATCGATTATTCCGGCGGCTATGTCATCCATCTCTCTTCGGGAATCGCCGGGTTCACCGCAGCCTACTGGGTAAATCTCCGAATCTTTGTCGGCCAGAACCGGTTTCGTCTTTTTTTTTTTTTTTCAATTATTTCCTTGCCAGTCACCAGCTGCACCAGCTGGGGGTTTACCAGTCACCAGCTGCACCAGAACCGGTTTAGTCTTCAATCGTCATGGGCTCATTTTATTCGTGTAACCGAGTTGCATTCATTTCTTTCGGTTCGGGAGCCACCGAGTTGTCCAACTCGGTGAAATTGTGGTTCGTTCCGTTTCCTAAAGTTTTGAGTTTGACATGGTAATACATGGTGTGCAGGTGGGACCGAGGCTGAAGACTGACAGAGAGAGGTTTTCTCCAAACAACGTCCTGCTTATGCTGGCTGGGGCTGGTCTACTGTGGATGGGTTGGTCAGGTTTCAATGGTGGCGCCCCTTACGCAGCGAATATCGCGGCTTCGGTCGCTGTTCTAAATACCAACATATGCGCGGCCACGAGCCTTCTCGTCTGGACATCTCTTGATGTTGTCTTCTTCGGGAGGCCCTCGGTGATCGGAGCCGTTCAAGGCATGATGACCGGCCTTGTTTGCATCACTCCGGGAGCAGGTAGGTCTTTGCGCAGAGTTGTGAATTCTCCGTGAAGTGGCATGATAGTAGTTACGGGGGTTGACCATGGGCATTGTTGTTGGTACTGTGCGTGCAGGGGTGGTGCAATCGTGGGCGGCGATAGTGATGGGTATAATGTCCGGTAGCGTTCCATGGTTCACCATGATGATCCTCCACAAGAAGTCTTCGTTCCTACAGAAGGTGAGCCAGCTAGCATTTAATTCATTGAAAAAAAGTAGGTAGTGCGCAGTGGAGTGCAGAGATTAGCATGTCGGTGTCGTTTTAATTTGTTACTTTGGTCAATTAATAAGGTGGATGATACGCTCGGGGTATTCCACACGCACGCAGTGGCGGGGCTGTTAGGCGGAGTACTGACTGGGCTATTGGCGGAGCCGGTCCTTTGCCGGCTCATCTTACCGGTGAAGAACTCGAGGGGTGCATTCTACGGTGGGGAAGGAGGGGTACAGTTACTGAAGCAATTGGTTGCAGCGACCTTCGTGATCGGATGGAATATAGTATCGACGACCCTTATTCTTTTAGGGATAAGGATATTCATGCCCCTAAGGATGTCGGAGGAAGAGCTGGTGATTGGAGACGATGCGGTTCATGGGGAAGAAGCATACGCCCTATGGGGTGATGGTGAGAAGTACGATGCCACCAAACACGGCCACGGGTGGCAACATGGATCCAGCTCGCTTCCCATTTCTAACAATAATTCACTGCCCTCCAGCACCCATGTCATAGGTGGTGCAAGAGGGGTAACCATTCAATTATAAGTTTTGGGCGTGAGAGTGCGTTTGTTTTCTGTGTGTGTGTGTGAGTGACAGAGAATATGATAATGATCCAATTCCAATACAATGCCATTCTGTACATAAAATCAAAACCATCTTCATATAAAATTACTGGGAGTTACGGAATGGGAGAGCCGTTCGTTCTTTTTTTTTTTTTTTTTCTTTCTCTCAGTTTCTCTTCTTTTATTTTCTGGGTTGGCGGGTGTTAATGAACTCCGGTGGTGTTAAAGTCGTCTACGGCTACTACGGGGACCGATGAAGTAAAAATGAAAGGAGTGATCCAATTTCCAATGACAAATATCTCATCAAAGGAGTTCTACGTGTTTGAACTCCCCTCTTTGATTGGCGAAAAAGTTAGATTATGGATTCTGAAACATGTTTCCAGAAGAAATCAGCAGTTCCCATTGGAGTCGCGATGTGGTTAAAACCATGAAATCACGGCCTGGCCTTCGATGGTTCATTAAGATTTAAAGTGGGCTTACATCAATACAAGCTTTGAGTGTCGTGATTCACGGTTTTAGCCCATGAGTACACCGATGAGAGTATTTGATATTTGAGCACTTTTAGAGCCAGCATGGGTGCAGTAGAGCCGTAGAGAGTGTGAAAATGTGGAATGAGAACACGCTCGCCGGGTCGCCAGTCGCCACCATTGTTCCCTTGTAAAGAAAGTCAAATAAGACGGAGGAGAGGTATATTTGCCGGCCCACCATATGAACGGACCAACACGTGACACGGCGAAAGGTACTCCCTTCCTACAATATGGGTCCCACTAAATGTATCAATGAGAATTAATGTTCATTTTTGTTTTACAAACGAAACGCTCCCTGTACAGATCTGCAGCTGCAATTTTGCAAAGTGGGACATATTAGAAGCATTTGATTGGTAGCAGATCTAGATTTCTAGTCGTGAACCGCCCGTGTGCATCCAACTTAGTTTTGAAAACCGGATCGATCCCGATGATTGGATTGGTTGACTCAAGAACCAATCATGGCTGAGGAACCGGTTTTGGACCTCAAAACCGTCCGACTGGGATTCAGATCGAATTATAGGACCGTTTGACCTGACAACCAGTGGTCAAAACGATTCCATTTCTAAATCGATTTTTAAAAACCATGGCATCCAGCACCGGCTTTCGGTCTTCCTGCTAGTTGTGAATAAATGAGTTCAAATCTGTTTCCAACCGAAGGCTCTCAGCATGTCGCAACTAACTATTGCAGCCGCACATTGAGAGCATCTTCTCATGAAAGATGACAAGAAAGGAATTGGAATTTGTTAAGGCCCCATTTGGCAGATGCATAAATGATAAATTGATTATTTTATTCTCTCAAGATGAAAATTCCCGAAATCCATTCTCTTTTCAAAATTCTCTGAAATGATAATGATGCTTTTCACACCGACCTCACAAACACATCACATCCCATGGAGGTTCACAAGGGAAATATTCATGTGCGGCTACAGTGGCATGTAGGTGCAGTGTTTAGAGCATTTTGCTGATAGC
This sequence comes from Nelumbo nucifera, assembly GCF_055504915.1. NCBI lineage: Eukaryota > Viridiplantae > Streptophyta > Magnoliopsida > Proteales > Nelumbonaceae > Nelumbo > Nelumbo nucifera. The sequence continues at coordinate 46,776,857 of NC_142650.1, read as the reverse complement.
ACAGATCCCTCGCTATCCATGGATGTCGTCATATTACAAAATTTAGGCATTTTGTTGGACAGACGTGAGACGTAAGAAAAGAAGCCAGATTTTCAGCTTTAAAGAGATAAGATTCTAGAGAATTTATTAAACAAATTAGGAAAAAAAGATTCGAGAGAAAGTGGTGGATCTCCTTGGTAGGCGGAGAGAGAACCGTGGGTTTAGTTCAATCTGCATTCAATTAATACGTCAGTATAGGTAAAGGAGATATAGTCGTCGTCACCAGCATTTTAAAATCAATTAATTATATCTTCACAAATGTAAAACAACATCATGAAAACCCTGGTTTATATTAAGTCAAGCAATCAAAAACCCTTTAAACTTCACTATTATAATTAGGGCAAATTTCTTCTGGTAATTGACGCACAATGACTTCACTTATTTGATTTAATTTTAAATTATATTTGATGAGGGGTGATTTGTCCCTCTATTGATCTGGCAATATGTGACATTTATCTTCATTACTTGACATTTCAGTACCACACGGATAAACATGTATCTCGTCGACTCAAGGAGACACACCCCAGAATCAATCTAGGATACCTCATACACAGCTCGGGCACCTCGGCAAGGCAACTAGCAGCACCTCGTCTAGGGCCGACCTGTGGTACCTTGTCGTTACTAGTCCAAGGGACTTCAGCATAAGGAGCGACCTCCACGAGGACTTGTCGACCTATGGTACTTACCGACCTGCGGGGAGCGACATCCCTTGAGAACTTGCTGACCTAACTGAGGTTCAGGTGGCGACCTACAAGACGTGCTTACCGACTTCTGCGTGCATCCCGTCACTCCCAGGTCTCCCAAAAGTCTGTTCCCGTACCAAATGTTCTAGAGGAAGGCAAAAAAGCCTAGTCTGCATGTGAAACTACCTTTGATGACTTTGGACAGGTCAGCCACGCCTTCCTAGAGACCTCAAATGTGGTGCATGGAGCTCACTCCAAGTAATACCTATATAAAGGTCTCATTTTCAAGAGGTATGCACAATTTAGCTTTCACAACTCTCTAGCTCTTTTGCTCTTTAGCTCTCTCTGAAATATCCAGTTCGTTGACTTAAGCATCGAAGTGCCCACCTCGAGTAAAGCAGCCTGGGTACTTTGATACTGTCTTTTTGCAGATCGACTCGATGAACTCGCCAGCTCGGCATTTAAGCTGCTAAATCGTGCATCATCAGTTGGCGATGTCTGTGGGAATCACTACTTAAAAGCTATGTTCTCAACTCTCATTTTAAACTCGCACTCAACGGTAATCAGCCTGGACAAGCCTTGTTAGTTCTATTTGCGAGGTTGCCTTTATAGGTTGAGCCCTTCGCGGCTCCCATGGGAGTCAGAGGCAAACAGACTGTGCAGTCACCCTTGCGGGTCCAACCTTTCAAGGCTTCCATGAGACTTGGCGATCTATAGATAGTAGAGTCACCCCCATAGGTTGAGCTCCCTATGGCTTATCGTAGGAGTAGACGACTAGTGTCTCCAAGGGCTAATGCAGTGTAGTCATGGCACTGACCCACCATTCAATGCCAACAGCAACACACGTATCAACAATGCTATCACAAGGGGGTAGAATCTAAATGACCAGCCTGGTCGAGCTTCAACGATCTGGTCCAGAAAGTCTCCCAACCCAAACAACAAAGCTTTACTATTGATTGAGCCCTCCATGGCTCCCATAAGAGTTGGCAGCTAATTGATTGTGGAGCCGACCTCACAAGTGTAACCTTTCATGGTTCTCGTGAGAGTAGGCAACCCATAGACAATAGAGTCACCCCCTCAAGGTGAACTCCCCATGGCTCTAGTAGGAGTGGACGACCAACAGTTCCAGGAGTAGGTACAACACATAAGCGGCATTGACCCACGAACATAGACCTGGGAGAGTCAATCCCACATGATGGCATGTATACTACAAAATGACCATCTGCTTTTGCGACTTGGTCAATTCGAATTCTAAGGGGAAACTAAACCACTCTCAACTTCAAGACTAGGTTGGCATTTGTCCCCATCCCCAACGGGTACCCGGGCTCCCCAACCCAATGTGGTCAGGTATGGGGGGTACTTTGGTGGGGTCGGGGATGGGGAGATCCCTGAATCCCCGATCGGGTTCAGGGACGGGGATAGGGAATGCAATCCTTGCCCCGACCGGCCCAATTAATATATATAATTATATATGTAATATGTAATATATTATATAATATAATATATAATATTATATTTTATATAATTATAATAATAATTATTCTTTTTTTTAAATATTAAAACTTAAAAAACAATAAAAGTGTAAAACACTAAAACCCTCGACAGTTCAACTTTGAGTCTTTGATAGAGAGAAGAGACTCAAGAAAGAACTCTATCTTTGAACGATTGAACCCTAGCTTCGTGTGTGCCTTCGTCTTCCTTCGTCTTTGTTGCTAATTCGCCGACCGTCGTCGCTGTCTCCTGTCGTTGCCGTCAGAACCCTAGTTTCATGCCTTCTTGAGTGACAGAGAAGAGATACTCAAAGAAGAGTTTTAGATCTTTAATCTTCCTTTAACCTTCGTCTACCGTCGCTGACCGCTGTTGTTGTCGCCCATCGGACTCTCTCTCGTCGCCAACCTCAACTCTCACAACAGTCCTTTCTCTATCTCTCATACTCTGTCTCATACTCTCATACTCTCAGTCTTTCTCTCAGTCTTTAATCTTTCTTTAATCTCTCTATCTCATACTCTCAGTCTTTCTCTCAATCTCTCTCTTTCCCTCTCTTTCGCCGACCTCACTCTCAGTCTTTCTCTCAATCTCTTTGTAATTGGGTAGTCACTTTCAACCCATCAGGGATTCGGGTCTCTGATAGAGAGTTCATCTTCGTCGGGGTCAGGGATGGAGGGGGGATTCCTTTCCCATCGGGGATCAGGGACGAGGATGGGGGGTGATTTGGGGGTCGGGGTCGGGGATGGGGAATGTAATCCCCGCCCCGAACCCACCCTATTTCCATTCCTATTCAAGGCCCCCTCAAGCCAACCTTGAAACACGTTGGCAACAGGTAGACTAATCTAACCAGGTCGGCCCCCACCTATCTAGCTCGGCAACATTTTGACTTTGACGCTACCATACTTGAATCGATCTCAAAGGATGTCAGTATCTCACTACTAAATTGATAAAAAATGAAATGGAGAGGAAGGGAAGACTATAGAAGTTTCATTCAAGAGGATTTTGTACAACCAACAAAATAAAGAACAGGTTGCAAAAAATTCAAGTTTTATCGAGTTCGTAAGCCCAGCGTACAGTAGTCTAAGAAAAGGGGGAGCTTGTCACTAGTCATCAGTCTCGTTACTGCCCTCACAATCATCCTCATCGTCATTTGCCTCCTCTAGAGTAGTTGCCTCTTCCTTGACTTCTCGGGTCAGATAATCTAGGACCGACCTAAGAGAGATAGAGCTCAAGTCAAGGTTCGGGTACTGACATCAAAGAAAGTGGTGGTACAGTTTGAAGCCCCTCTTTAGAGAAGGAACCACCACTTCAATTCTCTCCTGTTCAAACTCCGGAGATCGGCAAAAGCGCTCAATAGCAGCAACTTCGGCTTAGTGAATATCCTCTAACTCACGGTTCATACTCGTGCTAAGGGAACAGAATCGCTGGCAGTCCTCCTCGGCACTAAGACTGGTTGCCTCTAGCTGAGATTGGAGGGTCTCTATGTTGACCCTCATCTCATGGGACTCATGCCTTGAGGTGATGACTTGATCCAGAATGACTTGACCCAACGAGCTGATATGCAAACAGAAAAACAGATCGATAAGGGACAAATAAAGTAGCGGAGCAAGTGTCACGAAGATGCCTACTTGCATGGCATTTCGAATAATCCGAGCACCGAGTTCAGAGAGATCCAGCTCATGATAAACATGAACATCTTTAGGAAGGAGAATACCCCTTCCAATACAAAGTGCCACATATGAGTCATGAATCCAATCCGTGATCAAGCAATTGACCCGGGGAATGAACGGAGGGATCTCTAGGCCGTAAGGAGTAGTCGCTTCCTCGAAGTGGGATGCACTCACCGATTGTATAGGAGCGACGTGAGGAGGGTTGGCCTGAATTAGGTTACCGCCCTCCTCTAGGTCAACCACAACACAATGACCTTCCGTCGACCTCTCTTTGACCTTGTGTCTAGACACACCGACCGCCCTCCTCTTCTTCTTTGAATAGAATTCGAAGGTTATGAATATAATGCGACATACCTATGGGGCTACGGCCGCCCTCGATGAGCATTGGTTTGGCCAGGAACTCGTTGAACAAGGAGGGCCGTTCAACGAGGAGTCTAAAGTCATTTAACAACTCCTCGTCAAATTCGACTTCATACCTTTTTGCCTCGGCCTTCCAGGTTGTCAACATAGGCCAGCCCTCCTTGCGGCTCAAAAATAAGAACTTCGTATTCCAGTTTGCGATCTTGGATGGAAAATCTTCCAAAAGCCTAAACGTAGGTTGGCCGCTGATGTAGAAGCAATGGTTTTTGTTTGGAACTCGCTTTACGTGACATATCCTGTTGAAGATCTCTATATCTAAGGGGAAACCGAGGTGATAGATAAGAGAAATGGTGCCTACAATGGTCCTGATGGAGTTCGGGTGCAGTTGATCCAGTGCCAAACCATAGTGTAGGAGGATTTCACAAATAAACAGATGAAGGGGAAAGCAGAGCCCGACAAAGAGCGCTTCCTTGTAGACACATACCTCGGTTTTTCCATGGCTTCATGGATATTCCTTGTCCTCGGGTTGGATACAATTCAAGTCACTAGGGATCTAGTAGGTGGTAATCCGATCTACAATCTCCTTGTCGGATAGCTCAGAGGGCCTGAAACCTATTCTAGATGGGGTTTGTTGAGAGGTTGGTGCCCCCCATGCGATCCTCTTCGCTCTTGATCCGACGCCCCTGCCTTGCCTCGAGTGTTAGGGTAGCACTCCCTTTCTGACCTGCTAGACATAACTAAGAAGAAATGGAGACTTAACAATAAGAAGAAGAAGAAGGAGATGAGTTGCCAGAAACCGCCACAATCGACCTGGAGTTCGTCAAAATCATCACCAACCTTCACTTTAGCGTCAATCCAAAATTGGAAAGCGACATGGAGCCCATGAGGATCCCCCCAATTTATAGACAGAAGCGCGGACTATCGATGATCCGGATTCGCTCAATCCAACGATCTAGAAAGAAGTCCGCATTCGAAATTTTGATGGGCGAGCGCACCATAACTTAAAATTAGAAAGCGCGTTCTGTTTCAAATTTCAAAAGGCAACGCTTGCTTGGAATTTTGAAGGAAGCGCGTGCCATTTTGAATGCATGCCGTGTTTCGAAATTTGAAGAGAGATGCACAATTTCAAGTGTATCCCTTCGCGCCAAAAGTAGCCTGGCAAGTCTAGAAGCGGATTGACTCGACCAACGTCCAGAGCAGGTCACCTCGGGCCTCATCTTCAAACAAGCTACACTCTTCGCCAAACTAGTCACGGCTCGAGTGTGGGGTGTGGCCTCCCTCGAGAACTTTCCGACCTAACTAAGGTCTAGGTGGCGACCTACGAGACATGCTCTTCAACCTCCTCTGCGTTTATCCCATCACTCCCGGTTCTCCCAGATGTCTACTCCTGTACCGAATATTCCGGAGGAAGGCACAAAAGCCTATTTTGCATGCGAAACTACCTCCGAAGATTTCGGATAGTTAACCACACCTTCCTGGAGATTTCAAATGCGGTGCGTGAATCTCATGCCAAACAATACCTATATAAAGGTCTCATTTCCAACTTCAAGAGGCATGCACAATTTATCTCTCGCAGTTCTCTAACTCTTTTGCTCTTTAGCTCTCTCCAAAATCTTCAATTCGTTGACTTAAGCATCAAAATGCCCACCCCGGGTAAAGCAACTCAAGTACTTTGATACTGCCTTTTTGCAGGTCGAGTCGAAGAAATTGCCAACTCAGCATCTGAGCTTCTAGATCGCACATCATCAATACCCAAAATACCCTTTCCAGCAAAGATCACCATCGTCCTCCTCTCTCTCCTGTCTGACCTCTCTCTCTCTCTCTCTAAAGTGGGCAGAATGCATAGATGGACTTCTCTTGTATGAGTAACATAGTAAATAAAGCCTAGTACTCAAAGTTCTTTGAGTTCCAAAGCTGTCTCCTTTCATTGTGCCAACCTGAAACTTCCGCTTTGGAGTTCCTTAGGACTTCTCTTTCTTCTTTCACACAGCTTGGAACTTTGATCCTGGTTAATGCCGGCTTGGTGGGAATGAAAGTGTTTTGTGTCCCTATACATCACAGAAAGGGATAAAGTTCGTAATAAGATTAAGAATCAAAAAGCCATTTATAAATTTGGGTTTTGCAAGAATTTACCATAGCCGGATTTTGCCTTAGATACATAATGCTGAAGGCATCTATCAACGTTAGGCATTAAATCAGGAAGCAATGCAGGATGCATTGGTATTGGTAGTTGAAAGAATGCATCTAAAGTCTCATCTATAATTTATAGGATTTCAATGGCAGATGGAGCAAATCTCTCTTTATTTGCCCTTAGGTTCCAGACCTACAATAACAAGGTTGACAAAGATATATTGATGAGAGCCAGAAAGTGACTCTTGCTCCAAGCTCCTCTGGAAGGTGTTGTTTAGGATCCCTTTGGTTTGGGTTATAGTGAGATTTGATGGTGTTTCGATTGCAGAATAATTCATATCATCATCATCAACAACAGATGTAGAAAGCTGTTCTTTGGAAAATCTGCAAATCTTCAACAGCAACAACAAATCTTGCAAGATGGTTATTTTGGAAAAGCTGCAAATATTCACCAGGTCCACTTTCAGCTCAAGAACTCAAAATACTTGGCACCTGCTCAAGAGCTTTCGGATGAGATCTGTAGCACCGGAACAAAGCAAACGTATCCACCCAAACAAAAGCTCCATAAGTCCAATCAGTGGGAGGACGAGAATGGATGTGCTTCTTTACAGAAACAACCTCTGCACAATCTTGACCTACTCGTATTCGGCATGTTAATGTCAATGTTTGTTTGGGTTCCGTGCCCAATCGCAGGAAGGTTGAGATTCCGACAACTATTCCGGAGGGTGCATGAGAATCATCGCAAATAACGAGGTATGGAAATAAGATGATGCCCCTTTTAACATATTGAATGTAAAGGAAGCAGAGGTGTTGGAGTTTGAAGCTAAGAGGCAGAGTGCACTTGCACACGTCCTCAATTAAAGAAAAAAGGGGTTGGTGGTGTTGTTGGCATACAACCCTGAAGAAATGAGAAGGTGGGATGATTATGCAAGGAATAACGGCAAAAGAAACCATACAACAATGAGCATCTAGTGTGGCAGCCAGATGGCCCATGCGAAGACTGGGAAGCAGAGCAAAAGCACTAGTCTTCCCCAATGAGAACAACGGCGACCAATACCCTTGATCGTCAGCTTTCTTGCAGACAACGACGATCAAAGCCTCACCGACATCTTCACACGATGACCAACATCGTCTGACTTTCAATAAGGTATCAAAAGTTTCATTTTCAAAATTTAAAAAAGAATGATAGACAAAATAGTTTTTTTTAATCCTTCCATTAACGGACAATAAGAAGATTTAGACAATTGCTAGAAACAATAGAGATACTTTAAGATAATACTTAAACAACAAAGATATAGTTAGTCAATTTCCTAAACTTTAGGGATAGTTTAAGAAATTTGTCCTTATAATTATCCTTTTTTCAACATCAAGAATTTGAGTTTTGATCGAACCAAAAGGCCTCAGGCTATATCAACCCCGGTGCTTGTTTCATGTAGTGAACTTATCCCATGTTTGGCGTGTCTTTCTGTGCAGACAACCACATTTTGGTCTTTTCCCGTTTGGTTGGGAAAAGGTCTAGTTGCCAAAAGGTGACACTTCGAAAAGACGTGCAAAGCCTGTTTTGGGCTATATTTGGGAAGCTCCAAATGGAGCTTTTTGACTTTTTTTTATCATGTCTTTGCACAGAAAGACATACGGGAAGACGAACATTAACCAAACAATCTTCAGGCTGCTAAGGTCTTAATTCAAAAGCTCACATCGTCTTTTGGCTGTCAGGTTTGCTAGAAGATCTTTCAAAAAAGACTTGCAAACGACACCTTAGTATTTTAAAACTGATTTTATTTATAAAATGGGTAAATTACAAAGACCCCCCTATACTATGGGGTCTGTGACAAAGACCCCCCTATACTATGACCATGAGACAAAGACCCCCTTGACCGTTAAGTTAGATGATAGAATGCATTAAATTACCAAAATACCCCAATATATTTTTTCTATTTTCTATTTTTGCCCTTTTTCTCTTAAACCTATTTAACCTATTGTTTTCCCTTTCTTCTCTTCTTTTCCCCTCCCTCATCGTGCTCTCTCATTCTTTCTCTCTGCAACTCTCCGAAATGAAAGAATGGAGGAAACCCATTTATCATCTTTCCTTTCTTCTCTTCTTGGCCAATCAGTTGATCAAAAAGTTTTCAAAAGAAAAGAAAAACAAAATAGAATGAAACAAAGCGCATCTTTCTTTGTTCTCTTTCTCTCTCCCTCACAATCCTCGATTCTCCATGGGAGAGAAAGAAGAGCCTAGTTCGATTTTGTCAACGAATCTTCGTGCCTTCATCTGAAATCGATCAAAACCCATCTCTGATCTCCAATGCCAGATTCAAAAAGGCCCCGAAGATCTAATTGGAGAAATACCCAGAAGAAGTCCCCATCTCTATTGATTTGTTCTCATTCTAGTGAATTGAATGGTGAATTTCATGGCTTTTTTGGGGGGTATTTGAACTGGGTTTCTAGGGTTCTTGTTGCCATGACGACAAGGAGGTGACAGAGACGACGATGTAGCTTCATTTCTCTCCTAGCATGAAAAGCATCACGATCTCGAGCAATAATGGGTCAAATAGAATGAAACAAAGCACATCTTTCTTTGTTCTCTTTCTCTCTCCCTCACGATCCTTGGTTCTCCATGGGAGAGAAAGAAGAACCTAGTTCGATTTTGTCAACGAATCTTTGTGCCTTCAGCTAAAATTGATCAAAACTCATCCTAATCTCCAATGCTGGATTAAAAAAGACCCCAAAGATCCAATTGGAGAAATACCTAAAAGAGATCCCTATCTTTATCGGTTTGTTCTCATTCCAATGAATCTGATGGTGAATTTCGCGGCTTTCTTTGGGGGGCATCTGAACTGGGTTTCTAGGGTTCTCGTTGCCCTAACGACGAGGAGGCGACAGAGACGACGACGCAGCTCCATTTCTCTCCTAGCATGAAAAGCATCATGATCTCGAGCAACAATGGGTTTCTTGACTTCATGAATATCAAGGTCGCAACTTGCCACATCTCTTATCGGACTCTCTTCCATTCAATTCTCATCCTTGCCCCTGTCCTATCATGTTGCAATTTCACGGTGGCGGAAGTTTCCTATCCGGCTGCATTTGAAGACGGGTTGAAAGTTTTGAACTGGTTAGGGAAGCATGCAAATGGAGAGAGAGAGATTGGGATATGAAAAAAGCAGTAACGGAGAGAGAGATTGGGATTGAATTAAGTGGGCTCAATCTCGACGTTGTTAAGGAAAGGGCACGAAGAGAGATCGGGGGAGAGAATTAAATGGGTTCAATCCCGACGCTGTTAAGGGAAGGGTAAGAAGAGAGATCGGGGGAGAGAGAGAAATGTGAAGGAATAAAAGGGTATCGAAGGTTGGGGAAGATGAACAATGTTTTTCTCGTTTAGTTATTACAAGGGTAGTATGGAGATTAAAAAATATTGTAACGGCCTTTTTGGACGGAAGGCTAACAGAAGGGGGTCTTTGTCTCAAGGTCATAGTACAGGGGGTTCTTTGTCGCAGACCCCATAGTACGGGTGGGTCTTTGTAATCTACCCTTATAAAAATGTTAAAAATTGTGATTTGAGGCTTTTTTTTTGTTTTCTTTTGCAAAAATAGAGAGGCAAGGTCTCAAAAAGTTACTCAAAATCGATATGAAAATCATCGCAATCAAAAATCAAGTACAAAATTATGGCATCTGAAAGATTACATTTTAGTGTATGACCCAGTGATTGGGTTGAACAAGTCAACAGTTCAATAGCCAGGTTGAATGGATTTTAAGCAAATCAACAGTTTTTGGTCAAATCCTAGCTTTAAAAAAATTAGACCAAATTGTGATAAGGTGATGGTTCAACCATTTACGTCAATGGTAGGTTGAAAACAGTGGAACTTAGTGCTTCTTATGACATGCTTGATGTGCAAGGCGCAACTTGGTTTATTAATTGTTGTTCTATTTAAATGATTTGCAAATACTTCAATCCTATCCTTGCGGTTGCATTTGTTTTCAGTGGAAAGTTCATCGATGTAAAGCTCAATCGATTGGTTTAAAGTAGTTTTAGTGGACTGTCAAAGCTTTTTTAACGTGATAATCGATGTATATGTGCATTGATAAAATTGATGTATTATTTACGTTGGAAAAGTCAACCAATGAGAACACATGAAAATATGGACCAGGAGTAGAGTTTCACACCAGTTCGTATTTACACTAAAAACAATCGTGCACAAACGCAAACTTACTTTGAAGTTTTATGTCCATTCGCATTTACAACGAAAGCAAATGCAGCCTATGGAAAAGAAATTCCTTGCATTCCTGTTGTCATACCTAATTACCTAAGTGAAACCATGAAATGCTCATATTTCTTTAATCTCCTTTACTAAGTTTTGCGCATTTGACAAAATGATCATTAGATGGAGTTTATTCAATTCTATTGTATTGTTGCTCTCAAGCCATATGTGGATTCGCTAGAAAGAAAATGACCATTGGACTCTTGTGTGCTTGGCAAACTGCTCGTGCTGCTAAAAGAAAATGGCCATTGTGGGACAAAAACGAGTTTCTTGCTGTTCAATAAACTCACTCTGAGTAGCTATACCTTTGTACCTTTATGACTGATAAGCTATTTTAAGTGGGTTAATTCAAATTTCCTCTCTCGAATAGTTTCTAATCTCTCTAAAGTTGCATATATCTCTTTCTATACTATTATTAGAAGTACTTAAAATACCCTTATATCTCATTCTCATTAAGTCATAAATTTAAGATATTAACTCTCATAATCTTTCATTAAATCCTATTCTTGACTGAAACGCCCTCGTATTTTTTATTTGACCCCTCTATAATTGTGAGGATAGGAAATGTAATTTGAACTATATTTTTTTTTACCTCATTCAATTACCTCTCATTAAGTCTTATATTTAAGATATTAATTCTCATTCTCTTTCATTAAATCCCATATTTAAGCTAATTTTTCTCACTAATAAGTTTTATCATTTTTTTGGTTCAAATAAATTCTGTCAGTTAGATCTATATCCAATACTTTTAGCAATATAAAATCTATGTTTAAATCCAATCCAAAGATGAGACTATTTTCCCATCTTGGTAGTGGGTAGATAATTCAAAAAATCAAGTTAAATGAGTCAACCCATGATGTAATAGTTAAAAAATAAAATTTTAAAACGAAAATAAATACAATAATTGTTTCTATTGATATTCGAAATGAAAAACAAAAGTTAAAACTAACCCAAAAATGAAATTATTTTCCTATTTGGTAGTGAATTAATAGTTCAACCTTTTGGGTCAAATGTATCAACCCTTGAAGTCAAAATAAAATAATAAAAACTTAAAAAAGATAAAAGCGCAAAAATGAAAAAAATACAGAAATTCACTAATATTTTATATTAGTCATATTAAATAAAAAAAGTGTTTACTAATGATGGAAATGAATTATAAATGTAAAGCTGACCCAAAAATTAAATTGTTTTCCTATTTAATAGAGGATCAACAATTTATACTTTTCAATCAAATGTGTTACTCCTTGATATCATATTTAGATAAATAAAAATAAAAAAAAAAAACAAAAAAATACAAAAAATGCAGAAACTTTGTAGAAGACATGTGGGCACATCTCTAACATTATATATTTATCATGTTAGACAAAAAAAATGTACAAAGATTTAGGCACAACAAAACATAAATTTCAAAAGTAACCCAATGTGAAGTTGTCCTCATGTAAACCCATAATGTCATAATTAAATAATACAAATAAAAAAGATAAGAATACAAAAAATTACAAAAAAGAATAAATATTGTAAAAATCATTTGGGCACATCTCTAGTGTCATATATTCATCATATTAAACAAAAGTAACTGTGAAAATAAGAATTATTTTTATACATAGAAATATACAAAAATTGTTGGAAGTTTGAAAATGTATTATTACTATTATCATCATTGTCCAAAATTGTCGCGTGCAAATCATGTGCACACTTACTAGTTCTTAAAAGTGACCAGGCAATCATGATGATGATGGCCTTTTTGTTTATTTGCTTACCTCGTGCGATTGTATGTAACCATACTTTATGATTCAATGTATTGGAATTTATTCTTTATGGTTGAATCGTCTGGCTCATTCAATGGTTCAACCGAACATATTCTTTATCAAATTAAAGACAAAGTTTATGAGAATTGGACTTGAAATCATAGTTGGATGATGCTACAAATGGTTTGACTAATGGGTTCAACAATGGGTTGAAAATACTGTTGTAGTGTGCTTGTCTTGTGTGGTTAGGGACAATATAAGTATGGATGGTGCACTGTCATTTGTGAAGAAATCTTTCAATTTATTTACTTGGGACAGAAAAAAAAGAAAGGAATCACTTCTACTTTCTTTGTTGCTTGAGAAATTGAATTTGGGTTTCTATCGCTCTTAATTTTTTATCCGTGCTATACTTTATGATTCAATGTATTGGCATTTATTCTTTATGGTTGAATCCTCAATGGTTCAATCGAACATATTTCTTATCAAATTAAAGACAAAGTTTATGAGAATTGGACTTGAAATCATAGTTGGATGATGCTACAAATGGTTTGACTAATGGGTTGAAAATACTGTTGTAGTGTGCTTGTCTTGTGTGGTTAGAGACAATATAAGTATGGATGATGCATTGTCATTTGTGAAGAAATCTTTTAATTTATTTACTTGGGATAGAAAAAAAAAGAAGAAAGGAATCATTTCTATTTTCTTTGTTGCTTGAGAAATTGAATTTGGGTTTCTATCTCTCTTAATTTTTTTTTCTGTGCTACCATGGATCATTGCATGCATCCTTAACTTTGCAGCATAAATCTTGACAATACTCAAGTTTTCAAATTTCGACACAATACGTTCGATACAGGGTGTATCGTATCATATCTTTCAATTTTTTATACAAGATATGGTGGAAAATCGATTGTATCGTCTTTTTTCCATTATATCAGACCCGTATTGGGCCAAATCGGAGGTGTATCGGGCATATCGATCGATACGAAAATATGCATGCAAAGAATGAAAAAAAGAGAAAAGAAATCTTCTTTCCCTTGAAACAAGCCTTCTTTCACCCCTAAATGACTTTAAAACTCCAAATCTCATTCATAAAGTGCTATATATGCAAAAAAAAAGCAAAAAAAAAAAACATGTGTGAATCATTAATGTTTTTGAAAATTTTTCAAGTTTTGAAAAATATTACAAAAATAGATAATTTTTTTTCAATTATTCATAATATCTTATGATTTTTTCCTTGAATGCTTGAAAATATTTAAATTTATGTTAATTTGCATTAAATATGTTCAAAATCACTTTTTTATGTGTTATGAGTAGATTTATGGAAATTTTATGAAGAGATTTAGAAAAAAATATAAAATAACAAAAAAATTGAAAACATATTTTTTTATCTGCCTAGAAAGACTTATTATGTTTTAGATATATGGATTATCTATCATATCCATAGAGCAATTGCAATTTCTTCTTCAATAATTTCTTTTAATTTTTTTATATTTTTAAAATTAAAAATAATTAATTATATTTTATGATCTAATCACAAGGATTGATTATATTATAGATCTATGGATGAGCTATCATATCCATAGAGTAATTGAAATTTCATCTTCAATAATTATTATTTTTGAATATATTATATAATGTTTATTTATTTTTGCTTTTTAATTTTTAAAAATAAAAAATAAATAATAATTATTTAATAAGAAATAATTATTAATTATATTTGCACTTAGAAATTGTGTAAATGCATGTTTTATGGTTGGATAGGATAGTTGGGTTTTCCCATCCTTAAAACTTAAGAATTATAATTTATAAACTATAGTTATGCTTAAGCATAGGGTTTTTAATAAAATTATAATTAAAAATAATTGACTATAATGTATTTCTTCACAAAACCTTTAAAATATATTAATTTAATGTATGTATACCTCATTAAGGCCTTATATTTAGTGTGACTGATGTATTTTTATGATTTATTAAAGTATTTATAATATTATATTTACACTTTAAACCTTGATAATACTCTTGAATTTTAAGCAAAATCATCATGATGATTGATTCGTTTTGCTAAGAAAGAGACAGATGTTTTGGAGCAATATTTTACTTTGATGGTTTGTATCCACAAACTACCCGCTTTGGTTAAGACTTGCTGAAGCCTAAACAACCTTTTTGATTCTTTGGCCTACATGATTTCCCCCAAGTAATGGTATGTATTCTTTGTTTTCCTTTCCCTTTTGCATCAATACACCAAACCTCTTTTTTGAAACCTTTTAATGTGATTTTTATATGATTGGTTGAGTTTGCTGTATATACGGTAGGTTGGCATGAATTGAGTAGTAGCTTTAATATGTGCAGTGCGGCTGGCTTGGGATAAGAGTCTACTTACCAAATTGCATTTCCTGTCCACTATGCTCAATCTAAATTTTTTTTTATCTATTTACAATATGGATGCATATTTCCACTGTTTTTAAAACCAGACCGGACTGGACGGTTGGATAAGAAAAACTAGGAACCGGTCACCTGATCGATTCCATTTTTCTCCAAAACCGTTGATTTTGGTCAGCAAACCGCTGAACCGGCCACTTAACCGTTCGAATTGTTCGAACGGTTTTGACCGTTTTCCAATTTTTTAATTTTTTAATTTTTTTGTCAGAACAGGCCGGCTGTTCAGGTCGAACGGTGGGACCATTCGAACTGGTAACCGGCTCATTTTTAAAAACCATGCATATTTCTGTCTCTACTGCACTCTAATCCTTGGTTGGCTAGCTGGGGCTAATGTTTAGTTTTTATTTTTTTTATTTATAGTAATTAAGGATGTTCCAGCTTTTTCACTTTTAGTAAATATATAAGCAACACATTAAATCGGCAACAAATTAATTTCTCCTTTTGTCAAGTGGATCACATGTCAACTCTATAAGTTTTAGCTTCGTCAGCAGATGCAGATGCGGGAGCCTGGCTTCAATCAGGGCAAAGCCCGTTCCAACAAACTTTACAGCCTTGTGTTGGGAATATCTTCGTAGTTATGTGATTTATTTCATGAGAGATATTCCCGATGCAAGGTTGTAAGGGGCTGTTCGAAGGGTGCGAGCATCGACTTGTCCTGATAGAAGCCGAACTCCAAATGTGGACTACAATAGAAGCTGCACCCAATTGTTCATTCTTGAAACATGTGAGAATGCAAGCGGCAAGAGTTGAATTCATATAATTCAGCTTCAGTCAGGGCAAAGCCTGTTTGAGTAGCCTTTACTGCCTTGCATTGAGAATATCTCTGTTCTATTTCATGGAAGATATTCCCAATGCAAGGTTGGGAAAGGCTGTTAGAACGGTGTAAGCACAGGTTTGTCCTAATAGAAGCCAATCTCGAATTCATAAATGGTTTAACATGGCCAATATCTTAGGGGCATTTTCATTATTTATTTGGTTTGTCTTTGCTAAATAAGTTATTATTAAGGAGTAAAGTAATGGGAAGCCTTGAAGTGGGAAGTGTACGCCTTGGGGTAAGGTGCAGAGATTTTGCCTTAAGGCTTAAGCCTCACAATTTTTGATATGAGACTTAAACCTTTGTCAGAATGAGGCGTAGGCATGAGGTGTAAAAAGGCATAAGCTTCAAGTGTCAATGATTATTTAGTGATTTAATACAAAAAATACATATATTTTATATATTTTGTTAATTCAAGTAAAAATGAAAAACCAAGAAGTCAAATCAAGTTCTTTTATTTTCTCTTAGGCAGTGTTTGGATGGGGTGTAAAAATACACCGAAAATCAGTGTAAAAGTGATTTCCGATTTTTTTTTACTTCGATTATCAATGCATTTTATACATCAATTTTTTCGATGTAAAACTCCATCGCAATAAAAACTCCATCGGAATTAGCAACGGTTCTTCATCTCCTCTGATCTTCTCTTGCTCACCATCGAGCTCTTCATCTCCATTTCTAGAACTTGTACTCCCTAGCTGAGTTACTACGTGAACAAGGGGTGCTACTAACTTTCTAAGAAGTCGCCCCTCCAGTGGCCATCTTTGGCCGGTTGCCACTATTCCTAGCCAAACGGCTCCTGGAGAATGGCACGGCTGTCGCTTTTCTTTCACCCTTCAAGAAAATGTCCCTCCATCGCTTGGATGTCGAAAATATAGGTGGTGACTTGGATAACAAAGTTGTTGACTCTGGTCTTGGAGTGTGCATCTCCTCTGCATTGGCTTTGGGTTCCGAGTCAAGTGGGTCAAAGTGGTGGGAAAGGAGGTGGAGAGGGAGCAGAACGCCATCAACGAATAATTCGTCAGTAGAGTGGAGGTTGGGTTGTGGGAAGGATGGGTTTCTGACCATCCAGGACTCGAACTCAAGCGAGTTGGAAGCGCTGCTCCTCCTTCCACTGCTGCTAGGTGAGAGAATTTTGTGGGTTGTAGGTGTTTGAGATTCTGGGTTTCTCCATGGATGCGAACATGCGAGAGAGAGAGAGAGAGAGAGAGGGGGGGGGGGGGAGAGGATGGAAGTGAGGAGTAGTTTTTGTCATACAAAGGTGGGTGGTGTGAAGTTTCTTTCTTTCCTCGGGAGTCAACACATGGTTCTGGGTGTAGTTTTACACCCATGTTAATTCCAAACACACATAAAAAATACTCTCATGATTTACACTCATCTTCCAAACGCACAACAGTGTAAAACTAAACATTGACCGGTTCAACTGTTGTAATGATACATCTAGCCGTTTTTCATTTACATCGGTGTATGTTTGCATTTACACCGAAAACAAGCACAGCCTTAGTGTTTTAGGAGAGTTTCTCTTAGGTCTCAAAAAGTAAAAATGAAAAACCAAGAAGTAAAATCAAGTGAGATTTTTTTTTCTTATTAATTATTCCAAATCTAATATCTCAAGTTTGTTATTTTCTTATTTTTTCTAATGGATTTATTTTCTTTTTATTGTTTTTTTTTTGCATTGATCAAATTAACTAAGTTGTTTCTTTTCTTCTAAACTATTTTTTTTTCCTTTCTTCTAAACTATTGAATGATCATAAATCTAATATCAATTATATGGATGATTCTTTATATGTTTCCTTCTAAATTAGTCATTTGAATAATTTGAGAAATTTGCATTTTGAAACATGCAATGTAAAATATTTTACAATTGTTAGTTCATTAGTTATTATTTTATTTACTACTTGAATGTTGAAACTTATTACTTATAAATTCCTATTTTATTGATATTCATAGCTTTTGTCATTCTAACTGGGTATATTGTATGTTATTATTATTAATTTATAAACTTTAACTAATTGTTTCTTAACCTTTGAGGTGTAAGCCTCAAGGGCTAATGCCTCACAACCCCTTGAGGCTTACACTACCTCAACTATGCCTTGAGCATTTTAAAACCTTGATTGTGCTGCTTCTGCTATTATCAAATCACTATAACATTCCACCACCACAATCCAGCCCCAAATCGGAAATATCTCCCCATGAAATTGCAAACACAGTATTTAGAATTAGAGTCTTTTATAATTTTTTCATGGAACAAATGAGAAACCTCAGTCTATAAGTTTATGAGGATCAGGTGTCATGACGTAGAAGAGTAACACATGCCAATACATGGAGTTGAGTGCAAGTTTGAAAATATCAACATCATAAGTCCGATACTAGACATATTATATTATATCTTTTGACTCCGATACACCTCTTTATAGGTGGTTTTACAATTTTATATTTATATTAAATAAAAAAAGAGAAGAATGAAAAAAAAGGTGTATCAATTTTAGTGGGCTCTACTAGAGTCATCCTTCTTCCAACCTAACATGGGCTGTTTAAGAAAGGTTCACCATGGTAGAATCAGAATTCAGAACTAATACGTTCCAATTGGACTAGGCATAGAAGGGGTGACTCAAAAAGTGAACCAGGTTGTACCAATTAAGGTGGCCGCTCCCTCCATCTGAGCCCGAGAAAATTCTCATATGAAAAGACTAAAAACAGTACCCAGATCTGGTTGAATCAGGTAGGGACTTGTCAAGTTTATCCTCAACTGGGATTTGTCTTGTTTGCCTGCAACCGATGGTAAAGCTTGGGTTGGACCCAAGCTCAGGCCTGGCCTACGCAAGTTAGAACAACTTCTATAAAATCGTTAACCAGCCAAAGACCTATTATTATTATTGTTGAACAGATCAAAGTTTTTAAAACTGATCTGGAGAACGAACCAGTCAGGGGTCTGGTTTCCGGGTCGAACAGTTAGCCCATTTTGATAAAAAAATAAAAAATTTAAAACGGTTAAAACCGTTCAAACGGTTAACTGCTTGGGTCAATGGTTTGTTGACCAAAATCAACGGTTTTTGGCAAAAATCTGGTTTTGGGGAAAAACGGCCTGACCGGTTCCCGTTTTCCAGTCCGACTGTCCGGTCCTGTCTAGTTTTGAAAACCATGGAACAGATACATATTGTTAGTATATGTTTGGCATCGATGTTGCACATACAGCACCGTTTTCTACTGTTGATGTGTGGGTTGGAAGCACCTTTTTCTCTCTCTCTTTTTTTTTTTGGAAATTTTGCTGTCAGGTAGGACATTTCCTGGAGCAATAGCAACATTTTCTGTTTGATATCAATGCTCTAGGAAACATTTTCAGCCCATGTCACTGCCACCTCATATCCCTGATGGTAGCAATGAGCTGCAGTTCCAGAAAATGCTAAATTTGGCATTGCTCCAAGCCATACTTTTCCAATTTTTAAAGCATAGATTGGAGTACCGTTTTTTTTTTTTTTTTTTTTTTGGAAAAATGGTTCTTTCCTGAAACACCATTTTTTTCGATGTGACGCTGAAGTGTTGTCATTTTCTGAAGCAACGGCATCAATACCAAACAGATGCTTAATGTTTTAAAAACTGACCCAAAACCACAATCGCTCATTGACTACTGGTTTCTGAGTCAGCAGTTAAATCATCCAGTCTGAACGGGTAGTCTGTTGCATGTAATTTAAAAAAATAAAAAACAATTAAAATAAAATTTTCACACATCACTGTCTGAGTCAAATTGATAAAAAAAAAAAACGATTGAGAGATGAAAACAGAACTGATTGTCTAATGGTCCGACCATCGATTAACAACAGTTTGAAAACCATACATATTATTGTTGAACAGCTTAGATTGAAAGTCACAACCAGACTGCAGAGACCTTACTAACTCACCCAGTTACCCTGGGTTCGCCCTCCTTGAGTTGTTCTTTACTTTCTATCTCCAACGGAAGTAAGCATGAATCCTCCGAGTCAAATGATTAACTTCCACAATACTCTATTAATCCTAGTAAGTAATTCTGATAAAGCGTCTTGACTTGTGCCAGTACTAGTTCTATGTATATAATTTTAAAATACAAAAATAAGGGTATTAATTTCCTATATAAGAAATTAAAATGACAGATTAAGTTTCATATGTTGTTTTAAGAAAAATAGGTTAATAATATGCAAAACCTGCCGAACTGTGTTAGCCAAGGGCTTGCCTGCCGTTTATCTACAAGAACTACTGATTGTAGGATTAAGATTAACATTCTCCAACACCACATAAATTTCTTAGGCCCCGTTTGATTTGCAGGAATAAGGGTATGGAGTTGAAATTGGAATGGGTTATTTCGATTCTAACTGTTTGATTGGGTGGAATTAGAATCCTATTCTCATTCCTGTTATAATAGTATTTTCCTATTTAAGGGAATGACTATTCTTTGCCCATTTTTCTGGAATGAAATCTTTATTGATTTTAATTTCCATTAACCAAACAGACTATGAGAAATAGGCTATTCAAAATTTCAAATTATGATTCCGAAAAATTTTAATTCTGATTCCAATTCTGACTGCAAACCAAATGAACCCTTAGAACTTACTGTAAAGTTTTCATGGTAGAACTGCAGGAATATAATTTTCAGGGTAGGGCTGGACTTGGGCTGCAATTATAGGCCCATGAGCCTGGATTTGAAATGGGGATTTTGGGACCATTTTGTCTTTCTACCCACGGTACCAGGGACATGGTGGGCCAGGCCTATAATGCGGCATAATGCCATTAATTTTGATGGAGGTACAGCTTCCATTTATCTACCATTATTCCGTGGTCCTGCTATTCTTTCTTACCTTTCATCACAATCGACTAATAGTAGCAGATTGCTCATTTTACTAATCGGATACTTTACTTTCAATGTAATCAGATTGGGACCGGATATAAAACCATTCTGGTCACAGGCCCTCGGGTTGAATCGTTCGGCTGTCTAGTTTAAGTAAAAATGAAGAAAAAAGAAATAGAAAAATAGCAATAATTCCAAATAATCTTTTAAGATGTGTTTGGTTTGAAGGAAAAAGTAGGGAAAGGAAGGCAAAAGCAGGGAAATCTATATAAGTTTTGTAAAGGTTTTCTTACGTTTCCTTTCCCTACATTTTCAATCAAACAAAACATAGCCTTAGAGTAAGAGGTCTCCAATAATCAGATCTTGATCCCAATGTGTTCAAATTTTTCGAGTTGGTAGTTATGTTTCCTTGTCCTTAGATAGTTGGATGTGCTGATTTAAACATTAATATATTCTTTTGTTTTTTGCATTAAAAATAATATAAAAATGTATAGCATTTTCATTAATGGTTAAAACCGGGACACTGTAAAATGTAAAAAGTATTTAATGGATGGGCCTGGGCTGTACTTTAAAGACCATGGATCAAGCTCAGTATATCTTGTTGATGCAATTTGTCGGGCAAGGTGGCAACATATAGCCATCACCATTCACGAATATGTTCATTCACTTGTTCGTATAAAGCTTGGTTTGCAGATATAATTGCTTCATTTTTTAGGCTTTCCACTCCACACACTTGGGTCTGTAAAAGGACGATGAATCCACAGTTTGTTAGCACGAGGGTTTCTATTCATGAGTAGTAGTAGTAGTAGTGTTCGATGAAAAACAACTTTGTTGTAGCCCGGGGAAATGTTTAGCTCGATGAAAAATTACATAGTACGTTTGAAAAGGTCCATTAGTTGCTCTATACTGAAAACAAACAGAACCTTTAGTTGCTCTTTCTCACCTAGAGAATTCCAATATAAGAGGATCAGTCTGCATTTGCAACCTCAGCTGGCTCATACATTTTGTCATATATATGCAGTCTGATATATAGGACATCGATCCCACTGCAATATTATCTAATCTAACAACCTCCAGGCTCCAAATGTCACAGCAAAGAAAGAGGGAGATTTGAAGTGGCCAAAATGCCATCAATGATTGAGTGTTTTGAAGGTAGTCGATCTCTAATAATCACCAATGACCAATCCTCAATCAAATGCCACTGCCCATACCGCACTCTGCAAATGCTGCTGAGGATGCAAACTTTTTAAGCCAGTAGTACGACCCATCCATCTTGTAGGTCCCAGTAGAAAAGTTGGGGAGATATGGATTAACTTGGGAATGAAGACTCCTCCCTGACCAGTTCCTCATCTTTTTGGGAGTTGGGAGTGCCAAGCGTACAATATAGTAGGAGAGAACAAGAAAAGATGCAGTACTGATTGGATACGATCAATCCGAATCATCCGAACCAAGTTGATTTGCTTGTAATAAAAGCTGGCCCAAATGGGTATGGGTTCCACCCGGGCAACAACTGATCCTTAACTCAGGTTAACAAGTTCATGCTCCTATTCATTTGAAACTGGGGATGTATGTTGTCAATGGACCTTCAAATTTGTCAAACTCCTTTTCAGTTTGATGTCGTAGTAATGGTGCAAAGAATCTAGATAATGTGAAAGGTAGAAAGCAAAGGCAGAGAAGGTGGGGTGGGGTGGTACTGCGATTACATTGAAAGTGGACAGATATAGATAAATGTAGAGTTGTTGATGGATGTTGGTTCATGATTTTAAAAAGGGGTTAAGTGCAGAGCCAGAGTTACCAAGAAAGAAGTATATATGTGACAGATAACCCGGCCTTCGGTGGTCGTGCTTCACTTCTCTGCTCATCCCTTTATTTTTTATAAGCTTCAGTTGCTGTGCCGTAAGATGGCTACGCGAGGCTCGTTTTTGTTCAAGCAAAGTAATCTTGTTAATTATCCCCTTTCCTGTAACTGTAAGTACTTACGTTACTTGCCTTTTGACTTTAGTTATATATGTATCTAGTTTGATTGTTGCGTTGTACAGAGACTTCTTTCCAATTTTTGTTTATAATTGTAAACGCCTGATCTTTTTTTTTTTAATTTTCCCGTATCATTTGGGAAGAATAGTCTGACGATGTCAAAATTTCAATTCTCCCTCCGGCTGTCGGTCTAAACAAGCCCATATTTTGTATAAATGTGTAGAGTGCAAAACCTTATATTTTGTATGCATTTGCACGGTAGATATTTGTATTTATACTCTTTCACTTGATCCATCAAACCATGGTTGGTCGAGCCAAACCGGACTTCAGTTGGTTATGGAGACTTTGATTCATCTGTCCACGAGTTTTCCGGGTAGGGTAATTTGAGTATTGGTTTGGACTTTGGACTGTTGAGGGACTGATTTTGGAATCCACCAGTTTAAAGTTTAAACTTGAAATAGTAAAACGAGGGCAGGCAACATTAATTGAAGGATAGGTCTATGAGTCTATCTGTCTAGGACAAGAGTCCATCAACAATTAATTAGCTAATAATTCAATGCTAGATCTCATATACAAACCTGTTGCCTCTGCCTTTCGTCTTGAAGTCCGTTACGCTAATTTGGATTGCCTAACAAGTGAGAAGCCATGTGTTCTGTTGAGTGTTGATTACTTGCTCCTTCGTCCCACCCAAAACAGTCTCCACTCTACACAGTATTCTTGTAGACATCACTTTTCAATTATTATTTGTTTCTTTTTTTTTTATATATTTACTGATTACTGTTATGGTAGTGGAGAAATGGAGACTCATCCAGATGAGACCGGATCTTTCCATATATTAGAACAGAAAACAGAAAGGACATGCATCGGTTTGGAAAATACATTATTTGGTGGGACCTATCCAAATATCTATAGGCTGCTTTTGGCAAAAAGAAAATCGGACCGTTAACAGTCATTCGTTGTGTTAGTGGGTCCCCGATCATCTTGGTTAGAATGATAAACGAGTGGATAGAAATGAGTGAGAGTGAGGGCTAGGCATGGCTGGCTTTGGGGACATAGTATGAACCGGATTTTTGAGGCCTATGTATGGTGACGGTTGGAAGCACCGTCACCGTGACCCAGTGGAGAAGCTCCATATAAGCAAGACATCTCGTTATCACATTATTAAGAAGCAAGTCTGGAAGGGACCCGGTCGTCCTCTTTGTGGGTCACAATGCTAATGGACACATTGGAAACACCTTCTCTGGCTTTCTCCTCCAAGGGGATCATCAAAAGCTTATATAGATATCATAATGCATGCCAAAAACAAAAACACAGAGAAGACAAGTGGTACACTTGCCGGAGCACTTGTGAATTGTGGGGAGGTTGAATGATGAACTTAGTGGGGGCCCAATTCCTGTGAACATGTCTTCTTCCCTCCTTCCCTCCTCTATATTATCTAAAAAAAGATATATCTCTATGTATATCTGTTTAATTTTTGGTAGTGGTTTGGTGACTGCAGATGCCCCCTCCTGGGGTACCTTTTAGGCCATCATGGGAGAGCAACACGCGTGGGGGAGAAGAAGGTGGGTGTTCAACTGTTCATATAAAGATAAGGCAACCCGGTAATTAGGGTAGCTCAGGACGGTCCATTGAGGGTTAAACTTTATTCCTCTTATTATTTTGTTTCAAATAGTCCAAAAGTAAGGTTATTAATTCAACGTTAAATAAACTCTCTTTCTCTCTCTCTCTTTATATATATATATATATATATATATACACATAAGGATTTCAATTCAATTATACATGGTATAAGGAGGAGGACAGTCAGAAAAGATAGATTTGGGTGGATAGCGACGGTTGGGCCTTTCAGAGCCATTTCCTACGAATAGGTGTCTGTGTGTGGAGGTGCAGATTCGAATAGGTTTCTGTGTGTGTATGTGAGTGAATTATAGTGTGCAATTAGGGTGCTAATTTTCTTTATATATTTGTTGTTTCCCCCTTATAATATGCGTTTGTGTTTTCTATCCATTAAATTGTTTGAAAGCGAGTCATAGGTCTTAGTGGGGTTTCACTTTCACTTTCGAATCTAAGTGTCTGTAGGACGGGGACGGACCACCCCCAGGCCCCAGCCCTACTACTATCCGAATCATAAAAAGCTTACAAACGAAAAGATCAATGTGTGTAGAGAGCGACGTCTCCCTATCCTTACTTTTAATTCTATTTCTTTTTTTTTTCTTTCTTTTCTTTTTAGAAACCAAAACTGAAAACCCCGTCACCCAAAATCCATCATCTCAATTAACATTTAACTATCAATGATCAATCCATTCCCAGGCACCACATATTCATAGTCCATAGTTCCATAGACTTATAGAATTTAGATAAGATTAAATAACTTGTCCAGTTGTCCTAGAACTAGTTAATCTCGAGAATTCCGTATATATTGGCTCGCGATAGTTGTTAGACTGGTATACGTACATGGTATACAAGAGAAGCTTTGATTAATAATTACATTATGACTACATTTGACATTTTAAAAATTCAGATAAGTCCTTAAAATAAGTTAAGGAATGCCAAATGCAGCCTAAGCACATTTAGATTTGCCTGATAAACTCTCTTGAGCCAATGGGATTTAGCCAGCGAAGTAGTTGTTAAGCTTAAGGCTGAGATTGTCCGGATACCGAAGCTTAAGCAGCTGCAAGGACTAGAGACAAAAACATATTCTATTATTAATCACCTTTGTCTTCCCCTTTTAATAATATCACTTATTATTATTGTTGTCCAAATATAGACCCAGGTTAATTAATGGTGATACAGAGAGAGAAGAAACATTCCCATAAACATGCATATGCGCGCGTGTATGGTGTATATATATATATATATATATATATATATATATATATAGCCCCTCCTTTGACATATAAATAGCTGGGCTTGCTTGAATGCTTTCTGATCTCGTAGCTATCTGTCTTCTTCATTAGTCACTTAATTCAGCTTAACTTTGTTACTGATAAACAGGAAACAAAAAAGAAAATAGACTACTTCAAATTCAATTTATTCCTGTAGTAGCACCAGTTGTCCAAGCATTAGTTATAGTAGCCTTTGTTTGCTCATCGGTCTCAAGTCTCAAATAGCTAGCTACTAGTAAAATAGAGAAGGGTTTAGTAGTGTTTGTTACTTGCTTTTTATTTTTTTTTTTAGATTATGGCTTTTGAAGAGAAGGTCAAGATAAGGAGCTACGACGGTCGAACTGATCGAGGTCGGGTGGAGGACCTGGAGCGAAGATGTGAGGTAGGGCCGGCACAGAGCGTGTTACTCTTCACGGACACGATGGGCGACCCCATCTGTAGGATTCGCAACAGCCCTCTATTCAAAATGCTGGTACCACCACCACCATTTATTCCATTCTTCTCTTTCTTTTCTCTCCGCCCACCTCCTCCGATCATATCCAAGGAATTATAATTATGACTTTCTAATCCTAATTTTACTTAATAATTAGGTGGCCGAGTTGAATAACGAGTTGGTTGGCGTCATTCAAGGCTCCATAAAGATGGTTACGTTGGCTACCCCTACCAGGGATCCTGCCGTGGTAGGTTATGTCTTGGGTCTCAGAGTTTCACCTTTCCATAGACGAAAGGGCATCGGTTCGAGCCTGGTTCGACGACTGGAGGAATGGTTCCTCTCTAATCATGTCCACTTCGCCTACATGGCCACTGAGAAGGATAACGAAGCCTCGGTGAAACTCTTCACGGAGAAGCTTGGTTTTGTCAAGTTCAGGACCCCTTCGATACTTGTGAACCCAGTGCACTATCACAGCCTGCGTATCTCGCGGGGCGTCGAGATTGCGAAGCTCAAGATGGAAGAAGCTGAGTATCTCTACAGAAGGTTCATGGGCTCAACCGACTTCTTTCCCCATGACATTGACCGAATCCTGAAGAACAAACTCAGCTTGGGTACGTGGGTGGCATACCCACGAGGCGAGTCCTGGAGTGAGTTGAGGTGTGATGGACGTCTGCCGACTAGTTGGGCCATGATGAGCGTGTGGAATAGTGGGGACCTGTTCAAGCTAAGGGTAGCGAAAGCTCCTCTCTCTTGCCACATCTATTCAAAGAGCTCGAGATTGATTGATCGGATCTTCCCTTGCTTGAGCATACCGGCACTGCCGGACGTCTTCCACCCATTTGGGTTCTACTTCATGTACGGCTTGCATGGAGAGGGACCGAGGTCTGGCGCACTGGTGCGCTCTCTGTGCCGGTTTGTGCACAACATGGCTACCGAGTGCAAGGATTGCAAGGTTATTGTCACGGAGGTAGGGGGTTGCGACGGATTGAGACCTGAAATCCCACACTGGAAATTATTATCCTGTCCCGAAGACTTGTGGTGCATAAAAGCGTTGAGGAAGGAAGATGAAAATACACTCTTGGGATTGACAAAAATCCCAACAAGAGGCCTTTTCGTCGACCCTAGAGAGGTTTGATCATTCATGGTGTTCAACGGACAAATTATCGAGTCCCCAAAGGCCTAAGGGGTCCTACTAGTACTACCCAGTACCCAACCCAACTCAATACGTTACATTTCTGTTTGCCAGCCCATCCCCATCCCAAAGACATAAACCAAACCCTCCTCGTGCGATAGTTTCCTCTTGTTTCCTTCCAATTACACGGAACACAATCTCCAGGGATTTCCTTAATGAGGTCTGCCTCGGTGGCTTCGTTCTGTAACTCCATCTTCTCTATCTTTCCCCACCCTCACTCTCACTCGTGATATGAACCACTTTGTTTCGTCGGGAGTGGTGGTCCATCTCTGCCGTGTCCTCACTACTGTACAAATTCCACTATACCCCACCACCTTCTGGCTCTCAGAATTGCCGGTGTAGTTTTAAAATAAGGTAAGGGACCTGATTATACATATATATGGTGCACATGTGAGACAAGGGAGTCATTAGGGGTCCTCTTAAGACTTGTTCTTTGCGAACGTCGAAATTTAGGAAAGTTTGTGCTTACATCAGCTTCTCCTTAATCCTTATATGGTTGATACCCTTTGTCTTCCTTTCCGTTCTCATCGCCCCTGTTGGCTGTTACTTTCCTTTCCTTCCCCCGTTACGAATTGGGCTCTGTTCCTCACTGACCGCGCCTCACAGTCACATCCCACCTTGTATTGGAATTTGGACACATCTTCCAAGTTCCAATTCCGTGAATAATAAATATAAGTGAGGAGCAGATCCGGACTCGTCGGTTACATATATCCTACGTACCATTGAGGCATCGTACGTCGCTAATCACCCCACCATTGCTTTAGTAGTAGGGGTGCGGGGGATATTTCAACCTAAGCTCGGCATCATTCCGCAGACAGACGCGAACCTGATAGCTTTCTTCAAGCCTCGAAAATGTGGATACACTCACAGTCACGGAGTTGGTTGGTATCACAAGCCGGAAGTCACTCATCGTCATCAGGACCAGATATATATGCATGGATCAACTAGGCACGCACTACCCCAAGTCGATCGATCTTCCTCCATATCAATTAACCGAGGAACCCACTCACATTCTATATTCAAATGCAACATTCGGATGATGATAATTAGGTGCATGGATGACAAGAACAAGAAGAACAACGACGGTGGCAGCGGCGACGAGGACGACGACGGCCAAGCTTGATGATGGCTCTAGAGGCTGTGGCAGGAAAGTAGGCAATAAGAAAAAGCATCCACAAGCCAACGGAAGCTTTAATAATTAATGCAATGGATCCCAATACTTGGAGTAGGGCTTTTGTCCTCCACCAAAAATAAGTTGGGCGATGGTAGGGTACAGCATCGAAACTCAAGCCAGCAACCGAATCCTTTAATTGATAGGCTTAATCCATATTTATGTTAAAAGCGGATGAATAAAACAACATCTGGAATGTGCTTCCGTCGCTTCTTTCTTTTTTGTCTCTATATAGTTCCGTTCTATTATATATAAAAATAATAGATTTTATATAATTAAAACCTAGTCCATGGATTGGTTTACCATTTAAGGCAAACTCTTAATTTTGGATTTACGTTGACATAACGGAAAAAGGAAGGCGCAATGGAGATACGGAATCCTACCCATACATACAAGTTCTCAGAACTAATTTGTTTCCAACAACCAGCAGCAGCTAGCAGCCTAATAACTTCAAATACATTAATTCCATCTGGACCCAAACATTACAAAGTACTGCTTTTCAAGTATGTGCCGCAACACTCTCCTCTAAGCTCATTGAGGTGGAGAACGGAGAACCTTCAATGATTAAAGTTTCTAATCACAATTCCACAGTTGCATTCCATGAGAAACATATGACCGGATCTGCTGAATTATAATTCTATTATTGTAACCTCGGTCGGTACTCCAATTGGGTCATGCCACGTAATCTTAATTCTAAACCCATGTGGTCATCAATACGTAGGATTTGGTACTTAACTAGAGTTTTAGAATAAAACCAACTTCCACATGGGCAAAAAATCTTATTGCTCTTAGAATTCGCTTTAGTCCATGTTTGGAAGTGCTTTTTGGCCTAAACGGGATTTTGAAAATACCATTTTTGAAACCAGCTTTTTTTTTAAAAAAAAAAAGAAAAAAGAAAACTCCCCTTGTTAATTCTTAGCTAGTCACCAACTTTTTATTTATTTGAAAATAACTTGTACATGTGAAAAAGGGTTTGCTTTTGAAGTAACATTAATTCCCAAACGACGTTGGCTTGAGTAGATTGGATCCAGAGATCATATATGCTTGATCCGGTGATAACCCCAGTTGAAACTTGAAAATAATGGCCCCAAACAGTGCTAGCTGCATGTTAATTGTTAAACTACTAAAGTTGTAAGATATATAGAACAACGCTGCTTAATAAACATGGAATTGAAAAGTAAAAGGGTGCTGGGCCATCAGGGATGGGATGGCTTGCTTCCAGCTTGGGATCATGGATTTCAATAGTTGTCATGACACTGTGTCCACAGTAATCTCACTTAACTTGTACATCTACAACAAACCACACATAGACTAAAAAATCTGTTCCATGGAAGCCTATCAATAGAGACTACTGGAAAATCCAGCCTCAGCATTGTTACAAGGAAGCCAACATATCTGTCCTTGATCTCGCAAACTTGTCCCTCGGGCAGATGCAGCGTCAACAAAGATGTTATAGCTAACCTTTTGGGTGTGCACCTAAACTAATTTGTACGCTGATGTTTATCAGGTCACAATACCCCCCAAGTTTTGTCTACGCGGCCATCATATCATATGATCATATGATGGTGTTATTTCTATTCTTTTCTTTCTTTCTTTCTTTTTATAACACATTACAGTGATAGATAAATAAATAAATATATATAGAGAGAGAGAGATGGAGACTGTGATGACAGAGCGAACAGGGTGTACATGAGTTCCTCTGACGTACGTTATCACAAAGAGCCTGCAGTTAAGTAGGTTTAATTGACCCCATATCCATATATTTGGAAGGACAAATGCCGAATGGCAATCTAAGGTAATGGGTCAACAGAAATGTAAAAATGTGCTGGTTTATATATATATATATATGAATTATTGATCATTATCCATTAATTCCTTTGAATAAACATCAATTTCTAGCCCGTCTTTAGCATCTAAACCATGTAGAACATAGTATCTTACCCATAAAAACATGCCTATGGATCTACATTTTGCGCCCTGTGAATCGAGTCACCACCGGTCTGGATCTCTTACCCACAACCACGAGAACATGAGTAGGTACGATGGGTAGGGTTCTTGTGTAGTGAGTAGGTAGGAGATTGGAACGCGTGAATTACAAAGCATGACCTAGATGGTTCATACGCTAGAAACCAATTAGGAATGATGGTCATGAGCACCAGTTGAGCATTTCTCTCTCTCTCTCTCTGTGTCGTTATCGTTGTTATTGTTCTTGTTGTCGACTTGTAATCGTTATTATTGAATGAAAAGTACATGAACACTACGCCTAGCAATAAAATCTTTAATTAGTTCCTGTGTTGGGCTGGAATAAATTAAAAGAGAAGACTTCTCAATGTACACTAATATGGATGCATGATTCTCAAATTATATTATATTAAAAGCATCAAAATCACATTGTCTTACGCTAACAATTTAAATGTACGTTAGAGTCTGTCAATAGAACATTTTCTATTGGAACGGATCTACCCAATACAAGCAAATTGGTTGTAGTAGATCTCTGTCAATGCATGGGACGGGTTTTCAATTTAAATTTAATCTTCAAGCAGATTATAGAGATTGACGGATATATAAATTAAAGCGCTTTCTCAAATTAAAGCATAAAGTTAAGCCCGATCGAGAGAAGCCATTTTTCTGCACTAAGCAACCATTTTTTCTTTTTCAACTGATCGAATTGCATTTCTGGGTCTAAGTCAAGTTGATGTAAGTATGCACATTTAATAAAGCAGCGTAAAGCCCTCTGCCATTCCTTTAAGGCTATTTTAGACATCGTGAGCCTAGAAAGGATAGGATTAATGTGCAATTAGGGTTAGGATAATCTTATATTTTCATCCATTTCCAGATACAGGGATTTTCTCCTCGTTCTTTGGGATCACAGCTGGGTTTCACGGAGCAAGACTACGTTAAGAGAAGAAATTTTAGGCTTCATTTGGATAAGCGTTTTCCTTTGAGCTATGTGCTATGGGAACAAGTAATGAATCTGAAAGTGATTTTAATGTTTAATAAGAATTGGTTTTAAAAAACATAATAATCTCAAGTAAACACCCTTTCAAGTCCCAACACATAAACCCTAAAATTAGGGTTTACGTGCTTTTCTTCATATTTCAACAAACAAGTTGGGATCTGCAGCTGATTAATTACCCATTAGTACAGCTGTGAGATCTCCATTGGATGCCCTAATAAGTAGCCACACGCCCTCCCTCCGGCCTCCACTCACTGTGAGTCTCAGCTATGAAACTGCTGTTGTGTACGTGGGTTAAATTGAAATAAACCCTTCTTGACCATTATTTGGATTAGAAGTAAATCGAAGCTTACAACAGCTAATATTGACCGAGAAAAGTTGTTTTTTACTTTTTTTACAGCCGGGAGGGCTGAGCATCAATGATCATTTCATTGCACCAGCAAGTTCAGTTTCTATTCGGAGAACGACCCATCCCAAAGAATGAGTAGTTTAGAGACTGAAAACCGTTTAGAATAAGTAGAGGGCTTCTGATGAAACACTGAAAACCGTTTAGAATAAGTAGAGGGCTTCTGATGAAACACTGAAAAGCGTTTAGAAGTGTAAAACATGGACCTCCTTAGTTTAGAGATTGATCCTTTCTTTTTTGGGTAGAAAGAGACTGACCCCACCAATCCGCCCACTTAACCCGCCAATCCTTTAAGGCCCCGTTCGTCCAAGGTAAGTGCATTTACCCATTTTCTTTTATTTCTCATGTAAATAAGGCAATGTCCATTTTAGTCATAAAAACTCATTATTAAAAAGGGCATTTTTGTCCCATTCAAGTGTTGGGTATCACTTACCCGGGTATGTGGTACCAGGAAAATAAACTTTCCCTGCTTCCTACATATATCTGAAAAAAGAGCATGGGATTCTTGGTTTTCCCATTGACCAACTTTCCTCCTCTCAAAATCCGAAAAAAAAAACGCCCCCTAAATACCTAATTAAATAGAATCAACCAAGTTAAATTGGTCTCTACCTTACCCAAACCCAAGATGTGCATGTCAATAATCTTGGAAATTAAATAGTCTTTGGTTAGGGTTTGGTATCTCCGGTGGACTCAATTTGGTAAGTTTAAGATTATTCTAATGAATTTCGACAAGTTCAAAAGATCAAAAACTGGTCCTTTTCTGTTTAGTAATCAAAGGATAAAAAGATGAGAGGACACACGCACAGAAAGACCCAAAAAGACAAAATGTCAAATTTTGGGAGGTTTTAAATAAATATTTTTTGTTTTTCTTCACAATAGATAGCCTCTAAACACATTTTTAAAAGAATGGTAGACCGAGCCATTTACTAAATGGTTTTTATCTTTATAGAAAGGACCCCAAAAGGTCAATGTCTTTTGGTCAACACGCGTGGATGTTAAGACCTGAAATGACCGAAAATACCAAATTTCGAGAAGCTTTAAATGGAACTTTCTGATTATTCCTCACAATAGATAGACTCTAAATGTGTTTTTAAAAGTCTGATAAACCGAATCACTTATTTATTATTAAAGACAAGACCCCAAAAACTCAATATCTTTTGGTCATGTGAACTGCTAAAAGATCTTTATAAAAACACTTGCTAAACGTCACCTAAAAAAACACCCACGGCCCATATGTGGACCCATTATCGACAGCATCTGGTTTACACTTTGTTGTTGGCTCATTAGATGGTATGTTTCCTCCTGGGAGGGCTAAATTTTACCAAATTTAGAGAAAGTCAGTAGACGTGCGGTGGTCATGTAAAGACAAGGTGGGAGTAGGGACGCCGAGTCTTTAGTTTGGGCCATTGATTAAGCATCCAAAACGGATGGCAAACAGACCTTTGCGCACTTGATTAACAATTAATGGTTTTTTTGTTTGCTTTTAATTGTTTAATTTTTTTGTTAAGCAACACTGCATACAAGGCACTCATTTTTGCACTCTTCTCAAAATGAGAGTAATCAAATACAAAGACAAGGTTAAACAGACCACTCAAATATATTTTGTATGCATGATAATACAATATCTGAAAGAAAATCGCCAGTAATTAGAATATAAGGCTGTGTATTGGTTGCAGTGTAAATTTATTTGCATTAGTATAAATGCATGGGAGTGTAAATGTAAAAAATGCAAATTTTTGTTTAATTTTATTTTATTTTGTTTTATGTCTTAATTCACTTCATTTATACTGCAATCAAATAAAATAAATTAAAATTTAAAACGAAAATAGGTCAAAATTTACACTTAAATCATTTACACTGCCATGATTTTACATCTGTATAAATTTATTTGCAATGCAATCAAACACAGCCTAAGGGTCTAAGAAGTTCCTACTTCCTAGCGCAACAGAAAGAAAGCTGCATCCTACTGGGTTCCGTAGATTCCCCATTGACACCCACCACCGGTTCAGCCATCGCTCGAAATTCGAATGAAACAACCATGTGAATCCAAAGCCACACACATGCACCTGTTGCTGCTGTTCATGGTGAAAGAAAGAGATAATGTTGACTGGCTACATTGGAGACCGTTCTAAGAACAATTACAATTTTCCCTTATATTTTGGGAAAAGTATAAATACAAGGTTTAGAGGGAATACAGATGCAAAGATACAATTATGTAAAATATAAAATTTTGCATTTTGTACTATTTTGTCTATATATTGTATATATTTGTATTTATATTCTTTCCAAATTGAACCTACAAATAAAATATATTTATATTTGCACACTTCCCAGTTCTTATAAGAAATGTATTTTCATCATTTAGGCTGTGTTTGGTTGCAATGTAAACAAATTTGTACTGATGTAAAACTATGGCAGTGCAAACGATTTGAGTATAAATTTTGATTTATTTTTCTTTCAAATTTTAGCTTATTTTATTTGATTGTAATATAAATGAAGCCCATTAAGACATGAATCAGAATAAAGTAAAACTCAAAACAAAGTTAAGCCAGAATTTGCATTTTTTTTTTTCATTTGCACTTCCATGCATTTGTGCCAGTGCAAATAAAATTGCACTACAACCAAAGCGCAGCCTTAAGGGCAAACTGTGTAAAATACGAAAATAAAATGAGGAGAAAACACATTGGATCGTGGAGAGCATCTTCAATCCATTCAAACCCACATTATCTGAAACTCTTCCTGATTTCTTTTTCAATTAATCTCTTAAACTTGTCTTAATTTTTACATTTTAATATCAAAATCAGAGACCCCCATAAAATACTTTTACTTATATAGGCTCAATTTGGAAGGAGTACAAATCAGTGTTCTCAAAACTGGATCAGACCAAACAGTCGGCCCAAAAAAACTGGAAACCAGTCACTTGATCAGTGGTTCCATTTCACCCCAAAGCCATCTTTTGACCAAAAATCGTTGATTTAGTCAATGAACTGCTGACATGAGCAGTCAAACTATTGACCTGGACAATGTTTTTTGGACATTTTTGTTTTTATTTAATTTTTTTATTTTTTTGTTAGAACAAACTGTCCGTTCAGACCATTCGACCTAGAAACCCAACCCAAAACAGTTCCCTATTCGGTCTGATTTTAGAAACCTTGCAAATACAAATATGTGAAGTGCAAAACCTTGATAATGAGAACGAGCAAAGAATAACCTAAATTTAATTTCATATAAGCAGTTAAGTTACTTAAACTGTGAATTTTGTAAATTTTTTTCTAAGTTTCTTATCTCGAATATCATTTTTCTTTCTTACTTTTCCTCCATGATTAAAGCTTTTTGATTTACCTTCAAACAGGCCCTCAGCAGGTGTAGTGGTGGCTCGATCCCTCGTAAGAGGGCAGTGGAGGTGGCAATAAGACTGGTTTGGATTGAGCTTTTGTCAAATTTTGAATGGATTCAACTAAGGCACGAACCCTAAGCATTAGCTTGTATTTTGTATTATTTTGTATATATTAGTAATGAAGTACACATGTTGCATTTAAGAAATTTTTATATTAATTACTTGAATTTTAGATATATCATGATTAATTAAGATAGAAAATGAAAATTTACAAAAATAATAATATGATTAAAAATAAATTTAAATGCTTATAGTAATTGCATATGGAAATTTGAAATTACAATAATAATAATAATAATAATTTTATTACTATTATTATTATTATTATTAATTCTTTTATTCAATTTATGTCATAAATAAAAATAATTTTTATTTAATATGATGAATATATAACATTAAAAACGTACACAATGTGTTAGACAAAATTCTGTACTTTTTCATTTTTTGTGTTCTACTTTTTTAAATATTTATTATTTAATTATAACATCATGAATCACTTTGAAAAGTTGGACGATTGATCCACCAATCTAGATAAGAAAATTACTTTTCTTTTGGATCAATTTTAAATTATAAATTTCATCTATATTATATAAATAATTTTTTTATATATTCAGTTTATTACTTATAATTTTTATTTTTTAAAAATTTATTATTTAATTATCATATCATTGATTAATCCATTTGATACAACCCACTAATCAACCACCTAAAAAAGAAAATAGTTTAATTTCTAAATCGACATTAAATTTTATATTAAATTTTATAAACTAAAGCTGTAATATTAATTTTATAGTATAAAAATAAATATTTTTAAAAGTAATTTGAAAATAAAATTATTTTTTTAGTGGGTATATAATTCAATCATATGGGGTTAGTGGGTTAATAGACAATGTCATAATTAAATAATAAGGAATTAAAATAAATAAAATATATAATATAAAAATTTTGAATATATCTCTAATATTGTATTTTTATTACTAGTATGAAACGAAAGAAATATTTCTATTAATGATAAAAATGAAATTTAAAATTAAAATTGACTTAGTACGAAATTACATAATAGTTAAATAATAAAATTTTAAAAAATAAAAAAATGAAAAGAATCACAAACATAAAAATAGAGAAAATTTTGGATACATATTTAATGTTATATATTATAAAAAATAAGAATATTAGGTATATTTTTAATATTATATATTGATTATATTGAAAAAATAAGTATTATACATAAAAAAATATTTTTTTATCAATATTGGAAATGTAATATAAAATTTAATGTTAACATAGAACGTAAATTATTTTTTTTTTGTGGTGGGTTACTGTTTGGATCAAATAGATTAATCGATGATATAATAGTTAAATAATAAATTTTTAAAAAAATTAAAAATATACAAATAGTTAAAAGAATAAATTAATTATGTCATACAAAAATTAAGTGTAATAAATAAAATTTATTTATATAATAAAATTTAAAATTGATTTGAAAGTAAAGTTATTTTTTATTTAGATAATAGGTTTATTAATGGTTCAAATTTTTAAAATAAATATTAAAAAATAGAACACAAAAAAATAAAAAGTATAGAATCTTGTTAAAAATATTTGAGAACATTTCTAATATTTTATATTTTTTTAAAATAAAAAATTTATGTTATTACAATTAAATAATAAAATTTAGAAATAAATAAAATGTAAAAATTAAAAAAATGGAAACTGATGAAGGATGATTTGACCTGACCAATGAAACGACGACACGTGGACGCTAACTCAGCGTAAGCGACAGCTCAGCATTGTGGTCCAGTACGGCTAAGTGATAGGCTCATAAAGCAACTCACTACATGGTAGTGGGGTAAAGGAGGGGCTCGTCACAATGCGGGCTCCAGGTCCCCCGAGCTACCTCAAGGGATATTCCGAGGAAAACTTTAACTTGCGAGCTAAGAAAGCCGGCTCGCCCGAGCTCCCGAATAAGGTAAGTCATCCGAGGACCAATTCTACTAAGGGTACTTCTGAAGTATTCGAAGTTCGTTGCAAAGTAGCTCGCGAATGGACCGCACAAGCATTCCTCTTGAAGCTTCTATTTAATAAACCGTACCAGTCAGACTGGGCCACGTCCCTAGCTGACGGCGCAGTCCCTGTCCTTTCGACAGTCTGCGCCCACGTCTCTCAATAGGCGGAGGCCTGTTTGTCACTTTAGGGACGTGTCACTCGCCCGTGTAAGGAGTACGTCCCAACGGCCACCTGCGCAGCCCTGGCAGGTAACGACTGTGGCAGGGACCCAGTGGCGGTTATGCCCGATCTCGCAAGAGCGCTCCTATAAAAGCCCTCAGGGCAGAGGAGAAACGGTTTCTTGAGACCTCTAACCTCTCGAATATAGTGATAAAGCGCGACCTCCACTATTAGCTTTCGTTTCTCTCTTTACTCCCCATACACAGTACTAACTTAAGCATCGGAGTATTCCCACCGGGCAAATCCCCGGAAATCCTTCCTTTCATCTTCTCAAGTGCCGCATGTTGCCGACAAGGAGCCAACCAGCCGCCAGTTAGGAGTGCCCGGATCGCACTGCATCATTTGGCGCCGTCTGTGGGAATGCTTCAAAAGGCCTTCCCCTTTAAATTCTTTCAGATACTTCTTCTTCCTTGAAACAACCCAGCGCTAATGGCTTCCTCTAGCAACGTCGGACGAAGCACAGAAATGGGTATCTCTAGGGAGCAACCCCAGTCTCCTACTGTCTGTATTGGACAGTTCACCGTCCCTCTCCCAGCGGATGGAATCCCCAGTTTGAACGTGCCTCTCACAATGGCACCTGTCATCGCCCCACTCCCCGCTACAGTCGGAACGACGTTCACCGAACCCTCGGTCGTGCCCCCAACGGCCAGCCCAAACTAGCTGGAGGACCTGATGCAGTGCATGAAGGCCATGTAGGCCCAAATGCAACAGTTCCAACAACTTCAGGTTTATCAACAGCACGTGCTGCACCAGGTCTCTCAGTACCAGTATCAGCAGCAGTTTCCCTAACTGCCCCAACCCCAGCTTCAACAGCCTCAGCTCCAGCCTCAGCACTCGGCCTCGCAGCAAGCCAAATCTCGCCGCCAGAGCGAGCACTCCGGCCGAGGAGAGGCCCCCCAAAATCTCCCAAAAAACCAGGCCTCCCCCCACGACAGATGGGAGAGACCGGCTACCCCGATCTCGCCACGAGTGGACAGGTCGGGAGGACCCCGGCTCGGCAAGTCAACGTCACCTTGACAGTCGAAGTTCGAAACCCCGATCCTTGAAAACCGGTTCGAGATCCTGGCAACAGACTCTAAGCAGGCCCCTTCTATCCGCAGACATCACCAGTAGACCGGGCTACTCCCGGCGCAAACCATTCTAGACAGCGCGGAGGTGAGCAGCACGAACGCCGAGCCCACCAAGAAGCAGAGACGCCGCCGCCGAGCTCGCCGATCTGTCACCCGCGATTTGCCCGAGCTCATGGGCAAAGAAGAGGTAGGCTCAGCCGAAGCCAAGGCTCCCCTCCTCTCGGTTCCGTCCCCCCTGTCCCTCGAACTCTTGGCAGTCCCGATAACCAAGGATTTCAAGCTTCCCCCTCTTGACAAGTATGACGGGTCGTTCGACCCGAATGATCATTTAGACGCCTTTCAGTCACATATGCACCTGGCGTGAGCCAGTGAGTCATGCATGTGCGTGGCCTTCTCCACTACTTTTAGGGGAGCAGCCCGCATGTGGTACCGGAACTTGGCACCCGGGTCGATAAGAAGTTGGGCATAGTTCGCACAAGCCTTCATGTCCCACTTTGTCACCAGCAAACGGTGCCTGCGGACTGAAAAAAGCATCTTCAACGTAGCCCAAAGAGAGGGGGAGTCCATCCGAAGTTATATCAAGCGATTCAACGACGCTTGTACGCAGATACCGCGCCTGGACCCCGCCGTCCGCCTAGCAACGGCCAAGAAGGGCGTAAAGCACAAAGAGTTCAAGTGGCACATGGTCGTCAACCAACCCGCGACCATAACCGACTTTCTAAAGCTTGCGGATAAGTTCATAGCCACCGAAGAGGAGATCAACCAGAAGGGTGAGGGCGCACCCGAAAAAATAAAGAGAGAAGGGGAACCTTCCAGTCAAGAGGACACCCGAAGAAAAAAGGAAATAGTTCAGGGTGCAAAGTCGGGTCAGTTGTTCCGAGCTCCTGCACCAGAAGGAGCTGACTACACCCCACTGAACGCAAAGCGGGCCAAAATCCTGATGGCAATCAAGGACGCCCCATACGTGAAGTGGCCGCCCCGTCTGAGGGGGAATCCCAATGAAAGAAATAAGAGTTTGTATTGCAGCTTTCACAAGGACCACGGTCACAGTACCGAGAGTTGTAAAAGCTTTCGCGACGAGATAGAGGAGCTCATCCGTCGCGGGTATTTGAGAAACTTTGTACAAAATAATAATAGTAATAGAACAGGTCGGCAAGGGGAGCATGGTAAAGACGCTCCCGAGTCCAGTAGCAGGCCGGCTGAACAACCGCAGAGACAGCCTCCAGAGGAGAGGCCAGTTCGGGGAACCATCCACATGATAGTGGGAGGTTCGATCGTCGCAGGGTGCACCTCAGCGGCAGCTCGGACGTCGGTTCACGAGGTCACCCGGGAGGAACAGAACCCCCCAAAGCGGCCGAGAACGGAAGAGCCAATTTTCTTCATAGAAGACGACGCGCGAGGGGTCCATTACCCCCACGACGACGCGCTCGTAATAAAGCTGAGAATCAATGACTTCGAGGTTAAGCGCATACTCGTCGACTCGGGTAGCTCGGCCGACATACTCTTCAAAGCCGCGTTTGACCAGCTCCAAATGCAGAGAAGCGACCTGAAGCCCGCAGACACTCCTTTGGTAGGCTTCAGCGTAGAAGAAGTCCGACCCCTTGGGAAAATAACAGTACTTGTAAAGATTGGCACATGGCCTTGTGTGGTCAGATTCGAACACAACTTCCTAGTGGTGGCGACCCCCTCTCCCTACAATGCCATAGTAGGTCGACCGATCACCCATGCCCTACGCGCGGTGGTCTCCACTTACCACTTGGCCATGAAGTTCCCAACAGACTTCGGTGTGGGAGTAGCGCGGGGCGACCAACTCGAGTCCTGCAAGTGCTACGTTGCCACCCTAAAGGGGAAAACCAAGGTGGCCGATAACCTTGAACTGGAACGACCCACGGAGCAAGGCGAAGAACGAGCCGTGCCCACGGAAGAAACAGTCGCGGTCCCGACCTCAACAGCAGAGCCAGCTCGGACGCTCCAGATTGGCGCTTCCGTCCAGGAGCCCCTACGATCCGAACTGGTAAGTTTTTTACTTCAAAATTTAGATATTTTTGTATGGTCCGCGGCAGAAATGCCCGGTATAGACCCCGAACTCATAACTCACAAGCTGAACACTGATCCTGTAGTTAGGCCCGTTAGACAGAAGAAACGCAACCTAGCCCCGGAACGGTGGGAAGCGGTCGACAAGGAAGTCGAGAAGCTCTTCACGGCAGACTTCATAAGAGAAGTCCACTACCCAAGCTGGGTAGCCAACCCCGTCCTGGTAAAGAAGGCCAATGGCAAGTGGCGCATGTGCGTCGACTACACCGACCTGAACCGGGCTTGCCCGAAAGACTGCTTCCCGCTCCCCAGAATCGACCGTTTGGTGGACGCGACCTCAGGGCATGAGTTGCTAAGTTTCTTGGACGCCTACTCGGGCTATAACCAGATCAAGATGGACCCGGCGGACGAAGAAAAAGACTGCCTTCATCACTGAATTCGGCCTGTACTGTTATAAGGTTATGCCCTTCGGGTTGAAAAACGCAGGGGCAACCTTTCAAAGGCTTGTAAATAAATTGTTTGTGCCGTTAATCGGTAGAAAAGTAGAATGCTATGTAGATGACATGGTCGTCAAAACCCAATTCTCACATGAACTAATACAAGACTTGCATTCTGTTTTTGGAATTTTGTGTAAGTTCAATATGAGATTGAATCCAAACAAGTGTGTGTTCGGCGTGACCTCGGGTAAATTCCTGGGATACATCATTAACCGGCGCGGCATTGAGGCCAACCCGGATAAGGTTAAGGCCATCTTAGACATGAAACCACCCCGAAAGCCGAAGGAGGTTCAGAGGTTGAATGGCCGCATAGCCGCCCTAAGCCGTTTCATGTCTAAGTCAGCGGACCGCTGTCTACCGTTCT
Source organism: Nelumbo nucifera (assembly GCF_055504915.1). Taxonomy (NCBI): domain Eukaryota; kingdom Viridiplantae; phylum Streptophyta; class Magnoliopsida; order Proteales; family Nelumbonaceae; genus Nelumbo; species Nelumbo nucifera. The sequence continues at coordinate 46,735,812 of NC_142650.1, read as the reverse complement.
TTAAGGCAATAAAGGGCAAAGGGTTCGAATGGACCCAAGATTGCCAGCTCGCGTTCGACGAGCTCAAGGAATACCTTGCTAGCGTGCCAACCCTAACCCGGCCCGATGAGGACGATGTTTTAGAACTCTACCTCTCGACAAGCGACGAGGTGGTCAATTCGGTACTAATAAAGGAAGTAGATCGGGTCCAATGACCCATCTATTATGTTAGCAAAGTATTGTAGGGAGCAGAAACGAGATACCCGGAGATGGAAAAGCTAGCATACGCATTGATAATTGCAGCTCGGAAGCTCTGCCCGTACTTCCAAGCTCATACAGTTATCGTCCTTACCGACAAACCTCTGAGGCAAGTATTGCTTAAGCCTGAGGTCTCCGGTCGGTTGACGAAGTGGGCCATTGAGCTCAGCGAGTACGACCTCCAGTACAAGCTGTGAACTACCATTAAGGCCCAAGCCTTAGCAGATTTCATTGCCGAATGCACTTTCAGCTCCGAAGTTCCCAGGCCGGTTGAGCGCGAGGCTCCCACCTCGGGTGAGCCCGAAGCTCCCAGGTTGGTCGAGTCCGAACCCCGTGAAGTAGTAGCCAGTGTGGCACCTCTTCTATCTCGGTCAACCGCGAGTTGGGATGAGGAGCCCTGGATCCTTCACGTAGATGGCTCCTCGAACCAATAGGGCAGCGGTGCCGGAATAGTTCTGCACGGCCCAAGCGGCATGAAACTGGAATACGTGCTACGCTTCGAGTTCGAGGCGTCTAACAATGAAGCAGAGTACGAGGCATTGATAGCCGGACTAGCCTTAGCCAGAGAAGTAAAAGCCAAGCATATCGTTATCTGCAGCGACTCCCAGCTCGTGGTCAACTAGGTCACGGGCGAGTATGAAGCTCACGAGCCGACCATGGTCGCCTGTTTAGCCAAAGTCAGAGAGGCCCTGCTCATCTTCCAGTCACACTTCATCAGACAGATCCCTAGGTCGGAGAACGCTGAGGCCGATGCCCTATCCAAGTTAGCCAGCACTAGCAACATCACCATGAGAACCGTGTACATAGAGGACCTGCCTCGGCCTAGCATTCTCGGGGGGGCAGAGGAGGTCGCTCCCGTCGTTCAAGCAGAGTCGAGCTGGATTGACCCACTCATGAGCTTCTTGTTACACGGGACCCTCCCTGCAAAGCGCAATGCAGCCAGAAGGGTGGAACATCAAGCAGCTAAATACATCATGATAGACGAGCAACTATATAGGAGATCCTACACACTCCCCTACCTGCGTTGCTTGCGACCTACCGAAGCCGAACTCGTACTCCGCGACACTCATGAGGGTCTGTGTGGCGGACACTTGGGGGGCAGGGCCCTCGCCCAGAAAGCACTTGAACAAGGGTATTATTGGCCAACGATGAAGGCATATGCCATTGAAGTCGTTAGAAAATGTGACAAATGCCAGAGACATGCCAATGTTCACCACCAACCCGCTGCCGACTTCAAATAACTCACCAGTTCGTGGCCCTTTGCACAGTGGGGCATTGATCTACTCGGGCCATTCCCGACAGCAACGGGTGGAAGGAGGTTCTTAGTGGTAGCAGTGGACTATTTTACCAAGTGGGTAGAAGCCGTACCCCTTGTAACAATAACAGCCCGAAATGTCCAAAACTTCTTTTGGAAGAACATCGTATGCCGCTTCGGATTACCTCGGGTATTGATCTCCGACAATGGCAAACAGTTCGAGGACATCAAATTTCAAGGCTGGTGCCGAGACATGGGGATCCGACATAATTTTACTTCAGTCGTGCACCCTCAAGCAAACGGCCAGGCAGAAGTCACGAACAGAGCCATCCTCCACGGACTAAAGGCATGGTTAGACCGAGCTAAAGGATTGTGGGCAGATGAACTTCCCAGTGTCCTATGGGCCTACCGGACCATGGAGAAGACCGCCACAGGAGAAACACCCTTCAATCTCACCTACGGCACCGAAGCAGTGATCACCGCAGAGATTAAAGTACCTACGTTGCGCCTAGAAGCATACAGTGATCAAACAAATGAAGATGAGTTATGTACCAACCTCGACCTACTCGACGAAGTAAGGGACCTCGCATACATTAGGACAGTAGTCTACCAGTAGAGAGTAGCTCGGTACTATAACACCAGGGTCAAGAAGCAAAACCTCCACGTTGGCGACTTGGCCCTTCGTAAAGTTATGGAGTTTGAGCCCGGCGCTGGCAAGCTCGGGTCCAACTGGGAAGGTCCTTACCGAGTGAAATGAGTGCTCGGGGAAGGAACATACGAGCTTGAGACCCTCAAAGGGAAATAAGTACCTCAAGCATGGAATTTTGTCAACTTGAGGCAATATTACCTGTAACAATCGAGTAGGCCACAAGCCACTCCCTAAGCCTAAGGGCCAGAATACCGAGCTAACATGACCTCGGCACAAGAAGACCCCAATCGCCACTTCGGCTTGGGAGAATCCAAGAGCAGACTACGGGTCCCTCCCTAAGCCTAACGGCCAAAACACCGAGCTAACGAAGACCTCGGCGTGAAGAAAGACAGCTACCTCAATGGCGCCCCAATGGCGAAGGCAAAGTATGAAATATTAAAGGCGTAAGCAGCTCGGGTTCAAACCCTACGAAGCATAGCTCGTCTCGATACGTCGGTCGAACTAAAGGATAACCAACCAATGCTTAGTTCGGACGTAAGTAGTAATCACTTCGCGGTATGCCACGGAGGCCCTAAACGTGACAAATAGGGAGAATGCCTACCGAAGAGCCCTACTTTTGGTAGGTAACTTCAATAACCCAAATGATGAGATCGCTTTAGCAAAAATGAAAGGAGTTCATCATACTCAGAAGAGGGGAGAAACTTTCATCGTCAAAAAAAAAAAAAACAAACAACAAACAAATGCAGTAAAGGAAAATAACAAGTGCAGCAACCGAGCTAAACAGTTCGGGAAAGGTTTGATCATCATAGGGCACAACCGCCCAACCAAAAAACTGGTGAAAGACCGGGTTTACGGCACCCAAAAGCCATAGAAATCCAGAGAAATGCCACCTCAAGGATCCGCCTCCTCCGGAGAGTCAGGCTCCTCTTCATCCGCCTAGTCTGCTGTCTTAGGGGATAGACCCTTCATAGAAATGTCGTCGAGGTTGAGCCCGGAGAACTTCTTTCGAACCAGCCACCGGCAGAGCTTAAACCCTGAGTGGTACGAACTCGAACCATACTCCGCCTGGAGGTCATGAAATTCCTGGGAGTCTTTAAAATCCCATACTGCTTTCTCTCGCTCAGCCTCTACCATTTGATCAAAGTTTCGGGTCCCATTTAGAAGAGTGGACTCCAACTCCCGCACCTGCTGCCTGAGGAGCTCCCTCTCCCCCGCCATCCTCGACGACTCCTCCCTATACCGTGCGCTCTCTTCAGTAAGCCAAGCAATTTGAGCCTCCTGGTCGTGGACGAGCAGCTCCTGAGACTCGCTCCCCTTGCAAGTGTGATGGAGCTCGCCCCGGATCCGATCGAGCTCGACCTGGAGCTTCTGATTGGCAGCACGTTGGTCAAGGGCGTCGACGCGATGGATGCGCGTCTGGAGAGCCATGGCATGGATGGCGAAATTTACCTATCGACAAAAAAGAAGATCAGAAGACAGTGAAAAAAGGGCAAAACGAGAGGGAAAAAGGGAAAAAGGTCACTTACCACCATGCAGTGGATAGAGGCGAACGCAGAGAGATCCCCGGGCTCCATGTTTCCCCACTGAGTGATCTCATCATTATTGATTGCCTTCCGACTCCTCCGGCGAGCTACTAGATAATCGTTTACCCCTTCCCAGTTTCCCACTGGGAACCGGGGGTAAGGACGGGGCTGAAGTGTGTTAAAGGGGGCCTCCCCCGGCAGAGAGGGCTCGCTTCCCCTAGGGTTGACCCCACTAGTCCCCTCAGGAGGGGGCATCGGAACCTCGGGCGGAGGAGAGGGCAGGACCGGCTCGGTAGACCCAAACTCAGTGCTTCCCGAAGGAGGGGTCCGGTCGGGGCGCATCCTCTTCACCTGGCATCTTTGGCTGCTCGAGAGAAGGCAGCGCGAATCGGCACTAAACATGATGGCTGCCAAAAGACCACAAGATATTAGTCCAACAAGAAGAAAAATGCATGTGTACACAAGTCACAAGACACTACACGACCTAAAAGGCCGACCTACCCGGGCTCATGCCTGCCTGCACGAGCTTCTACTCGGCCAAGTAGTCCGAGCAAAGGAAGCCTACCGACACCCAAGATAGCATCGTTTTCCGAATCTCAGGGTTCAGCTCGGCCCCAGGGTCTTGGATGTTGCCCCTCCAAGCAGTGGGAAAGGGCCACCCCTCGGGGTTACGGACCACAAAGTAGTCCCGCTTCCAGCCGGGGATCTTATTCGGCAACTTGTACAAGAGCTTGTAGCCACGACGGGGAGAGAGGTAGTAAAAGTGCCTCTCCGGGGGAACCCCAGGAGCAGCATTCTTTTTACAAAGGATAGAGGCGAAAATGTCAAGGTCCAGTACTCATGGCATAGGGATATAGTCCCAACCATGTTTCGAACAACATTGGGGTGAAGGTGGTCAATAGTGACGTTGAAGTGGTTCAGCACCTCCACTATCAAGGGGTGCAGGGGAAGACGTAGGCCAACCTCAAGCTGTTCCTGAAAGATCATTGTCATTGGGACCATGCTCCCAAGGAAAGTTGCCAGTAGGAAGGCTGTAAACCAGGTCCCCAGGAAGACGAAAGTAGCGGATCAGAGACCTGAGTCTCTCCGCTGTCATTAAGGAAGGGCCAAAGGTATTAGGCTTCCTCCCCCTAGAAGTGGACGCCATGTCGCCAGAGGCCTCCCGAGCCTCTGGGATATGCTCCCAGGCTGCCCCCGAGCCCGAGGGAGCATCATCATCTTGGCTATCGCCCCTGTGGTAGGTATGGCGTGGGTACCCAGACATGGCTGACGGTGATTGGGACTCACCAGAGTAGACGGAACGGAGCAGACTGAGAAACTCGAGTAGACTAAGCGAAGTACGCGACCTCGGAGCCCAATGCAAGATGGCATGGACGGAGATAGGGCCGAGGGGGGCTCCCCATTTATAGCCCTCACCCTCTCAAACCGACGGCCCGGATCAAAACAGATCCAACGGTCCACGGGCGCCCTGACCACACGCCTTCTGAAAACCGAAGACGATTGGCGACACGTCTTCCACGATTAAGGTAGTCGCAGCCGCACGACATTCGGAATTAAAGGCCACCTCAACATGTTTTCAGAATCCGAAAAATCAGAGAAGTCAAAAGATCTCTTGATTCCCGCAAATGCATTTATTGAAAACAGTCAATCAAGTTTGAATTTCGGTCAAATCAGTCCATCGAGCTTCATAAACTCCCCGCGCTAAGGCGGCACTCTTAACCCGAGGAGTGGGGGGCAATTGATGAAGAATGATTTGACCCGACCTATGAAACGACGACACATGGACGCTGACTCAGCGTAAGTGACAGCTCAGCATTGTGGTCCAGTACGGCTAAGTGATAGGCCCATAAAGCAGCTCGCTACATGGTAGCGGGGTAAAGGAGGGGCTCGCCACAATGCAAGCTCCGGGTCCCCCGAGCTACCTTAAGGGATATTCCGAGGAAAACTTTAACTTGCGAACTAAGAAAGCCGACTCGCCCGAGCTCCCGAACAAGGCAAGTCATCCGAGAACCAATTCTACTAAGGGTACTTCTGAAGTATTCGAAGCTCGTTGCAAAGTAACTCACGAATAGGCCGCACGAGCATTCCTCAGGAAGCTTCTATTTAATAAACCGTACCAGTCAGACTGGGCCACGTCCCTAACTGACGGCACAGTCCCTGTCCTTTCAACAGTCTGCGCCCACGTCTCTCAGTAGGCGGAGGCATGCCTGTCACTTTGGGGACGTCGGTTATGTCCGATCTCGCAAGAGCGCTCCTATAAAAGCCCTCAGGGCAGAGGAAAAACGACTTCTTGAGACCTCTAACCTCTCGAATATAGTGATAAAACGCGACCTCCACTCTTAACTTTCGTTTCTCTCTTTACTCCCCATACACAGTACTAACTTAAGCATCGGAATATTCCCACCGGGCAAGTCCCCGGGAATCCTTCCTTTCATCTTCTCAGGTGTTGCGTGTTACTGACAAATAACCAGCCAACCGCCAGCTAGGAGTGCCCGGATCGCACTATCAGAAACATTTTTATCATTATTTATTTGTCATATTAAATAAAAATAAATATGATAAATAAGAAATGTTTTCCTAATGATGAAAATGGAATGTAAAATTAAAAGCCAATTGAAAATAAAACTTAAATTCTATTAATTAAATTTATAATAGTATTTTAATAGTATAAAAATAATTATTTTGACAATTAATTTGAAAAAAAAATATTTTAAAAGCGGGGGTTAAATGGGTTAATAAATAATTTTATAATTAAATAATAAAAGTTAAAATAAATAAAATATATAATACAAAAAAGAATTGGGTATATCTAAAATATTGTATAGAAGTATTTTTATGATGAAAATGAAATCCTAAATTTAAAATTAACTTTAAAATTAAATAACGTAATAAAGATTTTAAAAATAAAAAATATGAAGAGATACTAAAATAGAAAAAAAATTGGGCACATATATAATGTTATTATTTATAAAAATAAAATATTGAATATAATATAAAATTTAATAAGAAAAATATGTCCAATTGATTTTAAATTTTATATTCTATTTCCATCATTAATAAATATTCTATTTATCATACTTATTATTTAATATGTCAAATATATTTTTATATTCTATTTGTATGAAATATGTAATATTAAAATATTCACAATATAAAAACATTTCATTCACAATTTTTTTTATTTTATATTTTATTATTTACTTTTGACAAAATGTTTTAAAAATATAAATTTTTATATTATTAAAATGAAATATATTAAATATCTTAAATTTACCTTTCCTTATTTTCATTTAATATATTACCTTATTTCCTAGCAATGGCAATAACCGTGATTGTAGTCCCTAACAATCATAATTTCAAAAAGTTAAAACTAAGGGCCTTTTAAATAATAAATCATCAGATTGGGTCACGGTGAATTGACAAAATCAGTAATGTATGATAAAATTTTGTTTCTTTGATACCAAAGCCGTGTTTGATTAGAAAATTCTTGCCATAAACTACGTTCTTTTTAAAATGAAAAACTCAAATCCATAGCCATAGCACAAAAAAATGCAACGTGGCATCCATTAATTAATTAATTATACAAAGGGGCATTATATATATAAATAGACTCAAACAAAAAAAAAAAACATCACTTTAAAATATACCGAGTCCCCCAATTAAAACATTGGGAGAAGGGATGCCTACTTGGTAGAGATTTACGTACTCAACAAAAGCATTAATTGCAAATGAACAGTAAAACCAACAATGGGGTATAGCGTATTCAACTGCAGCAGCTCTGGTGACTTGGTGACGAAAACTACTCCTTTGTCGAGCAAAGGACTCACTCCATCATCAGAACTTCAGAACACGGCTATCAACACCGCCTCCCCGATCACATGTCCTTCAATGGCTTCCTCCACCTTATCTTTTGTAACCTGCACCCACATTTCATTAACATAACCCTCCTGCATGTCCTATACTTCTCTCTCGAGCGAGAACAGAGAGATAATATGGGCCTCTGATGGGCCCGCCCCGGCCCATCGTAAAATTTGTATTGTATTGACGAGTTGACGACCAACCTAAAACGTAGCCAGGTGCTCAGGTGCTGGACTAGTACACTGCACTGGAACCCCGTAGGTCCAGGCTGAGAAGTCAGATCAATTCAGTGATCATATTCATAATTAACCATCAGACCCATATGATTGATATAAGGATGTCTTTTTGAACAACATCCATTAATCCATATTGGATGGCTGTGATCATGCTCGGATCGATTTATTAAATTGTTCATCTTCATCCTATTTTAGGCTGGGAAAAGTCGGATCGATGTTACGTAACGTACCTTGTTACCCAGGTGCAATAACTCGTCCAAGGCGTAGAGTTTGAACTCGAATTTGTGCCCATGCGATGGAAGCTTGGGCAAGCGCCACCCACGGACCTTCCAGTCGTTGTTCCCTTCTTTAATCCCAGCAAATTCGCCTCCCGTATCCTCTTCCTTTCCAGAAAATCCTTCAGGGAGCCCCTTCAACGTTGGCGGTATGTTAACCACGACCCAGTGAGTCGTTGGAACGCTTGGCCCACTCGGCTCCGCCGGACCGTCCATATCCTGCACCACAAGCGCCAGAGACTTGGTATCCTCAGGCACGTTGTACCATTCCATCGGTGGAGAAATGTTCTTCAGAGCTCCTTGTCCCTCTCCCGTGTACTTTCGCGGTAACCTTCCTTCGTGATCTATCGCCGATGACACCAACCTAAACTCGTCACTCGCCATTACAACAAATCCTTCTTTATTTTTCACTACAAGAAACCACAGATCGAGGACTCGAGATGCTACCGGAAGAGTTGATGAATCCTCCTCCACCTCGGAATTGTTTGTTTTTATACAGTCATGGAGCTTATTGCGACCTTGTCGGGCACGTGGCCCTTACAAATTTTTGCGTTGTCAAGAGATAGAAATGCCTAGGTGTTAATATGTTACTTGTCTACACGTGTAATGACACGTGCCATCTATCGAGCTATTTATTTTCTTTATTTTTTTTAAGGAAACTAAAATATAGAATGTGATTATGTGAATTGTGAAAGGTCATCGGTCATCTAGGTTCTTCTGAGTTCCCTTTGGTCATCTCCACGAAATGATCAAGTGACAAACGCCAACGCGCTTACGTATGTCACCCTCCAAATACCATTTCTTTTGCCTTGCCAGGTGGCAAAAACATTAATCCAACTATGACAGAGAGAAAGAACGTTTCGCCTCGTATCAACTGTTATAGAAAACTGGCATTGTCGTCGTTAGGTACTTAGGTCCTAGGTTGGCAACATATACATTATTTAGAGGAAAAGATGATGTATTGATCTCAGTTTCAGATATCAAAGGATACACTGGCTGTCAAGAAATGAGGACAAATAGATTAGACAATCTATAGGTTGAAACTGAACAATAAAGTCTATGACATTGTTGAGTAGTGCATTCACTGCACAATTTATTTGAATATTTATTCTGTATTTTTTATGTTTATAATTTTTCTCATCTAAATTAATTAATTTATATATACATATTAAAATTTTGTTTGTGATTTTATGCATATAAGAATGAAATTTATTTATTACATAGTGAACTTTTATAATTACTTTCTTTTAATATTAATCTATCTTATTGAAATTTTATTTTTTAGTTTACTTCATGGTTATTATAGCCCTCTATGCCTAAATAAAACAATCTACCTCTGTAATACGCATATTTCCTACTTTATGTGTGTATACAACAAATTAAATTTATGGATTTATAAGTTCTTTATATATATTTTTGGCAGAATTCGTTTCTTTTAATTAATATGATATATTTAAATTTTATTTTATATTTGTAGTGTTTTCCTAACTTTTAAATGATGAAGAATTAATGCCAACATAAAAGGGGGTTCTATTAGAGTGGAGCAAAAGTGATCTCATTGAAGCAAAGCAAAACCTCATTTCACATGAAACAAGGGAAGTAAACACTGTTGCCTAATCGCCAAACCAAAGAGAGGTGAATTGAGTTCACCAAATAATTTTCACTTAAGGTCTCACAATTTCAAGAGTGTGTGAATGAATTAGGTGTTGTATTGCAAGATAATGAATGAAATATAGCATATTATTACAAGTAAGATGCAAGAATTAAAAACATAACAACACCAAAGATTTACAGGAATTCAGCTCTCCCAACTTGCAAATACAATCAAATAACAAGCAATAAGCAGTAATCTTTGCTTCTAAAAGGCTGATAAAACATTACAATCAAACTATCTCAGTATGCAAGGAGCACAATGTACGCTTGGGCTCAGTATGGCTTTTTGGAAGGCAATGTAATCTTGATTTTTCTCACTCAATACATTCAAGCTTAAGGGATTTCTTTCTCTTTTAGCTCATGGGAATCTCATGGGAATCTCTATCGAGTGAGTAATATATATTTTATTTTTTTTAATCAATTTGCAGTTTGCACACTATTTATTAGGGATGGCAACGGGGCGGGTAAGGGGCGGGGCACACACTCCCCGTCCCCACCCCGTAGCTAAAATGCCCGCACCCATCCCCGCCCCATACCCGGTATTGGGATGAAGACTCAACCCCATTCCTGGCCCCATTGGGAATCCCCGACATGTACCCGCCCCACAACCAATGATCTGGGGACGGGTAATCCCCGATATTTCCCCGCTCTGATGACTGTATTGAATAGCATTAAAAAATCAGAGTTGATTTAATTTGTTTATATTCAGATTGAAACCAGTTTAGACACAATTGGATATTGAATAGTATTAAAAAACCAAATTAAAAATGATCACATTACTGCATATACTATTGTTCAAAATTGACTCAAAATGATTTAGGAAAATTATCACATTACTTATCTACTATACTCTGCTTCTGTCCAACATTTTCGGGAAATAATTAACATAGAGGACAATGTATATAATGCCGTACAATAATACCAAGAGGGAAATAACATTGCACTAAATCGTAATTAACAAATCACACATTCTACAGGAAAAAAAAAAAGAATCCTGCTTGATGTAGCGTGATCTAGCTGCTTTCAGCTTGAGGTAAATTAACTTTCAGACCGACGGCGGACTGAACTTGTAAGGATATCAGAGAATCCGGGGATGCTGACCCGATGAGGTCGCTCCAATGCTTAAGTCAGTAGGCTAGTAGCAAGAAAATCACGCATACCTTGCACCCCCGGGGGGTGATGCCTTTATATAATGGAGTCATCGCGGGTTTTGCGGAGCAGTTCTGGGATCCTCGTCACAATGAGATCCATTTCCGCGATAATAGGAGATAGTGCTACCAACTGATAGGGTTTATCGAGTCCGCCCGAATCGGTCGAGGGAGATAACGCTGGCTGTTATAAGGCATAATCTCATGAAGCCCGGGAACCTTCGGAAGGATTTTTGAGATCCTCATAGTGGCATGTCGATATCCCCGAGTTGACGCCTTCAAGTCCCGAACTGGACTGAGTGTTGAAGTGCCTTGGCATCGAGGTATTCTTGTTGCGATCTAGTACTGAGGCGATCTCATTTCGAGGTGACCTTGTCGCGAGGTCATTTTAGCCCGGGGTAGATGGGTACCCGAGATCGTTCTCCTGCGAGCTGGTTGTGCTGAGTTGTCATCTATTAGTCAGGCCGTGTCCACGTGTCCCCCTGTTACGAGGTCAGGCCAAATCACCCTTCATCAATTGCCCCCCACTCCCCGAGCTAGGGGTCCAGACCTGGTGCGGGGAGTTCATGATGTGACAAGTGGATTTGGCTCGAGGTCCAGGCCGCTTTGTTGGATGAATCGTTGGTCGGACCAATTCGGCTACTCGACTCAACCAAGGATTACCTGGGTCACATCTAGTTTACACGCGGACGTCACACGATCTACAAACTCCGTGGACGTCAAAAAACGCGTTAAACCGATTTCAACCTCGGGGGTCGCGTAGCCGATTTTCTTAGGAGTTGTCGGATCGCTTTGATCTCGACCGTTGATTCTCCGGTACAGTGGCTATAAATAGGGGGACCCGAAACTCATTTTCTTCGCCATAAGTTCGTTAGCCTTCGGTCTAAGGTCGCATTCAAATTCCTTAGCTCGGGTCTTCCTCTTCGGTGTTTCTTCCCAGTTCGGTCTTTCTCCTTGGTGAGTCTTCCCTAGCTCTCCTCTTCGATTCAGTTTGTCTTTTTCATGTCTAGTTTCAGCTTTGATAGTCTTTTAGATGAGGCCGAGGTAGTCTTTTAGATGAGGCCGAGGTGAGTACCTCGGCCAAGATCGATAGTCATACCAAAGTTACTTCGGGTCTGGAAATGGTTTGTAGCCCTCCTAAGGCGCAACCACTCTGGGAGGCACAAGAGGCCTCTGGTAACTTGGCATCCACCTCACATCGAGGTCAGGTGCCAGACAACTTTGGCCCATCGATAATGATAGCGGACAGGCTCCAAGCCTTGATAGCTCAGTACAACCTCCCAAACGAGCTCATTTATAGTCTTCCGCTAGGCAACTTCCCTTGGGAGCATGATCACAACGAGATCGTGATCTTCGAGGAGTAGCTCGTAGCTGGTCTTTGTCTTCCATTGCACCCCACGATTGTAGAAATCTTGAAACTTTTTAACATTACCATAGACCAACTGCATCCAAACTCAATTCGCAATGTAATAGGGACCATCTCGCTTTTTCATGACTATAACCTACCCCTCGACCTCGATATCTTCTCTTCGATCCTGTCCATCAAGAAAAATGCCTCCTGTGTCCTTCCCGAGCATAGGCGGACCTATTACCTATTTCCTTGTCCAGGCTACAAGCTTTTGCACAAGCTCCAAAATAGGGTCCCGACCTGGAAGAGGGGTTACTTCGTGGTCTAAAACAATGAGGGATGGCCCTTCCCAACCCATCGAAGGGCGGTCATTCAGGATCCTGGTGTCAAACTGGACCTGAAAACAAGGGAAGCGCTCCAATCTTCGGTGGAGCTCAGCCTCAACTTCGCGGACTACGTGGTTGAAGACAAACTTGTACAGGCTGGCCTGAGCCCTGGTAGGTCGTCTCTGTTTGACGTCTTTCTTTTGCTGCAACTCTCATGAAGCTCACTGCAGATCAACTTCTTGGTCGGATGAAGGGGAAGAAGAAGCGAGCTGCCAAAAGGGCTCGCATCGAGTCACCGCAATCTACCATGCTTGAGTCACAGCTGTGGGTTCAATTCCCATAGACGACGCCAATTGATGGATCAATTTTTTGGGTGATGGCCAATTTTTTGTGCTAAGTACCTCGTTATTTGGTCTGCTTCCAAGTGGTCGATGACTCAGGCCGAAGTGGAGAACTTTGGCTGCCGAGCGTAATCGAGCTGGGTAGGCAAGGTGACGAGATGACTATAGTGACGAGCTGCCTATAAGGTGCCGGGCTGACCAGGTGGCGAGCTGCCTGTGAGGTGCCGGGCTGACCAGGTGTCGAGCTGCCTGTGAGGGGCCGAGCTACCTAGGTGTCGGGCTGACCAGGTGTCGAGTTGCCTGTGAAGTGTCGGGCTGACCAGGTGCCAAGCTGCCTGTGAGGTGCCGAGCTGGATTGATGAGCTTCGTTGCTCTTTAGAGACCTGCAAGGAATCAATGTCAGAGGACCCGGGGTGGCTAACCCGGCGAGATCGCTCCGATGCTTAAGTCAGTACTCTCATAGTAGACTGCAAGCTAAAAATCACAAAGTATGAGAGATAGAATATGCTTATTTGCTTACTTGCTTCCCTATGCCATTGGGGTTGGTGCCTTTATATAGGCATTGTTTGGCGTGGGCTTCACGCACCATATCCGAGATTTCTCAGAAATCGTCTAAGTGGTTCGAGATTCCCTGAGGTAATCGCCATGCACGTTGACCACCCTCCGGATCGTTCGACACGTGGACCAACTTCCAAGGATCGTGGGAGTGTTCGGATATGCATGCCGAATTTGTTGGCGAGCACGTCTCGTAGGTCACTAGGTCGTGCCGGGGCCAGGCTGCTAGGTCGCGCCTATGCCAGGCTGCCAATTCGCGCCAGGGCTAGGCCGCCAGGTCACGCCTGTGGCAGGTCGCGCCTGTGCCAAGCCGCCAGGTAGGACACCATCAACTTGGCTAAGGCAAATTATTGCCAAAGTGATTTTGGGTGTCACCTAATTGTTCCGAGGTGCCATGTGTCACAATATCATTGGAGGGCCAAATCCGCCCTCATCACTGCTCATAGGTAACCAGCAGATATAGAGAGATGACAAACATCCTCCAAAGAACAAAATTGCAGGAAAAACCAAATGCATGCCAGTCACTTTAGAGTGCCCAATTCCTCATAAATCATTAGAGAGAACAGTCACTTTGAATTTCATATGCAAGAGCATTTCTTGAAACACCAAAAGATGGAGCTCTGCCAAATGTGGAAAACACAGAAAAATGCTACATCAGCAATAAAAAATTATGATATTTTTTTCTGTTATTTGACCAAGAAAAAAAATGAACAGCAATCTAATAGCAGATTTGATGGTTCAACTGGTTGATTTGCTTTGTGAAATTATCAAAATCACCCATATGGTGAATTCTCCCTGTCACAAGGGGTCACCGGTTGATATACAAAAGTTATAAATAGTAAATCAATGTATAAGATAAAAATAATTATTTTTTTATTTTCTTTATTTTAAAAGTAATGAGGTAGACTCGGATCAAATCCGAATCAGAACTGAGACCCCACCGACCCACCCCCACCATCCATTTAAATTTCGGGTCAGATTTGGATTTGAAGTACCAATAGTTGGATCAGTTTTGGATGTGGTTGGATCTGAATTGAATCCAACCTGATTATAGCCACAAGTGTAATAAAGACAAGTCTTTGCTAACAGGTTGTTCAAGACAAGTCTTTCTCCTAAGCAAATTCCCACCATAAAGATATTCAAGTGGGATGGCCTCACTTAGATGAATAGAAGACAATCAATGAATTGGAATTTGAAAGTATGATTTAAGTTTGTTGAGAAGCCAATTTTTAGGCTTATCATGATTTGAGTTGGGATGCAAATTTTGTAGTGTTTGAAGGTGCAAATTGAACCTCTCTAGCTCAGGTTTTATACTGGACTGTAGTTAATATGCACGTGCAAGGAACATATGTTTACAAAGTAGTTGTTGTTTTAAGAGTTTGCCCAGAACATCATTGAACCAAAAGTAGTAATTAATGAAAGGAGAAGTGCAAGGGCTTCATTACCCATTACCCAGAAGCAAAAAATTGCTCTATATACCAGTAAATGAACTAAGAAACAAAATATTTCAAGGTATTGATTATCCTGTTTTTTAATGCAGCAGATTACCCTGTACATCATCAGCAGATAGAATTGGTAATCACATGCCATTCAACTTTTCAGAGAGTAATTGAATTGGTTTCATTCACAGCCTATAATGGGAATCTATAGATCTAGCAGCTGGGATTTCAGAGAGTAGCTTAAGACATATTGTTACCTTTAACCATATTGTAGCTCAAGGAAAAGATCCACTTACCCTGGACAACAAGAAGGATATTTGAAATATGTTATGCTTGCTGGAGAGAAGATTTTCTCTGAGGTTCTGTTTGTAGATTGCTGCATTTAACACATGCTTGTTGCTGTAAAATATTTGCTTTCTTAACCCAATTTTATCTAAGGAAATTCTACAGATTGTAGATCAAGCACATGCTGTCATTTTAGCAGGGGGCACTCCGCACTCTGCAGCCCATAGAGGAGACAAGGGAACGACTATTCCCATGGTTACCGCCTGAACAGTTGAAGTTTAGTTTTTGTAGGAGCTTTGCATGCATTGTTTTAATTTTACTGTATCTTATTACACGGTTTACATGCTTCAGGGATGTGAAAAGTTGAAGGGAATGAGGGAGTGAGTCAGTGAGAGAAAGGAAGACGTGTGATTTTTTCCTTGAGCTACTCATTTTCGGCTGTGTGATAAGAAAAAAACAAACTGTAAATCTGTAAAGCTGTAATGGGTACCAATCTGAAAAAACACAGAAGAATGAAGGAAGAATGGGAGTCTAGGAAGTCTGCTGCTACGGTGGCGGCGGCGCCCGGCGGTCAGCGGACGAACGGAGAGCAAGAAAGATCGAATGAAAGTTGCAGATGCAGCAGACTGAGAAGGTAAGAAGTCTTGAAGACGAAGGCTGAACTGAAGGATTGCAGAGTGCAGACTGAGCCGCACCTCCGTGCAGTGTGCTACGGCGGTCGGCGGTTGTGCGAAGGTTGAAGACTTGAAGGACTCTGAGTCTCCAAGACTGTAGCTAGCGATTCTACGAAGGGTGACCTGTTGAACAGCCGAAGGAAGACGAAACACAGTAAACACTAAACACCGAACAAAATAACTCGACTCCGGTTAATACGTTTTAACACACATATATAAGGGTATATTTGTAAATAAAAACCTGGATCGGGTTGGGTTTGGTGATTTAAAGGCAGACCCCATCCCCGCCCCGTCCCGGTCCGGGGAAAAAGAAAATTCCTCAAACCTGACCCGTAAACATTTGTGACCGGGAAAATTCGCCCCGAATGGGGCGGGTTGGATCAGGGACCCGATTATGTGGGTAAAATTGCCACTCCTACTATTTATCTGAGGTGTATGCCTCACCAAGTTGAGGGGCAGGCAATGAGCATGAAATCTGAAGTAGAAACCCAATGACAAGGCCACGAGACTGCCTTTTGGCTTTGCCTTGTCTCATAACCTCTTAAAATGGAGGGTGTTTGGTTTCATTTATATTTATTGAATAAGCGTTTTGTACTTGTGTGGCTGTAAAATCGAGAAAAGTAATTAACGATGGCGTTTATGACACATAGGCACTATTAGACATCACATCAGCAAAATGCCAATAAATGCCTACTCATTTCAAGAAGCTTTAAAATAAAACTTTTTGAAACGGGAGAGTTGCATAGAAATCGATGTTTGTTTACATATGAATGCAATTAATGAGGCAAGGCCTTTATTAACGGGGCACCTATGTGACAGCATTTACTCAATAAATGTAAACGGAACCAAATACATACATAATAAAGATTGGTTCAAAGGAAGGCATTCATTTTCCCTAAACACAACCTAGTTAGGTTCAAAAACAATGGACAGAGTGTACAGAAGTCATGATTAAAATGGGTTTGGCAAAGACAACCCCATAATACTAGAGGTGTAACATGGGCCAAGTTAACCCAAATCTCATTATATATATTAAAGGAAGGTCTTCAAATTATCGCCCCCACCCTTCAGACACATGGCCTTACAATATTCAGTTATGAGAGAGTTCATTCAGTTCCCCCATTCACACACGTGGCCATACAATACTTCATGTAGAGAGAGTTACACAGCTAGTAGGTCATGTACCTATTTTTTAGCAAACCAAAACGTTTCATTGTAATATGTACTATGCACTTCTGTATTGAATTCAATTTGCCTAAAACTGCAATTTTAGAGAAAATAGAAATTCAATCAGGTTCCTCAAGCTGCAACTTCAAGGAAGCGGGGATTCAATCTAATTAGACTACAACTTCAGAGAATCGGTAATTCAATCCGGTTAGTATATTTACATGCTCTGTTTTTTAGTTTTTTAGTGTTTTATATTCTGTTCAATACGAAATTAATTGCTTGCTTCAGTAAGTTTTAACAATTTTAGCCTTTCAATATCTGTTCACTTCTTAATTCATTGCTGCTCCTTCATTACTGTTTTAATTATAAGTTTTATACTTGATGAAGGGAAATTTGGCCCGACCTCGCGATCGCTCGACACGTGGCAAAGGCAAACAGCTCGGGACAGTAGAGCACCCAAAGCGAACATCGGAAGCAAGTCCAAATTCACTACCGAGCCCGAACTCTAGACCGCTGTACTTAGTCCGAGCTCCTTATTAAGAGCGAGCTCCCTGTCAAAGGTCCGAGCTCCCTAAAACCTGAGCTCCCCAAGTTCGAGCTCGGTACTAGGAGCCCGAGCTCCCTAAGAACCCGAGCTCCCTACTAGGAGCCCGAGCTCCCTGATTAAGAGCGAGCTCCCTGTCAAAGGTCCGAGCTCCCTAAGAACCCGAGCTCCCTAAATCCGAGCTCCCTACTAGGAGCCCGAGCTCCCTGATTAAGAGCGAGCTCCCTGTCAAAGGTCCGAGCTCCCTAAAACCTGAGCTCCCCAAGTCCGAGCTCGGTACTAGGAGCCCGAGCTCCCTAGGAACCCGAGCTCCCTAAATCCGAGCTCCCTACTAGGAGCCCGAGCTCCCTGATTAAGAGCGAGCTCCCTGTCAAAGGTCCGAGCTCCCTAAATCCGAGCTCCCTACTAGGAGCCCGAGCTCCCTGATTAAGAGCGAGCTCCCTGTCAAAGGTCCGAGCTCCCTAAAACCTGAGCTCCCCAAGTCCGAGCTCGGTACTAGGAGCCCGAGCTCCCTAAGAACCCGAGCTCCCTAAATCCGAGCTCCCTACTAGGAGCCCGAGCTCCCTGATTAAGAGCGAGCTCCCTGTCAAAGGTCCGAGCTCCCTAAGAACCCGAGCTCCCTAAATCCGAGCTCCCTACTAGGAGCCCGAGCTCCCTGATTAAGAGCGAGCTCCCTGTCAAAGGTCCGAGCTCCCTAAAACCTGAGCTCTCCAAGTCCGAGCTCGGTACTAGGAGCCCGAGCTCCCTAAGAACCCGAGTTCCCTAAATCTGAGCTCCCTACTAGGAGCCCGAGCTCCCTTTTAAGTGCAAGCTCCCTACTGAGAGCCCGAGCTCCCTGCAAGGAGCACGAACTATACTGGGCCCCAAGCCTCACAAAGCTGACCCGGGCTGACCCGTGACAGCTCGGAACGCTCCAAACCGAACTCAAGGCACCTCGCTCGCCACTCCAACACTTCACTTCCAAAGCACCAGGCCAGCCAAACGTACCCGACACCAAGGGCGTCTGTATCCAAGGGCGACGTACCTGACTGATTTGAGATCTGATGCCTGACAGCCGCATTTCAAACGGCTTCCTGCCTCCGCCACCTGCGACCGTCGTCACTAGCCACAGAGGTGGCTCCGACAAAAGGAACAGTGGCGGTTCTGTCCGACCAGAGGAAATGGCACCCGAACTGGCAGGAGTTCAGAAGTAATCATGCCCGACCTGACGGAGGCTTGGAAGTGAGTGCGCGAGGTGGTTATAAAAGGCTTCTACCCCCCAGGGACGAGGTATGCTAACTCTCGCGCTATCTGGTTATTCTTGCCTTTGAAGGATTCTAACTTGAGCTTCGGAGCCCTTACGCCGGGTTCTCCCCGGAGCTTCTCTTCTCCTCCCGTTTCAGGTCCCTGTTACTCAGTTCAGAGGCAAGATCATCGACAGCTAAGACCGGCCAGATCGTGCATCATCAATTGGCGCCGTCTGTGGGAACGCTTCAAAAAGCCTCCCTCCAAACTTTCGTATCCTTTCCCTCTTCCCTGAAAAACTCATTACTTATGGCCTCATCCAGCAACGCCGGACGCGGCACAGAGACAAACACCACCGGGGAACAGCTCCAAGTTCCCGTGGTGTGTGTAGGGCAGTTCACCATCCCCCTCACGGTGGATGGAATCCCCAATCTAACTACGCCACAAGCAGTGGCACCTGTAAGCCTGCCCTCCGCAAACATCTCCTTCCCTCTTCCCATCGAGACCACCTTCACAGAACCAACCGCCGTCCCCCTGGCAGCTAGCCAGAATCGGTTGGACGACTTAATGCAATGCATGCGGGCAATGCAAGCCCAGATGCAGCAGTTCCAGCAACACCAGCTTCACCAACACCAAGTGTTGCACAACCTCTCCCAGTACCACTATCAGCAGCAGTTTCCCCAACTGACACCAAACCAACCACCGCTTCCACCTCGCCACCCTGCCCCGAAGCCAGTAAAGGCCTCTCCGCAGGATGGGCGCCTTCACCAAGGAAAGGCCTCCAAGCCCTAGAATCCCCCGAACAGCCAGGCCTCGTCCCCGGGCCGGAGAGAAAGAAAAGTCATCCCCGCCTCGCGGCTCGCAGGCGGATCAGGAACCTCGCCCGCGAGGTCAGCACCTCGGGTCTCAAAACCGGAGTCCCCACTGATGGAAAACCGATTCGGCGCACTGGCAGCAACGGACTACCAGAATTCCGAGCCCATCGAGCTCGGCAACACGGAGGCCAGCAGCGCCAGCACAAGACCCACTCAGCAGCGAAGACGCCATCGAAGTCGACGAACTGCCACCCGCGTCCTATCCGAGCTCAGAGGCAAAGGCGAGGCGAGCTCGAACGAGGTAGGAATCGCCCCGATTCTCTCAGTTCCTTCCCCCCTCGCCTCAGAACTCCTGGCAGTCCCCTTGCCTAAAGATTTCAAGCTCCCGCCCCTAGACAAGTACGACGGATCCTTCGACCCCAACGACCATGTGGACGCTTTCCAGTCCCAAATGCACCTCGCCAGGGCCAGCGAATCATGCATGTGCGTGGCCTTCACCACCACCCTCAAGGGGGTAGCCCGCACTTGGTACAGGAACCTGGCCTCCGGATCGATAAAGTGTTGGGCTCAGTTCGTGCAGGTCTTCACTGCACACTTTGTTACCAGCAAACGGTGCCCCAGAGCAGAGGAGAGCATCTTCGGAGTAGTCCAAAGGGAAGGAGAACCCATACGGGGCTACATCAAACGATTCAACGAGGCATGCTTACAGATACCTCGGTTAGACCTCGCGGTACAGCTCGCCGTAGCGAAAAGAGGGGTGACGCACAAGGAATTCAAGTGGCACATGGTAGCTAATCAGCCCGCGACCGTGGCCGAGTTCCTCAAGCTCGCGGACAAGTTCATGAGGACGGAGGAGGAAATCAACCAAAGAAGCGAGGGCGGAAATGAGAAAAGAAAGAGGGACGGCGAGCCCTCTAGCTCGGCCGACCGGAAAAACACGGCCCGGGACCCGAAACCGAACCAGTCGTTCCGAGCTCCCACCCCGAGCTCGGACGGATTACATGCCACTGAACACAAGGCGGACCGAGATCCTAATGACGATCAAGGACGCCCCCTTTGTGAAATGGCCACCTCGCCTAAAGGGAAATCCGAACGAAAGAAACAAGAACTTGTATTGTAGTTTCCATAGGGACCACGGTCACAGTACCGAGCAGTGCAATAACCTCCGAGACGAGATAGAGGGGCTCATCCGTCGCGGATACTTAAGGAACTTTGTACAGCACAACAATAATAGAAATAAAGCGGATCAGCTGGGCGAGCACTTAAAAGACGCCCCGGAGACTAGCAGCAGGCCTGCCGAACCGATGCAGCGACAGCCACCGGCAGAAAGGCCAGTGCGGGGAACCATCCACGTAATTGTGGGAGGTTCAGTGGTGGCGGGGTGCACATCAGCGGCAGCTCGGACCTCAGTTCGCGAAGCGGTCCTCGAGGAGCGGAACCCCCCGAAGAGGCCGAAGACCGAAGAGCCGATCCTTTTCACAGAAGACGACGCGCGGGGAGTTCGCTACCCTCACGACGACGCATTCGTCGTTAAACTCAGGATCAGCGACTTCAAAGTTAGGCGCGTACTCGTAGATACAGGCAGCTCGGCGGACATCCTATTCAAGTCGGCATTTGATCAGCTACAGCTGCCAAGGAGCGAACTAAAACCTGCGAGCACTCCCCTGGTGGGCTTCAGCGGGGAGGAAGTCAGGCCCCTTGGGAAGATAACGGTGTCCGTGGAAGTTGGCACATGGCCTTGTGCGGTCAGACTCAAACACGATTTTCTGGTGGTTGCGACCCCCTCCCCATACAACGCCATAATAGGACGACCAATCACGCATATCCTGCGGGCGGTGGTCTCTACCTATTACTTGGCAATGAAGTTCCCTACGGACTTCGGTGTGGGGGTAGTGCGGGGCGACCAGCTCAAGTCCCGCAAGTGCTACGTCGCCGCCCTAAAGGGCAAGTCCAAGCCGGCCGGCGACCTCGACCTGGAGCGGCCTACAGAGCAAGGCGAAGAACGAGCCACGCCGACAGAAGAGACAGTCGCGATCCCGACCTTACCTACGGACCCATCTCGCGCACTCCAAATTGGTGCTTCTGTCAAGGAACCCCTACGGGCCGAACTGGTAAGTTTTTTACTCCAAAATTTAGATATTTTTGCGTGGTACGCGGCCGAAATGCCCGGTATTGACCCTAGTCTTATAACTCACAAACTCAACACTGACCCTTTAGTCAGACCCGTTAGACAGAAGAAACGGAACTTAGCCCCGGAGCGCTTCGCGCACTCCAAATTGGTGCTTCTGTCAAGGAACCCCTACGGGCCGAACTGGTAAGTTTTTTACTCCAAAATTTAGATATTTTTGCGTGGTACGCGGCCGAAATGCCCGGTATTGACCCTAGTCTTATAACTCACAAACTCAACACTGACCCTTTAGTCAGACCCGTTAGACAGAAGAAACGGAACTTAGCCCCGGAGCGCTGGAGAGCGGTCGACGAGGAAGTCGAAAAGCTCCTCGCGGCAGACTTCATAAGGGAAGTCCATTACCCGAGCTGGGTGGCCAACCCTGTGCTGGTGAAAAAGGCGAACGGCAAGTGGCGCATGTGCGTCGACTACACCGACCTGAACCGAGCTTGCCCGAAAGACTGCTTCCCCCTTCCTAGGATCGACCGTCTAGTGGACGCGACCTCGGGACACGAATTGCTAAGTTTCCTGGATGCCTACTCAGGCTACAACCAAATCCGGATGGACCAGTCCGACGAAGAAAAAACCAGCTTCATAACCGAATTCGGTATATACTGTTACAAGGTCAAGCCCTTCGGGTTAAAAAACGCCGGGGCGACCTTCCAAAGACTTGTAAATAAGCTGTTTCGGCCCCTGATCGGCACAAAGATAGAGTGCTATGTAGACGACATGGTCGTCAAAACACAGTTTTCACAAGAATTAATACAAGACTTAGATTCTGTCTTCCAAATCCTACGTCGGTATAACATGAAATTAAACCCCAACAAATGCGTCTTCGGCGTCACCTCGGGCAAGTTCCTGGGCTACGTTGTCAATCGACGTGGCATCGAGGCCAACCCAGACAAAGTACAAGCCATCCTAGATATGAGACCACCCCGGAAAATAAAAGAAGTCCAAAGGCTGAATGGCCGCATAGCCGCCTTGAGCCGCTTCATGTCCAAATCGGCAGACCGCTGCCTACCCTTCTTCAAAGCGATCAAAGGCCAAGGGTTCGAGTGGACCCAAGACTGTCAGCTCGCGTTTGACGAGCTAAAAGGCTACCTCGCCAAAGTACCAACCTTAGCTCGGCCTGAGGAAGGCGAAGTCTTGGAGCTATACCTCTCGGCCAGCGACGAGGTGGTCAGTTCGGTACTAGTAAAGGAGGCAGACCGGGTCCAACGACCCATATATTACGTTAGTAAAATCTTGCAGGGAGCAGAAACAAGGTACCCGCAGATAGGAAAACTAGCGTATGCTCTGGTGATAGCAGCACGGAAACTCCGCCCGTACTTCCAGGCCCACACCGTCATCGTCCTGACCAGAAAACCTCTGAGGCAAGTCTTACTCAAACCCGAGGTTTCCGGCCGGCTGACGAAGTGGTCCATTGAGCTCAGCGAGTACGATCTCCAGTACAAGCCAAGAACTGCCATCAAGGCCCAAGCCTTGGCAGATTTTATCGCAGAATGCACGTTTAGCCTCGAAGCCCCTGAGCCGGTAGAGCCCGAGATCCCCAGTTCGGGCAAACTCGGAGCTCCCGAGCCAAACGAGTCCGAACCCCGCGAAGTAGCAGCCAGTATGGCATCCCTCCTGGTTAGACCAAGCGCGAACTGGGAGGAGGAGCCTTGTATCCTTCACGTAGATGGCTCCTCGAACCAACAAGGCAGTAGGGCTGGAATAGTGCTACGCGGCCCGGGCGGAACAAAACTGGAATACGCACTACGCTTTGAGTTCGCGGCATCCAACAACGAGGCAGAGTACGAGGCACTGATAGCCGGGCTAAACCTAGCTCGCGAGGTCGGGGCAAAGCACGTGGTTATCTGCAGTGATTCCCAGCTCGTGGTCAACCAAGTTACAGGCGAGTACGAAGCACGCGAACTCACTTTGATTGCGTACTCGGCAAAAGTAAAGGAAGCTCTGCTCAATTTCCAATCACACTTCATCAAGCAAATCCCGAGGTCAGAGAACGCTGAGGCCGACGCCCTGTCCCGACTGGCTAGCACGAGCCACAACGCCAGGAGAACCGTGTACATAGAAGACTTGCCTCGGCCCAGCATTCTCGGTGGGGCAGAAGAGGTCGCTCCCGTCACCGAAGCGGAGCCGAGCTGGATCGACCCACTCGCGAGCTTCCTGTTAGACGGAACACTCCCCGCGGACCGCAACACAGCCAAGAGGGTGCAGCGCCAGGCAGCCAAATACGTCATGATAGACGAACGGTTGTACCGACGATTCTACACGCTCCCCTATCTGCGATGCTTGCGCCCAGCCGAAGCCGAGCTGGTACTCCGCGACATCCACGAAGGCTTGTGTGGCGGACACCTGGGGGGCAGAGCCCTCGCCCAAAAGGCACTTCGACAAGGATACTACTGGCCAACGATGAAGGCAGAGGCAATCGAGCTCGTCAGAAAATGCGGCAAGTGTCAGAAGCACGCCAGCATCGACCATCAGCCCGCTGCCGACCTCAAATACCTCACCAGTCCATGGCCCTTCGCCCAATGGGGCATCGACCTCCTGGGGCCATTCCCACCAGCGACAGGCGGGAGGAAATTCCTAGTGGTGGCAGTAGATTATTTCACAAAGTGGATAGAAGCCGAACCCCTGGCAATAGTTACAGCTCGAAACATACAAAACTTCTTTTGGAAGAACATCGTATGTCGCTTCGGACTACCTCGGGTACTAATCTCCGACAATGGCAAACAGTTCGAAGACATCAAGTTCCAAGAATGGTGCCAAAGTATGGGAATTAGTCAAAACTTCACATCAGTCGCACACCCGCAGGCAAATGGCCAAACAGAAGTAATGAACAGAGCCATCCTCCGCGGACTAAAAACGCGATTGGACCGAGCCAAAGGTTTATGGGCAGACGAACTACCAAGTGTTTTATGGGCACACCGAACCACGGAAAAGACCGCCACGGGTGAGACCCCCTTTAACCTCACCTATGGCATCGAAGCAGTGATCCCGGCAGAAATCGAAGTGCCTACGTTACGACTGGAAGCATATGACGAACGGACAAACGAGGGCGAGTTGCGCACCAACCTCGACCTACTAGACGAAGTGAGAGACCTCGCGCACATCCGAACTGCGGCTTACCAACAAAAGGTAGCTCGGTACTACAACGCGCGAGTAAAAAAGAGGAACTTCCGCGTCGGCGACCTGGTTCTCCGTAAGGTCATGGTGCCCGAACCCGGCATAGGGAAACTGGGACCGAACTGGGAAGGACCCTACAGAGTAATGAAAACACTCGGTGGGGGAGCGTACGAGCTCGGAACCCTAGAAGGGAAACAAGTACCCCGAGCATGGAACGTCGTCAACTTGAGAAGGTACTATCTATAGGCCACCAAAGCAAGTACACCGAAGTCATTTCATTAAACAAACTGACGGACCGAAATGGTCAGTTCGGCAAAAAATATAAGCTCGAAGACACCAGTAGAACAAAAAGACGTTTCATTTCAAAACAGGTGTACATTTCGTTTCATTTTACAAGCCCGGGGCTACTTCATCATTATCAGAAGCCTCTCCGACAATGCCCGAAGGACCTGCCTCCCCCTCGGAGTCTGGTTCGGCATCCGCGGCATTAGCCATCTCCGGAGTGATGCGCGAAGTGGATATGGCGCTGGTATCGAGGTCGGGGTACGTATTCCGGATCATCCACCGACTTAGCTTGAAACCCCTCCTGTAGGAGTCTACCATCAGGTCGTCGAAATCCGGCGAAGCAATGTAATCGCTGACAGCCTTCTTCTTCGCGTCTTCGATGCCCTGAGAGAAGATCTGAGTCCTCTCCCTGATATCCTCCTGAAGATATTCGACCTGGTGCTCCAAGTCCAGCTTCATTTCCGCCATACGCTGCACCACCACCCCCATGGCCTCGGCGTCCCTCTGAGACCTCGCCTGCCTAGACCGCGCACGACGAGCAGCAGCATCAGCAGCACGAGCATTTTCCTCGGCAGTCCGGGCATTCTCCTCGGCAGCCCAAGCAGCCTCCTCGGCAGCTCGCGCCTGCCGCGAGCATTTCTCCACCTGGTTCGCCAAGGCGTGAATGGAAGAGTTCACCTATCAAAGGAAAAGGAGATCAGAGACGAATGAAAAAATAGAAGCTAAGCTCGGAGGCAGGCCACTTACCACCATGGCATGAGTAACGGCACGGCAGGCCACTTGGTGTAGAGGGAGCTCGGTCCACGCCGCGACTTCCTCAAGAAACGTCGCCTCCCTACTCCGTTGAAGAGCATGCACGGGCGACAGCACGCTCCTGAAGTCCTCCGGGGCCTTCGAGCCCGACGGCCCAGCTCGCATATGAGCGGACTCGGAATAAGCGGGAGCCCCTGTGTGTGTGGTTTCAGCATAAGGAGCCCCCGCCGGCCCCTGCATGGGAGGAACCATCTCGGGCTCCTCTGTCGGACAGTCCGGCACCTCGGGCTCCGCAGCCCGGGATGGCTCAGCGCGAGCTCGCTTGGCCACCGGCTTTCTCCTCTTCATCCATTCGAATAAGTGCGCGCCTCGTGACCCTCGTGAATCCATTGTACCTGCGAAAAGGAGTTCGGCATCAGCAAGACGTAAGCGAAGAACAAGACAAGATCACTAGGGAAAGAACCTACCCGAACTCAGGCCCGCAGCAATAAGCTTGGCCTCCGTCAGATACCATTGGCAATCCAGCCCAAGCCGCGCCCATTGCCGAAGGCCCTCCGCCGTCTCCTCATCAAGTGTGACGCCGGAATCAGGAGCGGCCACCCCCCAGCCGGTCTGAAACGGCCACCCCATCGCACTTCGCACCCCGAAATAGTCCCACTTTCACGCCGGGACCTTATTGGGGAGTCCGTGTAAGAGCTTGAAGCCCGGGCGAGGGGACAGGTAGTATGCCCGCCTATGCCCAGGGAGGGGACCCACTTGCTTTTTCAACATCAAGATGGAAGAAAAAATCTCCAGATCCAGAGGGAAGTTCTCGTCGCAAAATAAAGAGATCGTTCCCACTAAGTTCCTAATAGAGTTCGGGTGAAGCTGGCCAACCGTCACACCGAAGTGGTTTAGGACCTCGACAACAAGAGGGTGGAAGGGCAGTCGCAGCCCCGCGGCAAGCTGTTCCCGGAAAATCACCATCTCATCGGGGCCATGTTCCCAAGGAAAGCTCCCCGTTGGGATAAAATAACCGTACTCACTGGGCAAATTATAGTAGTCTACGAGGGTTTGAAGTTCGTCAAGCGTCATGGTCGAAGGGCCGAACTGATCTACAACCCGGCCACGGCGGGAGGTGGATGCCGACCTACCCGAAGCACCTCAGGTGGTAGGCCCGACCCCTCCCTCAGGACCTACATCGGGCTCGCTCGAACTACCGTGGGACGCAAACTGGTTCGTGGAACCCACATCAGACCCGCTTGAAAAGTCTGAACCATCCAAACCAGACATCGCGAAATGGAACGGGACTCCAAAAAAAATACTCACCCGGGAAGAAGACAAGCAAGACCTGAGGCGCGAGCTGAAAAGCCTGGACGCGAGCTGAAAAGCCAAGACGCAAGCTGAAAAGCCTGGACGCGAGCTGAAAAGCCTGGACGCGAGCTGAAACTTAAGGCTCGAGCTCAAGATATACGACAATAGCAAGGACGGGCCCCCCCTGCGCACTATTTATATCCACAGCGTACGGAAAGCGACGGCCCAGATCAAAGCCAATCCAACAGCCCACAACCGCGCTAGGACGCACGTCTTCCAAAAACCAATCGGCGCACGTCTTTTAGAGACTGACGGAACGTCGCGCACGTCTTGTCAGAGGACAGGTGTCGGCACGCGTCTTCCTGAAACTGACGGAGCAACGGCGCACGTCCCCTCGCAATAAAAGCGTCTGCAGCGTAACTCTCGAATAACTGACATCACGACTTCCGAACGCGCGCCCCTTTTTGAAAATCAAATTAGAGCAAGCGCGCTCAGCACGGACCAAAAACCCTCCTGCTACCTTGCAAACTCCCCGCGCCAAGACGGAACCATCGTCGCAGGGAGTGGGGGGCAATTGATGAAGGGAAATTTGGCCTGACCTCGCGATCGCCCGACACGTGGCAAAGGCAAACAGCTCGGGACAGTAGAGCACCCAAAGCGAACATCGGAAGCAAGTCCAAACTCACTACCGAGCCCGAACTCCAGACCGCTGTACTTAGTCCGAGCTCCTTATTAAGAGCGAGCTCCCTAAAACCCGAGCTCCCCAAGTCCGAGCTCGGTACTAGGAGCCCGAGCTCCCTAAGAACCCGAGCTCCCTAAATCCGAGCTCCCTACTAGGAGCCCGAGCTCCCTGATTAAGAGCGAGCTCCCTGTCAAAGGTCCGAGCTCCCTAAGAACCCGAGCTCCCTACTAGGAGCCCGAGCTCCCTGATTAAGAGCGAGCTCCCTGTCAAAGGTCCGAGCTCCCTAAAACCTGAGCTCCCCAAGTCCGAGCTCGGTACTAGGAGCCCGAGCTCCCTAAGAACCCGAGCTCCCTAAATCCGAGCTCCCTACTAGGAGCCCGAGCTCCCTGATTAAGAGCGAGCTCCCTGTCAAAGGTCCGAGCTCCCTAAGAACCCGAGCTCCCTAAATCCGAGCTCCCTACTAGGAGCCCGAGCTCCCTGATTAAGAGCGAGCTCCCTGTCAAAGGTCCGAGCTCCCTAAAACCTGAGCTCCCCAAGTCCGAGCTCGGTACTAGGAGCCCGAGCTCCCTAAGAACCCGAGTTCCCTAAATCTGAGCTCCCTACTAGGAGCCCGAGCTCCCTTTTAAGTGCAAGCTCCCTACTGAGAGCCCGAGCTCCCTGCAAGGAGCACGAACTATACTGGGCCCCAAGCCTCACAAAGCTGACCCGGGCTGACCCGTGACAGCTCGGAACGCTCCAAACCGAACTCAAGGCACCTCGCTCGCCACTCCAACACTTCACTTCCAAAGCACCAGGCCAGCCAAACGTACCCGACACCAAGGGCGTCTGTATCCAAGGGCGACGTACCTGACTGATTTGAGATCTGACGCCTGACAGCCGCATTTCAAACGGCTTCCTGCCACCGCCACCTGCGACCGTCGTCACTAGCCGCAGAGGCGGCTCCGACAAAAGGAACAGTGGCGGTTCTGTCTGACCAGAGGAAATGACACCCGAACTGGCAGGAGTTCAGAAGTAATCATGCCCGACCTGACGGAGGCCTGGAAGTGAGTGCGCGAGGTGGTTATAAAAGGCTTCTACCCCCCAGGGACGAGGTATGCTAACTCTCGCGCTATCTGGTTATTCTTGCCTTTGAAGGATTCTAACTTGAGCTTCGGAGCCCTTACGCTGGGTTCTTCCCGGAGCTTCTCTTCTCCTCCCGTTTCAGGTCCTTGTTACTCAGTTCAGAGGCAAGATCATCGACAGCTAAGACCGGTCAGATCGTGCATCATCAATACTGTTTAGAAATGATCACCGACTATGCCTGACCGCCAATGGCCAAGAGCTTTATAGGATACACGTTGTTTTCGGAATGCAGTAGGAACCAGCGCCTGAGAAGATGATGGATCAACTAAGTCAAAAACAACTGTGTATTCGGCCGACAACCGGTGGTCATTTATGCCCAGTCACCAGTGGTTGGGAATTTCATTATTGTGGCTTCCATTAAACGACGGTGAATGCAGTTCACCGGCAGCTGAGATCACAACCCAATTACATTTTCCTTTTTTGTTTTGATTTTTTCTTCTTTCCTTCTTATTCTTTTCTGTTATTTCAAATATTTAACACATATTTTTGTTGAAATGGGTGATAAACCACCCTTCTTTGGCCTCTCGACGGCCGTTGTATATATGTTTTTTGCCGTCGCTATGTCAAGTTAAGAGTTGAGTGATCCGGGTCTGTATCGAATTTGAATTTGAACTCCACTTATTAGCTAATAGGTTTGGCTTAGTCGGTTATATGGACATAAGCCGACCCAATTTCCAAGAGACCCAGGTTTAATGCATTTAAACCAATTGCCGGAGTAATTAATGATTAATATTAATTAGTAACATTTAACATTAATTAAATCAGTTAGGTATTAAACCAAACCCGGTTTAAGTCATTACTGATAATTAATAACAATGTTAATAATAATAATTAATGATTAAGATTTATTAATAATAATTAACATTAATTAAATAAGTTAGGTATTAAACCAAACCCGGTTTAAGTTATTAATGATAATTAATAACAATGTTAACAGTAACTATTTAATAGTCATATTTAATATGATTCAATTTCCAACAGACCCGGTTTTCATGGTATATTGATAATTAATTAATATATTATTAACATTACAGATTTTATAATCACTAATTATATAACTTTATAAATAGTTGTATTTAATTAATAGAAATTACTTGCTGAAAATTACTGATTTCCGTTATTTAATTTCAGAATGTGTGCCTAAATTAATTATTTAAATAAATGATAACTTTAAAATTAATAACTAATTAAAATAATAATAAATATAAATTCCATAATTAAAACTTATTGATAAATATTCATTGGAAAATTTATTTCAAAAAAATATAAATTTACTTTCTTTACATTTACATTAAATTTGATATTAGCAGTAATTTTTTTAGAATGAAGTATATTAATATTTTCAGTTATTTTGGTTAATTATTATTGAAAAATTAATAATTAATTAAAATATTAATAAATATACTTGCTAAGAATTATCGATTTCAGTTATTTAATTTCAGAATGTGTGCCTAAATTAATTATTTAAATAAATGATAACTGGAAAATTAATAACTAATTAAAATTTCATTGGAAAATTCATTTCAGTAAAATTAAATTTATTTCTTTAACATTGACATTAATTTTCATATTATAACA
This sequence comes from Nelumbo nucifera, assembly GCF_055504915.1. Classification (NCBI taxonomy): domain Eukaryota; kingdom Viridiplantae; phylum Streptophyta; class Magnoliopsida; order Proteales; family Nelumbonaceae; genus Nelumbo; species Nelumbo nucifera. The sequence continues at coordinate 46,705,254 of NC_142650.1, read as the reverse complement.
GTAATTTTTTAGTAATAAGTAGTTATTGATATTTACAGCAATTTTGGTCAATTAATTAATAAAAAAACACTTTTGGTCATTTATTGTTTTCTATATTATTATTACCATTACTGCTATTAAAATCAGTAATTTTAATATTATAATGATTTCTATTAATATTCAGATTCATTAATAATCTTAATTACTGATTTATAATTACTAACATTATCGATTATTTAATATCAGTAGTTATAATTAATAATATTATTTTTAGCAATTGATATATTATTAACATTATTGGTTTTCAAATCATTAATATTAATATCTATATTATAATATCAGTAAAGTAAGTAATTATTCCAGTAATATTATAAGATGGTAAATAGGAAAATTTAATTACTAAATATGACTTGCTAAAAAGTACCGAGTTTGGTAATTTATTCATTTAACATGATCCAGTTTCCAACAAACCCCGGTTTATATGTTATACTGATCATTAATTAATATATTATTAATATTAGTGGTTTAATTTATAATTACTAATTATATAACTTTGTAAATAGGAAAATTTAATTTATAGAAATTACTTGCTGAAAATTACTGATTTTGGTACTTTAATTTCATGAAGTGTTTCTAAATTAATTATTTAAATAAATGGTTACTAACAAATTAATATATTAATCAAAATATTAATTAATATAAATTTCACAATTAAAAATTATTGATAAATTTTCATCGGAAAAATTAATTCAAGGAATATAAATTTATTTCATTTTTAGATTTGCATTATTTTTATATTATCTCTAATTTTTTAGCAAAAAGTAGTTATTGATATTTTTAGTAAATTTGTTCAAATTTTTAATAAAAAATACCACTTCTGGTAATTTAATTTAGTGAAAGTTATATTATAAAACTTTGAATTTTTGAAATAAATAATTGAAAGTTTTAATAATTCCCATAAGCATTGGATAGCACATTTATATTACCATACTTATTGGAACTATATTCATGGGTTTAGGGGATGACCCCCGGGGAGTAGGGATCATACTCCCCGTCCTGACCCCAAGTTTTAAATAATAGTAATAATAACAAATATTAAAAACTTAATTAAGTAAAGAAATCAATTATAACAATTTAATTACTTAATAAAGACAATTTAGGTAAATACTTCATAAAAAAAAATTATTACTTAATAATATTATTAATTATAACAAATTAAATGCTTAATAATTCAATAATTATAACAAATTATATACTTCATAATAACAAATTATGTATGTATGTATATTAAAGGAAGGTTATTTATTAGCTTAACATATGTTTATCCATAAAATTTAATTAAACAACATCCCAGAAATAGGATCATCCACTCCCAAAAAACTGTCAAAGTGGTTACCTTCAATCACAAACAAATTTTAATTAAGAGCCCTACGGTTCAAAAACTGATTGTGCATTAAAGATATGCAAATTGCCAGAATTTAGTGTAATTAGAAAATCTATTATAACAATAATACTCAATAATTAACTACTGATTATTAATAAGAATATAAGAAAATAATCATCACCATTACTAATTAAAAATAATATTAACCTTTAATTAAATAATTAAGTAAATATTACATTTTGATCAATCTTTAAAATTTTAAAGTAAATATTTTAATTATAATAATTATATGATAATAAAATCATTAATTAAATACTTAATAATTACAACAAAAGTCAATTAAATAAATATTACAATATAAATAATCTTTAAAAATTAAAAAAATAATAATAAAAGTTAGACATTTTTTACTTAAACAAAATAAAAATTATCAAAAACTACCAGCCCCGTACTATGGGGTCATTCTCTAGTTGAATATGAAAAAAATTCAGGTGGGTCAGGATTGAGGCCTTGGAAAACCTAACATGATTCAAATTTGCGATCTCTTCATATTTATTTAATTACTTGACGAGCAAGTGCAATGCACATTCATATGAGGTTGATACATATGATGGAGATGTAAAAAGCTAAAATAAAAGAATATTATGATTTGGAATCTTGTTTTAACAAAGTTTTATTGTTTACAAATTTTGCTTGCTTTATTGTAGGATGATACAAGATAAATTTTATCAAGAATCTTTTGAAATATCATAACTGATCATGATCTAATGGACCCTGTTGGTTGCCTTATCAAAGATAAGTATGTATTACTAAGGTTTTAAAAGGCTAAAGGTGTAGTTAAGACATAATGCCCCAAAAAGGTGAGGCATAAGCCTCGAGGTGTTGTGGAATCGTAAGCCTTAAAGTTTAAGAATACAGTTATAAAGTTTATAAATTGATAAAAATAACATATAATATACCAAGTTAGGTTGTTAGAAGTTATAAATATTTATAAAATTAAAGTTTAGAAGAAAGAAAATAACTCAATTAATGTGATCTTTGCAAAAAATAATAATAAAAAGAAAATAAATCCATTAAGAAAATAAATGAGAAAAGTAACAAACTTTGAATGTTAGATTTAGAATAATAAGAAATTTTGCTTGATATATATTCAAGAGAAGTTAAGAACTTGATTGGCCAATTTTGCATTTAACTTTCCTAAAATACTAAAAAGAACTAATGGAACTTGATTTCCCCTATTGTTTTGTCATTATTACTCATTTTTATTTATTTGGCTCATAATTATTGAAATGCTTCTTCCATATATTTTGAAATATAGAAATACATAAAATATATTTTCTGTGTTAAATTGCTAAGTAATTATTCATACTTTAGGCTTTTGCCTTTTTACGCCTCAAACTACACCTCATGTCTCACGCCTTGAGACTTGAAGCTCATGCCTCATTCCCATAAAGACTTAAGCCTCACTTCAAAATTGCAAGTATCATACATTCATACATATTTAGTGATCCCATAAGGTAGACAATGTGAGCCATTTTAGGACAGTGAAGAAAGCTTGGGTGTTATAACGAATTGCACCAATTAATAATGGTTGGGATAAATTCAACAAAAAAATCAGAGGAAAATATAGTTGTGCATATATGGGGTTCAATGCATGCAAATGGATCGGATCCCGATCCGTTCCTATTTGGTCGAATTCGAATCATCCACGTCCGGATCTTCGAATCGGATAATTGGATCCAATTAGAAATCGGATCATACCTATCCGATCCGAGAAGATCCAATCCGATATGTATTATATCTTTATAAATATAAATACATATATATGTTATTTATTTATTTATAAATATATTTTATATTATATTTTATAAAATTATTATACTATTTCTTTTTTTATAAAAAAGATATATATATGATAAAAATAATTAAAAATACTTATATATAATAAAAATTTAAATATATCCTAATTCAAATCCGATCTAATCCATTTACTTCCTTAAATAGAATATAATTAAATTAAATCCGACCCAACCCAGCCACTCTTTCACTCTTAGTCGAGTTTACCGTAGGCAGGGATTTGCAAAGGCGTGAGTGTTGATCGATTGGGGGACCATTTCGATGGCCCTACCTCCATGTACCATGCATGCTCATATTCTATGATATCCGGTTCTCTGCCTCTATGCACTTCACAAGCAATTTAAGATGATGGACACTCCCTCCCATCCATGTGAGAGTTGTAGCAATTTTTTTTTTTTTAACGATTACTTCATTTAACATTAACACCCACCATCTCCATTAGGATTCTCTCTGATTCACCACTTTCGAGTCTCTCGTTTACAAAAGCGGTGGCCATCTCCTGATTATTTCCTGTCTTGCTGCTGCTACCAGTCACAACATTCATTGCAAAACGGTGAATAACCAAATTGTCGATCAAGAGAGAATTTGACTAGTCAGTCAAATCTCTCTCTCCCTCTCTCTCGTATCAAATTTACAGGGTTAGGTAAATATAATCAAGTTAGTGAATGACATTTCCTGTGATCCGTACTTCCATCCCCACAGCCTTGAAAGAAAAAAAAAATTAAAAGATGAATTGAAAACATTCAAAAAGTTACAATAATACCTTAATAAATACCCCAACCAGTGTCTCCATTCTCCAATTCAATTTAAAAGCCTTTTTCACTTGACAGAGACCAATCGACAACGAAACAGAGCAGTTTTCTTTCTTTCTTTCTTGAAAATTGAAGTAGTTTCCGTGGCGCCAATCTGACCTCTCTCCCTCCCCTTCTGTTCCTGATTCTAAGTTTCTAATCTTGAGCTTATTTAAAGAATGAAACTCTGCATTACCGTATAAGACGTGGCACATGAAAATTGGTATCGGACCCATATTTTTTTTGGTACCTGCGGAAACTACAAAGGCTACACAACACAAACCTGGAATAGCCCTTCCCTGAATATCCCCTACAAGAAATGTGGTTGATACTTGAGACCCCTTACAAGATTTGAGTCATTCCTTCCCTGAGTAGAGCTGGGATATCAGAACCATATTTAATCCGCTTTGGAGAATTGGAGTTCGGACATTTCTTTTTTTTAATCAAAAAGCTTACCACCCATTTCAAGATGACTGATCAATTATTAAGTTATACTACCATCTGGGCCTGGTTTTTAAGAAAGAGAGAGAGAGAGAAATTTGGACGTTTTGGTGCTTGGCCTAAATGGAAGAGAACCGGGTGTATCGGCCCCAAATTGTCTTGTTCTAAAACCAGTTATATTCTGTTCCGCCCTGTGTCGAGTTGTCTTCTCAGTTTCCCTTTTTCTTCTGTTTTTATCAATTGCCGATTATTCTCGTTATCTTATTATTATTATTATATTTTTAAAGATAAGATCATAAGAATTCTCGTTATCATATTATCATTTTAATTTCCTACTGGGTTTGGCTCAAAAATTCAAATTCAATGACAGTGATAGATATTTTGACAGGTAAGGTAAGTAGTAATTTTCAGTTGCGAGAAGAAAGCGAATAATATTAAGGGATTGCGGTTTCCACTACACCCAACCCCAACCGTGAAAACAGGTGACACGTGCTCGTGCGCCCTCCCTCCTCCTTTTTTTATCTTCTACTTTCCATTTCTCCCTCCCGAATCCCAACTCCCAATTGGCCTGCTTTTTTTAACTTTTTGGAATGACGGATTAGGATGAAATGCTATCGCATTCAAATACGGATCTGACCATCCCGTATCAATAAGGATCGTCTTATATCATTTTCTCTATATTATAATTCAAAGAATTATAAATCTGATCTAGTATCCTTTATCCTTTAAGGGCATTCTTTTTTTTAGATGATAAGAGGAGAAAGTTGGTCGATGAAATTTTAGTTTTTATTGAATAAGAATTTTATGTTATTTTTTTAATTTTATGTGGAGAATATAAAAAGTTTATTTTTTGGGTATCACTTATCAATTTTTTATATGGTTAAATAATTTTTCTATCTATGAAAAAAATTAACAACACTTGAAAGGGATAAAAATGTTTTTTATAATTATATAGATTGTTATGATTAAAATAATCTTTACCTTATTTATATGAGAAATAAAAATATGAATAAATTTAAATACTGGAAAAACCAAAAAAACTCAACTAATGCCGACTGTCCCAACTTCAATACCACATTTAAGTTTTGTGACGTTTACTTGGGCACCCAATTTTGGTAAATTGGCTAAATTGTGCATGTTGTACCGAAGATGAGTGACGTTCACTTGTGGCCTACCTGCACGATCGATCCCCGTTGGATTAGAATCTGGGATATAGATGGATATGCTTAAATTTCAATTATTTAAATTAAAGTATTCTTCTGGTAAAGGAAATTTTTGTTTCTACGGGAAGATACGTAAAGCGTCAGCATTCGGCAGGAGATGTAAAGAAAGGAAGATGAGACGTTTGAGCTCTTTTTAATGCTTTTGGGCCCTGTTTCTTTGAAAAAAGAGGAGATTAAACAGTGGATGACTTTCACAAGAAACATTGCAAAACCTAGGGAAAAGGCATTGCCCCCACCCCCACTCGTATTTAGTATCAGTAAAGCAGCAGGTGAAGATTGTGACTCTTTTGGATTTAGTGCGCTCTTGACATAAATCCCCCTCGATCTTTGGGTTATAAGTCATGGTCCAGCCTATGTCCCATCTCTGATCTCTCTCGTTCTGTCTCTCGGTCTCGGAAGAGCAGATAGAGAACAAAACACCCTTATTCATTGCCCATCAAGCAAAAAACAAAAAGACTGCTAAGAGAGAGGTTAAGACGTCAGTTTGGATTCAGTGTGTTTGGACTCCAAGGGATTTTTTCTTGAATCCACTGAAATTATGATACATCATTTCATGTTTAACTGACCATCACTTGCAATCGGTTAGAACTTAAATAAAAATTGATAAAAGATATAAAAAAATCTACATTCTGCAACTTGCAAAAAAGACTTACAGAGCAGTTTCTGCAAAGCCCTGTGATTCAAACCTTCTTCTCCCAACCAGTAACAACAACAAACCTTATCAATGGTGTTCTAACTGCAGTAAAACGATAACTGTAGATTTTAGCGATGACAGCAATCGTATTAACGGAAAGTTTCAAACGTCAAAATGTTCAAAGGTGAATGAAACCCCAAAATACAGAAGACAGAAATTGAGAACAAAAAGGCTAATGAACCCGCTGATTTGTGTCCAAGAATCCTTTGTAAGACTGAAGATAATAACTCTTAGTTCATTTTGGCAAGTTGTCAACACGGACCAAGTTAATGAAGCCACTGATTTCTGTCCGAAAATCCCTAATACCACTTTTTCGTATTAAAATCCGAAACCCAAGAATCCTTTGAAAATAGAAATTTTTGAGAGCTTATCATGAAAAAAAACCCTATGTGTGACAGTGTGACTGCTTGAATATATTTTTCTTGAAAAGATATATTTAAAAAATCGGAGCTATTGTTTTTACTTTCAGAAGTTTAGTATGGAGGAAGAAGAAAACGTCTTGTGTCTTGCAAATTCAAAACCAAAACGGGGTTTATCTTCCCATTAATGGTAGGAAGAGTAAGGCTTGAGTTGCGTTTGGATTGAGAATGTAAGGATTTGTCTTACAAATCCAAAGCCACAGCCGTGAGGAAGGTTTTGTCTTCCGTTAATGGTTGGGGGCGAAAGGTTTCGAACTTTCTGTTAAATATTTAGTTAGATTTTTTTATAAAAATTTTATATTTATCAATTTTTATTTAAAAATATTTTTTTCAATAAAACTTCAGCCGGTTCAGTCTAGCACCGAAAGACGTGTCAAAATTTTAGTGGAGTCGAACAAAAAATCCCTTCGAGTACAAACGCACTGAATCCGAACTGCTAAGCCCTCCATTCATTGATTCAAAATCCAGTGGCTGGTCATAACTCATATTCTTCTGTTAAAAGAACTCGTACACTGAAACTGAACTAAAGCCTGCCCCAGAAGGACCATTGAAATGCAATCCCTATAGCTTATAGCCATTACAACCCGGCATTGGCTACGAGATCATCATAATGTCAACAGAGGAGTCAGTACAACTGGGAAAATTTCCAATCATTCGTTTTCTTATCCCAAATGGAAAAATAAAATAAAATAAAAATCACTGGCATCTGTCTGATTAAGCCCAATTAATTTCCTTCAGCTCTACACTGAGTTCCGCATTTGTCTGCATTCAGGCCATAAACTCTGGATAGGTATTAGGGAAGCCTCGCTTACGGGGACATCGAGGCTCTGTATACACCCATTAAAACTGAATTAAATTAAATTAAAGCAGGAGCAGATTATATAATGCAAGGCTGTGCCTGTACTAGTTTGCGGTAAGTAGTAAATTGAATCAAATCCAGTGGAAATCCCAAAAACCTCTAGAAACTGAACTTTCGGAAGACGTAAGAACAACTACACCAGATCTTAAAACTCGCTGCTTGACTCCTTTACGGCTGTTACTGTTAGTTGTCCTTGTGAGTCATATATGCGTTAATGAGTCAAAAAAGAAAAAAAAAAAACAAATACAAGTATATATATGCAACAAGAAGGTACTAAATAACTGCAAAGACAGAGTTTGCACAGGTTAGGCGTTAGGCTCTACCGACCTACACGGCTACACCCCCCTACTTCTTCTGCTATCTGCTCTGCTCCCTTCCCTGGCTTGAATAGCTAGCCCTCTAAAGTCCTAGGCTTTAGTTTTCCTGGTTAGGCATGGCGTGGGACAGCCATATCTCCTTCTGTTTTTCTCCATTCATTCATTCATTCAAATTAAGGTAAAACGCTTGTCAATAACCAATGACCCTCCATAAGAGAGCATATATATTTCTATATATAAATAGCACGAACAAGTGTTGCCCTGATAACTAGGTTACACCCACGGAGGGATAGAGAGATAGAGATGGACTGTCTTTCCTCCACACCCAACTCATCTGCTTCTTCAACAGTAACAATGGCGGCCCAGGCCAGACCCAAGGAGAAGAAGAGGTGTTGCAAGAGAAGCAAAGGAGTGAAGCTGTCGACGGACCCACAAAGTGTAGCTGCCCGACAGAGGAGGCACCGTATTAGTGACCGGTTCAAGATCTTGCAGAGCTTAGTGCCCGGAGGCAACAAGATGGACACCGTTTCCATGTTAGAGGAGGCCATTCATTATGTTAAATTCCTCAAGACCCAGATATGGCTGCATCAAGCCATGATGAACTTCTTACATGATGACTCCTCTTCCCTCCTCTCTACTCCAGCTCTTTCTCCTAAACACTTGCTCTACTCATCACCAGCCTTACCAACAGTGCCACCACCACCAGCTCTTCCATCTTTTCCACTTACCAGCTTTCAAGGAAGCGACAGCATGTTCTCTCATGAGCCTATCAACTATTAGCTTAGACCTTGTTATTTAGTAGTAGTGGTCTATTGACTTACTAGCCCTCTCTCCTCTTGTTTGTGTTGCCCGTATATGTGAATGATGTATTTGTAAATCTATCATAATCATTCAGTCGGCCATCTTGTTTACGTAGTTTATGTATCATGTTTCCTTTTTCATTTAGTCAAATGGTGCATTTGAGTGTTGACGGGTTTCTGTTAGACTGCCAGCTTACCAAGCGACGAGTTCAGACCTTGTATGTCAATTTCGTTATATTATACGAGCAAACCGGATATGATCGTTCTGATGTGAGTTCAGATTGTTTTTCCCTTTTCCAAGCCAGTTTGATTATGATTTGGATCATTGAAGTTGGGTCCTATAATTTATTTCCAAACAAGCATTCGTCCTGGTCCCGTAGCTCAGTTGGTTAGAGCGTTGGTCTTATGAGCCGAAGGTCGCGGGTTCGAGCCCCGCCGGGACCATAAATTTTATACACTAATTCGTATTATAAAACCATTTTGGTCCTCTTTGGTAGCTGAATGACAATTTTTACGTTACCTACTTATTGACAATTTTTCTACTGTAAAAGGCGTCAATTGGATCCATAATGGTTTCCTTTGCATTGGTGTAGTCAAACACTTACCCGGTTACACCCCCCCCTCTCAAAAAAAAAAAGGAAAATTGTTTATTAGCTCCCTGAACTTTAAGGGTTGTGATCAAGTCAGTCCCCAAATTTCAAAACGTGTTTATGTAGCATCTTTAATTTTCAGAATCTGTCTAATTGGTCCCTATTGTTAATGGTCCATCAATTATTTGTATTGTGTGATGATATGTGCCACTCAATATTTTTAAAATATCAAAACTATCCTTGAAAGAAGAAACTTACCTTGAGACTGGAGAGCTGTGTCATTACTACAATGATGTCGGGGACTGACGACAGTGACGGAAACATTTTTGAACGAACCAACACGGGTGCCGGGAACTGACCAAGTACTGGCAATGGCTGAAACTGCCATTGCTACAGTTCCCTGTATATTCTTTAATTTCTTTTCTTTTTGAATTTTATGTAGCTAACGAAAATTTCTGTATATCCTAAAATCCGTCTTAAATAGTTGCTGCAACCTTCTTATCTCAGCTAGGATGCAAGGGGAAATGATGTCTATCTTAGCATTTACAAGGGGAGGGTTCTATTGATTGTTAGTGTTGCATGGCAATGATATAACTTAGTTTCTACTTTGCTTATTTGAAAATTTACTTGCGTTTGGATTTGACTTCATTTACTTGTATTTGAAGTTTCGTTTAAATTGATTTATGTGGAAGTGGCACATAAAGAAAATTTGATGGCATCTGATAGATAGTTTTGACATTTTCAAAATCAACTGAGGGACTATTAACAGCAGAGACCTATTAAACACATTCTGAAAGTTTAGTATACCGCATAGACACGTTTTAAAGTTCAGGGACTGACTTGACACAACCCCTAAAATTCAGGGTACTGATCAAGAATTTTTCTAAAAAAAGACTCAAAATAGTAGAACAGTAAAATAGTAATAACTAATAAATTGATACATATAACATGTACTGCATAGGTCTCACCATGGAAATCTCCAATTAGAACCAAATCCACTGCCTATTTCTTAACCAGGCTGATAAATCCCGCTCCATTCGACAGTCTATGGTGAAACAAAAACTAAAATTAAGCTGCATCTGAGGACCCTTCTGAACATGATTGCATCCATCTGCAAATCCTTTAATTTCTTGTAACCCCTTCAAACAAACCTATTCTCACTTCTCAAGAGAGGGCCATATTTTCATCTGTCAATGTATATGAAGGTATCATTTGGTGAAAGAAAAACAATAGAAAATTAGGCTTTTGTAATTAATGTTTGGATTATCAGATTGGGATAGATATCTGGCGTGTTAGTCAATCCTGGAATTTTCAAATAAAGTTGTGATCTCACTTCCAGGTTGCAGAAAGAATACTGGTTAAATTCTTCCTTTTCAATGAATTCTTAAACTATTCTACTTGTCTACCAAAATTAATGCCTCTAGACCTTGAAGACAAACAAGTCTTTCGGGCCATGCAAGCACTTCATGTACTTGATGTGTTTTTGCCATCTTTTAACAAATCTAAAAAACAGTGGCAATATGTTTTTATCGTTTGTTGTCATTTACTAACAAGAGAAATTGAAAATCTGTTCTTAGTTTTATGGTTAAAAAAAACTATAACTCATACTCTCATACTCTATCACATACCACATGTTACTAGTGCAAGATTCTGACAAACGGTTGGTTATTCATATGCCAGATTTGGTATTATGGGCTTTTTTACTATTTTTATTCCAGCCCATGTTAATTTACCACAGTCCAGACTGGACAAGCACACCCAATCTTGTCTTGTATAGTCCATGATGAATGGGCTACTTATTCCTTGATCCAGCCCCATTCCCCCCACCCCAATTTACTTCAGGATATTGGTCTAATCCAATCCAACGAATACTTTGGGCATTCTAGACTGGTCCATTTCAATGTCTGGACCTCTAATCTGTACAAATTGGTTATAATTTAGATTGGGTCCAACCCAAACCTACTCCATTGACACTCATACTCTTAACTTTTGTCAATGGATTGGATATTGGCTCAATCTGACCCAGTCCAATTTAAATTCATTACAAATGGATTAAATCCAATCCAATTAAATAAATACTTTGGACCATTAAGTCTGCACTGGTCCAATTTGAAATGTTTTCTCGGTCCGTCCAACCCATTCAATTTGATTTTGATTCGGATGGACCAAAAAGATCCCCCTGAACTTTTAGATTCCATCAAAGACCCCCTCTGTTAGCATTACATCTGTTAACTTCGAAAAAAAATTCACGTGTCTGTACATTTGTAAATCTCCAAATTATCCATTTTTTCAATGATTTTTAACATTTTTTATTTTCATTTGTTACTGGTTTAGTTGATATTAATTTTGCAATTCTAAGTTTTCATAGAAGTTTCTTGATTTATTTTGTTCAACTTCCATTTTATAAAAATTTCTTGAATGGGTATTTTGGTAAATTAACTTTTTCCGTTATTCAACTTAACAGAGAGGGCTCTTTATCAAAATATGAAAATTTAAAGGGTCTTTGTTGCAAATAAAAATTTAGGGGTAATTGCACTACCCAAAGTATGCGGTAGTAATCTGTAATTTACCAAACAAGAGGTTATGGAAAAGTATCTCTAATTTAAGATGCCACCAAGAAAAAAGAAAGAAAAGAAAAACAGTGATTTTACGAATGGTCCTGATTTCATCCATGTTTGTTTCATGTGTTAGATGCTTTACTGAAGACGTGAAATCACAATCTTAGAATAGTGTCATTAATGATTGAACTCACCATTGATCGATGATCCGATCGTCTATTGTACATTCAACTATCTATTGTCAAAGAATTTCCCGGCAGAAGAAGAAAATGAACCTTCAAGGAATGTAAGGAAAGAAAAAGAAGCAAAGTTTCTTCTACTACTTCTGAAAAACGGTGAAACGAGTAGGTTCCACATTTAATTGATATTTGATACAACAAAAAATTCAGTCTTATGTAATTCGACCATAATCTCATATTAATCACAATGGCCTTCCTAACGACTCCATAGTGACGGGAGATCGGCTTCCATCAAAGTAAGTCCGCAACCGCCTTTTGAAATTTCGCATTGGGAATATTTCTCCATAAAATAAAATACATAACTACAGTTTATAGAGATATTCTCAATGTAAGGTTGTAAAGGCTGTTTGAACGGGTTTTGCCCTCACCGAAGCCAAACTCAATGGACGGGTCATTCTTGACTTCTAGCCCATACTGGATTGGCCCTAAGCACCACTTTCTAGAAATGCCTGATTCTCTCTTTCTCTCCCTCTCTCTCTCTAATAAAAGAATGTTTGGGAGCTTTCATGGCTTTAGCCTTCAAGGTGGACCCAATACAGAAAGCCTGGTATATGTTTGGCAAAAGTAGCCTGGAAAGTCCGAATACATTTTAATTAATCAGCTTATAAAAGAATTTTCCAGTGAAGAAAGTTTTAGTAGCTCTTTCAACGTGGCTCAAACCCCATTTACGAAGTCTTATGCATTGATTGAGTTGCATTGCCCCAACCACTTTAGAGAAACAACATAAGAATTAAGATAACCTCACCACAAAGTCAATTTTTCGTCGCCTTTACTATTTTCTTTTTTGTTGACAAAACCAAAGAACAAAAGAAGACTTCATTTAAAAGATTCTTGAGAGTATTTACATCCAGACCTTGAGGAGGTAGTTGATAGTGCAAATCTGTTCCCTCCTTATAGACTTTGTAAGCTCGGCTCATTCTGGTTTCTATTTACATATGTGATATGAGATATATCAAAATATTTGGGCAAGTGCAAAATTTCATCCATATATTTAGTATCTCTCCATCACAATGAATCAGGAGGCACTTGATATGCATTTGTTTCATTGCTTTTATTCCCAGGATTAAGGCCAGCAATTCTTCTTCAGTAGGGGTTTGAACCATAGCTCTAGAGCTCTGTGCTGCTATTACTCTGCAGGAATGTTTGATTAGAATATAACTTGCAACTGCGTCTATGTGCAATAGGCATTTAAGACACATCAATATATAGAATGGTCTCCTTTCTTTTGATATTCGTGAGAGATTAAAAGGAAAAACGTCGCTCAGCTTCAAAATATATAGAATGGTCTCTTATTTTTTTTCTCACAGAATGGTCTCTTCTGTGACATATTGTGTATGCCTTTGTAATTTTTTTGCTGTTCGATATAATCATGTTTTCAACATGATTAAGCTGTTGAGCACCTTGAGAATGAATCGGGGAATAGAAAACTCAGTTCATTATCATTGATTTACACCAGTAATATGTATACATGTGTTGGTTACAAAAGATAAGAACTAAAAGAGATAAGATAAGCTATCTACAACAACCATGAGATAAATATTATCCAGGATATGATAACGTGATAGCCAGCCATGCATGCATCGGCTGTTAGGATAGACGCTATCCCTTGACAGCACCCTTCAATGTCAACGGGTGTAGACAAACGTTGAGCTTGGGAGTGAGCGCTAGAAAACATGAAGGCAAGGCTTTGGTGAAAATATCAGCCACCTGATCAACAACTTTGTCTCACGGTGAGCTCAATGTGTTTAGTGCGAGAACGCTGAACAAGGTTAGAAGCAATAAATTTCGCCCCTATATACGATATCACACCATAAAGTAGCAGAATGAGAGGACGGGAAACCGAGCTCAGAGAAAAGCATTTGCAGCCAAACAACTTCAGTGCTAGAACGAAAAATAGTTGGCTATTTCTTAGAGCTCTTAGGACCCAAAAAAATGGCATAACTACTCGGAGAGCGGTTATTAGTAAGACAACCAGCACCGGAGAAATTGGGGAGAAAAAGAAAACGCAAGGGAGCAAAGAAATAGTCTATGAGTAATCGTACCCTTAAAATAAGGTAATATTAACAATAGATCAATGTTCCAAGGTGGGAGATTTGAGGAACTGATAAACTTTGTTCACCGAGTAAGATATTTCAGGCCGGGTAAAAGTAACGTATTGGAAGGCACCAACTATGCTGCAAAATTGAGTGGGGTCGGCCAAGAAATATCCAGAATCATTAGGGGTGTTAAGGATCGAACCGGTACTATCAGTTTTTGAAAAATTGGTAACTGAAATCGAATCGAAACCAGTCGGTTAACTGGTTGACCGGTTCGTCGATTTTTCAATTGGTATAATATATATTATAAATATATATATATATATAGAATAAAAATTATAAATATATACAAAATATTATATTTTAATTAGTAAATAATATATCATATATTATAAATATATATAATGCATATTTATTAACTTATAATATATAAAAAATAAATATATATATATATAAAATATGTATACCGGCCGGTTCGATTAATCGTTGGTTTTCTATATTGGTTAAATGAAACTGAACTGGTACCTTCAGTTTAAAAAAAATGAACCAATCGATTCGGTTAACTGATTTTTCGGTTCGATTTCGGTCGGTTTATTTTTTTGGTTTTTTTGCTCACCCCTAAGAATCATTAGAAAGTCGAGTGGAGGAAGCCATCGAGGTTGAGGCAGGTTTGGCCTCATGCATGTGAGTACGAACCAATAAATCATGTACATGTGTTGAGAGAGATAAATGCCATCATGAGTGCAATGCATCTCAACCAATGTTTTAAAAACCGACCTGGAGGTCGAACCGTTTTTGCCTCCGAAAGTTTACATGCATTGAATGTGCAACCCGCGACCCGATGACTGGGTCGAACGGATCAATGGTTGAACCGGCTGGGTCAAATGGTTCTTGACCAAGTCAATGGTTTTTGACTGTCTGGCGGGTCTTGACTGAATCGGACCCAGAATCTTGGCCAGGTGATAGCTCGAACGGTTCAACCGACCGGGTCAACAATAGGTTGAAAACACTAATCTCAACACCTAAAAAATAATGAGTGGGTCCAAGATCTATGAGAGCAAACCGAGATGATAATGAAATGAGAGAACAAATGGCAATAGAGCTAGAGCCAGTAACAAGTATGTCATCTACATACACAAGTAAAATAATCACTATGGAGCCAAACCACCTAATGAAGAGAGATGTGTCAGCTCATGATACAAGGAATCCAAGAGAGAGAAGAAAGGTGTGAAGTGTAGTGAACCAAGCATGAGGTGCTTGTTTGAGACCATATAAGCTCTTCTAAAGCTAGCATACATGATGAGGATACCAAGCATCAGTGAAACCAACGAGTTGCTTCATAAATATTTATTCATTGAGAACCCCATGAAGGAATGCATTGCTAACATCCAATTGATGAATGTCTCAATTGAAAGACAGAGTGAGTAAGAGAACAAGTCAAATAGTGGTAGGTTTAACTATTGGAATGAATGTCTCAGAGAAATCAATCTACTTCTTGTGTAAATCCCTTTACAATGAGTCGAGCTTTAAAACACTTGACAAAACCATCCGGTCGCCATTTAACTTTTAACACTCACCAATTACCAATAATATTTTTATTGGGTGGTAGAGGGACTAAGGTCCATGTTTAGTTTGCTATTAAGGCTTTATACTCTCCATCCATTGCAAGTACCCAACGAGGGTTTTTGGAAGTAGCTGTATAGGAAGTTGGTTTGCTTCCAAGGCATATTGAGGGTTTGGTTTGAAGATACCATGGCGAGATCTGGCGAGGATGTATGTACGGGTTCAAGTAGTGGGTTAGGGACTGGATTAGGTATTGGTTCAAGTAAGAGGGCGATAAATGATTGGGTGGAGTCATGAGTTGGCTCCTTTGGTGGTTGTGGAAAGATACACAATGGTGATCCAACTAGAGTTGGTAATTTTGACTCCAACCCTTTTGACCCACCCATTTGGACAGTGGGTCAATATGAGTTGTGTGACTCATTAGGATCATGGAAAAAGGGTTAGGGTGGGTTGGGTCGAGGGTTACCCCATAGATCCTTTATTTTGGTTTTATGGTAAATTTCTTAAACAACCCTTATAATTTAGCTAATTGATTAAGTGTACCCTTACTGTTTGAAAATTGACTAACGCTACCCCTATTGCTTCTGACAATTGACTAATACTTCCCTTACGTTAGTATCTCTTAATATTTCATTAACAACAAGATAAAAAGAATATTTTATCCTTCTATTTTTTGTAATCTGTGTAAGAGGGTTATGTTAGTTGGGGTTTTTTGGCGAACTCCTAATATGCGAAGAGGGGAGGTGGAGAGGGAGAACGAAAAGGAGAAGGGGGCGGAGGAAGAAATCACCGCCGTTGTTGGAAGTTGCAATGGCGGCGGTGATTTTGGTTGATCCGTTTCTGAGTGCTTCTTCTCAGGTTCCCTCTGTCTTAGTCTTACTCTTTAGTAGAGTGCTTATTGCACAGAGGTGCTCCTTTTCTCGTCCAGGTAGAGCAAACACTGTTGCCTCAATTTTTCCTTGACAAAGTAAAATTCCACTTCTTCGTTTCAATTCATCTTTCTTTCAGCAACGACTGATGCGTTTTCTTTCCCGGTCCCCCCCTCTGATTTTCTTTTTCCTTGTGTGCATTTCCATGAACCCTAAAGTGGTAAGACGATCTAGGGAGCCTCTAGGAAGTATCCCCTTGGTGCATCGATCATGATCAAATTCCACTCCTTGTCGTAGTGCTCTTTGGGAAAGCTAGTAAGAACCAGTTTACAACAGTGATTTTGTCGGGGGAAGGCTTTAGCCGGTAAGCAAATGGACGACGGGGGAAGGCTTTAGCCGTGAACTCTGAAGTGGTCAGACGATCCAGGGAGCCTCTAGGAAGTATCCCCTTGGTGCATCGATCATGATCAGATCCCACTCCTTGTTGTAGTACTCTTCAGGGAAGCTAGTAAGAACCATTTTACAGTGGTGATTTCATCGAGGGAAGGCTTTAGTCGGTAAGCAATTGGACGACGAGGTTGTAGATCTTGTCAGGAAGGATAATGTCAAGCTAGCAATGTGGTGTGAAGGGGTTTTTGGCTGTGATGAAGGCTATGTTGCGCCCCTGTGGCTGTGAAGGGGTTTTTGGCATGGTGTCTCCGTTGTTGATTGCAAAAGCAGAGGCTGATAGCGAGAATCTAATGTGGGTTCAAATGGGTTGCTGCCTTTCTAGCTTTTGGTCGGAATCTGATCGGAGAAATCTAACTATAAAATCCAAAACTGTGAATTACCACTAAAATAGTGTTGGCTTGTTGGGAGTTGTGTTGAGGGTTTTCATTGCAGATTGGCAGAGTGGAGTTTCTGGGTTTTCATCGACAGATTGGCAAAGAAAAACTGATTTTTCTTTAGAGGGTTAATAATCGTTTTCTTCATCTTCCTCTGTCTGTCTTCGCCGCTCAGATCCCTCTTGCCCATGTTTCATCCGGCCTCTTTCTCTCTCTGTCGGTGATGTTCAGAGTTCCTCTGTCTTTCTTCGCCAACAACCCATTTTTTTCTGTTCATCTTCTTCCTTCTCTCGGCATCGAACAACAACAACGATTTTCTCCCCCTTCCAACCTCGTCTCTGTTTAAATCATTCTTTTCTTTTGGCTTTGTTTCCATTTATTTCTCACATAAAAAGCTTAGGTTTATTTGGTTATGCTGCAATTTTTCTAGATATCTCTCGCTCATACACATAGAAAGCTCCTTATAGGGTAGAGGAGGTTCTGTCTTGAATTACACTATGTTTTCGGTAATGGCATCGTGATCTTCAACTTTCTTTTGACGTAAGATGAATTTAATTGAGTTGGAACTTTGTGCTAAACAAATGAAGTAATCTTTGATATGAACCATAAGAAAGCTCATCCAATGGCCTACTTCAACAATTCATTCCACTGGGGAGAACGACATTCTTCCTCTTCTTCAACATCTTTCAAGCACAACCGATCACTGCTTTATTAAAGAATTCCATATTAGTGGGCACCCAGGGAAGAGACAATGAACAGTGTTTTTTATTCTCTTGAAAATGAATATGAAAAGAGGGAGGGGGTAATATTGGGTTTTGAAAGAATTTTAAATACATGTCTCACGTGTATATGAGTTTTGACGGAATAATAACGGATGCTAACGGTAAGGGTTGAGTTAATCAATTGATAAAAACAATAAAGATAGCGTTTGTCAAATTTCAAACAGTAAAAATACATTTAATCAATTAGCTAAACGTAGCTTAAAAAATTTACCATTCGTTTTATTCTATCGAAAGCTTCTTTTTGCATACAATTTAGGGCTTCCTTCGAAGGTTTCATCTTCTCCCCTGAGGCATTGTTCTTGATGTTAGTTTCTCGCCACCACCACTCTCACCGCCGTTGTTTTCCGCCACCACTAGTTTTCCTTGTTCATGTCTTCATCACCACTGCCGCGCCTGAAATATTGTCAATCTCGCTTAAAATGGAACAGAGACTCCGATCTGTCATGGAACAACTATCGCACGACCACCATTATGCAGGATAACAATCTGTTTCGGAAGAACCGATCTGCAACAAATGATCTCTTCGTTGGGTCCAGAAACTTTACTGCAGCAGAATAAACTCAATAAAGCAGCAAGCAACAATTTGAACCTTGAGTTGCAGAGCGGTCCATTAGTGGCTTGTTTCGTAAGTTTTATGGAAATCATTGGATCTCTATCGATTTTTTCGGGATTTTATATGAATTTCAAAAATTTTGGGATTAGTGGCGGACGATTAATTTCTAATAGCCACTTAAAAATTTTGAATTGCCCCAGCTTATATCGCAACTATCATTTTGGAAATTTCTTTTATTGTTTTTTTCTCTTTTTCTAAAATTTCTCGTTTTTTATTGAAACTTGAAATATATATATATATATACACTTTATGTATATGAATACTTTTTTCAAATTTTATCAATTTATGTATTCTCTGCAATTTTTATTTTTGGTTAGTTTTTCTTAAGAATGGCAACGGGGTGGGGTGGGGCCAGGTTTTGCCTGCCCCATACCCGACCCCAAATTCAAATTCCCCGCCCTGTACTCAACTCGAACCCCGACTAAAAATCCTAACCCCATCCCCATTCCTACGATGAACAGGGATCTCCAAATTTGCCCTACCCCACTTGACCATTCTTACTTGTATACTTATTAATTAATTAGTTTTTTTTTGAAACCTACCTAGCAATATTTTATATTATATAATATAATATATAATAGCATAATATAATATAATATATTAGCAAATATTAATAATTATATATATTAAGTTATATAATATAGTCGGGGTGGGGTGGACAAATACCATCTCTGCCCCATCCCCAACCCCAGAGTTTCAGGTTTTCCTTGAACCCACACGAACCCCAATTGGTTGTCGAAAACCCGTTCCGATCGGGGCGGGGCGTGGTAGGGCCCCATGGGGACAGGTCACATTGCCATCTCTAGTTTTTCTACAATTACTGTTTTTGTTTTTATTTTTTATAATCTATAGTTCTATACTTTTCCTTTTTTTGTTATTTATTTGCAATTTTTATGTTTTTATATAATTTTCAGTTTTTTAATTTTTATTGTTTTTCCACAATTTCTATTTTCTGATTTTTGTTTTCAATTTCTACAATTTTCTATACTTTTACAATTTCTATTCTTTGTCTGAATTGTATATTTTCATTTAAAATTTTCATTGTTTTATATTTTTTTTGCAATTTCTGATGTTTTACATGGAATATATATTTTTATCACTTTTTTTTGTGTTTTTATGTATTTTATATTTTAAAATGTATTTAAAACTTTTTTATCTTTTTAGTTGAAATATGTCTATTTTTATATTTTCGTCCTTCGGTCCTTAACATGAAAGCCAATGGAATCAACAATAAATTCACCATCGTTGTCCTTACAAAATTTGGCGCACAAACCACAAATTTTTAGTAATAGAGGGAACACATTGAATATTATTCAATGAGAAGGAACCGCGTTCAGTATGAAACGTAAAAGAACCAACATGTAAAATTGATAAATGAGAGCCATTACCAACAGTGATTTCATGGGATGGAAAGATTCTCAAGTGAAGCGATCAATTGATCAAATGATTGTAGTCTCCGGAATTTGGATACCAAGCCGGGTCGTTGGAATTATAACCAGAAGATCCCGTGAGTGTAGAGCCTTTCTTAATCGGCTTCTCCACACTAAGAAGCAATGTTTTAAAAAACGATTCGGAGATGAAACTGTTCTTGCCACTAGTTTTTGGGGTTCAACACTAATAGTAAAATTAAAAATAATTAAAAAAATAGAAAATGGTCAAAACTGTTGAATAGGTTGATGGTTTGATCGCTTAGGTTAATGGTTTGTAGATTTTTTCAACGGTTTTTTATCAGATTCTGGGTTTTAGGTAAAACGGAACCAGCTACTTGGACGGTTCCCGGGCCAAATGGTCCGATCATCCGCGTCAATGGCGTTTCACCAAGAAGTTCCAAATATTCTACAAGTGGTCGTTATATCCACAAATTTGACAAATCACATTGGAATCTTTGTGCAGTTCAGAAAATAAACCACGTTCAGAGAAGTTTCAAAGAAAAGAGCAAAAGCTGAAATAAACAAGAAGAACTACTCTTCACCAAGTACTTAATAGCAAATCAATATAAAACTCCCCTAGTATTGCCCTAACTACTCATTATATAGACTTCTTCACATCCATATGCTTCTTACAAAAAAGTTTTCTAATCTAATAAAACACTCTGTATTATAATCCTACTAAATCTCTTCAAAAAAGAAAGTCCTAATTGAATACAAATTTGGAAAAGACATTGTAACACTAACTTGGTAAATACAAGCTAAGATGGAAATTCTATGATGGCACCAACTTGGTAAAAAAAAAAATAGCATAAGTTGTCGAAGCCAACCTAGTAATGATTTACTCAGTTAGTTTGAATCTTGTACTACATCATCCTCCTGTGATTGGAGAGAATCTGACATCGGATTCAAGTTACCATGTGAGAAGTTACCAACATATGTTGTTGCACTTTCGCTATGGTTCTTTGTCCTTTGACAAATAATTGGTGGTGCAATCCTTCGATGCAAATTGGAATATCTTTATCATATATCTTATATTTCGGAATATATCTCCTACACTTCATGCAAGATGGTTCTTCCTTTAATGACCATTCTAAGAGTTGCAAAACTGCTTGCCAATATGGATCTTCATTGACTAATATGAAGACTATGCGATCATAAACCCCATGATGATAGGTATTATCTTCATCATCTTGAAATTCAATATGAAGGAAAACATACTCCTCTTGAACAATGGGTTCTTCATATAGATTGGAGGTTTGGTCCAATCAATATGTTATTCTTCAATAGATGTTGAGGAGAATGGCCACACAAGGTTTCCGTTACCTTTATACTCTAAAATTGCTAACTTCTCCATGAAACCCCGGTCATGAATTCATTTGATGCTATACTTCCATTAAACCCGAGAAATCAAACTTGAGATCTATTTCCCATCGCTTATGTTCACCACTTGCAACTACAGCCAACTTGGTTGCTTGCCAAGTAGAAAAACCTCCATGAAGCTTTGGGATCTCAATATTAAAACATGTTTTTCACTGTTTCTGATCACTATCCGCAACTACAACTAACTTGGATGCTTGCCTTAATGGTGGAAATGAACAAACAGAAACACTTGCAGCAAAGTTGCTATCCCCTTGCAACGATTTCAACTCCTGAGCAAGTGCATTGACCTGTCTTCTCAATTCTACCACCTCTTCTTGTGTTTTATTATTGAGTTATTGTTCCATGATATGAGTCACTTGTTTCTTCTTAGGATCCATAATCTAAAGAAGGATCAAACATGAGTTATAATACCAACTGATGCAGTACAAAAACAAATTAACCACGTTCAAAGAAAAGAGCAAAGGTCGAAATAAATAGGAAGAACTCTCCACTGAATACTTGAGAGAAAATATTCAATATAAACTCCCCTAGTATTTCCCTAGCTAATCTTTATATATACTCCTTTACACCCTTATGCCTCCTACAAGAACATTTCCTAATCTAATAAAATAGTCATTATTATAATCCTATTAAATCTCTTCAAAAAAGAAAATCTTAATTGAATACAAAAATCTGTATATCACATTGTAACGCTATCTTGGTAAATATGAAATAAGATAGAAACTCTACGATGGCACAAACTTGATAAAAAGGAACTAAGATGGATTATCGATGCCAACTTAATAATGATTTACTCAGTTAGTTCGAATCTCGTAATGCATCAGATCCTTAGAGTGAAGCTTGCGATTGCCGGTATATTGATATTCCTTTCAATTAGGAGAGGGAGAGAAACTTGGGGTTTAGGCAATTAAAAATGAAAAGAGGTTCCTATTTACAATATTAGCTAAGGGAGAGCAACCCAACAGAGAGTGACAAACCAGCCTCTTTTCAAAAGTAATGTGGATATCTGAAAATGTCAATTCATCCAAACGAGTAGTAACAGACATAACAAATGTATCATATTCAGAGGGCAAACCATCAAGAATTTAATGAATCAAATCAACGTAAGAGACAATGCAACTCGATGCAGCCAAGGCATCAGATAAAGACTTCACCTTTTAAATGTAATCGGCGATGGATAAATTAAATCACCTTTTTGAACATGAGCCAAATCGAGTTTGAGATCATGTATTATATTCTGGATTTGTTTGAAGAAAAGAACAAACGGTTGAGTCGGTCCCATACTTGTTTCGAAGTTGTGCATCCAACAACTTATGCCAATACAGGTTCAGTGAGAGTGAAGAAAGAATCCAACTGAGGATCAACTGATCCTGTTCGACCCAGGCGGAGAAATTTGGATTCAAAACTTATTGATTGGACAGATCATCCAGGTGCTGAGTTGGGTATGGAAACCATCCATCAACATATCTGAGAAGTTGATTCCCTTGGAGGGCTGGAAGCCTGGAACGACTTGCGCACTCCAAAGAAGATAATTGCGTCTGTCGAGTTTGACAGAGATGAAATTCAACTACCTTGAGTCTGTGAGGAAGACATTGTTGTAGCCATAAAGGGAGTGGAGGAGTGACGACATGGGTCTAATGACTGCTCGGATACCATAAATTAAGGAACTTCATTATCATTGATTTACATCAGTAATATATATACAAGTGTAGGTTACAAAGATAAGAACTAAAAGAGATAAGATAAGCTATGTACAACAACCATGAGATAAATATTATCTAGGATAGGATAACGTGATAGCCAGATGTTATCCCTTGACACATTTTCATGCAGTTTCATGTTTCGAGCTTTCCATATCAGCTTCAAAACAACAACAACTTTTACCAATCTCTAACTTTACAGAGCATCGATCCTTGCTTCTTCAGCCCAATAGTGTAGTCCCACTTGAAGTCCGAACCATATTGCTTTTGGAAATAAGCATCTAAAGAAATTAAAGGATGATGCATTGAATTCTATGGAATTGATTTCAGAAAAATAATTTGTCCTTATCAAGAATTGCATCCCATAAAGCTAAGAAAAACTAATATCTAAATGGAATTTTTAATTTTCATATAGATTTCTATGGAATTACATTTATGGATGATGTTGATAATTATTTAACAAACCACCCGTATGGCTGTATGTAGATGAATATTTAAATGCTTCTACAGGGACCATATCATTTGTTATTTGATATGTTTGGTTGTATTTATAGAATATGATCAATAGTGCTTTGATGAAATATATGTTTTAGAGCATTGATAGCAGCATATACTTTAACCCAAAGGGATTTACACTGCAGTTGGCATTTCTTATTTCAAGGACTCTATCTCCTTTTTGCACTTAAAATAAAGAATGCCAAATGCAGCCAACCTTAGCTCGTGATTTTGGGATTCGTCTTTACTGTAGTGATTATTAAATTAAGGCCTGGAAAATAATGTGGATCTGATGAATTTGTTTTGTGTTTTCTCGGCAACCAAAGCGTGGAGACAACCCTGACTCCAAGGAAAAGGAAAGAAACAAAATAAAATAATGACATGACATTAAATAGAAAAGTTCATCAAATTCAGTTACGAGAAATTCTTTCTTTCTTGGTAGAAAGAATCTTGGTTCTTGAAGAGCGGAGATCATTGCATGTGCTCCACTTGTTTTCCCAAACCCAGTAATACCTGTAAAACCGAGAGCTTATTCATCAATTTACAAGGGAAACAGACAACGAATATTAAATTCTTTTAACTTACCGACTAATATTGGCAACACAGAACAAGAAATACACTGGATTAGGAGCTAGCTAGCTAGGTTCCATTGCCTTGGCTTGGTATCTGGTGGTGACTGGTGAGATTAAGTCATCAGGCCTCCCTTAAAATTCATTTTATTAATAAAATACAAACAAGTATCATTGCCCATCTTTTTTTTTTTTCCAATTCCCCCACCAGATTTCCGAGCTATATATGGTGTTTTATCAGTTGTTATGTATAAGAATTGTCTCTCACACTAGAATTAATATCTAGTCTTGTTTATTGTTTGCTTGAATCGTAATTAAATATCCAAATATAATATTTTTCTAAAGATAGTGAGGCGAGGCCCCTGATTAACTAATTAAAAGAAATATTAAGAGACGAGTGATTTTCCCACATATATATATATATATACTAGTAATATACATGAATGAAGACAGTTAGAACAGGGACTGATTTTTGGCCACATCCTCCTACTACTTCTGTTAAATCGTTCTTTGCCTTAAAAAAATGGAAATGAAAGAAAAACTCATCACTATTTATATATGTAATATGTGGTCAGTAAAAAACATATATAATGTAAGAAAGACAAAAATGATTCATTGTTTTTTATTTACATGGTATGGTGCAAGGCACAAGTAACAGTGGTGATTAGAATTAGTGAAGATTCCAACAGCTATTAGCATACGTAGATCCGTAGTCCCGTTCGGATCGTTGTATGCCCTCCACGTGTCTCTCTTGTATCATGGTGGTTCATTAGAGTAATGATTATGCTACTCTGTGGCTGGCAGAATTTAGAGATGTTTTCGTGTCTAAGAATTCAGATACTATAATCAGCAAAACTATTCATCCAATGGTCAAAATCATCTTGTCGGCCAACTGGATAATATCGAACAACATCATGGAGTCAATAGTCAATGCATGCAAAATCGATTTAATTTCTGATTAGAGAAATTAATTTTATTTTTCAAAAAATCCAAATACATAGAAATGCGCCATAAAAGCTCCGAACTGCCTTTCCCTCAGAGAGAGAGAGAGAGAGAGCAAAGTTCTTAAAGTTATGTGAAGTTCCGGCCGCCTTTGGGGCTGGGTGGGCAACTACTGGAGTGGAGTGGATGGGCCATCGGTAGCTATGGCATTATAACTCGGCACTCAGCCACAAGCCCCACCAACGCATGAACACAGCTAGCTCCTCAGAAGTCAGACCACCGGTTGCCATCCGATGGCCACTTATCAGGACTCTCACCCATTTCATTGGCACTACGACGAGCTCGACGACAAGAACTTCCAACTCCACGGCCGAGGCCTCCTCCTCATGATCATCCTCTTCTCCCTCTTCCTCTTCTTTACCATCTTGTGCCTTTACGCCAGATGGGTCTATCGCTATCGCCATCACCCCCCTTCCATCTCTAGCTTCACCGCTCATCCAACCCCTCCGCCAGCTCCCTCACTTGGCCTCGACCCCGCTAGCATCCAGAGCTTGCCAATTTTCTTGCACCGAACCTTGACGACCGCCAGCGATGAGGCTCAATGCTCCATATGTCTTTGCACATTCCAATATGAAGACAATGTCAAGGTCTTGCCTCAATGCCTCCATGCTTTTCATCCTGACTGCGTCGACAAGTGGCTCAAGACCCATTCGAGTTGCCCACTCTGTAGATCGTCTCTTCGTGTCGACACGGCTGTTCCGTGATAATTGATCAATTATGAAGTGAACAACGATGAACCTGATGATCACAGAAGAGGAGGCTGCTACCAAGTTTCCCCTTTTCATTTCAGCTGCTTGAAGCTGTTTCATCTCTTTTTTTTTTCCTTCAGTTTTTCTTCCTTTTTCCCTCTATCTCTTTTCTGGAAAATTTTCGCATTGTAAAGTTGTTTTATTTCTTCTAAAAATCCTCGTAAGTTAAATGATTTATAGATGCAAGAATCTTCTGTATATGGCCTCTTTTTATAGATGGAAGAAGAAAGTTATATGACTCTCTCTCTCTCTCTCTCTCTCTCTAACATATGAGTTTCAAGCATAACGGATCAATGGATATTGGAGATGATATTCCATGGCTTGCCAATAACAGATAGAAGCTACCCCTGAAACTTGTAATTTGAAGATGTAAAGGTGTGGTGAGGTTTTGCGTTCGATCTTATCCCTGTCTCTTTCAAAGAAAAAGACATTTCATTCAACTATGCCTACCTCAATCGAACTCCCTCTTGGGAATTTTACCCAACAATTGAGATGAACTTTGAGGTGACATATAACCATACCCATGTTAAGTTCATCTACAGAAACCACAGGCACTGTAACAGAAAAGTAATTTATGTAATTAATTATATGCATCAGTCAATTGGTTTTCTTTGCATACTTGAATCCACGAAGAATTGTTATTGTGACATTGTATATCAATTGCCAAAAGGTCAATTCACCAGTTTTTTATCTTTACGGTGCCACTAGGTAATCTAAGGTATCGTTAAGACTTAACAGGACAGAACGTTGCAGAGTGTTTGGTTTTTTATTGAATGACAAAATTTTAAGCTGGGATTTTTTGAATTGGGTGTTCTTACATCTTAGCATCTGTTAATTATTTTCCATGTTTGATCTGCAAACTGTAATATGCCAACAACAACAAACATACCCAGTTTTTAAATCATGTGGAACAGACAACAGAGCTTGTATTATTTGAAGAATAAATTACAGAAACTGATAAATTCAGAATGGCATCTGTTTCATTACCCTCTTTCATGGGGTGTTGAATTTTGTATTTACATGGTGTATACACACACACACACATAAAAAAAAAAATAACAAAGAAGTGAAAAGCTAAAAACTCCAGGATTTGAAATTTTGAAATTAAAGATAAGACGAGGTATAGCAGGAGCAATCGGGATTATGTATGGCCTTCCTTCCGCTGATGTCTAGTTTAGAACAGAACACACAGAATCGGCCACCCCACCTATCCCCATCTTCCTCTTCATCATTGTCACAGTCACCTGTCATCTCCGTAAGCTCTTCTTCCATGGTCTCCTCCACCTGGATCCTCCCATCATTACAATCGGCAAAAACCAATCCCAACCATGAAAGAATCATGAACAGAAGCCTATCAACATGTTCGTCATACCATTTCCTTCCCCTCTTCCAAAACACTAGGGGCCCAACAACCACTCCTGCTCCTCCTCCAAATCCCAATCCAGTTGATATAAATTCCCAATCAAACTTAACCCCAGATTTTTCCAATAACCGCTGCTGTGGCAATGAATTCTCAGAAACAGTGCAATTTTTCAGCAGCGGTGGCCCGCACAAACCTAAATTCCCTAGGAAAGAAGTTGCTGTAAATGTCTGCATTTGACTTCCTTGTGGTATCATCCCCACAAGATTGTTCCATGAGAGGTCCAAATATGAAAGAAATGTAAGGCCCGCCAATTCTGAAGGGATTTCCCCAGTCAACATGTTATCTGAGAGGTCTAACGACTCCAGTTGTTTAATGTTCCCAAGAGACGACGGGATTGGACCTGACAGAGCATTGTGTGACAAGTTGAGAACATAGAGTGAGGTGAGGTTTCCTATCACTTGCGGGATGTCCCCCTCGAATTCATTGCTTGACAAGTCAATGGAAGTGAAGATGGTTAAGATCTTCACCAGCTGCATTTCCAACCCTTTACTAGTAACCGTCACTGTGTCCTGATAGAACCCCCCCTGACTGAATTCCAGGAACCTGAATTTCAATTCGTCATGCTTAAACTTTGACTGGGTTTCATCCTCCTCAACCTTCATTGCCTTCCAGCTCAAAAAGCAACCTGAGGGCAAATAACCTTTAAATTTATTCGAAGAAAGGTCGATGATCTGCAACATTGGGAATGTGTGATTTGCCTCTAGACTATTATTGATAATGGAACCATAAAAGTTGTTGGACCGTAAAACAAGGACCCGCAGTTGAGGCAACTTCACCAAACAGAAGGGGAAGGTATCATTTATTTGATTGTTCCCAAGGTCCAGAACCTCTAGCATTGTGCAATTGGCAAGAGTTGTTGAGACACGCCCTCCTAGTCTGTTCCCGTTGAGATCGAGCGTCCTCAAGCTACAGCCATCCGGAAACGTCTGAGGTATACTTCCAGAAAAGTTGTTCCCATGAAGATTCAGTACCCTTAGTGTCTTGGAAACGCTACCCAAACAGGAGGGGATCGTGCCACTCAAGCTGTTATTAGACAGATCAAGAACTTGCAGATAACCGGCATTGCATATTGATTCAGGGATTTCTCCAACGAGTTTATTGCTGGAAAGGGAGAAGAAAATAGTGTACATGAGGTAGGAGGAGATGTTGCTTGGTATGGAGGAGTTGAACCTATTGTTTGAGTAGTCCAAGTAGGTAGCAACTGATGACAGAATTGGGATTGATCCTTGGAGCAGATTGGAATGAAGGTCGATGATGGCCAACGAACTAGAACTAAGATTCGGCAATGGTTGCTCTAGGCCCGCCAAGGAGTTATAAGAAAGATTTAGATGAATCAGAACCCCATTACTAATATTCCAAATCCAAGATGGGATTACTCCCTGAATTTTGTTAGCAGAAAGGTCTAGATGACTCAATATCGACTGGTTTGTTTTCAAGAAATCAGGGAATTCTGTCAGATTGCAAGAAGCCAACTTCAATGTGCCAATTTGAGGGAATGGTAACAAGGTGGAATTGCTAGCACTCGTGTTAAAAACCAATCCACTATATGAAAGGTCAAGGTTCGAAAGGTTATTGAGTTTCTGAATCATTTCGAGCTGTACAGTGCCATTGAATTTGTTGGAAGAAAGTGCGAGGATATTAAGACCCTGGAACTGAAAAATTGATGGTGGGATCGGTCCTTCCAACTTGTTGCTACTCAGATCTAATGTTTCCAGAGGTGCCAAAGATGCATTATGTAATCCACTCAGTGAACCAACAAGTTGATTATGCGCGAGTTGTAACTTCTGCAGAGATGGGAGTGTAAAAAGAGACAAGGGGATTGTCCCGCTGAGCGAATTCCTTCTCAGGTCAAGATCCGCAAGTTTCACAAGTTTGTCCCAACGAAAGGATGACATAGAACCATTTAAACGATTATTTGAAAGGTTAATTTGGGTGAGATTCTCAGGCAACCCCGAAATTGGTCCAGTAAAATTGTTAAACGAGAAATCCAGAGAAACAAGTTTAGTAAGGTTAACCAACGAAGATGGAATTGACCCATAAAAATTGCAACCATCGATCTCTAACTTGGACAAGAACTTGAGGTTCCCAATAGAAACCGGCAATGCCCCAGTGAAACTTGTGTGAGAGAGAACCATGTTTTGAAATGACGAGGCTTCAGGAAATTCCGGGAAAGAACCGCTGAGAAGGGGATTGAGGGATAAATCAAAGGTTTGCAACTTTGATAGCTGGAAAATCTTCTCTGGGAATTCTCCAATCAACCTACAGGAGCTAAGATGCAGGGATGTCAAATTCGTGAAGCTTGCAAAGAACTCAGGTACATTGCTGGAAATGTTATTCAGGTTAAGGCGAATATCTGAGAGAGAACGAAGATTTGATAGGGATAAATCCAGAGGACCTGAAAGATGGCAATTTGACAAGCTCAGCACTTGCAGGTTAGGGAGTGCGGAGGATACGGCCCAGCACCATTCAGTCCCCTGCGCTGAAATGTTTGCTCCATCGAGACAAAGAGTTGTCAACCCTGTTAAGTTCTGCACAAGCGCTCTAAGATCCGGTTGTTCAAGTTTCAATGATGTCTGTCCAGTGAATAAGCTAGAGAGGTCAAGGGAAACCAACCTTGTCAAACGTGAGATCTCAATCGGAATCTGCCCTGCGAAACCTGAATTGGACAGGTTAAGAGAAGTCAAGTTGAGGAGCTGGCTAAACCCAGACGGAATCCGAGAAGCGTTGAAGGTATTGTAAGCTAAGTTCAAGTCCTCAAGGTAGTGAAGTTTAAAGAGGCTGCTAGAATCATCAATTCCCCCTGATATCAATTTGCTGCTGAGATCGAGACCGATGACATGGCCGTCCGCGTCGCAGTAGACACCTTCCCAATAACAACAGTCACTGTGATCGCTTGCATTCCAGGAGGAAAGATTTGAAGCAGAAGCAGGAGCAATAGAAACAGCAGTGGAGAAAGAAAGGTTTCCCTTTAACTGGAGCAACAGCAATTCCTGGTCGTGAAGACATCTTCCATGGACAGAAACGCGAGAGATTATTGAGAAAACTGAGAGAGAATGGAGCATGAGGAGCCATAAAAAGAGTGGAAATCTCATTGGAGGTGATTGTGAGGCAAACCCATGAGATGTATGATCTACGATTTGATGGTGGCTCCGGGGGCTATGAGACCCATCAACTCGAAATTTGAACTTTGTTGCCTCGTTATTGTGAAAAAGATGAAGAAGAAGAGACGGAAAGCAAAACCGTTGCCCGTTGAACTTGAGAAACAGAAGGAAGAAGAAGAGAGAAGAGGAACAAAATTGCCACCGGTAGAAGAAGAGAACCGTTGAACAAAATTGCCACCGCGCCAGGGGTAAGATAAAAACGACCCACGATTTCTTCCAGAGTTTTTTTTATTTTTTATTTTTTTAAGCCGATTTCTTCTAGATCTTTAATTCAAGAGTTTTATTAATTTATTATAATTATGAACCCTTCACTGCTTTTACCAAACTTATACCGACTCTTGACAGATACCCCTGCCAGAAATTTGCCGTTATAAAAGTAATGGTGTTTTAAGATTGCAACTCGTTTTATACATCTTTGGGCTACAAACGGTTTGCGATTATTCGAATTCGAATTCAACCCTATTAATAAATAGCCGATCCGAATTCGATTATTGGGAAAATCTATGATACAGGAAAGATATGGTATAGAAAGAATTTTGACCAATCAAAATATATCGATGATTTGTTTATAATTGGATTCTAAATTCATTAATCTGATTTGATTCAATCATATTTTTTTCTATATCATAGTCGAACCCTATATATATATATACATTTAAAATTCATTTATATTTGTCTTAAGATTGCATTTTCAATATTTAATTTAAATCTTTCTTATATTAAGAAGTTGTATTTTCAATAAATTATCATAGGTTCAAATTTTATACACGATATACTTTTAAAGTCATTTTTTAGTTCATTTATTAATAATATATAATATTTGTTCATTTTTAATCTAAATTATTTATAATATTCTATAAATAGGTCCACTCATTAACTCAAATTAAACTCTTAGGTGAGTGAATTAAACCACTTGGAGGTTGACGTTGTGAGTGGTCCGACTGTTTGACCTATTTATAATATTCTATAAATAGGTCCGACTGTTTGACCCGAACAGTCGGTTCGATCTAACAAAAAAATTAAAAAAATTGGAAAACGGTCAAAACTGTTCGAACAGTTAATCGGCGGGTTCAGCGGTTTGCTAATCAAAATCAACGATTTGGGGGGAAAAATGGGTTTGGGGAAAAACAAAACTGGTCAAGTGACCGGTTCCCGATTTTTCCAGTCCAACCGTCCAATCCGGTCCAGTTTTGAAAACCATGATATAATCAATTCAAAACAAGATTCGGTTCTAATACTGATGAGGCTGTTCCCGGGCTTAGTTGGCTTGCCACCTTGGACCCAACGTGGCAAATAATTCGAATGTTTGCCTGACCATGTCATCAGTCCGCATCATTGCCACGAGTGGAGCGACAGCTATAAAGTAGATCGAAAACCCCAGGTGAAGAGCGGTCCGTTGTGAAACGATAAATCCTCTACAACTCCCTATGATGGTGAGTATGCCCTGAATCCTTTATAATTCCTCAAGTTATTTATTCTTATTCTACTTTTTTAGTATTTTTGCTTTCTTGCTTTCTCTTGCTCTTCAGCTTTGTTCAATTAAGACCAACTCAGCCTAGCTGACCTTCTCTTTGCCTTACTAATTTAAGCATCGGAGTGTCTTTTCCCAATGAACCACCTCAGGGCCTCTCACTTTGGTTTTTAGTATGTCATCGAGCTCTCATCACTTCGTCCTACTCGTATCATCTGACACGACTTGTCCAACATAGCTAAGAGTTAAATTGCCTCATCCAACTCAGTAGGACCTTTTTGTATATGTTTGGCATCAATGCTGATGTGTGGCTTGTAGAGAAAACGATGTCTTTATTTTTGTTTGGAATCGTTGCTGCCAGGTAGGACGTTTCCCGGAGCAACAACAACTTTTTCTGTTTGGTACCATTGCTCCAAGAAACGTTTTCAGCACTGGTACCCATTATCTAATGCCACATCACTGCCCTGTTGGCAGCAATGAGTTAGAGCTCCAGAAAATGTCAAATTTAGCATTGCTCCAAACCAATGGCTTCCCGATTTCCAAAACATGACTTAGAGCATCGTTTTTTCATAAAAAACGATTCCAAACAAATATCCGTTTCCTGAAACACTGTTTTTCCGATGTGATACTGATGTGGCGCTATTACTCCAAGAAACAGCAACGATGCCAAACAACCCCTTTATCTACTACTCGTCTTCCTCCTGACCCATTGACAGCTCTATTAATAATGAATAGGAGAGAAATAAAGGGGTATTTTTATAATATATATTTTAATTTCGTCATGTTATATGTTCCCTAATATTTGATTCCACATAAGGTATTGTGTTTTTTAAGTGTGTGAGAGGGGCTTTATAGAGGCATGAAAAAGTAAGGATAAGCTCAAGAGAACGTTAAAATTAGAAACTAAAGAGGGGGGATATTTAATTATAAAATAATTATTAAATATTTAAATTAATTAGTTATGAGTTATATACAATGTTCAACTCCAAACACGTGTACATGATGTCATGCGTGTCCTTATCATCCTCTGCTATTGGCTGCGTTTGGGCAAATTTCAGTTGGTCAATGCGACCGTGTGAACCACAAATTGAAAGCAGAAGACAAACAAGTGATCAGAACACGCACTCTAAGAGTCTAGTCTACTATCTCATTATCTCATTCCATTCGCGGCCGAACGCCAACACCATGTATTGGGTTATAATAATGCATTAAAAAGTTGACTGGGGTGGGGATTTCAAAAAGGGAAGGAAGAAAAACAGAATGTGAGAGGAGAGCGCTTCCTATTCTAGTATTGATTCTTCTTCTTCTCTAAGCAGCTACAAGCCTATAACTTCATGAAGTTGCTGAACGCGACAAAAGATATGGTCGTTTTGGTTACTTTCCACTTTGCATGCAGCTTTCACCATCTCCCAAGAAAACAAATATAGTGGGGTTCCGTTGTGACCGAACGACTCCTACCTTCCTCTTTGATTTCTTACAATGAATATTCATTGCATGTTTACTAATAATCAACTCCTAAATCCTGATCGTATGCCGATTTTTCTCTTTAGATTGTTCTTGAAGGAAGTGGGGGAGGTGGGTCGGTGTAAGTCTGAAGTTTTTCTTTTTTTCTTTTTTCTTTTTTTGTCTCGTGGAACGTTGAGTGGTTGACTTATGACTATTATGTATATAAAAAGGCTTATGTTATTGAGCATTGGAACATGTGTGTTGAAACCAGTGGGTGGTTGGAGACTTGGAGTATTTATTCACTTTGAACAACTTTAAATCAAAATCAATTCATGCGCATTTTTGGTGGAGACCATATATGAGCCAGAATATCCTGTGCATGCAGTTTCAATTCCAATACTTGTTCTTGTGCTTTTTTGAACTCAAAAGCCACTTATGATAATAAATTAAAAAAGAATTTTTTATTCTTTTTAGATTGAATTTGGTCTTAGTGAAGTGGCGTTAAAGGCCATTTGTTCGTCTAACGAATAAAACGTCCTGCCCACATTTATCGCAGTCATACATGAAGAACATCTCATCCTTGGCATAGTATTATGCAGGGGGAGATGTTTTCAATTCAAGGGGGTAGTGTATTGTGGGTTGGAAGTATGTCTTTTTATTTTTTCGTTTGGAAACGTCGCTGTCAGATAGGACGTTTCCTGGAGCAACAGCAATAGTTTGTGTTTGGTACCAGTACTCTATATCTGTTTTCAGCACTCATACCCATTATAGGAAGTCCACGTTATTATCACATTATTTCTTCATTGGTAGCAACGAGCTCCAAATTGAGAAAATGTCAAATTTGGTGTTTCCCCATACCACGCCTTCTCGATTTTCAAGGCGTGGTTTGAAGCACTGTTTTTTATAGAAAAATGGTTTCGAACATATTACCATTTTCTAGAGCACCGATTCTTCCAACATAGCATCGATGTGTCACCGTTTTCTAAAGCAACGACATCGATGCCAAACACTGCCTTATTGGTATTACGCCTGAAATGAAACAAGTTTGAAAGGGAATCTATACTATCTATAAAAGAGAGAATGCCCCTTCTTTCTGCAATTTTTATTGGACACTTTCTATCCTCTTTATTTAAGCATACAATGGATATAAAGAGAATATATATATCTTTTACTCTCACTTTAAAACCTGTCCGTTTATAACTGTTTAAAAACTGCCCATTTATAACTTTTCAAAAACTGCCTATAAATTATAAATAATTTTATCTTACAAATATTAACACATGCAGATGCACGTATAGTCTGCCACATTTATATATAAATTAAAGCATTCAAAACACGCTGAAGGGATTTTGTTTTGATGATAGCCTAAGGAATTTTATTTATCCAGCGAAAAAGTAAAAAAACAACTCAACAGAGGGAACATTAACAAGAAAAATTCCTAGGCAGGAAAGCTGTGGACGACACATTATGGCCTGCCACATTTCATCAAGTTCTAGATCATTGTTCTAGAGATGACCAAAATGACGAGAAATTATATCTCACAAAATTTGAGAATTGAGAGCACAATTGCTGCCACTGCCTTATGACTCCAATGAAAATACAAACAGGTCAATGATGGAAATATAATATCATCATCTGAATTGTTTTTCTTTTTTATTTTTTTCATTAATTGCCCGTACATCTATTTATTAGTGGTGGGGGTGGGGGCTTAGTATGGCTAAATTATGAATACGCTCAATACTGAAAAATCCATTAAAGTGTGTCTAAGAGCTTTTTATTCTGTATTTAGTTTCAACTAATTTTTTTGAACTCATAAGCCAAGAACTTTATTCAACTTTTAACATGAAACATTACATCTCATCGAGAGCAGATTGGACTAGCTCATGGCTGCTCTATTACAGGACCAAAGGGTATGATATCAAACACAGGATGAGAAATTTCTTGAAAAAGATTTGCAATTCAGGGCAACTAACAGAGATTTCTAGGGGGTTCCAGATCTGAAGAGAAAACCTGGATAGCAACCTGTGCATCACTCTCTATGATAATCGAGTTCACGGAGAATGATTTTGCCAACTGAAGACCCTCTAGAGTTGCTCTGAATTCAAATTCGTTGGGAGAAGAACACGTCACCATCAAGGCTCTGGCTACCAATAGAAATCCAAATTCATCTCAAGCAATAACAGCAACTGCAGCTTTTGAGGGAGTCCATGCTCCATCTGTATTGATTTTGATGTATAGATGAGGAGGCTTGTTCCAAATTATTGAGGTAATTTGAATAGATGAATGAGATGCCGAGCCCAAGTTTCCTGACTGGGTCATCCAACTTCTTCCACACAGATTTGCAATGTCTCCAAAGTGGGAATTATAGGGAATGAGAACAGCAAAATGAGTGAATTGCTTCCCATTAAAATAGGTTTGACATCTAGCCTTCCAAATATATCACATTAGAATAGTGCCTCTAGCTAATAAGGAGAGATCAAACCCCTCTTCAACATTGTTATCAATTCTCTTCCATTCCTCCAACAAGAAAAATAAAATACCTTGATCATTACAACTGTTAACTTGCAATCCCATGGATGAGGCAAACCAAATTGATTGAACCACATGGCAATGAAAAAATAAGTGTTTCATAGTTTCAGGATCTTCATGGAAAAGTCTACAAATGGGATCGATGTGATTTGATCTCTTGGCTAAATCAGCAGACACAGGGAGGGCACCTTTACAACAATGCCAAATAAAAATTTTTATTCTAGGTAAGATGTATTCTGTCTTCCAAAAAGATTTCTAGCTCAGTCCTGGACAAACTCACATAGAATTTGAAGATTCTTGTGAATTGGAAATAAGTTTGTACCCAGAATTACAAGTGCAGTTACCATGAGCATTAGATGGGATACTAGTTCTCAAAGTCTTAGTAACAGTCTCATTAAAACCCTGTGTAAAAATAGAATTACTCCATTTATGAGAAATCTGATCTATAAGAGTAGCCACCATGTTCATGGGATGGTTCCAAGTTATAGGTTTATCTATTAAACCATTTGGTAGCCAAGGATCATAAAAAAATATTTACATTCTACCCGCTACAAATAATCCACCTATGCCCTTTAGTTATATCAATTCTGCAATCTAGAACAATAGTCCAAAGAGATGAATCACCAGATTTTCTTTTCTAATGGCAGAAAGTATCATTCAGTAGACGTTTTGCATGAAGAACCTGGGCCCATAAAGAGTTATTTTCCTTTAAGAAATACCAAGCAATCTTCATTATTATGAGCGCTTTATTAACCAAGTCAAAATGTCTAAATCCTAGTCCACCTTTCTCAATGGGTAGTAAGAATGAGTGCCAAGCCTTAAGATAAAATGGTTTTTTTTTTTCTATGAGACACACCCCACCAAAAGTCTCTACAAATGGCAGTTAGTTCCTTACAAATTATTGAGGGCATAGAGTAAAACAACATGTGGTAAATAGGCATTGAGGCAAGAGTAGATTTAATTAGTGTAGTTCTTCTTGCATGAGAGAGAACCCCGTCTTTCAACCTTTAAGTTTTCATTTAACTTTATCCGATAAAAATTGCCAAGAGAATTTTCTACTAACGCCGATGAGTGGGCCACTTAGGTAGGTATCATCTTTTTTCATATCAACAACACCCAACAAATTCTTAATTGAGTTTTGTGTAGATATTGGGGTATTTTTGCTGAAAAAGAATATGATTTATTCAAGTTGATCACTTGTCCTATCCAATCATAGAATTTTTGTAAAGTGGCGTTCAAGTGCTGGACTTCTTCAACTTCAGCTTTTCCCACTAATAATAAGTCATCAGAGAACAATAGGTGATTAATTTTCACACTTGACCTATCGAATCTGAAGCCTTTTAAGGTTCCAGTCTCTAAAGCATTAGATAACATCTGAGAAAGAATTTTCAAATAAATGATGAAAAGATAGGGTGATAGGGGACAACCTTCTCTTAAGCCCCTCTCCGGAGAAAAACCTTCGCTTGGCTTTCCATTAATCAAAATTTTCATAGAATTAGAGGAAATACACGCCTTAATTAACTTGCAAATAGATTCAGAAAAATCCAACAGTTTCAAACACTGAATGAGGAAAGGCCACTCCACCCGATCGTAGGCTTTTGAAAGGTCCACCTTCATTACAAAGAAACCTTCTCGGCAATTACTCTTATTCATCGGGTGAATTAATTCACGAGCTACCACAACATTATCAATTATTTGTCTCCAGGTATGAATGCATTTTGAAAGGGAGAGATAATTTTTGCAAAAGTGGCTTTAGGCGGTTTACAATCAATTTTGCAACAACTTTATACGTTATATTTGAAAGTCCAATTGGACGGAAATCACTTGCGAAGGTTCATCAAAAATGGTGCAAATGAAATGACAAAAGTCCTCCCCAATAACATTCCAACTGATGGAGGGTGATTTGGCCGGACCTTGTAGCACGGGGACACGTGGGTACAACCTGGCATAAGTGACAGCTCAGCGTGGCAGCCTGGCCATAACTCGGCGTACTAAACTCGTCGGAGCCCAGCAATATAACTCGGCGGACGTAGCAGCTCGCCGAGAAGAAACATTTAGCATACTCTGAATTCTCCCCAAGGGAGGAGGACTCCCGAGCTCCTCTCAGTGGGCCCCAAACTCTTCCTTCCTGAGAAGGGAACACCCCGATCTACGGGAAGTATCCCGAAGTGAGGACACTTCGGGATAACCCCATTAAGGCTCCTGCCCATACTTGCCTAAGGCTCGCCTCAAGCACTCGCACCTCGGCTACCCCATCACCCCGGTGTAGGGTAGCTCGGACCAAAGCAGCTCAATGCAAAGTAGCTCGGCAACCTGCAGAAAAGATGTGCCTGACAATAGTACCTGCCGAATCTAGAGGCTGCGCCCACGTCTCTTGTCAGGCGGCGTCGTGCCTGCCTCTTCTGCCAGATGTGGCACGCCTGACAAGTCCGTACCCTGCAACGGCTGCCCACATCCGCCACCTCGGCTCTGACAATAACGACTGTGGCAAAGGTGGTTACGCCTGATTTGAGAGATCTTCAATATAAAAAGACCCCGACCCTCGAAGAGAAGAGGTATTGAACTTGCGCCATCTGCACTCTCAGCTCTTTGTTTGTATTCTTCAGTTTTCTCAGAGTTCTAACTTAAGCATCGGAGTGTTCCCGCCGGGCGAGCTCCCCGGGAATTCTTCATCTCCCTCTTCGTCTCAGGTACTGTCTGTCACAACTAGGAGCCAGGTTTCCGCCAGGTAGGAGTGCTCGGATCGCGCAGCATCATTTGGCGCCGTCTGTGGGAAGCGCTTCAAAAAGCCTTCCTCTAATCTCCACAACTCCCTCTCTAAAATTCAGCATTCATGGCTTCTTCCAGCAATGTCAGACGAGGTGCAAACCGAAACATCTCTGAGGAACAACCCCAACTTCCCACTGTCTGCATCGGATAGTTCACCGTCCCCCTCTCTGCGGATGGAGTTCCTAGTCTGAATGTGCCTCAAACAGTGGCACCCGTGAACGTTCCACTCCCCCCTACAATTGGAGCAACCTTCCTAGAACCCTCCACCATCCCTCCGGTGGCCAGCCAAAGCCAGCTTGAGGACCTGATGCAATGCATGCGAGCTATGCAAGCTCAAATGCAACAGTTCCAACAGCTTCAACTTTATCAGCAGCAAGTGTTGCACCAAGTTTCACAGTATCAGTATCAACAGTAGTTTCCCCCACTGCCTCAAGCCCAGCAGCCACTCCCTCCCCGACATCCGGCCACACAGCAAGCTAAGCCCCGCCGCCGGAGCGGACTTCCTTCTCGCCGAGGAGAGACCTCGGCATCGTCTCGTGGCGGAAAAGAGAGACCAGCTACCCCTGCCTCGCAACTTGCGGTCAGGTCGGGGGCCTCCCAGCCAGTTAGGCCCACGTTGCCTCAGCATTCACAGTTCGAGCTCCCACTTGTGGAAAACTAGTTCGAGGTGTTGGCCGCAGACTTGAGGCAAGGCCCCTCAGTTCGCAACTACCAACAGCAGTCCAAGCCCCTCCTTGGGCCCATTGAGCTCGGTAATACCGAAGCCAGCAGCACTAACGCCG
The DNA here is from genome assembly GCF_055504915.1 of Nelumbo nucifera. NCBI lineage: Eukaryota > Viridiplantae > Streptophyta > Magnoliopsida > Proteales > Nelumbonaceae > Nelumbo > Nelumbo nucifera. Next base: position 46,665,510 of record NC_142650.1, on the reverse strand, counting down.
AGCCAGCAAGGAAGCAGCGGAGGCGCCGCCGAGCTCGCTGAGCTCCCACTCACGACCTCCCCGAGCTCCGGGGTAAGGAAGAGGTAAGCTCGGGTGAAGTAAAAGTTACACCACTTCTTTCACTTCCTTCTCTTCTGTCTCCAAAACTTCTTGTTGTTCCTATGCCAAAGGATTTCAAGCTTCCACCACTGGATAAGTATGACGGATCCTTTGACCCGAATGACCAAGTGGACGCCTTCCAGTCCCAGATGCACCTGGCAAGGGCCAGTGAATCCTGTATGTGCGTGGCTTTCTCCACCACCTTCAAAGGGGTAGCCCGTACATGGTACCGAAACCTTGCGCCCGGATTGATAAGGAGCTGGGCGCAGTTCGTGCAAGTCTTTGTTTCCCACTTTGTCACCAGCAAGAGATGCCCAAGAACTCAAGAGAGCCTCCTTGGCATAGTCCGTACATGGTACCGAAACCTTGCGCCCGGATCGATAAGGAGCTGGGTGCAGTTCGTGCAAGTCTTTGTTTCCCACTTTGTCACCAGCAAGAGATGCCCAAGAACTCAAGAGAGCCTCCTTGGCATAGTTCAGAAGGAACGGGAGTCCATCCGAAACTATATCAAGCGATTCAACGACGCTTGTTTGCAAATACCCGACCTGGACCCTGCAATTCGGCTCATTGCGGCCAAGTGAGGCATCACCCAAAAAGAATTCAAGTGGCATGTGGTTGTTAATCAGCCCAAGACTGTGATCGAGTTCCTCAAGCTCACGGATCAGTTTATAGGGACGGAGGAGGCGATCAACCAGAAAGGTGAACAGACCCTTAAGAAAAGAAAAAGGGAGACGGAGCCCTCAACCCAGGGAAATAGTAAGAAGAAGAAGGACCAAGCTCGGGGGGCAAGGCCAGGACAGCCTTTCCGAGCTCCGGTAGCAGAAAGGGCAGACTACACGCCCTTGGACGCGAAGCAGGCCGAAATCCTTATGGCCATCAAGGACGCCCCGTATGTGAAGTGGCCACCTCGGTTGAAAGCAAACCCTAACGTAAGGAATAAAAATTTGTATTGTAATTTCCATAAAGACCACGGTCATAGTATCAAAAATTGTAAAAACCTCCGTGACGAGATAGAGGAGCTCATCTGTCGCAGATACCTGAGGAATTTTGTATAGAATAATAATAATAAAGCACCTCGGTAGGGGGAGTAGAGTAGAAACGCTCCCAAACCCAGCAGGCAGGCAAAGCAACCGTAGAGGTAGCCCCCGGAAGAGAGACCAGTTCGGGGGACTATCCACGTGATCATTGGAGGTTCAATTGTCACGGGCTGCACTTCGGCAGCAGCTCGGGCATCAGCTCGCGAGGCCGCTAGGGAAGAACAGAATCCCCCGAAGCGGCCAAGGATGGAAGACTCAATCTTCTTCACAGAGGACGACACGTGCGGGGTCCACTACCTCCATGATGACGCGCTCGTCATAAAGATAAAGATTAACGACTTTGAAGTCAAGCGTGTCCTCGTCGAGTCGGGCAGCTCGGCGGATATCCTTTTCAAAGCAGCATTCGACCAGCTCCAGCTCCAAGAAAGTGATATGAAGCCCGCAAATACTCCTCTGGTAGGCTTCAGCGGAGAGGAAGTCAGGCCCCTGGGAAGGATTACAGTACCTGTGGAAGTCGGCACTTGACCTAGCATAGCGAGGCTCAACCACGACTTCTTAGTGGTCGCAACCCCCTCCCTATACAATGCCATAGTAAGTCGGCCGATCACCCATGCTTTACGTGTGGTGGTCTCCACTTACTATCTGATAATGAAATTCCCCATAGACTTCGGAATCGGGATAGCGCGGGGTGATCAGCTTGACTCTCGCAAGTGCTACGTCGCCGCCCTCAAAGGGAAAGCTAAGGTGGCCGACGACCTCGAGCTGGAACGACCTACAGAGCAATGCGAGGAACGAGCTGCACCCACAGAAGAGATTGTCTCCATCCCGGCATCGACAGAGGACCCATCTCGGACACTTCAGATCGGTGATTCTATTGAGGAGCCTCTGCGATCCCAATTGGTAAGTTTTTTACTTGAAAATTTAGATGTTGCATGGTCCGCGACAGAGATGCCCGACATAGACCCTAGCATTATGACTCACAAAATAAATACTGATCCTGTAGTTAGGCCCGTTAGATAGAAGAAATGCAACTTAGCCCCAGACCGATGAAGGGCAGTCGACGAGGAGGTCGGGAAGCTCCTCGCAACCGACTTTATTAGGAAAGTCCATTACCCGAGCTGGGTGACCAACCCCGTTCTGGTAAAAAAGGTTAACGGTAAATGGCGCATGTGCGTCGACTACACCGACCTGAACCGAGCTTGCCCAAAGGACTGCTTCCCACTCCCCAGGATCGACCGTTTGGTGGACGTGACCTCAGGGCATGAGTTGTTGAGCTTCTTAGATGCCTATTCGGGCTACAACCAGGTCAGGATGGATCCAACTGACAAAGAAAAGACTGCCTTCATAACCGAGCTCGGCCTATACTATTACAAGGTCATGCCCTTTGGGTTGAAAAATGTTGGGGCAACCTTTTAGAGACTTGTAAATAAATTATTTGAGCCACTGATTGGCAGGAAAATAGAATGTTATGTAGATGACATGGTCATCAAAACCCAATTTTCACATGATTTAATACAAGATTTGCATTCGGTTTTTGAAATTCTGCATAAGTTTAACATGAAATTGAACCCAAATAAGTGTGTCTTCGGTGTCACCTCGGGTAAATTCCTAGGGTACATTGTTAACCGGCGCGACATTGAGGCTAACCCGGACAAAATTAAGGCTATCCTAGAAATGAGACCACCCCGGAAATTGAAAGAGGTTTAGAAGTTGAACGGCCGTTTAACCGCTCTGAGTCGTTTCATGTCCAAGTCGGCATACCGTTGCATGCCTTTCTTTAAGGCAATAAAAAGCAAAGGCTTTGAATGGACTGAAGAGTGTTAGCTTGCGTTCGACGAGCTCAAAAAGTGCCTCGCCAGCGTCCCTATCTTAACCCTACCCGAAGAGGGTGATGTTTTAGAGTTGTACCTCTCGGAAAGTGACGAGGTGGTCAGCTCGGTACTAATAAGAGAAGTAGATCGGGTCCAACGACCTGTCTACTATGTAAGCAAAGTGTTGTAGGGAGCAGAGACGAGGTACCCAGAGAGAAAAAAACTAGCCTATGCACTAGTCATCCAGTATGCACTAGTCATCACAGCTCGGAAGCTCCGTCCGTACTTCCAAGCTCACACCATCGTCGTCCTTACCAACAAACCTCTAAGGCAAATCCTACTCAAGCCCGAGGTCTCCGGAAGGTTAATGAAGTGGGCCATCGAGCTCAGCGAGTACAAGCTTCAGTTCAAGCCGCGAACTGCTATCAATGCTCAAGCCTTGTCAGATTTTGTCGCAGAATGCACTTCAACTCCAAAGTCCCCAGGTCGGTCGAACACGAGGCCCCCAGCTCGGGCGAGCCCGAGGTTCCCAGGCCGGTTGAGCTCGAGCACCGTGAAGTAGCAACCAGCGCGGCATCTCTCCTAGTCAGACCAAGTGCGAATTGGGATGAGGAGCCCTGGATCCTTCACGTAGATGGCTCGTCAAACCAACAAGGCAACGGAGCTGGGATCGTTCTGTATGGGCCGAGCGGTGTGAAACTGGAGTATGCACTATGCTTCGAGCTCGCAGCATCCAACAACGAAGCAGAGTACGAGGCGTTACTAGCTGGGCTGAATCTAGCAAACGAGGTGAAAGCCAAGCACATTGTCGTCTGCAATGATTCTTAGCTCGTGGTCAACCAGGTTACGGCTGAGTACGAAGCTCGCGAGCCAACCATGATAGATTACTTAGCCAAAGTAAGAGGGGCTCTGCTCAACTTCTAGTCACACTTCATCCAGCGGATCCCGAGATCAGAGAACGCTGTGGCCGATGCCCTATCCCAGTTAGCCAGCACTAGTGATAACACCATGAGAACCGTGTATATAGAGAACTTACCTCGGCCTAGCATTCTCAGGGGGGCAGAGGAGGTCGCTCCCGTCGTTCAAGCAGAGTCGAGCTGGATCGATCCGGTCGTGAGCTTCCTGCTACATGGAACCCTCCCTGCAGATCGTAATGCCGCCAGAAGGGTAGAGCGTCAGGCAGCCAAATACATCATGATAGATGAACGACTATACCGAAGATCGTACACGCTCCCCTATCTGCGCTGCTTGTGACCCTCTGAGGCCGAGCTCGTCCTCCGCGATACTCATGAGGGCCTGTGCGGCGGACACTTAGGGGGCAGGGCCCTCGCCCAGAAAGCACTGCGATAGGGGTACTACTGGCCAACGATGAAGGCAGATGCAACCGAACTCGTCAAAAGATGCGACAAGTGTCAGAAGCACACCAACATCCACCACCAGCCTGCCGCCGACCTAAAGTACCTTACTAGCCCGTGGCCATTCGCACAGTGGGGGATCGACATACTCGGGCCATTCCCACCAGCAACAGGGCAAAGAAGATTTCTAGTGGTAGCAGTCGATTATTTCACTAAGTGGGTTGAGGTTGAACCCCTCACAACAATCACAACTCGGAATGTGCAGAACTTCTTCTAGAAGAGCATAGTGTGTCGTTTCGGACTACCTCGGGTACTGATCTCTAACAATGGTAAGTAGTTTGAGGACATCAAATTCCAGAACTGGTGTCAAGACATGGGAATTCAACAGAACTTCACCTCGGTGGCACACCCTCAAGCAAACGGTCAAGCGGAAGTCACGAACAGAGCTATCCTCTGCGGGCTAAAGGCATGCCTAGACCGAGCTAAAGGACTATGGGCAGACGAGTTGCCCAGCGTATTATGGGCTTATCGGACCACAGTAAGGACCGCAACAGGCGAGACTCCCTTCAATCTCACTTACGGCACTGAGGCAGTAATCCCTGACGAAATCGAGGTTCCCACGCTATGACTAGAAGCATATGATGACAAGGGAAATGAAGACGAGCTACGCACCAACCTCGACCAACTTGACGAGGTACGGGACCTTGCATATATCAGGACCGCGGCCTACCAGCAAAGAGTAGCTCGGTACTATAATGCCAAGGTCAAAAAGCGGAACTTCCGCGTCAGAGACCTGGTTCTTCATAAAGTTATGGAGCCTGAGCCCGGCGTTGGTAAGCTCGGGCCTAATTGGAAAGGACCCTACCGAGTAAAGCGGGTGCTCGGGGAAGGTACATACGAGCTCGAAACCCTAGAAGGGAAACAAGTACCTCGGGCATGGAACACTGTCAACTTAAGGCAATATTACCCATGATCGTCTAGCTGAGTAAACTACAAGTCGCTCTCTGAGCCCAAGGGCCAAAATGCCAAGCTAACGATGACCTCGGCACTATAGGACCCAGTCGCCTCTTCGGCATGGGCAAACTCCAGGAGAGGATGGATCGTAGTCGCTCCCAGAGCCTAAGGGCCAAAATAACGAACTAACAATGACCTCGGCACTATAGGGCCCAGTCGTCTCTTCGGCATGGGCAAACTCCAAGAGGGGGTGGACCGTAGTCGCTCCCAGAGCCTAAGGGCCAAAATGCCGAGCTAACGATGACCTCGGCACTATAGGACCCAGTCACGTCTTCGGCATGGGCAGACTCTAGGAGGGAGTGACTAAAGTCACTCCCCCCAGCCAAAGGGCTAAAACGCCAAGCTAACCAAGGGCCTCGACACTGTAGTGCATAGTATGCCAAGGACGCAAGCAGCTCAGGTATGGACCCTACGATGCTTAGCCCACCTCGGCATACAACGGGTTGGACCCGCTAGGGATAGCCAGCAAGTCAAGTACTGGAAGACAGTTCGGGCATATGCCTTACTATGTTGCTCACCTCGGTGTATGTTATAAAAACCACCCCTACAAGGTATTGGGAGACAGTTCGGGGAGGCGACAGATGAAAAACCCTACTTCGGACACTTAACAGTTCGGATAAAGCAGTCACTCTAGCAAAAGTATAAAGTGCATAGTACTTTGCAAAAAAGCAAAATTCATTGATTGAGAGTTCCATACAATGAGCTCAGTAAAAAAGAAAAGAAACTAAAATTGAGCTCACAGGCTCAAGGTACAAGGACTACACACTATTTTGGGGACTTGTCATCTTTACTCGGGACCTCCCCAGGAGCTTCTACCAGGTCGGTGGCATCTGCCTCTTCATCGCCGCTCTCCTCTTCAGAATCTAGGTCCTCTGTGGCCTGGCGGGCTATCTCGTCCGTGATCCGCGAAGTGGTGATGACGCTCGTGTCGAGCTCGGGGTATGTGTGCCTTTTCAACCACCTACTAAGCTTGAAGCCCTTACAATAGGCCTCCGTCAGCACGGTGTCAAACTTGTCTGATCTGACATAGTCTAGGGCGGCCTTAACCTTGGTCTCCTCTATGGCCTGGTTGAAGATCTCAGTTTTCTCCTCAATATCGGCCTTGAGGAACTCCACCTCGTGCTTCAGGACCCCTTTATCCTCCTTAAGGCCTTTCACCTTGAGCTCTAAAGCCCCCTTGCCTGCCTAGAGGGCGCTCACCTCGCTCTTCAGCTCATCCCTCTCACGTGTCAGCTCCTCCTTCTCCGCCATCAGCGCCTCAATGACATTCTTTTGAGCTAAAGAATTGCTCTCCAGCCGATAGATTTGGTCACGAGCTTCCCTCAGATCGGTGTGGGCTGCGCAAGCCAAGTCCTCAACAGTTAGAGCCCGTTTCAAATGCCTCTCGGACTGAAGGGTCAAGGCGTACACGGCGGAGTTCACCTGACCAGAGAGGATTGGTTAGCACCGAAGAGATGTACAAAAAAAAAAGAAAAAAAAAGGGGGGATAAAAGAGAAGAGAGAGAAGGGTCTTTATAACTTACCACCATTGTGTGGGTGGCAGCTCGGGCTCCGAGTTGAGCAGGAGTGAGGTCGACCCAAATGGAGACCTCTTCGGTGTAGACAGCCCCCTTGCTCTTTCAAAGGCTGCACTGAGGAATCAGGATGCTCCGGGCTCCCTCTTGACTCCCCGAGCTGGAAATGGCCGTCTCGGCTGTGTGGATGGGCTCAGCGGATGCTTCAGCCACTGCATCATTGGCCTCGGTGGCGACCTTGCGCTCCACAGCTGCCTGTGGAGCAAGCTCTGCCGATGTCTCGGGCTCCCGAGGTGGTCGGATCTCCTCCAAGTCGATGATTGGAGGTACGTCAGGGAGCTCAGGCTCAGAGGTAGGAGCTTGCGGAAGCTCGGGTTCGAAAGTGGGGGCCTGTAGAGACTCGACGCGAGCTCTCTTGGCAGCTCGCTTCTTCCTCCCTTTCATTTGGTGGAAAAGCTTCTCCCCCTTAAGCTTCTCTTCTTCCATGGGCCCTACAACATAGCTCGGCATTAGTAAACATGAAAGTACCAACTATTTAAGCAAGGTACTAAGTAAGACAACCTACCCGGGCTCAAGCTGGCCTGTATGAGCTTGCTCTCGGGGATATAATCCTAGTAATTAAACCCGAGCTCAGCCCATGATTGGAGCATCTCCCTTGTCTTCTTGTCTAGGATAACGCCGGGGTCTTGAATAGCCACCCTCCAATGAGTGGGGAAGGGCCACCTCGCGGTGTTCCGGACTACAAAGTAGTCCTGCTTCCAGGCCAGAACTTTGCTAGGAAGCTTGTGTAGTAACTTAAAACCCGGGCGAGGGGACAGGTAGTAGGCCCGCCTGTGCTCGGGGAGAATGCTTGAAGCGCTCTTCTTTATTGAGAGGATCGAGCAAAAAATATCCAAGTTCAAAGGAAGGAAATACTCGAAGCAAAGGGATATGGTCCCGACCACGTTATGAACGGAGATCGGGTGAAGTTGGTCTATTGTGACGTTGAAGTGGTTCAAGACCTCTACAATAAGAGGGTGGAAAGGAAGACGGAGCCCGGCTATAAGCTGCTCCCGGAAGATCACGATCTCGTCAGGACCATGCTCCCATGGTATGTTACCCGCAGGAAGTCTGTAGGTATACTCCCTACGTAGATTGTATTGCCAGATGAGGTATTGAAGCCTCTCCAGGGTCATAATGGAGGGACTGAACCTATCCGGCATCCGACCTCGGTGAGAGGTGGACGCCAGATTACCCGAGGCCTCCCGCGCCTCGTGAGACTGGACTTCGGTGGGGTCACCCTGAGCCGAGGTACCTACCTCGGGCTCATCCAATTGGCTATCGAAGCTAGACATAGTGGAGAAAACCAAAACGAACTGGAAGGAAAAGAAACTGAAAGAAAAGCAAAGGGGACTCACCAAGGAAAAGCAACCGAACTAAGGAGAATTGACCCGAGCTGGAGACCTTAGATGCGAGCTCAAGACGAGTCCTGAGGACTTATTGCGAGGGAAAATGACCAAGACCCCCGCTATTTATAGCCACTGTACTCGGGCATCAACGGTCAAGATTAAGACGATCTGACGGCTCTCAAGAAAATCGGCTTCACGACCCCCGAGATGAAATCGGTTTAGCGCGTTTTTTGACGTCCGTGGAGTTCATAGATCGCGTGACGTCCGCGCGTAGACTGTACGTGACTCGGGTTGCCCTTGATCGAGCCGAGCAGTGAACTGGTCTAACTAATAAGCTGCCTGACCAGGAGGCCAGAGCTCCGAGCCAAATTCACCCAGCACACCGCAGACTCCCCGCACTGGGTCAGAACCCCCAGCACGGGGAGTGGGGGCAATTGATGGAGGGTGATTTGGGGTGACCTCGTCGCACGGGGACACGTGGGTACAACCTGGCATAAGTGACAGCTCAGCGTGGCAGCCTGGCCATAACTCGGCATACTAAACTCGCCGGAGCCCAGCAATACAACTCGGCAGATGTAGCAGCTCGTCGAGAACATCTAGCATACTCTGAATTCTCCCTAAGGGAGGAGGACTCCCGAGCTCCTCCCGAGACCCGAACTCTTCCTTCCTGAGAAGGGAACACCCCGATCTACGGGAAGTATCCCGAAGTGAGGGCACTTTGGGATAACCCCATTAACGCTCCTGCCCATACTTGCCTAAGGCTCGCCTCAAGCATTCGCACCTCGGCTACCCCATCACCCCGGTGTAGGGTAGCTCGGACCAAGGCAGCTCGGGGCAAAGTAGCTCGACAACCTGCAAAAAAGATGTGCCTGACAATAGTACCTGCCGAATGTGGAGGCTGTGCCCATGTCTCTTGTCAGGTGGCGTCGTGCCAGCCACTTCTGCCAGATGTGGCATGCCTGACAGGTTCGTACCCTGCAACGGCTGCCCACATCTGCCACCTCAGCTCTGGCAATAACGGCTATGGCAGAGGTGGTTACGCCTGATTTGAGAGATATTCAATATAAAAAGACCCTGACCCTCGAAGAGAAGAGGTATTGAACTTGCGTCATCTGCACTCTAAGCTCTTTGTTTGTATTCTTCAGTTTTCTCAGAGTTCTAACTTAAGCATCGAAGTGTTCCCGCTGGATGAGCTCCTCGGGAATTCTTCACCTTCCTCTTCGTCTCAGGTACCGTCCGTCACAGCTAGGAGCCAGTTTCCGCCAGCTAGGAGTGCCCGGATCGCGCAACATCATTTGGCGTCGTCTGTGGGAAATGCTTCAAAAAGCCTTCCTCTAATCTCCACAACTCCCTCTCTAGAATTCAGCATTCATGGCTTCTTCCAACAATGCCGGACGAGGTGCAAACCGAAACACCTCTGAGGAACAACCCCAACTTCCCACTGTCTGCATCGTACAGTTCAGCGTCCCCCTCTCTGCGGACGGAGTTCCCGGTCTGAATGTGCCTCAAGCAGTGGCGCCCGTGAACGTTCCACTTCCCCCTACGATTGGAGCAACCTTCCCAGAACCCTCTGTCATCCCTCCGGTGGCCAGCCAAAGCCAGCTTGAGGACCTGATGCAATGCATGCGAGCTATGCAAGGTCAAATGCAACAGTTCCAACAACTTCTTTATCAGCAGCAAGTGCTGCACCAAGTTTCCCAGTATCAGTATCAACAACAGTTTCCCCCACTGCCTTAGGCCCAGCAGCCACTCCCTCCCCGGCATCTGGCCATGCAGCAAACTAAGCCCCGCTGCCAGAGGGAACTTCCTTCTCGCCAAGGAGAGACCTCGGCATCGTCTCGTGGCGGAAAAGAGAGACCATGCATGTGGGGCTCACATACATTTTACAAGGTGGGCCCGGCATACCATTGGTAAACATGCATGTGGGGTCCATGTCTGGACATGTATGTGGGGCCCACATACCATCAGTGGACATGTATGTGGGGTCCATGTGTTGACATGTATGTGGGGCCCATGTACATTTTACAAGATGGGCCCAACATGACATTGGTGGACATGCATATGGGATCCATGTGTGGACATGTATGTGGGGCCCACATACATTTTTCAAGGTGGGCCCCACATACCATTGTTGGACATGTATGTGGGGCCCACATACATTTTACAAGGTGGGCCTAACATACCATTGGTGGACATGCATGTGGGGTCCATGTGTGGACATGAATGTGGGGCCCACATGCATTTTACAAGGTGGGCCCCACATGCCATTGGTGGACATGTATGTGGGCCCACATACATTTTTCAAGGTGGGCCCCACATAATACCTAATGTGGGCCACAATTTTTCCAAAGTGGGCCCCACATACCATTGGTAAGTCCCACTTACACATTCAAATAGTTTTTAGTGGAAAGATAACCCATTTTCTCCCAAGCATGTGCATCATGCCACACATTCGATGAAGACGAGATGCTAAAAGATCGTAAAAGCTTCCTGAAAAAGCTCAAATTCAGGTTGTTAGCGTCTTTTATGGGCAAGAGCTTTTTCCCAATAGATCTTTTCATTGCCAAACGGGAAAAACCCACAATTCAGGCTTCTGGATTGGTCCATTCCCATAGTCTGTTTGGTTCAGATAGGAATGGGAATGAGAATTAAAATTAACAGGAATGGGATTTCATTCCCAAAGGAGGGTCATTCCCTCGAATGGGGGAATGTCATTCTAGCAGGAATGAGAATGGGATTTCGATTCCACCCAATCAAACAATTAGAATTGGAATAGCCCATTCCGATTTTGATTCCAGACCCATATTCTTGTGAACCAAACGGGGCCTTACTTCATGGTTTGAATTATAAATTTGTTTCGTTTTTTTTTTATGCCTAACGTCACTTACAAATAAAGTTGCTCAAAATTAACTAACATTCAAATTCAACACATCCACAATGAAACAAGGACAATGCGACCATGTGTTTGCATCAGAGATGGAGAGAGAATGTAGGAATGGCAATGGGGCGGAGCGGGGCGGGAGGGGGTGGGTTCTGCCTACCCTGTACTCTACCCTGAATTCAAATTCCCTGCCCTGTACCTGCCCCAAACCCTAATAAGGCTAAAAATCCTAACCCCATCCTCATCCTCGTGGGGAATGGGGATCCCCAACTTTGCCCCGCCCCACCTTGGTGATTCTTACTTGTATACTTATTAATTTATTTTTTTATTTTTTTGAAACTTATGTAGAACTATTTTACGTTATGTAATATAATATAGTATAATATAATAAATAATACTATAATATAATATAATATAATATCCTATATTAATAATTATATATATATTATGTTATATAATATAGTCGGGCCAGGGTGGACAAATATCATCCCTGCCCCGTCCCTGACCCTAGAGTTTCAGATTTTCTCTGAATTCGCTTTAAGCCCTAATCAATGGTAAAAAAACCCACCCTAATCGAGGCGAGGCGACACGGGGCCTCACAAGTACGGGTCAAATTACCATCTCTAAAAGCATGTCGAGCAATGAAGAAGTGAGCCAACTTATTTAGCATTTCGAGTCGAGGTACATATTTCACTAAGCCGTGCCTAGTGGAAGCAAGGATTTAAGTATCAGTATCGGGTATCTTATCAGACAATTCGGATACAGATACAGATATGCTTTGGAAACGCATGGATATGGACAAAAAATATGAAAATGCATAGATACGCTAAAAAATACATACAAATTCCATAAATAAAATAATATCATTAAATTTAAGATCAAAATAATCACAAATAGTATATAAATACATAGGAAATGTATATTTTAGTGATATATATGAAGAAATATATTATAATTAATATATCAGGATGCATAGATATCATATAATTTTATATGCAATGCATTAATCAAGAGTCCAAGGCACTAAACATATGCACCTATTATATTTTAATTATTATATAAATTATTTTTATTTTTATTTTTATTTTTAAAATTTTTAATATTAACAAAAGTCAACTAAATATTAAATTCTCAAATACAAATTAAAATATTAATTAATAATTTATAAAAAAATCTAATCTTAACTTAATGTATATCAAATTTGTTAAAATTTATAATATGCATATCATATAAAAAATCATAATTTTTAATTACTAAAATAATTATTCCTTTATTAATATTTTATTTATATAATTTTTCTAATATGAAAAATAATTTTTTGAAATAAATGTAGATTAATGGATTTGATAAATTCAATTTAATGTTATTTTCTTAAATATTTTATAAATAATATTTTTCTTTTTATAAATAATAAATATGTTGTTATTACTTATTAAAATATTAATTAATAATTTGTAAATATATAATAATTTTAATATGCATATCATTTGCAAATTTATAAATATTAAGTATTAAAATAATTATTCTATTCTTAATATTTTATTTGTATAATTTTCTTGATATTAAAAATCATCTTTTTATATAAACATGGATTTGATAGATTATTTATTGTATTAGTTTATAAAATACTGTTTTTGAATATTTTTCCTTTGAAATTTTAGTTTTTTTCTTTTTGTATTCGTTTTGAAATTTTAGATAGAGTTTTTTTTTTGGTAATAGAGATTGAAAAAATCGCATGTAGAGACAGAAGTTAATAAAATTTATTTTATTTGATTTATTATCACAAGGATAAATGTGGATTAATGGCTTAGAATTGCATTTAAAGTATAAGGCTCTGGTGCACTCTATATCTGAGATTGAATCACCATATTTGCACTTTTTATAAAGAAACACTGCATCCTGTATGGATCTATTCTCGTATCGATATCTAAATTCTTGAGTGAGAGATATGAGCTAAGATATATGCATGCAATCGGCTGGGTATCAAACATCTGATACACAAGGAGGGGCAATAGAGCCACCCAACTCAACAGTGGATCTCCCTCAATTTCGATATTTTAGAAACAATAACGCCTAAAGATTCCAAAAGGGCCAATAGTCGACAGCGATCCAACTGATTTTAGGTGATCCAATTCAGCCCAATAGGAAAAGCCAATCCAAGAGGGAGAGTCTCCAATCAGGCGCAATCCTAACCGAGAGCCCAATTGCTTTTTAATAGATGGGTTTATAGGACATATGAGGAATATGCAAAATCATCCAAATTGTGAAAACTAGGTAAAATACGGAAAAAAAAGGCGCCTACATAAGTTATGCTTTTTAAATTGTCCCTATATTTACCTTAACTTGAAAATAAAAATAAATAAATAACTGTAAAAACTGGAGAAAGAAAAAAATTGCTTTTAAATAGTTCCAACTTCCGATATCAGCTTGAATCGGTGCAAATTCCACTCAAACGGTGTTCCAACAGTCTTGTATTGAAAACATCTCCCTACTTCTATGTTTTATTTTAGAATTCAAAATTCTGCATCATTTGTATCCATACTTGCCCGTTTATTTTATGGGAAAATACTTCCAATGCAAAAGTATAAAAACTGTTCGAATGCGACGAATGGGACTTGCACTGACTGAAGCAGTTTCCCAACTTCCAACTAACCTAGACGAGCCTCACAAATGGGATGCCACAAGAAATGTGTATTAAACAGATCTATATATGCTATTCAGATGTTATGCATGTGTATACAATAATATCTTAGCAGCATCAATTTAAAATATATTTCCTAATAAATAAAATAATTCATTAATTTTCAGTAAATGTATTGGGTTACTAGGCAAGGTCCTGGGCCGTCCATCCTGGGCCAAAGTTAGGCCCAGGCCTGACATAACCCCAAAAGCATTAACTGTTCCCTGTAAATGGTGCTCTATCACCTATCGCAACGGCATGCGTAACTACTGTGTTGTCACTTTTCATCCATCAAGAACAGCTACACCTGGCATTTACTTCTCAGTTCCCACCATTGTTAACATTAAGTCGGTTAACATCAACGTTTTTAAAATCGGATCGGACATGGAACCGTTCTGGGATCGGTTCTCAGGTTGAAGGGTCCGACTGTTTGATTTGAACGGATAAATGGCCAAAAACCACTGTTCTGATCAACAATTTGAGTGTTCAGGTCTATGGATCGTTTGATCAAATCAATAATTTTTTATCAAAAAACGATTTTAGGGTGAAATATAACTAATCGGTTTCTGGATTTTTGGGTCCAATCCGATTTTCAAAACCATGGTTAACATCATAGAATAATCCTTTGAACATTTTTTAAACTCGAAATTACCCTTATTTTATGAGATTATTCTGCCCTATGACCCCATAGTCAAGATGGTCACTCGGTATCCTTGCAATGGGAGGTGCATGATCAAACCTATGGAACTATGGGTCCATGCCCTTAAGCATTTTTCACTTAATGTAAGTGATCATACTACTATTTTCAGATGGCAAAATAAAGAATTCTTAACGAAATATTGATTAAGTAAATAATTATAAACTATAATGGATTTTAGCAAAATAAAAACTATAGGGTAGGTTTAATTAAATCTATAAAATTATAGGGATGTTTAATAAATGACCCTAGGAGAATAACAAAAGAAAAAATAAAAAAAGAATCACGATGCATGGTGAATTGACCCCACCCCACGCATCAAAAATAACAAATATAGGAGAGCTTTACATTAGATATTCACGAATTTGATAAAGAGTATTGATGATGCGCAATCCGGCCGGTCTTAGCTGTCAATGACCTTGCCTCTGAATCGAGTAGCGGGGACCTGAAACGGAGGAGATGAAGAAGCTCCAGGGAGAACCCGATGTAAAGGCTCCGAAGCTTAAGTTAGAATCTTTCAAAGGCAAGATAAACCAGATAGCGCAAGGTTTTTGCATACCTCCTCTTTGGGGGTGGAGCACCTTTTATAACCACCTCACACACTCACTCCTAGACTCCTGTCAGGTCGGGAATGAGTATTTCCGTGCTTCTGCCAGTCCGAGCGTCATTGCCTCTGCTGGGGCAGAATCGTCGCTGCTCCTTTTGTCGGAGCCGTCTTTGTAACTGGAGGCAGTGGTGACAGGTGATGGTGGCAGGTGGCCATTGGAAATGCGGCCGTCAAGCGTCAGATCCCAAGTCAGTCAGGTGTGCCGCCCCTGGATACGGACTCCTTCAGTGTCTCCCTACGGTGTGGTTCATCCAGTTCAATGCTCCGGAAGCGAAGTGCCTGGAGTGGTGCGTAAGGCAAAGTCTCGAGTTTGGAGAAGGGGAGAACCTGAATTGTCATAAGACGGGCCCGTTCGGGTCTCTGCTTTGTGTGACAGGGTCAAAAGGGAGAGTTCGGGCTCCTCGCAGGGAGTCCGATCACTAAGTAGGGAGTTCGGGCCTCTTGCTAGGGAGTTCGAACTCTAGGTAGGGAGCTCGGGCACTAAGTAGGGAGCTCGATCACTAAGTAGGGAGTTCGGGCCTCTTGCTAGGGAGTTCGAACTCTAGGTAGGGAGCTCGGGCACTAAGTAGGGAGCTCGGGCCTCTTGCTAGGGAGTTCGAGCTCTAGGTAGGGAGCTCGGGCCTGCTGGTCCCTTCCCTTTGGCGTTTGTACCCTCAGTATGCTGTCTTGAGTTCCGAGCTGCTTGCCTTCTTTCCCACATGCCGTGATTTGCGAGGTCGGGCCAAATCTTTCTTCATCAATTGCCCCCCACTCCTCGTGCTAAGGTCTTGCCCTGGCGCGGGGAGTTCGCAAGGTGTCAGGTAGATTTGTCCTGCACTCTGAACCTTGGTTCGGCTGGCGCGAGGTGCGTTTGTCAGGGTTTCTTGGGTTTCTTCGAGCGTCCATTTATGCGGGAAGTGTGTTGGCCTGTCTGAATGTTGCTAGATGTGGCAGTGCACGCGCTTTGCTTCGAAATTTCAAAAAAAGGGGGGCACGCCACTTGGGGGCGCGAAA
Organism: Nelumbo nucifera; assembly: GCF_055504915.1. NCBI lineage: Eukaryota > Viridiplantae > Streptophyta > Magnoliopsida > Proteales > Nelumbonaceae > Nelumbo > Nelumbo nucifera. The sequence goes on along the minus strand of NC_142650.1, from coordinate 46,649,434 downwards.
GCGGGCACTTTTTCAAATTTGAAAAAGACGTGCCGCTGCCGTCTTTTTTGAGACGTGCGCTGACGTTCCGTCAGTTTCGAAAAGATGCGCGCCGTCATTGTCAGTTTCAGAAAGACGTGCACCAATCACGTCTCGGTTTCGGGCGACGTGCAGTCAGGGCGGTCGTAGGCCGTCGGATTGGCTTTGATCTGAGCCGTTGCCTTTTGGTCACTGTGTGCATAAATAGCGGGGGGGATCCCGGTTCGTAGTCGCCTTTGTATCTCTCGAGCTCACGTCTGAGTTTCAGCTCGCATCCAGTTCGCGTCCAAGTTTTTTCAGTTCGCACTCAAGGTCTTCCATTCGTCCGAGCTCCTGTGGTCTACAGCTTTCGTCCGGGTGAGTACTTTCCTGGGTCTACTCCCAATGTCTAGCTCGGATGGCTCAGATAGTCATTTCAGTGGGTCTAATGCAGGTTCTACGAACCAAGTTGCATCCCCCGATAGCCTTAGCGAGCCAGAGGTAGAGCTCGAGGAAGAGTTCGAGCCTATAGGCCGTGGCGCTTCGGGTAGTTTGGCGTCCACCTCTCGCCGGGGTCGGATGTTAGACAAGTTCGGCCGTTCGACCATGACGCCCGAGGGGCTCCAATCCCTCATTACTTACTATAACTTGCCCGAGGAGTATGCTTATTTCATACCTTCGGGTAGCTTTCCTTGGGAACATGGTCCTGATGAGATCATAATATTCCAGGAGCAGCTCGCCGCGGGGCTGCGATTGCCTTTCCACCCCCTCTTCGTCGAAGTCTTGAACCACTTCGGCGTGACAGTCGGCCAGCTTCACCCGAACTCTATTCGGAACTTGGTGGGGACAATCTCCCTTTTCTGTGACGAGAGCTTTCCGTTGGACTTGGAGATTTTTTCTTCAATCTTGATGCTCAAGAAGCAAGCGGGTCCTCTCCCCGGGCGTAGGCGGGCTTACTACCTGTCTCCTCGCCCGGGTTTTAAGCTTTTACACAAGCTCCCCAACAAGGTCTCAACATGGAAGCAGGACTATTTCGGGGTGCGAAGTGTGTTGGGGTGGCCTTTTCAGACCGAGTGGGGAATGGCCGCTCCTGACTCTGGGGTTACGCTTGACAAGGAGACGGCGAAGGGCCTCTGGCAACGGGCGCGGCTTGGGCTGAAGTGTGAACAGTATCTGACGGAGGCCAAGCTCATTGCGGCCGGCCTGAGCTCGGGTAGGTCCTTCACTTAGAGTCTCTTATCTTGTTGTCTTTCTTGCTTTTTACTGATGGCGAACCTCTTTTCGCAGGTGTGATGGATTCGCGAGGGACCCGAGGTGGACACTTGTTTCAAGGTATGAAGAGGAGAAAGCGGGTTGCCAAGCGAACTCGCACCGAGGTGCCTCAGGATGCGGAGCCCGAGGTGCCGGGCTACCAGCCAGAAGATCCGCACAGGGGGCCCGAGATGGTCCCTCCGATGCAGGAGCCAATGGGGGGCCCTTATGCTGAGACTACATACACAGGGGCTCCTACATACTTCGGTGCTTCTGCTTACTCCGGGTCTGCTCATACGCGAGCTGGTCCCTCGGGCTCGGGGGCCCTGGGGGATTTCAAGAGCGTGTTGACGCCGACCTACGCTCTTCAAAAGAGTAAAGAGGCCATCTTCCCTGAGGAGGTCGCGGCATGGACTGATCTCCCTCTGCATCAAGTGGCCTGCCGTGCCGTTACCCACGCTATGGTGGTAAGTGTTCTCCTTTTTTAGCTCTTTGGCTTTTGTTTCGTTGGTTCTTTTGATCATTCGGTCTCTTTTTTGGCAGGTAAATTCTTCCATTCACGCCTTGGCGGCTCAGGTGGAGAGGAGCTCGAGGCAGGCGCGAGCTACCGAAGAGGCTCGTCGTGCAGCCGAGGAAGTCGCTCGTGCTGCTGAAGAGACTGCTCATGCTGCTGAAGAGACTGCACGTGCTGCCGAAGAGACTGCTCGTTTTTCCCGGATTAGGCAGGTGAGGTCTCAGAGAGATGCCGAGGCCATGGGAGTGGTGGTGAAGCACATGGCGGACTTGAGGCTGGATCTGCAGCATCAGGTCGAGTATCTTCAGGAGGACATCAGGGAGAGGACACAGATCTTCTCCCAAGGTATCGAAGATGCCAAGAAGAAGGTCATCGAAGAGTACATCGCTTCGCCGGGTTTTGACGATCTGATGGTGGATTCATATAGGTGGGGTTTTAAGCTAAGCCGGTGGATGATCCGGAATACGTACCCCGAGCTCGATGTTAGCGTCACATCCACTTCGCACATAACTCAGGAGATCGCTAATGCTGCTGACGCCGAGCCAGACTCCGAGGGCGAGGCGGGGCCTTCGGGTTTTGTCGAAGTGCCTTCAGACGATGATGAAATAGCTCCTAGCTTGTAAATTTTTTTTTTTTGTATTACCCTACTTTTGGAATAGAATGATTTGTTCAAGTGCCTGTTGTTCTCTCCCGAACTGAATGTATTTGCCGAACTGACTATACGTCCGGTCTATTTTCTTTGCTTGTGCCAAGATTCCTTCGTTAGCTCAGCATCCTAGCCCGTAGGCTTTGGTGGTGATTTTACCCATTTCGCTTGGCGGTCTATAGGTAGTATCGCCTTAGGTTGACAATGTTCCATGTTCGAGGTACTTGTTTTCCCTCTAGGGTTTCGAACTCGTATGCCCCCCCGAGTGCTTTCTTTACTCTATAGGGTCCTTCCCAATTTGGTCCAAGTTTCCCTACGCCGGGTTCGGGCACCATGACCTTACGGAGAACCAGGTCGCCGACGCGGAAGTTCCTCTTCTTTACTCGTGCGTTATAATACCGAGCTACCTTTTGCTGGTAGGCCACAGCTCGGATGTGCGCGAGGTCTCTCACCTCGTCCAGTAGGTCGAGGTTGGTGCATAACTCGCCTTCGTTTGTCTGTTCGTCGTATGCTTCTAGTCGCAGCGTAGGTATTTCGATTTCTGCCGGGATTACCGCCTCAGTGCCATAGGTGAGGTTAAAGGGGGTCTCTCCTGTGGCGATTTTTTCTGTGGTTCGGTGAGCCCATAGAACACTTGGTAGCTCGTCTGTCCACAACCCTTTAGCTCGGTCTAGTCGTGCTTTCAGTCCGCGGAGGATGGCTTTGTTCATTACTTCTGTCTGACCGTTTGCCTGCGGGTGTGCGACCGACGTGAAGTTCTGACGAATTCCCATATTTTGGCACCATTCTTGGAACTTGATATCCTCAAACTGTTTGCCGTTGTCGGAGATCAGTACCCGAGGTAGCCCGAAGCGACATACTATGTTCTTCCAAAAGAAGTTCTGTATGTTTCGGGCTGTAACCATTGCCAGAGGTTCAACTTCTATCCACTTTGTGAAGTAATCTACTGCCACCACTAGGAATTTTCTCCCACCTGTCACTGGTGGGAATGGTCCCAGAAGGTCGATGCCCCATTGGGCGAAGGGCCATGGACTGGTGAGGTATTTGAGGTCGGCAGTGGGCTGGTGGTGGATATTGGCATGCTTTTGACACTTGTCGCATTTTCTGACGAGCTCGATGGCCTCTGTCTTCATCGTTGGCTAGTAGTATCCTTGTCGAAGTACTTTTTGGGCGAGGGCTCTGCCCCCCAGGTGTCCGCCGCACAAGCCTTCATGAGTGTCGCGGAGTACCAGCTTGGCTTCGGCTGGGCGCAAGCATTGCAGGTAGGGGAGCGTGTAGGATTGTCGGTACAACCATTCGTCTATCATGACGTATTTGGCTGCCTGGTGCTGCACCCTCTTGGCTGCGTTGCAGTCTACGGGGAGGGTTCCGTCTAACAGGAAGCTCGCGAGTGGGTCGATCCAGCTTGGCTCTGCTTCAGTGATGGGAGCGACCTCTTCTGCTCCACCGAGAATGCTAGGCCGAGGTAAGTCCTCTACATACACGGTCCTCATGGCGTTGTGGCTCGTGCTGGCTAGTCGGGACAGGGCGTCGGCCTCAGTGTTCTCTGACCTCGGGATTTGCTTGATGAAGTGTGACTGGAAGTTGAGTAGAGCCTCCTTTACCTTTGCCAACTATGCAATCATCGTGAGCTCGCGCGCTTCGTATTCGCCTGTAACTTGGTTAACCACGAGCTGGGAATCACTGCAGATAACTATGTGCTTTGCTCCAACCTTGTGGCTTAGGTTCAGCCCGGCTATCAGTGCCTCGTACTCCGCCTCGTTGTTGGATGCCGCGAACTCAAAGCGTAGTGCGTATTCCAACTTTGTTTTGCTCGAGCCGCGTAGCATTATTCCAGCCCCGCTGCCTTGCTGGTTCGAGGAGCCATCTACGTGAAGGATCCAGGGCTCCTCATCCCAGTTCGCGCTTGGTCTAACCAGGAGGGATGCTACACTGGCTGCTACTTCACGGGGTTCGGACTCGATTGGCTTGGGAGCTCCGAGCTCGCCCGAACTAGGGATCTCGGGCTCGACCGGCTCGGGGGCTTCGAGGCTAAACGTGCATTCTGCGATAAAATCTAACAAGGCTTGGGCCTTAATGGCAGTTCTTGGCTTGTACTGGAGATCGTACTCGCTGAGTTCGATGGCCCATTTTGTCAGTCAACCGGAAACCTCGGGTTTGAGTAAAACTTGTCTCAGAGGTTTGTCGGTCAGGACAATGACGGTGTGAGCCTGGAAGTACGGTCGGAGTTTCCGAGCTGCAATCACCAGTGCATAGGCTAGCTTTTCTATCTGCGGGTACCTCGTCTCTGCTCCTTGCGAAATTTTACTAACATAATATATGGGTCGCTGGACCCGGTCTGTTTCCTTTATTAGTACCGAACTGACCACCTCGTCGCTTGCCGAGAGGTACAATTCTAAGACCTCGCCCTCCTCGGGCCGAGCTAAGGTTGGCACACTAGCGAGGTAACCTTTTAGCTCGTCAAACGCGAGCTGGCAGTCTTGGGTCCATTCGAACCCTTTGCCTTTGATTGCTTTGAAGAAAGGTAGGCAGTGGTCTGCTGACTTGGACATGAAGCGGCTTAGGGCGGCTATGCGACCGTTTAGCCTCTGAACTTCTTTTACTTTCCGAGGTGGTCTCATATCTAGGATGGCTTTTATCTTGTCCGAGTTGGCCTCAATACCGCCCCGATTGACAATGTAGCCTAGGAATTTGCCTGAGGTGACGCCAAAGACACATTTGTTGGGGTTCAATTTCATGCTAAACTGACGCAGGATTTGGAAGACAGAATCTAAGTCTTGTGAAAACCGTGTCTTGACGACCATGTCGTCTACATAACACTCTATCTTCGTGCCAATCAGGGGTCGAAATAGCCTATTTACAAGTCTTTGGAAGGTCACCCCGGCATTCTTTAATCCGAAGGGCATGACCTTGTAACAATACAGACCGAACTCGGTTATGAAGCTGGTTTTTTCCTCATTGGACTGGTCCATCCGGATTTGGTTGTAGCCTGAGTAGGCGTCTAGGAAGCTCAACAACTCATGTCCCGAGGTCGCGTCCACTAGGCGGTCAATTCTGGGGAGGGGGAAGCAATCTTTCGGGCAAGCTCGATTCAGGTCGATGTAGTCGACGCACATGTGCCACTTGCCGTTTGCCTTTTTTACCAACACAGGGTTGGCCACCCAGCTCGGGTAATGGACTTCCCTTATGAAGTCTGCTGCGAGGAGCTTATCGACCTCCTCGTCGACCGCCCTCCAGCGTTTTGGGGCTAAGTTGCGTTTCTTCTGTCTAACGGGTCTGACTACAGGATCAGGGTTAAGCTTGTGAGTTATAAGGTCAGGGTCAATATCGGGCATATCGGCCGCGGACCATGCAAAAATATCTAAATTTTGAAGTAAAAAACTCACCAGTTCGGTCCGTAGGGGTTCTTCGACGGAAGCACCGATCTGGAGTTTGCGAGCCGGGTTCACAGGCGAAGTCGGGATTGCGACTGTTTCTTCTGTGGGCGAAGCTCGTTCCTCGCCTTGCTCCGCAGGCCGCTCCAGATCGAGGTCGTCGGCTGCCTTGGTTTTTCCCTTCAGGGCGGCAACATAACACTTGCGGGACTCGAGCTGGTCGCCCCGCGCTACCCCCACACCAAAGTCCGTAGGGAACTTCATGGCCAAATAGTAGGTGGAGACCACCACCCGTAGGATTTGCGTGATCGGCCGCCCTATTATGGCATTGTATGGGGAGGGGGTCGCGACCACCAGGAAGTCATGGCTGAGTCTGACCGCACAAGGCCATGTGCCGAATTCCACAGGTACTGTTATTTTTCCAAGGGGCCTGACTTCCTCTCCACTAAAACCCACCAAGGGAGTGTTCGCGGGCTTCAGTTCTCTCCTCCGTAGCTGTAGCTGGTCAAACACTGATTTAAAGAGGATGTCTGCCGAGCTGCCCGAATCTACGAGGACGCGTCTGACCTCGAAGTTGCTAATCCTTGGTTTAATGACAAGCGCGTCATCGTGGGGGTAGCGGACTCCTCGCGCGTCGTCCTCCGTGAAGAAGATTGGTTCTTCGGTCTTTGGTCTTTTTGGAGGGTTCTGCTCCTCGAGGGCCGCTTCGCGAACTGAAGTCTGGGCTGCTGCCGAGGTACACCCTGCTACCACCGAACCTCCCACAATTACATGGATGGTTCCCCGAACTAGCCTCTCCACCGGAAGCTGCTGCTGTAACGGTTCGGTAGGCCTACTGCTAGATTCGGGGGCATCCTTTTCGTGCTCCCCTGGCCGATCTGCCTTATTGTTATTATTGTTGTGTTGTACAAAGTTTCTCAAGTATCCGCGACAGATGAGCCCCTCTATCTCGTCTCGGAGATTATTACACTGCTCGGTACTGTGACCATGGTCTCTATGGAAACTACAGTACAAATTCTTATTTCTTTCGTTCGGATTTCCCTTTAGGCAAGGTGGCCACTTCACGTATGGGGCATCCTTGATCGTCATTAAGATCTCGGTCCGCCTTGTGTTTAGTGGCGTGTAATCCATCCGAACTGCTAGGGGAGCTCGGAACGACTAGTTCAACTTTGGCTCTCGGGCTGGGTTTTTCCGGTCGACTGGGTTAGAGGGCTCGCCTTCCCTCTTTCTTTTCTCGTTTCCGCCCTCGGTTCGTTGGTTGATTTCTTCCTCCGTCCTCATGAACTTGTCCGCGAGCTTGAGGAATTCGGCCACGGTTGCGGGCTGGTTAGCTAGCATGTGCCATTTGAATTCTTTGTGCGTTACCCCTCTTTTTGCCGCCGTGAGCTGCACTGCGGTATCTGCAAGCATGCTTCGTTGAATCGCTTGATGTAGCCCCGTATGGATTCTCTTTCCCTTTGGACTACCTCGAAGATGCTTTCTTCTACTCTGGGGCACCGTTTGCTGGTGACAAAGTGTGCGGTGAAGACCTGCACGAACTGAGCCCAACACTTTATCGACCCGGGGGCCAGATTCCTGTACCAAGTGCGGGCTACCCCCCGGAGGGTGGTGGTGAAGGCCACGCACATGCATGATTCGCTGGCTCTCGCGAGGTGCATTTGGGACTAGAAGGCGTCAACGTGGTCGTTGGGGTCGAAGGACCCGTCATACTTGTCCAGAGGTGGGAGCTTGAAATCTCTGGGCAAGGGGACCGCCAAGAGTTCTGATGCGAGGGGGGAAGGAACTAAGAGAATCGGGGCAACTCCTATCTCGTCCGAGCTCATCTCTTCTTTGCCTCTGAGCTCTGATAGGACACGGGTGGCGGTTCGGCGACTTCGTCGGCGCCTCCGCTGTTGAGTGGGCCTTGTACTGGTGCTACTGGCCTCCGTGTTGCCGAGCTCGATGGGCCCGGAATGCTGGTAGTCTGCTGCTGCCAGTGCACCGAATCGGTTTTCCGTAAAGGGGAACTCGGGCTTGGAGCGCCGAGGTGCCGACCTCGCGGGTGAGGTTCCCGACCCGCCTGCGAGCTGCGAGGCGGGGATGACTTTTTTTTCTCTTCGGCCCGAGGACGAGGCCTGGCTGTTAGGGGGGTTCTGGGGCCCGGAGGCCTTTCCTTGGTGGGGGCGCCCATCCTGCGGGGAGGCCTTGACCGGCCTCGGAGCAGGGTGGCGAGGTGGAAGTAGTGATTGGTTCAGTGGCAGTTGGGGGAACTGCTGTTGATAATGATACTGGGAGATGTTGTGCAGCACTTGGTGCTGGTGAAGCTGGTGTTGCTGGAACTGTTGCATTTGGGCTTGCATTGCCCGCATGCACCGCATCAGGTCGTCCAACTGGTTTTGGCTGGCTGCCAGGGGGACGGCAGTCGGTTCACTAAAGGTTGTCTCAATAGGGGGAGGGAAGGGGATGCTTGTGGCAGGAAGGTTTACGGGCGCCACCGCTTGTGGCGCATTCAAACTGGGGATTCCATCCACCGAAAGGGGGATGGTGAACTGTCCAACACACACCACGGGAACTTGAAGCTGTTCCCCGGTGGTGTTTGTCTCTGTGCCGCGTCTGACGTTGCTGGAAGAGGCCATGAGTGTTGGGTTTTTTGAAGAAAAAAGGGGGTATGAGAGTTTGAAGGGAGGCTTTTTGAAGCTTTCCCACAAACGGCGCCAGTGATGATGTGCAATCCGGCCAGTCTTAGCTGTCAATGACCTTGCCTCTGAATCGAGTAGCGGGGACCTGAAACGGAGGAGATGAAGAAGCTCCGGGGAGAACCCGGTGTAAAGGCTCCGAAGCTTAAGTTAGAATCTTTCAAAGGCAAGATAAACCAGATAGCGCAAGGTTTTTGCATACCTCCTCTTTGGGGGTGGAGCGCCTTTTATAACCACCTCGCGCACTCACTTCTAGACTCCTGTCAGGTCGGTTATGAGTATTTCCGTGCTTCTACCAGTCCGGGCGTCATCGCCTCTGCTGGGGCAGAACCGTCGCTGCTCCTTTTGTCGGAGCCGTCTCTGTAACTGGAGGCAGTGGTGACAGGTAACGGTGGCAGGTGGTCGTTGGAAATGCGGCCGTCAAGCGTCAGATCCCAAGTCAGTCAGGTGCGCCGCCCCTGGATACGGACTCCTTCGGTGTCAGGTACGGCGTGGTTCATCCAGTTCAATGCTCCAGAAGCGAAGTGCCTGGAGTTCGGGTCTCTGCTTTGTGTGACGGGGTCAAAAGGGAGGGTTCGGGCTCCTCACAGGGAGTCCGATCACTAAGTAGGGAGTTCGGGCCTCTTGCTAGGGAGTTCGAACTCTAGGTAGGGAGCTCGAGCACTAAGTAGGGAGTTCGATCACTAAGTAGGGAGTTCGGGCCTCTTGCTAGGGAGTTCAAACTCTAGGTAGGGAGCTCGGGCACTAAGTAGGGAGCTCGGGCCTCTTGCTAGGGAGTTCGAGCTCTAAGTAGGGAACTTGGGCCTCTTGCTAGGGAGTTCGAGCTCTAGGTAGGGAGCTCGGGCCTGCTGATCCCTTCCCTTTGGCGTTTGTACCCTCGGTATGCTGTCTTGAGTTCCGAGCTGCTTGCCTTCTTTGCCATGTTCCGTAATTTGCGAGATCGGGCCAAATCTTCCTTCATCAAGTATGAACAAGAAATGCAAGACGATCCGCTGCAAAGTTCCCCTCCAGCATGATATGATATGCTCCTAAGAAATAAAGACAGGGGATGTGTCTCTTACGAATTTCCTGACATTCTTCAATGAGGTTGTAGATGCTGCATGGGGGCTTCATCTGACCACGAGGACAGTTAATGATGATATATTTGAATCTCTTACACTGAGTAAACCTGGCAGGTTTGCTCATCCGACGGTTTCCAGCAAACTAATATGTCATCTTGACTTTTGGAAGCGTCAAAGTTGATTTTGAACCAACTTTGCTCTGGCGGTTTCCACTTTCCACCGAACTAATATGTCGTGTGAGAGGGTGTGAGGATTTTTAATTCCATATCTACAAACAACCCAATCCTCTCAAGGAGGAGCTGGTTGAGCATGTTTTTATTTTGGAAGAGCTTGGTATTTCTCTTCTTCCATATGTGCCATAACGTTATACAGCCAATTTCAGGATTCCATAAGTTATTAATTAATCTTCGATTTAATCACTACTTTATCCCACTAATATATCCTTAGTGGACTCACCTAACCAGGGTTTTATGTCAATGATGTTCAACTCTTTCCAGATTTGTTTTATCTCCGCACAGTGTAGTAACATATGATCAATATCTTCCTCTTCCTCACAATGTGGGCAGGATGAATATTTCTCTTCTTATCTTCCACCGTGCAAGCTTTTTCTCAATATTTTCCTCTCATCTTTTTGAAAATTTTCTTCATCAATTTACCCTCAATAATTGGGGCTCTCAAATATTTCTCTTCTTTCCTTTCTAATGGAATTTTGAGAACTCTCGCAATTAGCTTTTTGAAACTAGGGTGAACGTTTCTGGAAAAGAACAAGGTGGATTTATTAAAACTGGGGCTCTGTCCCCCAAGGCTCCCACAAACACCTCCATTATCTCTCGAATTTTTATTTCATTATCAATAGTAGCCTTTGCAAAAATAATAGTCATCAGCAAATTGTAATATGGGGATATTAGGACCCCTCTTAAAGCCTTGAATCCTAGGTTTTTCCTATAGAATCCTAACTTATATGGCATGTCATCCTACACAGAGCCTCACTACATAGAACAAAAATGTAGGTTGATAGAGGGCCACCTTGTTTAATTCCTTTGTTGGGTTTGAAAGTTCTCTCCTAGGGGACCCATTTATGAGAATTTGGTATGAGGCTTAGTAATGCACTGCATAATCCAATTTATCCATTTCTCATGAAAACTCATTTTCTTCATGATTTCTTCAATGTAGACCCATTCTAGTTTATCATACTCCTCCATGTCAATTTTACAGGCCATAAGCCCCTAGTTGCCTTTCTTCCTCTTCATCGTATTCATCATTTCATGGGATATTAATATATTATCAATAATTTGACTATCCAACACAAAAGCAATTTGGAATGGGGCCACAATATCCCCTAGCATCGATTTTGATCTATTTATAGACAGACTTGTAGGCCTGTAATTTTCGTTCTGTCTGGATTGCCAGTCTTAGGTACAAGGGCAATAGATGTTTTATTTAACTCTCGTCACTTTGGGCCCAGTGGATTTCCTCTCTAAGGAGAAGTTTATTTAGTTGTTTTTAAGAGCTCAATCTCTGTTGACTAGCTCTCTTTTATTGGGTTTCTATTCTAGTTTTAGTTGAACTATCTTTATTTCTCTTCTTTTCATGGATATTGTCAAATACTTCTTTATTCCATCTTTATATTTCCATTGCCGTTCTGTTTTCTTTTCTTTTTTTTTTTTTATAAATTATTGTCCTCTTGATCCATCGTCTCTTTGTCTCCGAGCTCTATCCATGATTTGGTCTAAATCGACTCGATCGATTATTCCATATTATTTCAAATCTGAAGGGTATAGGCCGAAAGTCATAGTTTTGACCATCATGAACGACAATAGGAGTATGATCCGAACTTAGAAACGGAAGATACTCTTGATAGGCCGTCGGGAAACTACTCAACCACTCTCTGTTGACCAAATTTCTATCTGGTTATTTTTCCATGTATACTTCCCCTCGTTTCCAACTCAATTAAATTTTTTTGACAATTATAAAAATTTTCCCTATATTTTGATTAAAACAAAAACCTCCACTGTAGATTTAAATAAATTGATAATTTCCTCCTTTCGTCATCTAATCAATAACAGGGACAAGAAATATTACCCATTTAAATTTTTTTTTTTTGTTCTTTCACCTAGGGCTGTTCATAAGAATGCCCAACCCGACCAACCCGGACCGACCCAACCCGAGTCGGCTGGGTTTTCATTCGTACTGGTCGGTTTCGGGTTGGGCACATACAAAAACCGATATGAAAACCGAAACCGACCCGACCCGAACCGAACTAGTCTTTCTTCTACTAGTTTGGTAGTTCCTACTTCCTAGTTTGAGTAGTTTCCTAATTCCTACTAGTCTTCTAGACTTCTACTAGAAATAGAAGGCCTATTAGGCAATTACAATTAGAATTCAATTAATTAGGTGTCATTTTTTAGTTTTTTACCTAGATTAGGCAATTACAATTAGAATTCAATTAATTAGGTGTCATTTTTTAGTTTTTTACCTAGATTAGGCAATTACAATTAGAATTCCTACTAGAACTAAAAGGCCCATTAGGCAATTACAATTAGAATTCCTAGTTTCCCACTAGTCTTCTAATTCCATTTTTGTCTTCTCTTAAAATCTTCTATTCTCTAACTTAACTTGGTTGGTCCGCCCCCCTCAACTGAAGTCCTCAATTAATTCAGAGTTTATTCGGCTTTGTACAGGAGCAAAACCGAAACCGACCCAAACCGACCCAACCCGACTCAAACCGACCAGGTCGGTTTGGCCTATCAGTGGGTCGATTTCGGTTCCCACCTCTGGTAACCCGAATAGGTTGGGTCGGTTGGGAAAATCCCATGAAACCGACCCAACCCGACCCGTGAACACCCCTACTTTCACCAATAATAATCCACCAAGTTAAATGAATTGACAACGATATTAAGAAGAGGAAATAGATGTATAAAGGAGAACGGATGTCCCCTCCGCCTCGTTCAGACCATCACAACTAATTAAAAACAAGCTTTGTTCTCCCTCATAGGGATGCAAATCGGGCAGGTTGGGTCGGGTTTATGGTCAACTCAGGCCCAAGATCAAGTTTGATTTTCTCAACCCGAGCTCATCTTTTACTGTAGTCTAATGCACTCGGGTTGGGCTTGGGCCCAGGCCGGGCTTGGGTTAATTAATGAACCAACTCTAAAATTATACATATATGTATTTAAATAGGTAAATATGTATACAAATCACAAATGTGTGTATATATATATACACACACATGTGTATAGTTGGGCTGGGCTCGTGCTGAGTTCAGACTATTTAATGGCTAGGCCCAGGCCTGGCCTGAAAAATAAAAAAAAAACTCAATTTCTTGGGCTCAAGCCCAGCTTGAGGACCGAAAATCTAAGCCCATCCCATGTAAAATTTTGGACTGGGCCGGTTCAGGTTCGGGTTGAGCCCACCCAAGTTGCACCCCTACTCCCTCCTCACAACCATTCCCTCGTCCATCTTGATTCTTACCAGTAGACAAAACACTCAACCTTGTGGAAATTTTTTCTATTGCCACATCCAAATCCCGGCACATGTGTCCCTCTTACTCATCAATCCCATATCAAGAACCTTAAGCACCTCTTGAGAATTTCCAGCTCCAAAATGGAAAACCACAATGTAGAAAGATCTCTCAAGACAATTAAGACAAAGTAACAAGGACACAAATGGAGCTGCTTCCATGCCATCTCCAGCACTACCTCTGCTGCTCGGAATTGAAGTCACCGGTGGTAGCGAGAATAGCGCGATGTTAACAAGTGCCGGAAGCGAAGTGTCGAATTCAGAGATATAAAGCCATTGAAAGGCATAAATAAACCTTCAAATTAGAAAATAGTCTCTTGGGAGACATTTCATTAAAAAAAAAATAGAACGATAAAGAGAAATTAGAAAATATATAGGAAAAAGGTTTCGTGCCTAAATGTAAATATAAATAAAGGGAAAATCTGTGATGCCAAAAGACATGATACAGGAAATGCTTTGACCAATCACAATCCCATTAATTTTGGTAAAAAACACCTGATTAATTCTTATTTTATGATGTTGGTTCATTGATTGTAAGTTTTTTCAGTATCATATTTCTGGCAACATAGTCGAACCCATAAATAAATACAACTGGCAAAACAAAGAAAAAAAGATGGTTCTCAAAGATAGACAGCCTATATATTTCATGGCTCAAGTTTATTCAAATCCATATCACGAATTATGTCAAAATCCATCTTTTCTAGTCTCTACTTTATGTCTCATGTAGTAGTGCAATAATTCTTATGTTGGATGAAATCAAAACCTAGAGGAACCCAAGGCTGACCATATACGGTATTCAGGCCCCATTTGGTTCACGGGAATAGGGGTCTGGAATTGAAATCGAATGGGTTATTCTGATTCTAATTATTTGGTTGTGCGGAATCGAAATCCCATTATATTCCTCCATTTGATCAAAAAATAACCTCTGCTCTTCCCTTGAGAATGAAACCTCATTCTTACTGATTTGAATTCCCATTCTCATTTTTATTTGAACTAAAAAGACTATAAAAATAGACCATTCCGATTCTAATTTCAACTACAAATGAGATGATTTTGGACCAAGGACCAGCAATATACAAAGTGAGCCAAATAGTGGATATTTACTGTAGGTTTGAGTATGTGGCCAATCTAATTGATCCTTTGTGCAAGTGTAGAAAGGAAGAGAGAGATGAATTCGAAAAATAGTGGAGAGAGAAAGAGTGATAAATAAACGAATTTTATATTTTTGGCATGGTGGACTAGATGTGATAGGCAAGTATTAGCATTATAATACCAACAGGTCCTTGACGTGAATCCAGGATTATTATTTGGGGACAATGCTGCAAACATTGGCCAGAAAACATGGAAAATAAGTCCACCATGGAATTAAAGTATCAACTCAAGAAACTTCATAGGATGGATCTTCTTCTTCTATTTGGATGAGGATGACATAAATGGTTGTCCTCTTCCTATTAAAGCCGGTGAGATAGACACGTGGAAGAATAGGGCTGCTACAGTTCTATCCCTGTAGCCCCCACTACCACTATATCTTTAGTGGGCAGAGGGCAGATAGGAATAATAGAAGACAAAACGCAGGACAGTGATGTGTCAGATGAAAAGACCAAAGAAATGGTTTTGATCAAAGAACTGCTAGTGCTCAATCCATCTGCTCAAACAGTTTTTTTACGTGGCCAGTTGGCCTTGTGGGTCTTACGCCAGGAATCTGGCCCACTTTCAACTTCAACCCTCAGTCCCAACCCAACTTTCCCATTTCGCGTAAGGCCCGTTGCGTTTGGTTTTTCCCCTTTTACACCAATTGAAATTTGGAGCTTGGAGCCGGGGCTATATATGTACAACAAACAATACAAGATCCCTTCGTTCAAGTCAAGTCACTACCATAGCTTACGGGTTGACCCGAACCGTGTACCCAGCTCTTCCTTTCTCTCCTTCCCCAGCAGGCATGGAGGGTTCCCGAGATTCCAACACTAACAGAGTCAGAACCCCATCATGGCACAGTGGCTAACTACTGAAGCTGAACGCCTGAACCCAATTTCGATCGGTTTCCACAATTGAATGAAGAGTTCTCAAATCTCAACTTCCTTGAGTCAGAACCCCATCATGGCACAGTGGCTACTGGCTAACTACTGAAGCTGAACGCCTGAACCCAATTTCGATCGGTTTCCACAATTGAATGAAGAGTTCTCAAATCTCAACTTCCTTAAAACACTTTTTTACCAAAAGGACAAATTAATAATAAACCATTCATTCAGTTCAGCTACTCCGGCTGTGTTCACTGGTCCCAGTAACTCAGTCAGAAAGATGAATGTTGGGATTATCAAGTAAAGACCGCGCGGCTTAGCAAAGTCAAAGTTGTTTTTATTTAGAGAACCGGGTGAATCAGATTCGACCAAACGAACCCGTCCCTAGAAAAAGAATAGTGCTCGCGCGCGTTACATCAGTCGGACTTGGAGTTGGAGGCTTGGAGATCGAGTCGAGGACGGAGGACCAGAGCAAGGGAAACATCAGTCATGAAATGCACAGAGATGGATCGATCGTAAGCATGAAGTGAAAATGTACAAAGTACAAATAACATATATAATATAATATTATATGCATCTACTTCAGTAGTTCTAATTAAGAGGAAGACTTTCGGAACCTCAACAAGGAAAATTTTGCAATCAAACGTTCAGCTCATTTGCATTAGACGAAGGAAACACCTTGCGCTCTGATCTATTCCTACTCAACATTCTCTTCAACGAACAACCCAAAGACGACGACGAAGCCAGCGACGACGGAGATGATGGTTGCGGTGGCGACGATGAGGAAATTTTGGGGGCTGAAGTTGTGTCTACCTGTATCTCAATTGAAGCATCCGAAGGAGAAGTCCCCTCAAAAGCGGCCGAAACACCGGAAGTTGTGTCGACGGGTTCTCCGCCCTCTTCACTGGGTAACATTGCACTTGCAGATGATAATGGAGTAACTCCGATCAACTTGTCGGGTCCCACGGGAGCTCTACAAATGGGACAGCTCGAGTGCGATTGCAGCCACATGTCTATACATTCTACATGGAAGGCATGTTGGCACTTGGGTAGGCTCCTTCCCGTCTCATCATCCTCAAACACGCTCAAGCAAACTATGCATTCCAACTCGTTCTTGTTCTCATCATGATCAGATTTATAGATGAAAATAGGAAGGGAAGCTATGACTGAAGAGTCGAGACCGTCGGCCGAGCAACCGGTGTGGGTATCATCGTAAGCAAATGCACGAACATGATGTAATCGGGCGGGGCCGAATACCTGTGATATAGATATAGAGCGTCCCCTCCTTTGGTGGGCTTGTCCCAGTAACCATCTGGTGTACGCATGAAGCAGCAAGACAAAGAAAACTACGACGAGTAAGGATACAATGGCCGCTAACATGACTTTCCCATCGTAGGAGTAGATGCTGGGGAAGATCTGACTCGGCCCGTCAGGGCTTTCTGTGGACGACTCCGGTGAACTAACCATGCCCATCATCGATCTCGATCAATGCTGCTTCTTCCACTCAGTAGAGAAGAAGTGGCAACGGAGGCAGTGGTGGCAGAATGGCGGTACTAAGTAATAAGACTTGATACTTGAGAGAAGACGAAATTCTGACGAGGAAGATGAAGCCATAAGGTAAAGGTCCCAAAGGAATCTCTATAGGAAAACGTTTACGTGAAAATGAAGTCGTTAATAACGGATTGAATTACGGGGATGGTTCCCACGTTTCTTTACATTGCGTTTGCGTGTATAAGTGATCAAGTACCCTTATTGATTATTTTTCTTTCTGATTTTTTCTTCCATCTAATTTACCCATACTCTCTCTCTCTCTCTCTCCATTCCACACACATTGATAAATGATAAGGGGCATGAGTGTTGGTTCCTTGGATAAAGGGATTCGCTTTGACCTGAAGGAGAGAGAGTGAGAGACCAGAGACTGAAATAAAAGTCTCGTGAAGGTGACGGCAAGCAACTATGGTTTTAATTATTTTCATGAAGGCTTTATTTTTATCTTAACGGGTGGGATGGATCCCTAGATATCAATATAAATCTCTCTCTTCTTGGGTTCCACTTTTTTTAACTACGGGGTCCCCTTTTGTCTCCCGAGTGAATTTATTCACTCCTCCCATGTGAGGGCGTCTGAAGTGTGAGCTTACAAGTACTGGTACTCTCTATCTCCCACTTGCCTACTTTCATTTTCTTTTCGCTTTTTGAGAGCAAGAAATCCAAGTACGTGGCGGTGACTGACATGGGACAGCCCCATTGAAATTCATGGGGAGTGAAATTTTTTCCCCATTAGTCTCTTTTCTCAATGCTAAAACTGAAACTACTATCCAACGGTAACACGTGAATGTTACGGTAACCATCATAGTCCCAACGAATTCTGACTAAAACATGGGCACAGATTCAGGATATGCCTCTTATTTGCACCAATTTAGGAAGATGTGCAACCAAATATGCCCAATATCCCTTTCTTAGCCATCCCCAGTTTAAATTTTAAACTGAGATAATAACCTCTTTTGTTGATTGTGGTTGGAACTTGGAACTAGTTAATGATTAAATCACAAGTTTTGTAGGATAGTTTGTATCAGTTCAAATAAATAATACCAACTAATTACCTAAAAAAAAGTTAAGAATATCAACTGGATCAGCTCTTTTGAATGGTTTAATATTCAATAAATAAAAACGTATCCATTTCAACAATAAGAGCTATAATGATTACAAACAGTAAGATGCATTTTCTCTAGTCTCACATCTTGTCAATGAACGAAAATTAAATAGACCAACTACTGCAATGGGCATTGCATATGGCGTTTGATGTGCCAATGTGTTACAAAACATAAGATCTCTTAAAACAAAATCAGTCCATAAGTTTGTATCTTTTCTCTTGCACACCACTAACCCCCATTTGTATCTCAATTATGGTATGAAGTGGAACCTGAAAATGGAAAATTTGTCTCGGTCAAAACGAATTTATACCATAACATTTAGCGAAGTGCTCAAACAACATGATGCAATCCTTTTACTAGTGACGGGATTTTTCTTGAATTTCTGCTTGGTAGGAAATTGGTTCTGTTCTAGATATATTCATAGGATGAAAGTAATGCGCATTTTCTGAACCAATGTTGTCAAACTTTGACAAGACTAGAGTCAGACTTTCAGAACCGGGAGCCGGCAGACAATGATTTTTAGGTTGTCCAGTTCTTAAAAATGTTGACTCGGTCAAACCCACCTCAGATATAAATGTGTTAACATCTGTTATAATCCATAATATTTTTCACGTTAAGCTTAAGTTGAAGTAAAATGGATCTAAAAGATAATCTCAAACCATATGCTATTTTTTAGGGCCCGTTTGGTTCACAGTCGGACTCGGAATCGGAATCAGAATGAAAATCCTTTGGAATCAAAATTGAGAATGGTCTATTCCCATAGTCTGTTTGGTTCAAAAAAGAATCGGAATGAGAATTGAAATAAGCTGGAATGGGATTTCATTCCCAAGAGAGGGGGAGGGAATGGCCATTCCCTCAAATGGGGAAATATCATTCCACCAGGAATGGAAATGGGATTCTGATTCTGTCAAACCAAACAATTGGAATCAGAATAGGCCATTCTGATTCCAATTCCAGGCTCCTATTCCCACAAACCAAACAGGAACTTAATTTTCTTTCAGTGCATGCTTTTGGGCGAGTTGAACACAAACCGGACGGTCTACCCATGACCCAATGACCAGAACAGTTTTGTGTCCGGTCTGAGTCTAACAACCTGTTCGAATGGATGTGTTCACAGGATGCAAATAATGGACATCGCCCAGGTTTCGAGGCTTGATGTTTTGCTGCCCGTATCATACACCTGATAATCTGATATATAACAGCTGGATGCAACATCTGGAAGGCTACATGAAGCAGATTTAATAGGTGGAATATCAATGGGTTAGGTGACAGTATATAAATTTCAATCCCTTGCCTAGTTCGTGGCCTTGAAAATCTCCCAATGCCACACTCAACACCCCCTCCCCAGAGCTGCATACTATGCATCTATATGTATAGCACAAGCACAGACAATGGCTTATTCTTATTATTTTTTGCTTCCTACACAAGACCAAAACCAAATCATTCTGGGAGTGCATATTCAGTATTTATGGATTACCTCAATGTGTGGAATTTCTTTCAAAGGCCTGTCCGCAAAATATGCATATAATGCTCTCAGTACTGCCTATAAAGATACAAAGAGCATGTTACATGGCAGCTCTTCTAAAGCTTCAAAAATTCAAAATAAGATGGACTTTAATAAAAATGTATAACCTGATGAGAGATCACCACAACAGGTGCACGTTGTCGTTCAAGCTCAACAATTACAGGTTCTAACCTGCATTAAGATTGTAAATGGAATTATAATGCATGCTAATTAAAAAA
This sequence comes from Nelumbo nucifera, assembly GCF_055504915.1. Taxonomy (NCBI): domain Eukaryota; kingdom Viridiplantae; phylum Streptophyta; class Magnoliopsida; order Proteales; family Nelumbonaceae; genus Nelumbo; species Nelumbo nucifera. The sequence continues at coordinate 46,629,985 of NC_142650.1, read as the reverse complement.
ATGAAAGACACAAACTAACATGTTTACTCATTGAAATTGAAAAACAATAAGCTGCAAACCTTTGGATAACATCTAGGTAAGATTCCCCACGAGGATAACGATACCTCAGTTTATCCTTCTTACGAGACCTGCAGTAACAGAACAGATCCTTGTAATCAAGAATGAAATGAAGTCCAAAGTACTCAATGGAAATATGAAATAAAAAAAAGGATTAATTTCCATGTTTCAGCAAGCAATGTTTCATTCCCCACTATGCTACCCAGATATTGTAAAATCACAGCTGAACAAGGTGTCAGATATGGAATTTTACAAATGGAAGTATCCAACAAAACATGTACAGGTATCCACATATCTTAGTTGAAAGTCCACAGAGAACAGCAAAAAATAAATGGGTCCAGTTTAACCCCTACTAGTCTCGTATTTGAATTTCATGACAATGCTAAAACCGTATCTAGCATGACAAGTGGCTGACTGGCTGCTATTGTCATTGATCAGTCAATTAATGACTGTCCTGCACTCTTTCTGGTAGTACATTTCCCTGGAACTCTTAATTAACTTCTCTTTACCACCTTTTGAAGGATAAACCACCTTTTCCCGTACATATTTGGAGTTTACCTTGTGCTTGGAAGTAGTGCTACTTGTAGGAAAAAGTAAGTTCATACTTTGTTCTCTTTATCTTTATAGTAAAGTACTACAGTAATTGATTATGTTTCTTTACTTCAACAAAGTAAACTTGAGGTAAATTTTATCTTTAAAAAAGACCGAAAATATTGTAGATGTGCAGAAAGCCATATTTAGTTAATGGTTATTCATGAAGACACCCTTGGATGTGTTTCTTTGAACATACTAATGCATTCAAAAAGGGATAGTTATTGCAAAATTAAAGGCTGGAGATAGAATTTGCAAGATAATGAACAGGCTCAATCATTAATTTCAATATTCAAAATCATTAAACATTGGTACAGAGAATCGTGGAAGTGCTAAATACAAATGATGGACAAATTTCATATGGACATACATAGAAAACATAGAAGAGAGAGAGTGAGAGAGAGAGGCCTTAGTCAAGCCTTACAAGCCCACATGCAACCAATAAAAGCCTTATCCCAACTATTTTGATTGGCTTCATTATGCTTTAGGTTATTACAAAAAAAAAATGTATGCTTTAGGTATTTTTCTTTTTCCCTTCCCAAAATTCCTATTCTCTTCTCTTGGATTCTATCTCTCAAGCAGTTTGGTTTAGTGATATACTTCAGAATCATGCTTAATTATTTAGGAAAATTTTCCTTGCAAATTAAAGCAGGGATGCCAGTAATGATAATCTTGCTTGAGTAGGGCTTCTTCTAAGCACATCCATATAAAGCCATGTGATTAGACTCTTTAGATGAATGTAACTTTTCTTTAAGGATTTCACCTTGTATCGATTTACAAAGGTGATTCCTCTCACTATTCATCATTTCCTGAATTCACTGGAATTCAGTGCCATGCTTTACCCTTAATAGTGCTTAATCCGTTCATATCTCTTTCCCTCTTTGTTTCTCTTTTTCCAATTCTTTCTTCCCTCTTTACCACTTCCGGCTATACCTCCATTCATGTTTTGCAGCTCTCTAATAGGCTGATATTATGCCATTCCAATTGTTTCTTTCAGCCCTAAATCCCCTTAAAAATCACCCATCAAAACCTAACATCTCAGCAAATTTCCTTTTATAATCCAACTCTAGATTTCTCCTCCTTTTAACCCCAAAAAAAGCCAAATAAATGTTATATGCTTATTTAACTGCTCTATTGTACGAAAGGATCCATTGTCAGACAGATATCTTCCAATGAAATTGAAATTGGAGAGAGATATTACAAATAAAATAATTACCACATAAATAAAGAATGGAAACTTTCGGTATACAATGTTCAGATGATACATAAAAACATACTCATATTCCTCTGGCATGTTTTTCTTTATCTCCTCATATGTCATTCCATCACATACTCCAGCATTTATCTCATCAAGTGCACGCCATTGTATCTACAAAAATTTATAGAAACAGTTTTTTTTTTTCTGCTAAATTTTCCAGGATGCACATGTCATCCACCAAAATTTTGCAAGTAATGTAATATAGAGATTCAACAAACAAATGACACATGTGGTTTAGAAACAACCTTTGGGAATCCAGCAATTGGACTTGCAGTCAAAATTGTTCTCTGCAATGTGCTAGTCCATATCTAAACCACCAGAAGTAACATAACTGTTATTTACTTGTATAGCATGAATGAACAACATCATGATTACCTATCCCTGAGAAATTTTAAGCATAAAAAATGGTGAAGATAGATCAAATTTCTCCATACACAAGTTTGGGAATATTGATAAAAGAAAATAAAGTAGAAATTAGATGAAACTAGTTTATTTTTAACAGAACTTTTAAGTTAAATGGAAAATGACTGGTCCTAGTACTTTTTTTATACTCAGGTCCAATTAATAAGCATAATTCCTCAGGTATAAATCTGCCTGAGGCAGATACTGACCTACTAATGCTAATGTCCTTTTTATTAATAACATTATGTTGAAACTTGAAGATGAATCAAAAGCTATTCTCTGAGCTAAGATTCTTGCATTTAGGTTTCACTTTAAATCAACTGTGAATTAATTGATAAGGGCTGTTTGGAAGAAATCCATCATATCAAATTGATTTTTCAGTTTAAAACTTCTCTAAGGGATATTCTTTATGATGTTGCCATCCAGAAAAAGAGAACTCTTTTGCTATAAATGTCATCACTTGGGCATTGCCTCTTTTTTTTACTGATCAGAGATTTTTACTGACCTAAAGGAAAGCATGGAAGATGCAATTGTTAAACATGATCATAAGTGTAACACATCAAACCTTTCTATGGTACTCCAACTATTTGGGGTCAGCTGCAAGGTGCCAACCAGCTGGTTGGTAAGGTCTCCTGCTGGTCATAGTGGAGACTTGGGATTGCACCTGGGTTGGGAGAATTATGGGTTGGGGGACAGGCTACCCCCCCGTTTTGTAGCCCTTCAAAAGATATAAAAAAAAAAAAAAAAACTATTTGGGGTCAGCTGCATGAATCCTGCCCCATCATTATTCTGATATTCTCTATCAAGAGCCCTAAACAATCAAACATCTCTATGGTAGCAAACAAAAACACCATTAGTACATGCTCATACAACAAGAATACTAACTTGGAAGGATGGCTCCCAAGCACAAGTAATGTCTGCCTAAACTACTACATGCCAGGCTATTAACCAAGAACCTAGTCGATCTTTGAATCCATCTGAACAAGATATTTAAAATTCTAGAGCTCAACCTTCCCTAATAAAAAAGAACCCACAGACCCTCCACGTCATCTCTGAGGTATCATCCTATGACCATCTGGAAGTATATGTCAAAACATTCTAGAACTACCACATATAGTAAGCAACTCAACTCAACTAAGCCTTGTCCCAGCTATGTAGGGCAGTACATGAATCCTCTTCTTCCTTTCCTCTCTATTCAGTGCCCATATATATTGTTAAGGGTCCTTAAATCATTTCTCACTACTTCTCCATGCCCTTTTTGGTCTGCTCCTAGCTCTTCTAGACCCTTCAACTTGTAATAGTAATAGGTCACTTCTTTCACTGTTGCTATAGATGGTCTTTCTTTAGTTTTTCCACTCATCCATTTCTACATTCAGTAAGCAGTAAACTCCTTTCTGCTTTGGCCGAGTCCCAGAGTCAATGGTTCCTGATATGCTAGTAGAATCTCTCCTGTCATCCCTTTGTTAGCATCTAATTCCATATGGTAGAGCATCTACCCTGGGCTCTTAAGCACAACACTAGTACAGCTTTATATAATAACATAATGATAAATGGTGGTGATAGTTCATCAATTCTGAAATTGATTTCAGCAACGCACATACACAACCAATATTCTTACTGTGGTTCTCAACCATGTTTTCCAATATGGCTCCTAAAAACTTCAGCTCTTCTTAACAGTTTTAAACTGTGAATATCTTGCCTTGAAAATTTCTCATAAAAAGTGGCTCCAAAACTGTGTTGTATGGACTCTGAAATGGGAATCAGAATGAAATGCATGTGGAAGACTCTGACAGAGCAAGAAAAAATTAATATTTTAACAAACAAAAACGTGTGTGTGCGCACACACACTGACATAATACAATATATAGAGTAATATAACATGCATCCAAATTGCATTTGGGAATTCTTACATTCTCTTATTAGTTTGATCCAAACAATCACTTCTTGTGCCTCATAAAGCTCTAATAGGACAAAATAGACCATGGACTATAACTGGGACAAAATAAAGGTTGAAATACTGTTGCATGAGTTGCTTAAATTATATGTAAGGGTTGATTTTTCTGTAACCTTTTTTTTTTCAAATGGATCGTGTCAGCTTGTTTGAAGGTAGGTTGGACCACTGTAAGTCTGCAATCCTTATTGGTTTGTTATCCATTCTCAAGTTAGATCCATCTGACATATGGTAAAGTTTGGGACTTCTATCATTAATAAATGAGATCTAGATCTGGTGAAGTATTTCAAACTCCTATAGAGATCTTCCTCCTCTCCCTCCCTCCCTCCCTCCCTCCCTCTTAGGGGTTGATCCATGGAGACAGACAGGCTATACCTGAGTTTGGATGACAGACAGGCTATACCTGAGTTTGGGTGACAGACAGGCTATACCTGAGTGGGCAAGGGTGGCAGTAGTATGCTGTGAAGTAGTCTGGAGGAACCGCTCATACTCATCACGCGGTACACTCACCATCTCCTTCCCAGAAACAGATGTAGATGTGGAAGGAGTTAGATCTGCCTGTTGGTTATCACTGACATCAACCCCACCAGCTACTGCATGATTGGCCCATGTAGAAGGAGGGCCATGGAGATCACAACAGAAATTCACCGAATGTCTGTCCCTGCCACAATGTGTACACTTCCTTGTAGAGTTACTTTTTCCTTTATCACGGCCTCCCCCTGAGTCACGACCACCACCACGACCAAATACGGAACCACCACGACCTCCTCGGGAGGCATGTCCTCCCCTTTTAGTACCACGTCCACCTCCTCTGGCTATCACAAATGCTGATCTGTTAGACTGTGTGGGATTCTCTGTAGGTCCCAAAGAAATCCTACGAAGTCGTGCAAACACTTCCTCAAGTGTAGGAAGAGTAGAGCCCCCTAATATTTGGGCCCTAACTAGTTCATATCCTGATTTCAACCCCACTAAGAACCTAGTGACATCTAGTTGTTCCCTCTGTTGTTGCTGAACCTTAACATCCGGAGTGAGGGGATGATAGACATTGAGTTCATTTCTGAGGTTCTTCATACTGGCATAGTACTCTTCTAGGGTTTTATTCCCTTGTTGCAGATCGAAATACTCCTGATAGAGCTGATATACTCTTGTAGTATTATCCTGCCCAGAATAAAGCTTCTTGGCATGTTCCCATATGTCCTTAGCTGTATCTAAGAACATAAAGTTGGCACTTATTTTGGGTTCCATACTATTCCATAACCATGTCATGATTTGGGCATCTTCTTGTTCTCAATCATCAAACCCTGAAGAGTCAGCTGGTGGTTTATCTTCCTTCACATGCTTCACTTTCCTCTTTGCCTTGAGAAAAACTTCCATTGACTTGGCCCATGGAACATAGTTCTCACCATTAAGTTTAATTGAAGTCATCTGCACACCTAGATAGTCAGAGGGAATCACCACACTAGGTTTCTGATCACTACAACCATCTCCAGTTGCTGCCATGATTCTCTTCCAGTGCTACTTCTAATCTGAATTCCCAATCACCAACTAAGTACTGCTATCAGGGGTTTGATGTTCCAGACACTACAGCAGTCCCCAAACACAATGATAGGCTCACAACCAGTCACAATCAATCACTACTGTTCACAATCAGTCACAATCAATCAGTCCCCAAACACAGTTGATAGGTACACAAGCTTTTGTTCTTGTTCACATCACTACTGATTTCATAAAACCATGAATCACACTGACATTAATTCAGCACTAACTGACCACATACAAGCCCTCTTGAAGCTACTCAATAGAGATTGTGCATCACAAGCACCACCACACAGCCATAGCTGTCACACATGGTACAGACCTGTCTGACCTTTTTCAGAGGGCACTACAAGTCCAAGGAAAACTCAACTAGTGCCACTGCAGTACCCCTTACACCATTCGGCCACCTGCAGTACCCCTTACACCATTCGGCCACTGTAAACACAGCCTGTTCTTGGACCTTTTTCCAAGAACCAAGGCTACAAACAACCTAGTTCTCTAGGTTCTGATCAGTCCCCACAGATTTTGAAGGCTTTCAACCCAGAAATACCAACAACACAAAAAGAAAGGAGGTAACCAACCTTCTTTTGAGAGCTTCAGTCGACCATTCACTGCTGAAGTTGTTCTCTTGAAAAAAAAAAAAAACAGGTTCTGCGCAGAGAAAGAGGAACTGAAGTGTTCTCAGACCTAGGTCGAACCTGTGTTCTCCATTTTCAGCCCAGAAAGAAGAAAAAAGAAGAGGTCACGAATCTGTGAGGAGCTTTAGAGAGCAACGTCCTGCTCTGATACCATATTTTCTCTGTAGCTACAGTAATTCGAACCAGGAGAAGAAGAAGAAGAAGAAGAAGAAGAAGAAGAAGAAGATGAAGAGAACAGTCGAACATGATAGATTAAACCCTATCAGTCAATCCTTAATATGGATTAGGCTCTAATTAGTAGTACAAAGACTAAACTGCCCCCACTTAAGTATGGGACAGGAAGTCTCTATTAAGACTGCCACATAAACACATAACTTAACAAAAGTAAAATGACTAATCTACCCTTATTCGGCTAGCTCTAACAATTAATAAATGAGATCTGGATCTGGTGAAGTATTTCAAACTCCTATAGAGATCTTCCTCCTCTCCCTCCCTCCCTCCCTCCCTCTCAAGGGTTGATCCATGGAGACATCTCAGTTCATCAGTCTTTGAAAAAATATGGGGAACATCACTGCTTCAAAGACATTGTTCACCTCATTATTTATTTCTACTATATGCATCCCTTGGTACCACCTGAATTGGCGTCAGAACTTTTATGAACTGATTAAGTTCAACAGCAATACAATAAGCACTACTTACAATTGTATAAAGCAAGTATTCAATCCAGATGCCTTAGCAAATTGAAGCCACAATTCACAGACAATAATTCTCTTCTATTAGTATGCTCCCTTAAAGAATTTTCATTTTCAATGACAACTTGATAATACTCTCTCTCTCTCTCTCTCTCTCTCTCTCTCTCTCTCTCTAACCACAAGATGGATAAACATGTAGACGAGTGAAAGTTATAGTATCTGGACTGGAAAAAGAGAATTAGGATCTCTCTTTAATACATAGAATACTAAGCTTTAATACATAGAACAATCAATACACATTTATAGGGGGTATCAAAGTTAGGCAAAATGTTAGGAGAAGGAATGACAAATTACTTCAATAATTTGAAAAAAACTATAAAAAATATAAGCAATAGGTGCATAGAAGACCATCTACAGAACCCATAAGAGGCTAGAAGGGCTAGTGGCAAACCAAAAATGACATGAATAGGAGTAAGAAATGATTTAAGTGCTCATAATTTTACAATTCCTATCGTGCTAAACAGAATGGGATGGTGAAATAGGATTCATATGGCCGACACCATATAGTTGGGATAAGGGTTAGACAATGATGATAGAAGATGCAAGCAATCTACTTAATGACTTAAACAAACATTCATATTGAGAGGTGAACTAATAAATAAAATAACTAAATAAACAATAAATAATTCTATAGTAAAATAATTAAAAGGAATTTTTTTTCAGAAGCTTACAGAAGCAGCACGTTCAGATTTTAGCCGTTTTTCCACAAAGTTGGCAAGTTTTTTTGCATAAAGTTCTCCGGCTTCACTGCTCAATCAAACAATATTAAAGAAACAATTGAGAAGAACAAGCTTTGTAGGTAATTAGGAATGCACCAAGAAAAAAATGGTCAAAGGAACAACAGAAGCATAAATGTGATCATGGAATAGACTTTAACAACCATCAGATCTAAGTTATATGGACCCAAGGGTAGCAAAGATATAGAAAACTGGGGATAATATACCCTTGCACATATCCTAATTTTCATACTTGCAGGGATGGTAGATGCATAATTTAGAATATAGACCTTTACAGAGTAACAGCACATGAAATGATGGCAATGACAAATTTTCAATAAGACTGTTTGGATTGTGGAACAGAAGTGGAAAAGGGCCACAGATTCGATTATTCAATGGACAATGGAAAAGACTATCCTCCTGAATGTTCCTTTTTCCTCAAATCTACAGAAAACACATCTAGAAGTTTTCTGTCTTCCATGTTTTTCCTCATCATTTTTGGAGCCAAATGGAGTGGACATATATACTTTTCTGCTGCTCATTTCCACTTCTGCCGCAATTCAAACACAGCTTAACCAATTTAGCCACATTACACACAAGTATTAATTATATACAAAGCTGAAGAAATGAAAGACATTTCTTTTCTTTGTGGCATTTTTTTATTTTAATATTTCTGTGTATATAGTTAGTTATATTAGTCTTGAATTTGGTATTGGCAGTTACCCTTTTGTCTATAAGAATATACCATGCCTAAAGATCTTATATCATTTGAGATTTAGAACTTTCACCTTAGCAGCTTATTCATCCATCCTTATGAAATAAAGTAAACATGCTCTTAATAAGTTCTATGAGTTTAAGGCATTCTACCTTTTATATAGTAGATGTTCAGGACTGCTATCAGTCTTGAACCCTAATGGATTTCAGGTTCGAAAATAGAAGAAAAAGTATAGAAAAGAGAGGAGAAAGAGAGAAGAGAGAGAGCAGTAGAACACAAGAGTTGAAAGGAGGAACAGAAGCATCATGTTCTGCCGCCGCCACTTTATTTAGTATTTATAGGTTATGCTCATTACATGGAAAGGACAGATCTGCCCTTAGTATTTACATAACAAATAGAATAAAATAAGACTGAAATAAATAACAACTGACATAACTAACTGACCACCAGCTAACCCTAGGAAGACTAGAACACCTTCTACCCTATGAACACAGTGGGACCGTAGCTGTGGGGCCCACATCAGTGTTCTCTACACTCCCCCTCAAGTTGGGAATAAATGTTTATCATTCCCAACTTGGATAGATCCGCTTCTAGCTTCTTCCTTGGTACAGCTTTGGTGAGGATATCTACTAGCTGCATGTTGGAGGTGATGTACGGGAGACACACTTCTTGTGATGAGACCCTCTCTCGTACAAAATGCCGATCAACTTCAATATGTTTGGTTCTGTCATGCTGCACCGGATTGTGTGCTATATTAATAGCCGCTTGATTATCACAATACAGCATCAGGGGCTTCTCATACTCAATACCCAACTCCTCAAGTAGTGATCTCAGCCATAGAATTTCAGCCACTCCGTTAGCCATTGACCTGTATTCAGCTTCAGCACTAGATCGGGAGACAACACTTTGTTTCTTACTCCTCCAAGAGACAAGGTTACCTCCCACAAGGGCACAACATCCAGAGGTAGACCTTTTGTCATCAACACTCCCAGCCCAATCGGCATCCGTATAGACCTCCACCTTCATGTGGCCATTGTTCTTGAATAGTATACTTCTACCCGGGCATCTCTTCAAGTATGCTAATATTCTTTTTGCTGCAAGAAGGTGCATGGTTCTAGGAGAATGCATGTACTGACTGACAACACTAATTGCATAATTGATATCTGGCCGAGTGAGGTAGAGATATAGGAGCTTTCCCACTAATCGCTGGAACATAACTTTGTCTTCAAGAAGCTCCCCACTCTCTGCACTAATCCTGTGGTTCTGTTCAATGGGTGTATCCGCAGGGACACCTAACTTTCCAGTTTCCGCCAATAGATCTAGAACATATTTCCTCTGAGAGACAAAGATCCCCTGTTTAGATCTAGCAACCTCAATACCCAAAAAATATCGAAGGGCACCGAGATCTTTCACCTCAAACTCTTGATGAAGGAGCTGTTTGAGGAACTCAATTTCATGACTGTCATTTCCTGTCACCACAATATCATCAACATATACTGCAAGTAGTGTCAGAGAGGACTCCACCCGCTTGATGAACAGTGTATGATCTGACTGAGCCTGTACATAACCGAACTTCCCAAGGGCTAGTCTGAATCTATCGAACCAAACTCTAGGTGACTGCTTCAAACCATACAATGCCTTATTAAACCGGCAGACCTTCTTACCTGTCTCTGTATCATAGAATCCAGGAGGCAATTGCATGTAAACCTCTTCCTGCAGGTCTCCATTCAGAAAAGCATTTTTAACGTCCATTTGGTACAAAGGCCAATTGTGGCTTGCTGCAAGAGATAATAGAACTCGAATGGTGGTCATCTTGGCTATCGGGGCAAATGTCTCCAAGTAATCTATACCATAAGTCTGGGTGAACCCTTTTGCAACTAGCCGAGCTTTGTACCTCTCAATGGAGCCATCCGCGTTGTGCTTCACAGTAAATACCCATCTGCATCCAACTGGTTTCTTTCCTTTGGGCAAATCAACTAGCTCCCAGGTATTATTTTTCAACAGGGCATCCATTTCGACTTGCATTGCACCTCTCCACTCCGGGACTGATAGGGCTTCTTGCACTGTTCTTGGAATAGGAACATTAGCAACGGAAGTAAGATAAGACCTATAGGAGGGAGATAGGCGATCATAGGATAACAACTGGGAAATGCAATGGGTTGTAGATGTGGTGCAATGCCATTTTCCTTTACGGATGGCAATGGGAAGGTCAAGGTCGTCTGTAGGGGGTGAAGTGGAAACAATGGAAGATGTCTCTATGGATCCTGGGACTGTAATACCTGGACTTAGAGCCGCAGAAGAGGTTGGAGCTGGCCTGGACTGCTGATGACCGAGATCAACCTGCCTACATCGCCTGTGATAGACTCTCAACTCCTGATCCCTCTGACCACCCTCACTACTGCAGCCCTCATCACCCAATGGAATAGGTAAAGGAACAGCCCCAAAAGTATTAATCCTGCCCTCACTGCACTCCCCCTGAAGAAAAGGACCCAAATCCCCACTCTCACTGCTCTCCCCCTAAGGAGAAACCCGAGAATAATAGGGTGTCTCCTCAAAGAAAGTGACATCCATGGAGACAAACTTCTTCCCTGAAACAAGATCATAGCAGCAATAACCCTTTTGAGTTTGTGCATAACCAAGAAAGATGCATTTGGAGGCCTTGGGTTCGAACTTGGAGTGATGGGGTCCGAGAAGCTGAACAAAACAGGTACAACCAAATGTTTTAAGGGGAACAGTAAACAACTCCTCATTTGGGTATAGAAGGGAAAATGGAGGTTTCATATCAAGAACCCGGGAAGGAATCCGATTAATAAGATATACCGCTGTGAGGATAGCATCACCCCAGAACCGAATAGGGACATTGGAGGTAAACATAATACTTCGAGCCACCTCCAAGATGTGCCTATTCTTCCTTTCTGCAACCCCATTCTGCTGAGGTGTATGAGGGCAAGTGCTCTGGTGGATAACCCCATGATGAAGAAGGTAAGATGCCAATGGCTTAGCAAAGTATTCCTTTGCATTATCATATCTAAGAACTTTGATCTTGGCAACAAACTGGGTCAAGATCATTTGGTGGAAGTTTTGGGTCAGGGCGGGTACCTCATCTCGTAAACGCATAAGATAAACCCAAGAAAACCGAGTATAGTCATCAACAAATAACAAAAAATATCTATACCCACCCATGGAAGGGATGTGATATGGCCCCCAAACATCAGTATGCACAATATCAAAAGAACTATTACTCCTTTTATTACTCAATGAATAAGAGTTTCTACAATGTTTAGCAAACTCACAACTTTCACATTTCAACTGGGACAACTCAACAGACTCAAACAAAGTAGGGAACAGACTCTTTAAGGACCGAAAAGACAAATGACCCAATCGGTTATGCCAAAGCATAACCGGACTCACAATCTGAGAAACAAGTGACTTCTTATCCACTGACTCTTCCCGACAAGAACTCTCCCGGAGCAGATAGATCCCATTCGTCTCACGGCCAGTCCCAATCACCTTCTTCATCTCCAGGTCCTGAAAAACACATCGGTCAGGGAAGAAAGTTACTAAGCAGTTCATATGTTTGGTAATACTACTAACTGAAAGAAGGTTAGTATCAAGTTTAGGAACATGCAAGACAGAAGACAAGGAGATAGTATCCGATAGTTTGATGTCACCCTTGCCAGAAATGGGGACAAGAGAGCCATCAGCAATAGATACCTTATCCCTACCAGAAGATAAATGATAAGTGGTAAACAATGAAAGCAAGCTAGTCATTTGGTCAGATGCACCTGAACCTATTACCCAACAGGGTGCAGTAGTACTTGGAGCTGAGGCATGGTAGGCTGAGGCTCGAGTACCTGAATGTGCGAAAGCAGATGTGGCAGGGGCTGATGGTGACTGCGATGACTGAGCTGAGTTGCCTACTTCCTTTTCCAACTGTATTAGAGCAGCCCGAACTGCAGCTAAGGTCTCTAAAGGTGTGCCTCTTGTGCCAGACGAGGATGCTGAATTAGTAGTCACTGCCACATGAGCATTACCCTTCTTGCTTCTCAACTTTGCCGGGACCAAATGAGGATGCAGCTTCCAACATGTTTCTTTTGTGTGTTTAGGCTTCTTACAATGCTCACATACCACATCCCTTTTATCTTCCTTCTTCCTGTCCCTCTCTGAATCACCCCCTGATTTGGGTTTAATTGCTACAAGGGCCGGTGTAAGAGGTTGAGGTTGCATCATGACTTTCCTCCTAGTCTCTTTACTATGCACTAAGGAGTATGCCTGAGAGAGGGTCACACTATCTCTAGTCAAAATCCGTTGCCGCACAATATCATACTCTGAATTCAGGCCTGCCAGAAACTCAAACACCTTGTTTGTCTCGATGTGCTTTCTATGGGTCTGTGCATGTTTGGGACTCTCCCACTCAAGAGTCTCTAAGTGATCAATCTCATGCCACAGGGACTTCAAGGTAGAGAAGTAGACCGAAACCGATTTCTCTCCTTGTTTAAGGGTATTCACTTCACATTTCAATTCATATGCTCTAGCAACATTAAGGGGTTGGGAGTAAGTTTCTTTCATAACATCCCATATCTCCTTGGCTGTCTTTGCCCACAAGTAATTGCGGCTGATATGAGGCTGCATAGAATTATACAGCCATGTCATAACCAAGTAGTTTTCTTGGACCCACTCAGTATACATGGGGTTTCCCTTGGAGGGTTCTTTCACATCTCCCAAGAGATACCCTACTTTACCCCTTCCCCCAATAGCCATCATGGCTGATTGGGCCCATTCCAAATAGTTTGATCCATCAAATCTTACGGTTGTAATCTGGAAACCTGTCTCAGAAACACCACCACAACTGCTGTTCCCAAAACTGCCTTCTGCCTGATTCTTAAACTCCATTTCAGTCAAGAACCAGTAGTCTCAAGATTAGGGTTACTACAGTTGAAAAAACTGCACTTGGACTATCAACCACAATCACAAAATCAGTATAGAACCAATCTGTATTCACGGCAGATGTGCATGAAACAGATATAAGTCTGATCTGAAACCAATTATCAAACACAACAGCAACAGTCCATACAGTTTTCACCCCTTAGAAAAGTTCGAAGTCCCCCCAAAAGAAATCTGAAAACAGCTTGGAGAATAATCTGATATGCTGAAACAGAATTAGGGTTTTAACCAGTCCTTAAAAGCAAATTCTCAGCCACACACTCCTGGTAGTACCGTATGGATCACACTTGTAGTAGGGTTAATATGAAACCCTAAAACTGATCACACTTGAGAAAAGTTTCACAGATAGATCACAAGGTTCAGACCAGTATTAGGGTTTGCCGCAGGGTTAAAACAAAACCCTAGAGAATAGAAGGAAGAAAACCCTAGAGTGGTTTGGCCGCCCTTTCTAGATAGGTCCAGCCTATCTTCTCTGATAGTACTTCTCTCAGAAAATAAAAAACTTACAAGAGAATGCTGTTCGCTGCTTGATTCTTCCTGATCACCAACACTCTGCAAATCTTCAAACAGCTGCTAAACCCTCTAGCGATCTCCAAGAATCAGTCAACGAACTCTACTTTCTCAGCTTCCAGCCTTAGATGGTTCTCATGTGGTTGGCTGGACTAGACTCACATGAGAAACCCTAGCTCTGATACCAAGTAGACGTTCAGGACTGCTATCAGTCTTGAACCCTAATGGATTTCAGGTTCGAAAATAGAAGAAAAAGTATAGAAAAGAGAGGAGAAAGAGAGAAGAGAGAGCAGTAGAACACAAGAGTTGAAAGGAGGAAAAGAAGCATCATGTTCTGCCGCCGCCACTTTATTTAGTATTTATAGGTTATGCTCATTACAAGGAAATGACAGATCTGCCCTTAGTATTTACATAACAAATAGAATAAAATAAGACTGAAATAAATAACAACTGACATAACTAACTGACCACCAGCTAACCCTAGGAAGACTAGAACACCTTCAACCCTACGAACACAGTGGGACCGTAGCTGTGGGGCCCACATCAGTGTTCTCTACATATATATTTTGTAGTGGTATGAGGCTATTAGTATGCTTCAGAGAAGCATATTTTATAATGACAATTTTATTTCTACATAGTATCTATTGATTAAAAAATAACTTCCACAAAACCATTGTTGGGTTCCTTGAGGATATGGTTGATATACATGCTCATGTTTATTACACTATTGCCAATATTGGGTGATTTTCTATTTGCTACTAAGGGCCTATTCTTCCAAAGGCTTATGAAGAAAACTGAAGAGAGGAGAGCTTGAGAGTTCGGCAATGAGGATCTGAGAATGAGAGTTTCGAACCTTCACTCTCTCAGCACCCTAACACTCTTTTATTAAGATATATTTGAATAATTACAAGGAGGCCCTTAGTTGGGCAAGAATTTACAAAAAACTTAATATAGATAGGATGGGCCCAGAATAAGGCCCATTACAGAAAAACATAAATAACAAGAAAGAATAAACAACCTATGGGCCATTCGGCCCATCTTCTCTACAGCTTACTTTTGAAGAAAATTTAGATCCAATTACTGAAAGATATTAATATTAGAAATCTTAAAAATGATGACCAGTTGCAATCTTGGAGGTTCTATAAAAATTATCTATCAAAGTCATTGTAAACATCATGCACATTCCACAATTGCAGGTTGCAGGCTTGCAGCTCTTATTTCTGTATGAAATGCATGAAGAAGAATTCAATCATATGTGAACATTTTTATTTTTGGTGATATCAGTAAAAGGTTTTAAAAATTTCCACCATTATACTTTATAATACACTGCACCTCAAAACTGTGTCTCCTCCAATTCTGCCCCTAACATTATCCCGACTCTCTCCATGTCGAGTCAGCAATATTGGTCGGGGTGTGAGATGCATATTTACCTGTGAAGAAATAAATTACATGAAATTCGATTTAGAAAAGACAACAATTTTTTAAAACAAAATTGATGAATCACAGAAGTAGCTGCTGAAAAAGGAGATCTGCATTTGAGTCTGGCATCTTAGCCCAAGTGAGGCAACAGTATTATTATAAATGTATTTCAGGATATTCCTTTTGCTCCATATCCACTTAAGCTAACTCAATTCATGGTTGTATAGAGGAGAAAAAAATAACTCAGATATGTACAAAATTTTGAATGATAGACCCATATGCAGAAACTTATGCACAAAGTTGTTTCCTTAAGTTACAAACTAGTTTGCCTTTCTGACTAAAGAATCAAAGAAAAAATATACGATGTCAAATTATAATTGACATCTTGAACATGTTTTCACATACCAAGAAAAATACGATCCTTCCTGGAAGATAACCACTGATATTGTTAACCTGAACAGAGAAGATTTCTCAATTATCTTAGTATGAAAGCTATGATTACAAAAATCAATAGTATATGATTAACAGATGTAGCAAACCAGAGCAATATGGCAGAATGGCATAACAGGATTCAATTAGCTGACCCCATATAGTTGAGACAAGGCTTAGTGCCTGTTTGGAAGGGATTTCATGTTGTTGCTTTTGGTTTTGTGAGGTGGGGTCCACCAAGGTTCAATGTATTGATACACCCTGTAGAGAAGATGGGCCGAATGGCCCATAGGTTGTTTATTCTTTCTTGTTATTTATGTTTCTTTTCTGTAGTGGGCCTTATTCTGGGCCCATCCTGTCTATATTAAGTTCTCAGACCCTCATTGCTGAACTCTCAAGCTCTCCTCTCTTCAGTTTTCTTCATGGTATCAAAGCGTATCTGAACTTGAATATCCTAGGGCTGGAAGCTTAGTCACGTACTGCCTGATTCTTGGAGGTCATTGGACGAGCCCAAGACTAGAATCTCTTGGAGAAGTGGTTCGGTGGCCAGGAAGAATCAGAGAAAGAAAGAGGGGAAGAGGAACAGCTCGGTTCTGTTTTGAAGCTCGACTGTGTTTGGACTGTTGGAGTTCGAACTATAAGTTGTGCTCAGTTTTCTGGTTGTTCTGTTTTGAAGCTCGACTGTGTCTGTTGAAGCTCGAACTGTAAGTTGTGCTCAGTTTTTCTGGTTGTTCTGTATTATCTTCGACTGTGTTTGGACTGTTGAAGTGTCCAAAAATCCTAGCTGTTCTGTACTACCTTCGACTGCATTAAATCTGGTTTAACCCAGAAATTTCTGGGCTGTTTTTCTCTTCTTCTTGGACTGTTAAAACCTGCCGAAACATCCTTGTAACAAAGCTGTGTATTGTTACTCATATTTTGGCTGTTTTAGGGGGCTGTACGAACTGTTTTTTGGGTCTTTTCTCTTCCTTGACAGTGGGGTTGTCTCTATTGCCCACACTGTGTTTGTGAAAAGGCCTGTTCAGCAATACCGATTGGTATTTACTCTTCTTGGCTGAGTGCACAGCTTTGAAAAGGTAATTCGGCTGAGTGCACAGTGCCTAGGAGTTTCTGATTACTTCTTGAAGGCTGAACTCAGTATATTGTCTTCTTGTGGTCGGCTGAACTCTGTTATTGCTTGTCCTCATTCAGTATACTTGTATAAGTCATCTGAAATCATATTTAGAGTGTGTACATGATGTACTCCTCAGAGTTTGAAAACAAAAATGGTGCTGAATATGGACTGGTTCAGGGGACTCCAAGTGATTCCTTATTGACTGTGACCATAGTTAAACTAGATGGAACTAATTATCTGGCATGATCACAATCAGTAAAGATTCATGTTTGTAGTAGAGGAAAGTGGGGATTCATTTCCGGGAGTAAGAAGGCTCCCCCAGAAGATGATCCATCCTATGAGAAAATTACACTGTCATTGGGTGGCTTGTGAACTCAATGCAGCCACAAATCAGCCAACACTACCTATGGATGAATTCAGCAAAAGAAGTTTGGGACAGTGTTGCGGAAACCTTAACACAAAAACTCAATGTGGCCCGGGCATATAAATTGAGAAGTGATGTAAAGAATTTAAGGCAAGGGGAGAAACCTCTTGCTGTATATTTCTCAACCCTGAAGTCCCTATGGCAAGAGATTGACCTAATAGAAGCTGTAACTTGGGACACCACCAATGATGCAGAAACCTACAGAAAATTGGTTCAAAGGAACATGGTACTTGAGTTCTTAACTGGACTAAACCCAGAATATGATATCACAAAACAGAATATTCTTTCCAAGGAGTGTGTCTCTTTGTCACAAGCTTATGCATTGGTGAGTAGTGAAGAGAGCAGAAGGGTTGTTCAGGTTCAAGGGGCTGATATTAATGATCACTTTGCCAATATGGGGATTAAACCCAAAGGGAATGCTGGAACTTCTAGTGGCATAGGAAAGAAAGAAGTTATATGTGAGTACTGTAAGAAGCCGAAGCACACCAAAGACAAGTGCTGGAAATTACATCCTAATCTTGTTCCCAGTCGGTTTCAGAAAAGGCATGATAGTAAAAGATCAGGAAGTGCAAATGTAGCTGCCGGGCCAGATAGTGAAGAAATGTCTGCTTCTGCACAGTTGGCAGCCATGAGAGCAGAATATGAAAAGTTTGGGAAGATGATCAGTCAGCTGAGTGATGTGACCTCTTCTTCCAACCCTTCAGGCAATTCTTCTGTTGCTTCAGCATTTGCTCATTCAGGTATAAGGGCTTCTGCCAATCATGCTACCACTTCAGGTAATCTCAAGATCCCTTGGATTATTGACTCAGGTGCTTCTGACCATATGACCAATCTCTCTACCTTATTTGTTTCATATGACTTGCTTCCTGGACGTGATAAAATCACTTTAGCTGATGGTTCACTTGCCCCTATCTCTGGTAAGGGAACCATCAAGGCTACGGATTCCTTGTTCCTACCTTCTGCCCTTCATGTACCTAAACTAAATACAAATTTGTTGTCTGTAAGCAGTTTAACCAAATCACTAAATTGTTGTGTAACCTTTTTTCCTTCCTATTGTGTTTTTCAGGATCTGGAGTCTCAGAAGGTGATTGGGAGTGGCCATGAGGCGAACGGAATATACCTGCTTGACACCCCGGAACAATGCACTGATCATCTTGGGAATGCTGCTCTTGGATCTGTTTCTTCAGAATATGTTAGTCGGATTATGTTGTGTCATCGTCGTTTTGGTCATCTGTCTTTTTCTGCCTTGAGTCATCTTTTCCCTGAACTGTTTAAGGGAATTAGTTTGTCTAGTCTTCATTGTGAGTCTTGTGAATTGTCAAAGCATTGTAGAAACAATTATCCTTTGAGTAATAAAAGATCTTCCTTTCCTTTTAATATTGTGCACTCTGATGTGTGGGGGCCTTACCACTTACCTTCCATGGGTGGCTATAAATATTTTATCCTGTTTATTGATGATTTTTCTCGGTTCATTTGGATATTCCTGATGAAATCCCGTGATGAAGTTCCAAGACTTGTAAGACAATTCCATGAATTTGTTCTAACCCAATTTGATACCAGGATTAAAATCTTCAGATCTGACAATGCAAAAGAATACTTTGAGAAAAACCTATCCTGCTATCTCTCTGACATGGGGGTCATTCATCAAAGCTCATGTGCTAGGACCCCAGAACAGAATGGGGTTGCTGAGAGGAAAAACAGGCATATTGTTGAAGTTGCAAGAAGTATCTTATTTACCTCACATGTTCCTACCAGGTTTTGGGGTGATGTTCTTCTTACTGCTACCTACCTTATAAACCGTATGCCATCCAGGGTTTTGGGGTTTAAGTCTCCCTTCAATCTTCTTCATCCAGACAATGACCTTTTTCCAGTTCCTATTCGTGTCTTTGGCTGCACCTGTTATGTACATGTTCCAAGTGTCCAAAGGCATAAATTTGAACCCAAAGTTCAAAAGTGTATCTTCCTTGGTTATTCCCCCACACAGAAGGGTTATTGTTGTTTTGATCCAAAGTCTGGCACTCAGTATGTCTCAATGGATGTCACCTTTGATGAGTTTTCCCCCTTTTATGGTTCCTCCCCAGAAGGACATTGTCCACAGGGGGAGGATTTGTCACAGGTGTTTGCTCTTCCTCTTCCTGTCCCTGTTGAATCTCTTGATGTGTCTGCTTCTCCTATCCCTGTTGAGTGTCTTGATGTGTCTGCTTCTCCTTGTCCCAATACTCTACCTCCTCATCCTATCCTCAATCCCAAAGTGTATCAAAGGCAAAGATCCAGAAATGTGCAGGTTGTTTCTCCTACAACACATGAGCCTCATACACTTCCAGTCACAGAAGAGACAACAGGTACTGTTTCAGCACCTTTGGATTCATCCTTCCCTGACCTTGATATTCCCATTGCTGTTAAGAAAGGAAAACGGAAGTGCACTGCACACTGCATTTCCAAGCACCTTTCTTACAGTTTGCTTTCACCTCCATACTTTGCCTATCTCTCTTCTGTTGCTTCTCATCCTATTCCCAGGTCTGTGTCAGAAGCTCTTAAGATTCCAGAGTGGAGCGATGCTATGAGATCTGAAATCGATGCCCTATACAAGAATGACACATGGGAAGTTCTGGATTTGCCTGAAGGGAAGGATCCAGTCGGTTGCAAGTGGGTCTTTACTATCAAATACCGAGCTGATGGCACCAGTGAAAGGTACAAGGTCAGGCTGGTTGCAAAAGGCTATACACAGACATATGGGATTGATTATTTAGAGACCTTTGCCCCTATTGCCAAGATGACATCTGTGAGGGTTCTTCTATCTTTAGCTGCTCACTTTGATTGGCCTCTTTATCAATTGGATGTGAAGAATGCATTTTTGAATGGTGAATTACATGAGGAGGTTTATATGTCTCTTCCTCTAGGGATGTATGGAACTGATATGAAAGGGAAGGTATGCAGGCTGAAGAAATCTCTTTATGGACTGAAACAGTCCCCTAGAGCATGGTTTGAGAGATTTAGAACAGCACTTGTTAACTTTGGTTATGTGCAGACACAGTCCGATCATACTCTTTTTGTGAAGAGGAGTGAACCTCTGGCAGTATACCTCATTGTGTATGTAGATGATATTGTAGTGACTGGTAATGATGTTTCAGGAATTCATGGTCTAAAATCTTTTCTCCATACAGAGTTTGAGATTAAAGATTTGGGGGACTTGAGATACTTTCTTGGTATAGAAGTGGCTCGATCCAAGGATCGGATTCTTATCTCCCAAAGGAAGTATGTTCTTGACTTGCTCTCCGAGACTAGAAAGATGGGTGCTAGACCAGTTGCTACTCCTATTGATATGAGTCATAAACTCTCAGCCTTAGAAGGGACATTGTTAGAAGACAAAGGAATCTTTCAGAGACTTCTTGGGAAACTTTTGTACCTATGCATGACTCGGCCAGATATTGCATATGCAGTTAGTTGCATTAGCCAATTCATGCATGCTCCCCGAGACACTCATATGGCAACAGCAGAGAGAATCCTATGTTATTTGAAGGGCTCCCCAGGAAAGGGTATTCTGTTTACCAAGCATGGTCATCTGAAACTTGAAGCCTACACCGATGCTGACTAGGCCGGAAACATTGCTGACAGAAGATCTACTTCTGGGTATTGCAGCTTGGTGGCTGGTAATGTTGTTTCTTGGAGAAGCAAGAAACAATCGGTTGTTGCTCGGTCTTCGGCTGAAGCAGAATACAGGGCCATGGCAC
Organism: Nelumbo nucifera; assembly: GCF_055504915.1. NCBI lineage: Eukaryota > Viridiplantae > Streptophyta > Magnoliopsida > Proteales > Nelumbonaceae > Nelumbo > Nelumbo nucifera. Next base: position 46,608,798 of record NC_142650.1, on the reverse strand, counting down.
ATGGAGTTTCTGAATTATTATGGCTAAAATCATTGATGGAAGAACTTGGAGTTGAATATGACAAGCCAATGATGTTGTACTGTGATAATCAAGCTGCCATCAACATTGCTCACAACCCAGTGCAACATGATAGAACCAAGCATATTGAAGTTTATCGACACTTCATTAGAGAAAGGGTCTCTTCGAGTGAAGTGTGTTTTCCTTTCATCACATCTGAAGGACAGTTGGCAGATTTTCTCACCAAAGGCATTCCCAAGGCAAAACTTCAGCATGATACCAGCAAGCTTGGCATGATTGACATCTATGCTCAGCTTAAGGGGGAGTGTAGAGAAGATGGGCCGAATGGCCCATAGGTTGTTTATTCTTTCTTGTTATTTATGTTTCTTTTCTGTAATGGGCCTTATTCTGGGCACATCCTGTCTATATTAAGTTCTTTGTAAATTCTTGCCCAACTAAGGGCCTCCTTGTAATTATTCAAATATATCTTAATAAAAGAGTGTTAGGGTGCTGAGAGAGAAAAGGTTCGAAACTCTCATTCTCAGACCCTCATTGCTGAACTCTCAAGCTCACCTCTCTTTAGTTTTCTTCACACCCGATACACATGAACATGTGTATCAGGTGAATAAAAAACTTTATTTATTCTTGTGAATAAACCCTAGTTGTTTCTAGGTCAAAGTAGAGAAGAAGAAGGAAGAAAGAAAAGAGAAAGAAGAAGGAGAGGAGAAGAGTGTTCGGCCAAACTAGAAGAGAGGATGTTCAAAAGTTACTCTCCTAGCCGACCCACTTGACTTTTATTCTTGAAAAACTTGAGTTACAAGAAAGACAATTTTGTCCCTCATAAAAGATGGGACACATAACTTAAACTCAGATACAATAGACATTTCACTTTCAATAAGATACACCTAAATGACCAAAATGCCCCTGACTCGAGCATTCTAACACTCCCCCTCAAGCTAGAGAGTATATATCATATAGTCCCAGCTTGTTACAAATGTAATCTATTCTTCCCCGAGACAATCCTTTTGTGAAGATATCTGCCCACTGATTTCCTGAGCTCACATGAGATGTAGTTATTACCCCACTTATCACTTTTTCTCTCACAAAGTGACAATCCACCTCAATATGTTTAGTTCTTTCATGGAAGACAGGATTGGATGAGATGTGAACAGTAGCTTGGTTATCACAGTATAGTTTCATGGGTTTGTCAATTGAGAAACCCATCTCCTGTAATAGGTTCTTCAGCCATACTAGTTCACATGTGGTATGGGCCATAGCCCTGTACTCTGCTTCCGCACTACTTGCCACCACTGTTTGCTTCTTGCTCTTCCAAGTTACAAGATTGCCACCCTAGAAGGTACAATACCCTGTGGTTGACCTCCTGTCTGATATAAAGCCAGCCCAATCAGCATCTGTGTACCCTACTATCTCAAGAGGTCCTCCATTTTGGTATAACAAACCACGACCTGGAGCACCCTTTAGGTACCTAACAATTCTCATAACAGCTTCCCAGTGAGGAACCTGGGGATGTTGCATAAACTGACTCACCACACTCACAGCAAATGATATATCTGGTCGGGTAATGGTCAAGTAGTTCAACTTTCCCACCAACCTTCTGTATCTTCCAGGATCATCAAACTCTTCACCTGCATCCACACTTAACTTGGCATTGAGTTCCATAGGAGTCTCTGCTGGTTTAGCACCTAACAACCCTGTTTCTTCAAGTAGATCAAGAACATATTTCCTCTGACATAGGTTGATCCCCTATTTTGACCTCGCAACTTCTATTCCTAAGAAATACTTTAGCTTCCCCAGATCTTTCGTATTGAAGTGGTCCTGTAAGAATTTTTTCAGCCTATCAATTCCATTGCTGTCACTTCCAGTTATGAAAATATCATCCACATACACGACTAGCAAGATTTTTCCATCTTTTGAATTATAGCTAAACACGGAATGATCAACCTGACACTGTTTCATCCCAAAGGCCTTCACCACTTCACTGAACCTGCCGAACCATGCACAAGGAGATTGTTTCAGTCCATAGATTGCCTTTTTGAGCCTGCACACCTTACCAGCCTCCCCCTGAGCAACAAACCCTGGTGGTTGCTCCATATACACCTCCTCAACAAGATCACCATGTAGGAAGGCATTTTTTATGTCAAGTTGTAGGAGAGGCCAATCATACATAGTAGCCAATGAGATCAACACCCGAACTGAACCAATTTTAGCCACAGGAGAGAATGTCTCCATATAGTCCACACCATATAACTGAGAATAGCCCTTGGCCACTAACCGTGCCTTCAATCGTTCCACACTGCCATCAGGAAGATGCTTCACTGTATAAACCTATTTACACCCAACAGTATGCTTACCAGGAGGAAGGGGGGTGAGTTCCCACGTATGATTATGTTGTAGAGCAGAGAGTTCTTCTTCCATGGCTTGCCGCCACCCTGGAGAGGCAAGGGCTTCTTGTACAGTCTTGGGAATGGGAACCGATGAGAGTAATGATATAAACTTGCAATGAGAAGCAGAAAGGTGAGCAGTGGAAACATAGTCTAAAATGGGATGAGAAGTACAAGTACGTTTACCTTTCCGCAAAGCAATAGGGAGATGAAGATCTGAGGGAGAAGGAGCAGTAGCAGGATTTGTCGGCGGGTGCTGAAGTGGAGGAGGAGCCGAAGCACTTCTACGAGTATACACTTGAGTAATTGGCGGCCTCTCTGTAGTAACTGGCGTATGATGTGCATCTGCAGTAGGAGTGGGAGCTACGGGAAGGGGGTCCACAACCGGAATAGGAAGAGGAACCACAGAGGGAGAAGAAGAGACCCCGACATTGGAGAAAAAAGGAACTGACTCAAAGAAGGTGACATCAGGGCACACAAACGATTTATGAAACTGAGGGTTATAACACTTGTACCCTTTCTGAGTCCTTGAGTAGCCAAGAAAAATACACTTCGTAGCCCGAGCATCTAGCTTGTCTACTCCAGGCCCCAAATGCTGAACAAAACAAACACAGCCAAAGACTCTTGGGGTGAGAGGAAAGGGAGACAAAGTGGGGAACAACACGGAGAAAGGGGATTGACTTCCAAGGATTGACATGGGCATCCGATTTATTAAAAAAAAGGATGTAAGAGCAGCATCACTCCAAAAGTGCTTTGGGACATGCATATTGATCATCAAGGACCGAGCAGTTTCAAGAAGATGTTTATTTTTCCGTTCAGCTACACCGTTTTGTTGCGGGGTGTAGGCACAAGAAGTTTAATGAATTATTCCATGATGTTCTAGGTATTGCTGAAATGATGAGGAGATGTATTCTTTGGCATTATCGGAGCGAAGTATTTTCATATGAACACCAAACTGAGTGCGTATTTCAGCATGAAATTTCTGAAAAATAGAGAACAATTCACTACGGTCTTTCATAAGATAGATCCATGTCATCCTTGAAAAGTCATCAACAAAGATTACAAAATACTTAAACCCATTGTATGAAACCACTTTAACTGGACCCCATACATCAGAATGAACTAAAGCAAAAGGACTTGAGACACGACTATCAGTTCTTGGACTAAATGAGACTCGATGATGTTTTCCCAACTGACGTAACTCATAATCTAATGATGAAAGATGACTCAAGGAAGGAACTAGCAGCTTCAAAGCCTTGAGAGAGAGATGACCAAGTCTGCAGTGCCATTGGAGAGGAGTAAGAGACGACTGAAAAGCCACTGGAAGGCCACCACCATCAAGGTAATACAAACCACCGGCTTCATGCCCTCCACCAATCTTCGTCCCCGTCTTGAGATCCTGAAACACACAAGAAGAAGGATAGAAGGTTACAGAGCAATTAAGGGACTTGGTTAATCTACTAACGGACATAAGGTTAAAAGGGAACTTAGGAACATATAAAACAGATGCTAAAGACAATGAGGAGAGATCAACATCACCAACACCACAAATAGGAGATGTAGAACCATTAGCAAGTGTAACTGTCTGAGATGTGGAGGTGCGAGAAAGGGAAGAAAATACATCAGGAGTCCCAGACATATGGTCCGAGGCGCCAGAATCAATGATCAAGGGTGAGGCTTTGGAAGCTAAACAAGTCATACCTGAATGGGCAAGTGTAGCTGTGTTCTGCTGAGATGTTTGAAGGAACTGCTCATATATTGCCCGTGGTACACTCACCATTTCCTGCCTGGAAGCACAAGTGGGTGTGGAGGGGGTTGGTGCAGTTTGTTGGCTTTCAGTAATTGTGCTACTACTTTTAGATGTAACATGGTTAGCCCAAGTGTTGGGTGGAGCACGCAAATCATAGCAGAAATTAACTGTGTGCCCCTCTAAGCCACAATGTGTACATTTTCTCTGAGCATTACCCCTTCCTTTTCCACGGCCTCCCCCTGACTCACGGCCTCCAGTCCAGCCACTGGCCCGGTTAAACATGTGTCCACCACGGTTGCTTGGAGGACCACTGCTGCCACCATCACTTCTACTTCCACGACTACTCCCTTTAGTCACTACCAAACCAGATCTATCAGAGAAGGAAGAATGTTCCACTGGCTCAATGGATGTCCTCTTAAGACGGGCAAAAACTTCTTCAAGTGAGGGGAGAGCTGATCCCCCCAATATCTGTGCTCTGACAGGCTCATACTCAGCCTTCAAGCCCACAAGAAACCTAGTCACATCAAGCTATTCACGTTGCTGTTGTTGGATCTGGACATCTGATGTTAGAGGGTGATACACATTTAGCTCATTGCGGATGTTTCTCAAACTTGCATAATACTCTTCTAAGCTTTGACTTCCTTGCTTCAAATTGAAGTACTCTTGGTATAACTGATATACCCTAGTTGTGTTGTCTTGTCCAGAGTACAACTTTTTAGCATGATCCCAGATCTCTTTGGCTGTATCTAGGAACATGAAGTTCACACTAATCTTCGGTTCCATGCTGTTTCAAAGCCATGTCATTATCTGTGCATCATCTTGTTCCCAATCACTGAACCCAGGAGAATCAGAGGAAGGTTTCTCCTCCCTCACATGTTTTACTTTCCTCTTGGCCTTCAAGAACACCTCCACAGATTTTGCCCATGGTACATAGTTCTCACCATTCAATTTGATGGATGTCATTTGAACACTTAGATAAACTGAAGAGAGCATGATGCCTGTTTTGTTGTCATTCCCAACTATAGTTGAAGCCATCTCAATTATGTCTCCTCTGAATATACACCACAATCTCACACTTGTCACAAGACTTATCTCACTTACAATACCACCAACCTACTTTCTTCAACTGCACATTACACACTACACTCTAAAGCTGAAATCATTCAGTCAACACATCAAACACTTGGACTGCACACTGCAGGACCATTTACCACCAACACACCACTACTGAAATTACTCAGTCATTTCATCGAACACTTGTTCTGCACACTACAGAACTGATTACACACAAGGTCTAGGGGTTCACTTTTAAGCATTTAAAAACATAGATATGTCAGCCACCACAACACAATCAACACCACACCACTGCTGTCGTGGACATCAGCAGTCTACCACTCTTCTTTCAGCACACATGTGAGCAAGAAAACACAAAAAAAGACATGACTGATATGTGTATCAGTTTCACCCAACACCACAACAACTAACTTTCGAAGCACACAAAAAAAAAATCAGCATTCACAGTCCATTTCTGAGCACACGACAGCAGTGTCCATACCTGTATACGACCAGCCCTCTTCGTACACTGAATAGAGGGTCTAGTATACCACTTCAACGACCACCACAGCACCGGCCAGAGGCATTCTCACCTCCAGGCCCTCAAAACGACAACTCCTTTTCAGCCCTTTATCGAGTCGTCAATCAGATCAGTTATAGGATGATGAAACCTACTGTGAAGCTGGCGGCGAACCCAGGAAGGAGACAGCAGCAAGAAAACGAACACCAGACCTTAATGCTCTGATACCATGTGAATAAACCCTAGTTGTTTCTAGGTCAAAGTAGAGAAGAAGAAAGAAGAAAGAAAAGAGAAAGAAGAAGGAGAGGAGAAGAGTGTTCGGCCAAACTAGAAGAGAGGATGTTCAAAAATTACTCTCCTAGCCGACCCACTTGACTTTTATTCATGAAAAACTTGAGTTACAAGAAAGACAATTTTGTCCCTCATAGAAGATGGGACACATAACTTGAACTCAGATACAATAGACATTTCACTTTCAATAAGATACACCAGAATGACCAAAATGCCCCTAACTCGAGCATTCTAACAATTCTTTTTACTTTCATATTTTTACTGGGAATTGTTTTATCGTCATTTAACATTTAATCACTTGGAAAAACCTTAAAAATGGCATATCCAAGGTTCAAAGTATCAATACACTCAATATGCATGAACATGCGCATCAGGTTTTCCAGGTGAATAAAAAACTATATTTTTATTTTTTACTTTCATATTTTTACAGGGAAAGGTTTTATTGTTATTTAATGTTTAATATCACCCCTATTGGAAAAGCCTTAAAAAAGGCATATCGATTGGCCACTGATATGATACAATATGCCCGACACAGTGCATATCATATCAAAATTTTGAACCTTGGGTGTATTGATGGGCCACCAATACAATACAATACAGCCAATATGGGACATATCATATTGAAATTTTCAACCTTGGGGCCAAGCCAACCTAGAAAGCCTATAAGCAATGGTTAAGTGAAAAATCCAGAAAGACCGAACTGACTAGCAATAGTCAGTTGAAGCTTAGATGTCTATCTGTTGAAGCTTCCTTTATTGGATTCTTCAAAGAAGTTCAACTAGTAAAGCAACTCAACCAAAGCTTGACCCTCCCAAATGGGGCCTTAGTTGAGTTGAGTTGTGTAAAAGTATTTGGAAGTTGGTGATACAAGCCAAAAACCATAAGAGCTTTCCATCTAGAAAAGAAACATGTTAAAAGGTCAAATATATACTATTACACAAATAACAATAAGAAGAAATCTGTATGAGAAGAGAAGAAGAGAGGAAAAAAAGATTGAGAGCCAAGAAGTCGTGCTGGTGGCGCCAACATTAGTATTTATATTAGGGCGATCAAAAACAAAGTAAAAGTATAATATTGCCCTTACGGCACTAAAACTAAACTTAAGACAATCTTTTAACACTCCCCCTCAAGTTGGGACATAGATGTCAATCATGCCCAACTTGCCACATAAATCATTATTCTGCAAGTGATGTAGGCCCTTGTGAAGATGACTGCAAGTTGCTCTTCAAAACTGACATAGGGTGTACACACTTCCCCACTCACAAGTTTTTACCCAACAAATTTTTTTACCCACATGATCTCAACCACTCCATGAGACATTACTCTATATTTAGCTTCATCACTAAACCTACCCACTACATTTTGTTTTTTACTTCTCCATGTGACTAGGTTCCCTCCCACAAAGGTATAGTAACCACTGGTAGATTTTCTTTCATCAATTCATCCTACCCAACTGCACTTGTATACACCTCAACATTCAAATGCCCATGCTTCTAGAACAACAAACCAGCACCTAGGAATTTCTTAAGATATCTTAGGACTCTCTGAGCAACTTCTTGGTGGGTGGTCTTAGGGGTATGCATGAATTGACTAAAAACACCCACAACATAAACAATGTCTGGCCAGCTTTCTTGAATCTAGTAACAGATCTAGGATGTATTTCCTCTGAGAAATAAAGATCCCCTTTAGTGAATGGGCAACTTCAATTCCAAGAAAACACCTTAATGGGCCTAAATCTTTCACCTCCAACTAAGTGGCAAGGAACTCCTTCAGCTGAATTTCACATTTCCAATCACCACTGATAACTATATCATCAACATATACTATCACGGCTGCAATTTTACCTTACCCTCTTTCCACAAACAATGTATTGTCAAATTGACACTACTTGTAGCCTCTCTTGTTGCATAGCTAAATGAAACCTATTGAACAAGGCCCTTGGTGATTGTTTTAGGCCATATAAGGACTTCTTCAGCCTGTACACCTTTTGCTCACTACCTTGAGCATGAAAACTAGGGACTACACCATGTAAACTTCTTCAAGACCATCGTTCAAGAAGGCATTTTGATATCCAACTAATGAATGTCCCAATCAAGATTTGCAACTAGGGAAAAAAAGGACTCTAATAGAATTCATTTTAGGAACCAGAGAAAATGTCTCTGCATAATCTACTCCATACACTTAAGTAAACCCTTTTGCCACTAATTGAGCTTTATATTGTTCCATAATGCCATCAACCTTGTGCTTTATTATAACACCCACTTACATCCAACCGGTTTCTTTCCTTCAAGAAGATCCACCAATTTCCATGTGCCATTTTTATGTAGAGAAAATCTCTTCTTTCATTGCATCTGTCAATTCAAGCACTAAAAGAGCTTCTGCCACATTCTTAGGAATAGGAACACTGTCAATAGAAGAGAGAAAGGCACAGAAAGAAGGTGTGATCTTCAAGCACTAAAAGAGCTTCTGCCACATTCTTAGGAATAGGAACATTGTCAATAAAAGAGAGAAAGGCACAGAAAGAAGGTATGATATTCTCATACAAGACAAAATGTGAAATGGGATGCTTAGTGGTATAAGACCTAACCCCTTTCCTTTGAGAAATAGGAAGGTCAAGGTCATCAGCAATAGAGGTATCGATAGCAATAATATCAGAAACATCGATAGGGATAAAAGTACCTAACTGGATTGGATCAACCCCTGAGGAATCTGATGGCATTGGTGGTACAGCTTCTAGGTGCTCCACGGCCCTTGAACTTGGCTGGCCTCTGTGACGATGAAAGAAAACAAGGAATGGAAAAGGATCAAGAAGAGGAGGGAGCTAAACCTACGCATGCTCAGTCCTACTCTCCCTTGAGGAGAAACAATAAAAGAAAGAGAAATCCATAGAAACACAATATTTTCAAGAAACAGGGTCAAAACACAGGTACCCCTTTTGAGATAAGGAATACCCGGTATACCCCAGGAAACACAGGGAATAGCATAAGGATCCAGTTTACCACGAGTGGGAGACAAGCCTTGAACGAAACAATGGCAACCAAACACACATATAGGAATAGGAAATAAGGGAGCCTTGGGAAACAGGAGTTGATGTGGGACCTTGTACTCTAACCAACAAGATGGTATATGGTTAATGAGATATGCAACACTTAAAATAGCCTCTAGCCAGAAACATTTTGGGGCATTCATATGTATCAGGAATCAACGAGCAACTTTAAGAATATGGTGGTTCTTTCTTTCAACAATGCCATTTTGTTGGGGTGTTTGGGCATAAGAGTTGCTGCCAAAGGACCCACATGAAGCAAAAAACTCCATGAGATCACTATGAAAATATTTTTTGACATTACCGGGTTGGACGATTTGGATTTCAATTTGAAATTGGGTGAAGATTATGCATTGGAAATCTTTTACGATTTTGGCACTTCATCTCTTGATCGCATTGAATACACCCATGTATATCTATAATAGTCATCAATAAGTGTAATAAAATACTTATAACCAATCTTAGAAGGAAAGTAACGAGGCCCCAAACATCAGAATGAATAATATGAAAAGGAAATTTAGATTTATTATCTCTTGAAGAAAAATGAGTTCTACAATGTTTACTCAATTGGCAAGTTTGACACGTAAACTCTGACCATGGTTTTTAAAACCAACCTGGTGACCGGACTGGTCAGGGGTCCGGTTACCGGATCGAACGGTCTGACCGTTCGAACCGAACGTTCGGTCCGTTCTAACAAGAAAATAAAAAAAAATCAAAAAAATAAAAAACGGTCAAAACCATTCGAACGGTTAACCGCCTGGTTCAGCATTTTGCTAACCAAAATCAACGGTTTTGGGGGGAAATCCGGTTTTTGGGGAAAACGGAACCAGTCACCTGATCGGTTCCCGGTTTTTCCAGTCTGACCGTCCGGTCCAGTCTGGTTTTGAAAACCATGACTCTGACACTAACACTGATTTAAACAACTCCAGAAACAAAATTTCCAATGACTCAAAAGACAAATGACCAAAACGATTGTGCCACAAATAGGTTTGACTCTTACTAGATTGACTCTTGGACTGTGATCGCAAGACTAGCCTTACTCTCCATCATATAGAGCCTGTCGACCATACTGCCTCTACAAATTGTCTTCCCCGAGGCCAAATCCTATATTACATAAGAAGAAGGGAAGAAGGTCACTAAACAATTTAACAAATTAGTGATACTACTAACAGAAAACAAGTTAATAGGCAACTTTGGAACATGCAAAACATTAGAAAGAGTAAGGCCAAAGGGAAGGGAAATGGTTCATTGACCAGTAATGGTGGAGAACGAGCCATCCGCTAGTCTCACCTTGTCCCTACCAGAGAGAAGATGATAGGACTAAAAACAATTTTAACTTATCGGTCATATGGTTTGGGACTCCAAAATCAATTATCCAATGAGAGTCAGAGGAATGAGAAGACATATGGAAAGTTGTGGCAGAGTTACCTGATGTAGACGCAAAAGAAGTGGGGGGAGGTGGGGTAATATCCATCTAATGAATTGCCCTACCATACAACTCCATATGGTCACAGAAGGAATTAATGAATCTGTTGGGACCCAAATACTCCCCCGAACCCAACAATGGGAGTGGAGCAGACCACCACCCATCAGCAGTTCACAAGGAAGCAGAAAGGACATGCGACAGAGCCCCAGAGTTAGTTACACTCAAAGTTGGTTACTCTGCCGCTAGAGGATATTCCCTCCATGATATTTTCCAGAGTTAGTTACCCTGCAAATCAGAGGATATTCCCTCTATGATTACACCTGTAGGCCAGCTATATAAGGACATACTCATATAATGAAAGGTGTGAATGAATATCCCTTCATTTTTCTCTCACTGAGTCCCTCCTTTTTTCCTACCTTCCCTTCTCTTCTTCCCCTCCATCTTTTGTTTCAGGAGGTTAAGCCACCCTCGAAGGGGCTTCCGAGGTGAGCGGTATCTCACCAAGTTGGTATCAGAGCCAGGCTATCCAAATCGTAGGCCAGCTATGCCGCAGACACGTTCCTCTACCATGGATGATAGAGTCGACCAGCTTGAGATTGGGTTCCACCAAGTGTTGAACGAACTCAGGGAACTCAAGATGGTCGTCTCCAGCATCGCCTCTCAGCAACAATCTGGCGAGACTAGTCACCCAGTAGGGGCGGAAGCCTCTGCTTCCAGCAACCAAGGAACTGGGGGTTAACCCGTCGGAAAAGTCACCAAGATCAACTTCCCCAACTATTCCGGTGGAGATCCCATTCCTTGGACGCGATTCTATGGCTCCAGTGGTATCGTCAAATCCATCCTCAGATAACTTGGGCAGAGTTCACTGAAGCCCTGTGCATTCGTTTTGGGCCGACGGCGTTCGTGGATTACGATGAACTCCTCACTCGGTTAAAGCAAATTGGGACGGTAGAAAACTACCAGCTCGAGTTCGAGAGAATGGCGACCAGGGTACATGGATGGCCGGAGAAGGCCTTAGTAGGGTGTTTTGTGGGAGGCCTCAGAGAGGACATCCGCCTGGAGGTGAGGGCTCTCCGTCCGGAGACAGTCATGGCTGCAGTGGGTTTGGCTCGCCTGCAAGAAGAGAAAATCGACAATATGCGCAGAGCCAACTAGTTGTCCTACCCAAATGTGAAGGTTACCCAACGGGCCGAACAGCAACCAATGAAACAAGTTGGGGATTCTCAGAAGCCCATTTTGCCCAGGCTCACTATGCCCTTCAAACGCCTCTCATGGGCTGAGATGCAGGCCCGACGCGAGAAGGGCCTCTGTTACAACTGTGATGACAAGTTTGGGCCGGGCCATAAGTGTCGGGTCCAGCGAGTTTCTCCTTCAAACAGAGGAAGAGCCGGAGGGGACAGAACCAGAGCACATAGAAAACTGTGAACTGATATCAGACGAACCAGAACCTGTCGAAGCCGAGATCTCCTTACACGCTCTCATGGGCCTCAACCCTCTTCAGTCCATGCGAGTAGAAGGAAGATTGGTTGGCCAGTCTGTGATGATTTTGATTGACAGTGGCTCTACCCTGAATTTCATCACTTGTCGTTTGGCAAAGAAACTAGGTATGACTATACAACCCACTCCTCTCTTTTCGATCCATGTGGCTAATGGGAATCAGATGTTATGTGATGGTGTATGTAAGAAGGAAAAGATCCTCATACAGGGCCATAATTTCGTGGTAGATCTCCACCCATTGGATTTCTCAGGGGCTGATATTATTTTGGGAATCCATTGGTTACGTGGCCTAGGTCCTGCACTGTGTGATTGGGCCAAAATGACAATGGATTTTTACCAGGATGGACAGACTTGCCATTTACCAGGGGTGTGGCCCCCTAGTCCCCAAGGTGATACTTTAGCTTCCATGACACAGGCCTCCAAGGATGCTGGACAGCCCTTGTTTATGCACTAGGCATTCGGCCCACAAATCCAATTTTAAACAATCAGGGTTGTGACCAACCCACGGAAGCCCAACACGAGGCCCTACGTTCGATACTCAATTAGTTTGGTGACATATTCAAGGAACCGAACCAATTACCTCCACCCCGGGCCCATGACCATCAGATACCCCTCTTACCAGATTCCAAACCGGCCAATGTGAGGCCATAGATACCCTTATTTCCAGAAGCTGGAAATTGAGAAGGCAGTAAGAGAGCTATTGGACAAGGGGCATATACAGACCAGCACCAGCCCGTTTTCATCCCCTGTACTCCTAGTGAAGAAGGATGGTAGTTGGCGTTTTTGCATAGATTATCGGGCCCTGAATCAGATTATAGTGAAGGACAAGTTCCCGATACCCCTCATTGATGAACTGTTGGACGAGTTAGGGGAAGCACAAGTGTTCTCCAAACTAGACCTGCGGTCCGGGTATCATCAGATCCGGGTTCACCAGGCTGACATCCACAAGACAGCCTTTAGGACCCACGATGGCCATTATGAGTTTCTGGTTATGCCGTTTGGTATCACCAACGCCCCCTCCACCTTTTAGGCCCTCATGAATGACATCTTCAGGCCATTCCTAAGGCAATTTATTCTGGTGTTTTCGATGACATTCTAGTTTACAACAGGGATTGGGACACCCATATGGAACATCTGAAACTTACCCTCACAATTCTAAGGGAGCACCAGTTACATGCCAAAATGACAAAGTGTTCCTTTGGACAAAGACAGATTCAGTACTTAGGCCATGTGGTTGCAGCAGGGTGGGTCATGGAAGACTCAGAAAAGATAGATTCCATCCAAAAGTGGCCCAAGCCCACTACTGTAAAGGCTCTCAGGGGTTTTCTTGGGCTTACCGGTCATTATAGGCGCTTCATTAAGGGGTATGGGCTTATGGCCGCCCCTCTAACGCGTTTGTTAAAGAAGGATTCTTTTGGTTGGGCTAATGATGCCCAACGGGCCTTTGAAGACTTGAAGATAGCAGTTTCTAGCCCTCCAGTCCTCACTCTTCCGGACTTCTCTCAGCCCTTTGAGATAGAGTGTGATGCATCGGGTGTAGGGGTAGGGGCCGTCCTGATGCAGAAGGGGCAACCCATTGCTTATTTCAGCAAGGCTCTCTCAGCAACTCACCAAAATCAGTCCACTTATGTCAAGGAAATGATGGTTGTGGTAATGGTAGTACAGAAATGGCATACATACCTATTGGGACGCCAATTTATCATAAGGACAGACCAACGAAGTTTGAAGTACATAGCAGAACAAAGGGTGCACACCTCGGAGCAGCAAAAAGGCTTAGTAAACTGATGGGATTTGACTACCACATAGAGTATAAACCTGGGCCCGCCAACAAAGTAGCTGATGCCTTATCACGGGTAGAAGAGCTGGCCCAACTGACCTGCTCTCAGCCCAGTTTTCCCTTGTTTGAAGCTATACGGCAAGAAGCCAGATCTGATCCGCGGCTACAGGACATCAGGGAAAAGTGGAGACGTGACCCTTCCCAGGTTGCGGGTTACCAAATTGTAGGACCTGATCTTTTTTTTAAGGGCAAGTTTGTGGTTGCTCCAAATTCCACCCACAAAACTGAACTGCTAAGGTTGTTTCATGATTCCGCGTTGGGGGGACATTCAGGGGTGCTACGGACCCTAAAGAGACTCAGCAGCCACTACCATTGGGTAGGAATGCGCAAGGATGTGTTGCACTATGTATCCAAATGCCAAACTTGCCAACAGCAAAAATACTCCTCACAGTCTCCCGCGGGCCTTCTACAACCCCTCAAAATTCCAGAGCAAGTGTGGGAAGACCTCTCCATGGACTTCATCACAGGACTTCCCCGTTCTGTAGGGAAGGAGGTTATCATGGTAGTGGTTGACCGTCTCACCAAGTATAGCCATTTCTCTGCATTGCCTCACCCTTACACCGCAGCAATGGTGGCTGACATCTTCATACAGGACGTGGCAAAACTGCATGGAACACCAAGATCCATTGTCTCGGACTGTGACCCTGCCTTTCTGAGTTCGTTTTGGAAGGAATACTTCCGATTGCAAGGAACCCAACTGCATCCATCCACAAGCTATCACCCGCAGACTGATGGACAGACTGAAGTCCTTAATCGATGCTTAGAAGCCTACCTTAGATGCTTCATAGGGGAGAAGCCTAGACAGTGGGCCCACTGGCTTCCGTGGGCAGAATACTGGTACAACTCGACTTATCAGTCGGATGCAGGAATGACACCCTTCAAGGCCCTATACGGCAGAGAACCCCCTCCCATATTACCCTATGAATATGGGTCGTCCAAGGTGGCAGAAGTAGAGACTCGCCTACTGGCAAGAGACGAGATCCTTAGACTGCTCAAGACCAATTTGACAAAAGCCCAGCAACGAATGAAGGTCCGCTATGACTCTCACCACCGCCCATTAGAGTTTCAGGTGGGTGATTTTGTCTACCTTAAGCTCCAACCTTACCGCCAGGTCTCAGTGGTAAGACGGGCTTGGCACAAGCTAGCTCCCAGGTATTATGGGCCCTATAAGGTGCTGGAGAGAGTGGGCCTTGTTGCTTACAGATTGGAACTCCCTGCTACCTCAAAGCTTCACCCGGTGTTTCACATCTCTCTTCTCAAGAAAGCTGTGGGAAATCATACTCCTATCTCATCCAACTTACCCCAATTCACTGAAGAAGGGGACATTTACACGGAGCCTATCAGAATTGTGGATTTCCGTTGGGTTCGACGAGGTGGGCAGGTTGTACCAGAAGCCAAGGTAGAATGGGCTGGGCTGCCTCCAGAAGACGCCACTTGGGAACCTTATCTAAGGCTGAATGAGAGGTTTCCGAACCTAGACCTTGAGGGCAAGGTCAATGCTAAGGAGGGAAGAATTGTTGGGACCCAAATACTCCCCCCGAACCCAACAATGGGAGTGGAGCAGACCACCACCCATCAGCAGTTCACAAGGAGGCAAAAAGGACATGCAACAGAGCCCCAGAGTTAGTTACACTCAGAGTTGGTTACTCTGCCGCCAGAGGATATTCCCTCCACGATATTTTCCAGAGTTAGTTACCCTGCAAATCAGAGGATATTCCCTCTATGATTACACCTGTAGGCCAGCTATATAAGGCCATACTCATATAATGAAAGGTGTGAATGAATATCCCTTCGTTTTTCTCTCACTTAGTCCCTCCTTTTTTCCTACCTTCCCTTCTCTTCTTCCCCTCCTTCTGTTTCAGGAGGTTAAGCCACCCTCGAAGGGGCTTCCGAGGTGAGCAGTATCTCACCAGAATCCTCCCTAAGGTCAAAGCTAAAAGGGCATTCCTAAGTCATAGTAGTAGTAGGTGGTTGAGTCTCCTAAAAAGCCATATTTGTTGCATTGAACTTCTGTGGCCCCTATTGTCCTAGTTTCTTATTGTAATCTGAACCGGTTTCTTACTCAACTCCTTAGCCCACTTCGGCATCCCATGAAGATTCCAACAAGTATCATGAGCGCTCCAAGATCTCTGGCAACGAGTGTACCATAATCTGTCCTAGTCACCTTTCTTCTAGAAGTCCCCCTTCTTAAAGGAATTCCCACCACTTGCAACGACACTCCCTTTAACTGCCAAAGCAATTGATTCTCCCTCATAAATGTTCATTAAATTCCTTCTACTCTTCTCCGATTGTACTAGGGCATACACTTCTTGAACAAATAGGAGGTCCTTACTTACTAGGATCTGCACCCTAATAAACTCATATACAGGGTTCAAACCAAAAAGGCAAACACCTATTGCTATGAAACAAGAGACTTATAAGCCTTAGCATATTCATCACACTTCTAGTTAACACTCTAATAATGATCCAACTCCTTCCAAATGGAGGTCAGGTCTGAGTAATACACAAAAAGACTTCTCTCCCCCCGCACATAAACCTGTTACAGGTTTTTTTCTTGGTATGGGGCCAAGAGAAAGAGAAAACAAACTGAAAAAACACCTCTCAGATCAGTCCAATGCTTTTCTCTGTTTTCTCCAAAAAGAAACCCAGCAAAGAGAATAAGAAAGCTTAATAAATCTTGCTTTCAGGCCTAATAGGCCTGCTCTGATATACCATATTAAACAAAGAACAATAAGAAAGTTATAAGAGAAGAGAAGAAGAGAGGAGAGAAAAGAAGAGAGGAGAAAAAGATTGAGAGCCAAAAAGTCGTGTTGGCGGCACCAGCATTAGTATTTATATTAGGGCGATCAAAAACAAAGTAAAAGTACAATATTGCCCTTGCGGCACTAAAACTCAACTTAAGACAGTCTTTAACATATACAATTGGACCACTTAACACATAAACAGGACAAATAGAAATTTAATCTCTTGCTGGGAAACTCAGGGCTCATAATCGATCCAACCAAGACTTTTAGGACGATTCAGAAAAGAACCACAAGCAAAAGTGAGATCATATAGTATAATATATTATACTTATATCTTCGAATTGTTTACAATAGTAGAAAGGTTTTGATAACCTCTTTTGATATAAAATTTGTAAAAGAAAGAAGAAGAAGGAGAAGAAAGGAAAAGGTTTCTGCTAGAAAGAAAGAGGAGAGATAGAAGAGAATGGGGGAGAAGCCAAAAAATTTTTGAGTCTGGCCGCCCCTTTCATTAGATTATATACTCATAAATAAAAGAGTGTACAAGTACAAGTATGCCCTTAGTAAGCTGCCTACTTGTAAGAAGATGAAAAGTCACACTTAACTTAAACATAAACCAATGGGCCTAAGGCCCAACAACTACCTAACTAAGTTATGTAAATAAAAACAAGTAAAATCAGCCTACAATTCAACACTCCCCCTCAAGTTGGGAATAAATGTCACACATTCCCAACTTGCGTAGGTCATGCTCCAGCTTGTTTCTTGCAACACCTTTTGTAAGAACATCAGCAAGCTGCAAGTCAGATGCAACATATGGCCAGCAAACTTCTCTGGAGATCACCCATTCTCTTATAAAATGTCTGTCCACTTCGATGTGCTTCGTCCTATCATATCGAACTGGGTTGTGGGTGATGTTAATTGTTACTTGATTGTCACAGTATCAATGTTTTAAAAGGCATGGGAGGCGTACGCCTGAAGGCGCGCCTCTAGGCGAGGCACTCCCAAAATGCCCTTTCAACTAATGTTATGCATATTTATTCTTCTTGATATAAAAGATTTTTATTAAAAATAAAGAAAAAATGAGATCCCCCTTCCTCTTTATCCTCCACCCCTTCCTCCTCCTAACCCCCCTCCTCTTAAGGAGGCTTACGCCTCCTTGTGTTCGGGAGGCTTACGCCTCTTGTGTTCTGAACTACGCCTCACGCCTCTAGGTAGTTGAATGCCTCACGTCACACCTCTGTGTTTTAAAACATTGCACAGTATAGCATCACAAGTTGTTTTGCCTCAACTCCAATCTCCCCTAACAAGGAACAGATCCAAAGGAGCTCTGAAACACCATGTGCCCTGGCTCTGTATTCAGCTTCTACACTTGACCTTGCCACAACTATTTGTTTCTTACTCTTCCATGATACTAGATTACCTTCAACAAGAGTGCAAACTCCCGAAGTAGATGTCCTATCGACACCCTACCCAATCAGCATCTATGTAAGCCTCTAACTTCAACTATCCATGGTCAGCAAACAATATGTCTCTACTTCGGTGTCCCTTCAAATAGGAAAGTATCCTGTCGATAGCCTCCCAAAGCTGAACTTGTGAGAAATGCATGTATTGACTCACCACACTCACTACATAAGAGATGCCTAGTCGTGTCATACATAAGTATAGCAACTGCCCCACTAATCTTCAATACCTCCCTACATCCTTCACTAGTTCACCTTCTGAAGCATTTATCCTGTGGTTCTGATCAATAGGTGTATCAGCTACCTTTGCCCCAAGTTTCCCCGTCTCCTGTAGTAGATCCAAAACATACTTTCTTTGTGAGATGAAGGTTCCACTTGGACCTTGCCACCTCAATACCCAGAAAGTACTTCAGCTCCTCAAGATCCTTAATTCCAAACTCTTTGTGCAAATTCTTCTTCAAGGTATCAATCTCATTCAGATCATTTCCTATAACTACAATGTCATCCACATACACTATCAAAACTGACACCAGTGACCCCTTCCTCTTCACAAACAAAGTATGATTAGATTTTGCGTATAGCCACATACAACCAATGCACTTCTAAACTTGTCAAACCAAGCTCTGGGTGATTGCTTCAAACCATATAGAGACTTCTTCAACTTGCATACCTTTCCCTTTTCCACATCATTGTAGAAACCAGCTAGAAGATCCATATACACCTCCTCTTGCAAATCCCCATTGAGAAAAGCATTCTTCACACCAAGTTGGAAGAGTGGCCAAGAGTATGTAGCTGCTAGTAAAAGAAGAATCCGGACTAAGCTCATCTTTGCCACTGGTGCAAAAGTTTCCAAGTAATCTATGCCACAAGTTTGAGTGTACCCTTTTGCAACCAGTCTCGCCTATACCTTTCTATACTCCCATCAGCCTTCTATTTCATTGTATAAACCTAGAGGTGTAAATCAGGCCGGGCCGTGCTGGCACGAAGGTCCATGCCGTGCTGGGCCGGGGGTCCGAAGCCCATGGGCCAGCACGACAGCACGTGCCGTGCCGCCCGCGGCCCACTAGGCCCGTAACGGGCCGCACTCAACCCGCTCGAGAATATAGCCGTTGGGCCCCCCTCCCAAAGGGGACCAACAGCTAGTTTCAGCTTTTGGGGGGGCTTATAGAAATACCCCCCAATAGCTATAAACAACCATATTAGGGGGGGTATTTCTATATTTTGCTTATGGGGGTTGAAAAATGACATAAATGCCCCCCCAACAGCTATATAACAACTAGTTTAGGGGGGCATTTTGGGTAAAATTATAAGTAACTTTACAATGACCAAAATACCCCTCCCAACAACTAAATAACAGATAGTTTTTTGGGTATTTTGGGCAATTGAATTATGTTCAATTCCTATAAATAACCCTATCCTCCACCATTCTCATCACACCAATTCAACAATTCTCTTAATTCTCTCTCTCATACTCATACATTCTCAATTATCTGTAATTTGAGAAATTCTGATTAGCTGATTGTCTGATTCTGCATTCTCCAATTCTCAAGTCTCAACTTTATCGAAGTTTCGACTTTCAACAAGAAGTTGCTACAATAACTAGTTTTAGTACTTTTAGATATTCACAAGAAAAAGTGAGACAAGAACTTGCTAAGTATATTTTACATGCAGAACAACCATTTATGTTAGCTAAAGATCCAAAGCTAGAAAAATGGTTGTGTAGTTCTATAAACCCACAATATAAAAAAGTTTCTAGGAATACTGTAAGAACTGATGCTTTAAAAATTTTTTATTCATATAAACAAAATTTAATTTCTTTGTTAGCAAATCTTAATTCTAAAGTTGCAATTACTTCGAATGTTTGGACATTCAAATTTAATATTAGTTATATTTATGTTACTGGCCATTTCATTGATGAAAATTGGCTTTTGAATAAAAAAATTTTACGTTTTACTAGGCTTGAATGGTCACATAGTGGCCCAGCCATTGCTGCAAGTATTTTAAATAATTTGCATGCTTATGGATATTAGTTTTGATAATGCTAGCAATAATGATTCTGCAATAAATATTTTAAAATCTCAATTAAAACCATGCTTAAATGGTAAATTATTTCATATTAGATGTGCATGTCACATCTTAAATTTATGTATTCAAGATGCCTTGAATATTATTTCGAATCATATTTCAAAAATTAGAAATTGTATTAAATATGTAAAAAGTTCAGGGGCAAGAAAACAAGAATTTAAATATTTATGCCAAAATTACGGTTTAAAATATAAACATTTTATATTAGATGTAAAGCATAGGTGGAATTCTACCTATGCTATGTTAGAAAGTTGTATATCTCATAAACAAATTCTTTCTAATTTTTATAATTTAAAAATGCCTAATGATATGATATTTGAGGAAGACTGGGAAATGGCAGTCTGTATAAAGAGATTTTTTAAAACATTTTTATGATGCAACAAATGAATTATCTAGAATTTATTATCCAACTAGTTGTAATTTACCGTATCAATTAATGGTAATTAACGATTGTTTTGCCAAATATAGAATCAATCCATAATTTCAATGTACTGTTGAAATTATGGAAAATAAATTTAAAAAATATTGGGAGAACATTTTTCCCCTTTATTGTTTAGCTACAATATTAAACCCTAGGATTAGGAAAGATGGTCTAGATATTTTACTTGAAACATATTATGAAAATATGAGTATTGATATAGGAAATAAAAAAGAAGAAATTAATAATTTATTATTTGAAATGTACAGTTTGTATGAATCTGTTCATCTTCTTCTTCTTCTCCTTCTGACTTTGAGCCCAGTAGTAGAAGAGAAAAGCCTTTTTATTTAATAAGTAGAAGGTAGAAATCTACTAGTTCTACAACAAGTTCATTTACTTAACTTAATTTTTATTTGCAAGCAAATTTTTCAAATTTAGGTGAAGTATCAAATAATTTTGATATTTTAGCCTGGTGGAGTGAACACTCGAAAAATTATCCGGTTCTCATCGCCATGGCATGAGATCTACTAACCCCTCTGGTGTCTACAGTTCCATCGGAGTCTTGTTTTAGTGCAGGTACTAGGGTGCTGAATGACAAAAGAAGTTGCATGAACGATGAGAGCATAGAGATGTGCATCTGCTTCAAGGATTGGCTAGATGCAGAAGATATATTACAAGACAAGGGAGGGCATGATACAACACCGGACATTCCACCCGAAGCAGATGATGAAAGTCACGAATGATGATTCATGAATTTGACTACTTGTAGAAATTTTCATTTTTTCAAATTATTGTAAATTTTTTAAATTTTATTTAATTTATTTGATATGTTTTTTTAATTTTTTAACAATGTAATTTTGTATTTTCAATTTGTAACCATATTGTATTTTTTATATTTTATTAATTTGTTCCATTTTATATTTCATTCATCCAAGTATGCAATGATCCAATCATTGTATTTGTAATTCACTAATTTGTACCATTCAAATTTAAATGAAATAAAATTCCTATTTTTCTTCCAATTTGTTATTCCATCAATCTTATTTCAATTTGGTTAAGTATTTTTTTTCATTTATATATTAAATAACTTAGATTTCTCATTTCTTAATTTTTTAAATAGTCCATAATTCCCAAAGTTCATAGGAAAGTTAAATATTTTAGTTTTACAATTTTACTTAGAAAAGAAATCAAACTTTTCAAAAATAAAAATTAAAAATTAAAAAAATAACAGTGCAGCCCGGTTCAGCCTAGGCCCAATGCCCGCCCTGTGGCCCAGCCCGGCACGGTCCAAGCCCACGGTACGGCCTACAGCCTGGCCCAGCCCAGGCCCTCATGCCGACACGGCCCGCATTTAGGGCGGGCCGCCCGTACGGCCCACTTTACACCTCTATATAAACCCATTTGCATCCAACTATCTCCTTGCCATCTGGTAGATCCACAATCTCCAACATCTGATTCTTAATCAAAACTCTCATTTCTTCCTGCATGGCTACCTTCCACTTAGGTTTGGAGAAAGCCTCACTAACACCCTTGGGTATCGACACGGAGTCGATGGAGGAAAGGAAGGCTTAGTAGGAAGGAGATAATCCACTATAGGAAAGATAGTGTGAGATGAAATGAGTAATACACTTTCCCTTCCCTTTTTTGAGTGCAATAGAAAGATCAAGATCATCTACAATGGGGTTAGGAGCAAAGGGTAGTAGTATCAATAGGAATTAAAACATCAAAGGAAGCAAGGGACATACCTAGGTCAGTGTCAATCGAACCTGGAATCTTTGATGAGCCAATAGGGAGTGATGTGGGTTCCTCTACTGTGGAATCAACCTCCCTGTGCAATTATAGGCGTTGTCGTGTAAAACACTGAGAAACAAGACGCAAGGGAGGTGGTAAAGTGGGTGAAATAGGTGGGTCAAACACTAGAGTGGACAAAGGGGCTGGAACCGAAAGTGGTATAGATTGCTCACTTCCTTCCCCAAAACACTCCCCCTGAGAAGAACCCTCTATAGAAAAAAAAGATGTAGACTCAAAAAAAAAAAAAAAAGTGGCATCCATTGTAACATACCGACTCCCGAAGGCTGCGTCATAGCAACAATACCCCTTCCAATTTCCTACATATCCAAGGAAGACACACTTCTTCACCTTAGGGTCCAGCTTTGAGCAGTGAGGACCAAGAACATGGACAAAGCATACAAACCCAAACACCCTTAGAGGAATATGGAACATCTCTCCCTCAGGAAAAAGAAGGCTGAACAGAGTGCTATATCCAAGAACATGAGAAGGCACCCGATTAATCAAGAAAACTGCTGTAAGAACTGCATCACCCCAAAAACGAACTAAAACAATAGAGCTCAACATCTTTTTTTTTTTTTGATTGGAAACAATTACTTTCATTAATTATTTAAGAAACTTAGTACAACTGTCACCTTCAAAAAACAAGGTGACTCCTCATCAAATTACAAGCAGGCCCAAAAAAGGTTCTACATACTAACTCCTTGCTTTGCTAAAGTATCAGCCATTGCATTGGCTAATCTCCTAGTCCATTTAAACCTGACTTCAAGCTCCCTTGTTAGTTGCATAATCTCCCTTACAGGTTGTCTAAGGGACCAGGCGCCTAAGCTGTTTGTTTGCATCCAACCCATTACCAGTTTTGAGTCTCCTTCCACTTCCAACTGCTGAAAACCCAGCTGTTTAGCCAGCTTGATCCCTTATAGGAGTACTAGAACTTCTGCTCTAAGAGAGTCCCCCAGTCCTATCAGGCCAAAATAAAGGGCCAAGACATTTCCTCCCCCATCTCTAAAGACACCCCCAATTCCAAAGGGGCCTGGATTACCTACAAAACTGTCATCAAAGTTTAACTTAACAGC
The DNA here is from genome assembly GCF_055504915.1 of Nelumbo nucifera. Classification (NCBI taxonomy): domain Eukaryota; kingdom Viridiplantae; phylum Streptophyta; class Magnoliopsida; order Proteales; family Nelumbonaceae; genus Nelumbo; species Nelumbo nucifera. The sequence continues at coordinate 46,585,414 of NC_142650.1, read as the reverse complement.
CATAGATAATGGGGGTGACCAGTCCTCTTGGATAGCTAAAGAGGGGCAGGAAGAAGCTGCTACTGTACTCCACCCTCTAATTAAGTCATCTACAGAGAAGTCCTTGAACAGATCCAGCGATTTCAGCCAATGTATGACCTTGATGGTGACCCCTTCTATGACTTCATGTGCTAATTTTTCTTTCCCTTGAAAGATTCTATTATTTCTCTCTTCCCACACTGCCCAAACAACTGCTGCCCTCATTGCTCTCCACATTACCCTTCCTCTTTTCTTTGACTGACGGAAAAAACTAGATTCAAAAAGATCCACCACGCTTGTAGGAGGAACCCACCTGCACCCAAGGAGAGAGAAAAACCAATCCCAAATAAGAGTAACAAAAGGACAAGATATTAGTAAATGATTTACCGTCTCACCACACTTCAAGCAAAGGCTACAAACATGAGGGGATAAGAACCTATTCGGTCTTTTTTTCTGAAGCAAGTCCGAAGTGTTGATTTTTTGGAGAACCACTTCCTAACAAAAAGCCCTCACCTTTAGAGGTACTGGAGCACTCCACAATTCTTTTATAGGAAAATAGTAAAATAAATTGGAAGAGTGCACTAAAGCATTGAAGAAAGAAGAACATGAAAAACAACTGGAGGACTCTTTAGACCAAATTCTATTATCAGGACAAGAATGATCCAAAAACACCGAATTTAGTAAAGCTCAACATCATGCTTCTTGCAACTTCCACAATACGTCTATTCTTCCTTTCTGCTACACCATTCTGTTGTGGAGTGTATGAACAACTGCTTTGATGGATTACTCCATGCTCCAATAGGTATGATGCCAGGTTTTTTTCAAAGTATTCACTAGCATTGTTTGATCTAAACGCTTTCACTCGTACCCCAAACTGCGTCAGCACCATTTGATGAAACTGTCAAACCAAAGATGGTACTCATCAAATATAGCCAAGAATATCAAGAATAATCATCCACAGACAAAAGAAAATACCGATAGCCACCCATAGAGGAAACACGATATGGCCCCCACACATCAGTGTGAATAATATCAAAAGTAGAAGAACATCTTTATTACTTGTTTTAAAGGAATGTCTACAATGCTTTCCAAGTTGACAACCTTCACACTCCAAACTGGACAAACTAACAAACTTAAACAACTTCGGAAACAAGAAATAAAAAGAAGCAAAAGACAAATGCCCTAACCAATTATGCCAAAGCATAATCTGACCCACTGACTCTGACTCAATACCCCTGCTAACATGATGACTCTGATGACTAGGAAGCGCATCAAGAAGATAGATTCCATTCACCTCACGACTACTCCCAATCGTCCTCTTTGATTCTAAATCCTACAAAACACAATGGCAGGAGAAAAATCACTAAACAATTCAAATTCTTTGCCAAGCTACTAACAGATAAAAGGTTAGTACTCAGCCTAGGGACATGAAGGACAGAGGGTAAGGTGATGGTATTGGTTATCTTTACAGACCCTTTCCCAGCAATGGGAACATGTGATCCATCAGCTATGGAAACTCTATCTCTGCCAGAGCTGAGGTGGTATGAGGAGAAGTGGAAATGTTGGGCATATGTTCTAAGGCTCCTGAGTCTATAATCCAAGGAGGTCCCTCCTTACCTGTAGTGGAAACATAATTTGCGATGGCATGTGAACTACCTGTACGTGCAAACGAAGTAGAATGGCTACCTCCTAATCCACCTGTACCTTGTTGTCTACCTGATAATGAGTTGGAACTGATTGTATCCCTCTGATTCAGAAACTGCCCATATCTCTCCAAATCGGCCCTCACTGCAGCTACTACAACAAACTCTAGGAAAGTTGTAGTAGGTGGTCCTGATAAGTCACTAGTCACTGCCATATTCACATATTCACATATTCACATAAGTCACCAGTCACTGCCATATTCACTGTAGCTATTGCAACAAGCTCCTTCCTAGGTTCATTTCCACCCTTGTCTCCACTCAGCTTAGGCTTCACTGTGCTAACCATAGTTGATTGCTCAAGGCCTGGGTTCCTCATCATCACATTCCTCCTACTCTCCTCTCCCGACACAAAGCCATATGCCTGAGAGAGAGAGTTACACTATTTTTGGAAAGAATATGTTGCCGTGCAATGTCATACTCGGGGTTAAGTCCAGCTAGAAACTCAAAAACCCTATTCTTCTCTACCAACTTCTGATAAGTTGTTGCATCCTTGCTACTTTCCCAAACCACAGTCTCCAAATGATCTATCTCCTACCATAAGGTTTTGAGGGATGAAAAATAAATAGCAACAAGTTTATCCCCCTACCTAGTAGCAATCACCTAGTTTCTCAACTGGTAGGCTCTAACAACATTCTCATTCTATGAATAGGTTTCTACAACTCCATCCCAAATCTCCTTAGTTGTGTTAGCCCATAAAAAGTTTTTACTTATATGGGGCAACATGGAATTGTACAACCAAGTCATCACCATGTAGTTCTCATGTCCCCACCGGGAGTAGTTAGTTTCAAGTTTCTTTTCCTCACCGGTGGCATACCCCAATTTCCCAAGAGCACCAATAGCCATCTTTGCAGATTGTGACCACTCTAAGTAGTTTGTACCATCTAACTTGACTGTAGTGATGGTCTCAGCCCCGAAGAGGTCTCCAGCACCTCCTCTCCTTTGTCTCATTTCACTTCCAAGTTTGTTTTCAACACCACAACTCCCAAAAAGGATTAGGAAATCAATTTGAGATGAAAAGAGAGGTATTTATCTCCTTCAAAAACCTCAAACACCTTTCTAGTAACCTAGAAGCCCATTCCTCCAAAGATTCCCTTTTCCATTGGAGTGGGAGAAGAGAGAGAAGAGGCTACCGCTCCCTCCAAAGGCCTCCAAAAAAACTGGGACTTGAACCGCCCCCTTCAGAAAAAACTCAAGGAACCCTAGAAAACTAGAGTGGCACTTCCTAGGTCAAAACTGAAGAGTCCTAAATCAGGACTCTCCCCCTATCTCCAGTTCTTCTTGATTTTGGTGTTAAACCCTAGACCAGCTACAAGGGATTGCAAATCCACCAAAAAAATCCAAAAAATTGGGCTTACCTAAAGTCTTCGATCAGCCCTTTATCTCATCATGCAGTCGGCCGATCTAGGGCTGCATGATGGAGCAGCCCAAGAAATCTTTAAACTTGCTTTGATACCAAGTTGAAAGGTTTTAATAACCAGTTTTGATATAAAATTTGTAAAAGAAAGAAGAAAAAGAAGAGAGGAAAAGGTTTCTGCTAGAAAGAAAGAGAAGAGAGATAGAAGAGAATGGGGGAGAAGCCAAAAAAAATGGAATCTGGACGGCCCTTTCATTAGATTATATACTCATAAGTAAAAGAGTGTACAAGTACAAGTATGCCCTTAGTAAGTCGGCTACTTGTAAGAAGCTGAAAAGTCACGCTTGACTTAAACATAAACTAATGGGCCTAAGGCCCAAAACTACCTAACTAAGTTATGTAAATAAAAACAAGTAAAATCAGCCCACAACTCAACAACAATCTTTAGATATTAATAGTTTTGTAGCTGTACTAAAACCAAAAATTCCTGAACTCAAAAACCCCAACTTTATAATTGTAGCCTCCTCTTCAGTTGTTATCACTCATCAAAACTTCGTTTGGATCAAATCAATCATCAAAACTTTGATCAGCATCAAGCATAGGAGAATCAAACAGATCCCAATGGCAACCATGAAAACCCAAAGAGGTTCAGCTCCAATCATAGAAAATGGTGAGATCTAACTGCAATGCAACAGAGTGGAAGAGAACTGGCAGTAATCATGAGAGATCCAACAATGAGCATTGCAAATCATGAAAAAATCTGTGAGATCTGACTGCAACATGACATAAGGGAAGAGAGATTGAATGGAAACCATCAGAGATCCAGAAGGATCCAATGGCAAGAATTGAAAACTTTAGTGAGATCTGACAGTGAGCATTGGAAATCATGAGAGATCTAGTGGGATTTAATTGATCTGGAGTCATTAGAAAGAGAAGTTCAAGAAAATTTCACAATACAAGATTTCTTTATCCATTTTTGCCCTATCAAACTCAGTTTGATTGGGATTACTTGTCCAGCTAAGCACATTAGCTAATGGCTCAAAGTGACTTGGCTGAGCCTAGGCTCTTCAAACCTACCTGAGTTGTCTGACTTTTTGACCTCAGACCCTTATAAAATGACTAAACTTGTTGACTTGGCCTATTTGAATCCAAGTTTAATGATTATAAATTTATTGCTCTGACCAAATAAAATTTATGAAAGAATCCAATTGCATCTTGTTTATTAGTAAAAGCAATCAAAAGAACTTTAATGAAAATAAAAGAAAGAAAACCTTATACTTGAGAAAGGATTGAGAGGAACAAAAGACAGCCTATGGCTGACATATATTTATATAATATCTGGTAAAAGTCCATCTTGGGTGTTGGGACGGATAGACTGGATAAGGTCCTAACTCCTAACCTTCATCTAGTGTTATGCATCTTCATTGTTCTTAATACAAGACATCTTTCATAAAAAAGAAACAAAAAAAAAAAACAAAAATGAGATAAGATCCTTTTTTCCCTCCTTCCTCCTCACCCTCCTCTTAAGGAGGCTTACACCTCTTATGTTCTGAAATATGCCTCACAACGCCTCTAGGTAACGGAATGCCTCATGCCATGCCTTGTGCTTTAAAACATTGGTTACAAAAATCCCTTCCAACCAACCTAATAAAATCGGACCAGATTTGAAGATAATAACCCAATTGGAGGATAAGGTGTTAGAGATTCCTTACAAGAATCACAAAAAGGGAGAATCTCTTTGTCTAGAAATGAGATGTTCAATTGTGAGAGTTCTGTTTAGATACTGTCCACACAGAAAAGACAGACCTTTGATGGAAAATTGGGAGCCAAAATCAAGTGCCAAGCAAAAGAACCATGTTACCTACAAATAACTTTGAGATCCCTAATTGAGAAGAACCCACATGAATTTGGGAAAGCAATTGAAAATCCTTCTTTCCTCCCTATTACAATAAACCCTGTATTGTTGAAAGCAATTGACAAGGTTAAAACAAAAATTTTCTTCCCATTGTCGTTGAGCCTTCTGAATTGCAGAATGGAGCCTATTATTTCATTTTCCAATATATATATATATATATATATATATATATATATATATATGCATGTAGAATCAAGTAAGAAATTGTTCCCTTATTCTGCTTTATTTTCTTGGGTTTATAATGTTTTGAATATGTTTCTTTGCATTGGTTTTGTTTTCTTCATTTTTAGTCTTTTCTTCCATTTGGAAAAATTGCAATGGGAACCCGTGATGTACTGTAGAAACAGTGTAGCATGGTAAATGACATAATAGCTTATGGTGCATTTATTGTAAGAGACAATATCACAAAACAAAGTGCTCCAATTAATTGAACTGAAGGGGTGTGGTCAATTCCTTGTTGATGAGAGATGTGTTTTTTGGCTCATGAATATGCTACATCAGTTTCTTTATAAGCAAAGATATGTCTTATATTATGACTCTTGGAAGAATATTGCATATTCAACTCCTTTAATCAAACCTAGTCTTATATAATGAACTGGACCATCTGCTACAACCAAATCTAGGATATAAAATATCAAGACAAGAGTACTACTTAAAAGGCCAACAGAGAAATACAGTAGATGAAATCCAGTTGATACATGCAAATACCCTGCCAAAATATAATTAAAAAGATAAATCTGTAAGGCCAAACTTACCTGTATCTGCCCACCATGTCCACTAACCATATCGATCAGCTTGATGTATGACCCTTCTTCCACTGGTTCATAAACCTGGTGCAAAAGCAAAGATTATCATGTAAATGCACCAGAAACAGAATAAAAATATCATAAACAATAACTACAAGTATCTAATAAATTTGAAGCTTAACTTCTCATAATTGGCTAGTCTTATTTTGAAGTCCTGTAATCCTGCTTCAAAATCTGGCCTGCAGAATACAACGAGTAGCTTTATTCACAATTTTACATTAAGATAAGAATTTAATATAAAACTTAAATTTCAATAATGACAATTTCATGTTAAGCAATGCCCAGCCCCAGAAAGCAAAAGCTATGTGCCAACTCACTCTTCTGCATAGTCAGGACTTTGTTGAATTTTAAGGCGTATATTTCGTTCAATAATCCGTTCATCATTGCATATTGTTTCCAAAAATATCATCTGAGGAAAAAGTCAAACATGTAATCAGTTAGGAATTAAATTACACCACTGTTTTAAAAGTGCAAGGCGAGGCGCGCGCCTTTTTAAAGCAAGGCGCAAAAATAAGAAAATGCTAAAAAACAAAAAAAAAATGTCAGAAAATAAAAAAAGCCAAAAAATGCAAAAAAAAATATTAAACATAATATTAATAAAAAATATAACTTTTAAATTTTAAAATAAATGTTTTAAAAAACCTATTATCTAAAATTAAAATACATAAACATAACATGTAAAGCATATTCAAATGTGAACTTAAAAATAAAATCAAACATATAAAACATTTTCAAGCATGTAAAACCCACAATCTCTTTTTTTCCTCAATTGCATTACTTAAAGTAGTTAATGTGATGTAAACCATATTACATTCCTGATTCTACGAGCTGCCTTTGTGCCATGCCCCTCGAGGCAAGCCCAAACAAGTCCATGTTAGGGTCCTAAATTCTTAGTTCTCACACAAAAAAAAAATAATGATTTTATAATTTTAATTGCTATTTAAGAAGATATTTTAGTAGGACGAATGAATGAACAACATTACCAAATAGAGGGTTCTCGGAGCTTCGGTGAGCGAGCGAAGTGAGTGAAATAAGAATTTAAGACCCTAACATGGACTTGTGTTGCCTCGAGGGGTGTGGCACGGGGGTCCAGGGGCAGAGCCCCCGGCCCAACCGCTAGGTTCAAAAAAAATGCAAAAAAGCGTCAAACTTTCAAAAGGCACACGCCTGGGCTGAGGCACAAGGCACATCAGGTATGCGCCTTTTGAAAGGGTTGCGCCTAGGACCTAGGCGAGGCGCCTACCCTAAAATGCACCTTGCTTGTGCACCTAAATGTGCCTTTTAAATCACTAAATTACACATCTAAAACCATTCAATCCAATAGTAGTTGACTAGAGGTTTTGTGAGCATTCTTAAGACATTCCCATGAGACCAGATAAACAAAACATGTATTCAATAACTATTGTATTTTCTATATAAGGCCAGGTTTGGGAGTGCTTAAAAATAAGGCTTATTTAAAATAAGTGCTTATTTGTGCCATTAAGCACTTATTGGTATTTGGGAAATAAGCTCGAAATAAGTGCTTATTTTAAAAATAAGGGCTTAATTTTTAAGCCCAAATTTCCAACTTTTTTAAGTGCTTATACAATAAGCACTTATTCAATTTTTTTCTTCCAAAATTATCCCTAGTTGAATTTTAAAATACCACTTATAAAATTATCCCTAGTTGAATTTTATAAAAGTACTTTTATGAAAACACTTTTACGAAAGCACTTTTATAAAGTACTTTCTTAAAAGTGCTTTCGTAAAAGTGTTTTCATAAAAGTACTTCTATAAAAATGCTTTCAAAGGTTATATTTTGAAAATTAGAAAGAAAATGAAGGACAAAATAGTCATAAATGCTTATGTAAGTGCTTATTAGAGAAAAAGACTACCAAACGCCCAATATAAGTGCTTATTTTGAAAAAGTTGGGTGCCAAATGCAAATAAGTGCTTATTTGAATAAGCACTTATTTCTAAGCACTTATGTTTTAACTTAAGCACTCCCAAACATGGCCTAAGATATTTATCAACTAAAAAGGTAAGATGGAAGAACATAAATGTATCTTAATGCTATTGAAATTGAATGGCGGTATCATTTTTGGTAAACAAATTAGGAATCTGCATCAATTATAACTTTCTCATCTAAACCTTAACCCCGTTAGGCTTCCAAAACATGTTTTGTGGTAATTGGATATACTATCTATTGAAGAAAAAAATCAAAGATTCACCTTATTATCAGCTATTTGCACAGTCTTGCAATATATTGCATTCATCTAGAACCAAGAGAATGGGAGAGGGGATCTCAATATTTTCTGACCATCTTTGTTGAAAGCATGAACGAATTGATTAATATAGGACATAAGCCAGTTAACACAACATGCTATAACATTAATTATCTTCCCATCAAAAGTATGAACAGACCAAATTGTTTATTTCATGAATTCAGTATAGTCAATTTAGCTTAGGAAAGATAAATAGAATGGAAAAACAAAATCTTGTGTAATAATTGAATTCCCTGAAGTTCAATGTTTCTGTTCTTATTTCTTCTTATTTCTGTCCCTTTATTCATCCTGTTTAACAAAATTTTCCATCTTAACGATTCAAAAAAGAAATATCTGTTTTTACAAGTTAAGCTTCAGAAGATAAAGCAGAACTTATTAACCAACCAAAACTTAAAACAATTCAAAAGCATCACAAGTAATTTTTAAGGACAATCATAAACATCAGCTAGCCTGTAGCAGCAGTCAACCAACAATGCACAGGCAGCAAATGGAACCACCATTCAATGAGTCCCACCTAAGAAATATTCTTTAATAAAATTCTAGTTGTTAAAAAGAATTTAAGAAGAGAGGTAGCAGCAATTATCCATCAGGTTAACTTTTTGCTAAAACTCTCCTTATATGGAACCAATATATGGTTGTGGCTTTGTGGGTATCCCTCCAACTGTGTATGCAAATGGACTGTGATGCCCACATGATGAGAATCTTACATACTTACCTTTGAATGACCATTGGCAGATTATGGTACCTTGCATTTCCCTTCAGCCATTTTCATAAGCATGTTCCTTCGTGTCCTGATACTATTTGTGGCATCAAATATTCCAACCTACGATTCAATCAGAATAATAAGAACAAAAGTATTTTGGTGAATCTTATGAAACTAAACATAGGAGACTCTTACCTGGCCACCTTCTTGCATCCATGATATCATATCATCCATTGCCAGGGCTGCTACCTAGTGGCATGTTATATATTAAGATTATGTCCAAGGAAGAAACAGTTAATCAAGTGTGAAATGAACCATTTCAATGCCTAAAAAATAAAAAATAAAAAAAATGCAATCACCTTAGTAAGAACAAACTCAGCATTTAAGAATATATTTCTTGTCATTTCTCCCTAATGAATAAGCTATTAAGGTGACATGTCCATCCTTTGAACTGCAGTTGGTTTCTAGATATTGGATTCAAGCAATTCAATGGTGCTCATCTGGACCAACCTGAGGAAAGCCTAAATTGACACTCAAGGGTACAGGTAACATTCATGCAGTTATTTCATGTTTTATATCCATTAACCAATACAGCCAACAAACCCACTAAAAGAGATATCCAAACCAAAAGTTGGCCCATTCAGAATATTGTTGCCATTCATTCTATAGATATCCGTATGGACCATTTATCATATTTATGACCATGAAAAAAAAATGCAAAAGATTATATGGCTACGACCATTTTCATGCCAGATTTTGACAATAGAAAATTGCTCGGTGTTACTGATCATAATGGGAGTTCAGCCCTCAGGTTTTCTGCAATTATTTGTAGACTGTCCACAGAATCTACAATTTAGAACCTTAGAATGCTATGGAAATATATTAATTCTGTGGAAGCCATAATAAGAGGTAAAATGAATATCAGAATCAAAATTCTATAGCCTCCGTAGAAGAGTGTCATAAAAACAAAAGTATAAATCAAAAAAATTAAAAAAAAAAAAGAATGTAAGCTCACTTGAAAGGGAAGAGAACACGACAGGACATAAACAAATGGAATTTTAGAATAATATGATTGTTTGATGGATACTCACTTCATTGCGTGCCTCCATACCATCTGGATTGTCAGCACGGAAAAAATCAGCAGACTGCATCAGAAAGCGTACTCTCTATTAAAGCTCCCATGTCTAAAGGATTGCAATGTAACAAAGAGAATACTCAAGCAACTTTGGAAAAATATCATCTTTCAGCAGTGGTTTGTTGAGAGACTTTCTTGTATAACACATCATAGTGAACCAATAACTATGACAGGCTCAGAGCATGGTAAAGGAGTTACATGTAAAAACCATTCAAACAACCCTACCTAATGAAGTAATTATACACCATATCCATGCATTCTACCATAAGATTCTTTTCTATATTATCGTCTTTTTTTTCTGTCTCAAACATGTGGACAAACACATTGACCAACGCAAAACAAGTAAATAAATGCACTTTCATGGTGGGAAGGAACTTCTTGCAATCAAAATGTAAGACATTCTAAAACTCTTATTTATGGATTTGAATCTTTCTGAATAATCTCCGAGAAAGAATGTAAAATATTTCTCATTTCCAATACATATGACAATATGGAAGCTGTTATGGTTGTGCCTTGAATTCTTTGTTGCGACCGGTTTCATGAGCCTGCTCTGAATTAAGTTGAGAAAAACCCGAAGGCAAAATTTCATAGAGATTTTGGTGGAAGCATAGTGGCGGTATGGACCCGATCCATATTCAGCTTATGGATCCAAACTGAATACGAAGAGTAATGTATTTCGGGGGTTTTCTCTCTCGTATACTTGGTCTTTGTCTTGTGAGAGAAGAGGGAGACTTAGGGTGTACTTGGGGTTTAGGGTTTTCTGTGAGTGAGGTTGTGAGTGCGCATAGCTCTGTATTCCTCTCAATTACAGATTACATAGTGGATTTCCATAGGCTATAAGCCAAACCACATAATTTGTGTGTCCTCTTTGCTTGCTTCTCTTTATCTCTGTTTTTCTTTCGTTTTTGGGTGCCATTTGAATCTGTATTTCTGGGTTTTGCGCAACAGAAGCTAAATGAAATTTCAATTAGAGGTAATCACAGATTGGGCAGGGTTGGGTTCAGCATTGCATATAAGAGGAATAGGGAAAGCCTAGGCCCAGCACAGTCTAGATCTTGGACATAGATAACAGGCCCAGGCTTGGCTCCAAGCAGGCCTAGGCCAGGCTGCTGGGTCTATGGTCCCTAGTCCATTCTGGTAAATCGTGGTATTTGTATTATATTTTGATTACATACCATATATAACTCATTTGTGCATTAACCTATCTATCTATCTATCTAATACACAGACACAATAGTAGGTTATATTCCATGTATTTCAACCATTTATTTACATTGTATAAATTCAACATAAAAATAAATGAAGTAGGTGATGAAACTCAGACTAAAGTCAGTATAGTAAAATGCAAGAGTACATACAAATACCATTTTTTAAGGGAAAGGAAAAAGTATTGCATTTCTGTGGCAAAACTATTACATATTTACATGTATAGAACTTACAAATATATTTATATAACATTAGCATTGAACTGGACCAACTTTCAAGAACTCTCTAGGTGGTTAAATCCCATTGAGGCCTTGATTCAAGTAAAGGTGAAAGTATAATTCTTTTTCAAGAAGAGAGGTGTGACTCCTTCATTTTATCCCATTCTCATTATCCATCTCTTTCTTGGAGGCCTTATGGTAACAGAACTGAATGACTTGTTACTTAAGTTATTCAGGAAGCCAGAAGCTCCTGATGGCTGAAGCTAAAATTGGATTGTTATACACTCAAATATTTTATTATTTAATTATTTATCCACTAACAAACAAATCAATAAGTCATTCAGTTCAGATGTTATCAAACAGCCCCTTATTATTTCATTTATTTATTCTGATATTCATGATCTTGACTCTTGTCTTAATGCACAGTCTCAATACACTAAACCTTTCAATGAGTTCTTGAGTCCCTAATCCAACATCTAAAATCTTCTCAAACTCATAATCCTAAAGATATGCATCCACATGCCTAATCCACTCTAACGCCCACACTTATTTTCTTATGCATTTTATAATTTCCTCTTAGATTCCTAAAATATACATAGCTCAAATTCTGATTCTCTTTCTTTTCAGTTTCTCCTTTTAATTTATTTTAAGTTTGTTTCTCTAATTGGAAAATTCTTAAAGGGGTGAAATATGAATAGTCTTCCTTTTCCAGGTAATGAATCTCTTTTTTCATTCAATTATATACACCACAACCATTTTTGTGATGTTCTTAGCAAAAGTAGGAAATCCAAGTTCCCTTGAGGAACTCATATCCTCATGAGAAAATGAAGTTCTTCTATTTTCTATGTAGAGAAGATGGGCCGAATGGCCCATAGGCTGTTTATTCTTTCTTGTTATTTATGTTTTTCTGTAATGGGCCTTATTCTGGGCCCATCCTGTCTATATTAAGTTCTTTGTAAATTCTTGCCCAACTAAGGGCCTCCTTGTAATTATTCAAACCTATCTTAATAAAATAGTGTTAGGGTGCTGAGAGAGTGTAGGTTCGAAACTCTCATTCTCAAACCCTCATTGCCGAACTCTCAAGCTCTCCTCTCTTCAGTTTTCTTCATGGTATCAGAGCAGGCCTGAACTTCAATATTCTAGGGCTGGAAGCTTAGGCTCGTGTTGCCTGATTCTTGGAGGTCATTGGAAGTGCCCAAGACTAGAATCTCTTGGAGAAGTGGTTCGGTGACCAGGAAGAATCAGAAAAAAAAAAAGGAAGGGGAACAGCTCGATTCTGGTTTGAAGCTCGAAACTGTAAGTTGTGCTCAGATTTTTGGGTTATTTTCTGATGTGTTTGGACTGTTGAAGTGTCCGAAAATTTCTGGTTGTTCTGTACTACCTTCGGCTGCCATTGAATCTGGTTTAACCCAGAAATTTCTGGGCTGTTTTCACTCCTTCTTTGACTGTCAAAACTGCCGAAACATCCTTGTAACAACGCTGTGGATTGTTACTTACATTTGGCTGTTTTTGAGGGGCTGTACGAACTGTTCTTGAGGCCTTTTTTTCTTTTTGACAGTGGGGTTGTCTCTATTGCCCACACTGTGTTTGTAAAAAGGCATTTTCAGCAATACCAATTGGTATTTACTCTTCTTGGTTATTTCTTTTGTGGTTACCTTGAAGTCCAGATTTGAAAAGGTACTTCGGCTGAGTACTCAGTGCCTAGAAGTTTCTATTACTTCTTGAAGGCTGAACTCAGTGTATTGCCTTCTTGTGGTCGGCTGAACTCAGTTCTTGGTCATCCTCATTCAGTATACTTGTAGAAGTCATCTGAAATCATATTTGAAGTGTTTACATGATGTACTCCTCAGATTTTGAAAACAAAAGTGGTGCTGAATATGGATAGTTCAGGGGACTCCAAGTGATTCCTTATGGATGTGACCACAGTTAAACTAGATGGAACTAATTACCTGGCATGGTCACAATCAGTAAAGATTTATGTATGTAGTAGAGGAAAGTGGGGGTTCATTTCCAGGAGTAAGAAGGCTCCCCCAGCAGATGATCCATCCTAGGAGAAATGGATGCAAGAAAATTACACTGTAATTGGGTGGCTTGTGAACTCAATGCAGCCACAAATTACCCAACACTACCTATGGATGAATTCAGCAAAGGAAATTTGGGACAGTGTTGCAGAAACCTATTCCCAAAAACTCAATGTGGCCCGAGCATATAAATTGAGAAGTGATGTAAAGAATTTAAGGCAAGGGGAGAAGCCTCTTGCTGTATATTTCTCAACCCTGAAGTCTCTATGGCAAGAGATTGACCTAATAGAAGCTGTAACTTGGGACACCACCAATGATGCAGAGACCTACAGAAAATTGGTTGAAAGGAACAGGGTATTTGAGTTCTTAACTGGACTAAACCCAGAATATGATATCACAAAACAGAATATTCTTTCCAAGGAGTGTGTCTCATTGTCACAAGCTTATGCATTGGTGAGTAGTGAAGAGAGCAGAAGGGCTGTCCAGGTTCAAGGGGTTGATATTAGTGATCACTTTGCCAATATGGGGGTTAAACCTAAAGGGAATGCTGGAACTTCTGGTGGCACAAGAAAGAAAGAAGTTATATGTGAGTACTGCAAGAAGCCGAAGCACACCAAAGACAAGTGCTGGAAACTACATCCCAATCTTGTTCCCATTCGGTTTCAGAAAAAACATGATAGTAAAAGATCAGGAAGTGCAAATGTAGCTGCCGGGCCAGATAGTGAAGAGATGTCTGCTTCTGCACAGTTGGCAGCCATGAGAGCAGAATATGAAAAGTTTGGGAAGATGATCAGTCAACTGGGTGATGTGACCTCCTACCAACCCGTCAGGAAATTCTGCTTCTTCTGCATTTGCCCATTCAGGTATAAGGGTTTCTGTCAGTCATGCTACCACTTCAGGTAATCTCAAGATCCCTTGGATTATTGACTCAGGTGCTTCTGACCATATGACCAATCTTTCTACCTTGTTTGTTTCAATAGACTTGCTTCCTGGACGTGATAAAATCACTTTAGCTGATGTTTCACTTGCCCCTATCTCTGGTAAGGGAACCATCAAGGCTACGGATTCCTTGTTCCTACCTTCTACCCTTCATGTACCTAAACTAAATACAAATTTGTTGTCTGTAAGCAGTTTAACCAAGTCACTAAACTATTGTGTAACCTTTTTCCCTTCCTACTGTGTTTTTCAGGATCTGGAGTCTCAGAAGGTGATTGAAAGTGGCCATGAGGCGAACGGAATATACCTGTTTGATACTCCGGGACAATGCACTGATCATCTTGGGAATGTTGCTCTCGGATCTGTTTCTTCAGAGTCTGTTAGTCGGATTATGTTGTGTCATCATCGTTTTGGTCATCTATCTTTTTCTGCCTTGAGTCATCTATTCCCTGAACTGTTTAAGGGAATTAGTTTGTCCAGTCTTCATTGTGAGTCTTGTGAATTGTCAAAGCATTGTAGAAACAATTATCCTTTGAGCAATAAAAGATCTTCTTTTCCTTTTAATATTGTGCACTCTGATGTGTGGGGGCCTTACCACTTACCCTCCATGGGTGGCTACAAATATTTTATCATGTTTATTGATGACTTTTCTCGGTTCACTTGGATATTCCTGATGAAATCCCGTGATGAAGTTCCACGACTTGTAAGACAATTCCATGAATTTGTTCTAACCCAATTTGATACCAGGATTAAAATCTTCAGATCTGACAATGCAAAAGAATACTTTGAGAAAAACCTATCCTGCTATCTCTCTGACATGGGGGTTATTCATCAAAACTCATGTGCTAGGACCCCAGAACAGAATGGGGTTGCTAAGAGGAAAAATAGGCATATTGTTGAAGTTGCAAGAAGTATCTTATTTGCCTCACATGTTCCTACAAGGTTTTGGGGTGATGTTGTTCTTACTGCTACCTACCTTATAAATCGTATGCCATCCAGGGTTTTGGGGTTTAAGTCTCCCTTCAATCTCCTTCATCCGGACAAGGACCTTTTTCCTGTTCCTATTTGTATCTTTGGCTGCACCTGTTATGTACATGTTCCAAGTGTCCAAAGGCATAAATTTGAACCCAAAGCTCAAAAGTGTATATTCCTTGGTTATTCCCCCACACAGAAGGGTTATTGTTGTTTTGATCCAAAGACTGGCACTCAGTATGTCTCAATGGATGTCACCTTTGATGAGCTTTCCCCCTTTTATGGTTCCTCTCCAGAAGGACATTGTCCACAGGGGGAGGATTTGTCACAGGTGTTTGCTCTTCCTCTTCCTGTCCCTGTTGAGTCTGTTGATGTGTCTGCTTCTCCTTCAAATGTATCAAGGGTGGACCAGTCATTCCATTCTCCCTGTCCCAGTGTTCTTCCCTCTTTACCTCCTTGTCCTATCCTCAATCCCAAGGTGTATCAAAGGCAAAGATCTAGAAATGTGCAGGTTGTTTCTCCTACAATACATGAGCCTCATACACTTCCAGTCACAGAAGAGACAACAGGTACTGTTTCAGCACCTTTGGAGTCATCCTTCCCTGACCTTGATATTCCCATTGCTGTTAGGAAAGGAAAACAGAAGTGCACTGCTCACTGCATTTCCAAGCACCTTTCTTACAGTTTGCTTTCACCTTCATACTTTGCCTATCTCTCTTCTGTTGCTTCTAACCCTATTCCCAAGTCTGTGTCATAAGCTCTTAAGATTCCAGAATGGAGTGATGCTATGAGATCTGAAATCGATGCCCTACACAAGAATGACACATGGAAAGTGGTGGATTTACCTGAAGGGAAGGATCCAGTCGGTTGCAAGTGGGTCTTTACTATCAAATACCGAGCTGATGGCACCATTGAAAGGTACAAGGCCAAGCTGGTTGCAAAAGGCTATACACAGACATATGGGATTGATTATTTGGAGACCTTTGCACCTGTTGCCAAAACGGCATCTGTGAGGGTTCTTCTATCTTTAGCTACTCACTTTGACTGGCCCCTTTATCAATTGGATGTGAAAAATGCATTTCTGAATGGTGAATTACATGAGGAGGTTTATATGTCTCTTCCTCCAGGGATGTATGGAACTGATATGAAAGGGAAGGTATGCAGGCTGAAGAAATCTCTTTATGGACTAAACAGTCCCCTAGAGCATGGTTTGAGAGATTTAGAACAGCACTTGTTAACTTTGGTTATGTGCAGACACAGTCCGATCATACTCCTTTTGTGAAGAGGAGTGGACCTCTGGCAGTATACCTCATTGTGTATGTAGATGATATTGTAGTGACTGGTAATGATGTTTCAGGAATTCATGATCTAAAATCTTTTCTCCATACAGAGTTTGAGATTAAAGATTTGGGGGAATTGAGATACTTTCTCGGCATAGAAGTGGCTCGATCCAAGGATGGGATTCTTATCTCCCAAAGGAAGTATGTTCTTGACTTGCTCTCTGAAACTAGAAAGATGGGTGCTAGACCAGTTGCTACTCCTATTGATATGAGTCATAAACTCTCAGCCTCAGAAGGGACATTGTTAGAAGACAAAGGAATCTTTCAGAGACTTCTTGGGAAACTTTTGTACCTATGCATGACTCGTCCAGATATTGCATATGCAGTCAGTTGCATTAGCCAATTCATGCATGCTCCCCGAGACACTCATATGGCAGCAGCAAAGAGAATCCTATGTTATTTGAAGGGCTCCCCAAGAAAGGGTATTCTGTTTGCCAAGCATGGTCATATGAAACTTGAAGCCTACACCGATGTTGACTGGGCCGGAAACATTGATGGCAGAAGATCTACTTCTGGGTATTGCAACTTGGTGGCTGGTAATGTTGTTTCTTGGAGAAGCAAGAAACAATCGGTTGTTGCTCGGTCTTCTACTGAAGCTGAATACAGGGACATGGCACATGGAGTTTTTGAATTATTATGGCTAAAATCATTGATGGAAGAACTTGGGGTTGAATATGACAAGCCAATGATGTTGTACTGTGATAACCAGGCTGCCATCAACATTGCTCACAACCCAATGCAACATAATAGAACCAAGCATATTGAAGTTGATCGACACTTCATTAGGGAAAAGGTCTCTTCGGGTGAAGTGTGTCTTCCTTTCATCACATCTGAATGACAGATGGCAAATTTTCTCACCAAAGGCATTCCCAAGGCATAACTTCAGCATGATACCAGCAAGCTTGGCATGATTGACATCTATGCTCAGCTTAAGGGGGAGTGTAGAGAAGATGGGCAGGCTATTTATTCTTTCTTGTTATTTATGTTTTTCTGTAATGGGCCTTATTCTGGGCCCATCCTGTCTATATTAAGTTCTTTGTAAATTCTTGCCCAACTAAGGGCCTTCTTGTAATTATTCAAACCTATCTTAATAAAATAGTGTTAGGGTGCTGAGAGAGTGTAGGTTCGAAACTCTCATTCTCAAACCCTCATTGCCGAACTCTCAAGCTCTCCTCTCTTCAGTTTTCTTCATTCTACTCCCAACAACCACAATTGGAACATCCATACTAGTAAATGAATTAAGAGTGTTGTAAATATGCATCTATTTTGTGACAATACAGTATATATTTTAAACATACCTGATTTGCACCATGCTTGAGACGGCGATACTGTTACAACCAAGAATTAAGTCATATCAAGACCTTATTACAGTCATGACTGATGCTAGGAGCAAGAAGCATAACTATGTTAAAAAATAAAATAAATCACCTTCCCAACATTGAAGTGTTTGGTATCATGGCCCAACCATCGGAGGTATCTTGTAAGTTTAGCTGCAGTAAAAGTCTTGCCTCGAGCTGGCAAGCCAACCTAGGAGTGTGAACAATTTATCAGAATCATCTATCCTCAACAAGGACTCAGTAGCTCATAAAATATGCTAAATTAGATCATGTCATTCCTACAGGACTTAGGTGCCTACCCATGAAGTAAACAGAGTTGTCATGCCTGGAAGGGACATAACATTAACATCACATGTTCCATTCTTGCTAGGCTTTTCACTCAACAAGAGAAAAAAAAGGAGAAAGGATATAGGGAGAAAGCATTAAGCTGCTATGGTTAACCATTCATAGATACAAATACCAGATTTATTGCTAAATACCTACTCTCTTTAGCCCAAGCATCTGTCAGCTAAATGATAATAACATTACATTTTCCAGTTTCAACAAGTTTCTTCACTCAACAAAAGAAAGAAAAAGGATAAATAACAAAGAAAGAAAGCATCAAAGGACTGAGAAACTTAACAAAGCCTAACCATTAATATGGAAAAATACCAGAACTATTGCCAAATGTCTATCCTCCTTTGGCCCAAGCATCTGATCTGCTATAGCTGCAGCAGCAACAGCTCCAGCAGCTGCTGGCATGGCATTCTACGAATTTGGCAAAAAAAAAAAAAAATATAAGAACCACCAATTGGAACGAAAGTGATTTTGATAAGAATACAATTATCAATTGGATGTAAGAAATACTAAATGGAAGAAGAAAAAATAGAACCTATGGCACCCATCAGATGTGCACCAACCTTGGTTTCAGTAGCCAAAGTAGTTGCAGAAGTTGATTTAGCAAGCCTAGGAGATCCTACACCCCTATCCACAAAGAGTCCCCTTAAACCATCCTGCTTCTGAGAGGGTGAAAGTGTTCCGGCTGACTTTGATTCAACCATACTAGAGGTAGAATAAGCTTTTGAAGGATCTGGAACTATGACCTCCATTTCCTATATGACAAACCTAATTAATCACATCAATTGATATATGATGCATGATAATCAACAAAAAATAAAAAAGAGTACTACAAGAAGATAAAAATATAAGTTCCAAAAGAAATTACAAAAAAAATATGTGAAAAATAAAATTTGAAAAAACCCAGGGTTCCTAGTCATACTAGACCTTGATGTATGAAGCAAAATATTGATCAACAAACTAAATTGACTCATATAAAGTACCATAAAAAGATCAAAAGTATTAGTTTCTAAAACCCATTGCATTTTTCACTAATATGGCCTACAAATGTGCAGGAAGGACTACCAGGATAAACCTTTTTAGTTGTAGGTTGATCGACTAAGGCAATACTAGCCTTGTTTGAATGTGGATCACTGCTTGAGCCATCACTGTTGGAGAAGGTCCCACCACAAGTTAATGACCTTGGATTCTCTGTCATGTTAGCTGCATATACTATGCCTGAGTTTGCAGAAGTCACTGGAGCTGGAATAACATAATGTTCTAGATCAAGCTCCAAACTTGTTGCAGAGCCATTCTGCAAGAAAATATATATATATATGAAAGATAGCGGTGACTGGGTTAATTATGATTGATAAGAAACAACTAAGAATTCATAAATACCCACTAAGTACTTCATCTTCATTTCGAAAAAGTGAAAAAATATAGTTTATGGAATGGTGCCTTTAGAGAGGACGAATTCTCAGACAACTATTTTTTGATTCAATTATTTCCCAAAATAATTTAGGGTAAATTACAGATAGGTACCTTTTACTTTGGGGGTAGTGACAGATAGGTACCCTGAACTTTTAATTGCAACACTTGAGTACCCTGAACTTTCAAAAATAGACACTCAGGTCCATCCACTAGTATTCCATTAGTTAAACATTGCATAATTCCAAAAATACCCTTCTCATGTATTTCTCAGATCATTCTAAGGTAACTGAATGTCTCCCCATGATGATGTTTCATCTCACATGGACAGCAAATAACATATTCAAATTTTTCGACGACAGCATTCTCTAGTGATGATTTTACTCCATAGAATGATCTCAACAATACACGAGAAGGGTATTTTTGACATTATGCAATGTTTAACTGACGGAATACTAACAGATGGACCCAAGTGTTGCAATTGAAAGTCCAGGGTACCTATCTGTCACTACCCCCAAAGTACAGGGTACCTATCTGGAAGGTACCTTCCTAATCAGTTCTAGGGGAGCCATCTTCAAAAGTAACATAAAGGCCTAATTGTCATGATAACCAAATAGAGGAGAGAAGGGATCATTGTTTGGTGTGGTGGTAAAATCTTGGGCCGACAAGCATGATGGTCCTTTTTTATCTGAATAGGGGAGAGAAAGCCCAACCAATTGGATGATAATGAAGAAATATCCAGAATAGATAGACACAGAGAACTCTTTCCCTGCCACATTGAAGAAACTATATTGGAAGGAACAAGAGATGATGATGATAGTGATGATAAGACTTGCTACAAATATTCTTTACGGATTCCAAAGAACATCTTATCCAGCACGGAAAAATACATATAGATACAAACACTGAACAGGACTGCAAAATAAATTCAACCATAATGGGTCTGTGATTTTTTTTTTTATGATGGGTCTGTGTTGAGGCAATGAAATACATCATATGGTTAGTTTTGAGAATAGAGGAACAATAATCACTGTTATTTGCTAGTTTTCTTTGAGTGGAATAGCAAGTAATATTTACAAAAACAGGAAGTCTCTTCAGCAACTCTAGTGAGATATGCAGAACCCTGTACAGAGGTTTCATAAGGTGCAAAGCACTTGTGGTTGGTTGTTTCTCTTTTTATTTGTGCAATTTGCCTTGTTTTTGGGTGAAGAAATTCATTTTTTATTTAATCTTCTTCTCTTAAAATATTTTGTTCAACTAGAATTGTGCATACAAATTACAAATATAAGAAAGACTATCCTTCTATCAATTAAGTCGGTATTTGGAAGTATTGCAAAATAAGTCATTTCAATTTAGCTTTACTTGGCATTAAAGCACGAGCCCATGGTCTAAGGTGGATCTATCATCAATTATTGACAAAATTGGGGCATTAGTTCATTGGAAATTCTAAAACAACTTAGCTTCTACTTCTGGTAGATGCATGAGCAATATAACAATATCATATTATAAAAATAAGATAACAAATGTAGACAAAAAATAACAAATAAATTACATGCATGAGTTCATTAAACATGTTTTCAGGTGTCCCTACTTTTCTTCCATACTTTCTTCACAGGTGTGGCTTTGCAGATGCAATGACTTCAAACAAGTAATTCTGAATGAAGGGAAGATGCTTCATACCTCAACACCTGTTTCAGGTGTTGCATTGATACTAATATCAGGGATTCCACGAACAGTTGATGGCTGAAGGTTCTCCTTATAAGCTCTCCAACTAGCCGCAAGATCAAACGGCGAGAGCCTATCAGCTTTGATGAAGACACGATACTCAAGCACTTCATCACCATTAAGCCTAAACAAAGCCAGCCTAGCATCCCCTTGCAAAGTTCCCTTGGTAAAGAGCCGGTTGGGACCCTCCTCAGCAATACAGGGGACATTAACGTGCTTTGGCTTCAAAAGGAACTTGAAATCCAAAGTTTCTACAATCGTACATTCGTACCAGAAGGTCAAACAAAACACTAAGCCCAAACACCTTAAAAATAAAATATTCCAAAGAAAAAACTCCGTGCAGAATACGAGCACCATTACGTACCGTGATTCGAAGGAACAACAAAGCTTAATTCCCACATCGACTTTGATTCGCGCTCCATTGAAAGCTGGATCATGTGCATGCACAGTAATGAAAACAAGTAAAATGGAAATACAGAGAAACGAATATACCGAGAACAAGGAAAGCTGGAGTTCAGTTGAAATGTGGAGAGAGTGGTTACCGCTTTAGAGCAATCCCAAGAGCCAACGAGAGGGACGGAGCCATAAACGTGAGGGATGAGGTCGCCTTTGAGTTTGTAATTCTCCATTTTCAAGGAGACGTACAGTTGTCCACCTGGATGGTCCAGGCTATCTTCTCGGTCGCCGCCATGAGAGCTATCCGGGTTCTTTGAGGCACTGGCCCCCATTCTTACCCTTATCTCTGGAAGTTACTTCCACGATTCCGGATTGAATCAATATAATATGAACTCGTTGCGTTTGTTCAAAGATTTATATGTAGATATATACGATCGTTCTCTCTCTCTCTCTTTGTTTTTGTGGATGCAGTTAGATTAAGATTGAGAGACTGAGAATAAACCGCGAGAAAAAGAAAGACGATAGCAGCAGCAGAAGGTTGAATAGTAGTTGAGGCTGTTGAGTTAAAACTAGAGAGGTGCTGGTGGTGGTGTTGGCTATATTCGGAACCTGTCACACCGCTTTTGTCTCATCAACTACGCATTATCGTGAATTCGCGACTTGAAAAATTGGACGAAGCAGAAAACAACTCTGAACTCAACGAACGAAACGAGGAATTCACATCTGCGCCCCACAGCAGGCGCCTCACAAACGCCACATAGCATATCACAACCATGTATTGAGATGTTCCCAAATCCCAACGCGTGTGCATGTAAGGCGTTTGTGGGGCGCAGGTGATTGTCGCAAGGGACGATTGACGACAATCCGTCAACTTCTCAAAAGGCCATAACCCAAGTTAACGAGTCCGGATTCAGTGGATCATTGGGTTCACGGAAAGCGTGCATCCTCTAATAGTCATCCACTTCAAATTCATCTTAACATTAACGGGCTTTTGGGCGTTAATTGAATTCGGTTGAACCGGATACAAAAAATTCTTTTGAATTATTTGGGATTTGGGAGATCATTTGAACTCCCTCCCATTTTCTCTTAGCCCTAACTCAGAAGCAAACCACAGGCGATTTCATTGTACATCCGACGTTCACGAGTGTGAAGTACACCGGCGGCAAGAAACCAACCGGCGATAAGTATTCTTTCATTATTCCGATGCGAGCGGTCATCAACCATCAGAACGAAGGTCCACCAGGGGAACAGGTACTCTCCCCACCGTACCATTCGAACCCTACCCTGTTACCAAATCATCAGCGACCAACACCAACCGACATCCATGAGAAGCTTCTATCCAAAATGGTACATCACGAACATTACTTCCCCCGGCCCCCACTGTGGATACACTTGAAGTTACATTAGTGTCGTGTTGCTTGATTTTTTTAAATAATTTTCTGAAACTATTGTGACTGCTATAAGATACAGGTCCCTTGATTATGAAATTCAAGCTAGCTCCTTACTAGAAATTGCTGGTTTCACAAGACGTACTAGTTTCCTGTCATGAAGATCAATGCTGCTTTAGCTTTGGTAGGTATGCTTTAGCACATTAAACCAAGCAATGCATTAGTTTGTTTACAGAAGTGCAAAGAGTTGAAGGTTAGTATGAGCTATATTTTTTGTTTCCTTACCTATTTTCATTACTGAAGTTTAGCTTTTGGAGGAAGTTCCATTAGATGTTGCTCCACATTCTCCAAGTTTAACACCATTGCTTTTCTAATTGTTGAGTTCTGTCTGCTGGCCTCTTCAAGATACTAGGTACTGGAAACAAGGCCAAGCTACTGGAAACAAGTTGATGCCATTCATTGGGTACCCTAGAGTTGCCATGTGGCAATTCATGCCACCTGCTGCAATTGGTGCCTCACAAGATCATGTTCTCTGTCCCCCGATTGCTTAAGCTGGAAGATCTTGGTGATAGATTATTAGCCTTAATGTGCCTGAAGAAATGTTCAGTGTCTTTGATCTTTTTTTTTTTTTGGAAAATTTCCCTATTGACTTCATTTTAGTTGGAAATAAAAAATAACCAGATTAGATGGGTTTAAAACATTCGGAATTTTGTAATTTTGTT
The DNA here is from genome assembly GCF_055504915.1 of Nelumbo nucifera. Taxonomy (NCBI): domain Eukaryota; kingdom Viridiplantae; phylum Streptophyta; class Magnoliopsida; order Proteales; family Nelumbonaceae; genus Nelumbo; species Nelumbo nucifera. Next base: position 46,561,509 of record NC_142650.1, on the reverse strand, counting down.
AACCCGGTATTTTTGCTCATTTGTAAAATCGGATCCAAGTAATTTATTTTGGATTCTAGTTTGTGTGTTTGGCACATCAATGTTATTCATTAGATATTTAATCTGCATATGCTATTGTTGCTCATTTCAGTCATTCTGTTCCTTGGGTTAATTTTATTGTCCCATGCGTGGTGTTGTCTGAACGCCAAGAGGCAAATAGAACTACTCAGATGGAAGCTTGTTTTCTAGATAGGCCACCTGTAAAATTTGAGCCCAAGTTGAATGTTAACAGTTAACATTCAAAACTTGGTAGCACCGTTTTTTGCACAGGTCCTACAGACATTGTTGGTGCAGCATATGACAGGATGAGTGAATACTTGTATTGGTCTCGATTTTCACTTGGCCATTGGTCATGTTAGATCATTGCCTCATCATTTGCGGACAAAACTCAATACTATTTATCAATTGAATGCTCTCATTTTAATGAATACTAGTTGATTGGTTCACATTTTTGACACCTGTTGCTTGGATGTAAGTTTTTCGGGTATCGTGGTCAAATCCCTGGTTTTCCATTACACCATGTCTGCAAGTGCAGGATCAAGTTTCCAGTTGTATTTTATCAATTGGCATTTTTTCTTGAACATGGGTAACTGCCTCATAAATGATTTTGAATCTTCGTAGGAGGTCGATTATATTGGCAGTCTGATATACCCGATATGTACAGAGCTGATGTGTTTTGTGATTAGCCAAATCTTATAATAAAGGGTATTATTATTATTATTATTACTATTATTATTATTATTATTATTATTATTATTATTATTTTTAAAGCATTAGTGCGTTACAAGTTGCATCGTAGGCATTTAACTTGCACACAAATTCATTATGGTAGTGTAAATACAAAGAAACCTCATAGAGCTAACATAGTTATAACTTACTGAGAAAATAAGAACAGGGGCATAAAAACAAGAGTAGAATACTCCATGGAATCCAACAAAATCAAACAATGGATTTATACTCCATGGAATCCAAAGGCTCCAAAGCTAGTAATCAAAACAATACTTATAGCCATAACTGTACAGACTGAGAATACAATGGAGGCCCTACCATATTTCACTATGGCCCTCTGCACTACCAGTAACCCAAGAAGTGATGCCACAAAAGTGCCAATAGAAAAGATAATTTCATTTATGTGATCCACGCCGGCCGGTAAGTATTGGGCTGCAGACATTGAAGAAGAGAATCAAATCATGAAGGAATAAGTGGTTGCTGTCACCAGCACACAACAAAGCCATAGCAAAGATGATAACTCAGTGTAACAAACATGAACCATGATCTTTCATAGAGTTTACCCAGATATTGCATTCATGAAGGCAACCCCAAATAAATGAAACTTTGCTTGAGGCTATTTCTATTGCACAAGATCATGATGGTAAGCCAGCCAATGCAGTACAAAACTCTAAGACTGGGTCTAATTAGCAATAGTACTCGTTTCCCTGGTGGACCTTCGTTCTGAAGACTGATGACTACCGGTGTACTTCACGCTCACGGGCATCGGCTGTACAGTGATATCGCCTGTGGTTTGCTTCAAGGTTAGGGCTCGGAGGAGAACATGGGAAGAAGTTCGAATGAACTCCCAAAACCCAAATAATTCAAATGAAGGAATATTTTTTTGCCTTTTTGTTTCTTTTTTGTCCGATTCAACCGAATTCATTTGACTAACGCCCAAAAGCCCGTTAACGTTAAGATGAGTTTGAAATAGGTGACGTGTACGCCTCCTATTGTCGCTAAAACCTTAAAATCAGGGAAATGTACGCAGTAGGCCCCCGCAGAAAAATTTATCGTTGAAACCCTAGAACGAGATTAAAACTCAATTCACACCATTGGCCACCTATATAAATCCCACGTCATTCATATTTTCAGGAATACCTAAAATGTACATCAAGAAATGCCACCTCATCTCCAAAATGTCCATTTCACACGTGTGCGGTAATTTTCCTTTCCTCTTCATTTTCACCTCCTTCGAACAGCTTGAATGCAATTGTGGTCGTAGCGCCTTCAGTTCTCTTCAGGAGTGCACATCGACAAAAGCGGAGGCATCTCCTTCTTCCTCCCATTGATTGTCATCTTCGTTTTCACGCATTTGGTCTTCTTCACTGGTGCACAGTTGCACACTAACGAAAGCAGAGATATATCCCTTCTTTCCTTCGTTGTCTTCTATGCCGGACCCAGTTAGACAATGAGCGTAGAAGTATGACATATTGTAACTCGAAGTCAAGGTATTTGAAATTTTTGTGCCACATAGGCTTATGTTGAATTCATTTAAAATATCAATTGGATACGATTATATGTTCTACATTTGATTTTTGGCGTGGATTATGCATCCGATCATCAATGAAATGAATTTGTTGATCAACCAAAGTGTTTGCCCAATGCATATTGTTTATCTATGTTTTCTCTATTGAATTCTGGTCCAGGGAAGCTAATGCCAAATAGGCAAAAATGTCTATAGCAATTCCAATGACAAATTTAGGTGGCTCAAATGAATTATGAAATTATAAATGAATTCTGAAATTTCTATTGACCATGTGATCCTAAGCACATGAATTTTCAAATTTAAGCCAAATTATACATTGAAGTTAATGAAAACCACTAATTGTTTGGAAACTTTATGTGCCTTATACATAATAAGAATTTGTCCAACAATAAAAACCATCTCTATAATTGAATGTATATTATTTTTATTCCAAGTTATAACAAATGATAATATAGGCACAGTTTGGTTGCTATGGTTAATGGTAATGCTTATTAGTGTGAATTTATTTTGTATATTTCTGTTTATAATATTTAATGCATAGTTGATTGATTAACATTGTGGGTACTTTTTATGTATTCATGGTGTGCAAATGTTATGCGGCTTGAGTTATACGACGGACGGTGACTCGTGCATTTTAAGTATTTATTTCAGATATGCTATCTGCATGATACCGATCCAAAGTAAACTATGCATTGAAATATTTTTAATAGTATAAATTATAGTCAATTAACATGTTGTTTATGTTAAAACTATGAGTTATTAGTCAAAAGTATAGGAAAAATTTCTTAAACTACCCTTATGGTTTAGCTAATTGATCAAGTATACCCTTATTTTGAAAATTGGCTAATGCTACCCTTACTTCTAACAATTGACTAACTCTACCCTTATCATTAATTTTCCATCAAAACGCATAAACATGTGACACCACATGACATTTAAAATATTTTAAAACCCAATTCTACCCTTATCCCCTTCCTCTGGACTGGGCACACCCTTCCTCCTCTGGCCTCTCTCTCTTCCCTCTATCTTCCTCCCACATTCTCCACCAACACCAGATCACCGAAGAAAACTACACCGTATCAACTAAAAAACCCAAAAAAAATAGTAAAGCATATGTCGATCTTTTTACAGTCAAGAACAAAAAAGAATAAAAAAAATTAAAGCAGAGAATGAACAAGTGAACCAGCACACCCTTATCCTCTTTCTTCTTCAAAAGTGGGGTGCTCTGTTGAAGAAGCAGAGAACGAGTGAACCGAATAGGGGCGGCGGCGGAGGCAACTGAAGGGGTATGAGCAAACTGAACAGGGGCGACGATGGCAACTCCCTCTGAAGTCCGATCTCTCTCTCTTCTTCCTCTGGGCGACAACGGTGGCGGTAGCGACAACTGAAGCGGTATGAGCGAACTGAACAGGGCGACAGCGGCAACAACTCCCTCTGAAGTCCGATCTCTCTCTCTCTTCTTCTTCTAGGTGACGACGATGATGACAGCGGCGGTGGCGACAACCCCCTCTGAACTCCCATCTCTCTTTCTCTCTCTTCTTCCTCTGGGTGACGGCGATGGCGGCGACAACCCCCTTCTGAAATCCCATCTCTCTTTCTTTCTTTCTTCTTCCTCTCGGTGACGGTGGTGGTAACCCCTTTGAACAAGAGATGAAATAGAGGGAAAAAAAAGAGTTACGCTGTAAGATAAGAGTTGATGAGATTGGAGCAGTTACATCGACGACACAATTACTCGACGTCAATGTCAGTCCAACAATAGGGTCTGGCAACGACTTCCCACTAGGATTTGCATACGAGAGGAATCGCTTGAAGAGTTGTCTTTTTGCCAAAGGCATTGTGGCATTTCTGCTGGTGATGAAAATCAAGCCCAACTCCTTCAAATAATCTCCAACCTACTGCCGATCTTGCCACGAAAGTGCTAGTGTCGGAGGGGGTCGATGTAGATGATGATGGCGGAACTGAACCTGACCCCAAGTCCTTTAGCTCGACTTGCATTAGCGAGATAACAAGCGTGGATCTATTTTTGGTGAAAAAAACTCATTGACCTCCACCGTTTGGTATTTGCAGCGACCACCGTAGTTGGCGATGGCCGTGTCGTGGATGGCATTCCTCCCTCTTCTCTTTCGACAGATGGGGTGAGTGTCTGAGAGGGATTATGAGTTAATTAAAATCAATGACAAAAATATAACTTTGCATAGGGGTAAAACGGGTACTTGACCTTTTCCGTCCATCCATGTTTAATGGTTAAGGTACACTTAGTCAATTGTTAGAAACAGTAAGGATACACTTAGTCAATTAGCTAAACCATAAAGGTAGTTTAAGAAATTTACCCAAGAGTATATTATCCCCTCCCCCACAACCAATTAAAGTACAAAGTGAAGTATTTCAAGTGCCAAAGGAAATGTATTATTCGTGTGTCCGAAACACCGTAAAATCCCAATAGGATCTTTTACTCCTACCCTAACAATCTTGATGTAACTAATATTGCCACCTAATATTGTACATCGCTTAGATATTTAGAGCTTCAATATTCATATTGATATTTTTTTCTTTGAATGTGAATAAGGGAATCTGCCAATTCATAGGCAATTGAAACGCGAGTTAGATAAAAGAACACATCAATGGTCATTACAATTTTTTTGTTGGGCAATTTCCAATAGCTTTGTAGATAAAATTACTTATCCAATGAACATTGGCGGGAATATTGGCTACCACATTCTTGAGCTAGAGTGAGTGGTGTCTTAGGGCCTACTCGTTTGCTCTGAAGTCTGACATCTGAAAGTGCAATAATTATATTAATAGGTATATTGATATTGGTGAACTTTTCTTTCCTCTGAACTCTGAATACAGAGAATGTTGTTTTGAACTTTGAATTCTGAATTATAAAAATTATCAAATATCCATTTTGACCCCATATATGAGAATTTTTGTTTGTCTTTTTGGGGGTATCATTGGAAAACAAAAAATTGTATGATTACACTTTAAGAGATAAAAGATAAGAGGAAACAAACAACAATTTTTCTCTTAAAGTTAAAATATTCCTCTTAAGTAAGAGTTAAGAGGAAACAAACAAACCCTTAGTGTCACAAACAGATGGGTTTCATGGTGTCATCTCAATATCTATTATTGAAAAGGATGAAGACAATTAGGTTTATAGTTATTTCCTTTGCCATTTTATTTCTATTTTCATATACATTTAAAAGCCACCAGTAAATCGTCATATTTTTTAGAAGGTGAATCGTAATGCATATATTATCTATGCATAACCAATTATTCATGTAGTATTTATGCATTTTTTTTGTTAAACTTAAATTTTGAACATTGTAATAAGCTTTAGATAGAAATATGAGTAATGTATTTTGTTTTATTCCTTTTTTCTTGTTGTAAAAAACAAATATATGTAATAATACATTCTCTATTGACGATGCCACCTTTATGGGTACCTCTAATTCATATCTTCCATTTAGCATCTTGTAAACAAGAGAAGAGGATTAATTGATGCCATAATTAAAAGTGAAAGTCAGCTTTGTGTAAGAAGATGAGATTGGGAAAATGTCAATTTTGTAGGACTAAGACATACATTGCAAGGGCTTCTGCAAATGCATACCCTTTGAATGTCGGGATAGTGGAAGAGGTGCCCTTTAGATCAGTAACACGGATAACTAGTGAACAATGATCTTGCCCCAGCACATAGCAATATGTCATTTGTGTTCGCTGTTGTCCTTGATCCTATGGATGATAATGAGGTTAATCGATGTAGTTGTCTTTGAGTGAGTGACCTCAACTTTCGCCTTACCCCCTTAGTGGGGTTAAAATTGGCAATGCAAGACTTACTCCACCATATAGGTAGAAACATAAGTCGATTCAAGCACATAGGGCAGTGAACAATAGTCACAAAATCATATTTTCAGTTAAAATTTTACATAAATCTAGTTCCCCTTCCACTTAATCATTTCCTCTGGTAGGTGGGTTTTACCAAACCCGGTCGTCGCAATTCACAACAATGGAAGCAAGGACGATGACGAACAACGTTCGCATAATCAGATTTCCATATAGAACTTTACATACATCTTGCTTCAAATTAATCCTCTTCTTTGACATTTATTCACTTCCAATACTTCCAAAAAGATATTGGGATGGTAAGGGGTGTTTACTTGACTTGTTTGTTATAACACCGTGGCGAGACACGCACAAACGACAACAAAAGATACTTACAAAATAAGACTACCGATGCAAAAATTGGCATACATCTAGTTCCCATTTCCACTTATTCCTCTCATATGGTATGAATTCACCTACAATGCTTCTAAAAATATAACATAATGGTAACCCTGTGATAGGATACACATGAATGGTGATAGACGATGCTTACAAAATCATATTATTGTGCAAAATTTGATGTACATCGAGTTTTTCCTTCAATTTAATTTGATTCCACTGACATTATTTCAACACAAATGCTTCCAAGTGGATATCAGGATGGTAAGTGGGGTTTACGTGACCCGTTCGTCATAGCCCCGTGCGGATGATGCTCACAAAATCATATTAAACGGTGTAAAATTTGGCGTACCTCTAGCTCCCCTTTCTACTTAATCTGATTTATATGACATGGATTCACTTCCAATGTTTCTAAGAGGATATTGGGATGGCAAGGGGGTTTAGTTGATTTTATTCATCAGAACCCACGATGGGATATGCATAGATGGTGACGAACTACACTAATAGAATTAGATTAACGGTGCAAAATTTTATGTAGATCTAATTCCCCTTTCCACTTAATCCTCTACTATGGCATGAATTCACCCTTAATGCTTCTGATAGGATACTGAGAGGGTAAGGGGGTTACTTGACCCTTTTGTTACAACCCCGTGGCAAGACACACAAGGACGGCGATGCAAAATTTGACGTTTATCTAGCCCCTTTCCACTTAATCCGATTCCTCTATCATGGCAAAGGAATAACCATATTGCCCCATTTAAATAATCGTAACATGGCAGTGGGTCTGTGGCCTTGAACGTTGTACAATGCTCATACAACCATGCCCACAAGTGAAGAGAATTAAAGATTTTACTCTTTCAATAACAACAAAAACAAAATTGTTCCATGCCATATAACATGAGAAATTAAACTGAAATATATATGAGAGAGACTAACACACATCGTGAAAGCAACAACAAAACCAAACACATTGTCCGAATATAGTGTTCAACCATCGATACCAGACTGGCGGGCATCATTAGCAACTCTATCAAGGGCATGTATTAGGAATTGATACACACATTGTGCCCATGAATAATACCAAATGTGCATTAGGTCATTAACATATTCCACCCAAATAGGGTTCACCCTAGGGACACCTTGAAGGAACAATACCGAACTAGAAAGATGCAAAATAAGCAATTTCACCACATCTTCAATGGCTTCATGTGACTCCTTATGCACTATATCCAAAACCTTCTCCTCCACCAAAGTCTACAACAATTGTGTTAAAAACACTACCATCAAACAAGCGAATAATGAAGTTTGAGTTCATAATATCCATCTTTGTATCCACGGGCTGCCCATGTAGTCTCAGACCCAATATGAGTAAATTGTCATGCTCCATAAAAAGGCATGAATTCACCACCACCTAGATTGAACAAGCAATTGTCCGAATCCCAACATTGAACTAGTTCAAGAATAAATGTCTTATCAAGTATGATATGTGGAATATGCAGGAAGTGTCCGAATGGAGTGGCTTCCATTGCTTCTATATGCTCTACTCTCAAGAGCAACCTTGCAGTAAGTTTCTTAAACTGTTTCTGGGAACACCTCGTGCCAATTCCCCTAGATGCCATTGTTTGAAAGTATTGCCCTGACGCACATAGATAATATAAATCCATACAACATTACAACCAAATAATATAATGTATAGTATAATTCTTTTAATTTGGTTGTATATATTGAATGGTTGAACTTACTGCTTTGGTGGGTTATTTATTTCTCTTTCGGTTGAAAAATAAGACCAATTTACTTTTTTCAAATTGCATATGGAATCAATGCGATCCTAGGGAAAGCAATGGAAGATTTAAACAAATTCTAGATTAAAGAAAAGATTCATAAACATTTTAAAAAACATTCAACAACCAATCAAGGATTAGATTAGATGAATAAGAATTCAATAGGGAAAACAAATGCATCTCTAATGCTTAATATCAAAGAGATAAACAATATATGTTGAGTGAACACCACTTGGTTAAACAACCAATACATTTCATTGATGACCAAATGCACAATCCACCACAAAAAAAACCCAACATAGAACATATATTCGAATCCAACTAATATGTTAAATGAATTCGAAAAAAACCCTATGCGACCGACATTTAAAATACCTATTTTTTTTCGAGTTATAGCAGCTCACACTTCTATGCCCATTGTTTAACTGCGGTATGACGAAGAAGACATGACAAAGGAATGAAGGGATATATCTCTGTTTCCGTTAGTGTGCACACCAATGGGGAGAATCAGAGGCACTGTAGATTTCCCCATGAAGGCACTATATCTCAGGTTATTTGATGGAGGTGAAAATGACGATGGGAGTCAACAGGGGAAGAGGGAGATATCTCCGCTTCCATGGTTGTGTGCTAGTGAAGAGTATTGAAGGTGCTGTGCTGTAGATTTTTCGATGAAGACATTTAAGTTGTTCGACGCATGAAAAACAATCATGCCCATCTTGCTCATTTTCATTTGTTAAAGAAACTCTATGTCCACAATCGTAAGCCGTTGACTTATGTGTACAAAATTGTTGTCATAGATGTTTACTAGCGAGCTTCTTTGAAAACTTACACCAACAGACATTAACCATTGGCCATTGGCCAATAAACATCTATGCCAACCATTTTGGAAACCTAGGCCGGTAGTATATGATTGCCAACACAGAGTTTTTATTTTTCTTAGAATGAAAGTGAGCAACAAAGGGTACTTGTCAGCCTTAAATAAATCATTTGTTAAGAAAAAACATTTAGTTCATAGCAATATTTTCTCATTCTACCAATTTTTATCCATTCTTATTGATTTTATAATTTTATCTTAAATAAGAATGAAAAAAAATGAGAATTGACCAAACACGGCTTAAAATGCCCATAGAAAATTGTCTTATTCATATATCTAGTCTTCAAAAACAAGATTCTTAACCAAGATGAATTAGTGCAACGAGGAATGAATGTACACCCAAATTTCCCTTTTTGCGGGGAAGCCAATTGGGCCACACTCATGACAAATTTAGGATGATGTGAAAGTATTGCTAGCCCACGAGCCCATTGTTAGAAAAACAAGATACGTTTCAACACCCTATCGACATCATTTGATACCATACATCTCATACATCGCAGGTCTCACTCGAGTTGACATCTCTGCCCCACAACGCTCCACAGCACATCCCGGCCATGTATTAAGAACATCTTCTGATGAGAATTCCGTCCTGGTGATGTCATCATCAGGAGATGTTCTCAATACACGGCAGAGATGTTCTATGGGGCGACTCTCTGTGTGGTGGAAATGTGATCTCGTCTCACTTTTATGATGGGCCCAATTTGATATTGCGATGTGCGGTGTCAGATCAAGTTGATACTTGATAGGGTGTTGGAAATTGTTTTATTGGCAGGAGAAACCAATTAGATTTCAGAGTTTAGCACTATAGCTTCTCTTAAGTCTTAACTGAACCAGATAGTGAGGCGCGCCTGTGGGACGCCGATGTTAACTCTAATAAAACAGATTCGGAGATTCGAACCGGCGACCATCCACACAAAGTTAGGGTTCAATAGTATAAATAATTGCACCTCCCCCTAGTATCTTAGAACCCGAGGCACCCCTTCCTTTCTTCCTAGTTGTTTTCGGCCGACTAGGGTTCTGAGATCTGAAGAAGGGACTGATTGGGTTTCCAGACACCTACCATGAGAGCTAAGGTATGAACTGTGCTATATTTGCTTTTTCGTTTTTTCTTACCAAAAAGAAATTATCTGTTATTCGGTCGAGATAGTGATCGATTCATGTTATTTATTCGTTTCTCGTGTTTCATTTAACAGTGGAAGAAGAAGCGCATGAGGAGGTTGAAGAGGAAGCGCCGAAAGATGAGGCAGCGATCCAAGTAGAACTTGAGTTCGGCTCATGGCGGTTTTTGTCTTCAGAGTTTAGAGTCGTGCCCCCCCCCCCCCCTCCCAATTTGCCTGTTCAAGATGCTGGAAATGTGATTTTATTATTGCTTAACTTCACTTTTCTAGTAATGCTTCCTCATGATGTTGTTAATGAATTTAGTAATTTAGGCTTGTCTTAGGATTAGCGATTTATATTTTCGGGATTTGCGTGCTCTGATTAGTATTATTATCACCTTTTTGCTTGATTTAGTTCGTGCGTACTTCTATTTTGTTACTCTAAATTATGTTTTCTCACAGGGCTGATGATTGGAAATGACTGCTAAACTTTGAACTATCTATTTAGAGGGCGGTGTCTACCTCATGAGATTTATATTTGCTCATATGGTATGTAAATTAGGTACTGCAATAACAAAGTTATTCTTAAGCCTTAACCCACAGTTTGCGAATTTTATATTCCAACATACAGTCTATTTGAATCCACATTTTAGGAAGAACTATAGATGCTTGATGTATAATTTGTGAACGTCAGTGTAAGAATGGGTTTGAACATGCAACCCATCTTTGTTCTCTTAGAGCACTTTTCATAGATTGCGTGACCTCACCTACACAACTCAACAAATCCTTATTCCCACTATATAAAAGAATCTTGTTCTTCTATTGTATTCCATCAGGTGCCATGTCCTCTGTCAAATTGTTATACAATACACCTTTAACCTCATTGTGGAACTCAGGTTCAAGACCTGTTATATTTAGCATTGTCTTCAGAACTCTTTTTCTCATGTTATTGGCGAATTAAGGTTAACACTAAACAGTCTTTGGGACATATCAGCTGGTAACTGTTAATATGCTTTAAGTGGCAAAGAAGCAAGCCATTCAGTTCAGCCATTTCAGCTGATAATTGGATCAAATAGGAATAGACCCTTATTTGTTCAAATTATTAAATGCACACATGTTTTGAAATCCAAATATGGTTTTGTTGATATGTTGAACCTTATTAATAAGTTATAAGCTCATCATAAGAAATACATCTTCGGGTAGTTTTTGTGAAGTGTGAAATATTGGGAAATACCTAAATTCTTGAAAAAAGGTTGGAAAAAAGTAGTAGAACAAAGGTGTTTAAAAAAAATTTAAACTAATCTATTTAGCACCTTGTATTATGGTTTAGTGGCTATAACTCTTGCTTTGTCGCATGGATGATCTCGTTTCCAATCTTGTCAATTAGTTTTTTTTATACTCTGCTAAAAGTAATACAGGTGATGCACGGATTGGTAATTTGGTATTAAAATGGCTATTGTAATTAGGTTCGGGTTCCTGATAAAAAAAGACATTGAAATGGTTGTGGGTTAGTTTAAGTATCATATTTAATATTTTTTTTTTGAAATGCAGAAAAATCATAGAAGCCATAAAGAATTTTAAGCATCATATCTAAAAACCTCTAGCTTATTGGTCTTGACCCCCCTACTGAATCTAGATTCGGTATGGAATGGAAAAATATCAAAGTGGCGAGGTTGGGTACAGAACTTGCTTCTAAATTTCCTATAAACATAAAAAATTTTAATTATTTGATTAAAATGTGTAAAAAATACAAACCATCAATTATCTTCAAGTTCAAAATATTATTAAATTTAACACTTGATACATAAGTTCATTTCTTTAGCCTAATACTCTACTTGTAAAATCTATCCGCAAATAAACCTTCTTCAGGGACTCGTGCAATGCATGAGAAAATCTCAAAGATTAAAGATTTAATAATTTTAATTTTTAATAAATTTAGTTTTATTAATAATTTATAGTAATTTTAATAATTTTTGTTCTTTTTATTATTTTTAAATGAAATTTTGATTTACTATAAATAAATAAAAATAATTATAAAAATTAATATTTTTATTAATTCTACTAATAATTAACAATTATATAGGAATGACAATGGGGTGGGTTCAGGATAGGGCACCCCATCCATGCCCCATAGTTAAGACACTCTACCCCATCCCCGCCCCATCTCTAGTGTCGTGCGGGTTTAGGGCAAGGTAACCACTCCTCAATGTCGGGTGAGTTCAGGGGCAAGGCACCCACTCTTCATCAAGGATAGAGAATCCTTGAATTTCTTTGCCCCGTCCCCAGTATTGGGTGGGTTCGAGTTGAGGTGTAGGGTGGGTTCAGGATAGGGCACCCCATCCATGCCCCATAGTTAAGACACTCTACCCCATCCCCGCCCCATCTCTAGTGTCGTGCGGGTTTAGGGCAAGGTAACCACTCCTCAATGTCGGGTGAGTTCAGGGGCAAGGCACCCACTCTTCATCAAGGATAGAGAATCCTTGAATTTCTTTGCCCCGTCCCCAGTATTGGGTGGGTTCGAGTTGAGGTGTAAATTGGGTTGTGCTAGGTCGTTACAACACGACCCACATTGGCCTTGCACAAAGTGCGAGTCATGCCATGCTGGCCCACAAGGCATCCCGGGCCATGCCTCCCTCCTCTAGGGTAATTGGGGGGGTTGGTTTGACACGACCCACGGCCCGAACCCGCACGGTTCCATGTCGTGCTTTGGGTTGGACTAGTCCATGGGTCGTGCCTTGGGCCAAGCCATGCTGTACACCAAGCAAAGCTCAAGGCAAGGCACCCACTCCCCATCCAAGGTTTTTAAAATAGGATTGGATAGGGAACCGTTCTGGGGTCGAATGGTTCGATTGTTCGGTCCAAACGGATGACCTGCTCTAACAAAAAATATTAGAAAAACTAAAAAAGGACAAAAATTGTTATCTGGGTTGATGGTTCGACTGCCCAGGTCAGCAATTCACTAACCAAATAAACAATTTTTGGACAAAAAGCGGTTTTGAGGTGAAACGGTGTCTGGTTCCCAATTATTTTGTTCTAATCATTTGGTTTGATTTAGTTTTGAAAATACTATCTCCGCCAACCCAATATTCAATTTGATGATAGAAATGATCAAAATGATATATTGAGTATCAACACATGATAAATTATTATTATTGTTAATTGAAAGATTTAATAAATTTTCATTCAATCGGACCTCAATCCCCATGTTTGACCCCAACCTCAACCGGGGATTCCTATTAATCCTCGTCCCTATTTTCGTCCCTACCCCCAGCCCCACCAAAACAATCCCCATCTTTCAAAAAAAAAAGAGAAAATAGATATCATTTTTTGTAAACTTGAAGTAAATTTCACTCGATAGAGTAAGATGATGGGATAACTAATGTAATGGACTTGGGAATTTGGAATAACGCTGAGTTGAGTTGGATTGACTAGGCAATAAGGGAAAGTTACTTTAGGATTTATGACCCCTAAGTGGGACCACCAAGTGCCTGGTTTCAAAAATCAACACTTAAATCCAGCACTGTCAACCAACATCATGGTGAGCGGTACAACTAGCAAACTACCCTTTTTAAATTTCTTTTAGGTAGTTCTGAAAGTGAATTTTTTAATGATCAGTTTTGATGTAAGGTCACTAGGGTTGTCGTCTGTATTTGAAAATTCGATTTTGAATTTGAGATTTGATATAATCTAATCAAGTTCCGATAATTTAAACATCTAATCAACTAAATTCAGATATGACCTGATTTGATTTGATAAATATTTGAATTTGATTGATTATTTAATTCTTATGTATAATATTTGAAATATTTATTAATTACTTAAAATAGTTAATTGCTTGAATTTGAACCAAATTGAATATTTGAATATTTAATCAAATTTGAATGTTAATTTTCGGTATCCATTGAATATTGAATCACATTTGGATATTAAATTTTCTGATTAGATTCAAATTCTGATATTGCTTGATTTAATTCGAATTCGATCTATTTACACTCTTAAAGGTCACTTCGGTAGAATTAAAAATAGCCTTTGTAAAATCTCATAAATTATGTAAAGGGTAGTTTGGAGATTTTTGAAATGCGAAATGTTTTAAGGCCTGTTCGGATCAGGTAAGCACAATTTTATAAACTAGTAGAAAATATTTTGACACCTGTACCTTAAAATACTCCATCCTACCCTTTCAAAAAAATTAAAACCACTTTTGATAATTATCAGAATATTTATCAAGTACTCATTAGATGTAATTACTATATTGTGCCTACTGATTCGGTCTCTTTTAAGGCGTAGAGGAGTCATAATACTCATAACATCATGTGCTGTAATCAACTAATGAAATGCTCATGGTTGGACTTTAGAATTGATTTTTTTTTTTTTTGTAAGTTTAAGGTACTTGGTTGTCTCACTTTAAAACTGACACCCTTTTAGCATCCCAACTGCCTAAGTACAAGGCACCAATTTGTAAATTTCCCTTCTAATATTCTCCAACATGGGGATGACAGTTTTTTCCATTCCTGACGTGTACCCAACTTCCTCCACCCAATGAGATTGGGGATGGGAATTGCTTTGACAGGGTAGGGTTGGGGATTAATAGAGTTCATCAATCGGGGTCAAGGTGGGGATAGGGAATGAGGTCCCTGCCTTAATCCCAAATTATTCATATTAAATATATGTTTATTAAACATATGATATTATTTATATTTTAAAAATGTTATTTATTTTAAATAAATTTATTATTCAAAAAATGCTATGAACTAAAAAATTTTGGGGATTCACGTCCCCACAGGAACCTGTTCCTGTTGAGGATGGATGAAAGGACGACTTTTATCCCTGACAGAGATTTGGATCAGAAATGGGGAATATGATCCTGCCCTGAATCTACCCGTTGCCATTCCTACTCTAACATTCATATCCTGAACAAGATTGACAGGCTCTCCTTTTAATCTCGAATCTTCATATCCTTTGGATGAAAAAGGATATTTAAATGGTTTGTTTGTTTCTTTGATCGAATGGATATTTAAATGGTTTGTTTCTTTTTCCCCGCTTCTAAAAAGGCCTTTGCTTCATCAGTTACCGATGAGGAAGCCTGCACTGGACCAAATTTGGCCACCAAACATACTCCCATAGAGTCTCTGAACACACAACTAAAAGAAGCCTCACTTGAATTAACAGAGCCACCATCCACATTTGCTTTGACGAAATTAGTTTTCAGGTAGTAAGGTTTAAAGTATCGAAAACGTAATTTTAAGAAACATATCGGGATACATTTTAAATATGCATAGATACGGATGAAAAATCAAGATACACATAAATATGATAGAAAATTCAAATAAATTGTAAAAAATATATTAGTAATAATACTTACAAGTTTTATATGATTGTAAATAAGTCATTTAAATGTAAAAAACATATTTTAATGTTAATTTAAAATATGACATATCAAAATATAATTAGTAACCATTGAAAAAAGCAAAAATAAAAAACTAAAATGTGAATATATATATATATACACATCAATTTTCAAATAACCAATATAATTTATCTTAATATTTATTAGTATATAAATGTTAATAATTAATTTCAGCACTACTAAGAAAAGATAAAATTTACTTAAAACTAAAGATGTATATAATTATAACAAGCAAATTGGAGTGTCTTAGTGGTGAAGTTATAGGTGTTAAAATCTAACCAAGGTTCAAGTCTTGCTATTGTTAACATTTGAAGTTTTTACACTAATGAAGCGAAATTAATAAGAGAAAGGATCACTAATTAATCGAATTAATGAAAGAATTGGAGTTAGGCGTTAAAATTCAAATTTGAATTTGAATTTAAATTTATCTTAAATATAGGACTAATTAACTATGTCTTAAATATATGACTAATTAACTAATTAATGAAGAAGAAGTTAGACATAAATATAGGAGTAACAAATGATATTAATAAGTGAGATTTGATATTAAATATAAATTAACCAAATTAATGGAAGAAGAGGATTCAGTTTGTTTCAGGTTTGTACAGACCAATACGTTACAATATTTTTGAACCTTATCAGGTAGCATCCAAAAGGATGAGCTGATACCATCAGCCTTTAAAGAGCTTTTCCATCTGAGTCAAGATCTGGGATCTCTCCACTATAGACTTTGAAATAGATGAAATGATAGCAAGGGGATTGGTATCAACCTTCTCGTAATAGAAAATACTTTGATCCTTCCATATCTCCCATAATCAAATTGCACAATTGGCTATGATATCTGATTTTTTTTTTTTTTAACTAAAGATCTTTTAACAAGTGCACAAACCAGCTGTCAAAACGATTAAAATGGCTGAGAGTTCAAATCAGTGCTAATGCCAGACCCCAATCTAATGCACCTAAATTTATCACAGTAAACCAATGTATGGAGATTGGATTCAGGCCATGAATTAAACCTTTCACAGGTAGGGGATGGAGAGATTTTACTAATAAATATGTTCTTTATAGCAATGCTGTTTAAACAACATTTCCAAATAAAATTGAAAATTTTCTGCTCTACAGTAATCTTCCAAATAAAATTTGCAGACCTTTTGGGGAATCATAGATGGAGAGCTCACAATATCAACCTTAGTAACCCTGTCATAAGCAACTTTATAAACAGATTTCACAGTAAATAGGCATTTATCATTAAAAGCCCAAAGTAACTTTTCTTCCCACAAATTATTAGAAATATCCATCTCTTTAATTTTCTCCACAATAAAGGGAGAGAAAATAGAATTAGCTTTTTAATGTCCCAACCTCTGACATCCTGATTTATAAGATCCGGGCTACTAGGACCAAACATTAGTGATCATCTCACACCAAAATATTTGCACCTTTGTTAACTTTTCAAACAATACCTATCTCCAGCACTTTTCAGACTTCTAGGACACTTTCCTACCCCAAAGAGTGCCCATTCCTACTCTTATCCTTTAGAAAATGCTCATAAGAATGGTACTTAGCTTCAAAGTTCTAACCCAAAGATTAGAGGAGTCATGGCAAATATTTACTAAAGGCCCATTACGTGGTGTAATGGTAAAATCTCTGGTTGTGAAGTGTGAAAATGGAAGTTCAAGTTTGAAAGTGACACTTTGTGCAAAAATTTGTTAAAGGTTAGGATCGTATTCATTTCACCCCTACTTGTAACCTAGACAGATAGTTGGGATCAACATTATTTAATGGATTTTTTTTTTCTTTTTTTTGGTATCATCTATCAAAATCCATGATGAACTTAAAATAAAAGAATTATTGATAATAACGCAATACACACAAATAAAATGTCAAGAATTCTAGTCTTAATGATAATTAATGACAATATTTCGGAATTTAATTTTATATAAAGGTAAATTATAAATACCCCTATACTATGGGGGGTATGTGACAAAGACCCCTGTACTTTGTTTTGCCACAAAGATCCCTGTATTATGACCGTGAGATAAAGACACCTTTTTGATAGTCTTCCGTTGAAGTCCGCCGTTACAATATTTTTTAATTTCCATAATACTCTTGTAATAATTATTTTGAAAAAAACATTGTTCTATCTTCCCCAACCTCATGATACACGAATAACAGAAGATTTTTTTGAAAAGAGAGAAATATGATCGTTTAATCGGAGCAGGAACATCTTCCACAACTGAAAGTGAAGAAGGAAGATTTGGCCCGACCTCTTGACCACCCAACACGTGGAAACAACCGAGGGTGGCCTGGTAGAAGCAACAGCTCGGCACGGCAGTACGCTCAAGGCGCGAGCTCCGAGAGGAGGAACCAGCGGTCTGAGCTCAGGAGCCCGAACTCTCCCTTTGACCCCGAGCCTTATGAGGAGCGCAAAGGGCAACAACCCGAACTGGCCGACCCCAGGGCAGTTCGGGCCACACTTCTACCCGAACTCAAGACTTCACTTCACACACCACTCCAGCACTTTGTCTCCAGGCCGCCAAACTGAACAACCGTACTTGACACCAAAGGAGACCGTATCCTGAGGCGACGCACCTGACTGACTTAGGATCTGATGCTTGACCGCTGCACTTCAACGGCCACCTGCCACCGCCACCTCCAGTCACAGAGACGGCTCCGACAAAGAGAGCAGTGGCGGTTGTCTGCCCCAGCAGAGGTGATGACACCCGAACTGGCAGAAGTGCAGAGGTAATGATACCCGACCTGACAGGAGCTTGGGAGTGAGTGCGCGAAGTGGTTATAAAAGGCTCTCTTCCCCCCAAGAAGGAGGTACGTGATAATTTTGCGCCATTTGGTTTTTCATCTTGCCTTTGAGAAAATACTAACTTGAGCTTCGGAGCACTCTCACCGGGTTCCTCCCCAGAGATTACTCGCCTTCTTCCTTGTTTTAGGCACCTTTTACTCCAGCCAGAGGCAAGATCGTTGACAGCTCGGACCGACCGGATTGCGCTCCATCAATTGGCACTGTCTGTGGGAACGCTTCTAAAAGCCTCCCTCTAAAACTCTCATAACCCCTTTTTTTCAAGAAACCCCAACACCCATGGCTTCTTCCAGCAATGTCAGACGTAGCACGGAGATGAACGCCACCGGGGAACAACTTCAAGTCCCCGTGGTGTGCATCGGACAGTTCACCATCCCCCTTCCGGTGGATGGGATCCCCAGCTTGAATGTGCAACGAACAGTGGCGCCCATGAATCTCCCGCCATGAACGTCCCCCTTCCTCTCCCTGTCAAGACAACCTTTACCGAACCAACTGTTGTCCTCCTGGTGACTAGCCAAAACCAGTTTGATGACTTGATGCAGTGCATGCGGGCAATGCAAGCCCAAATGCACCAGTTCCAGCAGCATCAGCTCCAACAGCACCAAGTACTGCACCACATCTCTCAGTATCACTACAACAACAGTTCCCCCAACTGCCTATGAACCAACCACAACTTCCACCTCGGCACCCTACTCCGAAGCCGGTTAAGCCCTCCCCTCAGGGCGGACGCCTTCACCGAGGAGAAGCCTCCCAACTTCAGAACCCCTCCAAGAGCTAGGCCTCATCCCCGGGCCGGAGGGAAAGAAAAATCACCCCCACCTCACAGCTCGCCGGCGGGTCGGGAACCTCGCCCGCCAAGTCAGCACCTCGGTACTCCAAGTCTGAGCTCCCGCCCACAAAGAACCGATTCAGCGTCCTAGCGGCGGACTACCAACAGTTCGGGCCCATCGAGCTCGGAAACACCGAGGCCAGCAGCGCCAGTACTAGGCCCACTCAGCAATGAAGACGTCAATGAAGTCGCCGAACTACCACCCGCGTCCTGCCCGAACCATGAGGTAAAGAAGAGACAAGCTCGGACGAGGTAAAAGCTGCCCCTATTCTCTCAGTCCCCTCCCCCCTCTCATTAGAATTCCTTGCAGTCCCCATGCCCAGAGATTTCAAACTCCCCCCTTTAGACAAGTATGATGGGTCCTTCGACCCCAACCACCACGTCGATGCCTTCCAGTCCCAAATGCACCTGGCAAGGGCAGTGAATCATGCATGTGCGTGGCCTTCACTACCACCTTCAAGGGGGTGGCCCGCACCTGGTACAGGAACCTGGCCCCCGGGTCAGTAAGAAGTTGGATCCAGTTCGTGCAGGTCTTCACCGCGCATTTCGTTACCAGCAAGCGGTGCCCCAGAACCGAGGAGAGCATCTTCGGAGTAGTCCAGAGAGAAGGAGAGTCCATCCGGGGCTACATCAAGCGGTTCAATGATGTGTGCTTGCAGATACCGTGACTGGACTCCGCGGAAGCCAAGAGAGGAGTGACACACAAGGAGTTCAATTGGCACATGGTAGTTAGCCAGCCCGCGACCGTAGCTGAATTCCTCAAGCTCGCGGATAAATTCATGAGAACAGAGGAGGAGATCAACCAAAGGACCGAAAGAGGGATCAAGAAAAGGAAGAGGGAAGGCGAGCCCTCCAACTCAGATGACAGGAGGAGGAAAAGATCCAGCTCGGGAGACGAAGCCGATCCAGCCGTTCCGAGCTCTCCTAGCAGCTCGGACGGACTACACACCCTTGAACGCGAAGCGGGCTGAGATCTTGATGACGATCAAAGACGCTCCGTACGTAAAGTGGCCACCTCACCTAAAAGGGAACCCCAACGAGAGGAACAAAAACTTGTGCGGCAGTTTCCATAGAGACCACGGTCATAGTACCGAACATTGTAATAATCTTCGGGACGAGATAGAGGGACTCATCCGTCGCGGGTACCGAACAAAAATGGTAAGGATGCCCCCGAGTCCAACAGCAGGCCGGTCGAACTGTCGCAAAGACAGCCTCTGGAAGAGAGGCCAGTTCGGGGAACCATCCACGTAATAGTGGGAGGTTCGGTAGTAGCGGGTTGTACTTCGGCAGCGGCCCGGGCGTCAGTTTGCGAAGCTGCCCGAGAAGAACAAAACCCTCCAAAGAGGCCGAAGACAGAGGAACCGATTTTCTTCACGGAAGACGATGCGCGAGGGGTCCACTACTCCCTTGATTCAGGAAGCTCGGCGGACATTCTCTTTAAGTCGGCGTTTGACCAGCTTCAGTTGCAGAGAAGCGAGTTGAAGCCCGCAAACACTCCTCTGGTGGGCTTCAGCGGAGAGGAAGTCAGGCCCCTCGGGAAAATAACAGTACCTGTGGAAAGCGGCACATGACCCTGTGCGGTCAGACTCAACCATGATTTCCTAGTGGTCGCGACCCCCTCCCCATACAATGCCATAATAGGGCGGCCAATCACTCATGTCCTACGGGCAGTGGTCTCCACCTACTACTTGGCAATGAAGTTTCCTACAGACTTCGGTGTGGGGGTAGCGCGGAGTGACCAACTTGAGTCCCGCAAGTGCTATGTTGCCGCCCTGAAGGGAAAAACCAAGGTGGCCGACGACCTCGAACTGGAGCGGCCTACGGAGCAAGGCGAAGAACGAGCTTCACCCACAGAAGAAACGGTCGCAATCCCAACTTCAGCTGGGGACCCGGCTCGAACACTACAGATCGGTGCTTCCATCCAGGAACCTCTACGAACCGAACTAGTAAGTTTCTTACTTCAAAATTTAGATATTTTTGCATGATCCGCGACCGATATGCCCGGTATTGACCCCAACCATATAACTCACAAACTTAATACTGACCTTGTAGTCAGACCCATTAGACAGAAGAAACACAACTTAGCCCCAAAACGCTGGAGAGCGGTTGACAAGGAGGTCGAAAAGTTCCTTGCACTGGGTAGCCAACCCAGTGCTGGTAAAAAAGGCAAACGACAAGTGGCGCATGTGCGTCGACTACACCGACTTGAACCGATCTTGCTCGAAAGATTGCTTCCCCCTCCCCAGAATTGACTGCCTAATGGACGCGACCTCGGGACATGAGTTGCTAAGCTTCTTGGACGCCTACTCGGGCTACAACCAAATCAGGATGGACCAGTCCGACGAGGAAAAAACCACCTTCATAACCGAGTTCAGCCTGTACTGCTACAAGGTCATGCCCTTCGGACTGAAGAATGCTGGGGCGACCTTCCAAAGACTCGTGAATAAGCTGTTTCAGCCCTTAATTGGCACAAAGATAGAATGTTATGTAGACAACATGGTCGTCAAAACAGTTTTCGCATGAACTAATACAAGACTTACATTCTATCTTCCAAATTCTGCGTCAATTTAGCATGAAACTAAACCCAAACAAGTGTGTCTTCGGAGTCACCTCGGGTAAGTTCCTAGGGTACATCGTCAATCGGCACGGTATTGAGGCCAACCTGGACAAAATAAAGGCCATCCTAGATATGAGACCACCCCGAAAGGTAAAAGAGGTTCAGAGGCTAAATGGCCGCATAGCCGCTCTGAGCCGCTTCATGTCCAAGTTGGTAGACCACTGCTTGCCTTTCTTTTAAGCAATTAAAGGCAAAGGGTTCGAATGGACCCGAGACTGCCAGTTCGCGTTTGACGAGCTAAAGAACTACCTCGCTAGTGTGCCGGTCTTAACCAAGCCCGAGGAGGGCGAGGTCTTGGAACTGTACCTCTCGACAAGCGACGAGGTGGTCAGTTCGGTACTAATAAAAGAAGTAGATCGGGTCCAACGACCCATCTATTATGTTAGTAAAATTTTGCAGGGAGCAGAGACGAGATACCCGCAGATAGAAAAGATGACATGCACACTGATAATTGCAGCTTGGAAACTCCGCCCATATTTCCAGGCTCACACTGTCGTCGTCTTGACTCACAAACCTCTGAGGCAAGTCTTACTCAAGCCCGAGATTTCTGGTCGCCTTACGAAGTGGGCCATCGAGCTCAGCGAGTACGACCTTTAGTATAAGCCACGAACTGCTATTAAGGCCCAAGCCTTAGCAGATTTCATCGCCAAGTGCACGTTCAGCCACGAAGTCCCTAGGCCGGTTGAGCCCGAGATCCCCAGTTCGGGTGAGCCCGGAGCTCCCAGGCCAATAGAGTCCAAACCTCGTGAGGTATCAGCCAGGGTGGCATCTTTCCTAGTTTGGCCAAACGCGAATTGGGATAAGGAGCCCTGGATCCTTCACGTAGATGACTCCTCGAACCAACAGGTAAGAGCGAAACACATAGTTATCTGCAGCGATTCCCAGCTTGTGGTCAACCAGGTTACGGGCGAATACGAAGCACGCGAGCTAACTATGATCGCTTATTTGGCAAATGTAAAGGAGGCTCTGCTCAACTTCCAGTCACACTTCATCAAGCATATCCTAAGGTCAGAGAACACTGAGGTCGATGCCCTATCCCGATTAGCCAGCATCAGTCACAACGCCATGAGAACCGTGTACATAGAGGACTTACCTCGGCCTAGCTTTCTCGGTGGAGTAGAGGAGGTCGCTCCCGTCCTTGAAGCAGAGCCGAGCTGGATCGACCCACTCGCGAGCTTCTTGCTAGATGGGACCCTCCCTGCGGATCGCAATGCGGCCAGAAGGGTGCAGCGTCAGACAGCCAAATATGTCATAATAGACGAATGACTGTACCGACGATCCTACACGCTCCCCTACCTGCGTTGCTTGCGACCTGTCGAAGCCGAGCTCGTACTCTGCGACACTCATGAAGTTCTATGCGACGGACACTTGGGGAGCAGGGCCCTTGCCCAGAAAGCACTTCGACAAGGGTACTACTGACCAACGATGAAGATAGAGGCCATCGAGCTCGTCAAAAAATGTGACAAGTGTCAGAAGAATGCCAATATCCACCATCAGCCTGCCGCCGACCTCAAGTATCTCACCAGTCCATGGCCCTTTGCGCAATGGGGCATCAACCTCCTAGGGCCATTCCCGCTAGCAACAGGTGGAAGGAAGTTCCTAGTGGTGGCGGTAGATTACTTCACAAAGTGGGTAGAAGTTGAACCTCTCGCAACAGTCACTACTCGAAACATACAAAACTTCTTTTGGAAGAACATAGTATGTCGCTTCGGGTTACCTCGGGTACTGATCTCCGACAATGGCAAGCAGTTCGAGGACATCAAGTTTCAGGAATGGTGCCAAGATATGGGGATTCGGTAGAACTTCACATCGGTCGCGCACCCGCAGGCAAACGGTCAAACAAAAGTGATGAATAGAGCTATCCTCCGCGGGCTGAAAGCGCAACTAGACCGAGCTAAAGAGTTGTGGGCGGACGAGCTACCAAGTGTTCTATGGGCTCACCGAACTACGGAAAAAACCACCACGGGAGAGACCCCCTTTAACCTCACCTACGGCACTGAAGCGGTAATCCCGACGGAGATCGAAGTACCTACACTGCGACTAGAAGCATACGACGATCAGACAAATGGAGACGAGCTACATACCAACCTCGACCTCCTAGACGAGGTAAGAGACCTCGCGTACATCCGGACCGCAGCTTACCAACAAAGAGTAGCTCGGTACTACAATGCCAGAGTAAAAAAGTGGAACTTCCGCGTCGGCGACCTGGTTCTCCGTAAGATCATGGCACCCGAGCTCGATGTGGGCAAACTTGGACCGAATTGGGAAGGGCCCTACCGAGTAAGGAGAACGCCCGGGGGAGCATACGAGCTCGAAACATTAGAGGGCAAACAAGTACCCCGAGCGTGGAACGTCGTTAACTTAAGATGATACTACCTGTAAATTACCAAGCGAAGTGGAGTAGGAGTCGCTATCAGAGCCTGAGGGTTAGAATGACGAGCTAACAAGGACCTCGGCACCATAAGACTTAGTCACCTCTTCGGCATGGGCACACAAAAGCAAAATGCTAACACCAAGCTGACATGCGAAGTAATAACAACAAGCTGATAAGGACCTCGACATCTCATCATCAGAGGCATATGGTCAGTTCGGCAATATAGTCAGTTCGGAAAAAATTGGGTGATAGAACAACTTAATCAAAAGAACATTTCATCACAAAATACTCTGTTTACATTCCAAAAAAAAATATACTCTGTTTACATTCCAAAAAAAAATATACTCTGTTTACATTCCAAAAAAAAATATACTCTGTTTACATTCCAGCAGTCTGACAATCTCAATCCTCACCATCGGAAGGCACATCGACGATACCCGAGGGTCATGCCTCATCCTTAGAATCCGGTTCACCATCAGCCGCGTTGGCCATCTCCTGATTAATGCGCGAAGTAGTTATGACGCTGATGTCGAGCTCGGGGTACGTATTCCTGATCATCCACCGGCTCAGTTTAAAACCCCTTATGTACGAGCCCACCATCAGGTCGTCAAAGCGCGGCGAGGCGATATAGTCTTCAACGACCTTATTCTTGGCATCCCCGATGCCCTGAGAAAAGATCTCTACCCTCTCCCTAATATCCTCTTGAAGGTATTCGACCTGATGCTGCAAGTACAGCCTCAGGTCCGCCATGTGCTTCACCACCACTCCCATGGCCTCAGTGTCTTTCTGAGACCTCGCCAGTCTGGCCTGTGCAGCGCGAGAAGCCGCTTCGGCAGTGCGGGAAGCCTCTTCGGCAGCTCGTGCCCGCCTCGAGCTCCTTTCCGCTTGGGCCGCTAAGGCATGGATAGAGGAGTTCGCCTACCAAAAGGAAAAATAACAAGAATGTTCAAAGAGCACTAGCAAGAAAGGTAATGACAAGGAGCCCGACAAGAAGTCGCTAACTTACCACCATGGCATAAGAGGCAGCACGCCCGACTACATGGTTCAAAGGAAGCTCGGTCCACGCCGCGACCTCCTCAAGGTAAACGGCCTCCCTACTTTTTTGAAGAGCGTGGTTCGGCGACAACACGCTCTTGAACACGCCGCGACAACACGCTTCTTGTACTGGAGGGGCCATCTCGGGCTCCCTGGGCGGATCCACTGGCGGATAGCCCGGTACCTCGGGCTCCGCATCTCGGGGCAGTTCGGCATGAGTCCGTTTGGCAACTCGCTTCCTCCTCTTCATGGCATGAAACAGGTTCCCACCACGAGTCTTTTCTGCGTCCATCACACTTGCAAAAAGAGCTCGGCATCAGGAAAATGAAAGAACGGAAAGCAAAACAAAAGGCAAGCCTCTGAGCAAGGAACCTACCCGAACTCGGGCTGGCCTGGATGAGCTTGGCCTCCATCAGATAATGGTGGCATTTTAGCCCAAGCCGGGCCCATTCCCGAAGGCCCTTCGCTGTCTCCCTATCTAGCGTAACACCGGGATCGGGGGCAGTCATCCCCCACCCGGTTTGGAACGGCCACCCCATTGCACTTCGCACCCCGAACTAGTCCCATTTTCACGCCGGGACCTTATTGGGAACATCGTGTAAAAGCTTGAACCCCGGGCGAGGAGGCAGGTAGTACGCCCGGGAAGGGGACCCGCTTGCTTCTTAAGCAATAGAATGGAAGAAAAGATCTCCAGGTCTAAAGGCAAAATTTGTCCACAAAAGAGGGAGACAGTCCCAACCAAATTACGGATAGAATTTGGGTGGAGCTGACCGACGGTAACGCCGAAGTGGTTCATAACCTCGACGATGAGGGGGTGGAAAGGTAGGCGCAACCCAGCGATGAGATGCTCCCAGAATATCACGATCTCGCCAGGACCGTGTTCCCAAGGGAAGTCGCCCGAGGGTATAAAGTAAGTATACTCCCTAGGAAGGTTGAACTGGGTGATAAGGGAGTAAAGCCCCTCAGGCGTCATGGTTGAGGGCCCAAACTTGTCTAACGTCCGACCTCGACGGGAGGTGGACGCCAAACTACCCGAGGTGACTCGGCCTACGG
This sequence comes from Nelumbo nucifera, assembly GCF_055504915.1. Classification (NCBI taxonomy): domain Eukaryota; kingdom Viridiplantae; phylum Streptophyta; class Magnoliopsida; order Proteales; family Nelumbonaceae; genus Nelumbo; species Nelumbo nucifera. Next base: position 46,535,113 of record NC_142650.1, on the reverse strand, counting down.
GTTCAAACTCTTCCCCGAGCTCCTCCTCGAGCTCTACCTCGGGCTCACTAAGGCTGTCAGGGGATGCAGCTCAGTTCGTAGAACCTGCATCTGACCCCTTCGAAGAACTGTCTAAGCTATCCGAGCTAGACATCGGGAGGAAAAGAATACCAGGAAGAAAGTACTGACTCACCCGGAAAAAGCAAATGGACTACAGAATGTGACGCAAGCTAAAAACTTGAACACGAGCTAAAACTTGAACGCGAGCTAAAGAAGCAAATGAAAGAGAATGGCAATGAAAAGCGACTGGGGGTCCCCCACTATTTATACCCACAGTGATCGAAAACCGATGACTCTGATCGAGGCAAATCCAACGGCCCACGATCAAGCTGACCGCACGCCTCCTAAGACCGAGACGTGACTGGCCGCATGTCTTTTGAAACTGAAGCAGCGCCGGCGCACGTCTCCCAGCATTGGAGGTAGCAGTGACGCATTTTTCAAATTTGAAACTTTTGAAACTGAAGCAGCGCTGGCGCACGTCTCCCAGCATTGGAGGCAGCAGTGACGCGTTTTTCAAATTTGAAATAACGCCCGCTGTCACGTCTCCCAGCGGCACGTTTTTTAAATTTGAAATAACGCGCACTGTCACGTCTCCCAGCATTTAAAGACGGATTGGCGCGTTTTTTTGACTTTTTGGCGCTCGAGGAACCCGGAAATCTCTTGATTAATGCACACTTCGCGCTATCAGTCAACCGGTTCGAAGTACGGGTCAAATCCACTCGTCACCTCGCGAACTCCCCGCGCCAGGGCAAGCCCCTTGGCGCGAGGAGTGGGGGGCAATTGATGAAGGAAGATTTGGCCCGACCTCTTAACCACCCAACACGTGAAAACAACCGAGGGTGGCCTGGCAGAAGCAATAGCTCGGGACGGCAGTACACTCAAGGCGCGAGCTCCGAGAGGAGGAACCAGTGGTCTGAGCTCCCCAAAAGGAGCCCGAACTCTCCCTTTGACCCCGAGCCTTACGAGGAGCGCAAAGGGAAACAACCCGAACTGACCCACCCCAGGGCAGTTCGAGCCACACTTCTACCCGAACTCAAGACTTCACTTCACACACCACTCTAGCACTTCGTCTCCATGCCGCCAAACTGAACAACTGTACCTGACACCAAAGGAGTCCGTATCCTGAGGCGGCGGCGCACCTGACTAACTTAGGATCTGACGCTTGACAGCCGCACTTCAACGGCCACCTGCCACCGCCACCTCCAATCACAGAAACGACTCCGACAACGAGAGCAGTGGCGGTTATCTACCCCAACAGAGATGATGACACCCAAACTGGCAAAAGTGCAGAGGTAATGATACCCGACCTGACAGGAGATTGGGAGTGAGTGCGCGAAGTGGTTATAAAAGGCTCTCTTCCCCCAAGAAGGAAGTACGTGATAACTTTGCGCCATCTGATTTTTCATCTTGCCTTTGAGAAAATACTAACTTGAACTTCGGAGCACTCTCACCGGGTTCCTCCGTCATCAGAAAGCATCGGGGGAAGCCGGGGAAACGTTCTTCCAATGAGATATAAGACATCTGACCAGCATCAAGGGAGAACCTCACATCAGTATCGCAGGATCTCCGTCCACATCCGTAATCTGCAATTTCCAACTGCGTCTCCCTGAACTGCCTACGCGACGGCTTTTCGGCCCGCATTGTAGTCGAGGCACCGTCGCCATCGCCTTCTTTCTCCTCCACTTCTGCAATTTCTTGCTAAAAATCGAGGCGGCCAACCAAAAACTGCCTGCAATCTCCTTTAAATCCCTCCCTGGAGGCTTCCCTGGAGGCTTCTTACCATGCGAATCGAGATCTATGTGATCCTTCATTTTCTTCACTTTCTCTTCCTCCACTACCACCACCACCTCCTCCTCCTCCTCTTCGTCGTCCTCCTCGATCTCCTCGTCTCTCTCTTCAACAACGACAGCGTTCAAATTGCTAGAAACGGTGGCAGCATCCTCCAGAACCTTAATTTCCTCTTCATTTTCCTCCTCTTCTCTGGACTCGAAAACGGGACTTCCAACCCTGGGAAACCCTAAGGTCCTGATTTCGGCCCCAACGTCACCCCGGACCTCTTTTCTCTCAGCCTTATGTTCGTCGTCGAGGCTAAACAGAGACCAGAGTGTTCCGTATCGAACGTCGCAGGATTTCCTCTGCGGCTCGAACACGCTGGAGAAACCCTCGCCTCTCGGGCCGGAGGACTTGCTTCGGCGGAGCTCGGGGAAGAAGGAGGAAGAAGAGGAGGCTTTGTTCCGAATGCTGTTACTGTAGTTGGTAGTGGCGGTGCTAGTGTCTCCAACAACGCTGGAGCGATTGAAGATGGCTTTGAAGGCGGAGGCGGCTGTGGAAGTGGAGGAGGGGTTGCTCTTCTGGCGGGTTGCTGGATCCAAACAAGCAAGATTCGCATAAACATGAGGGGCAGAAGCCAGTGACGGTTTGGTCGGGATAACGATCGCAGGTGGAGAGACAGTTGGGTTGGGGGAGTTCTAGATTCATAGCAGGTGTACAATGCGCACCCAACAAGTTGTAGCTTTGTTCATGTTACAACCAACCTCTGGTAAGCTGAGATATCATCACAGAAGAGTTGCCGATAAAACTTGGGTCAGCGTTTCTCTGTGAGCTTCGGTTAAAGCTTAAGCTCACAGAGTGTGTCAAAAAGCAAATACAAAACCCCTGAAAAACCTTCAACTGATGCGACCCCTCTCCTGTGTTGGAATTTCTTTGGGGAGAATGATAGATCAGCGCAGATCAGAATTTTATAGTCCCATAGTACAGGGGGAATGCATCCTGACGGTGAATTGATGTCAAATTCACCGCAGGATGTGGATTAAGGCTAGTATTAGTAGCGGCTGAAATTTAGAATTCTGCATGGAATGTATCCGTACTTCTGTTTTTTGTTTCTCTCTTTACTATTTTTGTCTGTTTAAATTATAAAAGAATTAGAGGAGATTACTGCCGCTACTGTTCGTATATTGAAGTCGGAGAAAATAAATAATATTTTTCTTCGAATAGTTATTAAAGGATAATACGAGAATTAAAAATATTACAACAACGAACTTCAACGAAAGTCTAACGGAAGGGGGTATTTGTATGATATTACTTTGTTGTGAGAATAGAGTAAACCCCCATTAGTGAACTAAAATAGACACGTGAAACGTAAGCATGACATTTAGAGCTGTATTAATATTTTTTTTAAGTCTCCACTACTACCAGCGGGAAACCTTAGCAACACGCTGGTAGTAGCATGGGATCCAGGATTCAAATATTCCTGAAATCTAGATTAATATATCATTAGCCCTATTGACAGTAGGTGAAGACATTCGTGTAAAACGAGCTACGTAACCAATTACGTATGAACACGAATGTTCCGTACAAATGGGATCTTAATGTAACGTGGGCCATGTGTAGAAACACTGGTCTGTTCACTTGAGACAGGGAGGTGATGCAGCCCATCGATTTGAATACCATAACCATAAGCGTTTGTTAGACTTGGAAAAACCATGCGCGCTTTTTGCTTACTATTTCTTTAATTTCTTCACAACTGGGTAAATATCACACTCTTATCTATTTTCGTCTATAGAATTAGAATGTAGTCATGGAAAAATAAAACCAGTGGTTGCCAATATCCATTTGGTGTTGAATTTCAGCTCAATTCAGTCAACCTGATTCTACTCTGAAATTCGGTGCTGTTCATACGTCAGTTTACTCCTACTATAGAGGTCTTCCTCAGCATAAAAGTTTTACTTTTTCTTTTTTTTTTTTGTCTTACATCAGAATAAAGATGTTCTTATAAAACAAAAACCAACTTTTAAAAAGAACATGTTTATATTTTCAATTGACTAATGACTATACGAGTGGGTGAGTATGTTGTACACACGCAGACGTACACACCGAATATAATTTGATTAGACCCTCTTATAAGTGTTACGTATCTGATTTTTTCTTTAAATTTTTTAAGCCATTGGGAAAAATTCCATTCACCAACACCAATAAGACTTGTGATACCAAGACCTTACGAAGTCAGGAGCATTAGACCATAGACCAGGTGAGATTATGCCAAATAGCTTATTGAGCCAAGCCCGTGGGCCAATTTATTACCAGTAGTTGACATGGAAAGCAACGCAGAAGAGGAGAATTCAAATAGGATCTCAGAATGAACAATCCAAGGAGGAGGTTGTAAATTAATGTGAGGAGATCACTTCAATTATGTCTTTCAGGGCAATATAAAGTCCATTGCTAAAAACAAGCCCTCTAGAACAAACAGCATGACTGCATGAACAGTCATGTCAAGTGTTACGTACCTGAATATCAGCATTTATTTACTGAACCTATAACAATAATCTCTGTCAATAATCTCTGTCAAGTGTTACGTACCTGAATTTTTCTCTTTTTTAGGCAAAATCCCATTCACCAACTTTGACCCAGGTCAGGAGCATGTTATTATGCCGAATAGCATATTGAGCAAACCCATGGGCTATGCGCTAGCTTATTACAAGTTTACAACTACCGAGTGCCCGTTGGATTCGTGGTTGTAACCAAAATTGAATTCCAAAATTAAAATCCTTTGGAAATTGGAACAGACAAGAATTAAAACCAACAAGAATAGATTAAAATGAAAATTAAAATCAACAAGAATTTCATTCCCAAGGAAGGGAGATGAAGTGAATTCCAATTTCGTCCATTCAAATAGTTATAGAATGACCCATTCTGATTCCACCAACCAGTTGAAATTGAAATGATCCAAATTCAGAAAGTATCAAACTCATTTTTAATTCACTTTATTAATATTTTAATTATTTTTAGTTTAACTTTTTAATGCTATCGTAAGTCCATTCAAATCCAATATAAATCTGACAAATAAGACTTAATTCAAAATCGAAACAAACAAATTTGGATCTACTAAGCAGGCTCAATCAGAATATCCACCTGTATGATCTTTGAATTTTTGAAACTAGAATTTAGAATTTTAAAAGGAAATGCCTGGTTTAAAAGAAAGAAAGAACATTGTACAATCAAAAACATATCGAATTTCCTTAGGTTCACAGGGAAGAAAACAATTCATACTGTAGAGTATTCCATTAATCTGACATGGGTCTGTATTTTTCCAACTATGAACTTCATAGAGACTAGACCACATCCCGGGCAACGTATTCAGCCAGAGGGCAACTGAGACAGGGCAAGAACGAATACTTCTCTAAGCATGAGACAACCGAAAATTGAAGCTCACAAACTTCAACCCAATTTAAAACGGGTAAGGAACAGAGAGCCTCAATCACAAAATGAAACTTCGTTTTGCTCATTAGACCAATAATTGAAAGGAGAGAACAGAGAAATGGAATGGAGCCTCATTTTCATGAATGTAACTATATAAGTACAACCTCGCTCATTATACCAACAGTTGAAAGGAGAACAGGGAAGACTAAAAACTACAACATATAATCAATTAATCATATACCAAAACCGAATTAAATATTCCCAACCATTTCCATCTAAATCAGCCGGCTAGATCGACGGCTTTTACTGAGGGTTGGGTGGACGACTATTGGCAGCACAGACCCTTGATCCCCATTCGAGCAGCTCTTTGCTTGTGTCATCTTTGTGAACGATTACCTCTATGAAGCACAAGCAATCCTTCTTATCTCCCGTCGCCAACTTAATCGCTTCTACGAGCTCCTCTTCACATCGGACCTGCATCACCACATTTAATTACATTACACAGGGTCGTCTCAAAACTCACAACCAATTTCCCCTGTTTTAACCAAAATTAAAACAATTTCCTTCTCCATGTTTCCAATCCTACCTTGGTTGTCCAGCACTTTCCTTCTCCATTGTGGATTGAATCAACGAATCCAGTGTAGTCCCAGTTCTTGATAACATTGTAAGGACCATCGTGGATCTCCACCTCGATGGTGTATCCCCCGTTGTTAATAAGGAAGATGATGCTTTTCTGATTACAACGCAACATTGTCGACACCTCTTGTGCTGTCATCTGCCCATCAAAATCCTTCAAATATGAGTTCTCTGTAAAGGGTTTATGAATTACTTCTTTAACAGTAAAATTGTGAACAGAGACTATTAGTTACCTGGAAGCTTCCATCACCAATAAAAGCAAGTACTCGCTTGTTGGGCACAGCCTGGGCATAACCAAGAGTTGCTCCTACCGACCATCCAATTGATCCATATTGCATCTGGAACTCATACCTGCAATATATTATTATTGTTAGAGATGCTTATCAAATGCATAGGCCAGAGGGCCACACAAAACCAAAGCTTGCCTTTTCTCTTGCTTACCCGCAACCCTCTGGCAACTTTAGCTTCTGGCAGTTGAACCAGGAGTCCCCTGTATCGGCAATAACGGCAGTGTGGCTTGATACCATCGCCTGTATGTGCTTGAACATGACGTTAACCCTCAGGGGCTCCTTGGGCTTACTTTGGGGGGGCTGTCCATCCGGCACAAAGATTCGATAATAGTTCTCGTATGCTGTTGTGTTGCGTTTAATCCTCTTTGCTAGCCCCCGGAGGAAGTCTTTCATCAGAATACACCCAAAAGCAGGCCCATTGGCAATAACAACCCGGTCAGGCTGAACAATGATCGCTTTCTCCTTCTTGAGGAGTAGAGAGTATCCGACCGAACTATAGTCGTTGAAAATGGGTCCCGCAAATATGTAAGCATCAGCGGATTCCACAATCTCTGCACAGAAAGCAGTGCTCACGGCACCCCAATAAGTACCAATAAAATGAGGATGGTGCTCTGGCACCAACCCCTTTGCCGATGGCATCACCGCAACGGCATAACCAGAGGCATCGGCAAGCTCGACAAAGGCCTTAGAAGCCTTAGCCACCCGGAGTTTCGGCCCACCCACCATGACGGGCTTCACTGCCTTGTCCAGGAACTCCACCGCGGCCTCCACCGCTGCTTCTAGACCCATTTGATTACTTAACCTGAATCAAAACAAAACCAAGAGAAATAGATATCAGATTCCTCTTCTATCAATGACATATAGATCACGAAGAGAGAACATAAAAAAATTTTAAAAAGATCATCATATTACTTGGGTGACAGGGAGAATGGGACAGGCACCCCGCTAAATGTAGGATGAGGGATTCCCGCCAAATTACAGCTCACACTAATATAGACCGGCTTGCTTTCTTTCAAAGCCGTTGAAATCGCCGTATCAATCAACTCATGAGCATCTTCCAGGTTATTCACCACCGCCTAGATGCAGCAAAGACACACCATAATGACTAATTTTACTATAAACCAATTTAAAGATTACAGAAATTTAATAAACCGATCGGAACGAGGAGAAATAAGTATACCTGGTAGCAGGTAATAGTCTGGAAGCATCGAAGTTCTTGACTAAAATCGGGCAATCCGATGGTGTGGTGAAGAATCCTGTTGGTGCCGTAGTCATTGGAATTGGGGCCACCGACTATGCAAATAATGGGGAGGTTCTCACTGCAGGCACCGGCTATGGCATTAAGAACGCTAAGGCCACCAACCGAGAAGGTAACAACACAAGCCCCGACGCCGCGGGACCTGGCGTAACCGTCTGCAGCGTATCCAGCATTGAGCTCGTTGCAACAACCTATGACTTTGAGAGCAGGCTCGGCGATGAGATGGTCGAGAAGGGTAAGGTTGAAGTCGCCGGGGACAGAGAAGACATCGGTGACACCGATCTGGGCGAGTCTACGAGCGAGATGACGGCCAAGTGTTGCATCGGAAGAAGAAACCACGGCAGGGGTGGCCGAGTTTTGGACAACCGAGACCGCGCCGTTCTGAGGGATGGAGCCTACGTCGTTACAGGCCGGCTTGCCAGCGTCGATGTTTCCGATCTTAGTGTCCATGGAACCAACACAGACAAAGTACAAAGGACTCGGATTTATTTATCGTACACTTGTAGGGTTGTGGAGAAGGTTTTTTGAGGGTGAAAGAGAGAGAGATTTTGCTAGAGATCGAGGATGTGTAGGTGAAATCTGTCACTGAAGACAGATGAGCGAGTGAACGAGGAGGTTTATTTATAGGTTGTATCATGTATGAACCTATAAACTTTGAAGCGGTTCGTGAAACCAGGGGCGGTGGGGTCTAACTCATTTGACGAATGTCACACCAGTCCTTTGCTGCTTCCGTGGTTTACCACGTATGCAAGAAAACCACGTGTTTTTAGTAAACGAAGGCCACGTTTAGCACTCACTTCTGGTACGGAAGATGTTTCCAATGCACGGTGAGATGAGCCTGTTAAGTTGTTGTGAGGCAATCCTGTGTGAGGAGCATATCCAATGCACAGTGGGATGTCTGTCAGGTCGTTTCAGAATTAAATTCTAAAATTATAGCTTAATAGCTCTCCCATAAACTGTATCCTGTTCGTAGATTTAACATTTATTCACGGTCAGAATTCATCTCCTGTACGGTAGAGTTAAAAAGTTCTGAGCTGGGCTGATCAATAATTCTCCCGGGCCCTTGTGAATATGGATTCTACAGTGGGTCCAGAGTCCAACCCTTGTGAATATGGACTCTACTATGGATCCAGAGTCCAGACGATGAGACAAGGCTATTGATGTACGTTTGATTTATTTCATCATTGATGGCCCGGTGGTCGGGAAATTCAGATTCCAATCGGTGAGCTTGTGGCGGGTACAGTAGCCTTGTGAGAAGGTCTAAGATACTTTGAAAGAAGCCTGAGATATTTTCTTCGGCGGTCAGATACAGATACTTTTCGTACTTTATTATTGATTAACGTTTTTTTATTGGTAATAATTTTCTGCTTCATGGAAACATGGGATTTTGGTTAATGGGTCGGAGATTTTCCATTTTCTATGAGCAGAAAAGCAAACATTGTATCGGGACGCCTTTTTCGTTTTTTGTTAATAGGTTGGAGATAAAACACCGCTGGAGACAGGAGCCCAGAACCACTTGTCCCTCAGACTCTAAAGATCCGGTGGTCTTAAGGTCGCGGGTTTTGGGGCGGTTTACAGTAAAGATGGGCATCACCGTGATGGTGGGCGGCCTCCGAAAGTAGTGGAAATGGAACGAGTAACTCTGTGGGCCCGCTTATTGTTCCAATCATGTGGTGATAAGCTACACTTCAAGTAAGTCCTGCCGCGTTGAATCGGTTTTGAAAAATAAGAACGGTTTTCGACCCTTCTCGAAAAGTGGTTAATCCACGGGTTTCAATACCGTAAGCGCATCTTCTGCGAAGATCCTTGCTTCTCAAAGAATCAGGATCCACCACAACACAACCGCAATCAAAGCCAACAAAATAAAGCCCACAAATTCATCATAGTCGTGGAAGAAAGAATGTCCTTGCTAGTTGCTAGTTGCTACTGCGAAACTCAAACTTTTTTGGTTTATTGGGTTCGTTCATTGCTTTAACAATTAACACCATTTGGTTGACTGAGATATTATATATTTGACCAATGACGTTACATTATCAGACCGTGGTTAGAGCTAAATAAAAAAAAAAAAAAAGCAAAGTGTCATTCATATCAAATAGGCTCAAGAGGCATATGTACTGGTGCAAATGAAATTGTATTGCAAATTAATAGAGCTTAAATGAATAATTATATCACAAAATTGAAATTACATTTCGAACATAGGTGGCATGAAGCTGTGATATATCTAAGCATTGCTTAATTGTTGCTGGTAGATTGGTAACGTTAAGACTTAAGGAAAAAAAGCTTTAATTAGTTTCTACAATTAAATTATTAGTAGTAAAATAATCTTCTTTTTATCTGTACTAATATGGTGTTAATCAGACGAATCATACAGTTAGACCAACGGAAAAAAAAAAGGATAAAACCTATAGACACCAGAGAACCTGTAGACCAGCTCTTCAATAACATCGTGAGTGCAACAGCCATAGGTTCTGTTGTAGGCATAGCGATGACAATTTCCTACTATTTGAAAAATAGATTTTGGACCGGGTATAGGTTTTGAGATTTTACAATGTCTCCAGGGATAGGTAAATATAGATTGTCGAAAAAGCATGTGAATTTATGTATTTTTTATAAGTATTTTAAATTATGTAATTAAGTGTTGAATTTAACAATATTTTGAATTTATGTAAAAGATAATTAATAATTTAGGTAATTTTATATGTTTTAATCAAAGAATTAGAAATTGTGATGATTGTTGATATTCTTTTACTTGTTTATTGTTTATATATAATAGAAAAATAATAAGAAAATAGATGTGGGTTTAGGGATGGCAATTTCCCCCGTAAAACCGGGGCCCTGTCCCACCCTACCCCAAACGGGGTGGGTTTTCCCCGACCCTAAACAAGGACAGGGCGGGGATGGGTTTTGTATATAATTCTCCGAACTCGCCCCGAACCCGAAGGTAAATTAGTAAAATATCTCTAGGTTTAATATTGATATTTAAAACATCTCTAACTTTTCCCTAAATTTTTAAAATCCTAGGATCCCATAATTTTATTTTTGAATTAGCCCTAAAGTATTATAATTCAATTCTAAAATACCCCCAAATTCCTATATCCTATGTATAAATTGTCCATAAAATAGATAATTTTTAAGTAATTGTCTTGGAGCAGAGAAAATTCGGGAATTCCCTGCGCTCCAAAACCGCCCTGCCACCAGGGATGGGGCGGGTACGGGGCAAGGTATCGTGACTTCGGGGCGGGGATGGGGAGGGGGTGCCTCGCCCTGTTGCCATTCCTATGTGGGTTCTATACCCAACCTACCCACTCTCAAATGTGAGGAGGACATGGTCAAGGAGGCTTTTGTATTTTCATATGTGGGGAAAGTTTGGATTTTGAAAATCCAACTTGCTACGAGTTTTGGGGAGAGTATGGGTTGGGAGGTCTAGGAAGGTTGGTAGAGTCTAGAATTTACAAAACCCTCCCTAAACCCGCCATTAGAGGTTTAAAATGGGCCATGCTTGGCTAGTATGGAACAACCTGTGTGCAGCCTACAGGCCATCCATCCCACCCTTGGGATATTTTGGGGGGCCGGCCCGGCACAACCCACAACCCGAGCCCATGTGGACCCGTTCCAAGCCGGGGACCAGGCCAAAGCTATTTATTTAAAAATTTGAAAAAAACTTAAAATTTTAATTTTATATGAATTCTGATGTATACAATTGCATATATATACAATAACTAAATAAAATTGAAAAAATTATTTATTTTATTAATATATAATATACTATATATTATATATATAAATATATATAGGTCGTGCCATGGGCAGCATGGCACGATAGTGCGGGCCGTGCTAGCCCTGCCCGCAGACCTAAAACTCCAAGCCTGACACAACCCGTACAAATCGTCAGGGCTGGCTCAAAATCATGCCAGGCCGTAGGTGGCATAGCCCGATTTACACCTCTACTTGCCACATTGCCATCTACCCAGGCATTGTCATATCACCACACAAAGTGAAGCCATTAAAATCTAGGGAAGAAATATTGGCTCCTACCCGGTCGGAGGACATGTGTCCAGTCAAAGCCCCGTTCACTTTTTGGTAAGTCACTTACTTGGGTAAATAAACTTACTTGGGTAACTGCATTTACCCATGTTCTTTTATTTTCCATGTAAATAAGGCAATAATCATTTTAGCCATAAAAGTGTCATTATTAAAAGGGGCATTTTTGTCCCATGCATCCAAAGTATTGGCAACTTTCCCCTAGATACGAAAGTTAATTTAACCACTTACCCAGGTAAGTAATACCTAGTAGGGGTGCTCACGGTTCGGTTCTGGGTTTTTTGAATCGAATCGATCTGATCGGTTTTTTAATATCCGAACCGATTTACCGCGGTTTGGTTTTTTGGTTTTTTTATGCACTCAAAATAAAAAAAAAGGGAAAAAAAACTTCTTGTTATACTAGTTGATCTAACCCAACTAGGGTTTGGTCGAGCTAGTGTGAGGCGCACAGAGCAGAGCTGACATTTGTAAGATACGACAGAAGAAAATGAATAAGGAAAAAATAAAAAAACATTGGATGAGATACATAGTGAATTAAAATAGAAAGAAAATTGCGATATGGTACAAAAATAGAAATGGATAAAAGAATGAACTAAAACAAATCGAAAAACCTCATATTTATTACATTCAGATGGAAAGAAACAACGTGGAGCTAACATTTACAACAACAAAAAAGAAAAAGGAAGACATAGATTGAGAGAAATATGCACTTGCTTGTTGTAGATGCTGAAGTAGACATTGAAAAGGTACCATAGGCTGAATAGAGTTCCGAGAAGTAAAGTTTGGATCATACAGTTGGATTTCGTGTTCTCAAGGAACCGAGGTTGCCTTAATGCTAATATCCTTAGTAGCTTGATCGGAAATGAGAGATGGAGTAGAAATCCATCTACTGAAACGTGATGAAGAACAGAATTGCGAAAATCTAGAGAAGGAAGAAGCTCCATGGCCAGAGGTGAGATCGAGTGAACTTGGAGATGAAGAAGAGAGCACAAGAGGAGTGAATCTAGTGGTAGGGTTTTGATTAATAGGTTTTCTGGCTTTGAGAAATGGAGTGGAAGGAGAGAGAGCAATTGCACTGCTCTGCATTTTCTTTGGGAGCTGAGAAGTGAAGTCATTGAAACAACCTCAAAGAGTCAGAGATGTAGAAGTCAGAAGTGGGAGGCTTTTGTAAAGTAACAATTTTTGGGCAAAGAGCCAAAGACGAAGGGACGGATGCTGTCACGTGAGGAAGAAATTTTAATCATCAGATTGGAATCTACTTATTAGCATGACAATCGAAGAGAAGAAAAGGGGTATTCGATTTTAAAAAGTATAAAAATAAATGTGTATATATATATATATATATATATATATATATATATATATAATATTAGTGTATATATACCGGTCAATTTGGTTAACCGTCGGTTTTCTTAAAAGGTTAACCAAAACCGAACCGGTCGGTTATATATATATATATATATAATATTAGTGTATATATACCGGTCAATTTGGTTAACCGTCGGTTTTTTTAAAAGGTTAACCATAACCGAACCAGTAACCGATTTTTCAGTTTGGTTTTCGTTTTTTTTTTTCCTTTTTGCTCACCCCTAATACTCAGGAAAATAAACTTTCCCTGGTCCCCACATAAATCTAAAAAATGAACATGGGTTTCTTGGTCGATGGGAATCAAAATCCCATTGACCAACTTTCCCCCCTTTCAAAATCTAAAAAAAAAACACCCCCAAATGTATTTTCCACTTTTGATTTTAGGGTTAAAAGATTTAGATATTGAAATTCAAGATTTAGATATAAAATCAAGAGATGTTGGATGCAAATCTGGATTGGTTACCTACACGTTCCCCACATCACATCTCATCATGCATTCGAAACATCTCCTATACATTCTTGTCATGGAGAGATGTTCCTAAATGCATATAATTGGGATGTGTTGTTGATCAGGCATGGTTCATGCTTTGCAGGGAGCCAATGCTATCATGTTGGACGCTTTTGTCCAATTCTATTATGAGCAAAAATCTATATTACTATTAAAAGTGTGAATCAGAGTGTTGAATTTTTATTTGATTAAAATACCTTAATTTTTTAATTTGGTCACTATCTAATTGTAAGGACAAGAATATAACTTGAACAACCACTTTTCTTGTCATTTAAATCCATCTCATTAAGTTTTATATTTAAGATATTAACCCCATTATGTTATGAGCACCCGCACCACACGGCAGCAGTTGAGGCAGCAGTGCGCACACGAACGGCACCGCGCGGCAGTGGCACCATGAGCCGCACGCACGCACGGCACGGCAGCGGCACTACGCGCACGCACCGCACGGCAGCGGCACTGCGCGCGCCGCGCGACGGCGGCACCATGAGCCGCGCACACGCACACCGACAGCAACAGTAGAGCGGGGCCCACACGACAGCTCATAGGGTGGGCCCACCCTTATCTGGACACGTCAAGGGAACGCGCCTTATCCCTTATCCCATTCTCCCTTATCTTATCCCCTATTCTTAGAAGGAATTGTAGTACCATTAAAAGTAAGTAGTCTAATTAGAAGTAGGAGTTTGAGTCCGTTTAAGACTAACCTAGCCGAATCCAACAAGGAACCCTCCTCTTGTAATCTCCTATTTAAGGAGACGCCATTATTGAATGAGGATATCGAATATTCAGTCAAGAAAGAGAGTAAGGGAGAGTTCGGTGATCTCTTGGACAAATCACCCACGAGATAGTCAAAATAGGGCCTGTACGCAAGGCCAAGGGCAAGGAAAGATCTGAGGTTCCTGCGGTTGAGCGACCCGTGACGCGATCCTACGCTCGGGCCCATAACATCTTGGTATCAGAGCCTACCGTCATGGGGGAACAGGAGCCGCTGTCTTTCAGAGTCCATGAACTGGAGCATAGGCTCGCAAAGACCAGTACGGAGGTCCAAGAGGTCAAAGATGACGTTCAGAAGCTGTGTCGCCAGTTAGAAGCGTTCCTTTCCAACAAAGAAAAGAACTCGGAGGGACTAGCCTCTACCAGCAGTCACCGCACAGACGGGACAGAATCAGCCAATGAACATCAAGCCACCGCACCGACGACTGCAGTTGTCCCCAAGTACAGCCGGCTTGAATTTCCATCTTACGACGGCACCGGAGACCCATTAGGTTGGTTGTACCGCTGCGAGCAGTTCTTCTGCAACCAGCGCACGGATGACAGAGACAAGGTCAGCCTGGCAGCCTTCCACCTTACGGAAGAGGCACAGCTCTGGTTCTATCGCGTGGAGCAAGAAGAACCCGGGCTCAGTTGGGAGAAGTTCAGGTCCTATTGCCTCCTCATGTTTGGACCCCCGATGACGAGCAACCCGTTGGGTGAGCTAATCAATCTCAAGCAAATGGGAACCGTGGCTGAATATCAACGCCAGTTCCAAACCTTGCTTGCCAGAGCGACCACGGTTAGACCAGATCAGCAAGTGGACATGTTCACAGCAGGACTGATAGAACCCTTAAGGGTAGACGTAGAGATGCAACACCCTCCAAATCTGGTTACGGCAATGAACCTCGCCCGCACCTTTGAACGGAAGATGCAGCTTACTCACGGACCCTTCAGCATTGGACGGCCAGCCACGACTTGGGCACCGTCAAGGCCAGCGGGAGTGTCTACCCCTGTGCCCAACAGGGAACAGAGGACCCACACCGGTAACCCCTCCAGATCAGTATCACAGACAGGGAGCAGCAGGGTGTCAACCCCCATCCGGCGTCTATCCCGAGCCGAGATGGCAGAACGGCGCGCGAAGGGGCAGTGCTTCAATTGCGATGATCTATACTCCGCAGGTCATTGATGCAAGAAACTATTCTGCCTTCTAGTAGACGAGACTGAAGAGGATGAGGAAGAGCCATCACCAACTGAACCCGAGATCTCACTGCACGCAATCACAGGGATCAGAACCTCCCAGACAATGCAACTAAGGGCGCTAGTCACGGGGAAACCCGTGCGCATTCTGGTAGACTCCGAAAGCACCCACAATTTCATTAGCAATCAGGCGGCCCGCAAGTTAGAGTTGCCCATGGAAGTCAGGCCACAACTACAGTTAGCTGTGGCGAATGGGGAAAGAGTCCACAGCCCCGGTATCTGCAAGAACACCAGAATTCAGGTTGAAAAAGAGTCCTTCTGAGCATATTTATTTGTACTATCCTTGGACGAATTTGACATCGTCCTAGGCGTCAAATGGCTGATCATGCTAGGCCCAATCTTGTGGGACTTCACTGCCCTGACCATGACCTTCCACCTAGATGGAAAACCGATTACTTGGCAGGGAACCCGGACAAGGACCAAGACACAACTACATGCACTCCAGGGGGAGAATTCGTGCACAACTGAAGTGGAGAGACTTCTCACCGATTACTCAGCCGTTTTCCAAGAACCCAAGGGCCTCCCACCTCCTAGAGCCTGCGACCACCGGATCCCTCTAATTGTAGGGTCAGACCCGATCGTGATTCGACCCTATCGCTACCCCCACCGACAGAAAGATGAGTTAGAGAAGCAATGCGCAGATATGCTACAACAGGTGATCATTTGGCCCAGCCACTCCCCTTTTTCCTCCCCAGTTCTGTTGGTACCAAAACATGATGGGACTTGGAGATTTTGTGTGGACTATAGGGAACTCAATAGCCGAACCGTCAAAGATAAATTCCCGATCCCCATCGTAGACGAATTATTGGACGAACTCCATGGCGCACAATTCTTCTCCAAATTAGACCTCAGGTCAGGCTATTTCTAGGTCAGGATGTCTTCCGCAGATGTAGAAAAGACAGCCTTCAGGACGCATCATGGCCATTTCGAGCTCCTAGTTATGCCATTTGGCCTCTGCAATGCCCCTTCCACATTCCAGGCCCTGATGAATGAAGTCTTCCACTCCCACCTCCGTAAATATGTACTGGTCTTCTTCGACGACATCTTGGTCTATAGCAAGACGTGGGTGGAACACATTCAGCACCTGCGGGTCGTGCTCGAGCTCCTAAAGCTGCACCGACTCTTCCTTAAAAGATCCAAGTGTTCCTTTGGGGAACACCAAGTCCTTTACCTTGGACATGTAATCAGCGGGCAAGGTGTAACTGTGGATAGCTCCAAAATTCAGGCCATCAAGGACTGGCCCCGGCCACAGTTCGCCAAGGCCCTCCGTGGGTTCCTAGGGCTAATAGGGTACTACCGAAAGTTCGTACAGAATTACGGTCTATTAGCAGCCCCGCTTACCAACCTGCTCAAGAAAAATGCCTTCCACTGGGATAGCACAGCCGATGCAGCCTTCGTAAGCCTAAGGGAAGCCCTCTCTTCCACCCCAGTCCTCCAACTACCGAACTTTGATCTTGAGTTCACAGTCGAGTGTGATGCTTTCGGCACAGGCATAGGAGCCATCCTTCAGCAGCAAGGGCACTCGATAGCCTTCTTCAGCCGCAAGCTAGCTGACCGCCATCTCAAACTACCCGCCTATGAACGCGAGCTCATTGGCCTAGCCAAGGCAGTACAACACTAGAGGCCATACTTGTGGGGCAGACCCTTCGTCGTCAAAATAGACCACTACAGCCTCAAATACTTGCTGGAACAATGACTGACCACCTCCCCACAACAACATTGGGTCAGCAAGCTTCTGGGTTTCGATTTCCGGGTGGACTACAAGGCAGGATCCCTAAACCGTGCAACAGATGCCCTGTCCCGACGAGAAGAAGATAGTATGCTCCTCCATGCGATCTCCCAACCACGAGCCACCCTGCTAGAAGACATTCGGAACACACTGCCACAGTCATCAGAATGGAACAACCTGGTCCAACAAATACAGTCTGGGTCTGCTAACCCGAACTGGTCTCTCCACGATGGGCTGGTATTCTACAAAAAGAAGATCTACCTACCCGCTGATTTCCCCCTAATCCCCTCCATCATCGCCAACATACACCACTCGACACACGAGGGCACTCAAAAAACGCTGCATCGTATTCACGCTGACTTCCACTAGCAAGCTATGAGGGCCTCAATGCGGGACTTTATCTAGAACTGCGCAGTTTGCCAACAACAAAAATGGGAAAATCTGCACCCCGCAGGCCTGCTCCAACCCCTCTCCCTCCCAACACAGATCTGGGCCGATATTGCCATGGATTTCATCGAAGGGCTGCCCAAAGTCGGGGGGAAGTCAGTCCTGTTCGTGGTAGTGGACCGGTTCTCCAAATATGCTCACTTCCTCCCTTTATCCCATCCTTATACCGCAGTCTCGGTCGCTCATACCTTCTTCACCCACATTTTTCGAGTCCATCGTTAGTGACCGGGACCCGATCTTCACAAGCACATTCTGGAAGGAGCTCTTTAGATTAGAAGGCACGGCCCTCGCCTTCTCCTCAGCCTACCATCCACAGTCAGACGGCCAAACAGAGGTGGTGAACCGGACAATTGAGATGTACCTTCGCTGCTTCGTGGGTGACCAGCCACGGCGCTGGGTGGAGTACCTTCCATGGGCTGAATACTGCTACAATACATCCTATCACTCCTCCCTTGGAATGACTCCCTTTAGAGTTGTGTACGGTCGAGATCCTCCATGCCTTCTGTCCTACGAGCTTGGCCGAAGTCTCCTTGCGCTTACAACAGGCGCAGGCACGTATGAAACACGCCTACGATCAGCGGCACCACGAAGTCACCTTCGAACCGGGGCAGTACGTTTGGCTGAAACTCTAACCATACAGGCTGTTGTCTCTCAGGCGCCGGGGGCCCCCTAAGCTGGCCCCCAAATTCTACGGGCCCTTCAAGATTCTAAGGAAGATAGGAAAGGTAGCTTATCAACTCAAGCTCCTGGAGCACAGCAGGATCCATGACATCTTCCATGTGTCCCTCTTAAAGCTTTATGTTGGCACTCCTCCCGACCATGTGCCTCCCCTACCCCCTTTGCAGAACGGCAGACCTATCCTCCAGCCCCACGCCCTCATCCGGTCCCGCATCCATCAAGGCACCTTCGAGGTTTTAGTCGAATGGGAGGGACTACCTCCAGTAGAGGCGACCTGGATCCCCTGGACTGATCTCCACAACGCCTATCCAGACCTCGAGCTTGAGGACAAGCTCGTAGTCCAGGAGGGGAGTGATGTTATGAGCACCCGCACCACACGACAGCAGTTGAGGCAGCAGTGCGCACACGACCGGCACCGCACGGCAGCGGCACCGCGCGCGCTGCGCGTTGGCGGCACCATGAGCCGTGTGCACGCACACCGGCAGCAACAGCAGCAGAGCGGGGCCCACACGACAACTCATAGGGTGGGCCCACCCTTATTTGGACACGTCAAGAGAACACACCTTATCCCTTATCCCATTCTCCCTTATCTTATCCCCTATTCTTAGAAGTAGGAGTTTGAGTCCGTTTAGGACTAACCTAGCCGAATCCAACAAGGAACCCTCCTCTTGTAATCTCCTATTTAAGGAGACGCCATTATTGAATGAGGATATCGAATATTCAGTCAAGAAAGAGAGTAAGGGAGAGTTCGGTGATCTCTTGGACAAATCACCCACGAGATAGTCAAAATAGGGACTGTACGCAAGGCCAAGGGCAAGGAAAGATATGAGGTTCCTGTAGTGGAGCGACCCGTGACGCGATCCTACGCTCGGGCCCATAACACATTAACACACATTAGTTGAATCCTATTCTTAGCTAGAATACCCCCATTTTTGAATTTTGTACTTCTCTAATTTTGAGAGCACAAAATGTAATTTGAACTACTTCATTTTTCTTCATTTAATTTCCTCTCTTTAAGTCTTATATTTAGGACAACGAATAATTGTTTTTATTGATGATGGAAATAAAATACAAATTTAAACCATCCCAAAAATATATTTGTTTTTTTATTTAGTGGTAAATCGACAATTCAACATTTTGGGTCAAATGTGTCAACTCTTTGATGTGATAATTAAATAATAATGAAAATTTAAGAAGAGACATAAATACACAAGAATATACAAAAACAAAAAATGTAGAAAAAATTGGCTACGTCTCTAATATTGTATATTCATCATATTAAATAAAAATAAGTATGACAAATAAGAGAATTTTTTTATAGATATAGAAATATAAAAAAAATTGTAAAAATTTTTGGAAATATATTATTTGCCATCATCATCATCATAAAAAATTGTCATATACAAAGCAGATGCACGCTTAGTAGTAGGGATAGAAAAACAAGAAACCTAACACTTTTTTAAAATGCAAAGGAGGTGATCAAAAATATCTATGCTCATTTTGGAAAAAGTACAAATACAAATATGTGGTGTGAAAAACATTGAATTTTATATTATTTTATATGTATTTACGCTATACATATTTGTATTTGTACTCCTTCCAAATTGAGCACTAAGGAAGACATTTGAAGCAACATCAACAATATAAATGCTGACAAAGCATATATAAGAACTTTTTGCTCTTTTATTTTTTGGGCCTATTGTAATCTATAGTATGTATCAAAGAAATTGGGCTGGGGTTATGAACTTATAATATGATGATTGAGTAGATACCATGATTATAAGTTTATACCATACCGGACTAGACTGGAATAGGGTTATGTACATTCTCTTTATGAGAAGGGGTCATTCAAGCGTATGTAAATGGATATTATGTTTACATATGGATCCCTATGTCGTTACATTCCGTTTAGGATTAGGATTATGCGTAATCGGACCTGCTTTTTTACATATCTATCGTTATTTAGGTACCATATTCACTTCTTTGGGCTTCTATTGAATCAAGTCTAAACTTGGTGTGGACAATTACCAAATTGAGACATGAATTATCAAAAGAAACAAGACCTTGGGACAATGGTACAATGGGTTGGGATTGGGGGCGGTCATTCTCGGCCCGACATAGCTGGAAAATTTTCGGGACAAAGCCTTTTTTTTTGTGCAGGCCCAAAAAGCCTAAGTTCGGGCATGGGCCCAATGCTTGGACTGGACTTAGCTCAACTGCAATACATACACACACACACACACACACACACTAAAACATAGCAATATAGTTTTTTTTTTCTTTTTTTGAATTATTTATTTTATTTATTTTTTATTCCATGTCATTTTTTTATACAACCAATGATATGCCCTCCTTCCCATAAAAAATATCTAAAACCTCTCTCTCTCTCTCTCTCTCTCTCTCTCTCTCTTCCACATGCGCCCAATAACCTAAATAATATCATTTCCTAAAATTTCTCCTAAACTACCTCCCCCACTATTCTCCACTTTGTCCTAAATTATTTCTAATTCTTATTTATCTCCTGAATTATCTTTATTTCCTATTTATCTCCTAAATTATCTATAATTTAGTAGAGAATTTCTCTCCTAAATTATGTCTTATTCATATTTATCCTCTCCCCAACATTTTATCTAAGTTTGAATTAAAAACTAAAAAATTAAAAATTAAAAATTAAATAAAAAATAAAAAAATAAAAATTTATTTAAATATTCTAACAAAATTATATAATAACTTTAAAATATTTATTAAAAATACAAAAATAAATATAATATATTTAATAATATTCATATTATTAATAATTTTATATTTTTTACAAAATTCATCACGAAATTATGTACTAACAATATAAATTAAGATTTTTTGAATTATTCAATTTAAATGTAATTCAAATAATAAAAATTAACATTAAAATAAAACATTTTTTAAATATTTCAATAAATAAATATCTTAAATAACAGATATTTAAAATAGCTAAGTAATTATATAACAAAGTATTTAATATTATATAATAACTTTAATATAAATAAAATTCAAATAATGAAAATTTTGAAATATTTTATATATTGTTTATATATTTAAATAATTTAATATTTTAAATAATGAAATATTTAACATAACAAATTTTTAAACAGTTAAAATAATTAAATTATGTAATAAATTAAAAAAACTTAAAAGTAGAAAAATAATTATAACATAATATTCAAATTAATAGGTCTAGAAAATAACTTTCAAAAAAATAATATTTATTAATAATAATTTTAAAATCTTAATACATATTTATTATATATTTATTTTCTGATAAATAATAAAGTGATTTATTAAGAATGATTCATATAAGCCAACAAAAATTACATAATATTGATTCCATAGAGAAGCACGAGATGCTACCTCAAAAAACAAAGCAAAATTACAACTAAGTTCAGAATAATTGATCCATATGCACCCCTTGCTTGGCAAGAAGATCTACCATCCCATTAGGTTATCTTCTTTCCCACTGAACTCTAACTATTAAATTGGATGTTAGCCACTTAAATTTTCTCATCACCCCCTATATTTACTATATATTTATATATACTAAACAATATATTTTTGTGATAAATAGTTAAATACATTTTAAAAAATTATGTATAAATCTATTTTTGTTTTGTTATTTAATAATTTTTTTTTAATAATTATTGAAGTTTAAACTACTGTTATTTAACTTATTATACTTATTGTATGTTGTTATAATTTATTGGTTAATATTTTTTAGAGATTAAACTATTATTTAAGATTACATTATTTATTGAGTAATTTAATATATTTTTTAGTATTTATTGTAATTTGTAGTTATTGTATTTTCATTATCAATATATTTTCAATAATTGTGTTTTTTGCTAAAATTTTCAATAATTATTGGAAATTAAATTGTTGTTATTTATTAGAGATTAGACTATTAATTTAGATGAAATTAAGAATGTTCACAGGTTGGTTCGGTTTGGTTGTAGGCATTTTGGCCAAATCGACCTGGCCAGGTTGGGGAGTTGGTCACCTGAAACCGGCTAACCATTAGTGAAAATTGGCCAACTCAGATTGTATTAGTTTGTGTCAATTTTTGGTTTTGTTAGTCGATTCAAAAGATTTAAAATAAAAAAATTAAATTTAAATTAAAAAATATTAGTCGATTCTATTTTTTGCAAAAAAGACCTAAACCCGAACTATAACACTTATCATGTCTTAAACCCGGCCCGGGCCCAACCCATCTGAGGGCCCTGACCCATGACCACCCCTACATGGGATAAGATGGAGAGTATATTTTGTTTAATGTTCCTTCACTATTGGCTAATAATAAACATCTCTAAGCACATTATAATTTCGTGCTACCTGTTCTGAAAAGAAAAAAACTTTTAAAAAGCGTGTGAAGTGCATATTTTCATGTTTCGAGGATAGGTGGCACAAAGTTGTTATCATTATATGCCTCACATTGTTTGTTACAAGCAGGTCTGAACACTGAGAAGAAAACTTCAATTTATTTCTATTAGTGTGAATTTAATATACATCGGAGGTAAAAATGGTTCTCTTTCGCATTGCTAAGCACCAATATGGTGTTAAGGGCCCATTTGATACCAGCTAAAGTGGCTGAATTCATCAATGGTGTAGTGCCTGTTTGGGAGGTTGGGAGGGACGAAGTAAAATGGCTCTTTGCTTTTCAAGGTGGTTCGGTCCGCTTCGGTCTCTCTCTCTCTCTAAGGCAATCAGGCCTATCATCACAGAGATGACGGCCTAAATTCATTCAATAACCTGGTCGGTATTACAATCCACTGAGAGAGTGTCATGAAGAAAATGTCCGCTTCAGTCTCCTTTGAGTAACTGTTTATCGGCCCAAATTAATTACCCTACACGGACAACGCGCTCTATTATTTTGTTTTATTGTAAATAACGTTGCATTTGGATAGTTTTTAAGATTTGTGCTTTTACTTATAAAAAAAAAAAAATGCGCTTTTAATGCCAAAAACACAAAACCCAAAATTCACATGCTTTTAATGCCAAAATTTGTGTAAATAACGTTTTATTGTAAATAACGTTGCATTTGTTTTTTTAGGTTTAAAATATAACAATTATGATTTTAAAAACAACTCCAATTAAATGCTCAAAACAGTCCATAAAAAAAGCTAATCCATAATTAGAGCCCAGATTTCCTACAAACTTTTCCTATCCACTGTGAATTGGAGCAATACATCTCTTAATTCATATAGAGATGTGTGCCTCCAATTCATAGCGGATAGAGAGTGAGTAGGAAATCCCAAGTGCCATAATTACAAGGGAAATTGTTCAAAACTCACCAAGACTTTTTAGTATTTCTCTTAAATTCATCATAACTTTTCAAAATATCTAAAAATTCATCATGTCAGTGAATTTTTATTTTTCAAAATTCACCTTCCGTTAAAGACCGTTAATATTCACTAACAGAAGTTGCCCACATCAGCATAAGTATAATTCACATGACCAAATTGCCCCTGATTGGAGAATTAGAGAAAAATAAGGCTCATTTAGGGTTTCTCTCTCTCATTTTGCTGATCTTCACTCCTCTGCCGCTCAGAACTTCCAGCCCTCAACTGTCTCTCTTTCTCTTCACTCAACCCAAAAAAGGGTTTCGTTTCTTTTGAATTCTCTTTGCTTCACTTTGCAAATCAGTAGAGCAGAATAGAAAGGAAGGATTTTTCTTATTTCTTCTTTTATTTATATATATTTGTTGTTTCTTTAGGAATTGTAATATATTGGAGGTGATTTAGATTTAGATTTTGAAAGAGATTAGATTGCTTTCTTCTTCAAATTTTCGAGTCGGGAATAAAAAAAAATTATTCACTGTTTTGTTATGACTTCTGAGTGGCCTGTCTTGGTTGAAGTGAAGTCTTCAAGAGACAGCAGAACATGGGCAGCAGACAAGGGCAAAGTAGCTCCTCAAACTCAGATATTGATGAGCAAGAGAAGAACATGGGCGTGCCTGTTGGTGTTGGTATACACTCTTCTTCCGTCTTCGTCATGGACCCTCCTTCATTCCATTATGTCTTGGTACAATTCCAACGTCTATTCCACTTCTTCTAATGGAGCTAGAGTTACTGGGTGGCCAGCTCTTTATGCCTAGGTGCTCTTTAGCGCTGTGTTCGGTCTGCTTTCTATGGTGGCAGCACTGGAAGTTGCCATCCCTGCAACCGTGGTGACATGGATTACTGTGTTGGCGCTCCTCATTTTCTGGGGTAAGCCTCGCGGTCTCTGGTGCTAGAAGGGAGGAAGATCATGGCAGATATTATGGGATTTGCCATCAAAGTTGTGATCAGGGAAGGGAATATCAAGGAAGATCAGGACAGATATTACGGGGTTTGCCATCAAAGTTGTGATCAGGGAAGGGAATATCGTGGCTGCTGTGTTTACAGAATCAAGAGATTTTTTTTCAGAATGCTTAAAGCTTTCATTTCTTAATATAATTGGCCATTACTTGTGATTTTGCTTGTTTGAAATCAAAAACAATTATGTGATATTTGTTTTTTGTTTGTTTTGTTTTGTTTTGAAAAACAAAATGATAGACTCCATATGTATTATTTTATATTTTTCTATGAAGGGTAAAATGGTAATATATTAACAATCGTTAGTCTGTTTAGTAACATAGTGAGTTTTAGACATTTTGAAAAGTTATGGTGAATTTAAGAGAAATGCTGAAAAGTCATGGTGAATTTTGGACAATTTCCCTAATTACAAATATCTCACTTGTTGAAATTCTTTCAATAATTAGATGCATTTTGGGTCGAGGGTAAACATGCAATAAATATAGATAAGGGAGTATCTTTTGGATGAAAATGAGCATGACTGATGAATGAAAAACCAGCTAAATGCTACAAATTTGATGCTATTGCCTATGTGAAGAAATGAGAAATAAATTTAGTGTCCGTTTGGTTTATATTTGGAATCGGAATTAGAAGGAGAACCCTTTAGATTTGGAACTGGAATGGTCTATTCCCCTTACTTGTTTGGTTCAGATTGGAATTAGAATTCGCTATAATAGATTCTCATTCCAGGGGAGGGGGAGGGAAAGACCATTCACTCAAATGGGAAAATACCATTCCAGCATAAATGAGAATGAGATTCTGATTCTACCCAACCAAATAATAGACATCTATTCCTGCAAAACCAAACGGGCCTTTATATCTATATTACTTTAAAAAGCACAAATGGCCTCAAGAATATTTTTGGAATTTTTTGAGGACAAAATTTACCCCTCTATATTTAAATTTATTGATAAAAATGAGGGAAAATAGGGTAATTTGTTATTGATATAAATGAGTTGAAAAGAGGTAATTTTAAGATATTCAATGCATTCAATTCCCTCTAATTAAATCCAACATTTAAGTTATTAACTTGCAATCATGTTCATTGAATCATATATTTGAGCCATTTTTGTTTCTTCTCATCATTAAGTTCTATTAATTAAATCCATACTTAATAAATTAATAATTCCAATAACATAAAAACCTATACTTTTAAAATGTTGTTGCCATGATAAATAAGAAATGTTTTTATTGATGATGCAAATAGAATGTTGTTGCCATGATAAATAATAAAATTAAAAAATGGATAAAATGAAAAACATAGAAATTAAATAATAATAAAAGAAATAAGTATAAAATGTAAGAATTATTTTTATTAATGATGAAAATGGAATACCAAATTTAAAATCTACCTAGAAATGAAATGGTGCCATACTCAAATAATAAAATTTGTAAAAATAGAAAATGCAAAGAATCACAAAAAAAAAGATAGAAAAAATTTTGGGTACATATCCAATGTTATATATTTATAAAAAATAAAATATTAGGTACATCTCTAATATTATGCATTCATTATATTGAAAAAAAATAAGTATTATATGTAAAAATAATTTTATCAATGATGAAAATATAATACAAAATTTAATGTCAACCTAGAAATCAAACTATTTTTCTTTTTGGGTTGTGGGTTAGTGGTTTGGGCAAATGATATCCTAGACATACAAAAATTAAGTGTGATAAGTACAAATTATTTCATATAATGTAAATGAAATATATAATTTAAAGGGAAAATTATAGTCAAATTCAGTTGTATATTTTAAATTAGGTTGCAAGTTGGTCCAGAAACCAACAAAACTTTGACAACTGGCTCTACATTTCAAATTATAAAAACCCCACCATGTCATTGAAGGCTTATGTGACTATTACTAACATGGGACTCATAAATCCATGTTGGACACACCAAAAAGCCTATATTGAAAATAGGTTTTCAGTTTCTCTCCCACTCCCTCTATCTCTTGATCAACCTCCCTTCTCTCTAACTCTCATAGTCATCTATCAATCTCCCGCTCCCTCTATCTCTCCCACTCTCTCAGCTTCGGTCTATAACTAAATCAAAACCTCTCTCTCTTAATCTATTGTTCTCCCTTAGCCTTTCTTCCACTCCCTCTTTCATTCTTTTTTTTTTCTTACAAACCTATAAAATATTAATAAGACCGTATAAAAGAACTAAAGGGACTAAACACTTGTACAATCAAGTTATAAATTTCTATAGAGTTTGTGTGAATTTTATAGCCAAGAGTTTCTTGTGAATTTTTATCAAATTGGTGTAATGATTTTTGAACCATATCAAATTGGTCTTATGTTCTTTTATATGATATGATTAATACCATATAAGTGTGTAAGAAAAAAAAAAGAGAGGGAAAGCGGGAGAGAAAGAGAATGAGAGAGATTGAGGGAGAATGATAGGTAAAGGGAGAATAAGAGAAATTGATAGAAAGAACGTAAATATAGAAACCAAAAACCATTTTTATTTATTTTCAAATCACATAGTCATTGAACAGAGAGAGAAGACTGTGAGAATATGAGAGAGAGTGAGAAAGAGAGAGAGAGAAAGAGGGAGAGAAACTAAAGACCCTTTTTTTATTTTCCAATCACCCAACATTAAAGGGCAATTTCAGTACAAGTTTTTTGTTGTTTCCAACATGGATTAAGTTCCATATTGGCAACAACCACATAAGCCTTTGATGACATGGCGGGGGTTTTTATAATTTGAAATGTAGAGCCAATTGTTAGAGTTTTGTTGGTTTTTGGACCAACTTGTAGCCTAATTTTAAATGTATAACCGGCTTTGACTATAATTTTCCCTAATTTAAAACTAATCCAAAAGCAAAGATAATTCTTAGGTGGTGGGTCAATGATCCAACTTTTCAAAGAAACCCATGATGTCATAATTGAATATTAAATATTTAAAAAAGATAGAACACCAAAAATGAAAATGTATAGAATTTTGTAGAAAACATTTAACATTTCTAATGTTATATTCATCATATTAAATAAAAATAATTGTTAAAATAAAAGTTATTTTTATTTTTGACAGAAATGGAAAACAAAATTTAATAATAATAATAATAATAATAATAATAATAATAATAATAATAATAATAATAATAATAATAATAATAATAATTGATGATGCACATTTTGGCAGCTCCCGGCTAGTTGGTAACTCAAATGCCTAGCTGAATAATCCCTACTTGGAATGTGGCTTGGACGCCTAGTTGAATGGTTCCTACCTGGATGGTGGCTTGGACGCCTAGAAATGGTGACAAGCTGGGAGTTGGCTTTGACACCTAGCTAGATGGTAACGAGTTGGAGAGGTGGTTCCTGATGCCTACCTGAATGGTGACGAGCTAAAAAGGTGGCTCTGATGCCTAGTTGGGTGATGATGAGCTGGAGAGATGGCTTTGATGCCTAGCTGACTGGTGATGAGCCAGAGAGGTGGCTTTGATGCCTAGCTGACTGGTGGCGAGCTGAGAGGTGGCTTTGATGCCTAACTGTATGGTGGCGAGTTGGAGAGGTGGCTCTGATGTGACCTGCAAGGAAACAGTGTCAGAGTGCCCAGGTTGCTTTACCCGGGGTGGGCACTTCGATGCTTAAGTCAACGAATGCGGAGATTTTGTGAGAAAGCTGAAAGTAAGAGAGCTAGAGAACTCCGAGAACTAAATTGCGAATGTCCCTTTTGATGTTGGAGGTAAGGCCTTTATATAGGCATTGTTTGGCGTGGGCACCACGCAACGCGTCTGGGATCTCTGGGAAGACGTGCCTAACTGCTCCGAAGTCCTTGGAGGTAATCGTGCACGTAGGCCAATCTTTGCGCCTTACTTGGTTTCCTCCAAAACATTTGGTGTGAGAGCTGACTTCCGAGAGACCCAGGAGTGATGGGATGCATGTAGAATTTGTCGGCAAACACGTCTCGCAGGTCGCCACATGGACCTCAATCAGGTCGACAAGCCCTCGAGGGAGGTCGGTCCTCACGTCGAGGCCGCTTCGGCCGGTACTAACGAGGTACCGCAGGTCGACCTTGGATGAGGTGTTGCTAGCTGCCCCGAGTTGTGGACGAGGTCGCCAGCTACGTTTCCACTAGGTCGGTGGAGGAGGCAGGTTACCTGGTTGGCGGTGGAGGCAGGTCGCCAGGTCGGCACTAGAGGCAGGTCGTCAGGTTGGCAGTGGGGGCAGGTCATCAGGTCGGCGACAAAGGCAGGTTGCCAAATCACCAAGTCAACGGTGGGGGCAAGTTGCCAGGTCGCCAACTGGGACTCCATCATTTTAGCTAAGGCAAATTGTCACCTAGATTGTTCTGGGGTGTCACCTAGTTGCTCCGAGATGTCATGTGTCATGATGTCAGTGGAGGGCCAAATCTACCCTCATCAATAATAATAATAATAATAATAATAATAATAATAATAATAAGATAAATTATATATTATATATTAGAAATTTGGACAAATTTCTAGTGTTATATATTCTCTATATCAATAAAAAGATAAGGTAAATTACATATTATCACCTTGTACTTTGGTCTTTGGGTAGTGAAACTTAGCTTCCCAAACTTTCATTTGCAACAAGATCACCTTAAACTTTCAAATTCTAACATTTTGCCCCTTTGTTAGCATTTAACTTCGAAAAAAGATTCTTATGTGATTGTTAAAACATTTCTATATTATAAAACTATCATTTTCTTAATTTATAGGACCATTTTGTCATTTCTCTTAATCCTTGTGTTTATACCAACACTTTGTTTCAATTGATGATCTTTTTATTTTTTCTCTTAAAAAAGTTCTTGGAGTGAAATAGAGACGAAAATCTAGTTGGCTGCTAATCAATTGGTAAAACCGTTGGATTCAACCATAGGTTGAAAACATTATTACAAACTACAAATAGGAAGATTTGGGGATCATTAGATTGAAAAGATACCAAATCAACCACTACCCCATACTTCATTTATTTATATTTACAAGAGAAAGACCCGTACTAGTACAAGGCAACTGCACCTATGTATCATTTGAGATTCACTATTTATTTGCTAATTATATTTAACTTAAATAATTAAATTAGGTTCAATTCGTAATTTAAAAGCATTCACAATGACTTTTATTTGAATTATAAAGATTAATACATATATTTTAGAATAGAAACCTTTTTATGAATAGCCATATATTTATATTTAGCATTTTTTTTAGAATGAAATTAATTACTCTCAATTTTTTAAAAAAGTTTATACACATGTATAAACACGGGTATGAAACATGATTTTTTTTGTTATTGTCATTACACGAAGTCATGTCGGCAATTTCGGAGAGATAAATGTACGAAAAATAAAACTTCTATTTAATTCAATGAACTCGGGTATGAATCTTGATTTTTTTTTGTTATTGTCATTGCACGAAGCCATGTCGGCAATTTCGAGAAATGCGTGAAAAATCATGTTTGTGAACTCTCCATTCCTCCAACAAACAATACATGGTCATGAATTTCGTGCAGGGTAGGGGGGGGGGGGCATGGGGGCATGCAAATATAGAATCTTCGTATTGAGGATTTTAGAAGTCAAAGAAATACATCAAATAACCAATTAACCGTTCAGACTTTCTAAAGCATCAAAATCAGCTAAAAATTCGCCTCCTGATGATACAATAGCTGAGATGGTGGGAATGAAATCAAGCCCTCCTGATTGTGGGATCTCTGTGGACCTCACGTGCATTCCCTTCACTGTCCCCACCCCTTAATCTCCATGGTGGTTGACACTGTGCAAGTCCATAGATTGGATACTCGACCTAGTGGATTATCAAAACCGGCTGAGTAACAACAGGGTGCCCAGTAGGGAGTGATCATGGGCTAGCCCAGGCCCTTTTAGCTTCCCCTTCCCTTCAAATTGTGGTTGAAGCCAAGATGCCCAGTATAGCCCAGTAGGGGTGATCATGGGCCAGCCCAGGCCCGACTCCAAACCTGAAATGTAAGCCCCCCCAGGCCCGGGCTGGGCTTTGGGAGAGGGTTCAGCCGCCATTCCCATCATTATTCAATTTTCAGAATTTCTCGTGTTTTAGGAAAATTCTTAACTGGGGAATGGGAATATATTTGTCTTTTAACCAGATTTCAGTGTTGCTAAAGAAAAATCCTAAACTGGTTTCAAATTAGACCCAAAATGCTCAATGTGCATGACGTCCAAAACAGTTTAAATTTTAAAGCCCTGGCCTTGACTTCGGCAATCCTTGCGCGCTAACCTTCAACGGCGAAAAGACGTGGAAAGAAAGAAAGAGGTAGATCATTCTTCAACTGTTCCAACTCTTAGGCGATTCCTTATCCTTCTCGGTTTCTGATTCGAACCCAACACCAAGACCAAGACCTCCCTGTCCCTGAGCCCACAGTCTATTGATGTTTATGTAGTTACTAACCTCCTCCGCAATCATACGGCTCATTACAGTCATCAAACACATTCCTTTCATCTCCACTTCATATTTCCCTTTCTCTCCTCCTCCTCCTCCTCAGTCCTTCGTTTACGTACTTCGCTACCCTTCTGTAACTGATCAACCTCTTTGCCTTCCATTGAAACGTATGTAATCCCCGCAGAAGGATGCACATTCTCTCCCGGTGGAGACAACGTCAACGACCTCGCCGTCTCGGCTGTCTGCTCTTCCTTGTCCCAACTGTGGTTCTCCGAGCGATGGTTGCCCACTTGTTGCCGTGGATAGCGTCTTCGGCAGGGGTGAAAGGAAGGTGTTGGACTAACGGGCTCAGCTGGTTACACCACCGTAACCGACACGACTTTCCCGATCGACCCGGTATGCCTGAGCTGATGATGGACCAGTTACGCGTTCCGTGCAGCTCTACCAATTTTGTGAGCTTGGCGTCCTCGTCGGGGCTCCACGACCCTTAGATGTGATTGCCTCCATTTCTCTTCAAGACCTACCATATTCTTTCTCGGGAAGATCCAAATCTGAAGTCAGAAATACGTACTCTTTGTTTTTGGCTTCGAGAAAACTACAGGAGTCCACGTCTTTTGTATGTATTCGGATGTGCAGGAATAAGTACTCTCTCATAAACCGCGTCTGTTGCTGGATTTGACTTCTGAAACCCCAAGTCCATGCAGGGATTGTGATGACTGATGACGAGAGGGAGTGAGAGAGATGGAAGATGATGGACATCCACTCTTATGAGCTAAGCTCTTCGCGTTTTATTTTTACCTTTTTTTCAACTTTTATTCTTGTCCAAATTCCAAATTAAAATAGCGTTACCGGGTTGTTGAAATGATTAATACCTGCCAAGTGAATACAAACTACCAGACGATGAGGATGGAATGGTTTGAAGTTGGCTGAAAAGAGATTTCCGTTTTTCTGTTGATATCTTCTGTGAGAAGTAGAAGAAGAAAATATAAAAAATATTGTTGTACGTTGTAAGGGCTTCCACATTTCGCAGTAACGACCTTAACACATGAGTAACTGCATTTTACTTGTCAATGTATAATGAACACTTGCAAGGAAAATTTCCGATTGACAAATAGAGTCCGAATGATTACGAATCCCCTTTCTCTTAAATGTTAGTTGTTAGTGGTTACTGTTGTTCTTCCTTTTACCTCTCTGAAATTCTCAACTTCAAAATAATACCATGTCCATGACTCAATCTCTATTTTACTCTCTCTTCTTCAGTTTTGTAATTTAATTTGTTTAATATAATGCAAGTTTATACAAATCGTTTTAAGTTTTCTGCGTTGTTAACCACGATCGATCCAAATCGGGTTTTTGTCACTCAACCCAATATAGGGGCCAATAACCATTTGCAAGAGTTGTAAATCCGGCAGTACTGCCTGAAGCTAGCGGCTTGGCACGACCTAATTATTATATAATACTAGTGGAGAAGTCCTGCACAGGTGAAAATAATGAAAAAATAACAGTTAAAATTATAACTAAATTCATTAATATAAATCAAGTATAATAAAGAAAATACAATTTGGGATGAAAATATCGACTTAACCCTAATTTGGAAAGAATTTGGATTTAGGCCATTAAAAAGTGATTCGATTGATGTTTGACAATTTATAATTATTTCTTTGTTATTACTTTTTCATCTGTTTGTATGCATGTTATCTACTATCTTTGTGCCCTTTTTTGTATTGTCTCTAATTTGCATTTCAATATAAAGTGGGTTTCATCGTGTCGACATGACACGATTTTGCGGGTTGTCTATGCTGTAACAGGTCGTGCCGCACCAACACGTGGTCCTAGGTGGGTCGTGCCCTACCTGGCCTAAAACTCTTCAAAGATTAGGCCTGTAGCACAAGCCCAGTCGGGCTCAACCATAGGCTGAGGTGTGAGAGGCATGATTTTTATTAAAAAATTGAAAAAATAATGAATAGTTAAATAAATTAACAAAATAGACAAGAAATTGAAAAAATCTTAAAATTTTATTCTTATGAATTTTGATGTATACAATTGTTTATACATGAAATTAAAAAAATACAATATAATTTGAATAAAATAGTATAATAAAAAAATTACAATATATATATATATATACACACCTGTTCCATGATGGGCTACGGGCCTATACCGGCATGGTCCACTTTTTTGTTCTATATCGTGCTAACGCACGAGCCTCAAAATCCAAGCCCAACACAACTCAGGGATATGGGCTAGCCCAATTGCTATAGTGACTGGGCTGTGTTGGGTATAACCCACTTTGTAGTTTCACATTTATGAGAGATCAAACATTAGAACATCAAAAAATGATGAAGGTAAAAATTAAGGGAGGCAACTTTGGTTGATAGTATGTTAACGGTTAGCATTCATTTTTATTGGAAAAAGCTTTGTTTCAGTGTACACCCCATTTAATGATAGGTTAAATAAATATTGGAATAATAAAAAACATAGAGGGTAAAGAGGGATCATGATTCTATCTGATCCAAAGTCTAATCCTATTTTATCAGATTTGGATATCTTCATTACGGATTTTTGGATCGAATTCGATTAAAAACTGAATTGGATTCGGATCACCCCTATCCGATTCAAAAGAATCCAATATGTTATTTATATTTTTATAAATTTTTTATATTATTTATTTTTTATAAAAAACATGTATATGTGATGAAAATAGTTGAAAAATACTTTCATTTTTTTCTTTATTTAAATTATTATATTTTATTCTTTTAATAATTTATTATTTTAAAAAATAAATCTGATTGGATCAAATTCGAATATCCAACATCCTTATCGAATTCGAATCTAAATCAATATTTGTGAAATCCGATCGGATTGGAATGGACCTATAATTTATCAGATCGGATTCGGATATACCCTGATTTGAATTCGATCCGAGCCATTTGCATCCCTATAAAAAGGGAGAGTATAATCAGGCTTTTTGACGAAATATTGTTACCATAATCATTTTTATTATAGATTATAGAAGTATATAATGGTTATAGAGAAATTAGGGTACAATGACTAAGAGGGACAATAATGGAAATATAAAATACTATATATAATTTTATAAAATACAATTGGAATGACAATGACTAAAGGGGGCAATAATAGAAATAGAAATGTAATTGGAATAATAATAACTAAAGAAGAGTAATAATGGAAATAGATAATCGGGTTACCCATCTACCATTTTATTTTTTATATGGTAATAGAAATAAATAAAAATATCCTATCTTTATTCCTCACTTGAATTGCTGTGTCATAAAAATTAGAGTATAGGGGCAATAGTGGAAATATAAAATCAGGTAGGGGTAGGATTGGAAATATAAAATCAGGGTGTTGAAGTCTAAGGTGTTCGCCCAAAATATACTTGTCCCATTCTCATCAAAGGATAAGATTGTAAATATGAAAATCTATGTCCCATTTTCTTCAGGGGATATGATTGGAAATATGAAATTAGGGAAGAGGTAGGACTGGAAATTTAAAATTAGGGTGTTTACTTGTCCCATTCTCTTCAGGGGATATGATTGGAAATATGAAATTAGAAAGGGGGAAGGACTGGAAATATAAAATCAGGGTGTTGGACGAACAATTCATCCATTTCTTCCTTTTTATAAATGGGTAAGATATCATATAAAAATTATATATATATATATATATATATAGATTTTTATTATATTATTTCATTTTATTATATATATAAACAAATTTATACAGTAAAATTCATGTAAAAATTTTATTTTTTAATTTATGTTAAATTTTCATTATCTTTTTCAAAATTTAAAAAAATGGCTTGGACCGGTCTATGGTTCGACAAACAGACCAGCCCGACCCATAACACAGCACAAGCCCACACGGGCTCAGGCCATGGGTTGTATTGGACTGACCCCCCAAAGTATCCTAGGGAAGGGAAGCACAACCTAATTTACAACTCTAACCATTTTGGTTCCCTTAACCTGTGCGGTTGTTTATCACATGCCACATTACCATTTAGGTAAAACCAATCCACATCTCGTTCCTCACCTAGAACCACAATTGACAACCCAAATCTAGGGGTGTTGACAGTTCAGTTGGGCATAATTTTGAAATTGAATTGGTATGGACGGTTTTTGGAAAATCGGTTATTGAAACCAAATCAAAATTGATAGGGTAACCAGCTCAGTTAACTGTTAATTTAGTTCATCGATTTTTTCATTTTTATATTTACAAATATATAAAGATATATAATAAAAAAACTAGAATGTATATAAAATATTATATTTTAAATAATAAATAATATATTATATATTATAAATACATATTTATTAATTTAAAATATATTCAAAATTAAATATATAATATATATACATACATAAAATATATAAAAATATATGCATATCGGTTGGTTTGATTAATGGGATAATAGCATATGATGAGGGGTAATTTGGCACAACCTAGTAAGTAAAGGTTATGTGGATGCGGTATGCCAACAGGATGACAACTCGACAAGGGGAACCTAGTCAGTAGTTTTGGGAGCCTGGGTGTTCGGGCACCTCGGTACAAAGCCACCTCGGCATAGAGTCACCTCGGCACCTAAGCCAGTTCGAGGCCCAGGAACCGAAGTGACACGTAATTGACTCCAGAAGCTTCTCAGTGGACTTTGAACCTCCTGGGATCATGCCGCGTAATGGTAGGCCTTATACTCTCCCCGCCCGGATCGGGCGGTAACGATAGACTTCATTGACTGGTACGTTACTCCCCGTCTAAAGCGGAAACGGATCTCATCTACTCAGACCGAGGATGTCAGAATTGTTTCGTGAAACCCACGACAGCTCAACTATATAAGGGCATCAACCCCTCTAGGGCTCAGGTACGCGTGATTATTCACACACAAGCTCTCTAGCATTCAAGCTTTCAGCTCGCAACCACAACAAAGATACTAACTTAAGCATTGGAGTGACCACACCGGGTCATCCACCCCGGTCTCTCTGATCTCTGTTTTGCAGCTTGGTCCAGCTCACTACGCGAACAACATCTAGGCATCCTTCCAGCTAGGAGCTTTTAGATCGTGCATCATCAGTTGGTGTCGTTTATGGGAAACGATCAAAAGGTCATCCCATCCTAATTTCAATCTCACTTCAATCTCAACCTCAATGGCATCTTCCAGCCACACTAGAAAGAGCGACATGAACGTTACTAAGGAGCAAGAGAAGCAAACAGTCACTCCCCAGGGTTCCTCGGTGACCATTGGCCAGTTCACCATCCCCCTAACAGTCTCGGGGGTCCATCACTGTCCATGCCGCACACTACCCAGCAGGTGAGTGTCCCGTTCCCCCATGTGAACGCCACGTTCTCGGAGCCTTCTATGATTCCCCCTGGGGTTGGGCACTCCCAATTTGACGACCTCGTCCAGAGCGTCCGGACGATGCAGATTCAAATGCAATAGATTCACCAATTCCAGCAGTATTACTTCTATCAACAGTACTAGCAACAGTTCCGATCACTGCAACTGAACCAGCCAACAAATCAACATCAATGGCAGACTCAGAACCAGAACTAGCATCGAGCTCATCAGAACGTCCGCCAGTCTCCTCCTTTGGTGAGAAAACTTCACTAGTACGGTCCCTCCCTTGGGACAGACCCTGCCATGGGGCATAGTAGGTGATCGATGTACAACCCCAACCTCCCGAAGAGAGAACTCGAAAGATAATGTAGATCGTTAGCTCGGGGCCCGAGGTGCGGGCTCGAGAGGAGACCCCTCGTTACCCGCGACAACCAGCACCAGATACGTGGCGAAGAAGAAGCAGCGAGAAGAACCCCCGAACTACCTCACCCGATCATTCGGAGCAAGATTGAGATACCTAATAACACTGAGGCTGGCAGTAGAAACACTGCACCACTAAAGAAGTAGCAGCGATGACATCGCAAGACTCGCTGTTCCCTAGCAAGGAACAACCCACCAGCGAAGCCCAACCATCCAATAGATCAAAGCCAAGAAAGAGAAGAGGTAAGCTTGGTGGCCACGAGAACGGCACCTGCTCTGCTGAGCCGACCATCCCCCTTGTCACCTGAACTCCTGGTGGCCCCAATGCCGAAAGATTTCAAGGTACCACCACTAGACAAGTATGATGGGTCTTTTGACCCCAACGATCATGTAGACGCTTTCTAGTCCCTGATGCATCTCGCTAAGGCCAATGCGGCTTGCATGTGTGTGGCTTTCTCAACCACATTCAGAGGAGTAGTTCGGACCTGTTATAGAAACCTTGCACCAGGTTCCATCAGAAGCTAGGCGTAGTTAGCAGACATGTTTATGGCCCACTTCATCACCAGTAAGAAGTGCCCGAAGTCATAGGAGAGCCTTCTGAATGTGGTGCAAAGGGAAGGAGAATCAATCCAGAACTACATTAAGCACTTCAATGAGACTTGCTTATAGATACCAGACCTTGATATAGTGGTACGTTCCACTACTACTCGAAAAGGAATTACTCACAAGGAATTCAAATGGCACATCGTAGCAAACAAGCTGAAGAACATCACTGAGTTCCTCAGGTTGGCCGATCAATTCATCAGTACAGAAGAGGAAATTAACCAAAAGACAGACAACCAATAACGTGAAAAGAGAAAGAGAGAAGAAGAAGGAACGAATAGCAATAAGCAGAAGAGGAAAAAGAGCAAGTCCCTATGGCAAAGAAGCAACTCCCCCTCCCGAAGTTACAGGTCAGGTTGGCGTTCCAAAACACCACCAGTAGAGAGAACCAACTATACTCCCCTTAACGCGAAGTGAGGAGAGATCTTGATGGCCAGGAACCCGAATGTTAGTTGCCACTTTCATCGGGACCATGGTCACAACACAGAGAATTGCAGAAACCTCCGCGATGAGATCGAGGAACTCATCCGTTGTGGGTGTTTAAAGAACTACATTTTGTGCAAGGAAAAAGGGCAGGGGAGCCGACAGGGAGATCGAAAGAAAGATGCCCTAGAAACCAGTAGGCAGAACGAACAACCACATCGCCCGCTACTAGAAGAAAGACTAATTCACGGGGTGATCAATATGATCACCGGGGGATCCATTGTAGCAGGGTGCACAGCAGCAGCAGAGAAGACTTTGGTCTGGAACTGGAGAACAAGACAGAGAACCCACCATAGTGACCTCGGATCAAAGAACCCATTTATTTTACCTTGGACGATGCTTGTGGGATTCAATATCCTCATGACGACGCCCTTGTCATAAAGTTGATTATCAACGACTTTGAGGTGAAGCGGATCTTTGTGGACTCAAGCAGTTCGACTGATATCCTCTTCAAAGGAACGTTTGACAAGTTATAACTGTAGCAGAGCGATTTGAAACCGACGAATACCCCACTGGTAGGATTCAGCGGAGAAGAAGTTAGGCTTATAGGTCGGTTCACAGCACCAGGGAAGGTGGGCACGTGACCGAACATTGTATAGTTTGAGCATACATTCTTGGTGGTCGCGACTCCGTCCCCCTATAACACAATTGTAGGTCGGCCCACCACACATGCTTTACACGTGATAGTATCGACATATTATTTAGAGATGAAGTTTCCGATAGATTTCGGAGTAGGGGTCACATGAGGCGATCAACTCAAATCCCTTAAGTGCTACGCGGCTGCCTTAAGGGAAAGGCAAAACTGGCGGAAGACTTCGAACTAGAGCAGCCAGCAGACTACACCAAGGAGCGAGCTACCCCGATGGAAGAGATAGTCCACGCACTGGTTTCCAAGACTGAGCTGACCAAGACTCTCCAGATCAGTGCCCTGATAAGCGAACCACTCCGAACATAGCTAGTAAGTTTCTTACTCAATAATTTAGATGTTTTCGCCTGGTCCACGACATAAATGCCCGGAATTAACCCTAGTGTGATAACTCATTAACTTAATGTGGACCCTTTAGTCAAGCTAGTTAGACAAAGAAAACGCAACCTCGCCCCGAAGCGGTGGACGGTAGTCGATGAGGAGGTCGGGAAGCTTCTGGCCGCAAACTTCGTCAAGGAGGTCCATTACCCAAATTGGGTCGCCAACCCCGTGCTTATGAAGAAATCCAATGGCAAGTGGCGCATGTGCGTCGACTACACTAACTTGAACAGAGCTTGCCCAAAGGATTGTGATGATGCGCGATCTGGTCAAGTCCTAGTCGCCGGTTATCTTGCCTCCGACAGAGCTGAAGTTGCCTGAAACAAGGAAGGAACTGGAGACTTCCGGGGAGGAACCCGGTTAGAACACTTCGAAGCTCAAGTTAGTGCTCTTGAGAAGGCAAGAGGAAACAATGGATTCCAAGACTAGAAAGCACAAAATATCACCTACCTTCTTCCCCATGAGATGGGGGCCTTTATAGTCACTTTGTATACTTACTTCTGAACCCCTGTCAGTTCGGGTATCATTACCTCTGCCAGATCGGGTCACTTCTTCTGCCAGATCGGGGGTCATTTTGGGTGTCATAACCTCCACTGTTCCTTGTCAGGGCCGTCCCTGCCACGTCTGAGATGGCGGTGGCAGGTGGCCGTTGGGGGGCGGCTGTCATGTGTCGGACCCCTAATCAGTCGGGTGCGCCGCCTCCGTGTACAGGCTTTCTGGGCATCAGGTACGGTTCAGTTAGGCAACTTGGTGCTGAAGTGGTGTGTGAAGTGAAGTCTTGAGTTCGGACAGAAGTATGGCACGAACTACCCTTGAGTGGGCAGTTCGGGTCTTTGCCTTTTGTGCTTTTTGTAAGGCTCAGGACCTTGAAGGGAGAGCTCGGGTTCCTCCTTGGGGAGCTCGGGGCTCTTCAGCTCGGAGCTCGGGTTGTAGGTTCCCCTTTGGGGGAGCTGAATTTTTGCTCGGAGCTCGGGTTGTGGGGCCCGCTGTCGTGCCGACCTGGCGTTTCTACCAGGTCACTCTCGGTTGCTTCCACGTGTCGTATGGCCAAGGGGTCGGGTCAAATCTTCCTCCATCAGATTGCTTCCCCTTGCCCAGAATAGACTGCCTGGTAGACGCGACCTCAGGGCATGAGTTGCTGAGTTTCATGAATGCTTACTCCTACTACAATCAAATTAGGATGGACACAGCCGACCAAGATAAAACTGCTTTTGTAACCGAACTCGAGTTGTACTGTTATAAAGTCATGCCCTTTGGTTTGAAAAACGCTAGAGCAATTTTCCGGCGACTTGTAAACAAAATTTTTGAACATTTGATTGGCAATAAAGTAGAATGCTATGTTGATGACATGGTTGTGAAGGCCCAATTTTTTAGATCTTTAATCAATGATTTAGATATTGTTTTTCAAATTTTACGAAAACACAATATGAAGTTAAACCCAAATAAGTGTGTCTTCGGGGTCACGTCGGGCAAGTTCCTCGGCTACATAGTGAACCAACGTGGCATCGAAGCTAACCCGAATAAAATCAAGGCTATTTTAGAAATGCGACCACCATAGAAAATCAAGGAGGTATAACAGTTGACTGGCCGGGTAGCTACCCTAAACTGGTTTTTGTCTAAATCGGCAAGCCGGTGCCCACCCCTTTTAAGGCAATTAAAAAGAATAAAACTTTCGAATGGACTGAAGAGTGCCAGCTCGTGTTTGACGACCTGAAAAGGTACCTAAGTATTGTCTCAGTTTTAACCTGACCAGAGGAAGGAGATGAGCTGAAGTTGTACCTCTCCTCAAGTGACGAGGTGGTCAACTCGGTACTAATTAGAGAAGTAGACTGGGTCCAACAACTAGTCTACTACGTAAGTAAAGTATTGCAGGACGCGGAAACCAGATATCCCAACATTGAGAAGCTGGCGTACGCGCTCGTAGTAGTAGCTCGGAAATTGTGCCCATACTTCCAAGCCCATACTATCGTCGTCCTTACCAATAGACCTCTGAGGCACATCCTACTTAAGCCCAAGGTATTAGGGAGATTGACGAAGTGGTTCATCGAGCTTAACG
Organism: Nelumbo nucifera; assembly: GCF_055504915.1. NCBI lineage: Eukaryota > Viridiplantae > Streptophyta > Magnoliopsida > Proteales > Nelumbonaceae > Nelumbo > Nelumbo nucifera. The sequence continues at coordinate 46,494,232 of NC_142650.1, read as the reverse complement.
AGTACAACATCCGGTTCGAGCCACGGCCAGCGATCAAAGCCCAAGCCTTGGCAAACTTTGTAGCAAAATGCACGTTCAACATAGCAGCCCCTGAACGGAATGAGCCCGCTAATGTGTCAGAGGCGTCAACCAACGCGACACCGGACCCGGTCAGATCAATGCCGACCTGGGACGGGGAGCCCTGGATCCTCCACGTAGACGGCTCGTCCAACCAACAAGGAAGTGGTGCAGGACTGATACTGTACGGCCCGAGCGCGGTGAAGCTGGAGTATGCACTCCGTTTCGGATTCAAGGCGTTGAACAATGAGGCGGGGTACGAAGCACTAATTGTCGGGTTAAACATAGAGAAAGAAATGGGAACAAATCATCTCATCATGTGCAGTGATTCTCAACTGGTGGTCAACCAAGTCAATGGTGACTACGAAGCATGCGACTCAACTATGGCGGCCTACTTAGTCAAAGTCAGGGGAATCCTACCAAGTTTCAGCTCTTGTTTCACCAGGCAAATACCGAGGTCCGAGAACGCTGAGTTCGACGCCTTGTCATGACTAGCAAGTACCAGTGACCACATCATGCGAACTATGTACATAGAGGACCTGCCTTGACCTAGCATTCTCGGGGGGGGGGGGGGGGGGGGGGGGGGGGGGGGGGGGGGGGGGGGGGGCAGAAGAGGTTGCTCCCATGTTGCAAGTGAATCTGAGCTGGGTTGACCCGATCGTTGATTATCTACTCCACGGGACCCTACCTGCAGAATGCAATGCAGCTCAGAGGGTAGAATGTCAATCAGCTTGGTACGTCCTTATAGACGGACGGCTGTATAGGAGATCCTTCACGCTCCCTACCTACGTTGCCTGTGACCGTCAGAAAATGAGTTCATCCAAAAAGCATTAAGGCTCGAGTGCACTCGCCCAAAAAGCATTAAGGCAGGGCTACTATTGGCCCACTATGAAGGCAGACACACTCGAGCTCGTCAAGAAATGCGACAGATGTCAAAGACATGCCAACATCCTCCATCAACATGCTACTGATTTGAAATATCTCCCTCAAGGTTTAAAATATCGTTATGCCCGATACGTCGGTAGGGGCGTATCAGGCATTTTGATACTTGTTTTTTTACTTTTTTTATTTTTTTTCAAAACTGGTTCAAGGGAGCCAGTCTAGGACCCCTCCATCCCTTGAACCGGTCAGACCCCCAATACACCCGTTGTAGGGGCATATCAGAAGGGTCCTGAAATGATACGTATCGGCCTGTATGGGCCGATACGTAACGATACTTTGAACATTGATCTCACTAGCCCGTGGCCCTTCGCACAGTGGGGAATCGACATCCTCAGTCCATTTCTGTCAGCAACCGGGTAGAGGAAGTTCTTGGTCGTGGTAGTGGACTACTTCACGAAGTGGGTGGAAGCGAACCATTGGTAAGCATTACAGTCCGAAATGTGCAAAATTTCTTTTGGAAAAGCATCGTATGCCATTTTGGATTACCCAAAGTCTTGATTTCGGATAACGGGAAGCAATTCGAGGACATCAAATTCCAGAACTGGTGCACCGAGATGGGGATCCAACAAAATTTCACTTTGGTAGCACATCCACAAGCGAACAGATAGGTCGAAGTGATGAACAAGGCTATCCTCCGCAGACTGAAATCTCGCTTTGCGCGAGCTAAAGGGTTGTGGGTGTATGAGCTGCCCATTGTCCTTTGGGCATACCGGACTACCGTCAAGATTGCGACCGGCGAGACACCCTTCAATCTTACATACAGGACGGCAGCCATGATCCCGGTAGAGATTGAAGTACCAACGTTGCGGCTTGAAACTTACAACAAAGAGGTGAACAACGACGAGCTTAGAACTAACTTGAACCTCATTGAGGAGGTACACGATCTGGCCCACATTCGAACTGCGACTTACTAGTAGCGAATAGCTCGGTTTTATAATGTCCGGATCAGGAAGCGAATATTCTGAGTCAGCGACCGGGTCCTCCATAAGGTAATGGTACCTGAGCCCGGCATGGGTAAGCTCAGTCCGAATTGGGAAGGTCCAAATCGGGTGAGACGGGTGTTTGGAGAAGGAACCTATGAGCTCGAAACCATGGAAGGAAAACAAGTACCTCGAACTTGGAACGTTGACAACCTAAGGAGATACTATCTGTGAAACCCCAACGCAAAAAAAAAGAAAGGACTAAGTCCACAGGATCACCGAGCTGATCCTAAAGACGACGAATTGGAGAGAGGACCTTAAGTCACTCCTAAAAGCCTAAGGGCTATGGTGCCGAGCTGACAAGAGACCTCGACATGATATAAGACCCAATCGCCTCTCCGGCATGGACAGAGAAGTCTGATAACTCTGCATTTTAATGCCTGAAGAGCATCAATTCAGGGGTATTTTCGGCCTTAGAGTAGTCAAATTGTGTCATTTTCCCAGTTAATTTCAATGTTGTGACCTCTGAGGGTCTCTGTGCAAATTCTATGCAAAACTGGGAAGTTTTCATGGCTGAAATGCAGTTTTTGGGAAGCTGGTGTGAAGTCCAGCTAAGAGAGGGGGTGTTTTTGTGAAAAACCGAGAGTAGGAGGGCGCCTCCTATCTGCTAAACCCAGTTTGGCGGTCCTTCTACTGTATTAGCATGCTCCCCATGCCTTAGCAAACCCTAGGGCACTTTTAACCCATTCTTTTCACTCTTAGCAAACCCTAGCCGCCCCTAGGTGTTGAATCTCCACCCTCCACCTCTTTTAATCTCAACCACTCATTCTAGGGTACCATTTTTGCAACTTTTAAACCCTAGGGCGCCACCTAACTACTAATCCTCACCATTCAGCCCCTCACCACTAGATCTCAATCCTCCACTCCATCTTATATCTCAGCCATCCACTCTAGGGTGCCACCCACCTCTTTTAATTTCCACCTTTCAACCCTAGGTGCGTCAATCTCCTCCATTCATTTATGGGCGCCCAAATCTCAGCCCTACATAATATTGGGCACCCTCTTCTTTTCTTCTCAGCCTTAGGATCAACCTAGAACCATCTTAACCCTCCATTAGAAACCCTAGGGCGCCCATATTTTTGCTAAAACCCAGTTGTCACCCACTTCTTTCTCTCTAATCCCAATTGTATCCACCATTCTCTATAAAAAGGACCCAAGAGCTCCTGAGAAAGGGTTGGATTTTGCCCCCAGGTAAGACGGAAGGCTGATATTGAGAAGTTAAAGGGTAGAGGAAGAGGAGGACGCCTAGGCAAGAGGAGGGGTTCCTGATTGTAGTTCACCAACACCACTACTACCACCATTGGAATCGAATCCCAACCACTTTTACTTTATTTTAGTTTCAATTTCTTTTCTTTCAATTCCACTTTCGTTATTTACTTTCTGCAATTTATTTTCATTCCGTTTGATTTTCATATTGTTTTCTGCAGATCTGCAATTCGGCCATATAAGACGGAAGGCCTAGCTCAAGAAGTTAGAGGGTCAAAGGAGAGATCCGGAGACTACTACCTCTGATCGGATTACAGATTTTTATTTCGTTTCTTTTGTTTATTTATTTCTGTATTTATTTATGTTTCTACACTTCTAACTTTTAGTACTGTTCAAATTCTATATTTTCTCAGTTTAATTAATTAATTTTTATATTTTTGCACTTCTCTCTTGTGTTCTCTTGTCCGGATTTGAGTGTATATTAATTTTTCCCTCGCTTCCCTATGGATATGACCCATTCTCACCCATTTACTATGTTAGTATTTGTTTGAGAGTCAGAAAATTTAATAAATGTTTAAACTGGTATTCCGAAGTGGTTAACGACACGCTTCAGGACACACCAAGTTTTTGGTGTCGTTTTCGGGGAAGTAACGGAGAAAAAATTTTATTTGCTTTGTCTAGATCTGTTTCATTATTTTTTTATTTTTGTTTGATTACTTGATCTATAATCTTATTTTTATTCTTGTTTCTCTTTGATTTTGCAGGACGAAATAGCGAAAGGTGGGGTATCGGAGCATTGCAGTACTGCAGGAGAGAAAAGAGGAGAAGATTAATTAAATTGTGTTTCTAGATCTGATTTAATGTTTTTTTAGTATTATTTTTTCTTTCGTTTTGTTTCTAGATCTATTTTTTTCTTTATTTAATTTCTTGTTTGAATTGTTGTTTTAGTAGGTTTGTTTTTCTTATTTTCAAAAAAATTCGTTTATTTTATTTTATTTTTTATTGCCACATAACCATTTTTTTATTTTATTTTCGGTTTCACCTTTTGAGTAGCTATTTTTTCTCTCTTGTTAGAATTTATTTTTGGTAGTTGTTAATTCTTTTTAGCACAATTAATTTTTTATTCTCTGTTTGCAATAATTATTTGTTGCTTTATTTAATGTCCTTTCTTTTAGTTATTTAATTGAATAATTAATTGTTAACTAGGAAATTGTTTAAAATTTAAAATTTGAGTTTAAATTTTGAATTTGAATTTGAATTTGAATTTGAATTTTAATTCGAATTTGAATTTGAATTTGAAATTGAATTTCAAATTTTGAAATTTAAATTTCGAATTTCGAGTTTCAAAAAAAATAATAAATAAATAAAAAATTTTGAAAAAATAAAATAGTTTTTTGCATTCCAACATTTAGGTTTTCATATTCTAGAGCATGCATCATATAGGTTTATTTAATTGCTGAAATTATTTTGTTAGTTGTGGATGTGGTAGGTTTCTTTTTATTTTAATTGCTTCTTGTCCTTAGTTGATTTTATTCTTTTATGTTATATTGCTGAATTGCATTTTAGAAATAATTGTTCATGCATTGTAATTAGTTGCATTTGCTTTGTTTATTTTGTTTCTTTTTCATTCATCCATTTAAGGGCAATACAACTTAAATAAGATAAGGTGGGGATTTCATCACCCTTCCTTGGCCCAAAAATGACCACCCTTCACGTGTGGTTTACCCTAACCCTAACTTAAAATTTGGATAGCAAGATCCTTTAGGGAAGCCTCACATTTGGTTTAAAGGTGTGTTGAATTTTAGGAAAGCTTGTAATTACTTTCCATAACCGGCGGTTGGTGTCTAAGGAGAGAGGTTAAATGGCTACGCCAAAGCGGGTTTTGTGGTTACTTAATTAGGTCCTTGCGAGAGCAAGGGGAGCCTCCCACATCCCCACCTCGTACTTGGCTAACCAAAGGAAGTGGTGTAATTCCAAGTGAACCTAAAAGTATTCACATTGGTTGAACCACTAGTTTAGGAAACCCTAGGTCAGCCCCTAGGTCGTGTGGTTGATTTGCTTGCATTTTTTTTTAATTTAAAAATTCAAATTTGAATGTAAATTTTAGGGATTTAAATTTCAAAATCTGAGTTGTATGTTGGGAAGGAGATCTCTAAGGAGAGAAACTGTAGAACCCATACCTGAAATAGAGAGATACCTCCATCACCAACACTGCAACCAAATGGTCGGAATCAATGATGCCCAACCCAGAAAGTTGAAGGAATACTTCACTCCAACCTAATACAACCCTTCATCCTGCATTCAGTTACCAGATACTCAGGCCTTACAGTATGAGATTAAGTCAAGCACAATCCAGATGCTTCCATCTTTCTATGGGAACCCGAGTGAGGACCCATACAAGCACATAGACGAGTTTCTAGAAATCTGTTCCACTGTAACGATCCAGAACTTCAATGATAATGCCCTTAGATTGATTCTTTTCCCCTTCTCCTTGAAAGATAAAGCCAAGCACTGGTTAGGGACTATAGGGAGACCCATTAGAACTTGGGTAGAAATGCAACAAGAATTCCTTAGAAAGTTCTATCCTATAAGCTGAACCAATACCATGAGAAGAGCCATCACTGGATTCACCCAAACACCGGGTGAACAAATTCATGAGGCTTTGGGAGGATGAAGGAGCTAATGAGAAAATGCCCACACCATGGCTTGTCCCAATGGCAAATTGTCATGGTCTTCAACGAAGGTCTGATAGATAATACAGGCAAATGGTAGATGCATCCTGTGGGGGGACATTTATGAGCAAGAGCGAGGGTGAAGTATATGCTCTTTTCGAGACCTTGAGTGAGAAGTGTGTTCCATTTGTGCCAGCCCAGCCCACTAGGTTGATGACTGTCCTACAGCGGCCTAATTCCCACCCTTTATCCAAGAACAAGTTCAGGCAGCCCAGAGTTTCTCAAGGCCCAACAATGATCCATATTCCAATACTTACAACCCTAGGTGGAGAAATCACCCTAACTTTTCTTGGAGGACACATCAACACAATCTACAATCCCAGCAATATCAACATCTGTCCAACTCCATGGCCCAACAGTTTTAGAGGCCATCAGTACAAAGTCAGTTCCAACAAGTGTACCCTAGGAATCAATTGGCCCAATCGTATCAGGATTACCCACAACCTCCATAATCCCGTTCAGTAGATGATCAATTCATGCAGTTTTAGCAGCTGATCCTAAATCTGCATGCTCTCGAAGAGCTCATCGACGGGGATGTCAGCCATGGCAGCTACAAAAGGCAGTGAACAGAGTAAGTACATGATCAATATGAAGCAAGACAAGGAAATAAGTATAGTAGTTGTGATTGCGACCTATCAAGAGAACTTAACCCAACTTGTACGAGCTTCTCCTTGGTCACGAAGTTCTCAAACTTCAGTCCGAGCTTCGCCCAAGATCGGACCTCATCCCGTGTCTTTGGGTCCAATCTGACGTCGGGGTCCTGGATGGCAGCCCTCTAGTGAGTTGGGAACGGCCACCCCTCGGTGTTATGGACTACGAAATAACGTCTCTTCCAGGTCGGGACTTTGTTTGGGAGCTCGTGCAACAACTTGTACCCGAGGTGATGAGACATGTAATAGCTTCACTTGTGCTTGGGTAGAACATAGACTGAGTTTTTTTTATTGAGAGGATCGAAGAAAAAGTGTCGATGTCTAGAGGTTGGTTATAATCGTGGAAAAGGGAGATGGTACCTACGATGTTGCAAATGGAGTTCGGATATAGCTGGTCTATGGCGATATCAAAAAATTTTACGAGCTCAACTATAAAAGGGTGGAGGGAAAGAGACAGCCCGACTACGAGTTAATTGTCGAAGACCACGATCTCGTCATGACCGTCATCCCAAGGAAAATTGCCTAAGGGAATACTGTACACTAAGTTATTAGGGAGCCTGTACTGAGCTACTAAAGACAAGAGCTTATCCGCTATCATTGTAGACGGACCGAAGCTGTCCGGCAAGTGACCTCGGTGCGAGGTGGATGCCGACTTGCCAGAGGCCTCACACTCTTGCCGAGGTGAGTCCGCCTCGGATGGGCTAAAGTCCACATCCTGTGCCGAAGTGCCCACCTCCGCAGGATGAGGCTCCGTGGTCTATGCTGAGGTGCCCACCTCGTCCCTAGTGGACTCACGACTCCCATCTAAAAGGCTATCTAAGCTAAGACTAGACATGCTAAAGGAATGGACAACAGAGTCGAAAACAAAGGAAGACAAACTCACCAAAGAAGACCGAAGAAAGCAAGACAACCTCGGGCACCGGCCCTTCGGAGACCGAGCTAGGAGACTTGAACGCGACCTCAAGGAGTTCAGACTCGTGGTTTGTGGCGAAGAAAATGGGCCCTTCGGCCCCTATTTATGGCCATTATATCTGGGGATCAACAGTTGAGGTCTACGCAATCCAACGGCTCCTAGAAAAACCGGTTACATGCTACTCGAGGTTGAAATCAGTTGAGCGCGCGTGTACTTGATACGCAATCTGGGTCATTTCCTGGTCGAGCCAAACGATAGAATTGGTCCAACCGAAGGTCCGCCCTCCGTACCACCTAAACATCGTGCCAAATCCACCTGGGCTCATCATGAACTCCTCGTGCCGAGTCAGGACCCCTGGCACGAGGAGTGGAGGCAATTGATGAGGGGTAATTTGGCACGACCTAATAAGTAAAGAGTCACGTGGATGCAATCTGCCAACAGGATGACAACTTGGTAAGGGGAGCCTAGTCAGTAGTTTTGGGAGCCCGGGTGTTCGGGCACCTCGGTACAAAGCCACCTCGGCATAGAGTCACCTTGGTACAGAGTCATCTCGGCACCTAAGCCAGTTCGAGGCCCAGGAACCGAAGTGACACGTAATCGACTCTAGAAGCTTCTCAACGGACTCCGAACATCCCGGGATCACGCTGCATAATGGCAGGTCTTATCCTCTTCCCTGCCCAGATCGGGCAGTAACGATAGACTTCATTGATTGGTACGTTACTCCCCGTCTAAAGCAGAAACGGATCTCATCTACTCAAGCCGAGGATGTCAGAATCGTTTCGTGAGACCTACAGCACCTCGACTATATAAGGGCATCAACCCCTCCAGGGCTTAGGTACATGCAATTATTCACACACAAGCTCTCTAGCATTCAAAGTCTCAATTCGCAACCACAACAAAGATACTAACTTAAGCATCGGAGCGACCTCACTAGGTCATCCACCCCGGTCTCTTTGATCTCTGTTTTGCAGCTAGGTCCAACTCGCTACGCGAACAACATCCAGGCATCCTTCCAGCTAGGAGCTTTCAGATCGCGCATCATCAGCATATAAGAGCAACTTCTGGGGTTTAATATCAATAAAAGTAATATTTTTAAAAAATTTCAAAAATAGGTTAACTTTTTAAAATTAATATCAATAAAGGGAAAACACTGTTCATCATCTTCTTCTTGCCATTTGTTCACTAGCACCGCCGCTCGCCACCGCCGTCCGCCGCTGCCCGCCGCCACCTCCACCCATCTTCACCTCTGCTTCCGACAACATTGTCGGAGGTGGCGGTTGCGGTGACGCTAGTGGTCATTCCTCCGCCCAACGCCGCCGCCACCTCCGACAACATTGTCGGAGGCAGAGGCGGAGGTGGGTGGAGGTGGCGATGGCGGCGCTGGTGGTCATTTCTCTGCTCAATGCCACCTCCTCCGCCCACCTCCACCTCTGCCTCTGGCAACGTTGCTGGAGGTGGATGGAGACAAAGGTGGCGGCAGCGGCACTGGACAGAGGAATGACCACCAATGTTGTCGCCGCCACCTCTGCTTTCGTTGTCGGAAAAGGTGGCAGAGATGGACGGCGGCGCTGATGAACAAATGCGAGAAGAATATGATGAACATTATTTTTGCCATTTATTTATATTATTTTTAAAAAATTAACCTATTTTTGAATTTTTTTTAAATATTACTTTTATTGATATTAAACCCCAAAAGTTGCCCTTATATGCTATTACCCCTTGATTAATTGCCTAATTTTTATATTGGTTAATCAAAAATGAACGAATACCATCGATTTTTTTAAAATATCAAATCGACCGATTCCGTTAACCAAATTTTTATTTGTTTTCAGTCGGTTTTTCGGGTTTTATTTGAACATGGGTCAACCAGCGTGATGTATATTGTTTTGTGCATCTTAGACTCACAACCACGGAAGCGTGACACATGTCGACTTGCAGAAGGTGCACGTCACTATTCCAGAATGGCAAGATTTGCATGAAAAAACAAGTGCGATGGAGGGAGACTGTTAGGCGGTTTCAGGTTCAGGTACGGCCAACTGATCCTCTTACAATTATTTCCGTCAAAGAAAAGATGCGTCATAATTCATAAATTTGCTCTTGGTCTTGGAGGAGTTCGGCTTCAGTCCAGCAACAGACATATGAATCATCCGAAGCGCTAGAAGAAAACTAGTAGAAAGTTGTAAACTTTAACCCAGATTTTGATCGCCCATCACACAAACAAAAATCCAGATTAAATGATGCCCTCCATCCTCCAGGAACCAAAGGAAAACAGAAAAAATACACACAACCACCACAGGATTAACATGCTGGGGGGTAACCTCAGCCGATGGGGTACAACCTCTGCTTGATAGCTCCATATACCAAACCAAAACTAAAGAATCTAAACCAAAGCGATTTTCATGGTTTCTCTGTAAATAGTCTTTATAACTAGTCTTCCGCAGCGTTGCAGCTGGCAACTCATTCCTCACTCTTCACTCAGACGGCAGTAGACGAAGACAGATGGCGGTTCTTGTGGATACCCAGGATCTATTACTCCGCCATGTCCGTTCTTGTGGACGTCACTTGTCGTCCTAACATTACCATCAACCGCACTCTCCTCAACTTCTTTGATATCAAGATTTCTCCCAACAAAAAATATGGTCTGACGAGCGTTGATATAACAGTCGATCCCGCCCGAGACCTTTGGTTCTGCCTCTGCACTCCGACGGAACCCGCGGCCGACGTTAAACTGCCGACCATACTCTTCTTTCACGGTGGAGGATTTGCAAGACTCCGCCCTGATTCATTCCTATACGATTCCGTCTGCCACCGGTTCGCACGGGAGATCCCCGCCGTGGTTGTCTACATCAACTACCGCCTAACTCCGAAAAACCGCTTTCCGTCACAGTACGATGACGGGTTCGACGTGCTTTAAGTTCCTCGAAGGCAGAGATATCTCGTCTGCCAGGAGAGGAGAGGAGAGGAGAGGAGCAAAACGCTCGTTTTGCTTAACTTAAACTAACAGCGAGTCTCACTAACGGGGTGAAGCATACTGGCATGCTTCAGCCCTTCACACGATTCGGAGGACGCGTGGACTAAAGGTGCCTCCGAATGCGCGAACGGTGCCTGGACTGAAGCGTTACATGAAAGCCGGGGAGCCACTAACGGCCAAATAGTCGGCTACTCCGTTCGGTGGTAAGTTGGAGAGGCGTCGCTGTCCTGTCCACACTTCACGGTTGGTGATGACGACGTGGAGGCTACTGTCCCTTCTTTACACTCCAGTCAATTTTACCCTTAAAACCTCTCCTATTTCTGATATTTACAGTCCTGGATCCCTCCTTTGTTCTCAGATAATTAACCTAAAGCCTCTACTCTCTTACTATTCTCCCCCCCCAACTCCCAAGTTCTAATTATTATCATTCAGCTAAAGTTTCTTCAGTACGTTGGAGTTGATTGTGAGAAATCTAATCTAATCATTTTCAGCATGGTATTGTGAGAAAGGAGAGACCGCACCATGTCTCTCCTTTCCTAACCCTTTTAAGACAAAATGAGAATTAGCCCCCGAGAATGTATTGATGATATTTCCGATTATTGAAATCAAAATCATTGTGGGGACTAGTTTCAAGAGAACAAACAAAAAGAAAAATGTGAAAGACAGGTCTAATGCAGATTTATAAACATTTAAAATGTCAAAACTCCTATTTTATGTACTAATACCCGCCCTTGAATTGACATCAATTTCGAACCGGCACCTATCCTAACTGTACTTTTTGAGCCTAAAAATTCTAATCCTGGGCTGAACTGTCATTCTTCCAAAATGTTTGTATCGGCGAATACCACCTACCTGTTCAATTAGTATTATGCATTGAGAGGAGTTGCAATCACCAGTAAAAATATATATACAGGTAAGGTTTATATACACTGACTAGTCACTACTTTTAACCGAAAAGCTAATGGCACATGTTACATCTCAACGTGTGGCCGGATGAGCATGACTAACAATGTATTGTGATCAAGATCCGAACTCCCTTGCATGATCAAAGGCTTTTTTTTTATTAACCCTCATTCAACCAATTTTGAGCCATCCATGCATAGATCAGACCTCGTCTCATGGCGAGGGCGGCAATCAAAGAAAGTTACAAATAAGGGGATGGTCTGATAATGGGGTCACTTAAAGCATTCACCTTGTTAACCCTATATTATATTTCTACTTCTCTGCAGAGGTAAATCAAAGAAATAGACAACAGAGAGGCTAAAAGATAACGATAAGAAGATAAACTTTGACAGTTATCCCATGTGCGTAGTCTTCGCTATCATTTAATTGATCGGATAACCTATTGGTTGTTGTACTTTATTATTTGAATTTCAAAATGTAATTCTACATATTTTATCCCTTTGCCCAAGAAAAATCACAAACACCTGGTGATGGAACTGAAATGCAGGTTTGGTACTCCCCACGCTTAACAGAGAAAGACACCAGCTAGCTGACTACTTGGAAAACCGAGGTCTTAAAGCTTATAATTTTCAATATATTCATCTCTATAATGCCTGTGGCCGCGCTACCACCTCATTTTGTCTATCCCTCCTCTCTGTTAACCAAAGGAGCCAGCTTCTCTACATCCACCCCTCCCCTGCACCTAATCCATTCACAAAAAAGAACAATTAATTAATATTTCTTTAGCTATAAGAATCTGTTCTGTAAGTGCATCGCATGTAGTGTGCCGATTTATGAACTGCTTTTAAGACCCAACAAACAAGCTAGGATTAATTTAACTGATAGTCATAGTCTAACTCCCCATACAGCCATACTGAATAATCGAGTACTAAACATCATATGCTCTTTTGGTGCAATTTTATCCCATATATCTTCTCCTCCTCAGAAGTGAAAACTATGCTTTCAACGTTTTTCAACAAACATCTTCTACACAAGAAGAACTGAAGTGGTAGTAAGCTTTGACCATGGTTGCTGAGGCTCAGTTTGGAAGGAGTACAAATACAACTATCTATCTATCTATACACAAACAAAGTGATTATCCAGTTAAGCTAGCTAGCAACAACTCAAGAACTGTGTGCTAAAATAAACTAAAAAAATAATAAAGAACTACCTAACTAGAAAACCAGATGTATGAAATTACAACATCAATTACTACGTGTACAGTAAGTAATCTGGAACAGAGAAAATTCTACTAATCAAGATGACAACAGAACAGGAGATAAGAAAGCTACCTCCCTGGAGCCAACTAAGAAACCTTTCATCAATTCCTATTCTCTAACCCCGTCTTCGACAATTCATCACAGTGACACCCCCAAAACAGTGGCCTTTAATGCCTTAACCTTTGTGCTTTGAACTCAATATCTCACCAAAGGCAAATCTCATAAGCTCTTAATTAATTTTCTACTACCTTACCCATGGTCAGTGTTACCGCAGCCGATAACTAGTTTATGTATGACCAGCGTTTGTGTGTTTCAATTTTCATAGAAAGATTAATATGAAATTATATTAAAGCTAAGTACTCGGTTGGAAACACACCAGGAGAGCGACAGATGTTCATATATGCAAGCGAGAAAGAAAAACAAAATATCCAAAAGATGTAAAGAAAAAAAAAATCAAAACATCAAATACAAACGATAAATCCAGAAATCTGACAATTATTACACATAAGAAGGTTCATGGTGATCGCTGTAACTCTCTGAGTAATATGATGGCAACAAGATCCTTTGCCTCTTGCTTGAACGGCCATTCATCGACACCATCGATGTAGAAGCAATTCTATTCAAAACCACCTTAAGAGACTGTTTGAGGGAGCTTAAGCACACACCCTCTTGACAATCTTTGGTGCAAAGGACCATAACATTTATAATCCTTCCACCCATAGTAGCCATTTCTGCTCTTACTGTTGTTAACCTCAACCCTTTGAGGGCTTGAATGAGATCCGTGAAAAGTTCTGGGCGGTCATCGCAACTAAGAGAAGCCTTGATGAAAAAACCATTTTTGCTGTTGTTGTTGTCGTCGTCGTTGGTGGCGGTGGTGGTGGTGGCAGTGGTAGTGGGTTCTACACTTCGATCGCAATCGACAATGACTTCATCAACGTCTTTGGGAATTGTGAAAACTTGGCTGATCTCAACTGCTTTTCTCTTTAGATCCTTCACATGATCAATTACACTGGCTAATAGAGCAGCTTTATCCATCTGCACTAAAAAGAAGCATCGATGTATCATGTGTATATCAGTTTGCAGAGGTTGCATGCTTTTACAGAAGGTAAGCACTAAGGCTGATACGCCTGTCGACCTTCTAATACGGGCATGTGCGCGTGCGGCTTTGTCGGAGGTTGGAGCATCTCAACCATCAATCATCAGAAATTTTTATCCAATAGTCATATCCAGTCGGGTATAATTTATAAGCGAGTTAAAGATGCTATTTGATCGAACCGAGTTAACCCCATTAACTCATTCAAAAGCTAAATGCTAAATGAACAACTTTCTATATATCCTGACTTTATTGGGTGACTTTAATAGTAAGCTTTTATTTTCCAGACCCAATCCGAGTAAGTTAACTCAGAACCTTATTTCATTCATGGAATAGGAACCCCAGGACGATCACCTATACTTCTTAACAAATTGACACAAAGTGGTCCTGAGTTCACTTGTTCAGCTATGAACGACTGAGTCACCAAAATTTGAATCTTGGAGAGAAAAAGAATTGCTGTTTACCTTATCAGACCGTGGAATAAGTTTCCTGAGAGTGGTAAGGTGTGAGTTGATCCTCTCTCGACGGCGTTTCTCTGCTTGGCTGTGGCTCTTAGAAGCAGCGGTAGCTCTATCTTGTGCAATCTCCTCCATGAACAAAGACGACGGAGGAAGCCCATGAACCGGGAAAGAAGCAGAGTCGTGAGGAGGCATGAGAGGCGACGGAGGCGGCCATCGAAGGAGAAAGGGTCCAACATTAAGTGCATGGTATTGAAGCAAACATGCCTCTTCAGGCAAGGCAGGAAGATAGCACCTCTCCATGAACACAGCTACACTTGAAACCCTAAAATCAAACTTAAAATGTCCCTACTTTGCTAAAGCATCCGATGCTACAAGTCACATAGCAGTACTAGGGAGCACTGGAGCAGGGAGTCCCCCAATCCCAGTACAGATGCAAAATTATGGTGGTTTAATTTTTCATTTATTGATGGTATGAGTGTGATTGTTGACTGATGGCTAGTGAAGTTTTATTGGTCAAATGAAAATTTGAACTTGGCCTTATCCACCCGTCACCTCAACTGCTTTCTGCTGCCACCCTTTTTCTGTCAAAGATGAACCTAAATCACTTGGATAATTTACCAAACCCACCCCATATGGCCAGAATTTAGAGAGAGAAGGTGCTCTCTCTCTCTCTCCCCCCCCCCTCCTAGAGGTGACGAGGAAGGATGCTGCTTTTCCTTCCTTGCAATATCTGATCGAAGCAGAGAATCAATTGATATGGATGGTTGGAAAATGGGATCATCCAATCGTGTATGACTGATCACCTATAAAAATTTCTTGGCGAGTAGGCCTTCCAATCTCCTTCAGCATCTACCACTTGAGGACCGCAGGTTTAAGAAAAGCAACCTAAAGATAACGTGTAAGGCAAAACACAAATACCACTGACAGAGTCTGTTTCTGAACAGCAGGGTTCCATTTTTAACGGTGCCATAGCTAAGGGCCTAAGGCATCGCTGCACCCAAATAGTTAGAGATTACAGTAGCTACAACCCTCTGCAACAAACGCAGCTGCTAAGCTACTTCCCAGACCCCGAAAAGGCCGAAACCACAGCCTATAGGAATAAAAATTCTAAATCCCATGGATCGCAAGATGGGATGATGAAGACCTCGTCCTTTTTAACTTTATGTACTCAACATTCAATAATTCGCTTCCCCATAAAAGATCAATAATTCATTTATATTTTATCTAAACGGGTCTAATCAACCAATTCTTCTACAAATTTGGTTTGGTGGTTTGGGTTTGTTGTCCACATTCATTTACTCTCTGTGGCTAGACAGAGACTCCAACACAACAAACAAAGAGGGGTCTCGATAAATCAGCAATTAACCACCAATGTAGGTCCCAAGTCCTCATCATTATAATTCAACATGCAGAGAGGACTTGAACAATTGATGCGACCTTTGATCAACCACTTAGTTTGGATATTTATCTCTTTGTATTTTGTGATCGTGTATGTTCTGATACAAGTGTGTTCCTCAGTTCCTCTTTCCTTCCCCTTGCTTCATGGCGATCTTTCGATCTACCATTTTTTGGGCCCCACCCAAATCAGCCTTAAAAGATGTGAAACCACTACCATCAGACATCAGTGGCATCCAATGTAACATCGCGTTTTAGTCCTTTCATCTTACCATCACTCACTCAATTGGCCATTATGGCTACATGACAAGCTTAAATTTAAGCAAGAGCTGTCCTTTCAATCATAAACGCTGTTTAATTGGCGTTTGTGAGGAAAGCAGATTGTGGCCGGGGTTGTTACAACAAATCAAAACCTAGAATAACTAATATTTAATTTCATGTGATTATATATATCTGTAGTGTAGTGAGCGATGAAAAATCAATTTGAACCAGAAACGCTCCTCAGTCGAAAATCCTAAATCAATTACAGGCCATTCTTTTTCACTGTTCAATCGCAATGGTAAACCTTACAGGCTCCTAAAGCCATGGGAGGCTCATTTGACTTGTTAGGTAACGAGGCAGTAGAGACGCGACAAGCATGGAATAGTGTGCAGTAAGGAATTCATCCTAGATCAAAATCGTATAAAAAAAAAGAGCCAAGCATGCAAAACACAAGGGTTTTATTAAAAATATCAAATTAATTCTGGAGATAATATTCTCCTTTTACAAAGCAATAAAAAATAGAAACCTCAAACATAGGATACAGACGTATCTACAGAACCTTCTTTAATGGGTTAATTGCCTCGAGGTCTTTTTCTGCATATTATAATCCCTCAGTACAAATTCGACAGTCCATGTTGTAGACACCCCAAGCCACACATGTGATTATCCTATCTCTGTGATTATCCTATCTCTAAAGGGAATAAAAAAAATATACGAAGTGCTCACTTATAGATCAATAGGAAGGCTTCATCTCCAATTTTCAGGTAAACAGGACGACCTAGCCTTCGTGCAGTTGTCCAAATTTCAAAAAGCTCAGAAGTCCGAATACATTCATTAATTTTTTTTTCCTAACATTGAGTCTACGACACCAGAGTCAGCAGTATATAATCTTATAAACTACCCAACCACTTCATTTGAAATTTTAGATCAGATTTTAAGTTATCTACAGGACATGATATCAGAACTAATATAATGTTCTCAAGCACCAGGATACGAGCAAGGTTCGACACATATCAACTTGTATTGGCCAATACGTATGATTCCAGGACCCCTCCGGTATGCCCCTACAGTGGGTGTATTAGGGGTCTGCCCGGTTCTGGGGGTGGAGGAGCCCTAAACTGGCCCCCCTGAACCAGTTGCAAAAAATAAAAAATAAAAAAAGGCACAAAATGCAGTACTGATTAGCCCGATAAGCCCCTACCGACGTATTGGACATATCGATATTTTGAACCTTAGATACAAGTTAAAATAATTCAATCATAAAACTGCACTCTGTATTTGTGGTCACTTAACCTCCGACTGTTGCAAAAATTAGCATTGCAGCCATTTCTGCAGAAATTCCAGCTCAAAGGCTCAAACCTTCATTTGTGAACCAAACAAAGGGATCCATTCCGTAGATATTACTTGAATAAATGCTATTGAATTTGTTTGCATCTGAACCCTTTACGGACATGTAAAAACAATAGACTGTAACACATTAGCTACATCAAAAGGAACTATTCCTTTAGGTGCTTTTCAGTATTTCTATTTCCATATACTAAAAGAACTTACTTTCCATATAGAAGATCCCAATATAGACAAACGATGTATTTGTCTTTACTTTTCTTTTCTTACAAGTATTCAAAGGGGTGATCCATTAAAAAATGTATTCAAAGGAGTGCTATAAGGAATTGCGGATACAAAACTCGATGGCAAGCATATTGACAAAATGTATATTCAGGCCCTATGAGTCAAGAGATGCCAGACAGATTTAAACCTCCTAAGCTGATGAAAACCATTTATTCTGAAAAGCCCAAGTCTGTTTACGGTTCGTGATGCAAACAGCAGTTTGGAATCAGAGAAGTAATCTTTCAGCTGTAATGATTCTGGATGGCAGTGTTTCTTGGGGCTTTGTGTTCGTTTCTTTTGATAAGTCAGGATGGAACTCTGACAGGGTACGCCATGGAATGGGTCTTTCTATACAAGCTAGTTATGGTAAATCAAACCAACTTCCAGAAAGTTCAGTATATTTGAGATACTGAACTTGGAACATGGTTCAGTTATTTAAGTTATCATACATTCTTCTTTTTCTACAGACTAGGCAATCCCAGATGTTAATTTTTCCTCCAAAGTCAAAATCATAGTTTTCTTGTTGTAGCTCTTTGTATCCATACCTAACAGTGCATCTAAATATGCTGTACTCATTTGGGCCCACTCTTTCTATGAGAAACTGTTCCCCTTCATTGATATAGGGAAATCAAACAGATTGCCACACTCAAAACTAGTACATGATGGAAAGTGGGCAGGTTTGTCAGAAAGTGTCCAAAAATAGCTGGTATCCTTGTTGCCAAATAGGTGTAAACAAGTCAATTCCCAGGACTCTAGACCATGCTAAGTATAGGGCCTAAAGCCACTAGCCTCTTCATTGACCCTGTTCTCCTTGTCAGATTTATGTTTCTTCAATGTGTCATACATAATTCTATCTGCAGTAAGTTGTCACAAACAAAAGAGTAATGACTGCGATCACTACAAAACTAGAGAAACAAGCAAAGCTTCAACTAGAGAAAACGAACTAGTGTGAAAAAAAAAATGCATATCCTATTAACACTGCTCAAATTTGTACCATAAGAATGGCCAATAATGTTGATGTCCCTTAATCCGATTATGCCAGAAAAACTGAGGCATAATACAACCCAGTTAACCTCTGTAATGTAAATTTGACATTGTACTACAAGTATGAACTATCTTCATACAGGGAGGTGATCCATTGCACAGAAATGGCTTATCATAAACAATGTAGGTGATATAACAGCTGGACTTCCGATCCAAGCTACAAAAGTAGACACTGTGGAGACTGGTTAGAAAACAGCCTCTCTAAATGAGAAAAAAATAATTAAAAAATAGGATAAATTACTTGTACCTCCCCCGCAATTTCAGTCAAATATTGGCATCCCCTTGAATTCACTTATCAACTTACCCCTATTTGAGGGTTGAGTTGCTTATTCCACTCTTCCACTAACATGTGGTTTAGTCTTAGTGATAGGAAGTGTTCACCTGACAATAAACAATTAAAACTTCCCAAAGATCATTTTATCCTTTTTACACTTTGCATATATTATGTGGACAAAAATGCCTTCATCTATACTTCTTAGAGGGACATTTTTTTTACTATAATGTTAGGTGCCATGGGAATGAAAGTTAAAAACAAGTTTATAAAAAATAAAACAAAAACAAAAATATAAGTAAAGCTGTATTTGCTGTTTACAAATGAAATATTTTTATCAACTTCAAAATACATATTACAAAGACAAAACTAATGTTTTATCATTATCAGTGTTTTAGTAAAATATCTTTTTCTGTTTAGTTCTGTCTCTTCTGTTAGAAACCCCTTGCAATTTGGTGGTAATATTACATAAAGTTATGTCATCCTAAAATTACATAAAATATCTTGACCATGTTGTAATTTTTTAATCTTTATACTTTTAGGTGTAGGGGGTATTTTAGTCATTTTACTTAAAGTTATATGTCACCCTAACATTACATCCAGACAAGTATTCCCAATGCTTTAAAACCTTTAATTCTTTTTCTTTTTTAATTGGAGAAAGAAAAAAAAGGCAGATTGGGGTGGTGATTATTCAAATCATCCAGGGGCCCAAAGGTTTGCCAGTTGCTACCAGTGTATTCTGACATCCTTAACTACAATTTGGATGGGTCCTCGTTCCTAATTTCCTTCCCATCCTGCTTCTTCAAACTTCAAAGCTAAAAAAGAATTCCCCACACTTTAAAACTTTTTTTATTATTTAATTGGAGAGAAAGGAACAGACTGGTTGGAGAGGTGATTATTCAAATCACCCAGGGGCCAAAGGCTTGCAAGTATCCATTAGTGTATTCTGACAAACTTCTCTACAATTTGGAGGAGTTCATAGTCCTATTTCCTTCCTATCATGCTTCTATGAGCTTCAAGGTTAAGAGTGGTGATGGGCTCACTTATCTCTATTTCATAAGGTGATTTTATTCACAACAAACACATTCTAGACGGTGTCCTAATAGCTAATGATCTAATTGATTCTAGAAGTGGTAAGAAATGTAAAATTGACCTAGACAACATATAAGTAAGCTCGGTTCCTTTCTTGGCTGCATCTTTAGATGGATACCTAGAGAGCTTAACTAAGAGCTGATTCTTTAGCTAAAAATGGTTCTGAGATTTGAAGGGCTTGTTTTCTTTTTGTAGTCAAGCTCCATCTTTTAATACATCCTTTCATGCACAGTTTGTTAGTTGAATAAAAAGATACCATTTCTGGTGGATCTTCTTGAGGGGAAGGAGCCAATTGGGTGCAAATGGGTGTTCACTGCAAAACATAGGGCTGATGGCTAAGTAGAATGGTACAAGGAAAGGTTGGTTGCTAGGGGGTTCACACAAGTTTATGGAATAAACTATGCTGAAAGGTTTAATCTTGTTGCTAAAATGAATTCCATACGGATCATTTCTTTGGCCGTCAACTTTGATTGGGATGTTCGCCAACTTGATATAAAAAATGTTTTTCTAAATGGGAACTTGGAGGAGGTGTATATGGTCAAAATGCCAAGTTTTCTTGTTGAAGGCATGGTTCAGTAATAGATGTGCTCTTTGTTGGGAAATTTTCCTGGAAAGAATCAACACTTTAGACTTACTCCAAAGAAAGAGACCCAACTATTGTCTACTTCCTAATAGATGTGCTCTTTGTAAAGCTGATGGGGAATCTGGCTACCACCTCATGGTCTCTTGTAAGGTTGTTAAATCTGTTTGGGAGTGGGTTTTCTCCCGTTTTGGGTGTTCTTGGTATCCTTTGGAGACTGTCCAAGGTTTGTTTTCCCCATCTTTTTTCAGTTGGCCTAAGAAGCGAGGGAAGACTATGTGGAGGTGTATTAGGGCAACGGTTTGCTGGTCTTTGTGGGAAGAAAGAAACTCACACATATTTTCTGACAAGGAAAAAACTTTGGAAGATTTGTTAGATCGAATCCTTATAAGAGTGGTCCACTGGCTAAAATCTTTGGAGTTATTTTCAGATTGTCCTATGGATGACTTGCTAAGAAACTGGAAAGAGATTGCTCTCACTGCAAGATGCAAGAGGACTCTTTGTCCGTTCTGGTCCCCTCCCCCCTCGGGCTTTTTAAAGCTGAATTTTGATGGTAGCAGTGTAAGGAATCCAGGGCCCTCTGGGATTGGAGGAGTCTTCAGGAATGAGGAAGGGATTGTTACTGCTTTATTCTCTGGCCCTATTGGAGAAGGTGACTCTCTTAGAGCTGAGATCCTTGCAGCGCTTGAAGGAATTCAAAGAGCAAAAGATCTAAATATTAGCCGTTTGATTCTGGAAGGTGACTCGAAGGTGGTGATTAATTGGTTGAAGACAGAGGACAGTGGTTTGTGGAACTTTAACAATGAGAAAAAAAACAGTTCTTATGGCTGGGTAGGGACATAGAGATTCAGTACAGCTGGGTGAAGAGGAGTGCCAACTCATTTGCGGATGGGTTGGCCAAGCAAGGAGTGAATAGGGAGGTTGTTTTCCGGGCTAGTTTTTAATTTTCTTTGCTTTCCCTGAGTTTTCTGTTTTTGGGGAGCTAAGTTATTTTATCTCCCTTTGTATTCCTTTCCCTCTATTCTCTTAATTTAATGAAATTGATGTTATTGATCAAAAAAAAAAAAAAAAAGGCATGGTTCAGTAGGTTCAGCAAGTGGGTTTTAGGCAGTGCCAGACAGATCATACACTGTTTGTGAAGAGGGAGCAGGATAAGATCATAATGCAAATCGTGTACGTAGATGACATTGTCATCATGGACAACTAGAAGTCAGAGGTAAGGGAGTTGAAGAAATTCATATCCTCTCAATTTGAAGTGAAGGATATTTGTCCTCTAAGATACTTCCTAGGGCTTGAGGTTGTCTATTCCAACAAGGGCATTTTTATTTCTCCAAAGAAGTATATCCTAGATCTCCTACAAGATTTTGGTAAGCAGGTAGTCAAGTCAGCTAATACCACTATTGGATACTGAGTAGAACTGCAAAACCACAAACTTAGGGATAGTGAGGGAGGAGTTCTTCTAGACATCAAACAATAACAAAGATTAGTTGGGAGGATTCTATATTTGCCTATGATTACGCCTGACATCACCTATTTTGTGACTGTTCTTAGTCAACCATGGTTTTAAAAGGCGACCGAGGCAAGGTGAGGCAGCCAAAAAATGCCTAGTCTCGGTAGTCTCTAAAGATTCTGCAGGGTGGTAGCCTCAGTTGTGAGTCATACACCTCTTGCCTCAAGGTGTAAAACAATTGAGGTGGTAAATGGTATTTTTTTAACTGGGGTAGATATGGCAAAAAGTTAAAAAAAAAATGTTAGGGACTTAGGGTAGTCGAACAGATAGGGGTTTTCCCTCTTCTCTTCTTCCTTGTTCAGAACTTTGAAAGTGAGAACAAACCACTCCAGTGCTCTAGTGCTCCTCAACAGCTCAACCTCCATTGAAACGGAAACCGAGGTTCTTTTTTTTTTTCTAACTTTCCTGCTTGTTTGGCGCATAGGATAACTCCAACCCTCCAAGGTTTTAACCGTAACTTTTTTGAGTTTCTATTTGAATACAAACCGAAAACAGAGTTTTGAGTTTCCCACCGTTCCATCTTCAACTTTCATTCTAATTTTTTTATATTTTTCTAAATTTCTAATTTTCTTTTCAGATCAGAACACAAAACAGAGTAGCACTGAAGTCTGTAACAGTCGACTGACCATTCATTACTTATCAAAAAAAAAAGTTGAGTGACCATTGACCAAGGTAAATTCTTATTTTATTTCTTAAATCTTAATCTGTTAGGGTTATTTGATTACTTAGTGTTCTCTAATCTCTATTAAAAAAATTAAAATTGTGGCTATGGTAATTCTTAACATTTTTTTTTGACTGTCACATGAAGAAGAGAATGAATGGAGTTGGACTTTTTTAACCATGTTCACTGAAACCATGGTTTTAGTGAGAAGGGACTTGCTCCAAAAGAAATGGATGTAATTTGGATGATCATTAAAATTTTAGAATTTAGAAAACAAGATTTCAAATCAGGTTTTGATCTTTGATTAGACTTGAAGCCTTGAAAGTTGAAATTGGAACTTTAACTGAAATATTGGTAATTTTTTATTCATTTGGGAATTGGAGAACCTGCTTATACTAATAGGAACAAATTCTAGTTAAATTTTCATGATTATATTTCATAAAAATAATCTCGAAAAGATTTGAACGCACAATTAACAGTTATTGGACCATGATACATTAAACAAGTCACACGTAATTACACAAAGTTTCAATTATTTGTTTCTTTCTTTTTTAACTGATCAAAAAAAATTATTTGTTTCTTTTTATGTTTTTTTATTATTTATGAACTATGTCCATAATTTTTAATCTTTTAGTTTGAGATTTACACCTCACCACTCTAGCACCCAACCACCTCGCTTCACCTTTAGCCTTTTAAAACCTTGTAGTCAACACATGCACTCTCAGAAAAGGAACCACCTTCTAATTGTGGAAAGGATTCTTAGGTACTTTAGGAAACATCCTGGCAGAGGTATCCTTTTCTGTAAACATGGCCATGTAAGAGTTGAAGTGTACATTAATGCTAATTGGGCTAGGTCAACAGATGACTGTAGGTCTACTACAAGTTACTATACTCTATTGGAGGTAACTTGGTGACATGAAAGAGTAAGAAGTCTGTGGTGGCCAAATCTAGTTCTGAGACTGGGTACCGTGCCATGGCCCATTTTGTAGCTGAGGTGTTGTGGATTAAGAACCTTCTGGGAGAGTGGGGATTTCATGTGAATGGTCGGTCCTATGTCTCTCATTCTCTCTACTATGACAACAAGGCAGCCATTAATAATATCATCCAAATTCTATTTTGCATGACTGAACTAAGCACGTAGTGGTTAGAAAACACTTAATAAGAAAAAAGATTGAAATGGAAGAAGTGTGTACCCCATATGTAAACTCCAAAGGTTAATTGGCTCATGTATTCACAAAGGGTGTGAGCTCTCTGCGTCATACTAAACTATGTAACAAGTTGGGGATGATTGACATCTATCTTGAGGGGGAGTTTTCTAATGTTGTAATCTGTATACTTTTAGGTAAAGGGGGTATTTTAGACATTTTACTTTATGTTATGTCACCCTAATAAAAATAAAAGGGGTGAATGCTGCCAGCCACTCTTGACTCTTTCTCCTCCCTCTTCTCCTTTCTGCTCTCTTACACCATTGCATATCTGATTTCAATGTTTTTCGGACTGAAACACCAGGTATGGAGCAGAGGATTATATTAAAGCATTTCTGTTACTTCAGTAAATTCTTGCCTGGTTTAGAGATTTATAAAAGTTTCTTTGAATGTCTTCATGGCGTCTTTAGAGATGCAGCTTGTCATAAACAAACAGGGACATAGTAAAAATGTGAAAGCAATCTGGCAATCTGGATCCTTTTTTTTTTTATTATCAGCAAAGAAATCTGGAATTTGCAGATATAGTATCAGTTCATATGATTGAACAAAAGATGGAGCCATTTATACATGCTACTTTCCTTTAGGTATATATCAATTAATGAAATTAATAACCAAATAAATATTATAACTTGTGTACCACATAGGTATCTCCTAGCAGTACAAGTTCAGAAGCAGAGCACATGTACATTTGACAAGCATAGATAGTCAAAATTTTAAGAGGGACAAAACAAAGGAAATTGCATTTCAGTATATATTTTACATTTAAGCTTCAAAACTACCAAATTTATGCAACTTTCTGAAGTATAAATCATGTAAGCTCTCAGCTTGCTCCATTAATGCTTCAAGTAGCAGCTTATCTAGAGGGGGAGTGGTGGTACCTGAAGCATCTCTAATACTCATTAAAATGGATGGCACCAGCTTTCCATACAACATAAGTTGTTGCAAACATTACTGTACTGATGAAGACAAATGAGAATATAATGATAAACAGATCAGTACCCCCTGGAAACTGAAAAGTCCAGCCTTGCTTTGGTAACCCCCTTTTGCTGTCATCAAACAAGTTTGAAGGAGCTTCAGGAAGACCAGATCTTTTCTTCCCTCGATCACTTTCTCTTAAAGCATCCAAAACTTTGCTTCCCATTCCCATATCTGATTTAGAAGGCTTTGATTCTGTATATCGGCTGAGAACACGGGCAGCTCTCAGTTTCTCTCTTGCTGTCAATGGTGATCTCTTCAGTGTAGGTTGGACATCTGGAGAAGATGATTCCTTCTGTTTCACGTTAGGACCTTGTAACCCATCAGAAGCTTCTGAGATTTGAGGCACTGGTTCATTGTTGGCACTAGTTTCAAGTTGAGAATTCAAGGTTACAGATTTCGCTGCTGAGAACTGGTTATCAAAGATTATACTTTCCACATTTTTGGAATCGTTACTAGTGGGGTCTGTGGCCACATGATTACTATCTGCAGCTAAGTGAACCAAGTTGCCTCTATTTTCCTTTATATTCCTCCTTGAATGAAGCCATAGCTGTGAGGATACTGCAATGAAGTTGGTCTTCAACCTAGGAGCTCCCTTATAAGGTATTGAAATATTTTGGAGTTTTGAAAGCACCTGTTGATGGAGTTAGTAAATAATATGTAGATGGAAGGAAAAGGGAGCATTCATTCATGCACTTTTTTTTTGTTCTACAGGAAAGAAAGGAAACCTTAAAATTTATTCGTTTGTCTCATAGAGAAGGATCATGAACAATTTTTGTTGTTGTTATTATTATATTTTTTTCTGATTGTCACATGCACAACTTTGTTAAGAATTCAAATAATCAGAAGGAACCAAGAGGTTGTGAGTGGAATTATAGTTCCTATATAGAACATTTAAGATGCACAATTTTAATATGTTATATTTCAAAATTAGCAAAATTAATATCGTTTAACCTAGTTGAAATAAAGGACTCTTTACCAAGTTCAGATCATGAAAACTAACATGACACTCCAAATTACTTTCAAATCTTAAAGGTTGGAAGATGTAAAAACCTCATCAACCCCATTTTAATGGGCACATGTTGTGATGACCATTTTTTGACATTGCTGGACTAAGATCGCATTTTGATGTACACAAAAGTTTGCCAGATGCATTAAAGAAATGTTCATCTGACAACATATAAGTAAGCCATAAGCACGATAATAATATGTACATTTAAATATACAAAGGAGACCAGTAAGATAAACAACAAGATAGAACTACCCTCTGGAACCTTTATAAGTAGCAGAGAAAAACATAAAAGAAGCATTAATTAGAAACCACTATCAATATTTATAACTCAATTCTGGAATGTTCATCTGACAACATATAAGTAAGCCATAAGCACAATAATAATATGTACATTCAAATATACAAAGGAGACCAGTAAGATAAACAACAAGATAGAACTACCCTCTGGAACCTTTATAAGTAGCAGAGAAAAACATAAAAGAAGCACTAACTAGAAACCACTATCAATATTTATAACTCAATCTGGTTTGCATTGGCATCTTTGAGTTTTATACATGAATTATGAGGCGTTTCATATGGTACAATATACAAAGAGATTCAAATTTCAAAGTTTGGTTACCATCAATGCAACGGCATTTTAATGTTGATCCTAGTCATCTGATCAAAACATGAAGGAAATAAACAAGTGATAATGTAAGGATATGCCAGAGTAGTTTTGACGGTTAGGTGATGTCTTGGCATTTTGCTCTGATAAGGTGAGTCAATGTCTATGAAACAAATAGGCATCACTTAAATAACAAACATGTATTGTTTATCATACTGGATGACAAGTATATAACCAAACAAAAGCATTGTATAAGTAAATGTTAGTCATAAACTACTGAACGACAAATTATATCATATGCATAAACATACACAGAGGAATTAAGGACTAATTTTTTACTCCATATGCACTCCTCTTGACCAAGAATAGATTACCATACTCCATCCATGCATAAAGGCGGGATAATTAGTTATATACCCAGACTGAATTGTATATGTATATAAAGCGCCCACCTAATTGGTCGCCTAGGTGGTTGGCTAAAATGATCTAAACCTGGTTCTCGGTTCTTCCAGTACCAAAAATGCGAGTAGAAGTTTCAAAATTTTCACTCATCTTCAGAATCGTATTAAGAAAATAACAGAACCAACAAAACCAAGGAGGATAGCCATATCTAGTGTCTTTCCCGTAGTCATAAAACATACATGAAAGTTATAAAAGATAAAAAAGAAACGCCGAGCTTTCCAAATAAATAAAAGAAAAAGAAAAAAAAAAAAAGATATAGCAATTATTTGAAGAAGCATAACCAACCAGCGACATGCCAAATTTGAATAGAAGCTATTTTAAGACATACGAAACCAAAAATGGAAGGCTTAAGTGGTGATGTTGTCTAATGTCCTACCGCCAAGATATGCACGTATTACTGAAGAAGAAGAAGAAGAAGAAGAAGAAGAAGAAGAAGAAGAAGGAAGATTCGTTTACCTTTGAGTTGAAGGCCGCCACTGGATTCAAAGAAAGGGTCATCTTCTAATCATCCGATGCCCAATCACTCAACCATATCGAGCGGGAGAAGGAAAGTATTGAGAAAGAAGTTAAAGATTGGGTTTTATTCTGCTCCGTGTTTGTGGTTCTGAAGTCTGCATATATTAGAGGATAGTAATACTTAGCCCCTTGAATAAAAGACCCCTCAAGCTTCCAGCACTTCGCCCCTTGACCCGTTAAAGGGGTCGACAGTATTCATAGAACCGGATCAGACCGGACGGACCGGTAAAAGTAAAAGGGTAAATTATAAAGTCCCCTTTGTACTATGGGGTCAGTGGCAAAGTCTCCCCTGTACTTTTTTTTTTTTTTTTTTCAACAAAGATCACCCAGAACTTTAGCCGTTAGACAAAGACTCCCTTTTGTTAATGTTCTGTCAATTAACTTCAAAAAAATTTTCATTCGACTGTTTAAAGTTTTTTAAATGTCCAAACTACTCTTTTTATAATGTCCATTGTCTTCTCTATTGAAGCTGCCCTGACTGAAGCTGCTTGGACTGAAGCCAGACTCTGAAATTAGGTGAAATGGCATAAAAACAACGGTTTTGAAACATCCAACAGAAAACATTAACGGAATAAAGGGGACTCCTTTAATGATGAAGATGGGAAAAATGATGAATTAGAAGATTTAACCAAAGACAACATCAAGGCCATAATCATGGTATGTGAAGTGAAACTCAAAAAGAAGGAAAGCAATAGATTAAATAGGTTTTAAGAGAAAAAGGGCAAAAAAATGAAAATAGAAAAAGTTTAATGAGATATTTTGGCAATTTAACGCTTTCCGTCATCTAACTTAACGGCCAAGGAGATCTTTGCCTAACGGCTAAAGTTTAAGGGGTTTTTATCGCAAAAAAAAATACAGGGGGACTTTGTCACTGACCCTTTAGTACAAGGGGCTTTGTAATTTACCCAAAATAAAAACTATGAATTAGTCCACCAGCCTGTTAAGTGTTAAGTCATACCCTAAAAATAGAAGTCAACCGACTAATTGATGATATAATAGAAGTCAACCGACTAGTTTTGTAAAATCAGTCCCGATTTTACAAAACTAGTCACTTTTTTCAATTCTTTTTAACTTGTATACAAATTTTTGAAGGTTATAACTTGGCTTTTCTAGAAGGACAAAAAAAATGAGATTAAGAGAGAGAGAGTAGAAGCTTGTATAATTTCAGGAAAATGGACTGATAAGATTTGATGATATAATAGATGTTGGGATATTGTCATCGGGCCAAGGTTTCAAATATCGATATAGGCCAATATGCTGGTGGGGTGTATTGTCTTGTATCAGTGTTCTTTTTTGTGTTTTATTTATTTTTTTTAAATTGGTTTAGAGGGGTTGGTTTAAGTCCCAGCTACCCTCTGAACCATGGCCTAACCCAATACACCCTTTATAGGGGCATGTCGGGAAGGCCCCAATATAATACATATGGGCTGATACAGACCGATACGTAATGATATTTTGAACCTTGCATCGGGCAAAAGCCAAAAGCAAATACACAGGGCATTTCATTGATGATACTAAATGCCTATTTGATTCATGGGAATAGGGTCCAGAATCAAAATCAAAATGGACTATTTTAATTCCAACTGTTTGATTGGACAGAATTGAAATCCTATTCACATTTCCAGTGGAATAACATTCCCTGTTTCTTGAGAATGAAATCCCATTGTAACTGATTTCGATTCTCATTTCAATTTTCGTTTGAACTAAACAAACTATGAAAATAGACCATTCCAATTCCTATTCCAACATATTTTGATCCCTATATTTGGATAGCACCAGACGAATCGGTGCAATCAAATAACTTGAGGCACACAATTAAGATCGTCTCCGTTCAGTCCTTTCTGTTACAAGAAAATCGACACTGATGAACAACACTGTAGATTGCATGACATGCAGTAAGCCAATGCTGTGTTCGCTAACTTGAAGGCTTTCAAGAATCAAGATAACCAAGGAAGCTCATCCCCGGATCATAGCAATTCCAAAGACTAACTTACGTTTGATCTTTTCTATTCCATAAAAATAAATAAATAAATAAATAACAAAACAGAACTGAGTTTCTGTTCCACGAAATTAGACGAACGGTCTCTGCAATATTACAAAATGAGACACCCTTTCACCGGCCAAAGATCAGGGATGTAATACATAACAATTGTAAATTCTATTTGTGATTGTTTTTCCAAATAACTTGATATTCATATTTGAGATAGGTAACTTTTGAATTATTAGTGTCTCACCAGTCACCTGCAGGAATCAGGGAATCTGGATTCTCAACTCCCTTGCAGACAACCACAAAATTCTGTAATCACCATACCATAGGCTACTTAGCTAGAAGCCTGAAACAAGCATCTCGTGTAGTCGTGTACGCCATGTATGAAAGTTTGTTCTCGGTGAAAATGAAAAACAAACTTAGAAGTCACTACTAAGTCTGTTGATACAAACCAATAAACGAGTTGAATTTTGGCCACGGCAACGTTTTTGTAGCTACAATGTGCCAATCAAAAACAAATGTCTAAAGAGATTCTCACAAGCCTGTAATATGAAATCCAAGAGTTAGCCTAATACCATTGCTGTAGCCAAAATGATCTCTGATAGAACATATCCAAAGTTCCAAACGGTGAAATGTAAGCTACTCTGTCACTGCAAGTGGATACATGGCAGATAATTATAAACTGCTGGTATTACCTGCATATTCACATCATCACATGTTCATCTGTTCAATTAACGGCTCTCCTCAACATTTGAGCTCAAAATAGAAAGATAAAATAGAAGAAACCGATTCATTTGTGCTGGCGAAAAAATTGGGGGCAATTAAGGCCGTCATAAATGTCAGAAAAAATCTCTTTCAAATGAGCAAGAGAAGATGACTCCGGATCTTCTGCCCACGCCTACCCACAGTACACCACCCCCTGTGAATTGGGAACATCTCCCCCTGCAAAATACTATGCAGAGGATGAGATGTTCTCTATGTGTGGCTGCAATAAACGTGGGCAGGAGATCCGGACTCAGAGAAGATGAAGTGTCTAGAGCTGATAAAGGAAATGGATAAAATAGAAGAACAGAAAATACTTTCGGAAGAGGAGAGAAGGAAAAGAGATGGATGAAGCAAAGGTTACTTTTGACAAGCTAACCTATAAAGATGAGATAAGCTGGCGTGCTAAAGTGAAATGGCTTAAGGCCGGGGATAGAAACTCAAAATTTTTTCACAGAAAGAGAATACACGCCATAGAGTCAACAACATAACCAGACTGGAGTTTGGAGACCAGAGTGGGGAGCAACCAGGTGAAATCTAAAACATTGCCATGAGTTCGGCTTCAGTCAGGGTAAAGCCCATTCGGATAGCTTTTACTGCCTTGCATTGAGAATATCTCTGTACTTGTATGCTTTATTTCATGAGGAATGGTATTAGAATGGTGTAGGCACAGATTTTCCCTGATAGAAGCCAATCTCAATTTTTACAAATCCTTGTTTTTGGAACCTTGGAAGCTTCGGCCACTACCTGAAGGGATTCAGTTCAGAACCTTAAATGAAGCCCAAAAAGAGGAGTTGGAGAAACCTTAAATTCTGAAAGCTATCAAAAAAATGGACATAGATAAATCTCCGGAGCCTGATGGACTGACAAACTTGTTTTACAAGAAATGCTGGACTGTTATCAGAAAAGATGTCCTAAAGGCTTTTCAGGAATCTCACGACTCAGCATCGCTGGTGAGAAGCAATGACACCTTTATTACTTTAATTCCTAAAGTGGAAGAGGCAGTGAATCTTAAAGATCTCAGGCCTATAAGCTTGCTGAACAGTTTCTACAAGCTTCTTGAAAAGGTGCTGGCCGAGAGATTGAAGAAGATTTTAGGAAGTGTAATTTCAGAAAATCAATTGCTTTTGTTGAGGGAAGACAGATTCTTAACAGTGTTTTAATTGCTAATGAAGTTATTGATTCTAGAAGAAGGGAAGGAAACCTAAGTATTTTGTGCAAAGTGGATCTGGAGAAAGCATACGACCATGCCAATTGACTCTGCCTAGATTCCATCCTCCAAAAAATGAACTTTAGCCAAGAGTGGAGGAATGGATGAAAGGTATGTGTTTCTTCACCAAAATTTTCAGTTATAATAAATGGGAAATCCTCGGGTTTCTTTAAAGGCTCAAGAGGCATCTGGCAAGGTGATCCCTTGTCCCCTCTCTTCTTTTTGTGTGTTATGGAAGTCCTGACCCAATTCATCAATAATGCAGGGCAGGCGGGCCTATGGGAAGGTTTTGAAATTATTCAAGGAGGGGAGAGGGTCAATGTTATTCACTTTGCGGATGATACTTTGTGTTTTATTGACGCATCATTTTCTCAACTAGAAACGTTGGTGGGAATCTTCCTTTGGTTTGAAGTGGTAACTGGGCTGAAGTTGAATTTGGGGAAAACTTCTCTCATTCCGGTGGGGAGGGTTGAAGAGATTGAGCTATGGGCAGAAATCCTTGGATGTAAGGTGAATAATGCAACAATTTGGGAGCCGGTACTGGAAAGACTAGAGAAAAAACATACATCTTGGAAGGCAAAATATCTGTCAAAAGGGAAAAGAGTGACTTTAATCAAAAGTACTCCTAAGAATTAGCCGACTTACAAGGGGACTTTCTTTAGAAAGGCTGGAATGATGAGAAGAAAGTCCATAGGGTAGCTTCTCAGTTTGGCAAGAGTATAAATGAAAATATATACAGTGCAAAACCTTGTATTTTGTATGTATAAGGTTCAGTTTGGAAGGAGTACAAATGCAAATATGTACAGAATAAATCTATACAAAATATAAGATTTTGCGCTCTACATTTTTGTATTTGTACTCCTTCCAAATGGAGTCTTAAGCTCAGTTTGGAAGGAATACAAATACAAATTTGTAGAGTGCAAAACCTTTTGTATTTTGAATTATTTTGTATGTACTTGCATTGTACATATTTGTATTTGTACTCCTTCCAAACTGAACCGGCTCAGTTTGGAAGTACAAGTACAAATATGTACACATATTAGTAACAGATTTCAGGAGGTCTGGGTTTAAGAAGAATCAAGACATTTAACACAGCCTTGTTAGAAAAATAGATATGGCGGTTTGGAGTGGAAGATCAATGCTGGTAGAGGAAGCTTATTGCTTCCAATTTCCAAATATGGGCTCAAATCAGGGGGATGGATGGCTGCTGCTGCTACGCTTCCGTCCTATGGGTGCTCTTTATGGAAATCTATCATGAAAATTCTCCCGTCTTTCTTTAAAGGAGTGGGTTTCAAGTTAGGTGATGGGAGTATAGTTCGGTTTTGGAAGGACAAATGATTGAACGAGATTCCTTTGGAAGAGATTTTTCCCCTTCTGTTCTCACTGGCTGAAAACAAAGAGGCAAATGTGCTGATTCCTTTGAGTTAGTCCGAGGTAAAGTGGTGTGGAAGCCGAGGTTCCGGAGAGATTTTCAAGACTGGGAAGTGACTGAGGTGGTGAACCTGCTAAATAACGTAAACGGTATCTCTTATGGAAACTTCTCGGTTAGATCCTTTGCTGATGGTTTAACTGGTTGTAGCCTGTAGGAATGCAGACTTCCCCTCTAGACAAATATGGGTCTCATCTGCCCCTTCAACAGTCAATTTCCTGGTCTGGACCTCTGCGCTAGGAAAATGCTTAACAAGAAGCAACCTGGCTAAGAGGGCATTCAGCCTAGAGGACTTGGGCTGTGGAAATCGTGGTCGGGTCGAGGAGACTATGGACCATCTCTGCATTCATTGCAATTTGGCTTGGAAATTTTGGTCCCACTTCTCTGCTGTGGGGGTATGCTGGGTTACGCCGAACAATGTAACGGAACTGTTAGAAGGCTGGAACCTTCCGGGGTTATCAAAGAAAGGCAAGCTCATCTGGAGATCTATCCCTGCGACAGTTATCAGCACTATATGGTCAGAGGAATAACAGAATTTTCAGAAAAGATAAAAGAACCCGGAGGTGTTGATCCAGGGTATAGTGGCTAAATTAGCATCCTGGTCATCAGTTCTTCCTGAGTTTTGTAATCAGAATGTATTGCTGATGCTCAAGTCAGCTTAAGTCAGTCAGTGTATGGGATCTTTGATCTCTTTATGTGGGGGTGCTGACTTATGTCTCATCCCGCTTTGCATAATTATTGTCCCCATCAATAAAATTTACTTTACCTTTTTCAAAAAAAAAAAAAAGTAGCATCAATTTGATCTGGCTAAGAGAATGAACTTCGAATAAAAAGTTCGCTGTTTAAAAATATATTAATCTTAGTGCAACATAGCCTCTGGAGCAAAACTGCACAAGCAACTTACAGATAAGCCCTCAAAGGAAACCTCCAAAATGAACACTTTTTTTTTCAAAAACTTCTAACCGTACCCTCACATGACAACTTGCACACAATAAGAACCCAGACCCCTCAACATGCAATGGACCCAATTCCAATGAATTTGTTGACAAGACTTACACCAAACGACCCACACTGACACCATTTCCACCCACAGATCCCAATGAATTGAAAAATAATTGTGTATGTATTAAACCAAAGATCTGTAGGAAAGAGGACAGACCACTAGCCTCATTGAAGACAACCCAGAATTTGCGTACTCCCAGCGGACCTAGGCTGAGGAAGTTGATTCCTCTTTCTTTTCCTCTGCTGCTGGTTTCGCCTGCTCACTATCAGCTTCCTTCTTGACTGCATCAACCACCTCTTCTCCAGTTTTATCCTTGGTTATTTCCTCCCCAACACTCAACTTCTCAAGGAGTCCAGCAGTTGCAGTGGCTTCTTTATTTTCCTCTTTCTTCCCTTGGGTTTCAGCAACCTCTTGAACCGTTTCCATGAAGGTTTTGCAGTCTGCAACCAAAAACTCATGTCAGTAAGAAGTCTGGTAAAAAAAACTAGGAAAAAAAATAGTACTATATAATTGCTTAAGCTTGCTTTGGAATCTGGCTTCATGTCAGTACTAGTATACTACTTCCTTTCTAAATAAGGTCATTACCCAAGAGGACCAAACATGGGCCTAACCTTTGGTACTTTGCCCCAAGTGGCTGCTCTCAGACTCGAACCCAGAATTCTAACAATTGTGAGCCTGAGATTCTACTATTGCACCAACTACTGGCCCTTAACACCACTTCTACCCAAGCATGCCTCTCAACTCCACATACCCATGGAGAGAATTGCCACCACTTGATTCACTATTTTTTTTTTTTTTTTGAAGAGTTAAGGTACACACTTGATTCAATCTCCCATCTAATTTCCTTCTCTCTGCTCTTGCCTTAAAACTTAGTAAATGAATACCAACGGGCACCAATCACATGGCTATTTTGCTCAAAAAATGCAGGCAATTTGCTTAACTTCTGAAATACCTTAAAGGTTTCACCAGATCAAAATATCTGGTTTAGATGGAGGAAACTTGAAAGCATTAATATGCCATGCACAGTTTTCAGATCTACACATGGCTTCACATGTAAGACTCCCATCAACTAAAGTGGTGAACTACATTGCATGTAACATCCTTCTTTGATATCGATTTTACAATTTCCCGGTATACATTGTTCCATTCAAATACATGGCATGTGCCTATCAGCTACTATCTATATAAAAGGAGTTCAACGCCCTGTTGATTGAACTTCCGACTTGTGTTTACAAACTCCAATGGAATCCCTCTATTTTACTTTCTCTCCCTCTCTCCTTCAGGTTGGCTTGCACATGCTATGTGCCTAGCAACAAACAGATGCAACCTATTGCTGTTAAAAACATGGTGAGATTAAATCAATTGCCATATTAGGGCACAGAAATAATAAGCAGGGAACTAAAAGTACATGAGACTTAACCACAACATAAATGGGGATCATATGTTGACCCCAAAACATGTCACCAGAAAGGCTCTCTAGCGTAAAAAGTGAAGAAAACTTCCAACTTCAATGGTAGTAGCCTTTAATGTTTCAGAGCATATTAAGGCGATCACTTCAACTATACCATCCTTGATAATTCTAAGTAACCAGCCTTTTAACCAGGTAGGACAAGAAACTGTATTTAGAAGAGGTTTTTTTCTCTTTTCATTATTCCAACTTCAATGGTAGTAGCCTTTAATGTTTCCATAGCATATTAAGGTGGTCACTTCACCTATTACCATCGTTGATAATTCTAAGTAACCAGCCTTTTAACCAGGTAGGACAGGATTCTGTATTTAGAAGAGGTTTTTTTCTTTTTTCATTATTCCATCTCAAATTTTTATTAGTAGTTATAGCCTTCTTTAGCTGCTAATTTGACATGAAACTGCTCTATTAGAAGTATATTATAATGGTATTTTATTTGAAAATATTGAAATAAATACTAGTCTTATAGATATTAGTAGTTATAGCCTTTTTATTTTATTTTATTTTTTATTTTATCACCTAAGTAACACCTAGCCAACTAGGTGCTCCACTGTTGCCAAGAATCTGTTACTTGGATATGGCAAGAACAAGGATACAGCTAGATACAATATTGTACATGAAATTTAGCCTAAAAATTGAAGTATCCAACACACTATAGCACCCCGGTACATGTATCCAGGTATTCATAGCATAGAATCACTTACACATCTTAACAATCATGGACAAACTGAACAGTAAGTACATTCTAATAAAGACATACACATTATGGTACATACACAATATATTGGCTTTACATCCCTTGCTATTATTGAATTTCAAATAACTACCACAATTTGAGGAAGCATGATGCAAGGCATCCTAAGGAATGAGGCATAAACCAGAACGCAAGAGACATAAGCCTCCTGAGTTGCTTAATTTCTAATTATCTTTTTAGACAATAATAGTAAATAGTTTGTACGAAACAGGTCAAAAAGTACAGCACACACACCAGAACATGGAGAAACTGAAAAATACAATACACATCAGAACAGAAAAAGAAAACAAATTAACAACTGCATCAGTTTTGGTTTATTATTAATAGCCATCATATTTAAAGAAATAATATTATTAAAAAGCCATTAACAATGTTTTTTTATCACTGAAAGAAAGCCATTACCAATGTTGGTCACAGATATGTGTGGTCTTGGGAGGAGTCGACAGGATACAGGCCAAACTTCGGTATATTTTGCACAAAGTGGACACTCTCAAAAGGGATAGAAGGTTCATCAACCATAATTATACAAGTATCATCAGCCATCAATACATCACTTGCAAAGTTGCAAATCAAAATTTCAGAAATAACAATTCACATAAAATACACAACATTATCACAAACAACTGGGTTATCTCATATTCAAATGACTGCAATGCATTATGAGAAATTAAAACCCACAATTCTATTTAGACCATAGACATCAACTAATACTCTACCAGATTTGTTAGCTATAGGAGGGGCTAATGTTTCAAAGCATGCATACCTAGGCTCACAAACGAGGCTTATTTTGGAAAGTGTGCCTTGCCTGAACTTAGGGATGAATGCACCCTGATCAGGCCTTGCCTGAGCAAGCCTAACTTAATTGGCTTATAACTTAAGTTTGGCCACTTTGGCCCTTGTAATAATTAATCTGGGCTTGATTCACTCAATAAAGACCATATGGACCCATTAGTGAACTGAAAATGATAGTCCTTCCCTTGCTATTTTAGCTTAATTTTGATTATGCAAATATTGATTATATGCTTTCACGTAAACAATAATAATTGATGACAAGTTCAAGTACTTGAAAATGAATTAACTGCAAAGTTAGTATTCAAACCAAATGCATAATAAAATTACTTTGTTGAAAGGGGGAGGGATGGGAAACAAAAGCTAGACTAGATAACAAAAGTATTCAGCAACAACCAGAAACTTCATGGGAGGTTTCAGCAATTTACCCTTTTTTTGTTATGAGTTTTATTTAGTTTCTAATGATTCTATAACAAGAAATTTCATGTTGCTATATCAAATATTTATTATATTAAAATGCTGGGTATAAATATTAAAATTAATAGATTTACAATGCTATTTTCTTTTAGATACAATGATTTGTTAGAGGAAATTAAGGTTATTAGTAAGGAGCATTGCTATTTTTCAATTTATATGCATGCTCATTGGTATTCCAAAGGTACTAACTTAGAATTTAGTTTTTTCAATTTATTATTATTATGTGTGTTAATACATCCTATAATATATTTTTAAGATATTTCCATTAAAACACAAAACATCCAAGGGTAAAGAATACCTCATTTGTTTTCTCCTTATGTTAAAAGCCCTATCTTCAAAATTTTTTATTAGTATAAAAATATAGCCTTTTTTTAGTTGCAATTAATTTTTTAGGATGTAATTGTTTATTGCTCTATTAAATTTTTATTACATTATAATGTTGTGCTTAAATATTAAAATTAATTGATTTAATATGATATGTTCTTTTATATGCAACAATTTGTTAGAGGAAATTGATGTTATCAATAAATAGCATTACTATTTTTCAATTGATGTGCATGTTTTTTGGTACGCCAAATTAATGAACTAACTGAGAATTTAGGTTTTTCTTTGTAAAATCCTTTTTCCTAGGCAACTATGTGCTCCACTATGACCAAGAATCACCTAGATGCCTTGACAACTATGATGTGGCACATTCTCTTGAGTTTGATGACCAAAACTATGAAAAGGATTAGCAAATGAAGGGTTTTACACTTCATATCATAGGTCTTCTGATTAGCAATGGGGTCTTCTGATTAGCCCTAATGGAGTCGGCATCATTAGGTTCACTTGGAACTCAGCACATTCATAAGCTTGGAGTCAGCACCAAACCATCAAATTGCAAGAGCAATTCAAGTTCATTAATTCATTCATATGGTTTGTGAGCATACAATGGGTTGGGAGGTCAGTTAATGCAATGGCTGATACATTAAGAAAGCATGGGGTATCTAATAATCAATTGTATTGTCAGTTGTAATTTGCATTTTCATCTTTTATAATGGAAGAGGTCAAATATCGCACCTCTCTCTAAGGGATGCTTGTGTTGTATGCAATTATTGATTTATATCAATAAATTTCATTATTACAAAAAAGCATATATAGAAATAGACAAGAATCAAATCCTTCTGAGGTTTACAAGATAATTAGCTTCCTAACAAACATCACTAAACAAGTATGGATTGTGTGCATGGGGAAAGAAACTGAAATCTAAATAAATCTAAAATATTTTCTTAATCCCTAATAAATCCTTGATTCAAATCAAATCTTTGATTGAGAGAATCTCTATAGGCCCCACTTAAACTTGTCAAAACTGCTGGAATGAGTCTAGAGCATGAGATATCTTAAATGTGTGTGCAAGTATGGGTTGTGTGTCTTAGCTCTTAAGACCAGGCCTTCTTTTTAGCCCATTTGTTCTGGCTATCAATACACCACAAAACAGATACTTTGTCCACTTAATTTGACCAGCATGGTCCAACTGTCCAAGACTCCACGTTCAACCTAGGTGGCTAGACATTTTAAGGGGCCTCCACCACGGCACCACCTAGGCAACCCGCTGAGATGTTGGTTTACACAAGTTGGCCTCTCACTTATTTCTTGAACCTATGAACATCGATATATGATCAACACATGAAAAGGCTCAAATAAAGCATGAAAGGGAACATAATATACCATTTTTAGCTGGAAGAGTTAATCCTGCCCCCTTTTTGTGCTTTGAAGGGAATTTGGAACCTTTTTTTATAAGGGATAAGAGAATTTAGAACATTTAGGTTGACACTGTTTAGGTAATCCTAAAAATAAGGAGTTCCACCCATTGATGAAGAAATTGCCTTTTCTTGTGGAAATCCTTCTTGGTCCTTGTGCAAGAAGACTAGACAAACTGATATAAAAATAACACTGATAAGTGATACAGTTTGTCCAATTAAAACATATTATTGTGTTTTAGGCTTTTATCTGTGTATGATGCAGAAGATATTGTACCTAACTTATGGCCCTAAAGTTACAAACTTAGCAGCTGCACTAATGTGCTTATATCAAGTAGAACTAATGGTACATAATTTGACTGATGGCAGAGCTTCAACCAAGCCAATTGAGCCATCATGTTTATTATGCCATAATTACTGCACATGCATACTCTTGTCACTCTGACAATACCAAAAACATCCTAACATCACGTTAGGGCTAGGAAATATAACCCAAACAGTATATGCAACAAAACACAATATCAAGACTGAAGAAACCAACACAAGCAATATAACTTCAATCCTCAAAATGATAATAACAATTTATAAGCAATACAACCAATTACCACCAGATCCCTCTATGAATCTATTGTAATATTAGGACAAACCACCAGCTGAAGTTGTACAGTCACCAGAAAGGGCTATTATTTTAACACGAGCCCATATCAATAACAACTAAAGCCTAATTCTTCTCCCCAAGCTCCCAAGACATTAAAACCCTAGCCTAAGTTCTCCATCCTCTCACAAGAGTCACAAATGTAACATGGAGGTGCATCGGCATAGAATAAAAACTTCATCTTAATCAACATGCAATTTAGCATGTAAAATCACTGAAAATATATCATAAATAGAAATCCAACATTAACTTCTCATCCTGATTTAACAGTAGAACTTTAAATTAGAACAGTTGTGTCCAATTAAATTCGATATAATCTCAAGATCAAGGCAATAGCCGGTAGTGATCAGTGTAATAAATGAAAACCCAGCAGAAGATCAAGAAGAAAGAAAGAAAAAGAAAAAACCTAGGAGACACCAGAAGTTAGCTACTCGAGAGAATACTTACTCTCTACTGATGCAAATCGAATACAGAAGAGTTCATCCTTCAATTCCCCATCGGCAAAATCAGTAGCATGCCAGAGGCACGACTTTTCATTTCCAGCGTGCTCCTGTACTGACATTGTGGGCAGAACTGTACAGGAAATAGAAAGAATACAAAATATAAACCAAAACCAACCAAAAAGACCGATGTCATCGATTCGAAAAACAGAAGCAAACACGAAAGTTTGGGGTGGAAATAGAACCTAGATGGTTAGCGCAGATCTTGAGAGTCTTTGATTGCCGCATAACCAACCTGACCCTCCCCGATTCTTTGTGTTTCAAAAGCTTTACAGTCCCAACACCTCTTTCCTTCCATTGGTTTCCATCCTTGTCGAACCGGTAAAGCTTTGCTTTCCTGCAAATACGACAACATTGAGAAGAGAATCACAAAATCAGGTAGCAAAAATGAGAATACAATAAGAAGCATACAGGAAAACGTAACAATCATAAGCCCTAAAATCAAACAAGTAATGGCTTACAGATCAAGAATGGGATCCTCCTCTTCTTCGCCAGTGGTGACGGCGACTTCTTCGAGCTTGACAATTGGGGCAACCTGTGCGCCAGTGTCTTCATCTTCGCCTGCTGCCGCGGCTTCTTCGTCTTCTCTGTGCTCGGGATCGGTACTCGCCATTGCAACCACAAACACGAGAGTGAAGAGTGAGAGAGATAATGAGAGAGCGGAGACGCAGGGTTACGAGGTTTTATAACGGGGCAAAATGAGTCAATACTCAGTGACGGGATCTGCTCCTCACAAATGAGCGCCTCAAATGCACATCCACCGTGCATTGTCTCCCATGAATAATAACTAATAAGAACGGGATGTTTACAATGAATGAGAAGATGTGCGTGTGAGGCGCCAATTGTAAGAACAGATCCGGTCTCACCAATATTCAATAGTAAAATAATAATAGTTAAAAGGGTGATTTTATTATTTCTTTGCAGATCACATCAGCACCCTACATGCATATTTCAGCGTGCAGTAAAAACAGTCATCGGAAGATGTTCTTAATATACGGTTGAGATGTGTGGAGCGCTTTGTATGGGGCGCTGATGCGATAAGAAAACAATGACGGTGATTTGAACTGTTGAACGTCGACGGTATCATCTGGTGAGCTGGTAAGGTACTAACCACAGTACTAAGGTCTCTGGGTCATTGTAGAAGACAGTTGGGATCAAATCCCGCTGTCACCGGTTTGGGGCCTTGGGGAACGAGCTAGCCTCATGTAGAAAAATGGACAAATAAAAAAAGGGTAAAATACAAAAATCTTCTCTCAAGTTTTTGATAATTATAAAAACATCCCTTATAGTTTTATTTTAGAAAAAACTTTCCCTAGATTTTTAAAGAATTTGATGAAAATCTCCCTTCCGTTATCAAGACAAAAAACATTAAATCGATTAATCATTTTTTTTCTAAATAACTATCTTACCCCGATCAGCATGTTATACCCTTTTCCTCTCCCATCGATCACTTTCTTCTTCAACTGGCCATACCTTTGAAACTCCATTTGTAGTCCTCCACTTTCAACATCTAAGGTTCATGTCTGAACACGACATCCAAATTCCTATAGCCTTCCATCCCTTTACAGAGGCAAATGTTGAGGACTCAGGTATTGGGGCA
Organism: Nelumbo nucifera; assembly: GCF_055504915.1. Lineage (NCBI taxonomy): Eukaryota > Viridiplantae > Streptophyta > Magnoliopsida > Proteales > Nelumbonaceae > Nelumbo > Nelumbo nucifera. The sequence continues at coordinate 46,452,499 of NC_142650.1, read as the reverse complement.
AAAAGTATGTGCATGTGCGTATATAGCAGAGAAATGGTTGGAAAATCCTAACAGTGCAGGTTTGAGGGAGGAATTTAATTACTTCAAAATAGTTAAGGATCTCAAGAAGGAATTTTGCTGCAATGGTACTATTGTCCAGGACCCAAAGCTAGGCCAAGTTATTCAACTTCAAGATGATCAATAGAAAAATGTGTTGGCATTCCTCATTTAGGCCGAAATTGTAAAGAAGGAACATATCAAGATTCATGGTTTTTAGCATCAGCACACTAGTCCCTGCATTACCATACTTTATGCATGTCAGCAAAGAACTCCACTGTTCGAAGAGGAGGGACACAACATTAAATTCACCAATCCAAACCCATTATTTATCTCTCTCTTTTCTTCTCCTCCCTCATCATTGTCCCTACACAGCATCAAACTGCTTCCACGCAGCTTGAATCTCCACCGCAAATATAACACCATTGTTGCTCAGATTCAAACATCAAATGAAGAGAGAGAAAGAGAGAGGTCATGTTATGTTATGAGTTATGATCATTCTTCAATCTTCATTGCAGTTTGCAGGACAGTTGCTGGTTAACCTGCAACCTCCGCTTTTCTAGTATAGCAATGTATGGTCCCTCAAATCTCAATCAAATATTCATCATATTCCATGTTCTATTCAGTTGGAATATGGCTGGATTAATTTCATGTTCTCATGGTTTAAAAGAGAGAGCTGGATTAATTTCATGCGTTGGAATACAACACCGAACCACCCCCACAGAGAGGTTCCGATGACAATTCGATGTGTTGTGTAGGGACAGTGAGGAGTGAGGAGAAGAAAAGAGAGTTAAATAATGGGTTTGGATTGGTGAAATGAATATTGTGGTCCTATTCTTGAGAAGGTAGAGTTTAGGGGTAAAGAGGTCGACAGGAGAGGAAAGAGTATAATATGTCAGCAAGGGTATTATTTTAGTAAAAAACTAAAAATAGATGCAACTAATTTGCAAAAGGGTAAATTAGGTATTAAAAATTTGATTCTTCGGTTTAGTGTTTTCTGTCTTAGACATTAATGGAAGGGAGGTTTTTATCAAATTATTTAAAAATCTAGGAGAGATTTTTGCTAAAATGAAATTATAAGAGAGATTTTTATGATTGTCAGAAACTTTAAGAGAGGTTTTTGTATTTTATCCTAAAAAAAAATAAAAAAAACTGATAAATTAAAGTTTCATCAGCCGTTAGGGGTGCGCGACACCATGTACCACTTTTTGCGATTACTTTGCCCAAACAAATATTATCCTACGCTTAGGTTGCATTTTGCATGATTTCAGAGAATTAATTTCAATAAATTTCGTGATATTAATAACTATTTTTACGTCCAAATTTCGTTGCAAGTTCCAACTAGACCTGTTCATGGGCCAGGCCGGGCCGGGCTCGGGCAGGGCTTTTACTCTTCATTAACAGAAATATGTTAGGCCCGAGCCCGAGCCCGAGCCCGACCCGACCAACGGGCCTACAACTTGGGCCCGAGCCCGGCCCTAATAAAAAGCCCAAAGCCCGAGCCTGAGCCCGAAGCCCGACCTAATAAAAAAAATTAGAAATTTTCCCTATTCAATAATCAATATAAATCAGAATTTATTTACATTAAAAAAATATATAAATTCAAAATTTATTTATATTAAAAAAAGAATATAAAGAAGGGAAAGAGGATGTGGAGAAGAAGAATTCGGTTGCAAAAAGAAGGGAAAGAGGTGAAAAAAAGAGGGATATTCAACTAGGGTTTTTAGGTTTAGTTATAGGTCGGGTCAGACCGGGCTCGGGCCGGGCTATTTTGACAAATCCCGAGCCCGGCTCGAATTTATTGCGGGCCGGGCTTTTTGGCCCGAGGTTAAGCCTGCAGGCCGGGCCTCTAACTTTTTTTTTTTTTGAAAGAAGTCAATATCATAAATATTAGGATCTCCAACAAGTGAACGATTGAGCTCTCTTCTTCAACAATTGAACTCTGCTTCTGGAGAGAGGAAAGGCAAGAGAAAGGATAATGAAATCCAATGGCTGCAGACTGGCAGGATTGAGTGGGATTTTGAGAATTTCATTCAACAGTCGACACCGATCATAATGATTCATTTAGATTGCAATTGGAGTCGCTGATCAATTCCAATCTGAAAACTCACGAAGGTTCTTCCGTTCTTGAAGTCGTAACTTGCGAGTTGGTTAGATTTTGGTTTGGGTGTTAATGTTGAAATCACCAAATTTAGTGAATGCTATTTACTTGCGAAATCTGTTTCTCGATAAAAATCAAATGCTAACCAGTTTGAGAACTGAAACTCTCTTTTTGGTTCTTTCCAATAAACCCATTTATTTAAATTAGAACAGAGCCAAGACACATTGGCCATAACTAAAATTGGAACTGTATATTTCCGGCAATGCAATCACTCTTCCCATTGTTTTCATGTTATAAACCAAACACTCACAAAACTGCATCATACACTGTATCTTTAAATGCCAAACAAAAAGAAAATTGAAATCCAATTCCATTTTGTATTCACTTAACCGGACAATACATCATTTACAGCATGCAAAATTGTATTTGTACTGCAACCAAACGCAGCCTTAAGGCATGAATAAAGAAGTTCTTATGAGAGAACAGGTAGGAGAAAGATGATATATATTTTGTGTCAGTTTATTTGGGTGCAAATTTTGCACCATTTTTCAGTTTTCATCATTAATAAATCCGGTAGGAGCGTAAATCACAGTTCTAGGCAAATGGATGCAAAATTGGATTAGGTGCAAATAGGAATGGCAACGAGGCGGGGATCATATTCCCCATTCCCGCCCCCAATTTTGAAATTAACCCCATCCCTGTCCCCAATCCTCGTCGGGGATAAAATTTGTCCTCCATCCCGATACCCAACAGGGATGGGTTCCTTGCGGGGACCTAAATCCCCAAAATGTTTTTAGATAATAATATTTTTTAAAAAATAATTTTACTTAAAATAAATAAAATTTTAAATTATAAATAATGTTTTAAATATGCTTTGATATATATATATAATATAAAGAATACATGTTTAATATAAATAACATTTAAATAAATAAATATATATATATATATATAATTGGGGCCAGGGCAAGACGAGGCGGGGACTTCAATCCCCATCCTTGACCCCATTGGGTCGGGGAAGTCGAGTCCCTGTCAAGGATGAGGAAAATTGCCATCCCTAAGTGCAAATTTTGTATCCAATCCAAACTTTGAAAAAAAAATCTCAAAACTCATTCTCTAACGTTTCTTTAAAACAAAATTTTAACCAATCATATCTTCATTAAGTCATTGACTATATGTTGGTTTTTGTTGCTGCCTTCATTAAGTTGGAATCTGCTATATTTTATCACGATTCATGCATTTTCATTCAATCTATCATAAAATGTCCAATTACATGTGTTGCCACATATGCATGGATATTTACTACATACAACTGAAACTTATCACAAAAATGCATGGCTAGTGATACAAATACGCACTTAGCCTACACAACACGGGCTAGCCCTTCCCCAACAATCACTAAAACAAATAAGCTCAAACAACCAACTTAATGAAGAAGACCCGGATTCATTAGTTAATCAATCTATCATAAAATGTGTTGCCACATATGCATGGATATTTACTACATACAACTGAAACTTATCACAAAAATGCATGGCTAGTGATACAAATACGCACTTAGCCTACACAACACGGGCTAGCCCTTCCCCAACAATCACTAAAACAAATAAGCTCAAACAACCAACTTAATGAAGAAGACCCGGATTCATTAGTTAATCAATCTGTCGCGAAGTTTGCTTCTCTGAAATGAATGTTGATGCTTCTTTTGCTACAAATGAGATGGCACTCTTTAGTTAAGTTCTTTATGCTCCAATGGGGTTGGGGCAGGGGGACAACCCTCATCATACTATCTATGACTAATTTAGAATCCTCCTCCACTATGATGTTCTTACTTAGGGGGTATTCTTTTTTTTGAATATTGAGAGAGGAGAAGTTGGTCAATGGGATTTTGATTCTCATTCGCCAAGAAACCCATGTTCTTCTTTTCAAATTATGTGGGGATCAGTGAAAGTTTATAAGTGATACCCATCTCCTAGGTGGATAATTAACTTTCCCACATAGGGAGAAAGTTGTCAACACTTGAATGGAACAAAAATGCCCCTTAAAAAAAATAAAACAGATGACCGTAAATTAGCACTCGATTTTTGCTTGGTCCGTCGCCAGAACTTCCAATTCACCCCAAACACTTGATCAAACCCTTCCAACCTCTCTGAAACACCTAAGAACACAAAAAACCCAAATTTTACCCCAATAGCCCTTAGATCTACCGTTAAACATATCTGATACCAAACCAATGGCCCTAATCAACCTCTACTTACACCTCAACCACTAGATCTGACCCCACCATCATACCCAGCACCTCCCAATACCCACCTGTAAAGTTTCACCCCAAAACACCTTTGCTTACCCCTCCGTCACACCAAGATTCCATTTTAAGGCTCCATATTGACCGGCTTCTAAATCCTTCTGATCCAAGCCCAGTTGGCCCAATTTAACCCTACCAATCACATCAGACTACTCGAAAATGCTATCCTATGAAATTTCACCCAAAACTACCTTCGTTTACCCCTTCATCAAACATAGATTTCATTCTGAGGCTTTAGATTAGTCGAATCAAGCCCTTTCTAGATCTGCTTGATCCGGGCCTAGTTGATCCAATCTGACCCCACTAATCAACCTAGAATCCCCGAAAATCCCACCTTGTCAAATTTTAGCCAAAAATACCCACATTTACACTTCTATCTAAAAAAATTCCATTTCAGCCAATCTTGTTAGTCCATAGACACAAACCCCCCTCTGTAGTCAGACCCATCTCAACCCTCCATTTTCTGACCCAAAAATCCCCACCATTGAACCAAAAACCCGGCCTGACCCCTTAAACCCAGTTTAACCCATTTTCCTAAAATTATAAAAGATACCCCTAAAGTTTTCTAAAATTACCAAAACAACCCCGAACCCCTTATAAAACAAGCCTCAAATCGATTTAACATAATGGGGAAGAGTGGGAAGAATTCGGATCCACTATTCCCCTTCTTCCTCCTCTAGATCGAAATAGAGCAGCAGCGGTGATTCGTCTCAACACCGACCTTCCCCCTTTCGCACAGCTTTCCCCCTCTCCTTTCTTCGACTTCTTCTCCTTTCCCTTCTTCTCTCCCCTTCGCCCTCTCTCTCATTCTCTCACTGACGCCATTGCATCAGCAGTTCATTTTCCTTCCTCCCACCACCAGATCGACTATTCTCTATACCTGACCTCACGACACAGCGACCGATTGACGGAGTGGCAGCTACTTCACACCAGCTTCACCCCCCACTCTTCTTCTTGTAATCTCACGAGGGAGAAGTCTTCAGAGTTACTGTTCATTGGCATCTTCCTCTCGATAGCAGCGAACCAGAGCGATGCGATTGAAATATCCACCGCCACTGCCACTTCTAGTAGCAGCAGTAGTTTCTCAACTTCTACCGACCATCCTCCCTCTTCCTCTCCCTTTTCCTCTCTTTCCATCCCATTCCGCCCTCACTTCTTGCCATTGAACGGCTGTTGGACACCTTCCCCGGTGAAAGTAGAGCAGCGGCAGTGGCCATTGTCCTAGCATTTTCTTTAGGCCGAAGCCATACCGAGTTTGATTGAAGCAGTGAATTCCAAGCGTCTCCCAAAGACTCCCCATCAGAGAGCTCATCGGGTCCTCCCTGATTTTCAGATCATACCCCTGACAATCCCTATGCTCGACAGTTAATAAACACTAACAAAGCCGAATCTGTTTTATACTTCTAGTATGCAATTATTGTAATGATCTTGCTAGTTTAGGAATTAATTTGTTTAGTGAGATCTGCTTATGTTGCTTCTTATGTTCTCTTCCAAAAATTTGGAGTCTAGAATCAAACATAAGTTAAATCTTGCTTCTTAAGTTCATGACATAAGGTGGTTTTCTTTGCTATCTTCCCAAATAAATTGAATCTCAAGTCTAATCTCTTTGCTTCTTATAGTGTTTAATCTTGCTTCTTATGTTTATTATTATTTTGTTTAATTAATAGCATACTTTATTTGTGCTTGTTTGAGATCCCATGTGGGTCCCACCTATTAGATCCGGGAGAGGGATGCCCATCCCTCTCCCATCTTAGACCTACCCGAACTGGTTTAGTCGGTGCCTCAGGTTACTGGAGTCACTATTAAGATAAACAGTTTCAAAATCATTATCGTAGGTCCCATCACCTCTATTTCTTAATCTGATGGGTGGCGACTCCATTTTCAGCCCAAATGGCAAGTGAACCCATTTTTCCAACGCTCACAACCATCATCTTTGTGAGGTACGCGCGATTTAGCTCTCAGATACTAGCAATCTTGCTTTCAGCTCTCTCTAAATTCTCCAATTCGCTAACTTCAGCAATGGAGTGCCCACATCGGGTAAAGTACCCTACGACCTCTGATACTACTTTCTTGCATTTCAACCAACCACGCATTAGATTGACATCCAAGCTACCTTCCAACAAGGAGCGACCAGATCGCGTATCATCAATTGGCATCATCTATGGGAAATAGCACTAAAAGCCTAGTTCTCACCATCCCTCTTCAAGTTACTAATCCAATGGCATCATCAAGCAACAATTAATTCACCAACGTCAACAACAACAACAACGTGCAAGTCACAGGGGGCAAGAGCAGCTTGTGATGAACCCAAAAGTACCTTTAGTAACCATAGGTCAACTTGCTGTGCCCCTAACACTACCCAGAGTGCCAGCAGCGCCAAGCCCAACCTTCTCGTTGCACCAAGTGAACGCTCCTCTCCCCGCGATTGAGCCATCAATGGTTCCCGTAGGGATCAACGTGTGGCGGTTCCACAAATTGGTGCAGTATGTCCACGATATGAGCCTGCAGATGTGAACTTGGGAGGAAAAGTTTGCTGCTTTCATTCTGCCACAACAGCCGCAACAACTGCAATAACCACAACCACCATTGCAGAACGTGAACCAGAACCAGCAACAGACCCCCCAACACCAACAGAATGTCAATAAGAACAACTAGCACCCAGGCGACCATCAGCCTAGAGTTAGAAACTAGGACCAAGTCCCAGATCCACCCTGTCACCCTGACAACTGGGATCGGGTCCTAGTGAAGGAAAATAATAGAGCTACGACACCGATTGGTATAGAGGAAAATAATACCACAGAGATGTCAAAGAAAAGACGCTGTAGACACTTACATTGCAACACTAGAAAAAGCCACCTCGCTCCCACCAACAACGAGGAGGCTAAGAAGAAGGGAGAAATTAGCCAAGTTATCGCGTAGCCAACAACACCATGCATGACCCAACCCTTAGAACTAGAGCCGAAGATCCTTATGGCCCCACGACCTAAGGACTTCAAGGTTCCAAGCCTAGAATCTTATGACAATACAACTGACCCAGTAGATCATAGTGATAGCTTGTAGGCCCTAATGCAGCTTCACGGGGTAGATGACGCGAGCCTCTGTATGGCATTCCCAATGGCATTCCAAGGTATAGCTCGGATGTGGTACTTAGGATTGCTTGTGGGCTCGATCAAGAGTTTGAGTCAATTTGTAGATCTATTCACTATGCACTTCGCCACCAGCAAGACGTGCCCAAATCTACAACCTGTTTGCTGAACGTAGTCCAACGGCTAGCCGAACGAGGCTCTCAAGGATTACATCAAAAGATTCAAACTTGAGCATTTCTAGATTCCAAACCTCGACCTAACAGTACAGCTTATTGTAGTGTTGAACAGTGTCCACCACCCCGACTTACACTAGGAGATCGAGTTGAACCCTCCATCCTCTATGGAGAAGTTACTTGCTGAGGCTGATAAGTTCATAAAGGCCGAGAAGGCACTAGGATCCTGGTTAGAGTTGCAACTGTCCGAGAAGAGAAAGCGATCAGAGGAAGAAGCGGAGAGTAGTAAGTAGCAGCGAAGAAGCAAGTCACCGAAGAAAAGTCGGTCACCCCACGACAGGCAAAGTAGGTTACCAAGGAAGAGAAAATCACCACACCAAAGTTCCAGATCAAGCTAGTGATCTAGAACCCCACCAGCCCAGACCCGAAACTACACCGCCCTAAATGTTAAAAGGGGAGAGATATTGATGCAAATAAAAATGACCGAGTATGTGAGATGGCTGCTCAGGATGAAAGGTGACCCTGCCAACCGTAACCCGAACAAGTACTATCACTTCCATCGTGACATCGACCACAACACAAAAAGTTGCTAAAACCTGAAAGATGAGATCGAGGAGTTGATCCGTTGCGGCTACTTGAGACAATTTATTAAACGCGATGAATGAGATGTCTAGCCTGCCGACCAGCCGAGGGAAGCACCAGAATCAAACAGGCGACACAATCGTGACATCACATTGGGATCCCACCACCACCGGAGAGGCCGATACGCGAAGTGATCAACATGACCATAGGAGGCTCTATTGTAGCAAGGTGCAACACAACGACAGAGAAGAACTCAGTTTGGGAACTTGAGCAAGAGGACAAGAACCCACCAAAGCGCCCTTGGGTGGAGGAGGTCATCTACTTCACCGAGGACAATGTTCACGGGATCTAGTATCTGCACGATGATGCCCTCACCGAGGAGGTCATCTACGACTTCGAGGTAAAGCGGATTCTGGATGACTTTAGAAGTTCGTCAGATATTCTTTACTTGGAAGTCTTTGAGAAGATGCAGTTGGAGTGGAAGGACCAGCAACCAATGAATGTACCCCTCGCCATCTTCAGCAGAGACGCGGTGAAGCCTTTAGGCTAAATCAAAGTGCTAGTCACGGCAAAGTCGGAGGTCAATGTAGTTCAGTTCGAACACACCTTCTTGGTGGTTGCCACCCCGTCCCCTTACAATGAAATCTTAGGATGGCCCATCTTGCATGCACTTCGTGCGGTGGTGTTGACCTATTACCTCTCGACAAAATTTTGGATGAGGTATGTTGTAGGGGTCGTACGGGTTAACCAGTTGGAATCTCGGAAGTGCTATATCATGGCATTGAAGGACAAAGCAAAGCTTGCAGACGACGTAGAGCCAGAGCTACCTTCCGAGCACATAGATGAGTGAGATCAACCCATGAAGGATACAATCTTGGTCCCGGTCTTTGATACCAAGCCCGCAAAGAATATCTACATCGGGACTCGCCTAAAAGAACCACTTTAGTCTACACTAGTACATTTTTTACTTGGTAATTTAGATGTTTTTGCATGGTTGGTAGCAGAAATGCCCGGAATAGACCCATCAGTAATAACTCATAAATTGAATGTGGATCATTTAGTCAAGTCAGTCAGGCAAAGAAAAAGGAACCTCACCCTAGAGAAGTGAAGGATAGTAGATGAGGAGATCGGGAAGCTCCTTGCAGTAGACTTTGTTAGAGAGGTCCAATACCCGAGTTGGGTAGCTAACCCTGTGCTTGTGAAGAAAGCCAATGGCAAGTGGCGCATGTGCGTCGACTACACCGACCTCAATAGAGCCTGCCCAAAGGATAGTTTCCCGCTCCCCAGAATAGACTGCCTAGTAGATGCGACCTCGGGGCACGAGTTGTTGAGTTTCGTGGACGCTTACTCTGACTACAATCAAATCCAAATGGACCTAAGCGACTAGGAAAAGATAGTATTTGTAACTAAGTTAGGAATATACTACTATAAAGTTATGCCTTTTAGACTAAAAAAATGCTGGAGCAACTTTCAATGCCTTATAAATAAAGTTTTTGCACCACTTATTGTAAATAAAGTAGAATGTTATGTAGATGACATGATCGTGAAGACCCAGTTTTCGAACTCTCTTATAGATGATTTAAATGTTGTATTTCAAATTTTAAAAAAGTATAACATGAAGCTCAACCTAATTAAATGTGTCTTCAAGGTCACGTCAGGCAAATTCCTTGGCTACATAGTGCACCAACATGACATCGAAGCCAACCCGAACAAAATCCAGGCTATCCTATATATGAAACCGCATAGGTTGATAAAGGAAGTACAAAAGTTAACAGGACAAATCGCCGCCTTAAATCGGTTTATGTCTAAATCAACTGGGCGATGCTTACCCTTTTTTAAGGCTATCAAAAAGAATGAGGATTTTGAGTGAACCGAGTAGTGCAAACTCGCGTTTGACGAGCTCAAAAGGTACCTAAGTTCGCCACCTATGTTAACCTGACCTGAGCTAGGACATGAGATAAAACTCTACCTCCCTGTAAATGACGAGGTAGTGTGCTCAATATTAATAAGGGAAGTAGACTAGGTCCAAAGACCTATCTGTTATATAAGTAAGGTTTTGCATGCAGTTGAGACCAGGTACCCCGACATTGAGAAGCTAGCCTTTTCCTTAATCTTGGCAGCCCAAAAGCTGCGTCCTTACTTCCAAGCCCACACCATTATTGTCTTAACTGATTGACTTCTGAGGCATGTCCTTCAGAAGCCTCAGGTCTCCAAACGGCTAACGAAATGGGTAATTGAGCTAAACGAATACGTCATCTGGTTCGAGCCTCGCCTAGCAATTAAAGCACAAGTCTTGGCTGATTTCATCATCGAGTGTACGTTCAACACGCCGACCCCTGAGGTGACTGACCCAGTTAACACATTAGAGGTGTTAACTAGCACGATGCCCATCCCGACCCGGGATGAGGAGCCCTGGACCCTCCACATCGATGGCTCGTCTAACTAGTGAGGAAGCGGAGCTAGGCTTATACTCTACATACTTAGCGAGGTGAAGATGGAGTACACTCTTTGGTTTGCATTTGATGCATCGAATAATAAAGCAGAGTATGATGCATTAATAGCCGGGATGACTTTGGTGAGAGAGGTTGGTGCAAAGCACGTCATGGTGTGTTGTGATTCTCAGTTAGTCATGAACTAAGTGAATGGATAGTATGAAGCTTGGGAGCCCACCATGTTGGCCTATCTGGCCAAGGTGAGAGAGCTCCTGCTTGGCTTCCACTCTTTGTTTATCAGCAAGTACTAAGGATGAAGAAAACAGAGGTCGATGTGCTTCCAAAGCTGGCCAGTGTAAGCGATGTCACAAAAAGGACGGTGTATGTTGAAGACTTGCCACAACCTAGCATTGCGAGGGCAGAAAAAGATGTCTTTCTAGTGTTGATAGCAGAACCGAGCTGGATGGATCCGCTTGTTGATTATCTACTCCATGGGACCCTACTAGCAGATCACAATGCAACTTGGAGGGTAGAGCGTCAATCAACTTGTTATGCCCTTATTGGTGAGCAGTTGTATAGGAGATCCTTCATGCTCCCCTACTTGCACTACTTGCGACCTTCAGAGTTAAAGTAGGTGCTACACGATATCCATGAAGGTCTTTGTGGAGGACACTTGGGGGCAAGGCATTCGCCTAAAAGGTGCTAAGGCAAGTCTACTACTGGCCTACAGTGATGGCGGATGCACTTGAGCTCGTCCAAAAGTGTGATAACTGCCAGAGGCACGCCAACATACTTCACTAGCCCGCCGCTGACCTCAACCAGCCCGTGGCCTTTCGCCCAGTGGAGAATAGACTTCCTCAGTCTGTTTCCATCGGTGATTGGGTGGAGAAGGTTCTTGGTCGTGGCGGTTGACTACTTTATGAAGTAGGTGGAGGCCGAGCCACTGGTGATAATCACGGCCTCTAATGTACAAAACTTTTTTCTGGAAGAACATAATGTGCATATTCGAACTCCTAAAGGTGCTGATATCCAACAACATGAAACAATTCAAAGAAAATGTTCTAGAACTGGTGTGCCAAGATGGGGATCCAACATAATTTCACTTCGGTAGCGCATCCATAGGCAAATAGACAGGCCAAGGTGACAAACAAGGCAATCCTTTGTGAACTCAAAGCTCATATCTCCTGAACTAAGGGTTTGTGCGTAGACAAGCTGCCTAGTGTCCTTTGGCCTATCAGACTACAATCAAAATGACGGGTGTTCGAAGAAGGAATGCATGAGCTTGAGACGTTGAAAGGGAGGCAGGTACCCTGTGCTTGGAACATTGACAACCACAAAAAGTATTGTCTATGAGCTCAGGAGTTAAGCATCCGTGACTTCAACTAGATAATCAAAATTTTCACTTAGTATGAACGACTATCCGCTTCGACGACCTAGTCAAGCACGTTGGAAAATCATATTTCAAAGAGAATTCAAAGGGGACGCCAAGTCGCTTTGTTCCTAAAGGCCCCTAGTCCCAACCTAATAGTGACCTCGACGGTCTAATAAAGCCTAATCACTTCAGCATATGGACAATTCAAGTATATCTTTTATTATAACTAGTTGGCACATAGGTAGTTCGGGTCATATCCCATACTATGCCTAATTGCCTTGGCATATAGTTATCTCGGGTTTATCCCCTACTATCTCTAGTCACTTCGGAGCTAGGCACCTTGGGTAAACCTATACTTAGAGTTATTTTTGAAGTAACAGTGTATTGAGAACAGATGAACGCGAGGCATGCAAGAAGTGAATTGAATTCATTACTAGATCAGTAAATTTACATCAGTATTGTCAAAAAAAAAAGAGAAGGGTTTTCTAGACCGAGATTAGAGGTTCAATGCAGTACATATATCTACATGGGAGGTCCAAGAAAAGAGGCAAAAAGTTTTCAAACATCTCGAGGCTCCTCGTCCCCATCTCCAGCAATAGTGGCAGCACCTTCCTCGGTGTCTTCCTCGTCTATGACATCCTCGCCGGCGGCATCCAAGTCGGCCTCCTCCATGGTACCCTTGTTGATCTTGTTGTCTTCCTCCTTCTCAGAGTTCGGGTCCTCATTGACCTTATCGGTCATCTCCCTGGTACAGGCAAAGAAAGTGATGGATCCGAGGTTAAGCTCGAGGTATACCAACCTTACAAACATCTAGCAGAGCTTGAAGCCCTTATGGAAAGCCAAAGTGCTGAGGTCCTACCTCTCCTAACGAAAACCCAATAAGGCCTTGTACTCCTTGATGGCGTGGGTCTTGGCCACCTTGATCGCATCCACAATAATGGCCTCACGATCGACAAAAGAGGCTTATTTCTCCTCGAGATCTTTCTTGAGTTCAATAGTCCACTCTAGTCTGAACTTGTACTCTATCGGCACTGCCTCGGCCTCAACAACTCTTGCAAGGTGCCACTTAGACTGCGCCACGGAGTTGATCTATGGAAGAAGAGAAATTCGTTAAGTATAAGAAAACATTTCTGAAGCAATATAGTAATGGGTTTGAAGACTTACCACCATGGCATAACGCATCACTTTGGTGCCCAACTCGGTAGGACGCATTTCAGTCATGTTGGAGACCTCCTCAGGGAAGATAGCCTCCTTTCTCTTGTAAAGGCAGGTTCGGATATCCACGATAGATCGCCTCTCCTTGGGGACTTCTCCCATAGAACTACCCCTAGGACGCTGAGGGCGCACCTCGGGTGACCGGACCACCTCGGGTTGGTGCAACTACTCCTTCTCCTGGTCCTCCTCAACCAAGTTAATGATCGGAACCTCCTCAGCCGTGGTGGGGACATTGGGCTCAACAACTAGCGCCCGAGGTGCATCTTTATGGGATGCCTTCCTCTTTCTCTTCTTCTTCTTCATATCCGAGAGCAACCCTATAATTGAAAGATTTGACATGTTGCTTGCAAAAGAATGTTGAAAGTCAGTTAAATCAGTATGAAGCAAAGTAGTAAAAGTTGAGTACCCACACCCGAGGTGACGACCTACCTAGAGGACTTAGTCTAGCTTGAATAAGCTTCTCCTCGGATAAGAAGTCCTCTAATTGCAGATTGCATTCCACCAGGTCCTGCATCTTGGCTTCCATACGCTCATCCATCTCTTCCCTGATGTCCTTGATCCCTTTCCTCCAGTGTGTCGGGAAACGCCACCCGGTACCTAGGGTGACAAAGAAGTACTTGCTCTTCCAGGCCGGGACCTTAGATGGGAACCCGTGAAGAAGCTTATACCCAGGCCGGTAGGATAATTAATAACTGAATTTCCCCAAGCAACTAGTTGGGTTTTGTTTAATTTGAATGAGGGTAGTGAAAGCTTTGATGTCCAGAGGGAGGACAAGCTAGTGAAAAAGGAAAATTGTACTGACCAAGGTATGGACAGAGTTCGGGTGCAACTGGCTAAGGGTAATATTGTAAAAATTCGAGGCCTTGGTGATAAAGGGGTGAAGCGGGAATCGGAGACCGCCTTTCAGGACTTCTTTGAAACCAGCGAGCCCATTTTCCTCGTTCTCCCAAGGAAATCCTTCGACTGGAAGAGAATAGCTGAGGTTATCAGGAAATCTATACACAACAACTAGGGTACAGATGCCATCCTTAGTCTTGAACTGAGGCCCTTTTGTTGGAACCTCGTTGGTCTTGAACCAAGGCCCTTTTGTGGGAACCTCATCAGTCTTGAACCGAGATGCCATCCTCGGCCTGACCAGACTCAACCTTCTCCTCACTAGACTCACTACTACCCGACATAACGGAAGGAAAGGAACAAAAAAGCGAGCAGGGGAAGACGACTCACCAAAGAGAAGGAGAAACAACCGGCGTCGATGACCGACTTGACTACATCGACGATGCATGCTCCGCGACCTCCAATTGCACGAGAGCTCAAAGTGGGACAAAGAAAAATGGGTCCCCAAGGGCCCTATTTATAACTGGTATAACTAACCACAAACGGTCCAGATCGATAAGATCCAATGGCTCCTAGGGGTGCGTTTATTCACGTTTTGAGGCCAAATTTGGTTGAGCGCATTTTTGACATCTGTGTAGTTTATAGTCCATGTGTACCCCAGATGCAGCTTCACCCTTAAGGACGAGCTAGTTGGGTCATTCATGTCTGACTCATAGGTTGGACCTCGGTCAAGCCAAAGGCTAGGCCAAATTCACCTAAACTCATCGTAAACCCCCACCCTGAGTTGACTACCTCAGGCTCAAGAGTGGAGGGCAATTGATGAGGGGTAATTTGGCTCGACCCATTAGCATGCAGACACGCGGAGCGACATGTTGATTAGATGACATCTCAGCATTTCTGAACACCTCAGCATGTCAGGTCAACTCGGGCACCTCAGGTACCTCGGCTAAAACCGAGGTCCAAGTAGCTTGTTGTGTCTCGACTTGCCGTGGTGCCACGTAGTGCTCTTCTAGAAGGGAGCCAGTTGTCTCCGATCTCTTCGGGATCACGCCGCTCATCAGCAGGGCTTATCTATATCCCCCCGAATTGGACAAACTTGGCTGGATAAGCCTTATCCCCCCGAAACTAGCTCCCAATCTAGCAAGCCGACGATCTTGGAGGTGTTTCGTGAGAACTATGGAAGCTCACCTATAAAAAGGGACCACCATCATCCTTGTGAGGTATGCACGATTTATCTCTCAAATACTAGCAATCTTGTTCTCAGTTCCCTCTAAAATCTCCAATTCACTAACTTAAGCATCGGAGTGCCCACACTGGGTAAAGTACCTTGAGACCTGTAATACTACTTTCTTGTAGTTTGATTGGCTACGCGTTAGACGGACGTTTGAGCTGCCTTCCAACAAGGAGAGGCCAGATCGTGCATCATCAATAACAAAAAATAGAAAAAAATTGGGCACATATCTAATGTTACATATTCATAAAAATAAATATTGGGTATATCTCTAAAATTATGCATTCATTATCAATGATGGAAATATAATACAGAATTTAGTGTCAACCTAGAAATCAAATTATTTTTCTTTTTGGGTTAGGGTTAGTGGTTTGGGTTAAATGGATTAATCGATGCTATGATAGTTAAATAATAAACCTTTAAAAAATAAAAAGTACAAGTAATCAAAAGAGTATATAAAAAATTATATATTAATTATGCCAAACAAAAATTAAGTATAATAAGTAAAAATTTATTTATATAATATAGATGATATATAAATTAAAACAAATTCAAAAGTAAAGCTATTTTCTTTTCTAGATGGTGGGTCAATTATCCAACTTTTTAAAGAAACTTATGATGTCATAATTGAATAATAAATATTTAAAAAAGATAAAACACAAAATTCTGTCTCATTTGGGAACATTTGTAATGTTATACATCCATCATAATAAATAAAAATAATTGTTAAAATAAAATTTATTTTTATTAATGGAAAAAATTAATGGAACACAAAATTTAATAATAATAATAATAATAATTTTTATTATAATTTAAAATTTCCACATGTAAATGCATGTGCGCATTTATTACAAGCATTTGAGTTTATTTTTAATCATATTATTACTTTTGTTAATTTTCAATTTTTATCTTAATTATGATATATCTAAAATTCAAATAATTAATGTGAAACAAATTTCTCACATGCAACGCACATGCTTAATTACTAGTATATTAAAATTTTTATATAATGTAAAATTTTGCCTTTTCCTTCCCATTTGCCCCTGTGAAGTAATGCTCCCTCACTAGTGGGAAATAAAAGAATATGGGCAAATGCACTTATCTAGAAAAATCTTTCTTGGGAAACACTTTTCCAGGTAATAACTTATGGAAAAACGAGTAGGACCTTAGATAAATCATGAAAAACTAGGAGTCCTTTTGGGAGGGCTTCTATGTTGATTGAGCTGCTTCAGAGAAGCTACCTGAGATTTCACTGGAAAGTTTATCATTCACATAAACCTATTTTTGATTTCTCGTTTTTTACCAAACATGGTTTCATGGCTTTTTGGGTTTTTAGATTCATGTAACAACGCAAGAAGCCGTTACATAAAAGCCCTCCCAAACCAGCCCCTAGAAAGAATGTCATTTTCCTTTACAAGCAATTCAACATTATAGAATAACAAATCTTTGAAAAAAATTTCATAATGCCAAACTCCAATATTAATTGCTTAAAAGAGGGAAGGGGAGGAGGAAGAATTTGGTGGTAATGGGGTAGTCATGATTGCAAACCGATAGTACTTCCAAAACTCATGAGGGGGGATGAAGAGATGGGACGGGGTTGGTAGTAGTGGTGAGATGGTTGGTGTGCGAGTGACAAATGGTAAAGAGCTGAGTGAACATGGGAAAATGGGATTTGATCCTCACAATACTGTTCATACAGTTCGTTCGTATATTTCCATACATTGAGAATCTCTTTATGGAATAAGGCATACAAGTATGGAGATATTCTTAATACATGACTGTAAAAAACTGAAAACAATGTGAACATGGTCGTGTGAACATAGTCGTGACTGGACCAGATCTTTCTTTTCTTTATTCAGCAACTGAGTGGATTATATTTAAAGCCCACCTTATTATTAACTGGGCTTGACCCAATTTATTTTTTCCTCCGAATCTAATAAAACTAGTAATCCAATTCAACGAAAATCTCAGCCCTCCAACAAAACAGAGGTGGAGCAATTAGGGTTCCATCAACGGGAAGAAAAGACAAGGCTAGAAAATGGAACCCAGATGTTCTACCTATCCTTTATTATCTCTTAATTCATAATACAGATGTATGATTGCACATCACGACGAATAAAGAGTGAATAGAAAAAGTGAATATGAAAGCCCGTCTCCTAGAAATGAGCCACTTTATTACCAAAGCGATAACATACATGAGAAACCAAGAAATTATTGAAGGATGGAAGGAGCAATCTATAATTCGCGATAAAGAACCTTTACGCCAAAGGGAGAAGAACTCTCCACCAACGGAGCTAGATGATTATCATCTCTGACATAAATGCTATCAAAGTCCAACTAGACCGTCAATGATGCTTGAAAATTCATCACCTGATATCTGATTCGTTTATTTTTTGGATTCAAACAGTGTGTTTTATGTATTTGATTTGGATTCAAATTTGTTTCAATCTGATCCGATTAAAATCTAAATTCAATTATATTATAATATTTATTAATTTTAATATATAAATTATATATTTATATTTAAAATTATAAAAAATATTTTTATATATTATATTATATAAATTTATATATATAATAAATTCAGTATATTATATATTTACATTAATTTATTATATATAAAATTAAAAAATAATTATTTTTTTATTTTAAAAAGATAAAGCAGAATTGGATTAAATTCGAAACCAAGGTCTTGGGATACAGACTAAGAGAATAAATTCAGTATGAAAGTTTTCAATAATCAAATCGATTCAAATTTTGCTGAATCCAATCCGATTACAGCAGTACTAACAAGGAAATCAAATTACTCCACTCACTACAGTACAGACTAAGAGAATAAATTCTCTTCAAAATGATGTGAAATATTTACAAGAATCTTACTTAGGCTTAACTAACAGAACGGTTATAAATTTATAATTGGTCATCATGCAGTTAAGTTTTTGGGCATGGTTGATCAAATAGTTCACTACCACATAAATCAGTCGAATTTGACCCAAGTATCCAATACTTAAAAGGGCAAAATTGGATTTTAGCTAAATTTCATCCACATTTAATGTTATATGCAAACTGATCTTCACTCATTGTTAGATCTTAACCGAGGGAAGGCTTTTGTCCAATAACCTTACCTGGTAAGAGAAGTCTTGGTCCATTTTAAAAAGTGAGGAGAAGTTTAATTTTAGTATTTAGGAGAAACATGGAGGGAGGTTTAAGTCTTTTACCCAAGGTTTTTAAAGCCGAATTGGACAATGAAACCGTCCAGGGTCCGGTTCCCGGGTTGAATCGGACAATGACCATTTTGACAAAAGAAATAAAAAATTAAAAAAATAAAAAATGCCCAAAAATCACTGGATGATTTGAACAGTTTGAATAGTTAGACTACCTAGATCAATAGTTTGCTGACCAAATTAACAGTTTTTGGCCAAAAAGACGATTCTGGGGTAAAATGGAATCGATCAAGTGACTGGTTCCTGATTTTTCCAGTTTGACTGTTCGGTCCGGTCCGGTTTTGATAACCATGATTTTACCCACATTAATTTTTTACGCCCTCCAAACGTACTCCAATGGTTGACTACAGGTCAAGTTTGAGCAATAGAGAAAACCTACTCCTTAGGCTTTTTGAAACTTAAGTCAGAACAATAGAGGTGTAAACCGGGCCGTGCCGCCCGTGGCTTGGCAGGAACTTGGACTGACTGGCACGACGATCTATAGGCTGTGCCAGACCGACCCCCAAATTTTTTACCGAGGAGGGCAACACAGCCCATAACAGCCCGCAAACCAGCACAGCATGGCCCACACTTTGCGTGAACCGCCCACGGGCTTGATTGACCACACTTGGATGGAACACTAACCTCTAGCTTGATTGACTACTTGAAGCATAGCATCCATAAAACCTTCAAATATTCTCGTAATCTGGAGTTGGGACTTCATATAATTGTTATACATTTTATATGAAATCATTTCAAGTAACACGAGATATCTATGGAGAAAATAGGGGTCATTTTTTATATTGCTTTTTTGGTATTTGGTGCCATGTATCACTGATAATTCCCTTTTTCCCAAACCGGTGAATGTAGGAATTGATTCCACGTCAAGTATTAGAATGAACCAACTAATATACCAACATGCCATCCCTCGGTTGATTCTATAGTGCTAATTTAGGGAGTGCTCTGTAATGTAGATGAGAAAATGGGTGGCATGTTTTCATCCATACCACACCACAGGTGTGGTATACTGATCCAATAGGATAGTTGTTCTGCACCATGGACAAAAAATGCGTATACTGATCCATACCACACCTTAATGGGCGTTCTGTAAGGTGTGCCACATTTATGTCCACATCGTGTTTGATTCCATGCATCTCAACTACAACATGTGAGATTATCTATGTCGTTAATCATTAAAACATAATATTTTATTTTTTAATAATATGTATAATAGAAAAATATTAATAAATTACAAAAAAATAATAATTAATAATATTGTTACTGATTACTAATAATTAACAATGATTAATAATATTAATAAAAAGTAATATTCAAAACTTATTAATTAATAAAAATATTATTAATAATATTACTAATATTGTTTTATGAAGTTATTGACAATTTGACATTACTACTATTTATTTATGTAAAATACTAAATAATAAATATACATTTATCCAATTAAATGTTATTACTTTTTCATACAAGGTCAAATAGCATGATATATGCAATCTCAAAAAAATGTTGGTTTCTTCTAAATCCATAGTTTTACCATAAATAAAATTTTAGAATTTACATCTAAAAAATTTAAAAGTTTAAGGGATGAAATAATAAATGGCTAAAAAATAATAAAAGTCAAGCATCAAGCTCCTTATCTTTTTTCAAGTGTGAAGAAGAATCCCTTTCATTGAGAAATTCCCGCCTGAGTTTGTAATATTTCTCTATTTCTTCCTGCAATCTAGATTCATGATCTCTCTTCATCTTGATCATTTCATTAATCAGATCATCCTTTGACATGAGCTTTAACTTAATTCTCGGAATCCATAGTGCAAGGCATTGTTCTTTCGGGCTCCTCATGTTCAACACTTTCCTCTTGAAGGGAAGCAGGCAATCTGATGTGGTTAGTCAATCCCTTGTGAAGGAACTCATGAGAGGATAGTTGCCCCACTTCAGGCCCAGAAAACATTTTAGCAATGCATCTAGTTCTTGACGTAAACTTGAAATCTCGCTGATCTTTGTCAATTGGATTATGTTTTGTCTATCACAAACTTGAGCATTTTGTAGCCACAACTTTGCTTCAGATTCCTCCAGCAAGCTCCTAACTGAATAATTTTGAATTACCATTACTTCAATTTCTTCTTGAAACTCACGCTCCCGTTGCCACTCATGAAGTGATGCCTTGGACAAGTAAATTATATCATCAACCTGTTCAAAAACAGTTTTTAATATGTTCTTCAACATCTTGAGGCTTTTATCCACCTTCACCCATTTGCTCTCCTTTACAACTTGAGGCTTTTATCCACTTTGCGCGGGCCGCCCGCGGGGGAGAGTTCATCACGTAAGAGTTCCATCAAGCTATTGATAGAAGTTGGGATCTGATGCATTTGACTTCTTGCATCCAGTCTTTAACAAATGGGGGCTATATATATCAAACTATTGATAGAAGTTGGGATCTCATGCATTTGTTTGCACATACTTCTTATGAACTTGCATTCAACTTGTGATGGGCATCTGCGTACCCATGCATATGAAACCAGTGTAACGGAACACCTGTTATGCCATAGACTGAATGCAAGTAGACAAGTGCAGCGAACTCTAACGTTCTATCCTGCTGCCACGAGGGTGTTTTCTTTTTGGGGGAGAGGGGGAGGGGGTGTAGGGTGCTAACTTGTTATGGGTTTGGGGGATCGACTACCCCATGTTATAAGAACAATAAGTCAATAACAATAAGCACTGCACAATTTCTACAACAATTAAATATACAGATCTAGTAGCTCATTATGTAACACCATCCATCGTCATTAAAAAAAGGGCAACCGCCCTTAGGGGTAGTGACACTTCTGAATCCCAACACTTTGATCCCTCAGTTAATTTCATGGAATGATAATGTTCTTTCAAATTTCAAAAACCCCAAATTATCCTTTCCCTTTACAACTTAGGGCCTGTTAGGTTTGCGGGAACAAGGATTTGGAATCAGGCCATTCTGATTCCAACTGTTTGTTTGGAAGGAATCTGAATCTAATTTCTATTCTTGCTGGAATGACATTCTTTCCTTTAAGGGAATGGATATTTTTTCATCTTTTCTTGGGAATAAAATTCCATTCCAGATTATTTTAATTCTGACTCTAATTCTTGTCTGAACTAAATAGATAATGGGAATAGAATATTTTAATTTCAGTTCCAAGGGATTTTGGTTCCGATTCCATTTACAAACCAAACAGAACCTTAATTTTTCTAAAATCTTATAAGCTTCACCGGTGAAGTTGTTGTAACCGAAATAGCTGATGTGGCAACCATGGAGCTACTTGCCTTCCACTTGCTTTTCCTACGTGTTCCCTTTCCTTCAAGTATAAATATGTATAATGTTTATATCAAAATACAAGAAGAAGAAACTTTTCTTCATCGCACTTATCTTGCTCTGTCATCCTTCGCCATCACACTCGTTTTCTTCATCGCACTTATCTCATCCTTCGCCATCACATTCGTTTTCTTCATCGCACATCTCCACGGTTTTGTCATGGTAACAAAGCCGTGACTACCAGATTACTTTCTTCATCACAAAGGAACTCTTTTATGTGTTTCTCCTCTGTCTTCCGCCATTTCTTTCTTCCTTTCTTGTGAACCATTTCCAATCCTCTGTTCCAAGATTACTGCGCAGAGATCCCCTGTTCCAAGATTGTTCACAGTTCCGTCATGGCCGGAGATATTGGTCAAGCTTCTCCTTACTACCTGCATCCCTCAGACAATTCGGGATCAGTGTTGGTTTCTTGTCCCCTCACTGGAGAAAATTACTCCATGTGGTAGCGAGCTATGAGGAATGCTCTACGAGCGAAAAACAAATATGGCTTCAATTCCGAAACCAAACATGGCAACAATGGAAGGGATGGCATGGGAGAAGTGTAACTCCATGGTCATCTCATGGTTGCTCAACTCGTTGGCTCGTGATCTGCAGACACGAGTAGGAAATGGTCCAAGAATCTACCAGTTGAAGCGAGATTTGTCATTGCTCCGCCAAGGTGAGCTCTCGGTTGCATCTTACTACACCAAGATTAAGGGACTGTGGGATGCATTGGCGGATCTTGCAGTTGTTTCTGATTGCACATGTGGTGCGGCCGTGCGGGTAAGGATTTTTCTACAGAGCAAGAAAGAGATCGCCTCTATCATTTCTTGATCGCCTCTATAAATTTTGTATATAATGTATACATATGTATACATGTTATTTTATATTATATTATATATTTTATATATAAATATTATAATATGTATAGTTTATATTATATGTAATATTTTATATTATATAATATATAAATAAAAATGTATATGCATATTATGTCATTTAATATAAAATATTATAGATATATAATGTTTTATATATGAAAGACATTGGCCCAGAATCAGGCCCGGCCTGGCCTGGGCTCATGTAAACCTGAGCTAGGACTTATGTTACATGTCCAGAACCCCGGGCTGGGCTAGGCTCGGGCCTAAGCTATAGTCCTTATCATAAGTGCAAAACCCAGCCCGGCCCATGATCACCCCTGCCTATTGCACATTACAGGACCAAGTCTCGAACATGCTAATTGGCAAGAGAACACTGCATGATGGACTGTATTTTCTACAAGCCACTCCAGTTTCAGCAGCTCTCTCCATCAGTGCTGAAGGCAGTTTTTCTACTTGGCACAATAGACTCAGACATGCGTCACCACGTCAGATATCCCTCCTTTCTAGTGGTAGACTATCCTCTTCAAATAAGAATGCTTGTAATGTTTGTAAACACACTAAGCATACACATGTTCCTTTTCCAATAAGTTCATTGCAAGTACAGACGCCCTTTGCTCTCATTCATTGTGATTGTGATATATGGGGAGTTTATCATACTTCGTCTCACTCTGGAACACAATTGTTTCTCATTATTGTGGATGATTATAGTAGATGTACTTGGCTTTATCTCATGAGACATATAATCTACTTGTGGCCTTTTGTAATATGGTGCGAACCCAATTTAATAAGGTTGTCATGTCTATCAGATCCGACAATAGGAAAGAGTTCTTTTTGGTCACATGCAACAATTCTTTACAGACAACGACATCATTGGCACCTTTTAGAGGTGACTAGAGCATTAAGATTTCAGACTTCATTACCCATATCTTTCTGGGGAGAGTGTGTGCTTACAGTTGAATACATTATTAATACAAGGTAAAACTCCATATGAACTCTTGTTTGGAAAGCTTTCGATTTATACTCATGTCAGGACCTTTGGATGTTTATGCTATGCCCAAGAATGTCCTTTACTTAAGGATAAATTTGGGCCTCAGGCCACCTGTTGTGTGTTTATTGGGTACCTTCATGGCCAAAAGGAATATAGGGTTTACAACATCAACACCGGCCATATTTTTACCTCCAGGGATGTGACCTTCTATTAGGACACCTTCCCTTTCGCTAATACCACAGTGCATAGTCAGCAATCTTCAAACCAAATTGCCATCCCATTGGTTCAGCCAGATGACATGTTAATTGACCCATTTATCCCAGCTCTTAAGCAATTGATCGAACAAGGGAATACAGAACCCGTTAATGCTATTATTGAAGGACTAGACGATCTCACTATTGGTGAACCTATTATGGATGAAAATCCTATCATTCATACCACAAAACCAATTTTGCCCATGCCTCAACCTCAACGAGCGGACCAGCCACCTGCCCACTTCCAAGTTTGTCATGGGCACATATTAGCAGCAATAAGACATGGTTTATAGTTGATTTACCTCCCATTAAGAAGCCCATGGGGTCCAAATGGGTATACAAGTTGAAATATAAGGTTGATGGAACAATAGAACGCTACCAAGCACGCTTGATTGCTAAAGGTTATACACAAGTTGAAGACCTTGATTACCATGATACATATGCGCTCGTGGCAAAATAAGCCATTCTTCGTTGTCTTCTAACTCTTGCAGCCATTAGGGATAGGAATTACATCAACTAGATGTAAGCAATGCATTTTTGCATGGTGACTTATCTGAAGAAGTCTATATGAGTATTCCCCTTGGCTTTTCCAAATAAGCCAAGAATAAGGTATATTGGTTACACAAGTCCCTCTATGGGCTCAAGCAAGTTTCTCGTTATTGGTTTGAGAAATTTGCCAATGCATTGAAGGATATGGGCTTTAAGCAATTAGCAGCTGATTACTCTTTATTCACTTCTCATTAGAGCTCCTCTTATCTTGTCGTATTTGTTTATGTGGATGATATAGTTATCACCAGTAGTGATCCGGCATGCATTGTTGACCTTAAGTCTCACCTCAATAAATGTTTTCAATTGAAGGATCTTGGTCCCCTCCACTATTTTCTAGGACCTGAAGTCTCTCAGTCTTCTTCGGGTATCTTTGTCTCACAATGCAAATATGCAATGGACATAGTTACAGACACTGACATGATTGATTCTAAGCATGTCACTCATCCCATGGAGCAGCAACGGCATTTTGTAGATAACTGCAGTCCATTACTTGATGATCCAACCTAATACCGGAGACTTGTTGGACGATTTATTTACCTGACCATTACTTGCCCAGACTTGTCTTATCCAGTTCACATGCTTACCCAGTTCATGAATGCACCACGTGAAGAACACCTCCAAGCTACTAAGCGTGTCATTCACTATGTCTAAACCACTGTTAAACAAAGGCATTTTGTTCTATGCCTCTAATGATTTCATTCTACAGGCCGATTGGGCTTCTTGTCCACTCACAAGATGATGTACTGTGGGATATGTTACGATGCTTGGGGCATCACTTCTTTCATGGAAGACCAAGAAGCAAGTGACGGTGTCTCGGTCTTCAGCCGAAGTGGAGTATCATGCAATGGCGATAGCTCCTAATGAATTAATCTGGTTTAAACAAGTTTTTCATGATCTTGGATTTCCATTACAACAGCCCATGCAACTCTTTTGTAACAGCCAAACTGTCATTCACATTGCTACTAATCCCGTATTTCGCGAGCGTACTAAACATGCTGACATCGAACATGTTCAACGCAAGCACATTCAGCTGACCTACTTACAAAAGCATTGGGTGCTGATCAGTTGCGCTTTCTCTCCAACAAGTTGGGTCTCTCTAGGGCTCCAACTTGAGGGGGGTATTGAGTAAGTCGATGAAAGTCTTCTACTAAAGCTTCACGGGTGAAATTGTTGTAACCGAAATAGCTGACGTGGCAATTAGGGAGCCACTTGCCTTCCACTTGCTTTTCCCACGTGCTCCCTCTCCTTCAAGTATAAATATGTATAATGTTTTATATCAAAATACAAGAAGAAGAAACTTTTCTTCATCGCACTTATCTTTCTCATTGCACATCTGCGCTCTCTGTCATCTTTCGCCATTGCACTCGTTTTCTTCATCGCACATCTCCACGGTTTTGTCAAATCTCAACTCTTATGTATTTCTCTCAATTTTCTTTTAACAAAGTTCACATTGAGAACTCCTTGAGAATGATTGATTCCTCAATGTCTTGAGAACAGTTTGTGTTTTAAAATGGTTATTTTCATCACTTTGACATTTGTTGCTTTCAGCCCATAAAATCCCGAATCAAGGGATCAAGGGAAAAGTGATGGAAAATAGAAGGTCACATGGGCAAAACAAAGTACAAGTAAGTATTATCATGTCCCAAATATAGGGTGATTATCTTTAATTTAACCAAAAAAAAGAAGGTTCATCGGAATGGACTTCACACGGGAGAGACGGTTGTGTTCTGGTTTTGTATTTGCATTGTGGTTATTTGCCTACCAAAGCCAAAAGAGGCAATAGAATCTCTTACAAGCAAAAACTCTGTATATACTTTGCAATTATAGGCATCTAGCCACGCATTGGGAATATCTCCATGTGAATTTAAAATACATGTATGGGAGATATTCCAATGTACAACTAAATGTTCTATGAACAGAGTTGCAAAGTGTTTGCTTGCAGGAGATCTGAGCTTCCAAAAAGGCTTGGACATTCTACCCGCAAGCTGTTCCAACATCCCTACCCCATAAGACATTATAGCTACGCATTGAGAACATCTCCCTTGTCATTCATAGAATTATAAGAGATGTTCCCAATATATGACAATTAATTGCATGTTGTGGGTAGGGATGTAGGAAGAGTTTGTGGATAGATTCAAAAGTGTCGAAAAGATACATATATTTTAGATTCTTTAAGCAATACAATATCTTTTAGACTACAACACAAAGAATAAAAGAAGTTAAAAAGTGCAACTGATAATAACACAAGGTACCATAGTTGTCAAGGCAACGGGGCACCTAGGTGTGTAGGTGCTCTTTGAATCTTGCCTCGCCCAATCGTCATTTGATGTATTTATAACATGTTGTAATTTTTTATAATTTTTTATTAATTTCTTATTTTTTTTAAGTTTATGATAGACAAAATATATGAAGGTGAGTTCTGAGAAGACATGACTTTCTAAAGACAAGTTCAAGAGGTATCCTCGTCAAGTTCAAGCTATATGTATTTGAAGAAGAAAGACAAATCGATCATAGAAGGTATGGTTTTTCGTTCTTCTTCTTCTTCTTCTTCTTCTTCTTCTGCTTCTGCTTCTTCTTTTTCTTCTGGAACAAAAAACAGGGGCTCTGTTCCTTCTTATTTTCTTGTTTTGGAACAAAAGCAGGGGCTCTGCCCCTTCTTTTTTCCTCCTCCTCCTCTTCTTCTTGTTCTTCTTCTAGAACAAAAAATAGGGGCTCCGCCCCTTCTTATTTTCTTGTTTTGGAACAAAAAGAGGGGCTCCACCCCTTCTTTTTTCCTCCTCCTCTCCTTCTTCTTCTGGAACAAAAAACAAGGGCTCCGCCCCTTCTTCTTTTTCTTGTTTTGGAACAAAAACAGGGGCTCTGCCCCCTTCTTCTTTCCTCCTCCTCCTCCTCCTCTCTTCTTCTTCTTCTGGAACAAAAAATAGGGGTCTATTTCTTTTTCTGGAAGAAAGATAGGGGCTCTACTCTTCTGTATTTCTATTTCAACAGCAAGATTTGGGGTTCATCCCATTTTTATTTTATTTTAGACATTAAGCGATGCCTAGGTGCCCAGGCGACTAAGCGCTCCCCTATCGCCTAGGTTCGCCTTAACGCCTTGAAAACTATGCAAAGTACAATTTACAACTCAAACAATGTGATTTTTGAACCCTGCATAGTGGTTTTGGAAAAATAAAGTCGCAGGAAATAAAAAATGGATTGATAATTTCACGGTTTTATTTGAAAAGTCAATTAAACAACGAAATTATGCAAGTTATGTATACTCTATCGTGGAAGCAATGAAAGACCACACTACAAAACAAAACTAAGCATATGTCCCACTGATTTTGGCAGGGTAGGAAATTATGGATTTAGGAAAAATTATATCAGAATCAAATCGAATCAGATGGGGTCAAATCCGAATATGATACAATTGTATCAACATTAATTAAATTTGGGTTTTAGATTAGTTGTCAGATGACTCGGTAGGGGTATTCACAGGTCGGGTTTGATCGGTTTGAGTCATTTTCTTCAACCGATCCGACTTAGTCAGTTTACTTATTGACTAAAGCCAAACCGATCAACCATGAAGCAAAATTGACCCAAATATGAAGGGTCAGTTTATCGGTTTAGTCAGTTTATACATATACTTTAAACTAAAATATTTATTTCTAAATATCTATTTATATTTAACTTTATTTCTTTTTAGTTTTTAAGAAAAATCAAAATATATATTTAAATCGATTAATTTTTTATGCAAAATTGATTTTTTGTCAATATATATTTAAATTTATACAAAACTGAATTAAATATTGTACCATTATATTATATTTGTATTGGTTTTACGTTTTTAGTTTTTCTCATAAATAACCAATTTTTTCAAGGTTCAAACAAAACACAAATAAAATATATCAACATTCAAAATATAGGGTAGGGATTAATTAATAATTACTTAAACATATAGGATCGGTTCGGTTCGATTTGATATGGTTTTCATACCAAAACCAAACCGAGTTGTCGGTTTATTTTCTCATACAAATCAAAACCGACCAGTGGTTTTGCAAAACCGACCAACTCGGATTAGGTCGGGCCGGTTTAGTCGGTTGGACCGGTTCGACATTTAATGTGAACACCCCTATGACTCAGATTTTTTGTCTCCATTGATAGCCCTAAATCTCCTTTTCTAAGGGACAAGTCAAAATGTCTAAAACACCTTCACAGTCTAATCAAATTATACATAAGACTCTTTGCTCCTTGTCAACCTTAGTTCAATAGTAACTGCCACCATCACTGCTGCATCCCATCATCGTTAAAAGAATTCCATGCGAAAACAATAAAATTCTGACTTTCAAGGAAGGAGCTCTAAGCCCTCTACAAAAACAATAAAATTCTGGCCAACATGACCAACAATAGCCATGACTGACGCTCTCATGGTTCTCCAGATTTAATGTAAGATACTTCTTTGAATAAATCAAATTATCTCTGAAAACCCACAATCTGTAGCAGAATCGCCATAGAAGACAGAGAAAACCAATCTCCAAATCTCTCTAAAACTTGTCATACAACCTCTAATTATTACAAATCTGTTAAAGATCCAGCCATTTTGATCAAGAATGAACCCTCCAAGTTCTTAAGCTCGTACTCAGGCTCTTTGGAGTACAAGAAGAAAAAACGTTCAAGAAAAAGAACAAGAGAAAGAAGACTCCAAGATTTTAACTGAAAACTAATATAATAATTTTTTTCCGTGGACATTGGCTATTGTCCCAGCAGGAAATTGAGGGCCCAGAGTAGGAATGCAAATCCCCTGATCCCAACATTTTCTACTAAAAAAAGTTTATTAACACTTACAACTTGACTTGAACCAGGATCAATTAATGATAGCATCAAATCTCTTAACACTACTTTTAAAACACCAAGCTATCTCACTTTTTGTGTTATTTAATGAAATAAAATAGGTTTTATTAACTTTTGTGTTTATCCAAACAGTCAATACATATATATGATTAATAATTCCAACTAAAATTGAAAGAAATAATATTTAAAACTAGTATTTTATAACTAAATGAAATAAATAATCTATCAAATCCAAATTTACATCAAATGATGATTTTAATCCCAAGAAATTTATACAAATAAAATATTAATAATAGAATAATTATCTTAGTACTTAAAATTTAAAATTTTGTGCATGATATATATCTTACAATTTTTATATATTTTTATGATTATTAGTTAATATTTTAATCTATATTAAATAACATTATATTTATCATTTACAAAAAAATAAAAATTATGTTTGCAAAATATTCAAGAATATAATATTAAATTGAATCAATCAAATCCACTATAAATAAATGAAACAAATAATCAATCAAATCAAAATTTACATCGAATGATGATTTTAATCCCAAGAAATTTATATAAATAAAATATTAATAATAGAATAATTATCTTAGTACTTAAAATTTATAAATTTGTGCATGATATATCTTACAATTTTTATAATTATTATTTAATATTTTAATCTATATTAAATAACATTATATTTACCATTTACAAAAAAAATAAAAATCATGCTTGCAAAATATTCAAGAATATAATATTAATTGAATCTATCAAATCCACTAATTTAAATTTATAGGAAAAAAATGATTTTTAGTTTCAAAAAATTTATAGAAGTTCAAATTTTAATAATGAAATAATTATTTTAGTAATTAAAAATTGTGGATTTTCATATGATATACATCTTATAAAAGTTAACAAATTTGATATATTTTGAGTAAAAATTATATATTTTTATAAATCGTTAAATGATAATTTAATTTATATTTGAGAATTTAATATTTAGTTAACCTTTTTGTTAATGTTAAAAAGTAAAAATAATAAAATAGAAAATAATTGATATAATAATAAGGATAAATCCAATAGGTTCATATCTTTTGTTTCTTGGACTCTTAATTAATATATTGTTTGATAGTTATGCATCCCAAATGTTGGGTGTCGAATATCCTAAAGTCAAAACCCAAACCCTATAGCATTTTAATCTAAAATCCCAAACCCTATAGGGTTTTGATAAATGGGTCATATTAGGGTCGGGATGGGTCGGATACCCGAAAATTTCCACAAAATTGCCATCCCTAGCCCCGAGTCTCCCATCACCTACGTTGGAATTGAAGGCTGATACCTTTGTGAAGAGAGATTCATAACATCTCTGAGAATTTCATAAATAACATTTTGAGTGGACTCCGTTTTCTTATAATCTTTCCAATTCAATACTTGTCTCCTTGCTTGATGCTTCTTATGTTTCGGTGCTCTAACTTTAATTGTTTCAAAGCAATTGGGGAATGAGCTAGAAACTTCAGTACCATGGCTATCAACAGAGAATGAATTCCATAGCCCCTGGTAGAGGATCCAAAACAAAACTCACTTCACTAACAAGAATCGTCCTTTTTATGTTTGGAATAATTCCCACAAAGTGAGGAAAACTACAAGGATTTTGGTTGTTTGCTTGCCTTTCCATAAATCCAATATGCCCTCTCTATGTAACCGAAATGCTCAGGCGTCGATTTTGTCGTGATGACCAGTGTCATTGCTACATTTCTCAACTGCGCACTTATGCGTGTCACCGATCATTACAAGCATGGAAGATTTTCCAAAAACTCAATGTCGTGATGACCACATGAAAGATGAAACCACAATAGGAGAAAAAGAAAAAATGGAACGTGAATATCTTTCCTCACTAACTAATTAAAATCCTCATTAAACGCTGAAATATTAGGTTGCAAGTATAATTTTATTATGAGACTCTGCAAAACTAAAAACCAGATAGGATAATGACAAACACCCATTAGCCAATATCCCTGAAGAAGAACAGTTGTCGCTTTTATACATAACCAGTATTAACAAGATAATGGGGCAAACGTTTGTAAGAGGAGGTATTTTGTCCAATGAAGTTTATAGACATATTAGTGGCGATTAAAAGGATAGTATTGGATTTTTGAAAATATTTAGCCACACAAGAGGTCACATACAATTGGATTTTAGCGGATTCTTATCGAAGGGGTGGTTTGTCTGATGACGTCACACAATAGGGGAGGTATTAATCCACTTTCAAAATAGAGGGGAGATCTTAGTCCAATACTATTATTCTAGAGAGAGAGAGAAACAAACTTTTAACCACGGGCCCTTCCGAATTACACCTAGTCCATTGCTTCTTTTTTTATTTCCCATTATTCTAGAGAGAGAGAAACAAACTTTTAACCACGGGGCTTTGGAATTAGGATTCGTTTTGATCCAGTCTTAAACTGATATAGAATGCGCTCAATCCCAGTTTATACCATGACCCTATCAGCAAGCAATTGTATTGTAGACATTGCATTGTGTGTATTGTATTGTGTATCATATCGAAGGTCATGAATATCATACGGCAAGTTTGGGGATATTGAATGTTTCAGAAGTTAGAAATCATCTCAAAAACGTATGTCAATTACTAAGCTGAATTAAGAAAAAAAATTTGAACAAATGCAATTTTTTCATCATGCATATCATTATTTTATACTTTCATTATACTTAATAGGAATACGTTTTTTTCTTTTGGTGTCATATTATAATATTTATATATAAATACATAATGTAGCCCAATGATGTCATATTATAACATTTATATATAAAATAAAAATATGGGCTGAGATGCAAGAATAAAAACATAGGCCCAAGAAAGGAATTTTTGGGTGGGCTGACACTTATTTTCCACAAGCACTGATCCCCAAGGATATAGGGAATAAGGGAACTGCTACTTGTGGTTCCAGGTCCGATATGGCAGAAATTTAAAAGATAATAAGATACCATTGAATTGATAGTTTCTCTTCCAAGACTCCCTGTAAAAGATCTGACTTGTCATTTTTTAAATCAAACAAAATAACAAGGTCATCCAAATCAATCAATTTAGACCATTCAATGCACCGAAATTAACTCACACATTCGAAATATGGGCACCCAACACAAAATACTACCTTGTACCATAATGGGACCACTTGCGCATATATAGATGAGGAAACAGCAAACAGTGTGAATGAAGCATTGCAGCTGTGAGCATTTCGCTTGTCGTAGCATGATAAATAGCAAATAAACTTCAATTAAGGATCTATTTGCAAATATCATTGCAATAAAACAGGAAAAAAAAGAGTTGACTTCGCTCTATGCATGGCCCGGAATTTCCAAAAATCATTGCAAGTTTTAGTTTTTCTCAAAAATAGTTTTATTAAAATGAGATCAAAAACACAAATAAACAAGCATCTCGGAACCTAAATGATGCAATACACCCGAGACGTAGTATATTGTACCGATGCTTTGAACCTTAGGCCGACATAGATTAACACACCGTATCTTACATGTCGAATCAATGAAATGAGCTAAAGCACTTATTATTGTCGAATCATCTATTGTAAGGGGCGTGGACGATTTAATCGGACCACAATGTTGAATATGTTGGTCCTTGACAATCATGCAGCGGAATAGGCTCTGCAACATAATTTGAGAAGTACTACACTACTACCAGTTTACTTAAGTGCATTTATGGTTTCAGTCTCAGTCAAATTGTGAAGCTTTGTCTTTGTTAGAGTGTTTTGCCCTGACCTCTTACTTTTATTTGTTTTTCAGAAATTTAGGGTCGTGCTACCACCCCCTGCTTCTGATTCTTCCAAAAAAAAAGTATGGAGATTGATCGACAGTGATTTAAAGTTTATTAAAGTGTATTGAAACAGACCCTATATAAAGAAAGTTGCATTTCTTTGTTTCCCTCCGTTGTAAACAACTAAAAATATAAAACAGGTATAGAAACAAGGAAATCATGCCCATGCGCATATTCACTACGCACGTACACTGGTAAAACCTGGTAGGCTCAACATTAGAGGAGTCTCCTTGATTAACTCGTAAACAAACAAATACAAGGGTGAAAAAAGTACCAAAATTGGAAAAACTCATTCTTGAGATGCAGCCTCGTTTGATGTTGCATCCATAGGCTCCGCTTCTATTGATTCATCAACTTTGTCAGCCTTCTTCCCTGCAAAACAGAGATTCACATTACAACCAATACAACCGAATCCCTCTTGCGATAATTTAAATGTGAAATTGGATTAAAGGTGTTGACATCAGACAGCTTTAACCCATTAACTACCCCATAGGGCCCAAAGGCGAAATGCCTGACTGGTTCAAGCAAATTACACAATTTTTTATCAGTAACTGAAAACTTTTATTAAATAAGAGAAATGCAAGTACAAGAAATGGGGAAACAAAATGTCTTGGCTCCCCACTAATAGATTACAAGAAAAACATAGAAAATAGCCCAAAATAAAGAATCCCTATACGCCCCTTGTTTGGCTAAACCATCAACAAATGAGTTCGCCCCCAACTATACTTCCACCTAAATACCCCGAGTAAGCCATTTGAATTTCTTCCCTTTAGTGCTAAACCTCCAGCAGTAGCTGGTGTCTTCCTTTACCCATCTAATCACCACCTCTGAATTACCTTCAAGGATCAACCTTCTGAAGTTCCAGATCCCGAGCTTTTTGGATATCTTCTAAGGCCACAAAGATCTCAGCTCTAAGTGAGTCTCCTTCTCCAATAGGGCCTGAGAAAAAAGATAAAATAATCCCCTCCTCATTCCTGAACACACCCCCAATTCCAGAAGGCCCTTGATTCTCCACACCACAGCCATCAATATTCAGTTTTATGAATCCATAAAGTGGGGATGTCCAAGAGGGGCTAGAAGACCTCTTAAATTGGGCAGTGTTAGCTATCTCCTTACAGTTTCTCATCAAGTCAGCCAGTGAGACATCTGCGAATAGGTCCACAGATTTCCACCAATGGACCACCCTCAACAGAATCAATTCTGTTAAACTCTCATAAGTTCTTTCCTTGTCAGAAAAGATGCATGAGTTCCTTTCTTCCCACAAAGACCAACAATCTGCTGCCCTAATGCATCTCCACATCATTCTCCCTCTTTTCTTAGGCAAACTGAAGAAAGAGGGTGAAAACAGGCTTCGCACATCCACAGGGGGGGAACCCAAATACACCCAAAAAGGGAAAAAACCCACTCCCAGATAATCTTAGCAAAACAGCAAGAAACCAAAAGGTGGTAGCCAACCCCATCAGCTTTGCAAAGGGAAAACCTATTAGGGGATAAACAAAGATTGGGTCTCTTTCTTTGAAGGTTGATTCTTTCCAGGAAAGTTTTCCAACAAAAACTACCAACCCGAAGAGGAATGGGCTTGCTCCAAATCTCACTAACAAGGAATGTGAAGAGGAGGAAAGCCACGAAAGTAAGCATTGAGAACAAACAAACGCACATAAATCCAATCACAACTAACCCAAACCACTCTAAGTGGGAGAAGTGCCCTGAATATTGACTTACTAGCAATGGACTAAAATTATGTTGCCATGCACATCAGATCAAGATTTAGCAATGGACCAAAATTATGTATACGAATTTCTCTCCTATTTTCTGCAGCTTTTAGGCTACACCAAGGCATGCCCATTGGTTAGGAGTTTGGATCCTCTGGCTCGTGCACAAGATACTACGGCTGTACACCAGGAATATCTCCACATGAATGAAAACATAAAGTACAATTACCGATGTGTGGATGTGGTGTCTTGTGCATTCAACTTTTTCATGTATTAAAAATCTCAATTAAGAATTAAACAATTGCAGGAAACATGACACATGTTGAAAGTAATGCGTAGTAGTTGAATCCACTGGTGCACCAAAAACCTTTGTCAAATTTAGACAAACTAGTCATGCAAAGCTTTTAAACCAAATGTTATATTTCAGGAGTTAATTTTAATATACCTTTCTTCTTCTTCCCACCACCCTTCTTCTTTGTCTTCGTGCCCAGAGCCAACCAGGCTTTGATTTCTGGATCATCATCTATTTTTTTTGTGGGCTGCAGCTCCTGAAGAGCATGGGATGTTATCCGGTCTGATCCATTTGGCATTAACAAGACTGTGAATTTAATATGGGCAACAAAATCACCTGCAAAGGCAAACATGCACGGAAGGTCACAAAATTTGCCAAGACTACAGAATCTTAGTAAATGAATGCTAACTGTTACTGCTTGTAATCCGTTCTGATTATTCTAAAACCTCAATCCAAGCAGGCGTCACACACCAGGTTTCTCGTGAAGAACAGGATATGGCTGCAACAGATCATGGTTTACACATTCCACTAATCCCAGCCTAGCCCTCTTCTCTTCCAAAGCCCTGAGATGAAAGAATCCCATACAATATTGTGTTATTTATAGTACAAAGGCAAAATAGTTGAAAGCATATGATGATTGTTTTAGAATTAAAAAGGAAATTAGCAAACCTTGCTGAAAAGGGCATGATAGGGAATTTCTGATTAATTTCGCTGAAGATGAACCTAGATGATTTCATCTTCAAGTGGTAATTCTTGTCAACGGCTCTTTTGTAAATTGTTGTTTGTTTCTCATCCAACAGCTTGGGCTGTGTATTAATTTTCACAGAAAACAAAATAAGAAATAAAATGGTACTAAAATTCAGCAACAATAATTTCTGGGTCAATTGCACCTTGCACATACCTTTCCATCACCAGTGCTAGTTACTATGTCAATGGCATAGACTTCATTCTCCTCAAATTCTGCATCATCAACTCTGGTCTCAGGACTGGTTACACTTAGTATGACCTTGTTGCCATCAATAACAAACTGTTTTAACTGGTGGCTCAGAACGCCTTCAACAATCTTGCAGTCATATGCAGCAGCAACCTTCTGAACAGCTTCTGTAACATCTTTGTTCTGCCAGACCCAGAATGACTTAGTAACTAGGTAAAATCATGTTTGATGACATGAACGAAAGAGATCACATCACATGTAATGATATTGGAAACAGGGAAAGTAATATATGAGGTATATGCTGCAGATGTGTTTGACATCATCGACAAGTTAATCACGCTTTCTAATCTCCACTCTTTCAGACAAGTTAATCACGCTTTCACTATTAGTGAATCCTATCCTGTCACATGCAATGGTTCCAAAGGTTCTTAACTTCAAAATAAATCTTTTGCCACAATTGCAGAAAAAGCTGACATTACCAACTTATATAGAAGATTATGGAAGCAGTGCATAGGTAACAATGTATGTATGTAGGCACATACACAGAATAAGCCCACCTAGAAGCATCAGCTGGTAGTAGGGGTGCAACTTTAGCAGGTTAGGGTTGGGATTTTGTCAAAATTCCAATGGGCCCAACCCGAAACCCAAGCCCGAAACAGTGTAAACTGTTAACTCGGGCAAACCCAAGTTGCACACCTGGTAGAGAGTAATAAAACATCAAAGAGCAAATATCTTTACTTAGACAAAAAGCATCAAAGAGCAATATCTTGATCAGATAAGTGACAACTCCCAATCCCCAATTGCCAAGTAAACTTTACGCAATAGAGTGGCGAGAAAGTCTCCGTACATCGTTTGAGAGTCCGTCTATCCTTTTGTCTTGGTAATTTAAACATAGTAATTGGCAAAGCGTTTGGCCACCTTCACAAAGTTTCATACAGGAATGTTGCCTCCTCTCATCTAGCCAATAGGAAGAGTGCTACCGCTGATATCTATAGATTGAACAGGGGAATTTTTCAACTTTTTTTATGCCATATTTTGCATAGCAGAAAGAACAGATAATTGTGCAGCAACAATGTCGTCCCATCAGAGTAACTATGACAAAAGCTTCATTTGGATATTAACCCATAGCTTCCGACAAGTGTTTCATCATTTAGAACACCATATATGCCATATTTACAAAGGAATATTCTCCATAGACATATCAGAAACAACAGGACCAGGCATGTAGTATCATCTAGAACCTACAGAAAGTAACCTTTGTGTATAAACAGTAAATTGCATCAACATTTGACCATATCAGACACAAAAAAGAAAAAAAAGGAATGAAATTTACTTCATCAGGTATTGAAAAATTAAGAGTCATGTGGTCCTATCAGTGTAACTATGACAAAATAAAACTTCATAGGAGCTTGCTCCATGGCTATGATAAGTTAACATCCCATAAATAAAAATTATGCTCCTTTAAAAATCTTTCCACAATGAAAACAAACCATAAAATCAAACTCAAATTTATCATATAAAAAATAAGTAAAACAAAAAGGAGCAGTGTATAATAATTCATTACAAGCCAGAAATTAATTATATGACCAAAAATAGTTTTTTACAGGTGTTTGAACTATATAGCATGGTGAGGCTCCCATATTAAACAAATGCAGCAATCACCATCTATTTCCACATATTAAAAGAATAACAAAAATTAGACAACTATCAAGTATAACCATTTACCTTATTCCGCCTGAATGTGAAGGCAAATAGTATTTTTTTATGAATTATTATACAAGAAATAACATAAAGCCCAAAAAATCTCAATTATTGAAATCATAAAGAGATGTTGGACAAAGGGATTATGAATATCAATCCAAGGGAAATAGATTGAACAGAAGCACCCAAGCATGGCCAATCAATATAGGCAATAGGGAAAAGAGGGAACCAATAAAAAATTGATCACCTCGGCAAAGTTGCCTTTATTATGGTGTTCTTAACTTCTTTCTACTATTAACCACTTCAACCCATAAAATGATCTGGTGGCAATTTTGTAAAATCTTATGGCAGAACCCAGAAGACAGTAATTGAAACAAAAAAAAAACAGTAAAATATATAGTAAAGCACTGTATTAAAGGAGAAAGTGACAGTTAGATGCATCATGGGAAGGTATGTTCTAGAATGTCACAATCTTTAGATGGACCTTGGTAATTTAATATCTTCAATTCATATTTGTAATGTAGTTTGTAGAGCATTTTTAAATTGATTGACACCATTTAGCTTAAACTTAGCGGTTTTCGAAGTCATATGCTTATAACTCTAATTCACAAAGTTTCATAAAAGCAAAATCATTGCACTGCCCCCTTGATTTCTTTTAGGTAACAGAAAATAATAGATCCACTATCAAGTCAAAAAGATTTTTCATTTTCTGGAGACAATATATTCATATAGGCAGCCTAATGCTACTAGTGCACAAAACTTAAAAATTGCATTCTCGATTTAAAGAAGCCATTAGTTTGATGAAAATTTCTAGGAAAAAATCTAGTATAAACATTGGTAGCAATAAAATAAAAAAGGACGGTTTATTGACCATGCAAGGGGATCTTGATGGAACATGATATCTATCAGTGTAACTATGACAAAAGCTTCATTTGGAGCTCACTCCATAGCTAACAATGATTTCTCATCATTTAGAGTATCATTTCCACTGAAAACTTTGTAACAAAAAAGCCAAACAACAGTGAAGATGGTGAACTTTAAAAGAAAATTCATGTTTCCAAGAAGATTGTATCCCATTCATTGCCCAAACTACAGCATAGCATACACATGTTCAAACAAGCCTGTAGTCATTCCAACCATTCCTTATCTTTAGATAGGTTGGGAAGGCATTATGTTGTCAGATTAATGTTCAATTTTTCACTATCCATATCAACTCAACACCTTCAATTTTTTCTCAAAAAAAAAAGCAAAAAACCAAGGAGCATTAACTCTAGGGTACAAGTCAGTTAGCCGATTTGAAGAATTTTCACAGTATTGGCCTGGCTTTTGGGCCAGACCCATTGAAATTTTAAAAATTTCCCAGGCCAAAACCAATCAACTTGCACCACAATTTTTTTTGATAAATAACTTGCACCATAAATTAAGGCATGAGATATAAAAATTAGGGCTGTCAAGGTTAAAAAAAGAGGTCCACATCCAAATTTACAGTACTGACCTTATTTTACACCTTTTCTCAACTTTTATACATGGCATCCCATATAATTTTATTTTTGTTCTTTTTTGGGCATTCACAGGACTATACATCCCCCATCCCCATACCCATAACCCCTTAGCGAAGGTGGGAATCAATCCCAAGTATTAGCGACAACCAGACTGAGACCTTACCGAAGGCGTCAACTAGTAAGTAGAATGCATTATATCATAGAGAATCCGTCTTTATACAATAAGAACGAAGATAAGCATAATACACAAAAGAGGCACAGACAATAATGGATGGTAGCCATGGCACTAACATTTAATAAAGTTACACAAGTGAATATTTGTACATTTCAAGCTAATCACATAAAATTTGAAAACTTGCGGTTAACTAGTAGTCTAAAGCTTAAAGGGAGATAGATGAAGAACATAAGGGAACAACTTTCCTTTTTCTTATTTTGGTTTTCTTTTTGCAATAGGCAAGAAGGAATAGAAGTATGATACATGTTCAGTACCCAAAACAAACAGGCATAATTGAGCATCAAGAAAGACCAGCATGAAAACACAATACTCGATGAAAATAAGGAAACAATAAACAGAAAATAAAAAAAAAATCGCAATTCAAACATGGAGTACTATTACCTTTCTTCCAGGCCTTACGAGCCTCAAAGCAACTTCGGCAGCAGTGTTTGCAGCTGCAATGACATCAGCTGCCCTACCCGTCACTGGCCCTTCCTGCAAGACACGAGTGTGCGCAACAACAGCAATGAACCCATCAATATGACAACCCATGTCTCTGCAACCAATAAAAATCTCATCACTCTTCGATCTTTGAGAAGTTCTGTTTCGCACTCAAAAGACTATGTACGGTGGAAATAGCATGAGGGAGAGAGATGATAAGACATAAAAAAAAAACTTACATCTTCAACATATCACCTTCTTCCAATACTGTTTCATCACTGGCAAGTGGAGAGAAGTGGCATACGGTGTTATTCACCGAAATGCACGTTGGGAAGGCGACGCCCCTCTCGATCTTCCTCTTAACATTCTTGTACATGTTTCCAGTTTGCCTGTATATAAACAACCCCAAGCACATATATCGATCAAACCAACCAATCTAACCTACCCGCGTAAAATCGATCAATACCAGACAATAAATGAAAAGAAATCAAATCCACGTAAATACAAAGTCTTACTCTCTGATAAAGGCATCGCCCTTCTCACATAAATCTACAATCTTAGCCTTTGGTTTGCATTCCGACAATACCAGCTGCAATGCCTCTGCAATTTTTTCCAATTTCAAGACGCAACTAAGAAATACCATCACCAGGAAACGAACAACATTCTAGCAACTGTTTAGTTCTTAATCTCTAGGGTATCAAAACTAAGCATAAAACAGGAGAAGGAAAATTGTGACAAAACAGATTTCAAGTACAGAGAATGATATTAACTGTTGACTATCTCAGCTGCGCTCTTGTATTTGGTGACGACTTCGGGGGAAGTGAGATCCAACTCCTTCTCCTCCTTCGTTTCCTCGTCCGACATCGTTACAACACTTCGAATCTCTCACTGCGATTAAAAAGGAACAAAATCAACAAACAAACTTTAAATCAGCTATGCGGCGCATAGATTCAAACGGTGAAAAGTATACGTATACTTGATGAGAAAAGGAAAAGAGGATGAAGGAAATCACCAAAACTAAAGGATGTAGACTGCTTGAAGCAAAACTACTAGGGTTTTAGTCGATTCGTTCAGAAACGGGTTTTAGCTTGAGAGGTTTAGAGAGAATCAGAGAAGGCGTCTCTCACTCTCTCAGAGCCTAGTCGTCTAGATAGAATCACAAGGAGGTTTGTACATTGGGTTACTAGGGCATCGCCGCATTGGCACTGATATATATATTGGAGCGTTACCGGTCATGTGGCATTTCATTTCCTATTTGACCGATTTTTATCAAATTGCTTGAAGCTCCCCAATGCTTCTGACCTATATTATTCACTTCCCTATCTTAAATAAAATAATAATAAGGTACTGTTATATATAGGACGCAAGTCAGGCGGGCTGGGTCGAATTTAGAGTTAACCCAAGCCCAACCCTAAATATTGGGCTCAAGTGGGCCTGTAAAGCCGAATGTAACTAAAAAAGTTGCATTAACTTATTTTGAGTATTACTAATTTATTTGAACCTTAGCATGCATGTGTATCTGTGCATGTATATCTATCAACATGTGTATATATTTATGTGTGTGGTTGGGCAGGATGGGTTATTTTTAGTATTTATTGGAAACTGTGCTTATTTTACGTGTTCACATGCTGATTAGGATGGATTTGGACTTTGTCTCTATATCAACAAAATACATTCTTATGACCACCAAGCCTATATCTTGAGTTTAAGTCGGACCCTTACATAAAATAAAACCCAAAGCTTAATTAGGAAAATTGAGAAAAAAGTTTTTTTTTTTAATTCAACAATAGAACTGATTTGTTTATATTAAATGACCTAAAAACTTAAAATCACCAAAAGATCT
This sequence comes from Nelumbo nucifera, assembly GCF_055504915.1. Lineage (NCBI taxonomy): Eukaryota > Viridiplantae > Streptophyta > Magnoliopsida > Proteales > Nelumbonaceae > Nelumbo > Nelumbo nucifera. The sequence continues at coordinate 46,410,616 of NC_142650.1, read as the reverse complement.
CATTATGGCTTGAGAAAAAGAGAATATCAACAAAGAAGCTTGAGCTCAACTCTGGAAAAAAAAAAAAGGCGGACATGTGGTTTGGGCCTGACCATAAGCCCACAAGCCTAAATTCATGTACAAGCCCAATTTAAGAGCGGGCTAGGCCAGGCAGTCAGGCTTTCTGGCCCATGATCAAGTCTACTCAGGAGTCAGGACCACACCAATTAGCACTTATATGCATTTTGGGATTCTTTTTTAAGAAATAAAACCGTTTTGAATGAGCTCCAAATTTTTCTTGCTTAAGTGCTTTTTGAAAAAAAAGCTTATTGTGTTTCTAATTCATCTTGGCCAGCCATGTAATTTTCAAAATACCTATACTACCCCATTTGAAAGTTCTTTTTTTACTTAACACTTATAAGATAAGCACTTATCCTATAATCACTTATTTATCCAATAAACACTCCTAAACTAATGTGAGGTTTGATAAATCTGAAATCTGACAAGTTAAAAAGATATTAATGGCGTTTTAAATCTGAATTTTTAGAGTCTTTAAACAGAGAAGGTTGTTTGTGTTGGATCAAACCTTCAACATCTGAAATTTCCAAATTTTACTATTTTACCCCTAGAACATACTATTTGGTAATTTTGAGTTCAATTTGTACTATTTCATAAAATATAATTTATTAAATTCAAAATAGTATTGAAAAATATAAACAAATTATGATAAATTATAAAAAAATTAAAAATTTATTAAAATAAGAATAAAATAGAATATATATATATATATATATATATATTTATAAATTAAAAATAAATTATTAAAAGTTAAAATAATAACGAAAATAGTAATAAAGTTCATGAAGCAATGAAAAATATATTTAATAATTATCAAATTATTAAATTAAACCTATTAAACTATTTAATAATTAAAAAATTCAAATAATTAATAATTAATACAAATAAAAATATAAAAATAATTTATTAAAATAAGAATAAAATTGGAAATACATATAAATTTATAAATTAAAAAATAAATTATCAAGAATTAAAATAATAATAAATGATTAAGAATAAAATTCAAACGCTGTTGTTGAGAATTGCAACGGCGATGGTGGAAAGACAGGGAAGAGAGAGAGAGAGAGGGAGGGAGAGGGAACCTGAGCGCCGCTACTGAGAGTTGCATTGACGGTGATGGGAAGACAGGGGAGAGGAAGGGAAATCGAATGCCGCTATAACTCTTTGAAGCAGTGGTGGCGAGAAGACAAGGGGGAGAGAGAAAGAGAGAGAGAGAGAGAGGGAGAGAGGGAGAAGGAAATGCCACTGATGAGAGTTGCATCGGTAGTGGCGAGAAGACAAGCGGAGAGAGAGAGAGAGAGAGAGAGAGAGGGTGAGGGTGAGGGAAATCGAACGTCACTACAACTCTTTGCAGCAGCAGTGGCAAAAAGACGGGAGAGAGAGAGAGAGAGGGGAGGGAGGGAGAGGGAAACGTTGTTGCTGAAAGTTGTAGCGGCCGGGAAGACAAGGGGATAGAGAGAGAGAGAGAGGTTGTGGGAAATCAAATGCCACTACAACTCTTTGCAACGGTGGTGGCAAGAGAGAGAGAGAGAGAGAGAGGGAGGGAGAGGGAAACGCCATTGCTGAGAGCCTGCAATGGTGGTGGCTGGAAGACAAGAAGAGAGAGAGGGAGAGGGTGAAGGAAATCGATGATGGGCATTTGTCTTTTAATGCAGTCTAAAAAATGTCTGAGCGCATTAAGTCATTGTCCTGACTCTTACAAATTCAGATATAAAAATGCATTCCATATCTGAATTTTCATACTCAACCCAAACATAGGTGGCATCTGAAAAGCAACATTTACAGATTTCAGAGGTCTAAAAAGTGTTATCAAACGCCACCTAAGGTTTAATGTGAGTTGGATAAAATTGGATATGGGAGCATATATGATTCAATATGGGTTAATAAGCGATTTAATAGGAGAGATAAAGTTAGATGTAGGAATAAATACGAGCTAACAAGATTTTAATTTTGAGATTTAATAAGAGTTAATTGACAAGATGGATTCCTATTGGTGCTTTGGAGAGTAACTATCTAACTTGTCTTTTGTTTCTTTTGGTGAAAAAATAATTGGAATTTTCTATCTTACTGGGTGAATACCCCCCCCCCCCCCAATATCTTAGGGTCAAGCCACTGCTTTTAGGATAAAAGTAGTTGTTGTGTTAAACTATAGCTTTATGGTAAAAATGGTATTTGTATTAATTGCTTCTAAGGAGGTGTTCATTTTTTAGATTTTGAGAGGGGGAAAGTTGGTTGTGAATCCCATTGACTAAAAAATCTATGTTCTTTTTTCAGATTCATGTGGTGACCAGGGAAAGTTTATTTTCCTTGGTATACACATCTCCTGTGTGAATAAATAACTTTCCCACTTGAGGGAAAGTTGTTATTATCCATCAAAAAACATGAGAAATGCTAGTAAACAACAACTTTTATGCAACTTATATATTGATAACTCTCCTTACGGACTTGGTGGAACCCTTGTGAAGTTTTCTTTATAGCCTTTTCATGGGACTATCCAGGACATTGCTCACAGAAAGGACAGCCATAAGGCACTATCCAGGACAACACTTGTCCTAGATAAGTTCACCTTAGTTGGAGTGTTGGACATTTGTCCAAGTAGCTACCCGAACAAAAAAATTGACTTCAAGGGGCCATATTTTTCCAAACTGCCCTGTGAGCTACTTCCACCTCGTTGGCCATTACAAAACAAATGAACTGAAAATGAGCCTGACTATGCCAACCCCAGATTCTGGAATCTTCCTCCTGAGGATTATACATAGCTAGCCTTCCAACAAGGCAAAAAACAGGGTCATCTAATCCTGTTCCCAATCATTGAAATTAAATACCAACAGAATGTCGGATTCCACACTATTATGCCCCTGTCTAGGCTGTAAGACTCCACTACTCGGGCCTCTTGTTGCTAGTCATCAAAAATAGAGAGGGAAACAAATCCTTAATGGGGAAATCAGCAAACCAGGCTTCATTCCAAAAGATAAAATTGTCACCCTTTCCAACCTTAGATCCGATGCCTCTCAATAATTGAGGGAGGTAGTTGCAAATGCCTTTCCATGGACACTGAGGAGGTTTGAGGAACCCCCACAACCCACTCGTTTCTGCTCAAGTCGTACTTTTCCACAATGAGCTTCCACCACAAACTATCAAGTTCAGAACTAATACACCAAAACCAGTGACCCAGCAAGGCAATATTGAAGAGTTTCACACTTCTAATACCCAGTTCCTCAGCTAACTCCTCTGTATTAAACACTTGGCCAATGGAAGCATCTCACTCTTGACTAAGCTGACTTTCAAACCTAATACCACCTCAAACCAGTATAAGAGGAACAAAGCAATTACATAATACATTTCCTTTACAATTTACTTATTACTCTACATCTTTGGCTGCAAATTCTGGTTGATCTACCAGTGGATTTGGGGATTTAACATGTGGACAATCAAGAGAGTTCCTCCATTCAGTGGATATTTCAGATTTGACACATGAGGGATGCATAAAAAGATAATGAAAAAAATGATGAATAAATGTCAACAGACGTTGTTTATTTGGAATCAGGTCCTAATCCTCTTTTCATGGGTTTGATTTAATGGAGATTCAAAGAACATAATAGCTTGTATATATAACACATACCATACTTCGAACCCTTGTTTAAAACAAAACCGCTTCACATGATATTGATGTTGCAAAGTAAAGTATCAAAATGATTCAGACGATATTGACTGAAACATGTCAATATTTTTGTTCTATGCCTCTACCAATGAGCATCTGAACACAATTTCATATTAAGATTTAATCTTAGACATGTTATTCCAAAATCTTATTCATGGCAAGTTGAGCTCTAAAATTTGTGTTATCAAAGTACTTTTAGACCATGTTTGGTTTGACACAAAAGTACCACAAGTTCTGAGGGAAAATTGTCAACAAATTATATGAAATTCATTCTGAAATTTCCCTCAACTTTCTATTTCTAACTTATCCATCTATCAAACTAAGCACACCTTTGATATTTACGTAGATTTTCACAACATATCCACGCATACACCTTTCATTTTTTTCAAAGTGATGCCCTGATTTTCATGCATATCTCTTTGCTTGTTTGAAATAAGAAACTGTTTGAAATGGCTAATGGCTAGATTGCCTAACTTCCTAATGGGAAAGGAATTGAAAATCATCATCACAGAACAAGCAAAGGAAAACTTTACAAACGTTGCCTTGTACCCAACCCTGCCTTTATATGTTGTATGGATGGTTGAGAGGTGATTAGGGTAGCCTTAGTCGGAATCCACATCGCTAACGTCTGATGTTACCGATTGGTGCTGTCCATTGGAGGGCAAAAACAGAACGGTTAGGGCAAATCCATAACACACACAGAAGAGTGAGATAGAGAGAGAAAGAGAGAGAAAGCTCAGTTCACCTGTTGATGCAGACATCGTTGGTTAGGTGTGTAGTTCCTGTTGACGCAAACATTGTTCGTTAGGTGTCTCGGTGGTGGGAAGAGATAGAGAGAGAGAGAGAAAGAGAGAAGTGTTGTCTGGTGGTGAGAGAAGGTTGAGATAAAAGAGAGGGAGAAGGAGACACAGAGGGTGGGAAGAGGAGAAATGTGCTATGTGAGGAAAGGAAGCTCTAATTCATCTTTCGCACCTCCTCGACATTAGCAGCTTGTCACGGGGGTAATCGTTGGGGCCCCGTGCGGCACTCGAAATGGGCGAGTAAGCCTACGAAACAAAGCAAACACACACACAAAGGCAACAAGATGGCACACGAATTAGCAAAAGGCTATTTGTATTGCATTAATCAGTGGTAAGCACAAGCACACAGTACAGTGTCGAGGGGATCTCGTGCTTAACCTTTACACGCTTATGAGCTCACTCGACTACCTACCTCCCCTCAAAGAGTACGTTAAGCTTTTGGGGGAGTGACAATAGGAAACATCAAAATGATGGAAAAGCATACTAAGTAATTACAATAACGCCATTGGCGGTCCCCCTTACAAAATACAAGCAAAGCCCACCCATGACACACATGTTGACACCATGAAGACACGTGGTTGGCACTAGGATGGCTCACTGTAGGTGCTTGATGGCACGACGAAGGAGTCACCTGTGACAAGCTGGCACTACTGTTTTTAGCAGCGGTTTTAAATGATTGCCGCTAGAGTGTCTTATTCTAACAGCAGTCGCCATATAGCCCCCCTTCTAAAACTGCCTCTATTTATCAATTTTCCACGGAGATCCAGAGTCACGTTGATAGGCGTGGATAAAATTCTTGTGGGCAAGAGATCTGGAATCACATCCATTGTGGTTACTAGTTAGCTTAAGATTATATTCGTATTTCTTTGTGTTGGAATACTAATATTAATTTTCTAGATTTTCACCAAATACAACTTATATAAATAGGGTGCGATTATGATATGATATCAGAAAAACAACTATCCAATAAATTGAAATCATAAAAGTGGTAGTGAAGCAAGTGCCATTTTATCAAATTTTATAAATGGTCTTTGATTGTTCAAAACTCTTTCCATATCATAGATTTTCCCATTTAACATATGAAACATAAGTCAGAAAATGAGGCGCTCCCAAACGGTCACTATGTGATTATTTGTCGGACATCCCATTATCTACTGGCTACTGATGGGCGTAGTCCTATATAAGGTCGCCATTAAGCTGAATAACTGGCAGTAATTACGTACCCGTTTTGTTAAATACAGGCAAAGAATAAAATCATTTCAGTCCCATTTAACCTGGATAAAACTCTTTCATGACTCGATTCAGAACATAAAATAAATCTGGAAAAAAAAAACATGAATTTAAGATGGGATCTTGGAGTTTTCTCAAGAAGATGACCCAATATTATATTAGCGTATCAGGGAAGGTGAAGCTCTCAGAATCAGCAGATCGGGTCTTGGGTTGGTAGGGCTTGCATATCAGAAACTAGGGCTTGCAAAATCAAAGTTCAAAGTATCAACACGAATCAGCCCGTATTGGTCGATACGTATCGTGCTGATGGCTTCCCGATACACTCTTACAAGGATTGTATCGGGTCAGACCATGGTTCAGAGGGTAGACAAGATTTAAACCGACCCCTTTGAACCGATTTAAAAAAATAAATAAATAAATAAACCATAAAAAAGTACCAATATAGGCCGATATCCCTACTTGTGTATTGGCCTGTGTCGATAGTTTAAACCTTGTACCCAACCATATGAGTAATGGGTTAATACAGGTCAAATGACACATTAGGGTTAGGGAAAAAGGTCGAGATAGGATTTATAACCATGAGTATTTGGATTCAAATCTTTATATCCTCAAAATATTTTGAGATTTATTTTAAAGTAAGTTCAGTTCTAAGGCCAATTTTCTAGATCAGTTCAAGTAGAGTAAACCACTATACCCTGGAACTAAATTAGATGGGATTGATTCCAAAAATTTAGAACCAAACCTTATCTATTTAACATATTGGATAGGGTCGATTCAATACCGGTTTGAGGTCGATTCCACCAGTCCCATCCGATGGTTCACACTTCACATTAAGTCATAAACGATTAAAGTACATGTTTCTTACTTTTTTATGTAAGAGAAAATCTATGCTGCCAGGCATGGTACAACCATATATACCTTAAATCAATATGTATTCAAAATGCATTGTGATATCTCTTAAAAGTACTTTCCAATATTTCGAAGCTTTTTCTGTCAAGCATCCAATACTTAGATCCTTGGGTTTTATAATCTCAGCCCTACTGATCCGGTTGATGGTAACTCTTAAAACTTATCCATTGAACCAGACCTAACCAACCAGTCATAGTTTCAGCTATTTCAAGGAAATGAAACGTAAAACTAGGTACAAGAATCCTGACATAGCTTTATTATTCATTTCAAGGAAATAAAACTTAGGTACAAGAATCCTGACATAGCTTTATTATTCATTGATGATAGCCTGATGGCTAAAAGCATGGATCGCCTGAGAGAGAGAAGAGATTCGTAAAACCAAAAATGACGACATCAAGCATCAGAAACGTAAGGTATACCTAAAAAATAATTTTAAGAAATGTATTGGGATAAACTTTGGATACGTATAGACACGGACAAAAAATCAAGATATATATACATATAAAAGAAAATTCAAATAAATCCTAAAAAATATATTACAAACAATATTTACAAATTTTATATGATTGCAAATAAGTAATTTAAATGTAAAAAAACATAATTTAACAATTTATATAAAGTGTGACATTTCGGGACACAATTAGTAATCATTGAAAAATGATGAAATAACTAAAATGTAAAAAAAACAAAAAAAATACTAAAATGTGAATATCAATTTTCAAAAAACCAATATAATTAATCTTAATATTTATTAGTATATAAATTTTAATAATTAATTCTAACATTTATTAATAAACATTTATCACACATTAAGGAAAGTGAAACTTTACTTAAAATGAAAAATGCATATGATCATAGCAAACAAATATGTGTGGCTCATTAGTGAACTTGTGGTTCTTAAAATCAAGTGACCAAGGTCCAAATCTTGATACAGTTAAAATTTGAAGTTTTACACTAACAAAACAAAATTAATGAGAGGAAATTATTAATTAAAGGGATTAATGAAAGAATTTGAATTAGGAACTAAAATTCAAATTTAAATTTAAATTTGCTTGAGAATAATTGGCTAATTAATGAAAGAGAAATTAGACTTAAATAAAGGAGTAAGACACTAATGAGAGATTCGGTATTAAATATTGATTAACGAAATTAATGATGAACCGAAATGATCAAATGTATCGGGCTGTTTTGGATCTCTATCGGCCAAGCTGATACATACAAAAAGAAATGGAACAAATGATTTATACACATTGTGTACCGGGTTCTTGTCGGAACGATACATATAAGCTGATACAGCCCGATATGTTGCTATATTTTGACCCTTGGACGACATCTAATGCAGATCCTCAAATTACACCCAACAAGGGAAAGGCATAGCGAGAGGCATCATGTAAGCCAAATGGGATAAGAGTGAAACCCTAAAACAAGGGGAAGCAATCAAATACACCACTAAAATTAAAAGGTTCTTAATCAACGAAGAAGACTAAACCACCTATACAAGTGGCAACAAAGCCACAACCATCACTAGATTACATCGACTACACCAGAGTTCAACATTTTCACGGTGCCAAACAACAGTAACAGTCCAGCAGGCAGAAGATGCTCAGCTCAGCCTCAACGGCAGCAAAAAAATGCCTCTGCTACCAAAAGAATATTTGAAGATACAAGCACACCCTATGAAAAAAACCCGACCAAAGAACTTATTCAGGACCTGAGACCTTCACATTCCCCCTTGAGAAGAAAGAATTCCATCCGCCAAGTGTAACTGCAGATCATATAGACAGATAGCTTCCCCTTCCTCCTTTGATATTTAACTACTACACTCATTTGGAACTCATCACCCCAAAATTAGTATGTCCCCATAGGGGGCATGCCAAAAGGTGGCATTGGAGGCATACCCATGCCAGCCATAGGTGGTGGTGGTGCAAAACCTCCACCCATTGAAGCTCCTCCCATCCCTGGCATTGGCGGTGCAGGCAAAGCAAGAGGCAGCAACTGGGCATACATATTCTGCAATGAAAAAAAATGAATAAACCATAATTTCACTTCATCACACATCCAATAGGATAGAATTCTCCAATAAAAAGTGAGGAATCACAGTAGATGAGCCTCCCCCATTTGCATAAGGGTGGGATCTTGGTTCATTTCACAGGCATACCCTAGACCAAAATTTGGCTCATAAATAACTCGATCAAATACGATGCATCTCCATCCATCCATCCAAAAAGACACCGAGGCAAATTAAATGAGACTGACAACCAAATCGGGTATATTCAAGAATGGCTCACACAACCTGCAGTTTTGCAAGTGTGGAGAAGCAAACTGTTCCCCTATGAAAAGCATCCTGCCTACATATGGGAACACAAATACTCCAAGAGAAGCACTAAAGTCATAAAGCAGAGTTCTAATTGACATACCTGTTGTGCAACCATTTCCTTTTCCTCTTTCTCCTTAGCCTTCACTTCACTAAGAGCATTGAGTCTGTCCTTTATAAGTTCATCAACCTTGCTTGTATACTCACGGATAAACTGAAAATACAGATGTGAAGAATAGTGATGAATAACCTTCAAAATTAAATGTAAAAAATAATAATGGTTGAAACAAAGAGATCACCTGCAAGAGATAAGGGAAAGCAAAGTCGACCATATTGTTCATCCAGGCAAGTTCTAATGCAACATCAGGCCGAATTAAATCATAACAAACAAAGAGGCAAGAAGCAAAGCACTCCTTCTTTCCCTGAATATACATCAGACAAAAAAAGCTCAAAATTTTGCAGAACAAAAGAACCCAGGTGAATAGGTGAAATGGTAATTTGTTGGTTAGAACTTTTTAAATCTCTTCCAAGACGGTTAGGAAAATAATTCTATCAGTGTGATTAAAATATTGACTAGGTGTCAACGAGGCAATGGCAATTATCAGGACTAACCAATGGGGGGTAGGCCATACCTCAAACCCATACCCCCCCCCCCAACCCTGGTGGCAGCGGTTCTGGATCTGCCCACACAATTGGTGTCAACTTGCCACATGAATAGATCATGTGGCAAATCACCAGGACTACCTAAAGGGGAGTAGCCCATCCCCCAAACCCATAACCTCCCAACCCTGGTGACAGCGGGTCTGGATCTGCCTAGACAATAGGTGTCAATTTGCCACATGCATAGAGAGGGTCATGTGGCAAATCTTTGGCATGCTCATTTAAGATCACAAATTGTGTATAGATATCGCTCCTAGACAACACATCTAGCAAAAGTAAACTTCCCATCTTGAAAAAACAAACCAAGATGAGAAGGGAGAATAAAGATAGGAAAAGCAAGAAAGGTTAAAAGATGTACCTGCTCAATGAAATAAACAAGCAACTCCTCTGAAAGTTCACGGTCACCAGACTGTGAACATGTTTCCATGGCATCTTTGTAAAGGTTGTCTTTCTTAGACAATGCAATGGACTGTCTCCATCTACCTGCTTTCTTGTAAATATAAGCTGCAATGCGTCTCATCTCAAGAAGCTCATGTTTCTCAACCTGTTCAGACACATTAAGATTTAAGCGAAAATATACACTTTATGGTCAGTCAATAGGGGCTTAGTAAAATTATGCTTACCTTCTGGGCTAGGCCTATTTGATCAAAGTTATCATGCATATCAATTGATTCTCGCAGTCTATCATAGTCCTCCTCCTCAACATAGATCTCATTCAAAGCTTCATTCACAGCAGCAACATTGTTGCTCTGAACTGCTACCATGTATGGCTTCACAAGGTGCAGGTGACCCGCCTGAAACTCAAAGAAACAATTGCATAACCAAGACAATGTTAATCCAGTATACATTTTGAAGCCTAATAAGGGAGTGAAATATGGAAAATCAAATTATCATAAAGAGCACAACCAGACCTTCCGCATTATGTCTACTACACGTGTATGGTCCACACGAAGGGCAAGTACATTGAGAAGATCGTTAATAAGATCAGGATGTTCCTGTAGGTAGAAGTGAACCGCCTTGTAGTAGAGCTCCACATTTGCAACTTTGACTGCAACATCTTTGAATTGCATGTGGTCCCATGCTTCCGGAGAATGGTTCATAATGGTGGTTGCAGCATTGTCAAACTCATCATATTGTATATACAAATAGGTGAGTTCCTTCCAGTGCTGTTGTTCATCACAGGCTCGTATTAGCTTTGGAATGTTAAGACGTGTTGAGAACAGTTTAATGTGTTCCATAAGCTTCTCTGGGCGGTATCTAGCATATAGGACTCCCAACTCGGTAAAGATGCCCATATGTGCGCGCTCCAAGCCCAGACCACTTTCCATGAGAGAGATTAGCTCATTGAAGCATCCTCTGTTCTGGTAATAGTCACTAACCTCCTCCAAGTCATCCACCTAGAACAGCCAACAAAATACTATGATGTAAATATGCATTCAGATCTAATCAATTAGAAAAAGGTAAGCTTGTGCTATACAAACAAAGAATGATCTGAGGGACCAACAATCAAAAGGGTAGGCCGGTGCACAAGGGTACCACCAATGCGGGGTCTGGGGAGGGACCAATGTACGCAGCCTTACCCCTGTACATACAGAGAGGCCGTTTCCAAGATTTGACCTTGGTCATCCAAGTCACAATGGATCAATTGGAAACAGAGGTTGTTTCCAATATGAGGGACCAGTACGTGGAACCAAAAAGAGGTAATTGATATTGAACAATTTGCCATGGTTAACAGAGAAGCTATATAACAAATGACCTTCCAAATCAAAATAACCATTGATAAAGGAGGATGTTTATATATGCACCTGTATTATGATGTTGAGCCCACAAATTTGTGCCAAACGGAACTCTTCAGCATCAACACAAGCAAAGCAAACTTCCTTCCATGTCTTTGAACTATTCGCCTTTCGAGCTGCATCTACTGCACCTTGGAACTGCCTCAACTTCACAAGTGTAATTGCAAGTTTGGCCCAGTTAGAAATAAATGCAAAGATAATCTTTGCAGCCTCATACAGGGCTTCATCATACAAGCGATCACCAACATTTTGGAGATTGGCTACATTTGGCATTAGAATAAATTCCTCAATCTCACCTAGCCTGTCAATCTTGGCATAAGCATAAATCAGTTCACTATCCACCTTGGGCTCCTTCAACTTCTGCCTCACCATCAGAAGATACCTCACCAAGTCATGGTACACATTGGCATCCTCAGCAGCCCGGATGACATCCAAGAATTGAGTGGCATCATCTGCACGGATAAATGATTCAATTGCATCACTCACTAGTCCCTCCCTGAGTTGGGCCTTGGCCACTTGGCTCCAAACAGCATCCTCTTCAACACGGAATGCAAATTCCACGGCTCGTTCAATGCTTTGAATGTTGTCCAAAAGAACATTCACAGCCTGGACATTCAAGTTGAACTTCTTGAAGATAGCAAATGCTTCTTCATATAATTGTGCTTCCACTGCCACCTCTCCAACTGCAGGTCCATCAAAGTTGTCTAACCTATTAATGTAATCCATTACCCTCGATGCATCTGCTTTGATAGCTGTCAGGATCAAGAGATTCTGCAAATTGAAGTTTCCGCTGAAGGCTGAGTTCTGGAGCACAATCTTTTCAAGAAGCTCAATCAACTCATGTGGGAGATCAGCTGTCATGAATGCTTTAACAGCTGCAGAAACTTGCTCAGGGCTCTTGCTTTCAGGCAAGGCAGTAGATACAACTTGATCAATAAGCTGTCTCCTATACACATTATCAGGTCTAAGAATGTTTTCCCAAAGATCAGAATCCATTCTCTCAACAACGTATCTGAAAGGGAAGGAAAGGGTAAGTATAATTCAAAACAAAAAGAAAAGCACAAGGGTACAATAACATGTAACTACTGGATAAATAGTATATAAACCTGGCCTGCAGCTTGAACAATGAATTCTTATTTGTGACATTGATAAGTTCATCATCACACTGTCCTCTTCGGTAAGCAATAACTGCCAGTGTAGGGTCCCGTTTCTCACAATATTTACCCACAACACGTGAATCATAGTATGGATTGGTGGTGAGAAAATGCTCTGGATTGTTATTGCTGTCAATGATGATTTTACCAAGAGCATTATGAACATGTACATCCTGACTTCCCTCGCTCACAAGATGCTCCAGGAACTGAGTGAGTAAACGGAGGCGATTCCTGCAACCAAAAGGCAAAATCATGAGAGGGAGGGAGGGAGGGATGTTGGAAGGGGGAGAGAAAGCGAGAGAACAAACCTTTTCTCACACTCTTCAACAAGGGGCTCCACTGGAAGGAGGGAACGAACAGAAAGAATAAGGCCTTTAATGAAATCTTCTGGGCACTCATCATCAAGCAGCTGCCCTACAACTAGAGGTGCATTTCCAGGGTTGACCTGTTAAGCAAAAAGATTCAAAACATTAGTGAAGGGGTCACTGCTTGGTGCAATGGTAAAATCTTGGGCTGACAAGCATGACAATCCAGGTTCAATTCTGCAAACTTTTACCTTTTGAACATAGCCTTCAATATATCGAAGCATATTGTTTGAATAGAGATAGTGTGTAAGATCTGGAACAAAACCAAAACGATCACAAACATTTATCAATGGTCGTGCATCAGGAAGCTTTGCTTCCATTAGAAAGTTCTTTGTCTTCTCAGGGTCATAGAAATTTGATTCTCTTGTCACACGTTCAACCTCTTTTATTTGTCCAGTTTTAGCAGCTGCTTCGATGTACTTAAAATGAATATCAGGATCCTCACTGTCCCAGTAACAAAAATAACCTAAATAAGCAAAAGAATTTGACTGTAAAAACAAAGAAAAGAGCACTACTTTTATTCCCCAGAGGACATACCTGGAGCTCAAATATGATCCCAGAAAAAAGTACAATCCTTCATATGACTTAAATTGTTCAAAGAGTTTTATACAAGAATCAACACCCAATTGCTCACAATATTCTTTTGCAGTCTGCAAGAAACATACTGGTGAGACTAGATTAAAGAATTGGAATAATAAAATACTAGATAAAGAACAGAAAGTTACCTGCACAATTATCTGCAGATTTCCTCTAAGATTAGTAAGTAAAAGGTCCTTCATGCACTCCAGTGCCCACTCTCTGGAAAGGGTCCCAAAGAACTCTACAAGTGACTGGAAAAATATGCAAATTTAGTAACAAATTTTCACTTCCACAAACCAAATAAGAGAAAATGTTATAACATTGAAGCACACAAACCTGTGGTTCAATGGCATGTGTATTCACAATCACACGTTTGATATCTGGCAACTCAGTATAATGCTGCATGAAGAAACCATGTTTAATCCAAGGAAAAGTGGTAGCTCTCTTTAACACTGAAGTTCCCATTTACAATTTTCAAGCACACACTTTACCTGAAGAGCACGCATGTACAAACCAGCTTTCTCACAAAGTTGAGCAATTCGAGGACGATCATAGTGACTAAACATTCCATTAGCTAAAATAGCATCCGCTACATTTGGAAATGTCACTAGATTGATCTCCAAGACCTGAACAGAGGACAAATGTCATGGAGGCTGACTACATGAGTGAAAATGAGAAACACATAGTATAAGCTTGATTAAAAAGCAATAACCTTTGTCTGAAGGTATCCATGCTCTGGCAAATTTGGCTTCAGAACATCTAGCAAAAATGCTGTTGCCTCACGGATCATGTTCCTCTGGAGTAAAGAATACCAAAAACAATTGTAAGACAATTACATGAAAGAAAATGTGCAATAAGAGGAGAAAGAATAAAAGCAGTTGTTAGCCAAATGAAGCATGAACTGCAAAGCAAGCACAAATTTTTCCACTTAAATACAATATCAGATAGCCAACCAAACATAATTTCACCCTACTGTCAAACTAACCCTCCTCCCTTCCAAAGAAAAAAAAAAAGATGAAATGCAGAGCACAAAAGATGAACCTGAAGGAAGAGATCGGTGATCGTATTGTAGTCAACTGGGCAACCACCCTCCATTTGTGACATCATAAGTGCAAAGTTAACAGCACCCTGCCATCCAGAAATAAATTCTGAGCTATTGTTCAAAAGAAATATGCTTCAGTGAAATTTATTTTAGCAAAGCATGTAAAATGCAGGAAGAGGGCTGCCATCCACCAGATGTTTGAAATAGCCAATTTTCAAGGGTTCAAGTTTCACCTTAACAGTTCATCAAATTGAAAACAGAAAAAGATATGAAATTGCTCAAAATATTTTTAGGCAACATAAATAAAGTACCTGTGGATCGGATCTCAGAATTGTTTGCAGAAGGAATAGATAGTCAGGTGTGTATCCAACCTGTATTATGCAGAAATCATGTCCTTTGAGTATTAGCACTCAATGATATAAAGAAAAAGGTCGAAAAAAATAATAAAGAAAAAGATAAATTCTTCATTAGCTGTATTTTCCCAAACTTTCAAAACAATAAAAGTCATGTTTACAGGATGTGGGATAACTGCCAACATGCAAAACATACAACAATTACCTGCTTCGAGTATATGAGAATTTTGTCAAATTCTCTTCGTTCAGCAAAAGCTGCAACAACCTTTGGGGTGGCCCTAGCTTTGATGTATATTTTCAGAGCAAGATCATTATCCACAGTCTACAAAGGAAACATGCATCAAGATACCAAAAATGAGAAGAAAGGAATCATCAAACCAAATTAAAAGTAAAGGATGCAAACTGAATGCAGAGAAATAGGATGCAGTTTTTATAATATATAAATGTTGCAGGAGAGTCTCTACTAAATTTCTCATAGAAGTAGTATAACAAAGTACAATTTCAAATTCACAACCAAACCTTCACAAGATCTCCAAGCTCCTCACTACACTCAAGCTTGTCTTCAGCTAACCAATTCTCCAGAAGATTCTTTTTATTCTGATTCACAACAAGGCGGGACAACTCCAGCGACTCAAATGGATTAAGTTTCCCTCTAGTCAAGAGAGTTCCAAAATACTGCAATAGAGGTGGCGTTTGTCCAGCTTGCACAGGAACACTCTGCAAAATATAAGTAAAATAAGTTGAACTGGATTAAACCTTTTCCAAAATTTCTAAGACAATAAAACAAGGAATAATAGTAATTTCTTGTTTCTTTAACAAAAGCATTATATCCAAGAGAGCAAATGACAAACCCTTAATTAAAAGAAACATGCCTTCAAGGTTGAGTATAGTCTGACACAGAAGGTATTATCAGCAGTAAGGAAAACAAAACAAAAAAGAACCCAGGCTAACAGCGATTTATCCTTACTTAAAGACATTCAGTCCAAGAAACCCCATATGATTAGTAGTTGCAATAAGGCCGGTCTTGAATCATTAAAAAGTAGAGGTATTTGCTTGGCTGGTTGCATTGTACAGCAACCTTATGCAAGATAACTTGAAAAGCAGAGGAATCCAGTTAGAGAAAAGATGTTATTTGTGTGAACGTGCAGAGGAAGAAGTTCATCTATTAGTTGGTTGTGGCTTTTCCACTCGGGATTTCCTATTCACTTTTCCTACCTACTCTCTACCCATCGTGAATTGGAACAACACATCTCTATTATGAATTAAGAGATGTGTGGCTCCAATTCACAGCGGGTAGAGAGTGGGTAGGAAAAGTTTGTACGGAATCTGGGCCTGGCTTTTCAAAGTACATCCAGAGTTTCTTCTTCAGGTTGTTTGTTGTGGTTATGTGGGTTCCAAGAATTCCCAAGGAGATTCTCTCAGACTTTCCGGTTTAGAATGGAAATAAGAAAGTTAAAATTGTTTGGTCTTGTGTGCCATTTGGGATTCACTAGGATGTTTGGAAACAAAGGAATAGGAGATTTTTTGTGAAGAACCAATGAAGAGATGTGTTCAGTCATTGGGAGGAGAATTTCGAATTTGATTTTGATTCTTCCAGAATTTTCAGGTGTTACAAGAGAGTTGTTTGGGACCAGCTTTTGGAAATCTTTGGAGCTGGATTGGAGGGATTGATGTATTGTACCTTTTTTTGTCTTTTCTTTTTGTTGGACGACTTCTCATTACCTCTTCGGTTGTGCTTGTCTTACTTTTAATGATTTTTTGTATTTGTCTCCATAAAAAACAAAACAAAACAAAACAAAGGATCAAGAAAAATAGAAATTTCGTGTTTAAAAGTATAGAAAACAAATGGCAATAAATCATATAAAAGAAACAGACATTCAAGGCAGGACTTGGTCTAAAGAAAAAGGGCATCATTAGCAGTGTGGCAAGTACACAGGAAACCCATGAAGAACAATAGGGAATTGGAGTGTCACTTTTTTATCCATTTTCACTTTGCTTTTATGATTTGGTACCAACTCCAGATGTTTTTTGGTATCAAGTTTAACATTTTGTGGTGTCTGCATGGCACCTTGTCTGGCAGAAAGAAGGTTTGCAAAGATATGTATTTGGGAGTATCTTTAAATGCAAAGGTCACTCCAAGAGATTATCAATTTAGTTGTAACTAATTTCCACTAATGAACTATTCAAGTGCATAATATGATAATAGTTGAATCTTGAATGTGAAAAATTAGTTCTGTTCATTCAAGGGTCTGGCATACCATGCAGGAACTGTTTATTTTTGGTCCCTTCCCCAGGATGACACCATCAAATTGAAATCTAATGTTTGATCTATTTGGACCCTGGGGACAACAGGAACTGGAGATGTTTCTAGAAACAGTGGGGCCACCATGATTTAGTACTTATTATCCTAGGCAGAGAACAATCAACAATTGTGCAAGAGACAAGGTCCTTGAACCTTTCCCATGGCCTCCAACATTTATATCACTTTGGTTATGATGAGCTTTAGTGCAGAGCAGGATACTCTATCAGCTGATCATATGGTTCCTCAAATGACCTGCGTGTTCAATACTTTCATATTATCAAACAGTCATTTTTAGGTGGCTAGACAGAACATACAAATGCAAAAATGTGCTAACGACTTGGCAAACAGTCTCACAAACAGCGGTGTCACAAGGTTGGAAAAATTTTTCAATCTGATCATTTATTTTTCTTCATTATGTTGCCAACATTTTGCTTCATTATTTTTCTTCAAAGCCACTGCATAAATTTTTCTTTCTCTTTATAAACAAAATACATAGCCATAGCAAATGAGCAAATATAGCAACAATATTATAATAAACTTATAGAAGCTACACAAATAAAATCTGTTATAAGTCATATAAAAATTACAGTACCTGAAACTTTGCAACAGTATCAGGAGTACGAAGAATTCCCTGTGGAGACTCTGCAGCAAGCTCTGCAGCTTCCTTATATTTAGTCTGAGCAAACAGTTCTTGGAATCGCTGCACAACCTGAGTAATAGAAAGATAAGTTATAAATAGGCATGTTTTTAATATGGAATTTAAGTACATGACACATAAGACTAACAGCATCTTTACAATAAGACCTAATAAGCAGTTCATACATACAACACTCAGACATCATACACCAATAATTAGGAGATTTATACCAAAAATAACTGATAAAAAAAGATTTAAACAATAAATTTTGAAGCATTAAATAAAACATTACTATTGCTGGTATGAGAGCATCAGAACACTGGGTTGAAGTCTGAGTGTGACCACTTTGTGCAAAAAATACCAAAGGTTATGACTCTATCTAGTCTACCTCTCAAGACCCCAGATAACTGGGACCAACATTGGGTAATGGCCTTTATTACTTGTATGACTCATCACTCATGCTTGTAGTCCTCACCATCTGAAAGACCTGGTTTTCTTTCTTTGTTCCTTTTTGTTCTTTTGAGAAACCTAATAGTAAATTCATTTCATAAGGGTCGAAACGAACCCTCAAAATATACAGTGAAACACTGTATAAACATATACAAATGCTCTTCTGCAAAAAAGGAAAAAGCAGCAGGAAGAGAGATGCTCTTGGCTCATCAAAAACAGCAACAGAGAATGGAAAGTGACACTTCTGAACAGCTTAAACACAAAAGCCAAGAAAAAAACAACCCCACAACTTTTCTAATAGCTTAATCCTCCTGAGACACTTTCTTATTGAAGATACGAGAGTTTCTTTCAATCTATATCGACCATACTGCAGCTGCTGAAAATACTTTCCAAACTGCCCTTCCACTAGCATTTGTCCCCCTATTCTCCAGCTTTTTGCCATCTCTCCAAGAGACTCAGGAAATACCCAGCTCAACTCCAGCCTTGGTAAGAAAAAAGGCCAGATTCTCCTGCTGAATTAGCGAAGGATAAAAAGATGGTCTACAGATTCCCAGTCACTGGAACATAACGCAAAACCATTGGAAGGGTTTCTCTTTTTAACTTTTCCTTTTTATCAAGGATGAGGTGATGTGAAAAAATAAAATTAAAAAAAAATAACATTTGGGCACTTTTCAGGAATATGTCTTGTACATATTTCTCAGAATGGCAAATCATTGGAGAAAGAACAAGAAGGCATTCTCTGGGATCATTTGTTCTCTTTTTTTCCTTCCTTTTTCATTCTTCAATGTTGTGCTGAAGAGATGGATTGCCAATTCTGACTAACAACCTAACCCCATAGGCAGATCAACCAAAGTTATGATTGAATATCAAAATCCCTACAAAGAAATCAAACTTGGCATCCTAAGAAAGTCAGGCATAAAATTAAAGATTCCCTGCATTCTCCAGGAATCAATAATAATCAGGAATTTCAATTAAGTGGAAAGAAATAGAAATAGAGGATCACTTTACCAAATTCTCCGCCCCGGGAAGGTTTCCTCTTTTGGCAAGATTAACAGCAAGCTCTAGATTGTTCAACTGTAACAGTCAATGAAGAGCATTTATCAACAGAACAAATAACTAGCTGCAATCAACCAGAAAAAACAATAATTCAATCTTCTATAGCACAAAAGAGAAGATTATACATGCCTGACCACTGACAAAAGGAACAATCATTGCTTCATTGACAGTAGCCAATAACACCTGGCCTCGTCTATTCACAGCATAGAATCCACCAACTGAAGAAGCTTCAGTTGTCAAAAATATAGGATCTGGACTAATACGATTTCTATAAACTGCAGAAGCAGTCTCCAAGTCATATACAAATAAAAGACCAAGCTTTGTAATTACATATATCAAACTGTACTTGTGGGATATCTGCAAAATAAGACAGAAACTTGGCATTGGTCTACATTTCATTGGAACTTAGTGCAAGTATAGTTGGTTAAAGAATATGCCTGCATTGCCACAGGGAAGTCATCAGCAAAATCTGGAGGGAAGAAAAGATCTGCTTGCTTCTTAGTAAAAGCTGGTTTGCCTGCTCCCAAGATTTCACACATCAGTAATGCATCACTAATTGGATGTTCAAGATAGCAAGATAACCAAAGAGAAGTGATTTTCAATATAAAAGAAATATGATATCACAGTTCAGAAGCTGAAAACACATCATTTCCCAAATCCACAACATGAAAGAAAATCATTGAGCATATACAGAGTTCAGATCTGCTGACCAGTGACCACAACACATTGCTGTCAACGCTCATCCAGCTGCAGTTCAAGAATATTGGCAGTGTAAAGTACAACCAATGTTCCAAATGTGCAGTTGGGGTGAACGTGGCTAGAAATGTGTTGTGGGAAGCAGATCCGAACTCTATACAGAGAAAAAATGCAAGAGGATCAGTATATATATATATATATTCTTTTTTTGTAGACACATTGCAATACAGTAAAAACAATCAACTCAATTTGTAATTTCAGGATATGTCGGAAGAAGGTTAACAAAAAACATAAATCAAATGATAATTCTGAACAATATTGCTTCTTTCCGCTATATATATATATATATATAACTCTTTCTCCCCTTTATAATAAATAAGTACAAGAACTATAAGGATAAATGCAAAGGGGTAATTGTTGGTTCAGTATCTGGATAAGCTAGTAATTTCTTATCACCAGCTTTTCCACTCTTCCAATCTAAGTAATAAATTTTACCTTTACCATTTAAAAAAAAAGGCAAGTAAAGAAAAAAAGACCTGGCTGAGCACCAAGTTCAATCACATGCAACTTTGATGTAATCTGGCCAGCATTGGTGGTCTTTGAGGCAAAACAAATAAGAATAGAAGGGTTTTCATTTCCTGGAACCTGTATACAGAAACAGAAACAAGTACAATGCCCTGATTTAAATAAAAGAGTGATATGACGCTTGCTCAAAAATCACAACTTGCAGAAAAGAAGAGAAACAAATAATCAAACCTTAAATGAGGCAAATGATGCAGCATGTGCTTCAAGAGCTTGACTGCGCTGCTGATCCACAGAGAAAAGCTGCATATTTCCTTTGACCAGTTGGGGCCTCTACAACCAAATTTTAAAAGTAGAATAAAAACTCTAGCAGTTATAATGGTCAGAAGAAAAACCATAAAAGTTTATTGTTTAGCCATCACCAGATAAAAAAATAAGATCATAACTGATCAATATAGCCTCTAACACCATATGAAGCCAATGATATTGAATGAAAAGTGATCAAAAAACAGGGGAAAGAGTAAAAAAAAATTAATTCTAATCAGCAAGGAAAGAATCAATAATAGCATCCAGGGGCGCAAGGCAGGAGCCACTGCATGGTGTAACGGTAAAATCTTGGCCAACAAGCATGAAAACATGAGTTTCTGTAAGTGGCAACTTTGTGCTAAAAACAAATGCCAAAGATTAGGTCTGTATTCAAGACCCCAGATAGCTGGGACCAACACCAGGTAATGGCATTTTATATAGGGATGCAAGTCAGATTGGATCAGGTTGAGTTGAGGTCAACCCCAACCAATCACAGGTTGTTGAACTCTCCAACTTTAACCCAACCTGATGACTTTGGGATTAGGTTAGCCCAATTTATTCACTTCTTTTTACCTTAAAAAAAATGTTCTCACTACTCAACTTGGAATTGTCCAATTAGTGTTAACTACATATGGGGAGAAGGTTATGGTGCGTTAAGACTTAAATAGTACCATACTTACATTGAATTATTTTTTTAACTTAAAATTATTGATACATATGCCCACATACATACATGGATGCATGAATATGTGTGTGTGTGTGTGTGTATATAATATAATATAATTGAATACAGACTTGAAACAGATCCATCAGAGAACCAACTTGGCTTTACACGAGGGAGATCAACCATGGAAGCTATATTTCTTTTGAGACGATTGATAGAAGAGAGAAGAAAGATCTTCATATGGTGTTCGTTGATCTAGAAAACGCTTATGATAGATTTACTAGAGAGATCATGTGGTCGGTCTTGGAAAAGAAAGGGATTCAAAATACATATATATAGACCTAATTAAGGATATGTACGAGGGACAACAACCAATGTTCGAAGACCAATTCGAGAGACTTCAGATTTTACTGTCACGAAGGTTCTTCACCAAGGTTTAGTACTTAGCCCTTATCCATTTGCACCGATGATAGATGAATTGACTAAACATATTCAGGAAGAAGTTCCATGGTGCATGTTGTTTGCGGATGACATTGTTTTAATTGATGAAACTAATGAAGGATTAAATGCAAAAATTAAGCTTATGGAAAAATGCCCTAGAAACAAGAGACCTTAAAATGAGTAGGACTAAAATAGAGTATGTGGCATGTAAGTTTAGCAATAATAGGAGTGTAAATCAGGATACACTTACAATTGGAGAGATAACTCAACGTGACCATTTCCAGTACCTTGGTTCAATAATTATAACATGGGAGAGATTGAGGAGGATGTCACCTAGAGAATTAGAGCAGTTTGGGCAAAATGGAGGGATGCATCTGGACTTTTGTGTGATAGGAGAATACCACTTAGATTAAAAGGAAAATTCTATAAAACAGATGTAAGGCCAGCTATGCTGTATGGAACTAGTGAAAAGGATTCATGTGGTTGGATAGAACTTTAAATTGAGTTGAATTGTTTTTAACTAGAAAACTATAAATAAATAAACAACTTATTGCATAACCATCAACTGCAAATCAAATTGCATGAAATTCAAAGGATTCCTCGTTATTCTACATTTTCTTTTATTGGTGCATTAAAACTCTTGAATATGCTTGGATGCTCCTATTGGTAAATACTACAACTAAGAGAAAAAAAAAAAATTATAGGCAATGGAACACTTAATCATTGAAGGCAACTCTAAACTGGTTGTTAGGTGGTTAGAAGAGCCGGAAATGACAGCATGGTCCTATAGAGGGGCTTTGAGAAGGTTCAGATGATTAAAATCAAATATGTCAGTCACATTTCAATGGGAAAGAAGATCGGAAAATGTCTTGGCAGATTCTTTAGCCAAACAATGGGTACATACATAGGAATCAGTTTTTTGGGGCTCATTTGTAAGCTTTATGATATAGTTTAGAGGCGGCATCTCATGCCTCTTTATGGGGATTTTGTGATATGTATCCTTTGTGCTGTTTAATAAAATAACGTTTATCTATCAAAAAAAAAAAAGAAAAAAAGAATGATAAATTTAGTGGAGATATTAAGTAAGCACATGTTGAACTAAACATTCAGAGTTCCTAGCAAAGCATGTAACTGTACATGCAACATATTGAAAATGCTTTGTTCCTGGTCATAACAAATCTGATTCACAACAACATATACAAACAATCAAACAACCAAAAAAAGAGGCATCTCCAAAAAGAGAAGTTGTTACGGGACCCTCAAGAAAATGGTAAATATGGCAAATAACACCACCATTCTTTATTCCAGTTTCCAATTTGTTCAACATAGAAAGCTAGGACCCCAACAATCAAAACAGAGCGTTATGTACATGAAAAAGGCAGAAATTTATAAGATTTAGGTCACAAATCAAAGAGACATGATGATATTAAAGTTGCAAGTATGAGATGCTTATTTAGAGCATGGTTTAAAGTATCGATAAACTCATAAGCCCAAATGTATTGGCAGGGGTGTATCAGTACTTTAAACCATTCACGTTTTATCTTTTTTAGTTTTTGTTTTTCAAAGTTTCATTTTATAGATGTCTTTATATTATTTAATAAATAAAATAAAGGGTTTCCTGAAAACACCTTTAAACAGGTGTATCGGAACCCTCACGATGTGTATCATATCGATACTTTGAACCTTGATTTAGAAATAAACTCAGTTTGAAGTAATGAAATATAACGCAACTACATACCTCAGGTGATCCTGGAGCAATGCCAATCAAAACCAACCACTTCTCTGAAGGATCACACCGATAATTAATTATTTGGTTATTCGCCAAATTAGCTGTCCTGTCAAACATCTTTACAGGCTCCGAGTCACCTGCATAAGAAATTTAGTTAGACATGCTAAAAGAAACTATCCAACCATAAAATCATCAGGAACAATATCTGAAACATAAAAATAACCCATTGGACAAGAAAATTTTGAAATATTGAAACTAGTCAAGTAAAGTTGTCATGGGAAAGGGTATCTTGCCTTCAATTGACCAATGATATACTGAGGTTTGTGTAACCAGGCCCAACAGTTTTGGGGTAATCCATTTCCAAAAGGCAACCTAAACCAAAAAACAAGGTGAAAATACTGAAGACTTGAATAAAATCGTTCACCTCAAAAGTCAAAGTCAAAACAAAATAAAGTCTGAGAAGCATTTGACATGTCCTAGTGAGAGAAATGGTTCCATGTCCACCTGCTCAGGCATCTGATGTGATTTTATTTTTGCTTTCATTTCAATGTTGAATATCTGCAGGTGATCCTGTGTAGTTCCCGGAAGTTGAGCTTCAAATAGAACAAAATAATTCATCAGCCAGCTAGGAGACAAACAGTAAGAATAACCAAATGTGTAACACATTATGGAACTAGATTTTGTTCAGGGCATCATAATCAGGAACTTACCAGTTGTCCACAATAAGAATGTGATATGAATATTGGAAGAATGTGTACTGTCAAAGGGAATGGGACAACAGCATAACAAAGCATTTCCATGACATCAAACTAATGGTTTGATGATCAACTGTTACCCCTTTTACACAGAAGGAAAGATACAAGTATACCGAGTTGGATAAACATACAAAGCAACCAATTAAGACATAATAAATTTAGAAGGAAGATTGCGTACTACAGATGGCTAATAGCGAAGCCAGTATACATTGACTGATACAACCTCAAAATGAAGGAGATATCGAAAGCAGATGTTATGGACGCCTTCCTGGGAAGACATACCATCGCCGCCAGCAGCAACAGGCACCTAACCCACCGCCAGCAGCAGCAGTGATTCAGTGATGCTCATCCTACCCAATTCGGCAACAGCAGCCTTATCTAGATTAGATTAGTTCATCTTGCTTGTTCTTATCTTATTGTTCTTATCTCTTATCTTATCTTGTTAGTAGCTTATCAGATTAGGATTAGCTTATCTTATCCTTAGCAAGATAGAACTGGAAGTCTCCCTATTCAGCAAGGAGACTCCCTTTGATTAGGACTCTTGTAATCTCCTATTTAAGGAGACCCCATTATTGAATGAGATATCGAATATTCAGTTGAAGAAGTGAGTTAGGAGAGTTGGTGATCTCTTGAACAAATCACCAAAGGCGCCAAGATAGGTTCATCAAGAGCAGGAAGGAACAAGGGAAAACAGGAGGTTTTCCCCGTGGACCGACCCGTGACGAGATCCTATTACCGGGCCCTCAACAACTTGGTATCAGAGCAAGGCGTCATGGGTGATCTGGAGCAGCTACCGTCCAGGGTCCACGACCTCGAGCACCAACTCGTGGAGACCAGCTCCGAAGTCCGTGAGATCAAAGACGAAGTGAGGGAGCTGCGACGCCTAATGGAGCTATTCCTTTCCAACAGGGAAGGGAACTCTAAAGGAGGGACAGCCGCCAATGGCCGCCGACCAGATCTGCCAGAGTCTTCCGGCGAACAGCAGTCCGTTAGCCAAAGAACCGCAGTCGTCCCCAAGTACAACAGGCTGGAATTCCCGTCGTACAACGGCAACGGAGACCCCTTAGGCTGGCTGCATCGCTGCGAGCAATTTTTTCGGAACCAACGGACATATGACTGGGATAAGGTAAGTCTAGCCGCCTTTCACTTAACAGAGGAAGCACAACTTTGGTTTTATCGGTTAGAGCAAGAAGAACCCGGGCTCAGTTGGCCCCAGTTTAAGTCCTATTGCCTTCTTAGGTTCAGACCCCCACTGACCAGCAACCCACTGGGTGAGCTGATTAACCTTAAACAGACCGGCACAGTGGCTGAATATCAGCGACAGTTCCAAACCCTCCTCGCGAGGGCATCCTCTGTGCGACCCAACCAGCAAGTGGATATGTTCACGGCAGAGCTATCAGAACCCCTGCGGGTGGATGTCGAGATGCAGAATCCCCCAAATTTGGTCACAGCCAAGAACTTAGCCCGTGCGTTCGAGCGCAAACTGCAGCTCAGCCGCGGAATTTTTAATGTGGGTCGGCCACCAAACTCATGGGTACCCCCAAGATCAGCAGCAACAACCCCCTCTTCTGCTACCAGCCGAGAACTGAAATCTCCCACCACCACCACCTCTAGACCAGTGACAAGTACAGGTAGTAACATGGCCGCTCCACCCATTAAGCGTCTGACCAGGGCAGAAATGGCAGAACGCCGAGCAAGAGGCCAATGTTTCAATTGTGATGACCTCTACTCGGCAGGACATAGATGCAAGAGGCTTTTTTGCCTCCTCATCGATGAACAAGAGGAGGAGGAAGAAGAACCAGTCATATTCGAGCCAGAGATCTCTCTCCATGCGATCACCGGCATTAAAACTTCTCAGACCATGCAGTTACAGGCACAGATAGCAGGTCAACCGGTGCGCATTCTCGTCGATTCAGGGAGTACATACAACTTCATAAGTGAACATGCCGCCCTTTAGTTAAAACTGCCAATGGAGCTTCGACCGCGACTACAGGTAGCCGTCGCAAATGGTGAAAGAGTTCACAGTCCAAGAATTTGTAAGGACGTGCCGGTACAGGTCAATTCTGAACTGTTTCTTGCTGATTTATTTGTACTTTCATTGGATGGGTTCGATATTGTTCTCGAGGTCAAGTGGTTAATTACCCTAGGCCCGATTTTGTGGGACTTCAGCGCACTCACCATGACCTTCCACCTAAATGGAAAGCAAGTTTCATGGCACGGTTGCAGGGTTAAAGAAAGGACACCACAGGTTCATGCACTTCAGACAGAACCGGCAGCCATGGAAAAACTTCTCACCGAGTTTTCAGATCTGTTCCAGGAACCCAAGGGCCTCCCCCCTCCCCGAGCTTGCGACCATCGTATTCCTTTGGTGGCGGGTTCAGCACCAGTCGTTGTCCGGCCTTATCGCTACCCTCGCTTACAGAAGGACGAGATAGAGAAACAATGTACAGAGATGTTGAACCAAGGAATCATACGCAAAAATCACTCCCCCTTCTCTTCGTCGGTTCTGTTGGTGGCGAAGCAGGATGGAACGTGGAGGTTCTGTGCTGACTATAGAGAACTCAATGACCGGATGATCAAAGATAAGTTCCCCATTCCCGTGGTGGACGAACTGCTGGACGAGTTGCATGGTGCCCAATATTTCTCTAAGTTGGACCTCAAGTCCGGATACTTCCAAGTTCGCATGGCTCCCAGTGACGTGAAGAAGACTGCTTTTCGCACCCACCATGGCCACTTTGAATTTTTAGTCATGCCATATGGACTCTCCAACGCCCCATCTACATTTCAGTCACCAATGAACGAGGTATTCCAGCCCCATCTGCGCAAATTTGTTTTAGTTTTCTTTGATGATATCCTCGTTTACAGCAAATCATGGGTAGAGCATGTCCACCATCTGAGGACCGTTTTCGAGCTCCTACACCAACACAAATTATTCCTGAAACGGTCCAAGTGCTCCTTCGGGGAGCGACAGGTTCTTTATCTTGGCCACGTCATCCATGGGCAGGGTGTGACAGTTGATAGTTCCAAGATTCAGGCTATAAAAGAATGGCCCAAACCTCAATCAGCCAAGGCCTTACGCAGGTTCCTCGGTTTAACGGGTTACTACCGCAAATTTGTACAGAAATATGGAGTGTTGGCAGCCCCGTTAACCAACCTGTTGAAGAGAAATTCCTTCCGGTGGGACGACGCAGCAGATGAAGCTTTTCTGACACTGAGAAATGCCCTGTCTTCCACCCCTGTCTTGCAATTACCTAATTTTGCCCTCGAATTTATAGTCGAGTGCGATGCTTCCAGAGTGGGTATCGGGGCCGTACTACCGCAGCAAGGGCACCCGATTGCTTTCTTCAGCCGCAGACTGGCCGACCGGCACCTGAAGCTTCCAGCCTATGAGCGCGAACTAATTGGCCTAGCCCGAGCCGTCCAGCACTGGAGGCCATATTTGTGGGGGCGGTCGTTCGTCGTCAAAACTGATCATTACAACCTCAAATACCTGTTAGAGCAGCATCTCACCACTTCCCCTCAGCAGCATTGGGTTAGCAAACTGCTCGGGTTTGACTTCTGGGTGAAATATAAGGCGGGATCCTCAAATCGTGCAGCTGATGCCTTGTCTAGGCGAGATGAAGACGCGATGGTTCTGTGTAGCATTTCCCATCCTCGGATCTCTCTGTTTGACGACATTAAGAAGGCAGCACCACAATCCCCGGAATAATCGCTCTTGCTACAGAAGATCCAATCCGGCACCGCCGACCCCAATTGGTCTCTTCAAGACGGGTTGGTACTGGATAAGGGACGAGTCCATCTTCCACCAAACTGCCCGTTGATTCCCACCATCATCACCAGCATCCATAACTCCACCCACGAGGGCATTCAAAAAACACTACACCGCGTTCGATCTGATTTCCATTAGCGAGGTATGAAGACTTCTATTCAAGATTTTGTCCAGAATTGCTCCACATGCCAACAGCACAAATGGGAAAACCTACACCCGGCAGACCTCCTTCAGCCCCTTTCCATCCCGACACAAATCTGGGCCAACATCTCCATGGACTTCATTGAGGGACTACCCAAGGTAGGTGGCAAATCAGTTTTCTTCGTGGTAGTCGACCGCTTCTCTAAATACGCCCACTTCATTCCTCTATCACACCCGTACAATGCCACTTCAGTTGCCCTCACCTTCTTCACACATGTCTTTTGCTTACATGGGTTACCAGAATCCATCGTCAGCGATAGAGACCCGGTTTTTACTAGTGCCTTCTGGAAAGAGTTATTCCAGCTACACGGCACCACCCTGGCCTACTCATCAGCTTACCGGCCACAAACCGACAGT
The DNA here is from genome assembly GCF_055504915.1 of Nelumbo nucifera. Taxonomy (NCBI): domain Eukaryota; kingdom Viridiplantae; phylum Streptophyta; class Magnoliopsida; order Proteales; family Nelumbonaceae; genus Nelumbo; species Nelumbo nucifera. The sequence goes on along the minus strand of NC_142650.1, from coordinate 46,381,811 downwards.
CAGACGGAAGTGATTAACCGCACAATCGAGATGTGTCTCCGCTGTTTCGTAGGCGATCAACCACGACAGTGGGTGGATTGGCTCCCTTGGGCCGAGTACTGCTACAACACAGCCTACCATTCTTCCCTCGACATGACTCCCTTTCGCGTCGTTTATGGCAGGGATCCTCCTTGCTTGCTGTCCTACGAGCCCGGTTCTACTCGTTTGGAAGATCACTCCTTACAAGAACGCGATGCCCTCCTAGTCGACGTCCGCCTTCGCTTACAGCAGGCCCAACTCCGCATGAAGCTCCACTATGACAAGCACCACCGGGAACTGTCATTCGATCCAAGACAATTTGTTTGGTTGAAACTCCAGCCCTACCGGCAACGCTCCTTGCGCCACAAGGCTGCCCCGAAGCTGGCCCCTAAGTTCTATGGGCCCTACAAGGTTCTACGACTAATTGGCAGTGTGGCCCACCAGCTGGAATTGCCTGAGACCAGCCGGATTCATGATGTCTTCCACATCTCCTAGCTGAAGCCATTTACAGGTGTTCCCCCGGACCAAGTTCCCTCCCTGCCACCCTTGAAAGATGGCAAGCTGTCACCCGCTCTCGTTTCAATCGTGGAATCCTTGAAGTCTTGGTGGAATGGTGTAATTTACCATCAACAAAAGCCACATGGATTCCATTGGCAGAGTTCCAAGCCACATATCCAGAGTTCGAGATTGAGGACAAGCTCGTAGTCCAGGAGGGGAGTAATGTTATGGACGCCTTCCTCGGGAAGACGTACCATCGCTGCCGGCAGCAACAGGCACCTGACCCACCGCCAGCAGCAGCAGCAGTGATTCAGTGATGCTCATCCTACCCAGTTCGGCAACAGCAGCTTTATCTAGATTAGATTAGCTCATCTTGCTTGTTCTTATCTCTTATCTTATCTTGCTAGTAGCTTATCACATTAGGATTAGCTTATCTTATCCTTAGCAAGATAGAACTGGAAGTCTCCCTATTCAGCAAGGAGACTCCCTTTGATTAGGACTCTTGTAATCTCCTATTTAAGGAGACCCCATTATTGAATGAGATATCGAATATTCAGTTGAAGAAGTGAGTTAGGAGAGTTGGTGATCTCTTGAACAAATCACCAGAGGCGCCAAGATAGGTTCATCAAGAGCAGGAAGGAACAAGGGAAAACATGAAGTTTTCCCCGTGGACCGACCCGTGACGAGATCCTATTCCCGGGCCATCAACAGCAGATGATTTTAGTTCTAGACAATCAACAGATGAGCAGAGAGAGAGAGAGAGAAGTATTCAAGCCTCAGTGCATGAAATCTACTCAGAAGTAGATCAAAAACAAGAGCCAAAAGAAGCACCTTGCCCACAACCAAACTCAGTGTGAACTAAAATCCTGTTCACAATTAATTTTACAATCTCTAGACATAAACCTTTCACATCACTTTTAACACCCCTCAAAAATCCATCTTTCTTTCCTTCCAAATTCCTCAAACACTGCAAATGGAACACAGCTCCATAAAATCTTTGCCTTCTTGTTTACATGAATAGTTGGTGACAATGAAAAAATCTCATCAGGATGCCTTGACTGCTACAATTTCCTCCTAAACAAAGAAAAGAAGAAGCTGCAAATAAACTTTATTGTCTTGCAGTCATTGAAAAGATGCCTTACATCTTCATCATGACCGTTACATATATGGCACCAATCCACCAACTGAAAGCCTCTTCCTTTTGATCTGCTGTCAAATTGCTATTCATAGCCACCAAGTGAATGTGTCCACCCTTGAAGGTATTGTGTTTCCTTAAATGCCATAAATATTCTGCTCCTGCCCGCTCTTTAGTTTGTCCTGTGTGGTCACCACCAGGAAGTGGACTTATAAAGCTAAACTTTGACGGAAGTAGTGAGGGAAATCTAGGTCCATCAAGTGTAGGAGGGGTTTTCAGAGATGAGGATGGGAAGGTGCTCACTTTGTATTCAGGTCCCATTGGGTTTGGAAACTCTCTCAAAGCTGAGACCTATGCAGTACTGGAGGGTATAAGGAAATCTAAAGAACTGAATATACAAAAGTTGGTCATTGAAGGGGACTCAAAGCTGGTTTTAAGTTGGTTACAAGAAGGTAGTGCACTTTGGAAATATGCTAATGAGAGGAGGGAGATTAATTGGCTAACTAGAGGACTGGAAATCAAGTTTCAGTGGGTCAAGAGAACAGAAAATGCATTTGCTGATGCTTTGGCAAAGCAGGGGGTGGGAAGGGATCAAATGTTTTAGGCTGTTCTGTAACTTTTTCTTTTTTGTTATCTTCCTGGAGAGAGTTAAGCCTGTTTATCTCTCTTTGGAGTGTTATAACTAAATTCTTTTAATCTAATGAATCCCAGTTATTGATCAAAAAAATGCCATAAATATTGGAGTGATCCATTTAATTACAAACAAGAATGTTGTAAAATGATTTAACAGTAAATTGGTCATTTCTACAGTCTTATCCACCATTTCACATCAACCACACCAGGTGAAATGCTCCCATCTTCAAGCTTTCTCCAAGGAATGGCATAGGCTCATAGCAGTTTCTTGGACCACCACACCCCCAAAAACACGAAAAAAAAAACATCAAGTTTAACTTCAAAGGCTGCAGTTTCACAAATCCAAGAACATCAAGAACTTGAATTTTAAAAGCAATTAAGGAAAATTGATTGCATTATTCTCCGGAGCTGTTGGCCATGGAGATTCTATTAGACAAGAATACCTAGCAGTTAGGCAAGGTCAGAGATTATTAAATTCCTTAAACCTTACAAAACTAGTGGTGGAGAGGGGATTCAAGATGATTGTGGAGTGGTTAACTAGAAGAAGCACAAGCTCTCATGTAATGAGGGAGATTGAGGAACTGGCTGCATATAGATTTCAGACGGGTCCAAAGATCAGCCAACTAATGAAAGAGGGAGCACTGAGGAATCGATTGTTTTGGAGTGTAATTCCCCATGATGTGGACTTGTTAAAACTGTACAGTGGGGCACATTGGGGTAGCAAGGGCTAGCTGATGCTTGGGGTGTTTGGCAAACTAGGACTACATCATTTTTTCCACTAATTAATAAAACTTTGGACTGTTAAAGGTCAAAAGAATTCCCCATGCCTATCTCTTGATTACAACTTATCTCACAAATCCATCTCCACTCAAAAAGATGTTATTACCATATAGACAGGAATATACAAGTATAATCAATTTACAACCATTAAGAAACAAGCAAACCCATGAGAGCCTAGCACCCAATTGAGTCTCCCCAATTAAGTCTCCCCAATTACACCCTCTCACACCATATTACAGATAAGCCCAAAACACTTGATTCCTAGTGACCCCTTGTTTAGCTAGAGCATCAGCTAGACTACTGGCGGACTTTTGCACCCACTGAATTTGTAACTGAATATTCTATGACAGTCATTTGAGAGCTTTTATGTGTCCATAAAATCTTCTCCTGCTTCAACAACCAACCAATCACCATCTTAGAGTCACCCTCAAAATTTGACTTTTCCACCCCCTGTTTCCATTGCTTCTGCACCCCATAAATTTTTTTTTCTTTGGATAAGTTTTCTGCACCCCATAAATTACTGCCAAAAATTCTGCTCTTAAGGAATCCCCCACTCCAGTTGGTCCTGAAAATTACCTTCTTCATTTCTAAATATTCCTCCTATCCCCAAATGTTCCTGGATTTCCCAAGCTACTTCCATCAAAATTCAGCTTCAGAAAGCATTTCTCTGACATTTCCTAAATTCTCATCCCTCTTCCTTTCCTTGATGAAGAGCTTGCAACTTGAGACCAATTTCTAATAATATCATCCATCAAGAATGGCTCAAAAATGCCCATCTTTCTTACCTAATGTGCTACCTTGACAACAATGCTTTCAATTACTGCTTCTTTACTCCTTTTCTTCTCCTCAAAGATCCACACATTTCTTTCCTCCCAAATTGTCTAAATCAACGCAACCCTCTGTACACCTCCACAAGTCCACATAACTCAATACCTTTTCCTTGCCCAGCTAAAAGTTATGAGAGCAAATAAGCTGGATGCACATGATGGATAGTTCCAAATGCAACCAAAAAATCCATTCCCAAATGTAAAGAGCAAATGAAAAGGAGATTAGTAAATGGTAACAAGATTCATCATTTGACCTGCATAAAGTGCACCAGTTGGGGGGATTAGGGGCGTCCATAAAAAACCAAAAAATCGAACTGAACCAAGAAAACCGAAGCGCAAAATGCGGTAAACCGAACCGACCAGTTCGGTTTTGGTTCGGGATTTTTGAAAAACCGAAGGACCGGTTTGGTTTTTGGTTAACCTACAAAAAAACCAATGGTTAACCGAACCAACCGGTATATATATTTTTATGTAAAATTTATATATATTTTTAATATATGTCACATTTTCTATGTATTATATATAAATATATATTCATTATATATATAAATATATACTTATATTATATTTATAATAACCTATTTATAAATATAATATATATATTATGTATTTTTCAAATATTTATAATATATTATATGTCATTTTTTATTCATTATATAATATTGTACATATATTTGTATAATATATATTATAAATATAAAAAACCGAAGAACCGAACCGGTCAAAAACCGAAACCGGTAGACCGGTTAACCGATGGTACCAGTTCGGTTTCGGTTTGGAGAATTGGAAAAACCGGTACCACCGGTTCGGTTTACAAAAAAGTGCCATGGTTCGATTAACCGAACCATGGACACCCCTAGGTGGGTAAGCTCAAAATAGAAGTAGGCCACCTCCTTTGTAGGAGGCCTGAAGTATTGATGCTTTCATGAAACAGTTCCCAACAGAACACCATTATTTTAGGAAGAATAGGTTTACATTACACTAGCGGTGTAATCAAATCAAGCTTTAATCAAATAGTTTTGGCTTGAGATCAATTAGTGTATTAAAAGCAGGAAGCACAAAAACAAAGTCCATGGGGCTTTTGTGCCCAAGACGCGCTCCTTTTTGAAGCAAACACAAAATTTATAAAAGCAAAAATTCAAAGACATGCAAAAAAATCAGAAATTTTCAAAATGAAAACAAAAAAACAAAAAAGTATATATATAAACAGTAATATGTAAAAAATACAAATGTTTTAAGCTAAATGTTTTAAAAATCCTATTAGCTCAAATTTTAAAAATATAAACATAACATATAACACACATTCAAAGTGAAAAAGTAAAAATAAAATTAAATATAACATATAAAACATTTTCATGCACACAAAATTAAAGCACATGAAACTTTTAATTTCTTTATTTCTTCCCCAATCACATTACCCCAATTCTACGACCTTCTTTATACCAAGCCCAAGCCCCTTGAGGCAAGGTTAAACAAATCCATGCTAGAGTCTTAAATCCTTAATTCATGAACAAAAGTTTGATTTTGTAATTTTAATCATAATTCCTTATCTTTAAAAGTCTCTTCTATTAAGAAGGATGAATGTACAACATTAGCAAAATTGGGGTTCTCGGACAACTTGTGAGAAAACGAAACTTACAAAAAAATGCAAAACTTAGCTAAGGTACACCAGGCACACGCCTTTGTAAAGGGGTTGGACCCGGGCCTATGTTCCAAGGCGTGCCTTCTAAATCACAGGGCTTGATTCGAGTTCGAATTTCAGGGAAAATTTGATCAGTTATTCAAACTAGAATTTTACCAATAAACCTACACCACACTTTAGAGGGATGAAGTTTCCAAACACAATTATCTTCTTACCTAGGATTGAGGAAAATCCCTTCTAAGGTGTTCAATAGATTGGCCACCAGCTGAATTTTTGACTCCCTAAAGTTTCTCCTAAAACCTATGTTCCAACCAAAACCTTTGAGATGTTAATCGACAGTTTCATCTATTTGGGTGTTTTCATTGTCTATAATCTTGACATTCCCAGTCCTCAACTTCATAATTATCCTGCTTCTTTGATCTTCATCATTAACATGCTCTAAAAGGATTCTGTGAAACTAGAAATGTTCTATGTTACCCTGATCGCCTTTATAATCTTGACATTCCTGGTCCTCAACTTCATAACTATCCGCCTTCTTTTGATCTTCATCATTAACGCCCTCCAAAGGGTTCCATGAAACTAGCAATGTTCAATGTTACCCTAACTTGGCAAGGACATGGTTGGACAGAGCATCCAATATGAAATTTGACTAAAAGTTGAAGTATTTGGCATGATTGTACAAGTATCCAAGTATCATTTGCATTGTTCAATAACTCCTCTTTTATGAATAAAACCTTTGTCAAGTATCTGATTATTACCTTTAACAACAAAATTGGACCCCCCCCCCATACAAGTTCCTAAACTACTAGAGGCCTCAACCTCATTTAGCCTCGAAAACAGAGAAGTATCATCCACCATCCACCACGATTCAACAAGTGTTTCTTTGATGAATTAGACACCAGAGGCATCACCTCTGTTTCTGATAAAAAGAAGATGGACAACCAAGAATGTTTTATTGCGTTTTCCTATGAATCACTTTAATTTTGTTGATGGATAAAAAAAGCCTATGTGTCAACCTAGAAGGCTAGAATAAAACCATGGCATGGATTTATTGACAGCTTAAGAGCCTTATCCTTGCTCAATAGGCCTAGTGATTGGTCACACAACAAATTACTCTCACCCTCACCTAAAGGTACCAATGATTTTGGCATTATAATCACGCCAAATTAACTCACAAGTCATGAGTTCTGATTTACCATCACACCTAGTAACTTGTAATCTTCCCAAAATTTCACCTTAACAGTAAGAGAATCCAAATGGATCATTTTTCCAATCTATCCATCAAAAGGAGATAATTGGGCTGGTAAGCCACAATTTTTCGTAGGGGTTCAAGCAACAAAGTGTTGGCTTACAGACAAGAGATAAGAGAAGTATGAAGACTTGGTGAGGAGCTGGGGGCAAAATTCCAATAGGCACACAGATCAGCCAACGGTATGGTTCATACACTGGCAATACAAGGACCACACGGGGAAGAAATATCTTGGGAACGCACTTCCCATGGGGGGAAATTTGCAATTCTGGTAGTAGGCTGAGAATTAAGAAGCAGAAGCTGGCCCAACTTACAGAGTGCAAGGCACTTTATACATATTTGTTCTTTAATCAATGAACAACAAAATATCCATAGTTATGGAGTTGCCCATCAAAAAAAGCCACAAGCTTTAATGAATTGTCAAGCCTAATAACCCACAAGCTTTGCACCAAACCATTCAACAGTACAAAGATAACAGTGGTTATTTTCCATCCTATCAAACAAAAAATAGAAAATAGAACCACCAACTTATCATGCCACGACAGATGTAATGAATTTTACAAGAGAGAGAAGTGGAAAGGAAAAGAAACAAACAAAATGAACCAAAAGACAGAAAATTGGGGAATGGACTAGCAGCCTAAATAAAGAATTTATTCATTTGTTGCTTTCTCCACTGCAAAAGTGAAAAATATCACTTCTCAGTGGCAGGTTTGCAGTGTTGTTAATGTGGTGAGACTATGACAAACCATTTGCCCTCCCTATGTGATGCAATGATTTAATCAGTGCCTTAGGCCAACTAGTCGGTCACAAAATTTTCAAATATAAATTATTGATGCACCCTCATATACAAGTTAATATAGACTAAGTATTAAAAAAAGAATGATATAGAACATATAGTTTACAATCTTCATTTCGAAGAACATAAAAAAAGGATGAATTGAGATAACGAATGATAGTCTTTCTTTTTCAAAGAAAGAGTGCAAGCTTAACTGTTTGCTGTAGCCCCTTGATTGGAGCAACTAAATACCAGCAAACTACCACAGTAAGAAAACCTAAGAACTCCTCTAGTTCTTCTTTGATTTTATACACCATTGCCCAACCACGTCACATAAGTCATTGCAAATGTTTGTTTGCTTGAAGCAACAAGCATGCATTTAACAAAAAAAAGCATATATGGTATTGCTTAAAATATTTAGGAATATGTAAAAAGAAATAAAGCTTAGAAATAACTTTATGCACTAGTGAGTCTTTGACTCGAAACACAAATATGAGATCAGAAACTTAAAACGTGCATCAAAAAATTAACTCCACTAATAATATCTTACCTTTGAGAGCAAGTATTCTCGCATTTGGGTTCATCAAAGCAGAATCAGCAGTAATGGGCCTTCTTAAAGGTTGCATAGGCATGCTCATGTCAATGATAACCACACTATTCTGAGGGGATGTTTCACGAACACATATGTATTTGTCCGACTCCATTGTAACATGTGTGAAGGTAATAAATTGAGGATTGATCCCTATACTTGGTAACTGCAGGAACAGCAGATCAAACAACAGAATTAGAAGAACACACCTCACCTTCTACGGATCACAAAATTTGAAAAGAAAAACAAACTGAAGATCATGCATGGAGATCCCAAAACCCAAAATAATGGGAAAGGTGAAAATTTTCAAATATCAACAAGCAGATCCAGCACTCATGGATGACACCATTTTCTGCCTTACAGATCTGAACAGATCCCGGATCTACCTAAGCTCTAAGTAAAAAATCCACCAGACACTCGTAGAACAAAATTTCAAGTGAAACTATAGCCTATAGGCTTCTTATGAATTGATTGCAAGCTTATTTCGATTGACAGAAATAAATGCAACCTGGATTCGTCAATGCCAGCAGAAGAAAACAGAAACAAAAAGAGCGAAATCGAAAATAAAACTCGGTACCTCATTAATGATCAAAAACAACAGCACATCAATCCAAACCCCACCTTTCTAACAAATTCAGCTTAAATTCTAAGATTAGCCACAAAATCGAGAAGATAAACTCTTGAGACAAACAAACGAAACAGTACTCACCGTCAATGCCTCTTTCATAGTGATCGGAGCACTTGCGGCAGCCATGGTGCTCAGATCGACGCTTCAAAACACGGAATCTGAATTGCCGAAAGGATGAAACCCCCTACCGAGGGTTCAAAACTACACCTGTTTGGAGATTGATCCCTTGGAGATCCAAAGCAACGACAAACCCTTTTTAGCTCTCCAAGCCGGAGAGAGAGAGAGAGAGAGAGAGAGATGGATCTGAACTTCCGAAGGAAATATAAGCGAGAGACTGTGCGAGTTGCTTATTTTTCCTCTCCCTTTGTTAGTGTCAAAATGACATTAAATTATGTTTAAATGCGGTGTACATGGAATTCCATCATATTATCGTTCGGGTAGACAATATGTTATATGACTTTTTTCCCTTTCTTCTTGTTTTTTTTTTTTTTTGGTTTCGATAGGCGGAGGATGGAAATATCTTAAGGCTCCGTTTGTTTGTTTGGAAGTGCAAAAGTGCAGCCAGCGACCTATTTGCTTCGAAGAATTCGGTTTCAGTCAGTGCAAATCCGTGCTCACACCGTTCCAATATTTTTTTGTAACTTGCATTGGGAATATCTCTTATGAAATAAAAGAAAATAAATACGGAGATATTCCCAATGCAAAGTTGTAAAGACTGTTCGAACGGGTGTTGTACTGATCGAAGCTTATTTCTGCTTTGAAATCGGATTCAGTCAGCGCAAGACCCTCTCGAACAACCATTATAGCCTTGCATTGGGAATATCTCCCCATGAAATAAAGCATAGAAGTATGAAGATGTTGTTGATGCAAGGCTGTTCAAACAATATTCTAATAGGCCTTGTACTGACTAAAACCGACTTCATTTGCTTCTCCCATGTTATGCAAAGACTAGGAAGGTGTTTTAAATTTTGTGTTGACACACTGAGGCCTTATCATTTGCATCAGTATTGGGATGTGAAATTTGTATTCTTAAAAGCGATGCAAAATTTTATTAAATCATTGTATTTATACTATACATATTTGTATTTGTACTCCTAAACCGAGCCTTCCTCACTAAACAATCAAATTCAAATCAAAGTGAGCTTGGATTTCACTCACTTTAAAAAAATAAAAAAAAAAGAAACATTTAAGCAATATTTTAAAAACTGATATGAAACCAGAACTGTTATGGTCATTGGTTTCTAGGTCAATGGTTCAATTGTCCAATTTGAATGGGCGACCCGTTTCAACTTAAAAAGTAAATAAAATAATTAAAATAAAAAAAATGGCCAACACCATTGAACAAGTCAATGGTTTGACCGCCTAGGTCAGCAGGTTGTTGACCAAATCAATGGTTTTTTGGCCAACGGCCAAGTTTGGGTGAAATGGAACTAGTTGCTTGGACAATTCCCATGCCAAACGGTCTAATCGTCTAGATCGGTGATGGTTTGAAAACACTATATTTAAGACTTTAAGAGATGGTGTAAATTATAATTAATAAAACTTTACATATCTAAATCCATTATATGACAAACAACTTTAAATATGCCAAGAGATTTCTTCTTTTAAAATTTAATTCCAATTTTGGGGTAAAATGAAATGTACTCTTAGATTCTAAACATATATGTTTATGTAATTTACATATAATCTACTAAAAACATGCATTGATGTAATAAAAAAGATTATATTTAGACATTACAAAACATGCATTGATGTAATAAAAAATATTATATTTAGACATTACAATAATATCTTAAGGCCACGTTCGCTTTTCGGTAAATTATTTACCTGAGTAGGTGCATTTATCCATGTTATCTTATTTTCTAAGTAAATAAGACAATGACCATTTTAGCCGTAAAGTCATTATTAAAATAGACAAGTTTGTCCCATCTAAGTGTGGTAACTTCCCCCCATGTGGAAAAGCTACTTACTCACCTAGGAGATGGATATCATTTACCCGAGTAAATGATACCTAATGAAAATAATTTTTTTGTTGATCCCACAAAAATCTAAGGGCGCTCTTTTTTTGGATTTGGAGAGGGGGGAAAGTTGGTCAATGGGATTTTGGTTCCCATTGACCAAGAATTCCATGTTTTTTTTTTCAGTTTTATGTGGGGATCAGGGAAAGTTTATTTTCTTGGGTATCACTTGCCCAAAAAAGTGATACCCATCTCTTAGGTGGGTAAATAACTTTTCCACATAGAGGGAAAGTTGCCAACACTTGAATGGGACAAAAATGCCCCTTTTAATAATGGATTTCCATGGCTAAAATGGTCATTGTCTTATTTACCTGGGAAATAAAAGAACATGGGTAACTGCACTTTACCTTGATAAGTGTTTCCCAGAAAAAACTTACCCAGGTAATTGCATTTACTTGGGTAAGTAACTTACTAAAAAGCGAATGGAACCTAAAGAAAAGAGCATGGGTTTTGTGGTCAATTGGAAACAAAATCCCATTTACCAACTTTCCCCCTCAAAATCCAAAAAACAGACGGACCCTAAGGTTGTGTTCAATTTTCAGGAAGTTACCTATTCAAGTAAGTGTTTATAAGGAAATACTTCCCTAGGTAAGTGCATTTACCCATGTTCTTTTGTTTCTCAATTAAATAAGAAAACTTGTTGTTTTATCTATAAAAACCATTATTAAAAAGGGAAATTTTTGTCCCATTCAAGTGTTGGCAACTTCCCCCCAGGTGGGAAAGTTACTTACCCACCTAGGAGGTGGGTATCACTTACCTTGGTTAATTAGGGTTGCAAGTCAGACCGGGTTGAGGCCAACCCTAAGTTCTAAACCCCCAACCCAACCCAACCCTAACCCTAATTAAATTCCTTCAACCCCAACCCAAAACTTAGGGTTGGACTGGGCTCGAGTTGGGCCCAACCCAACCTTATTTCTATCCATCAAAATCTCATAGAACTTCTCAATTTTTACTACATATACTAATCCTATGTTTCATTAGTATTTGTTTGTTGAAGTTTTTATTGGTTCATTTAGTACTACATTCAGAAAAATAAGTGCTTGAAATGACTATAGTTTATTGTGAGTTATGATTATGATAGATCTTTTATGGGTGGCAAGATAGAAGATGAAGAATAAAATACTCAAAAAAACATAAAATATTTTATCAAGGTTTTAGGCTTTCTAATTATGATTAAGTGAAGTGATTATCTTAAAAGAAATTCATAATATTATGTGGTGGGGGCTATACAACTATCATGCATCTAAATAAATCAATGCATGAGATATTATATATATAAGATGTATTATAGAGTCAAGTTCAGGTTAGGTCGGGTTGCCCAAAGGGTCAACCCTAACCCTAACTTGAGCATCAGCCTAAACCAATCAAACCTAACTTTTTTTCGGGTTGGGTTCCGGCCAACTTGGCCCAAGTAGAATACTTATGGTAAATGGTACCTTTCCATAGACCCCACATAAATCTGAAAAAAGAACATTGGTATCTTGGTCAATGGGAACCAAAATCCCATTGACTAACTTCCCCCATAAAAAAAAAAAGAATGCACCTATAAGATAAATTACAGACTTCCACCATTTCTTCAAGGATAGTAGCACTTAGCCCCTTGAACTTTGTGTTATGACAAAGACCCCCTAAGCTTTTTGGATTTCAGCATGTAATCTTTACTCTTGATGATGAAGGTAAAATTATAAAACTACCCACTTGAGATTCAATGGGTCAAAAAAAAAAAAAAACTAACAAAATTAATAAACTACTGTGTTTCCAGATCGTTGATGGTAAACTACATTTCTTCTTCGACGAGGGTTTTTTAGAAGCACAATAACCCATTCCGAAAGAATTGCCTTAAAAAATTGTTGTTTTGGCAACCTTTTCTCTCAGTTCATCAATTTCTCATATAGGCAATTTAGTAGTTTTACTTTCACCCAACATGGTAAAATGAATAGGGGCAAAGTGCTGAAATCCAAAAGTTTGAGGGTATCACAAAACAAAGCTCACGTGACTAAATGCCACCACCCCTAAGTATAGGGTGGCAACTTTTAACTTACCCTATCTTAAAACTAAGTAGGTGTTTGGCATTGGTGCTGGGAACACATCACTGTTTTATGCATGTCTGAGTTGTAAGCATTGTTTTATGAGAAAATGATGCTTATTTTTTGTTTGGAAGCGGTGCTACCACATAGGGAGTTTTATGGGAAAACAAAATTGGTTTTGTTTGGTACAGTGCTATAGAACAGTTTTGATCATTGGTCTATATTATCCAACATTCAAGATGGTGTCATATTGATGCCATATCATTACGCTATTGGTAGCAACAGGCTATTTTTTGAGAAAACATTGAATTTGGCATTTCTTTAGACCATACTTTCTCGATTTCCAAGATGTGGTTCGGAGCAACTTTTTTTTTTTTTTGAAAAAATAGTACCAAATAAGAGGTCATTTTCTGAAGCACCATTTTTTCTGATGTGGCGCTTATGTGGTGCCATTTTCTCAAAAAACGGCATCGATGCTAAACACTGCCTAAAACATCCAATATTTTTGACCTCGTATATATCTTTTAAATTATGAGTTTTAAAAAGTAAAAACAATTGCTTAGAGTATGGTGAATACACAAGGGTGGAGTCAAGTATATTGGTGGGTCCTCCCCCCTAAAAAAAAGGTCTCTGCTCTACCACTATGTAAGAAATAAATGAGGAAATCTTCAATTGACAAAATATGTTACATTTTTTAAATAATGTTAAGAGTTTGGATCTCCTGCACAATCCTTCATGAAGAGATTCCTGTACATCAAATCAGAGAGTGCCACACTAGCATTCTCTCATGCTCAAATTTCACATGTGCCAATGGGAGTAATAGACGTTTTAAACATCATCCGATTCTACCTTTAATATATTAAAATTTTAAAACAAATAAAAATATGGATTAGGTTTCTTCATCCTATTTCGTTCAAATAAAAAATAAGAATTTACAGAGTTGAAACTAATCAGAAAAAACCACCAATAAGAATTCCGACTTCCAACTTCCAAAATTGAATGCTGGAAGCTGAGACGACTCTCAGACTTTTAAAACGATTAACAATTGGAATAGTGTTCTATCACTTGTTGTTACTAAGCAGGTTTGTTTGCTCTTGTTGAGTCCGATCCTCCACAGGTCTATTTCGAGTGCAAGATGTCACCACAGGGAACAAAGAACCAAGCTATATGAGATTTTTGAATGGAAGTTTGGGTATGTACTTAATGTCTACTGACCCAAATATTACATATATTTATATACATGTGCCTACGGCGTCATCAATGATGAATACATGAAGTTGGGTTCAGACGGGAGAGTTTGAGCCGACATAATCATATGGGTGGAAGGAAGTACAATTTAGAAAGAGTGTCTTAGGTCAGTTTTAGGCGTTCAATTCTTAGAAGTCGGAGCTCTTATTTGAGGTATTTCTGCCTAGTGATATCTAGCGCTGTTTACGGGTCGGGTTGGGTCGGTTTACAAGGGTTTTTCCAACCAACCCAACCTGGTCGGGTTACATGAGGTGGAAACCGAAATCGATCCACTGATAGGCAAAAGTGACCTAGTCGGTTTGAGTTGGGTTGGGTCGATTTCGGTTTTGTTCTTGTACAAAAATGATAGAAAAGCCTAGAACTAGAAGGACACCTAATTCTAATTGTAATTGCCTAATGGGTTGCCTATTTGGTGTAAAAGACTATAGAAATTAGGATAGATACAATTTAATTAAGAACTAATTGATATGGCTGTTCTAGTTCTAGTAGAAGACTAGTTAAATAGGAAACTAGGAACTACCGAACTAGAAAACTAATTGGTTTGGTTTGGTTTGGGTTGGTTTCGGTTTGTCCAACCCGAAACTGACAACCGAAACTGACCAGTGCTGATGAAAACCCGACTGACTCGGGTTAGGTCGGGCCTTCTTATGAACAGCCCTAGTGATATCCAGCTCTGTATCGAGAATCGGAAGTCAAAAGTCGGAATTCCTGTTTTTTATTTGTTTTGAAATTTTAATATATTAAAAATAGAATGGGAGGACGTTTGGAATATCACTCCACTCGCACATGTAAAATTTAAGCATGCGAGAGTGTTGACGTGACACTCTCTGATTTGATGTATAGAAATCTCTCCAGGGATGCTGAGATCCGGACTCTAATGTTAAAACCCGTTAGCAGGAAGAAAATCTAATTTTTAATTTTTTATAGACAAAATTACGCTTACATAAGAAAAATGAAAAAGTCCATCTCTTTCTCTTACTATTTCAATTTTCAAGCAGTAGAGTTCAAAATGGAGAAAAAAAAAGGGAAAATGTTCCAATGCTCCAACTTTTCTTCTTTTAAATCCATTGTTTGTTTCAGCCATGGAAAAATGATATCCATAAGAGATCCTATATAACAAATATGATTAACGTCATCTAAGCTAGAAGCATCCCCAAAACGAGTATACCTTAGGATCTATGATCTATGACAATCCACCGAAAACAAGAAAAAAAAAACAAAAAGAACAGTTGAGATAGATTGGTTATTTATATAAAAATAAAGAGGAAGTTGATTATTTAGATTAAGTAGGAGACTCTAAGACTACACGAACTGAAAGTAACATATTGGATCAAGTATGAGACTAGTCCTGGTCATATGAGATTTGAATTTTCCAAGTTTTTTCATGCATATATAATGCCATCGTAAAACCCTATTTTGTCTAGCAATCCAAACTTGCAAATAAGGCAAGAAAAAAAAAACATGGATACCTTTTCTGTTGACAAAAAATTAATAATAAAAAAAAAGACACCCCTGCACTATGGGTTTGTGACAATGACTCCCTGTACTTTATTTTGCGATAAAGGTTGTAAATCCGCCGTTTTAATTTCCATACAACCGTTATCATTAATATTCCAAAGAAAAATACTGTTCATCTTCCCCGATCTCGAACAACAGGAGCAGTTGACTCTGAGTTAAAAGTGTTAATAAAAACTAAAAAGAACTCAGAGAATAAAGACAAAGAAAGGGGTTTACACAATTACACTTGCATGTTTTTGTATTTCTTTTCTATGTATAAAATCCTGCAACCAAACTTACTAGTTACAGTCACTTTTTTAGTCTCGGAAGATGACGTCGCCGGCTGTCCATCAACGGCTGTAAAGAATCCGGCGAGAATTTCCGAGCAAAAAGAAAAGGGTCATGCCGTTTCGACACGGACTAGTCAGAGCATTGGCAGTCGAGTTGCCATCACCACAGTATCTAGGCCTAGCATGTCTGAGCGAGAGGATCAGCTCCGGCGAAACCTCAGAAGCCTGGTTCGTCTTTGAGGATTTCGATGAAGCTCTTATCGGATCCAATGAGGGTTATGTATGTGAAGCCAAAGGAACTGAGGGGGATGCAGGAGGGGGAGAGGAGAGAGAACATGGCATTGGAGGGGGCGTGCAGAAGGGCGTGAGCGAGGAGGCGACGAACCGCGGAGACAAGAGATGGAGTAAATGGTTGGGTGGGTTTGGAGGGGATGGTGCACCCGGAGAAGATGTTGGAGAATGGTTGGTCGTAGTGAGAAGATGGGTCGGCGTGGATGTAGATGTTGAAGAGCTTCGTTCTATTGTTCTACTGTTGGGTTTGATTTGGAAGGAAGAAGCGCTCCCATAGTGGAGCGAATGGGAGATCCGAAGTAGTCAGGTACATAAATGCTAATTTCTTTGTTGCTCCAATGGGTGATGGGTTTCGGTTTACTTGGCCGGCGATGCGGAATAGAGATTCGTCGTCTTCTGGAATAACTGCTGGCGGCGGTAGCGGTCTACTGACAATTTTGCTTTTGATTCCGCTATTCTTGCTTCGCTTAATGTTGCTTGTGGATGGAACGATATTCCTTACCTGGATTTTGCGAATATAATTGCCGTTGGTGGTGGTGGTGGCACCAGCGTCATCGGTGCTGCTGCTGCTGTTGGTGGGGTTGGTAACTATGAAGATGAATGCAATAGGTAGGCATAGAAGAATAGCGCAAAAAAGAGAAGGGGTTTGAAGATAGCATTTTTTCATATGCTTGGGTAAAGTGGGGTTTGGTGAGAGTGAGAGACAAGAGAGGGGGTGGGTATTGGGTAAAGTGGGGTTTGGTGGGTGTCACTTTAACAATGTTTTTCTCTTAAGACTGCGTTTGGTAGAGGTATAAAATCAAACCGGGGTAAACTTTACACCCCGGTTCGATTTTGCAAGCATTTGATAAATATGTAATTTTACATATCGATGTAAAATTAATGTTGCCATTGCATTACATCGATAATCGATTTCGATGTATTTATTACATCTCTCTCTTCTCCTTCTCTCCTTCTCTCTTTCTCTCTTCTTCCCCTTCTCTCTCGCTCTCTCTCTCTCTATCTCTCTCTTCTTCTCTCTTCTTCTTCTTCCCCCCTTTTTTTTCTCTTTCCGTCACCACCGCTACAACTAGTTGCAGCGGCAGATCTGAACCCACCTCCGAAGGGAGAATCGGAGAGGACCCAGAACAGGGGAATACCTTTCATAATCGGTAGCTTCTCTTTGTGCTTCCTCTGTACGCATGTGCAAATCTAGCCCAAGCGAAGGTATTCCCCGACCAGTATTTGTTTGCGCCCATGTAACACCGGACAGGTCCAATAACGTACCCTTGCCATCGCCAGCCTCCTCGAGCAATGATGTGAATGCATCGAACACCTCGCAACAAAGCGGAGCAGGCGTTGTCGATGGCCCAGTTGGTACGGAGGATCCCATGTGCATCAGTCTGAGAGCGGAACTGAAGGAGCATGTTCGTGTCATTAGGGAGCAAAGAAGCAAGAACAAGTACAAAAGGGAGATTGAAGCACTGACTTGATGTTCATTCTACCCAAGAACAACCAACCTACAAGGATGACTCAGAATCATCTCTGCTTCTGGCATGGCGATTGCTCCCTGTCTTTGTCATTTCCGGTACAACAAACAGTTTTCATATTCACAAAAAATGTGAATATGAAACTAGGTTGTTTAGCCTTGAACTGTCAACAATAGTTTTCTTGAGCACCAGAGTTGATGGAGTCAGCAACTTAGAGAGAGACTGTCGAACACGGGTTTCTTAGTCACCTGGAGTTGCTTTGGAGGCTCGCCATCGCCAGCCTCCTCGAGTAGTACCCACTCGTCTTCTCCTCTTCATTTTTTTTCTTCTTCTTCCCCTGCTTCCCTCCTCTTCAATAGAGTGTCTTCTCCTCCTCTACACCATCTCACCGATAGGTGTAAATTTTCAAAATCAACTGGTTAATTTCCACCAATTACTAAATCGGTTCATTTTTTCCATGGTATACAATTTGAATTTACAGTTCAAACAAATGCAGCCTAATAGTCTGAATAGTTATTATAAGGGTAGTATGGGGATTAAAAAATATTGCAACGTTGGATTTCAAGGGAAAACTAATGGAATGGGGTTTTTGTCTCAAGGTCATAATACAGGGGAGTCTTTGTCATAGACCCCATAGTACAGGGGGTCTTTGTAATTTACCCAAAAAATAAGAAAGAAGAGTTCGATTGTGATGCTAGAAAACTTGTATCCAAACATATGATTATTTATCAAGTTCATGGAGGGTTTTGATTAGTCAAGGCTCTTCCCTATCATGTCTTTCTAGAAGCATAGATTTCCCCTTCTGCATTTGGTTGTAGTGCAAATCTAGTTGTACTAATGCAAAACTATGGTAGAGTGTAAATGATTTGGGTGCAATTTTTTTCTTGTTTTGTTTCAAAATTTACCTTGTTTTGTTTGATTGAAGTACAAATGAACTAAAATAAGACCTAGAGCATATGAACTGCATTCTTTTCAGGTACACTAGAATTAGATCAGAATTTGCATTCTTTTCATTTACACTCCTGTGCATTTGTACTAGTGCAAATAGAATTGCATTGCACACAGCCTAAGGCTCTGTTTGAAAAAAGTGCAAATGCCAACTCAATGCATATATGCAATCTATTTAAGTTTTAATGGTGTTTGGTAAGAATGTATTTATATATTTAAAGTAGCAATGTTCATAGATTTCAAGGAATGTTTGCATAATAAAAAAAGTATATTTTGCATTCAAAGTTGATAAATGTTAAAAAGATATATTTCAATCTCGGGATTTACATTTGCACCCATTACAACTAAAAATAGTCTGGTAAGAAATTTATTAAGGCAAAACTAAACCAACTTTGCATTTGCATGGACAAAGCTACGTTTGGTAATAGTGCAAATACAAATATGTATAATACAAATACATACAAAATAATGTAAAACTAGCGAGGGGTGCTTGTGCTCGGCATACGCAAGTAAATATCGAATAATTGAGAGTAAAAAATGAAGAAAAAATAGAAGTGATTAAAAAAACTAAATGAATTTTTCTATTACAAACACTATGTTCAACTCTTCCCCATGAGAGACTTATGATGATTTGTACATAGCTTTGGCTTGTAATAAAGTAAATTGGACCGGACAATAGTTCTTTGATTCCCATAACATGGATACAATTTTTAATAAGCTAACCATGAATATCCAACGTTATTGCAACATAAAAAATACCAAAGTGATAAAAAAATATCAAAAAGTCTAAGTGGTATAGAATGGATACATGTCTTACTATTACCAAAAAAAGATACATGTCTTACAAGGACAGGAGTTACTTAAAGGACATCAAACATCACTTACTCTTCAGCGTTTCACCAACAAACTTTGCAATTACTCTTCAAAGTAACATCATGTTTCCATACAAATGTTTCTGCATATGTTAACATGAAAAAAGAAAATAAAATAAATCATAACTTGTTGGACTTTGTCAATTTATCATGCATCTACGTGTAAATACACCCTTATGAATGCATATGCATTCAAATGAAAGAAATAAACATAATACCATGAGGTGATACTCAAAATGATAGTAGTATATTGTATACAAATGACAAACCAAACACTTTTTGTTCATTCCCATTGTACAAATCCTTGTTGTACATGGACTATAAGAGAGAAATGCCTCAAAGCACCCACCTATAATAAGGATAGAAAGTTCACTTAACATACCTATCATCCATTAGTATACATGGAACTGTAATATCAGCATTTGTATCAACATACTTCTGAAAATGGTAAACCAAATTTGCAAGTATATAAAATTCACAAAGAGATGTTCCCAATGTGCAATTGGATGCATATGCTTTTAAGAGTGTATGTAGAGTTTTTACTTTCATGAAATCCCAATTACCCTTAATCCCCCTTAAATTGATAATATGTAATACCTGTTGCTGAGGTAGAGAGGGCCCATTAGGCCTCAAGCAGACCACAAACCAACCCATATGATGAAAGAGACAAATCAGACTAAGCACTCGAAGTTGGAGCCAAACCTATCACGTTATTGGGTCACTGAAAGCAAGAAGAAAAGAAGCAGTAGGAAGAAAGTGCTCATATCCAACGGAAGGATGTAAACAGATTTGACCCAGCTACATCCCCATCTAAGGTCCAATTACCAAACCTTTAGATCCGAATCTGATATGAAATCTGATATCATGAATTTAAATTTAATCTGCATCCATCTATTGTGTTTAAAATGACAACAAATTTTAAAAACTAATGGTTGTCATCCCAAACTTGGTGGAGAAACTCATCCCATCTGGCCTGCAAGTTTTTTTAGGCATGGCCTTACATTTTATATCCAGACTGACCTTGACCCAGGATTGTTCTTATGTGCCCGTTTAGGAGGGTTAAAGTGCAGCTGCTTCTGTCTTTCCGAGGTGGGGCTCACATGGTCAGCCTATAAGCAACATTCTTTGGGTCTGCCTTCTGCATTCCCAAATAGTGGTGCTTGGGTGGTCTCGCTCTAAAGTCGAAACATAAATGAAAGGATGAGAGCATATTCAGAGAAAATAATTTGAGTAGAAAGGAACCTTTAACTTGATCACTTTTTTTTGGCAATTTGAACATATAGTATCACAAAAAATTGCAACCCTAAAAATGATCCATGAAAATCAATACCAATTTTATTTTCAACTTGGACATAAAATGAAGAATTTAGCTATTCTAGAATTTGAAAGTGACCTATTTTTTGGGTAATAGTGATAAATATGAAGAAAATAAACACGTATTTAATTAGTTTATTGGAGAAGGAAATGAGCTATGTACTGCATTACTTACCACAATGTCGTTATTGACATCCTTAAGAACAGAGAAAGCAACATCAGTTTTGATTTTTCTACCTCCATTATCAGCTCTCAAACTCTTCGCCAACTTGGTACGCATTACCCCATTCCTCAAAATTCCCCGAGCCTCTCTCCCCGAAGAGCATTTTTTCCATATGTAATAAGCTCTTTCCTAACTTGTATGGGATGGGCATTGGGATTCAAGGTTTCACAACAAGAATCCATTATAGTAGTAGCTTCACTACGAGTTCAACTCTACAATGTTGCAAAACAGTTAGTCCAAATGAAGGAATAAATTTGAAAAAGCTCAAAGAAAGAGCCGTGACCTCAGATCCCAGGAAAATGGAATCCCTGGACACAAACAACAGAAGGTATTGAGTAGCAATTGAAACACTAGAGTCGTGGTTTACATAAACTTCAATGCATTTGAGGTGTAATTAGGGATCACAACTCAGATAGGAACCTTTGAAGGTCTCCATGGCACCAATAAGTAGAAAATTTGAAAAAATAAAAATCCCTAAGCAGATGAATGTTTCTCATATACATTTGGAAGAGAGACAAAAGAAATGTAGAAACTTTAGGGCTACGACTTACTTCAAAGAAGCTTGAAGAATCTTTCGTTGGTGTTGTCTTGCCAATTTGATTGGAGAGGAACGAAGAGGAGTAGAAACCCTATCCAGTGATGCTTCCATGACCTTTATTTTCTCCCCTTCCCCCCCCCCCCTCTCTCTCTATGTGTCACCATCGGCACCATGAACCACAGTAACCACAGTGCCAATAAGGGAACAACCAACAGACGAACTACAAACCCTCACCATGCATTAGATACGAAGCCATCTCCGTCAGAAAAGGAAGCCACTGCAACACCTGCCAACCAACAAAAAGAAAAGAAAACAATCAAAAAGAACCCATGATAGAGAAGAACAAACAAATTTGAGAAGAACAAAGAAGAGGAGAGAAAGAGGGAGAGAAAGAGAGGGAGGCAACGGGAAGATAGAGGGTATCGAAGAAGGAAAGAGAGGAGAGAGTTCGAGAGGAGGAAGACAGAATTATGGACACGTGTCGTGTCATCCAATGAATTATTTTTTTCAGATACGTGTCTTTCATGTAATGAACTGTTTTTTTTCTCACTTGGATTGTTCACTCTCCTATATTATAGGGTTAGTGAGAAAGACCCCTAATACTTTCTTTTTTTTCGATAGACCCCCTAAACATTTATGTTTCGACAAATGCCCCTTTGACTGTTTAAGCAGATAACGGAAAACGTTAAATTATCAAAATACCCCACTAAACGTTTTAAATTTTCTTTTTATTGCCATTCTCTTAAAACCTAACTAATCCAAAAATGATTTTAATCGTTACCGGAAAAGAAAATATCTTCCTCTGGTGAGGAATCTGACTTTCTCACCAGTAATCTTCGTCGAAGTTTCATCCACCGTTCATCTGCTATCATCCATCGGTGGCAAGACTCCGACGCGGGTACGTATAAGGCATGCTCTTCTTCTTCTTCTTCTTCTTCTTCTGGAACAACAAACAGGGCTCTGCCCCTTCTTTTTATTTTTTTTTGGAACAAAAACAGGGGCGGAGCCCCTTTTACCTTACAAAAACAGGGGCTCCGGATCCGCCCCTTCTTTCCTCCTCCTCTCTTCTTCTTCTTCTTCCAAAAGGTGTTCCAACAATAGCCGGTTCAACCAGCTAACGGAGAAAACTTCCGTTAATTCATGGTTAACACGTGTTCACCTCTCATTCGCGGGTGCACTCGTCTAGTGCACCCACGGGTGCACAGAATGCGAGCTCTGCACAATGAAGCCAATTTGGAAGCGAGGGTTTGTAATTCTCTGTGATACTACTCTGCCATCTTTGATTCAATTGATTCTGCTCTGCCATTAGATAGCTTGGTTAGAATCAAAGCAGAGGAGATGTATGCCAAGGAGATTAGAAACATAGTTTCTTGTGAAGGCAATGAATAGGTTGGAGAGACACGAGAGCTTCGCGAAGTGGAGGGGGTTGATGAAACATGGAGGGTTTTGATATGTGGGGATTGGAGACAGAGAGCTGCTTCAGAGCCGAATGCTGTTGAAGATGTATGCTGGTGACAAGTACAGCGTTGAGAAGCAAGGGGAAGGAGCTGGGCTTACTCTCAGGTGGCTAGAGCAGCCTCTGTACATTGTTTCTGCGTGGGCATCTCTTGACGTTGCAGGAAGCTCCTCTTATCTTAGGTACCGAGTTGATCATGGGAGTCATCTTAATCTTCTTCCATGAATGCCATGCAGAAGGGGGGTAGAATTCCAATTCTTTCTCTTTCTAGATAGAGAAGGCTAGCTGAATTTTTTAACTCATTCTTTCATTCTTCCATTGCAGTTAGAGTTAGCTCAAGCAACAAACATAGCTTCATACAGGATTCTTTTGTTCTAAGTTGAAATAATTTACAGTTCCATTTGTTATTTGGAGTCTAGATTGATCTTATTCTTTGATTTTTTTTGGGAAGGGTTCAGATATTCTTTTATGTATGTTGAAATTCTTTGTTAGCAGTATCATTTTTCTGCTTTGTTTGATCCAATGTTAAACTGCAAATTCAACCCAGAAAACTCGAATCTTTTTCCTTTGTAGAGTATTCTAACAAGGGTCAGGTCAGGTGGGTCTCATTAGAGGTGGAACCACTAACAAGTATTCTTTTGCAGCCAGTTTAGGGATTTTATTATCTGCGATGATGGGAGATTGGAATCCTAATGATGCTACAACCGACACTTGGGGTGAAGAACAAGCAGAAGCCCAGTTATTACTATCACTGCCTTGGTTCCATCCTGATATTTGTCGTTGTTGGGAATCGCCTGTCACTAGAACTCTTCCTACGACTCCAATTCAGTCATCACCATTGCTGCTACACGGGAATGGATCACTGCCTGCTCATTGCTGCCCTTTTCGTTGCACAATACATCAACTCCACTACCTCCACCTAGACCGGAGCCTGCTCACAAGTACTCTGAGTCTTGTTGGATATAAAATTAAATTTTATTTAATTATTTTATTTTAATAAAATAAATATATTTTTTAATTTTATTATATTAATTTATTTAATTATTGTATATATAAGTAATTTTATATATCAAAATTCATATAAAATTAAATTTTTAAGTTTTTTATCAATTTTTTAAATAAATAACTTTGGTCTGATGCCCAGCCCGACTTGGCCCATGACACGACACGAGCCTGCACGGGTCTGGGCCGTGGGCCATGCCGAGCCAACTCCCCAAGTTATCCTAGGGGAGGGCGGCCCGACCCATTTTACACCTCTAGTTGTGTTAGCCATTTGAACTTCATTTTATCTCTATAGCACCATATGGTTGAATCCGAATTCTTTATCTAAGTGCATTACCACCTTGGAATCCCCTTCTATCACCATGTTCTCCACATTCATCTCTCTTGCTATCTAGGCACCTTGTAATACTAAATATCACGGTTTTTAAAATCGAACCGATCAGGGGTCCGGTTACCGGGTTGAATGGTCCGACAATTCAAACCGAACGTTCAGCCTGTTCTGACAAAAAATAAAAAAAAAGTAAAAAAATTTAAAAAAATAAAAAACAGTCAAGACCATTCAAACAGTTTGAGTAATTAACCATCTGGTTTCAGCAGTTCACTGACCAAAATCAACGGTTTTAAGAAAAGCAGAACCAATCCCGGTTTTTTTGATCCAGCCGTCCAGTCCGACCGATTTTGAAAACCATACTAAATATAACTCAACTTTCAACGAGTCTCAATTCCATACGGTCTTGAATAAAGTGCTATTTGATTCCCTTGCTTATCTCTTATGGCCCTCCAATTACAGAAGGATATGGGTTGCCTTGACTAGTTCCATCTAAACGTTATTAGCTCCGTTTTAATGGAGTATAAATACATATATATAGAGTGTAAAAACTTATATTTTATATTTTTTATATATTTATACTGTACATATTTATATTTGTACTCTTTTCAAACTGAACATAAAATCGATCATTGCTGCTCCTGATTAGAATATGAGGGTAGTTGAAGTCCGGGGCCCGCCCAAAAAATTTTAGATGATTAGCTGACTATATTTTTTTTTTTGATAAATCGAGAGGTGGGGGCTACGCAATACGGGATGAGGCTTGGGCTTTGGGCTAACTGCCTCACAAAACGGTCTCATGCCCCAAGCCCAGCCCACTAAAAGTTGTTATATTCACGGAGCAAAATCCAATTCAATTACAAGTTTTCCCTTCCCTTCCCACACCTTAACCATTTGGCTTTTAGTATGGGAACGCAAATGACGATTAAAGCCATTCCACGGTTGATTTGTAAGGACAAACTTCAACATTCAATTCAAGCCATTTCTTATATTCCTCCTGAAAGTGAAAATAAAAACTGAGGTAAACTTTATATTTCGGTTTGATTTTGCGGTGTAAAGTCCATTTTTGTCGATATATTCATCGAAAATCAGTGGAAAGTTTACTGTAAAATTTTACCTTCCTCTGTCCAACGGTCACCTCGCATCTTCTCTGTCCAACGGTCTCCCCTGTTCTCTCTCTAGGATTCAACATTAGCAGTGAGCGGTGAGACCCAACTCCATCCATGCCGAGCATTGAGCAGTGAAATCCCACTCTGTTACTGTGTTACATTAGCAATGAGCGGTGAGACCCAACTCCGTCTATGCCTAGCATCGAGCAATGAAACCCAACTTCGTTATAGTAGTAGGGAGCGGTGAGACCCAACCTCATCCATGCCGAGCAACGAGCGGTGAGACCCAACTCTGTCCATGCCTAGCATCGAGCAGTGAGACCCAACTCCGTTACAGTAGTAGAGAGCGGTGAGATCCAACTCCATCCATACTGAGCATCGAGCGGTGAGACCCAACTCCGTTACAGTAGCAGCAAGCAAACACTTCCTTGAATCAGTCGCTCAGTTCGAGAATCTCCTTGAGCGGTGAGACCCAGTTGCTTGGTTCAAGAATCTCCTTGAGCAGTGATACCCAACTCTCGTCTCTTACAGGCGAACACTTCCCTGAACTAGTCGTTTTCAGCAGCGGCTGTTGCTCCGTTGAGACCCAGTTTTTATGCGAAATTCCCTTATTTTTCTGTTGGTGCGTTTGTTCACCTTTAATCAAATAGCTTTTTTTTTTTTGCTTTTTAATTTTGTAAATCTCTCCTTTAATCAAATGGTTTTTTATTTTAATTTTGTAAATCTCTCTCAAGTAAAATCGAATACCCTTATTCTTCTTATTTAATCTCGTAAAGTAGAGCTGTTCACGGGTCGGGTTGGGTTGGTTTACTGTGGTTTTTCCAACCGACCCGACTTGGTCGGGTTACTTGACATAGAAACTGAAACCGACCCAATGTTAAGCAAAACCGACCTGGTCGGTTTGAGTCGGATTGGGTCGGTTTCGGTTCTAAGTTCATCCCTGTGATAAAATCTTGCTAATTTTAAAAACAGTCGTAAATTGAACATCATTTCAGCAATCTCCTATGATATTATTTAAATGAAAAGTTAATCACAAAAGTTGTTCATTAATCACTATTCACTAATCCAAAGTTTCTTGCAACTATTCAAAAACTAAGTGGCCTAATGAGCTTTGGAACTTCATGTTTGAACTAGGAACTAAGTCGGTTCAGTTCGGGTCGGATTCGGTTTTTTTGTGTGAAAACCGAAACCGACCCAAATCATCGGTTTAAGAATTTGCACAACCCGAAACCCACCCATGCTGATGAAAACCCGATCGACTCAGATTGGATCGGTTCGGATTGGTCGGTTTGGTCGGGTTGGGCCTTCTTATGAACAACCCTATCGTAAAGGAGAGCTATTTATACTGTGACAACTAAACGTTATCAACATAAAAATTCAAATCCACCTACTTCTATTTTCCATCGATCATTGAACTGGCACTATCTTTTTCATCGGTGTAAAAATGAATTTACACCTCAAACAAATGTAGGGAAAAGAAGGAAAAAACTGAGAAACTTATACAAGGTTTATAAAAGTTTCTCTATCTTTTCTTTAAAACCAAACACAACCTAAAGGTTTTGGGGAAACTTAAGCTTTATGTGTTTCAGCGTTGTATTTAACGGGGTAAAATATAGAAATATCCTCCCTTAGTTTTCGGACAATCATAAAAACATCTCCTGAGGTTTCATTTTAACAAAACCTCTCCTAGAGTTTTGCCTTAATTCTGCCATTGACCTATTGATGAATCAATTTTTTTTAACAATTTTTTGTGCTAACTACCTCATCATTTGGTCAGAATTGGGGGCAGATTAGGTGCTGAGTTAACTGGGCCCGAGCTGGGCAGGTTAGGTGATGAACTAACTGGGCCGAGCTAGGCAGGTTAGGTGACGAGCTGACCAAAGTGCCGAGCTAGGCAGGTTAGGTGCCGAGTTGACCAGAGGGCCGAGTTGCCTATTAGTTGCCAAGCTGACCAGGGGGCCGAGTTGCCTATTAGGTGACGAGCTGTATTGATTGTTGAGCTTCGTCGTTCTTCAGAGACCTGCAAGGAATCAATGTTAGAGGACCCGGGGTGGCTAATCGGCGAGGTCGCTCCGATGCTTAAGTCAGTACTCATAGTAGACTGCGAGCTAAAATTCACAAAGTATGAGAGCTAGAATATGCTTAATTGCCCCTCATGTCATTGGGGTTGGTGCCTTTATACAGGCATTGTTTGGCATGGGCTTCACACACCATATCCGAGATTTCCGAGAAGTCGTCTAAGTGGTCCGAGATTCCCTAAGGTAACCGCCATGCACGTTGACCACCCTCCGGATCGTTCGGCACGTGGGCCAAATTCCAAGGATCGTGGGAGTGCTTGGATATGCATGCCGAATTCGTCTGCGAGCACGTCTTGCAAGTCGCCAGGTTGACGCCTGTGCCAGGCTGCTAGGTCGCGCCTATGCCTATGCCTATGCCAAGCTGGCAGGTGGGATACCATCAACTTGACTAAGACAAATTGTTGCCAAAATGGTTTCGAGTGCCAAATCCACCCTTATCACCTATAATAACGGAAACTCATAATCTATGAAATTATCCTTATTATTTGTTAGGCCATCTTTGTACATAATTCAAATGTTAAATTTGACCTTGAAGATGGCTTCGCTCTTGACAAATTTACAGAATAAAATTTTTCTCTTGTGGATTTGACTCAAGGAACTTTTATAGTTAGAAGATAAAAACTTTGTTTGGATATTTTAATAATATATTTTTTATGATTAATATGCGTAAGGGTAACATGGATATTTTGAAAAATTAATGTATTATCTTAATACTTATCAAAGGGAGGTAACTCCGGGTTTTTATTTTGTTTCAAAATTATAAGAGAGAATTTTGTTAAAATAAAACCGGGAGGTTTTTATATTTTACCCTATATAATAATATAGCCGTTGGGTCTGTTGCTTAATCTTTTTTCCCCTTCAATAAATTTGGATCTTAGTGAGTGGATTCAAAAGTGACTGTTGGGGCTTTTTTCTTAGGATGCCGCTGATATACATGATATCCAATAAAAAAGGGAGAATAATAGTTCAGTCAGGATCAAAATTTTTAGGCACAAAATACAGTTAGGATGAGTGTTAATTCGGAATTGGTGCTAATTAATGTGGAATTTAGAAACCTGTATTGGGCCTGTCCCTTATGTATTACAAATGTGGTAATCAATCAAATGTTATTTATCAAAATTCATGGATTGATTTGATGGTAAAAAATTATTATGGCGTAGCCCAGCACATGGAAAGACAATTAGACATGGCATAATGCTCTCCTAGTCTTTTCATCCTCCCATGTTTAAGGTTCAAGATTGAATTCCAAAGGATGTGGTTTTGTTTTTATAAAATTTGCTTTCACACTGTCCTCACAACACTTGAAGCCATGCATTAAGACATTTCCATATTTGAATATTTTCATTCATGGGAAGATATCTCAGTAGGAGTGAGGTTCTCAATACACCCTACAGTGGGTGTTTTTGGGGTTTGACCTGGTTCAGAGGGTAGACAAACCTTAAACTGACCCCTCTGAACTAGATTAAAAAAACTTACAAAAAAGAGAAGCGAGCCTCGATGTAAGCAAATACACCCCTATCGCATATTGACCTGTATCAATATTTTAAACCTTGAATAGGAGTTGCAACTCGCAAGGGAATGTTGCAACCTTAAATCAGTGGGTGCCCCGCACTACCTACCACCGGGTCCTGGCTAAATGTGGATTGCTTCGACCATTTTGATTGAGTCCTTTTATTTTTTAATTTTTGTGGGATGACTTGGCAAAATCCTTGATTGATATATGCTGCAGCTTCAGATTTTGTTATTATTAATTAATCCATCTAATTGTCTATACATTTACCCGAGCATTCTACATCAAGCCATCCACGACCAATTTAAGGACCAGTCCGATCAAACGATCACTTGGTTGGTTTCATTTTTTGTAAGAGATAGGTGGAAGGAAATACATGGTAAGTAGATCTGTTCATGGGCAGGGCCAGGCTTTGACTATGTATCAACTGAATATATTCAGGCCTGAGTCTAAGCCTGGCCCGACCATCGGCCCTAGGTCTTGAGCTTGAGTCTGACCCTTATATAAAGCCCGAAGCTTGAGTATGGTCAGGAATTTGAAAATAGATTTTTTTTTTTATTCAATAAAAGTGTTTTATTTATATAAAAGACCTTCAAAAATAAAAAATAATAAACATCTCATTATTACTTGAAAAAAAAGAGAAGAAGAACAAAAAATATTGTATATATTATATATTTTTATTAAATAAAATATATATTTTTATTATTTAATATCTAATATCATGTCGGGCTCAGGTCGAGCTTTTTTGAGAAAGCCCAAGCCTGACCTGAAAAAATGCCAGGCTAGGTGCTTTAGGCCCGAGCCTATAGGCCTAAAGTTATGACCAAGCTCAACTTATAATGGGCTGGGCTGGACCGAGCCATTGGGCTACCTGGCCCATGAACAGGTCTAATGGTATGAGAGTGGCTTTGACCAATAAACCCCAATGATTTTGATAATTAACCACCTGACTTGTTACCAGTAATGGCAGCATTTGATTGGTTATAAGTTTTTTCAAGTACAATGTTGAACTCTTGTGAGATATATTGGTTGGCATGGAACCATCCCATTAGTTTGCATGTTCGCAAAAGGATGATGATAACGGAACAGGTTTGAGGAGGGCTTTGTAAATTTAAAATCCTATCTAACTTCCTATACCTCTCAACCTATACTCTTCCTAAAACTTGTAGTAAATTGGTGTTTAGAATCTAAACCCTTTCCACACATTAAATGCAATATCATCCTTAACCCTACTCTTATTGCATTTGAGAGTGGAGTGAGTTGGGTCCAAAATCTGCATGTAATCTCTTATTACTTTTGAAATAATATTATTAAATTGAACACCTGATAAGTTATTACGTAATTTCATATGCCTTCCTACAATATACAGTTTGAGAAAGGTTGGCCGGTTTAGCTTAATACCATATCTGCCTTATTCATATGTAAAAAAAAAAAATAAAAATAAAAGAAAAGAAAAGAAAAACTCAAAGACGAGTAGAGGTGGATAAGTTGCCTTCCCAATTTCACGTATGGTTGGCTATCCATCTAGCATATTGTTTTTTATGATGTGGCAATTGTTTTTATTTAAAAAAACAAAATCAACGATGTTGTTGAACACCGCCTTATTTAATTGTTTAGGTTTAATTTAAAGATTTTAGAACATGGAAATGAAGCAGCATCGGATTCTTGCAAATCAAAATAATGACAATGAAAATAATAATATTGATAATGTATGAGAATCGGCACCAGCAGGATATGATTTGGCAGATCTCATGTTTACTAACCACATTCATGGCACTTGTGGAATCTTAATTGGTTCCAAATTTGAAACAATCTTTTGATAGGTAAATTTGAAACAATCGCAGAAGGTTTAGAATTTAAAAGATAAAAACCCAGAAAGGAAAGGATAGAGGGCAATTAGGAACACAAAGCTAGTTAGAAACTTAGATAGGAATATAAGGATAAGGTCCCAACTCCCAAGAGCTTCAAGACTATTGGGTCGACTGCTGCTTAAATAATTGGTCCCATACCCTTGCAGATCAATTAATAATCAAGGTGGAAATCAAGTGGGCTGGGTTTGGCGTCCAACTAGAGCTCGACTAACCAACCCAACCTAAGCTAGCATACAATATAGTGTCATACACTGTTGAGACCCAACCAAAATTTTGTACTTTTAAATTCATTTGGAATCAACTGTCCCATCAAATCGTTATTGACCCAAAATGGTTGAACCGATGACCGGGCAATTGATCGGGTTCCGGGTATCTGGTTTGCTTGTTTGTTACCAGTGGACGAACAGTTTTGGTTGAACTACGAGACCGATGAATGAGACAGATGACGGAGTGACGTCTGACGGGGTATATTATATAGGTCTGGTCCGGCTTTCAAAATGTTGTCTGCACTGCTGAACCTGAATCAGACCCTTACAAAAACCTCCTAAAAAAAGGTTTGGCCGGTTTCTGGTGCATGGGACATCAGGTCAATAATTCACAAGGGCGATGCCTGGTGGTGGTGGTGGTTCATTTTCGGAGAGGCACCTCTGGAGGACAGTCTTACTCATCCATCATTATACGAATCCGGAATCCCCTTTGCTCAAGTGGTTAACTCATCCTAACATCTTAGCTTTATAACTTTACACTCTTTTGTGGTTCGTTGCGTTCCACTTCCACTACGCTCTCTGCCATTCCAAACACTTATATATATATATATATCAAGAAGTCAAGAGAGAGAGATTGTGAAGTTATGGTTTTCTGAACTGGAACCAAAAATAAAAATCATATTAACTGGAATCTGAATTTTCATTATGTGACTCAACAAAGATAACAATAATTTACACCAACTGTAAAAGTAAAAGCCCATCTTTTCCCCTTGCAAGCCATGCTGACAACTCGAACCATCTCTGTAACCACAACTGCTGCTGCTGCTGTAACTACTACCACAGCAGGTAATTACGAGACATGGCCACTCCCCTCCAACTCTAAAGCAACTTACAATAGAATTTAAATATTCCGAGCATGTCCCTTCAATTTCTTCTCCACCACTCATCAACTTCCCAGATTCTGAACTTGCTCCTGTTCTTTCCTCCCTGTTTTCAATCAAATTCGAGTATTCCGAACTTGTCCCTTCTCTTCCCTCTCCACCACCACCACCACACCCACCTCTTCCCCTGTCACAGACCGAACCCGGCCTTCTCACCACCTCCCAACCATCCGATTCCCAAAGTACTCTCCTATCAGTAGCTAATTCCCTAATCCTCTCTCTCGCAGAAACTTCAAAGTTGGAAACTGAGTCGTGCGAAACACAATTGTTACCGATTTCTGCCTCTTCTTCTTCTTCCTGTAGTACTTCATCTTCGTCTCCGTCGTCGCAAAATTCCGAACTAGACCAATCTAATACGCACCGTGGCGATGGTTCCGTAATGGTACCGGCCGATACGAATGGGTGGCGTAAAAGCTGCTCGCAACTCCACCTTTCGCTTGGTTCCCTCTTCAGGCATTTACTAAGGAAATCGCGACCCAATTCTGACAATTGAGCTGGAGCCTCCGGCAATTCATCGGAGAAACAGATCCTAAACATCGTTGCCGCGGCATCTCCACAATCTGTCCACGCCGGCTTACCCGTGATCATCTCGATAATCGTGCAACCCAACGACCAGACGTCAGCTTCCGGACCCTGCCGCTCCCGTCGAATTACCTCTGGCGCCATCCAGAGCGGGCTCCCTCGAGGCAAGATCAACCCTTCGTCCTCGGAATTGGCGTCTCCGATGGAGACCCGCTTGGCGGAGCCAAAATCAGCAAGCTTTGCGACGCCGAGAGCGGAATCCACCAGAACATTCCTGCCCTTGACGTCGCAGTGGACGATGCCCCTGGAGTGCACATAGCTCAAAGCAAAGACGATGCACCAAGTGTAGGACCGTACAATGCGTTCCTCCAAACCTTTCCCGCCAAACTGGGTGGCCAAGTCAGCAATGGTACCTCCGGGCAAATACTCCATGTGCAGATTCCGATACGATGTAGTGGCGGTCTCGTGTGTTATGTCATCGCCGAGGTACTCCACCACGTAAGGCGAAGATAGAGACTTGAGAATTCTAATCTCGTTCTCCAAAGATTCGTGTTGAAAAGGGATGGACGAATTCGGATTGACGGACTTCACTGCAAAGAGTCGACCGTCGGACTCTGCGAGACTGACGGTCCCAAACGAACCTTTTCCTATGCAATTCCCTCTGATCCATCGAAGCTGGTGCTGCTGTTTCTTTTCCATTCTAAAGAGAGAGAGCAAAGAAATAGAAAGTGAGAAAGTTTTGTTGTGGATTTGAATTGAGACCGGGAAAGTATTTATACAAGGGGTGGGCACTGACCAGTTGGGATGGGAAGTTCAGGGGGCTTTTCTATTACACTTTTTTGGTTGTAAAATAAAATTGTGAAATTATCCAACAAACGGTTTGTGACGTAACGAAACTTCTTGAGTTCTGAGATTGGAATTTGGAGGTGACGTATAAGTCTTAATTAGGCGGGGAGGGTTATGGTCTATAATTATCCTTAGGGTGGGACACATCACACATCTCAACCGTTGAAACCATACAATAATTAATACATACATATACAGTGTATTTGGGCGCGTGGTCACAGCAGCCTAGAAATTGGGGATGAGAAATGAGAATATTCCGCTCCGCCGCTCGGGTCTAGACTCTAGAGGCAGCTCTCATTGCACCAAATTATTATTTGTGGTTAATTTTTTATTTATATATAATATAAATAAACTGATTCGAATTGGATTGCCTGCAAAGAAAACAAAAATGGTCTCACGGTTTATTTAGGGGAACCGGGGCACTATGCAACCGCCCTCCATGAGAAAATGTATAAATTTCAATGAATTTTATACATAAAAAATTCAGCAACTAACATGCAGTTGCCACGATATGACCATGTTTTCCCTGCAGCATTTCAATATTCTTTCTCTAATATTCCCTGGAAATTGGAATCCACCCAGTATTATTGTTCACTTGGATACTCAAACCTATATTCTGTTTTTTTTTCTCTCTCTCTCAACTTATTTGTGACACGGTAGGTCTCAATTCTCTCATCCTGAGTCAGCGGTAGCGCCACGTCTGATAAAAGTTTATCCATGCTCACAAACGTTGTTCAGTGATGGCATACGATGATACGAAAAGACGAACCGAGAGGTCTGAAATGGATAAGTTGGGGACTTGGGAGTTGGGACAGTTCCTTGAATGCAAAACGAACACGAAACGAAAAGAGATCGAGTGTGATGGTTGGCAATTCGACGTGTACAAGTAAGAGTTCCCTTATTGAAGGATCGTGCCAATACAGCGATTGACAGGTAGGCATTAGATAACAAACTAAAACTGAAAAAACGGTCGTCTTAATCGAGTGGGACGGACCTGTATTATATGAAATTGCGAATTTTGATGGACATTTGTCACGACGTCACGTAGAGTATGTGGCACGCATGGGAGCTACATCGACCCCTTGGTTGGTCCCATCATATCCATGGGTTCTTAGATCAGATGGGATCCCTAAATCATGGTGATGCTTGGGATACACGCTGGTTTTTCTAGTGAAAATTTTCATAAATGACTGATTTTTAAAATTGATGATTTTATAAGAAATTTGATGTAACCGATTCTAGTCACGTATCATTTTTCTTTGGCTAAGGATCTTATCATCTTGTTTGTTCCCAAGTGGCCGACGACTCAAGGGCTGAAGTAGAGCTCCTTAGCGTAGTGCAATCCAAGTGTTCCATGCAGGAGGTGATCTGGTTACCAGCAACAACCGGAACTGAACCGACTACTTTCTACTGGAGATGATCTGTTCATCTCTGTAGGCGGTGGGAACTGAGGGACCTGCATGAACTGAATCAAAGAACCCAGGGGTATTTTTCCAACGAGGTCACTCCGATGGCTAAATCAGCACTTAGTAGCGAGCTGAGAATGATATTAGAGAATGAGAGAGCTAGAGAGCAGGGGTTACCATCTCCTCCCACCCCTGGGGGGTGAGGCCTTTATATACTGGAGTCCTCATGAGTTTGGTGGAGTAGTTCCTGGATTCCCGCTGTGATGGGACCTGCTTTTGTGTTAGGTGGGGATAAAGCCACTAACCGGTAAGGTTGCCCATTTCCGCCTAAATCGGGGAGTGGGTGAGTTAATATAGCCGTTATAAGTCACAATCCCGTAAAACGCGGGGTACGGTGGTGAGCTCCTCGGGGTTGTCATGCAGTGGTCGGTCTGACTAGGAGGCGAGCTGGCCGTAAGTGGCGAGCTGCCTGGTGGCGAGCTACCTGTGCAGTGCCGCATGGTGGTGAGCTGCCTAATGGCGAGCTGCCTATAAGTGGCGAGCTGCCTAGTTGTCATTACTCTGCACCTAATTGTCACTAGGCTACACCTACTTGTCACGAGATGCCATGTATCACAATGTCACTGGAGGGCCAAATCCACCCTCATCAAAATTAAAAAAATTATTAATTTGGTACCACTATTGTCATCTCTTGTAAATATGCTATCAATTTGTTTGGTCGTAAATATGTGATTTTTATGTTTACGAAATTTTTTATCCTATCTATGATGTTACATCATCCAAAAATAATCAGAATGGGCCAAAAAAAGAGGAATAATCATTTTTTCCTGATTTCTCTTTTTAGTCCGATTATAGTAATTGATTTTTACCCGATTTATCAATTTCTTATAAATTGTCCAACTAAACAGCAAAATAAATTGGTTTCTCACTCACTGATGTGGCGTCGATATGATATGATATACTTGATACGAGATGTGTCGTATAAAAATTTTGATCCTAGCTTACATTAACCAGAAACCTTACCCAATATCAGTTGACATTTTATTGTGTTTTGGGTTTGGATTTTTGAATTAGATGCATTAAAATTTTAACAAAAATCTCAACCCTAATCTATTCAACTTGCACCCTACCGACTACCTAATTGGCAACTTGGCACCATCCACCATGTGCAGTTTGTGCACCATCTGCCATGCATGCGGCCATGTGGGGAGGGCCCAACCAAATGAAACCCCGTTTTTCATCACCTGATGAGTGATAACATGCTAATAAACCAACAGGCCTAAGAAAGGCAAGTGAAAGGGATGACAAACTGAAGGTCACCCACCCGGGTGTGAGAAACTGGGGATGGAAATTTGGCAATTATGTAGGGCATGATCTCATTTATGTAGCCTCAAGTCTTTAATTTAAACAATAAGTCGGGGGGGGGGGGGGGGGGAATTCGTGTTCTCTCGATATGGACGATGTCGTTTTCTCCGGCGGACGACACACAGCAGTACAGCACATGTTTGATTCAAGCCCTCCAAAACCACCGAACCGGGACGGACGCCTTTGCTTTTTGAATTGAGATATCATATGCTTTTACATAGCTGAAAAGTTCCGATTCCTATTCAACCAACAGCGAATACATATGCAGCCACAGGAGGACAAAAAAGGTGGACCCCTGATGTCACAACTATTTGGGTTTTGGTTCTTTATTGTTCAACTGGAATGCGATCAGCACCCATTAGCCCACTTGACACCGGCCTTCACTGATTCAATGGTTTTGGATCACTCCAACTACAATTAAGGGCGGATGGTGAAAACCAAAGAAGCTATAGACTGGTCAAGTTCCGGAATGCAAAATGCTGCATGACTGGGCCAAACATGATGGCTGTTGGGTCTGAGACAGCATAAATAATTGTATGGGCCCACGTGTCTGTCTCCTCTACCGAATTGTTTGTTGCCACGTGGAGCAATTTTTTGGAGAACAACATAAATACTTTATTTAGTATTTTTCTTACTTAATTATTATGTATGTGTTGTTTTTTTTTTTCGAGGAGGGGTTGACTATGATAGACTACTGTGCAAAGTCAAAGGGCATATCCTCATTTCTAGGCTTTAACCATCCAATTTCCTTCAGTTGATAAGGCACTTGGGAAGGAGATCATGATCTTGCCGTTGGTTTGTCTGTTGGCAATTCAACCCTCAATTCTTGAAAGGACACATGATCATGACATGACATGGCATGCATGATACATATCGTCTCTCTTTATGGGAGATATGTATTATGATGCACAACCTAGGCATCTGATCGGAGGGCAGCAGAGACAGATTAATCAGTTAAAAAACTGGATCATTTCCTTTCCTTTACATGCTTATTCTGCATATATATATTCGATTATGCATGCATGTCGGCTGCCTTGGATACATTAACGCATGCAACATAATAATATGACCCAACCAAATTGCCTCTCCCTTAGGGGAAGAGCCATGCACCATTATGAGACCGCGTGGGGAGTGGATGCCTGATGGATAAACTTGTGTCACGCTATGTCTAAATACGTTGTTATTATGTTTCTGTTTCCTTTTCGTTCTTTTAGGATCAGCCCTCAGCTGGTCAGGGCCCTAATACGATGAATCAAGTATGTTTTGTCTTTCACGAATGGACTAGAGTCCAAAACTGGGGAGCTTATCACAAACTTAATTTCTTAAATTCATTAAGACGACCTTTCTAATACAGAGGGGGGGTGGGGAGTCGGGGATGTGACTTCTGGGTTGCGATAAAGATATGATTCCTACTTCACGTCCACTTCCTTTTCGTTAAATTGACAAACACTTGGAGGGGAGGGGGGTTAATATGAAGTGAGGTAGTTAGGTCTCATCTCTAATAGACCTGAAATTTATTTATTTATTGATAAAAATAGAAAGAATACGATGGATAGAGTCGAGATTAGGTTAATCCTAGCTCCGATTGAGAGCATGGCATGTGATGAGAGACAGCGACAATTATTCAACGGAAGTCTCAAGGAGAATAAAATATAAAAAAAAAGAATTCCAGACATACCATGGAATCGAAATGTTATGTGGAGCAATCAGTAAGCAAGGTACCGTTTGCTTGCGAATGTACTATAAAATGTCGGATTGGAAGATGGTTGTGGGGCCACGCCACAAGACGCGTAATTTCTGGCTCGGGTCCCCATGGCAAGATAAAATGTATGTTCAACTCTAACAATTTATCTGAAATATCAGACCTAAGGGAACAGAGGCGCGTAATTGCCTGAGCCTTGGGCAGTTGGGCGTTGTTAACTTGTACCAAATGAGGTTGCCTGCCGTGGCGGAATGCAAGTGCAAGGCCATTTGTTTTGTTTTTTTTTTTTTAGTGCAAGGCCATTTGTTGGAGAACCGGAATATCAGACCTAAAGTAGCTCACGTTCTTGCCAAGATGGCTTTGACTGGGAATGTTAATATGATGAGGATGCGTCGGTGTGTGTCACAATTGTATTTCTGGTTTGTTAGAGGACAGCAGGACTATGAAAAAAGGGACAAATGCCAAGCTGGTATCCTGTACTTTGGGGAAGTGACACGACACTTTTTAGCGCCTTGACCCTTCATTTGCGACCAAGATCCATCTTAAAATTTTATATTCTAGCACCTTTTCTTTGACCATTGGCATGCCAACAGTTCAAAATGATTCTCATGTGGTTGTAAATTAGTAAATTACAATATTACAGAATAAAAAAAGTAACAGAACAAGAAACAAAATACGAAATATAAAAAATACTAAAAATTGCAAAAAAAAAACAAAACAACAAGAGATACCAGGTGGCGAGCTATCAATTTTTGGCCATGTATCAGTTTTTTGGCTAACTATCACATCATTTGACCTGCTTCCAAGTGGCTGATGACTCAGAGGCCAAAGTGGAGCCACCTAGGTGCCGAACTGCTTAGGTGGCGAGCTGCCTGTGAGGTGCTGGGCTGACCAGGTGGCGAGCTGCTTGTGAGGCGCCGGGCTAACCATGTGCAAGGCTGCCTGTGAGGTGCCGAGCTGACTAGGAGCAGGGCTGCCTGTGAGGTGTTGAACTGCCTAGGTGCCGAGATGCCTGTGAGGTGCCCAGCTGCCCAGCTGGCGAGCTAGATTGATGAGCTTTGTTGCTCTTTAGAGACCTGCAAGGAACCAAATGTCAGAGGACCTAGGGTGGCTAATCCGGTGAGGTCGCTCCGATGCTTAAGTCAGTACTCTCATAGTAGACTGCGAGCTAAAAATCACAAAGTATGAGAGCTAGAATTTGCTTACTTGTTTCTGGGGTTGGTGCCTTTATATAGGCATTGTTTGGCGTGGGCTTCACGCACCATATCCGAGATTTCTGCGAGGTCGTCTAAGTGGTTCGAGATTCTTGGAGGTAACCGCCATGCACATTGACCACCCTCCAGATCGTTCGCCACGTGGGCCAACTTCTAAGGATCGTGGGAGTGTTTGGATATGCATGCCGAATTCGTCGGCGAGCACATCTTGCAAGTCGCCAGGCTGGCGCATGTGCCAGGTCGCCAGGTCGCGCCTGTGACAGGCTGCAAGTCGGTGCCTGTGCCAGGCCGCCAGGTCGTGCCTGTGCTAGTCTGCCAGCTCGCGCCAGGGTCGGGCCACCAGATCGGTGCTTGTGGCAGGTCGCCAGGTTGTGCCTGTGCTAGGCTGCCAACTCGCGCCAGGGCCAGGTCGCCAAGTTGTGCCAGAGCCAGGCCGCCAGGCCACGCCTGGGCCGCCAGGTGGGACACCATCAACTTGGCTAAGGCAAATTATTGCCAAAGTGGTTCTGGGTGTCACCTATTTGTTCCGAGGTGCCATGTGTCACAATATCATTGGAGGGCCAAATCCGCCCTCATCATTTGCCCCCCCTCTCCCAAGCCGAAAGTAACTCGGCGAAGGGAGTAGATTTCTCCTTTTGGCCCAGAATGAATAATTCGATGAGCTCATAAGCGTCATTTCAATTCCTTAGGCTTTAGGAGCAACTCGCAGTCCGCTCCTTGATTTTGCCCATGCCGAAGAGGCAACTGGGTCTTATGTGGTATTTTAACCCTTAGGCTGTGGGAGTGACTCGTAGTCCACTCTCCTTGATCTTTGATTTTTCCTATGCCGAAGAGGGGACTGGGACTTGTATGCTCATGCCGAGGAGGCGACTGAGACTTGTATGCCCATGCCAAGGAGGCGACTGGGACTTATCGTACTGTCGAGGTCTTTTATCAGTTCGCCAGTTCGCGCCTGGGCCAGGCCGGCAGGTCGCGCTAGGGCCAGGCCGCGCTTGTTTCAGGCTGCCAGGTCACCGGGCCGCACCTGTGCCAGGCCGCACCAGGGCCAGGCCGCGCCAGGTCGGCTCCTTAGAGCTACGGCTGCGTGTCATCAGCCTCACTAGTGACGTCGGTTACCCACTCCTACAAGAAGCTAGTAGGAGCTCGACCTACGGGGGTATCACTACTGACTTTAGGTCACCAGCTTGCACGGGAGCCTTGGAAGGCTCAACCGGCAGGGGCGTCCATGCAGTCTGTTGGCCGCCTACTCCCGCGGAAGCCACAAATAGCTCATCTTTGTAGAGGGTACCTCGCGAAGAGGACTGATGAGGCTTTATCCGAGCTGAAATAAAGTTGGCAGAGCTGCTTAGTCTGTTAGCCATCAACTTCCTACATATTCTTTGAGTTCATAAAAAATGGAAACTAGAAAGTGAGAGCTTTTAGTTTCTAAAAAGTGAGAACTTAGCTTTCTAGAAGAAGAGGACTTAGCCTTTCGGAGGATGAGAACTTAGCTTTTTGTAGCGTTTCCCACAGACGGCGCCAATTGATGTAACAATTTTTGGTCATGTATCAGTTTTTTGGCTAAGTACCTCGTCATTTGGTTTGCTTCCAAGTGGCCGATGACTCAGAGGCCGAAGTGGATCTACTTAGGTGTCGAGCTGCCTGTGAGGTGCTGGGCTGACCAGGTGCCGAGCTGCGTGTGAGGCGTCGGGCTGACCAGGTGCAGGGCTGCCTGTGAGGTGCCGAGTTGACCAGGTGCAGGGCAGCCTATGAGGTGCTGAGCTGCCTAGGTGTCGAGCTGCCTGTGAGGTGCCTAGCTGCTTGTGAGGTGCTGAGCTGCCTAGGTGCCGAGCTGCTTGTGAGGTGCCTAGCTATCTAGTTGGCGAGCTGGATTGATGAGCTTCGTTGCTCTTTAGAGACCTGCAAGGAACCAAACTTCAGAGGACCCGGGGTGGCTAAGCCGATGAGGTCGCTCTGATGCTTAAGTCAGTACTCTCATAGTAGATTGCGAGCTAAAAATCACAAAGTATGAGAGATAGAATTTGCTTATTTGCTTCTGGGGTGTTATGGACACGACACCCGGCAACACGCTGCGTCGCAATCACAGGCAGCACGCCTAGCAGCACGCACCGCCCGGCAGTGCGCCGCGGTACAGGCTGCCTGGCAGTGCGCCGCAGTACAGTCTGCCAGCCACACGCCTAGCGGCACGCACTGCATGGCAGCAGCACTCGATAGCAGCACGCACCACACGGTAGCGACACGCACCACACGATAGTAGCATGCGCCCCACAACAGCAACAAGGAGAGACGTGCGCGCCAGCAGTAGAGCTGGGCCCACACGACAGCTCATCCTGGTGGGCCCACTCTTATCCGGCCACAGCAGCCTCGCTCGCCAACGCCAGCTGTACCTTTCCCTTATCCCCTATTTCTGTGTTTCCCTTAGTAGTAGGAGTTTGAGTTTCGATAGAAGTTTAAGTTGCGATAAGAGAGGGACTACCTTAGCCGAATACAAGAAGGAAACCCTCTTGTAATCTCCTATTTAAAGAGCTGATTTCATTCAATAAAGGTATCGAATTTTCAGTCAAGAAAGAGAGCAAGGAGAGTTAGGTGATCTCTTGAACAAATCACCCCTCAGTCCGCCACCATAGGGTCAACTCGCAAGGGCAAGGGCAAGGGAAGGCAAGGAGTTTTCCCCACAGACCGCCCCGTGACGAGATCCTACGCCCGGGCCCATAACATTTTGGTATCAGAGCCAAG
This sequence comes from Nelumbo nucifera, assembly GCF_055504915.1. Lineage (NCBI taxonomy): Eukaryota > Viridiplantae > Streptophyta > Magnoliopsida > Proteales > Nelumbonaceae > Nelumbo > Nelumbo nucifera. Next base: position 46,340,010 of record NC_142650.1, on the reverse strand, counting down.
CGTCATGGACGACATGGAGCAGCTATCGTCCAAGGTTCACGAGCTGGAACATCGTCTCGTGGAAAATCACGCGGAGGTAAGAGAAGTTAAAGAGGACGTCAGGGAACTTCGGCATCTACTGGAGTTATACTTCTCCACCAGGGAAGGGAGCCCTGAAGGGGCAGCCACTAACCACAACCGCTGCCAAGATTGGACAGAGGGCTCCGGTGAGCGACAGAACAACACACCGACAGCAGCAATCATACCCAAATATAGTCATCTGGAGTTCCCCTCATACAGCGGCAGCGGTGACCCGCTTGGATGGCTGTACCGCTGTGAGCAATTCTTTCGCAATCAGCGCACGGAAGAGAAGGACAAGGTCAGCCTGGCAGCATTCCACTTGACCGATGAAGCACAGCTCTGGTTCTACCGAGTGGAGCAGGAAGAACCAGACCTTAGTTGGGGCCAATTCAAGACGTATTGCCTCCTCCGGTTCGGACCCCCGTTAACGAGCAACCCCTTGGGGGAGCTCATTAACCTCAAACAAACCGGGACCGTCGTGGAGTATCAACGGCAGTTTCAAACTCTTCTCGCTAGAGCCTCGTCAGTTCGGCCAGACCAACAGGTGGATATGTTCACAGCCGGCCTATCTGAGCCTCTGAGAGTTGATGTGGAGATGCAGAGCCCACCCAACTTGGTCACGGCCATGAATTTGGCCCGAGCCTTCGAGCGCAAGCTGCAGATCAGCAGAGCGCTGTCCAGCATGGGGCGTCCTGTTAGACAGTTTTGTATGCCCTTAGCTTCAATCAGAATGATGTACTTTATGAGTTTATTGTAAATGAATAAAGATACATATTTGATTCATGTTCCCTTGGTATGTTTCTATGTAATACCCTTAAACTGGACACTTAATGAGACTCGTGTTAGTTTAGAATGTTCACAGCCAGTGGGTCGGTCTGGGGAGACCTATCCTGACAAGGCTGACACTGTGGTGCCACCAAGTCGGTTGGGGTGGCCTGTCTCAGCTGCCAGGGTGAGACCCTAGGCACATATAGTGTAGGATTAATTGAATTTTTGAACTGGACCAGATTTCCAGTATTGCCTTGGACCTTGGAGATTGATGGGCAAAACTGGAAAGTTACACCCGACCCCTAGACTCGATTATGATACTGCACTAGGTGTCGGATTGGGCTATCTTTGATGTACCAATCAGTGAGATCCTTAGCGGGGGTCAAAACCTGGGTATGTTGGGACAGTCCGAGAATTCATCTGAGTGGGTGATCATAGTGATAGGATCAGCCCCTTTGTCGGACAAAGGTAATGATCAGGGATGCACTCTCACTGATGGAAACCAAGACTGCCGGCAGCCGATTTCAACCGTTGAGATTTGTTTTGCAAAATATATTTTATATAAGATATAAAAGTATATATATGGTTTCTAAAAGGTTTGCAAGAAGGTTTTAATTCCCGGGATCCATATAAGTGGAGAGTGCAACATTGTTCCTTGTAGCCGAGGGAGAGGTCCTCTCTTGTCGGGCAGTGTATGATCATTATGGGCTGAGAGGTTAAGTGTAAGACCATTGAGGATAACACCTGATGGGCTAATCTTGCATCTGCCCACAGTCCCTAGGTGTTACAAGGTGGCTTGGCCCAGGGACCACTTAGTGTAAGTGTTGGGCCCATAGAGCTCATTTGATGGGTTTCAGGGGGTACACTGTCTTCAGCAGTGCATTCGGCCAGGCCTTGTAACAAAGGCTGGGCTGAACCCATGTGGCTGATGTGTAGATCAATGCTTGGGTCCCACGCCATACAAGGAAGCCCAACTGGGCAGCAATTTGGAAGGTTTTTTGAGTACATAACCTTAATGGGCCTTAAGCCCATTTCGAACTGGGCTGATTTGATCAGTCATTTAAAGGGGGCGAATTCTGAAGTGGGTCAGCTAAAAGGATTGGGCTTAGACCCTATCCACTCAGAGAGTCCAAGATCTAAATAAGATTTAGATCTGGAAACCTCCTAATTAGATTAGGAGACAGCTGATCTGATCTGCAGATAAGATAAGGATTATCCCTTATCCATTATCATTCCATTGTCCCACCCCTATAGCGCAGTGTCGGTGGCCCATGCCTTTTTCACGCACATCTTCCGCCTACATGGGCTACCCGAGTCCATCGTCAGTGACAGGGATGCAGTCTTCACCAGCACCTTCTAGAAGGAGCTATTCAGATTACAAGGCACGACCCTAGCCTTTTCCTCCGCCTATCATCCACAGACGGACGGTCAAACAAAGGTTGTCAATCGCACCATAGAAATGTACCTCCATTGCTTCGTAGGGGACCAACCATGACGCTTGGTGGACTACCTTCCTTGGGCCAAATACTGCTATAACACATCCTACCACTCGTCCCTTGGCATGACCCCCTTCCGCGTGGTGTATGGGCGAGACCCTCCTCGTCTTCTCTCCTACGAACCGGGTTGAACACGGTTGGAAGAAGTGGACCGCAGCCTCCAAGACTGCGATGCCCTACTGGCTGAAGTCTCCTTACGGTTACAACAGACACAGGCACGTATGAAGATAGCCTACGACCAGCACCGCCGCGAGGCCACCTTCCAGCCAAGACAGTTCGTTTGGCTAAAGCTCCAGCCCTACAGGTAGCTCTCCCTCAGGCGACGGGGCCCCCAAAAGCTGACCCCAAGGTTTTACGGGCCCTTCAAGGTTCTTCCACAGATCGGGAAGGTTGCCTATCAACTTGAACTGCCAGAGCACAGCAAAATCCATGACGTCTTCCATGTGTCCCTACTAAAGCCTTTTACAGGGACTCCCCCAACTCAAGTGCCTCCTCTATCCCCTCTCAAGGACGGCAGACCCATCCTCCAACCTAGAGCTCTGGTTCGGTCGCGCATCAATCAAGGCACCTTCGAAGTTCTAGTTGACTGGGACAGACTACCATCAGAGGAGGCCACTTGGATCCCCTGGACCGACCTGCACAATGCCTACCCCGACCTCGAGCTTGAGGACAAGCTCGTTGTCCAGGAGGGGTGTAATGTTATGGACACGATACCCGGCAACACGCTACGTCGCAATCACAGGCAGCAGCGTGCACAGCAGCGCGCCTAGCGGTACAGGCTGCCTGGCAGCGCGCCGCGGTACAGTCTGCCAGCCGCACGCCTAGCGGCACGCACCGCACAGCAGCAGCACTCGACAGCAACACGCACCACACGACAGCGGCACCCACCACACGGCAGCAGCACGCGCCCCACAACAGCAGCAAGGAGAGACGTGCGTGCTAGCAGTAGAGTAGGGCCCACACGACAGCTCATCCCGATGGGCCCACTCTTATCCGACCACAGCAGCCTTGCTCGCCAACGCCAGCTGTACCTTTCCCTTATCCCCTATTTTTGTGTTTCCCTTAGTAGTAGGAGTTTGAGTTTCGATAGAAGTTTAAGTTGCGATAAGAGAGGGACTACTTTAGCCGAATACAAGAAGGAAACCCTCTTGTAATCCCCTATTTAAGGAGCTGATTTCATTCAATAAAGGTATCGAAATTTTAGTCAAGAAAGAGAGCAAGGAGAGTTAGGTGATCTCTTGAACAAATCACCCCTCAGTCCGCCACCATAAGGTCAACTCGCAAGGGCAAGGGCAAGGGCAAGGGAAGGCAAGGAGTTTTCCCCACAGACCGCCCCGTGACGATATCCTACGCCCGGGCCCATAACATGGGGTTGGTGCCTTTATATAGGCATTGTTTGGCATGGGCTTCACGCACCGTATCCGAGATTTCTGTGAGGTCGTCTAAGTGGTTCAAGGTTCCTGGAAGTAACCGCCATGCACATTGACCACCCTCCAGATCGTTCGGCACATGGGCCATTTCCAATGATCGTGGGAGTGTTTGGATATGCATGCCGAATTCATCGGCGAGCACGTCTTGCAAGTCACTAGGTCGGCGCATGTGCCAGGTCGCGCCTGTGCCAGGCTACCAGGTCAGTGCCTGTGCCAGGTCGACAGGTCGTGCCTGTGCTAGGCTGCCAGCTCGCGCCAGGGCCAGGCCGCCAGAACGATGCATGTGCCAGGCCGCCAGGACGCGTCGGTGCCAGGCCGCGCCAGGGCCAGTCCGCCAGGCCACGCCTGGGCCGCCAGGTGGGACACCATCAACTTGGCTAAGGCAAATTATTGCTAAAATGATTCCGGGTGTCACCTAATTGTTCCGAGGTGCTATGTGTCACAATATCATTGGAGGGCTAAATCCGCCCTCATCAATGTTAAGTGCTTATTTATCTTTGTTGGATGTAGGGTAAATGGAGCATGGCTTCTTCACCTTCAATATCGAAAATTCAAGATCCAAAAAGACAAATTGTGATTGGTCAGCACAGGGGGATGCTGCTAGCAGAAAGGGTCAGTTTGTGCCCCCCACCCCCACCCCCACACACAAAAGGGGCAATTTGTTATACTTTTAAATGAGATCATCGACGTTTCTTCCGTTGATCACGGCTATTGTAAACTACAAATAAAAAAAAAAAAGACCACGGCTATTGCAGTTTATTTTATTTCTTTCAGGCTTTCAGCCAAACTGAAGGATGGTAATGTCAATACAGAGTTAGAGACTGTACTCATCAATTCAACTCAGCAAACCCAACTACATGAGTTGTCTATACAAAATATAACGCATAAACAGAAACACAGGCTGTTTAAATTCAACGCCTTTAACGTGTTTTAACTTTTTTAGATACGACTATCAGTATACGAAATGCCATCTTCTTTACACTACATGGGACCAAAGCAATTGTTGCTTCTATGTAGATAGACCATGCCCATGATGAATTCAATGTTCTGAAACTCGGATAAGATGCACAACCCAGATAATGGGGCCGATTTTGTTCACTTGGGTTCTTGTGCTTGGTCAACCACTGACGTGGCCTAAATCGAGATTCATCAGTTTACTTCTGGTCTTGGGTATCTCTTACAGGATAAAAGCGTAAACATGAGCCATCATCATGGTCCTAGTCTCCTAGAAGCATAAACATACGAAGTGGAAATTGCACACGTCATGCATCGAGAGAAAAAGGAAAATGAACAATAGCAGATAACAAAGCCATAATGAAGCAAGTGGGTTGCATTCAATGGCCCATGAGACACCACGTTGCCACTTGCTCTTTTTCATAAAGTCTCCTAAAGGGGAATCAGAGGAAGAGTTGGAGAATGGAGATATTATTAAATTCCTCCAGGTCAATGCGGCTTGCCATTGTACTCCAGTTGTAACGTTATAAAAGCTATCTGACTAGAGATACAATTTTGCATCAACTCAATTGGTACCCACCTGAATACACCTTTCAAAAGTTTATCTCGGAATAAAAGACACGAGAAATGGAGTAGCCCCTTCCAAGGGGCCCAAATTTGTAGAACTGTTCCGTCCTTTCTCTAGGTCTAGGCCAATCCATCTCATATGGAGTCACATTCAGAGACTTGCGGTGCCTCGGTTTTATGCACAACCATGAACCAACCCCACCATCAGAACAAGTGAAGAAACATTGAACCATTCAGGCCCTAAGGGCACAGATGCAGAAAGTTATTTGTCTGTTAGGGCTTTCTTGTTTTTTTAAGCTAAAGGCAAAGGAACTACTTCGTCTTTTTTTTTTTTTTTTTTTTTTTAATTTTGCCAAATACTGAATTTGAGATTCATAGCAGGGACTCAAACTCAACTTTTTTTCCAATTCTAATAGGGTGCCTCATAAAGTTCAATTAATAAATAGATACTAACCTATAAAAATACTGTTGAATTTTTATGCCTCAAAATTTCACCTAGTCCTTCTCCTCTGTTAGGCTGGAAACCCTGGAAAATTTTCCCCCAATATGCGCCGTTCTTAGCAGGTCAACTTAATACCTTCTTGCAAAAGAAAGGTTTTCTTGTATAATAGGTTGGTTTATCCTTAAAATACTCATGGTGGCCAAACGGGGAATTACGCATGTCTTCAGAACAACTAAAGAATCGGTGAACGCCAGCCAACAATTCAATGTTGGACTTGTCCCTACAAGGGTGCATCATGCAATATGTCTCCTTTCGTAAAGGCCTGTAACTTGGTCAAACCACAGCCCCCATGATGGCCTGACCAGGGGTAAGAATGACAACGGATAAGGTATTCATTAAATTGTCCTATCCATTCTTGAACCTAACTATGTATCCTTGATTCCAAGCCCGTCCCGTCCCAAACCCATTAAATCCGTTCCGACCCATCCCACCCATTAAACCCCTTGGCTAAAAGTTTTTTACTAAAAAAAAATTTCTTAATGCTTATAATGTGCCTTGAACCCAAATCAATTAATAATAGCGCCAAATCTCTTAACACTACTTTAAGTCACTAAACCATCTCACCTTTTATGTTATTTAATGAAATAAAATAGATTTTATTAACTTTTGTCTTCATCAAAACAATCAATACATATATATGATTTACAATTCCAACTAAAAATTAAAAAAAATAATATTTAAAATTAACATTTTATAACTAAATGAAATAAACAATCTATCAAATCTAAATTTACATCAAATGATGATTTTAATCACAAGAAATTTATACAAATAAAATATTAATAATAAAATAATTATCTTAGGGTCCGTTTGGCTTGCAGGAATAGGGGTCTGGAATTGGAATTGGAATATTCTGATTCTAACTGTTTGATTGGGCAGAATCTTGAATCCCATTCCCACTCCTGCTGGAATGGCATTCCCCCATTTGAGGGAATGGCCATTCCCTTCCCTCCCTTGGGAATGAAATCCCATTCCTGCTGATTTTAATTCCCATTCCCATTCCTGTCTGAACCATTCCAATTCCGATTCCGGATACGAGCCAAACATACCCTTAGTACTTAAAGTTTATTAATTTGTGCATGATATATAATATAATGGGTTCATATTTTTGCATCCCAGGTATCAGGTATCGGATACCCTAATTCAAAATCCAAACCCGTCCCAAACCCTATAGGGTTTTAATCTAAAATTCCAAGCCCATCCCAAACCCTATAGCGTTTTGATAAACGGGTCCTATTAGGGTCAGGACGGGTCGGATACCCAAAACTTCCCACAAAATTGCCATCCCTAACCAGGAGGATCCTCATGAGTCTGGGCATCAGTCCTTTCCACAGGGCAAGCAGACCCGCTTTTGCAAATATGGTTCTGATGGCATGGAACATGCCTTATACTTCACAGGTCACCTCCAGACCGGTTCTGAGCCATCAGCCTTGTCTTCACAACATCGAAAGGTCCCGTGCATACAGGACCGGAAGACCCCGCCAGGAAACCTGATACCATGGACTGCCGTCGTAGGAGGACCCTCCCATCTCCATCGTGTTTCTTCCACAGGACTACATCAAATGCATTCTTAGATGTGAACATGGCAGCCTGGTTTGTCCCATTGCGCATAACAGTTGGTGCAGCCCCTGCCCAGACCCCAAGAAGTCCTTCCTCATGGATTATCATGCGAGCACAGTGTATGGGACCCTTGTACCTTAAAAGCTCAGGGCCAAGTCCCTTCAGTTGTTGCAATCCAATCTTCACCACCTGCAATCATCAGTCGTATCATCAGCTTATGCTGAACTCTTTTCATTCTTTCTTCTATGTGGCAATTTGACAACAGGAGAAATAAATGACTTATTGCTTTGCCTTTTAGTAGACAAAATAACTAAACAATATAATATTCAAGAGTAAGTAATCAATCCAACTTCAGCTTCAGCCACGAAGGATCCCACAACCTTCTTAATAACTTATTCACAAAAGAGACAAAGTAATAAGTCATTCAGTTCAGCGACTTCAGCTGTTATCAAATGGCCACTTGGAAAAGAGCAGGAAAAATAATAGTACACATATAGTGCTTTGCTCAAGTAAAAAAGTAAAAACTATAAACTATCTAAAAAAATGTCTTTGAGATTCTAAAAAAAAAACTGAAGAAGGAATAGAAATTTACGACACAAAGACCCTCCTAAAACTTGATCTGGACAAAAATCGCTTGTGGCATTGATCCATCTAAACTTGATCTCAGAAGATTTTCCCAATTCCATTGAGGTAGCAAGCAAGTGAAGTTCTTCTACCAATATCAGCTTGTTATAGAATGGATCAGCAGAATCCCCTCAAACTAGAGAGGAGACCCACAGTCTATTCAACTATGTGGATTCTTATCAGAACTGTATTAGTTCTCGGTTCTTCTATTCCAATCAAGGATGCTCCAACCAAGGTTCCTGATGAAGGAAAATTTGGCCCGACCTCGCGATCGCCCGACACATGGCAAAGGCAAGCAGCTCGGGACAGTAGAGCACCCAAAGCGAACATCGGAAGCAAGTCCAAACTCACTACCGAGCCCGAACTCCAGACCGCTGTACTTAGTCCGAGCTCCTTGTTAAGAGCGAGCTCCCTATCAAAGGTCCGAGCTCGGGACAGGAGCTCCCTAAAACCTGAGCTCCCCAAGTCCGAGCTCGGTACTTGGAGCCCGAGCTCCCTAAGAACCCGAGCTCCCTAAATCCGAGCTCCCTACTAGGAGCCCGAGCTCCCTGTTAAGAGCGAGCTCCCTGTTAAGGGTCCGAGCTCCCCAAATAAGAGTCCGAGCTCGCTATTAAGAGCAAGCTCCCTACCGAGAACCCGAGCTCCCTACAAGGAGCACGAACAGTACTGGGCCCCAAGCCTCACAAAGCTGACCCGAGCTGACCCGTGGCAGCTCGGAACACTCCAAACCGAACTCAAGGCACCTCGCTCGCCACTCCAACACTTCACTTCCAAAACACCAGGCCAGCCAAACGTACCCGACACCAAGGACGTCTTTATCCAAGGGCGACGTACCTGACTGATTTGGGATCTGACGCCTGGCAGCCGCATTTCAAACGGCTTCTTGCCACCGCCACCTGCAACCGTAGTCACTAGCTGCAGAGACGGCTCCGACAATAGGAACAGTGGCGGTTCTGCCCGACCAGAGGAAATGACACCCGAACTGGCAGGAGTTCAGAAGTAATCATGCCCGACCTGACGGAGGCCTGGAAGTGAGTGCACGAGGTGGTTATAAAAGGCTTCTACCCCCCCAGGGACGAGGTATGCTAACTTTCGCGCTATCTGGTTATTCTTGCCGTTGAAGGATTCTAACTTGAGCTTCGGAGCCCTTACGCCGGGTTCTCCCCGGAGCTTCTCTTCTCCTCCCGTTTCAGGTCCCTGTTGCTCAGTTCAGAGGCAAGATCATCGACAGCTAAGACCGGCCAGATTGTGCATCATCAGCTCCCAAGAAAGAAGTTAGACCATTCTCTAATTTTCTTCCTTGAAATCTCCTTCCAGTTGATCAACTGGTTTTTCTTTGTATCACTTGACAGTTAGGAGTTGGTATGTAAAAATTGCATAAATAGAATAAGAAACCTCTGTTTTACCCCTTAACCAACCTTAAAAAGAAACCAACCTAAAATGGACAAATTAACACAACCAATCTGAAACCCTAATGCTTCATTTTGACATTTTGGAGAACTTGCAGGAAAGATGCTTGCCACCTAGATTTATATCACTCTACCAAGTGAATTTGCAGGAAAGAGCATCAACCATAAAACCATGATAAAGAAAAGGGAATCACAGAAAAAAGAGAGGATTTACATTCTTACATATGTAAAACTGCTAGCTTTCTAGGATTTACATTCTTACATATGTAAAACTGCTAGCTTTCTCCTGAATAATATAGGAGATATCACTGGGGGGCATCTTTAAGGACAAAGTAACCTCTTCGGCAGTGTGACATGCAAGCCAACCAATTGTGCCATTTCCTTTTCTACATAGTGACAAAAGGAATATGATAATAATAGGGAGTAGATCTAAAAGTCTGCCTCGACAAGAATTTGGTCTCTCAAGGACAAGCAATAAAAATATTCAGGCAACCAGTGGCATTTCCAAATCCACAGTTCCACTAATCTCAACCAGCAGCAGCCCTTTACTCTTTACATGGATTACAAGCAATAAGAAAAAAGAAACTGCTTATCTGAACTCATTAGACTATTTCAACATCTCTAGGATCTTTACCACTCCATCCTCATAGAAATATGACATTTTTCACCCATTAGAACATTTTTACCTAGCACTATCCAGCCCTAACTTTGTTAATGTATACTACAAATACAGGAAATGGTGCAAACTTCACAATAAATTTAATATATTGCTCATGTCAATTAATTAAAGTGAATAATCTAGAATTGTTATAGTAGTCAAATGAACTGCAAGCCCCACTTCAAGAGGTTAAGTTTCTGCAACACCATGGGGTTTGAGATTGAGTAGGACATTTAATACCAGGAACTTGGTGGTGGAAGGGGATTCAAAAGTGGTTGTCATGTAGCTGAGGAATTTAGTACACATGGTGATTTAGAAATTTCATAATAGATATAAAGCAACTGGAAAGGGAACTGATAATGACTTATTCATGGGCCCAAAGACCAGCAAATGCAGTGGTTGATATAATGGCTAAAAGGAATGAATCGGGCACAAATGTTCTGGGGACACTTGTAACTTGATAATCTCTATTTAGATAGAGGAATGGGATAATTGGATAGGTAGCTAAGTTAGCCTATATTGGGAGTTCTTGCACCTATTGTTCATATCTAATTTTTCCTGAAGTCTCAAATGAAGCCTAATAGTTAGCAATGAAAAAATTGCAAACCCCACTTCATTTATTTGTTGTTATTTCTCTGTCTTAAATATAGAGTTCAACCCAATTAGACGATATAATCTTTTACTGATATGACACCTCACATGACACTCGTACAGAATGGTTCTTCCACCCTTTAAAGTAACCAAGCAAGGATGTAACATACATGCAGAAGGAGGATATGGCAATCTGGTGTAGCACTGTTCCCAAGAAGGGAGTCAGTGCCTTGATCTCAAAGTCGCAACCCCTTTAAAATAACCAAGTAAGGGGATTGACTCCAAAAGAGAAAGTCACTCTGCATCACAATCCAGCTTTATAAATTTATGACAAATATGTCCCATGTGGTAGGCAACTTACCTATGAGGAGTGAGGACACCACATAAAGTACAACTTCAAGTTGGTAGCACTTCCAAGTTTCTTAGGCCTTAGTTTCCTCTTAGCAATTCACTACCATCCAAACAATCCTATTAATGCAACTAACCTCATGATGTATATTCTGAAAAAATGATGCTACCCAAATGAAAATTCATACTTAAGAACTTGATGATCTGAGTTGAGGAATGTCCCATCTAGATCAAGTCAAACAGAAACTTCACAGGATCAACCCTTGGAAAGGTTGAGCTTTACCAAGTGAATAGATCAATGGATCAGCAAATGGATCATGAAACTTAGGTAGGATAAAGAAGACAATGACAGAATTAATGGTAAATAGATATAAGAGCAAGAGACCGCAAATTTTTATTTTCATGGTTTCAACCAGAAGGAAAGTAAATACTACATTGAATATAACTGGAATAAGACAAATATTTACATGATTACCCTTACCTCCACCTCAGAGACTTATTCTTCCAAGTTCCACACACCTCCATGGCCATTCCCATAATCCCATTGAAGCTCCCTGTTCACATTTTTTCCTTTGTGATTTAAAGGGCTTTCTTTCTGATGGTGCGCGATCTGGTCATTCCTAGCTGAAAGTGGTTGCGCTCCTAGCTGACGACGGACGAGAGATATCTGTGAGGAAGAAGATGAAGGAATCTGGGGGGCTCATCCGGCGGGAACACTCCGATGGTTAAGTTAGTAACCGGATTGAAAGCTGGGAGAGAAAGAGAGAGAGAGAGAGAGAGAGAGAGAGAGAGAGAGAGAGAGTTGCAGAGAAATTAAAGAGCTAGAGTGACGATCACGCAATACCTTTGCCCCTGGGGGTCGGGGTCCTTATATACTAGTATCCTGACATGTCAGGTGCAACCGCCTCCGAATCTCTGTTGCGGCGATCTACTGTCAAATAACGGCTTGGAGTGGCTGGCCGTTATTTGTCTGAGCTGAGCTGGCGGGCAAAGGTGATCGCTGCAGAGTACGGTCCTGCCAGACAAGAAACAACCTCTAGGGTTGGCAGGCACAACGCTGCCAGGCGAGAGACGTGGGCGCAGTCTCCAGGTTTGGCAAGTACGGTTGTTAGGCAGAAAACCCCTGCGATACGCCGAGCTGCTCTGCAGTGAGCTACCTTACACCGAGCTGTTGGTGATGCGTCGAGGTGCTTCTACTCAAGGCAGGTCTCCGAGGTAGCCTACTTAGGTTTGGACAGGAGCGAGCTTATTCTAGTTAGGAAGCTGACGAGCTTAACTCGAAGTGTCTTCAGTTTGGGATGCTCCCTACTTGGGAGGGTCTGAGCTCGAGGTGCTCCCTATTTGGGAGAGTCTTAGCCCAGGGTAACGGAGTATTATCTTGTAGCGAGCTGCCATTCATGGCGATCTGTCAGGATGGGTTATAACGAGCTCGTTACACTGAGTTGTCACTTATGTCGAGTCACGTCCACGTGTCCCCTCATTATGAGGTAGGGCCAAATCACCCTCCATCAATTGCCCCCCAATTCCCCGGGCCAGGGGTCCTGACCTGGTGTAGGGAGTTCATGGCGTGATGGGTGGATTTGGCTCGAGGTTCAGGCCGTCCAGTCAGATAGTTCATCGGTCGGACCAGTTCGGCTGCTCGGCTCAATCAAGCATAACCCAGGTCGCATGCGGTTTACGCGCGGACATCACGTGATCCATAGACTCCGCGGATGCCAAAAAATGCACTAAACTGATTTCGACCTCGAGGGTCGTGCAACCGGTTTTCTCAGGAACCGTCAGATCTCCTTGATCTCGACCGTTGATCCCCTGACCTTGCGGCTATAAATAGGGGGGACCTAAGTCATTTTCTCCGCCACAAGTTCACTAGCATTTGCCTTGAGGTCGCGGTTAAAGTCCTCAGCTCGGGTTTTCTAGTTCATCAGTCTTTCAGTTCGGTCTCTCTTCTTGGTGAGTCTCCCTAGCTCCTCTTTTCAGTTCGCTTCAGTTCAATAGTTATGTCAAACCATAGTTTCGATAGTCTTCTAGATGTGCCCAAGGTGGGTACCTTGGCTCAAGCGGGCCTTTCCGAGGTGCAATCCTCTTATGAGGCGTGGGAGGCCTCAGATAACCCGGCATCCACCTCTTCTCGAGGTCAGGTGCCGAACAAGTTTGGTCCCTCAACCATGACCGTAGATAGACTTAGGGCCCTAATACATAAGTACAACCTCTCGAGGGAGTATACCTATAACCTTCCCGCGGGCAACTTCCCTTGGGAACACGATCATGATGAGATCGTGATCTTCGGAGAACAGCTCGCGGCTGGACTCTGTCTTCCTCTACACCCCCTAATCATAGAAGTCACCATAGACCAACTTCACCCAAACTCCATCCGGAATGTGGTCGGGACAATTTCCCTATGCTTTGACTATGCCCTACCCCTCGACCTCGACATTTTCTCATCTATTTTGTCAATAAAGAAGAATGCTTCTTGTGTCCTTCCCGAGTATAAGTGGACCTATTACCTGTCCCCTCGCCCGGGCTACAAATTGTTACACGACCTCCCTAGTAAAATCCTGGCCTGAAAGCGGGATTATTTTGTAGTCCGTAATCCCGCGGGGTGGCCCTTCCCATCGACCACCCAGCTTGGAGCTCGAGCCGCTACTCATTGCATGGTGGTAAGTCTTGTTTTGCCTTGATTTCTGGTTTTGTAGCCTTGCCGGTACTAACTAGTATTCTCTTGGCAGGTGAACTCCATCGTGCACGCCCTGACCCTCCAGTCCGAGATGCTCTTGAAGCGGGCCCTGGCTGCCGAGAGCTTGTCCCGCGAGGCTCACACCGAACTAAAGTTAGCTCGCGGTTAGATCCACCGGCTAGAGAGCGACGCGATAGCTCAGAAAGAGTATATCAAGGTATTGATGTCGAAGAAGGAAGATTTGCTGCGCCGGGTGGAGAACCTCGAGGCCGATGTTAAGGAGCGAACAAAGATCCTCCTCAAGGCTATGGACGAGGCCAAGGTGAAGGCCGTTGAGGACTACAAGAGCTCGGAAGAGTTCGATGGGGCGCTGGTGGAGGCCTACCGCAAAGGCTTCAAGCTCAGCAGGTGGCTGATCAAGCGTGAGTTCCCACAGCTCAATGTAAGCGCCATCACCACTTTGTGAATCACTGAGGAGGTAGCCCTTCTAGCTGCTGAGGACCCGGACTCTGAGGAGGAGGGTGATGATGACATTGGAGAAGCCAATGCCACCGATCAGGTTGGTACTTCCGCGGAGGCTTCATGCAAGAGTGACAAGTCCCCTAAGTAGTCCAAGTGGTCTTTTGTATTTTGAGCCTGCGAGCTCGGCGTTTTTTGTTCTTTTTCTGCCCTTGTAATGAACTACAAAATTAATGAAAGTCTTTTTGCAAAGTGTCGAGCAATTACCTCCTATTTTATCATAATTATGTAACTTTCTCCGAACTATTGAGTCATCGAGCTAGGTCACCGAGGTAGGGGTTTCTTAGCTGCTACCCCGAACTGCCACCTCGTACTTAGGAGTAATTTGCCGAAGTGAGCGACATTGTAGGGTATACGCCCGACTTGTCTGCACACAGGCTACATATTGTAACAACCATTACAGGTATTCATACCCGAGCTGGGTGTGTCTTAGCACTTCGCCTTTGCCAAAGAGGCGACTAGGTCTTTGATGGTGCTGAGGTCCTTTGTTAGCTCGGTATTTTAGCCCTTAGGTTGAGGGAGTGACTTATAGTCCACTCTCCTCTGGAGCTCGCCCATGCCAAAGAGGCGACTGGATCTTATATGGTGCCGAGGTTCTTTTATTAGCTCGGCGCTTTGGTCGTTAGGCTCGAGGAGCGACTTGTGGTCTACCCTCTTCTGGAGTTCGCCCATGCCGAGGAGGCGACTGGGTCTAGTGTCGAGGTTTAGCTCGGTACTTTGGCCCTTAGGCTCGAGGAGCGACTTGTGATCCACTCAGCTCGGTAATTACAACTAATAATGCCTTACATTGACAATATTCCACGCCCGAGGTATCTGCTTCCCTTCTAGGGTTTCAAGCTCATACGTTCCTTCCCTGAGTACCCGTTTTACTCGGTAGGGTCATTCCCAATTTGGCCCGATCTTACCAACACCGGGCTCAGGTACCATGACTTTACAAAGAACCAGGTCTCCGACGTGGAGGTTCCTCTTCTTGACCCACGCAGAGCTCCCGCACCTCATCAAGTAGGTCGAGGTTGGTGTGTAGTTCATCCTTGTTTGCTTCGTCGTCATATGCTTCCAGGCGTAGCATAGGGACCTCAATCTCGGCTGGGATTACCGCCTCCATGTCGTAAGTGAGGTTGAAAGGGATCTCACCCATTGGGTCTTCATCGTGGTTCGATAAGCCCATAGTATGCTGAGCAGCTCGTCTACCCACAGTCCCTTAGCTCGGGCTAGGCGTGCCATCAGTCCGCGGAGAATGGCTCTGTTTGTGACCTCCGCTTGACCATTTGCTTGAGGGTGCGCCACCGAGGTGAAATTTTGTTGTATTCCCATGTCTTTGCACCAGTTTTGGAACTTAATGTCCTCGAATTGTTTGCCGTTATCAGAGATGAGCACTTGGGTAGTCCGAAACGGTAAACTATATTCTTCTAGAAGAAATTCTGCACACTTCGCGTCGTGATCATTGCGAGAGGTTCAACCTCCACTCACTTAGTGAAATAATCGACTGCTACTACTAAGAACCTCCTCTGTCTTGTCACTGGTGGAAACGGTTCAAGTATATCGATCCCCCACTGTGCAAAGGGCCATGGGCTGGTAAGGTACTTTAGGTCGGCGGCGGGCTGGTGGTAGATGTTGGCATGCTTCTACACTTGTCACACCTTCTCACAAACTCAATCGCATCTGCCTTCATCATTGGCCAATAATATCCCTGTCGTAGCGCCTTCTGGGCAAGAGCCCTGCCCCCCATGTGTCCGCCGCACAAACCCTCATGAATGTCGTGGAGCACGAGCTCGGCTTCAGAAGGTCGTAAGCAGCGCAGATAAGGGAGCGTGTAGGATCTTCGGTACAGCCATCCGTCTATCATGACGTATTATGCTGCCTGATGCCCTACCCTTCTGGCAGCATTACGATCTGTAGGGAGGGTCCTGTGTAGCAGGTAGCTCACGAGTGGATCAACCCAGCTCGGCTTTGCTTGTACGACAGGGTGACCTCCTCTGCCCCCCCGAGAATGCTAGGCTGAGGCAGGTTCTCTATGTACACGGTTCTCATGTTGTTATCGCTTGTGCTGGCTAATCGGGACAGGGCATCGGCCTCGGCGTTCTCGGATCTTGGGATTTGCTTGATGAAGTAGGGTTGAAAGTTGAGCTGAGCCTCTCTGACTTTGGATAAGTAGGCGACCATGGTTGGCGCGCGATCTTCATATTCGCCGGTGACCTGGTTGACCACGAGTTGGGAGTCGCTGCAGATAACGATGTGCTTAGCTTTTACTTCACTCGCTAGGGTCAGCCCGGCTATCAACACCTCGTACTCCGCTTCATTGTTGGACGCAGGGAACTCGAAATGTAGCGCATACTCCAATTTCACACAGCTTGGCCCGTACAGAACGACTCCAGCCCCGCTACCCCGCTGATTTGACGAGCCATCCACATGGAGGATCTAGGGCTCCTCATCCCAGGTCAGGTTCGGTTTAACCAGGAGAGAGGCCGCGCTGGTTGAAGCTTCCTTGCTGTGCTCGGGCTCGTCCGACTTGGGGACTTCAGTGCTGAAAGTGCATTCCGCGACAAAGTCAGCTAAGGCTTGGGCCTTGATAGCAGTTCGCGGCTTGTACTGGATGTCGTACTCGCTGATTTCGATGGCCCACTTCGTCAACCTACCGGAGACCTCGGGCTTGAGCAAGACTTGCCTCAAAGGCTTATTGGTGAGGACGACGATCGTATGAGCTTGGAAGTACGATCGAAGTCTCTGAGCTGCAACAACTAGCGCGTACGCCAACTTTTTGATCTTCGGATACCTCGTCTCTGCTTCCTGCAACACTTTGCTAACATAATAGATGGGTCGTTGGACCCGATCTACTTTTATCAGTACTGAGCTGACTACCTCGTCACTCGCGGAGAGGTACAGCTCCAAAATATCTCCCTCCTCGGGTCGGGTTAACACCGGGATGCTAGCGAGGTACCTTTTGAGCTCGTCAAAAGCGAGCTGGCACTCTTCGGTCCAATCGAAGCCCTTCTTTTAATTGCCTTGAAGAAAGGCATGCAGTGATCTGCCGATTTAGACATGAAGCGGCTCAGAGCGGCTCTGCGGCCGTTCAACCTCTAAACCTCCTTCAATTTCCGAAGTGGTCTCATATCTAAGATGGCCTTAATTTTATCAGGGTTGGCCTCAATGCCACGTCGGTTGACGATGTAACCTAAGAATTTACCTGAGGTGACACCAAAAATGCACTTGTTCGGGTTTAATTTCATGTTAAACTTGCGCTAAATTTCAAAAACAGAATGCAAATCTTTTATTAAATCATTCGAAAACTGGGTTTTGACGACCATGTCGTCTACGTAGCACTCTACTTTTTTGCCGATCAATGGCTCAAACAATCGGTTTACAAGTCTTTGGAAAGTAGCCCCGGCATTTTTCAGCCCAAAGGGTATGACCTTGTAGCAATACAGGCCTAGTTCGATTATGAAGGCCGTTTTTTCTTTATCGCCAGGGTCCATTATGATCTAATTGTAGCCCGAGTAAGCATCCAAGAAGCTCAGCAACTCATGCCCTAAGGTCGCATCCACCAAACAGTCTATCTTGGGAAGTGGGAAGCAGTCCTTTGGGCAAGCTCGATTCAGGTCGGTATAATTGACGCACATGCGCCACTTACCGTTGCCCTTTTTTACCAAAACGGGGTTGGCTACCCAGCTCGGGTAATGGATCTCCCTGATGAAATCGGCTGCGAGGAGCTTCCCAACCTCCTCGTCAACTACTCCCCAACGCTTTGGGCCTAGGTTGCGTTTCTTCTGTTTAACGGGCCTAACTACAGGATCAGTGTTCAGTTTGTGAGTAATGACTCCAGAGTCTGTGCCGGGCATCTCTTCCGCGGACCATGCAAAAACATCTAAATTTTTAAGTAGAAAGCTTACCAGCTGAGATCGTAGAGGCTCCTCGATTGAAGCACTGATCTGGATAGTCCGAGTTGGATCATTTGTCGAAGTAGGTACAATGACCGTCTCTTCTATGGGCGTAGCTCGCTCTTCATGCTGCTCCATAGGTCGCTCCAACTCGAGGTCGTCGGCCACCTTGGCTTTCCCTTTCAGGGCGGCGATGTAGCATTTGCGAGACTCGAGCTAGTCGCCCCGCGCTACCCCTACTCCGAAGTCCGTTGGGAACTTCATAGCCAAGTAATTGGTGGACACCACTGCGCGTAAAACGTGGGTGATCGGCCGATCTATTATGGCATTGTACGGGGAGGGAGTCGCGACCATTAGAAAAGTGTGGTCGAATCTCACAATACTAGGCCATGTGCCGACCTCCACAGGTACTGTAACTCTCCCCAGGGGCCTGACTTCCTCTCCGCTGAAGCCCACCAAGGGAGTGTTCACGCGCTTGACATCGCTTTCCCGAAGCTGAATTTTGTCAAACGCAGCCTTGAAGAGTATATCCGCCAAACTGTCGAATTCGACGAGGATGCGCTTTACCTCGAAATCATTGATTCTCATCTTCACAACGAGCGTGTCGTCGTGGGGGTACTGGACTCCGTGCACGTCATCTTCGGTGAAGAAAATCGGTTCCTCTATCCTTGGCCGCTTCAGGGGATTCTGCTCTTCTCTTTCGATCTCGCGAGCCGAGGTCCTTGCTGCGGTTGAGGTGCAGCCCACAACGATCGATCCGCCGGTGATCATTTGGATTGTTCCCCGAACTGGCCTCTCTTCGGGTGGTTGCCTCTGCGACTGCTCATTTTGCCTGTTGCTGGACTCGGGAGCGTCTCTACCTTGCTCCCCCTGCCGTCCTGTTTTATTATCACTTTGTACAAAATTTCTCAAATACCCGCGACGGATGAGTTCTTCTATCTCATCGTGGAGGTTTTTACAATTTTTGGTGTTGTGACCGTGATTTCTATGAAAATGGCAATACAGATTTTTATTTCTAGTATTCGGGTCTCCTCTCATTCGAGGTGGCCACTTCACATAAGACGCATCCTTGATCGCCATAAGGATTTATGCTCGCTTCGCGTTCAAGGGCGTGTAGTTCGTCCTTTCAGCTGGAGGAGCTCGGAGAGACTGGTCTGGCTTTCCTCCCCGAGCTGGTTCCTTCTTCCTCTTATTGTCCCCGTTAGTTGAGGTCGCACCTTCTCTTTTCCTCTTCTCCGGTGGGTTCTCGTTCTTTTGGTTCATCTCCTCCTCTGTTCCGATGAACTGGTCCGCGAGCTTGAGGACTTCGGTTACATCTTTAGGCTTGTTGGCAACCACGTGCCACTTGAATTCTTTGTGTGTTATGCCTCTTTTGGCTGCTGTGAGCCTTACTGCGGGGTCTAGATCAGGTATCTGTAGGCATGCATCATTGAATCTCTTGATGTAACTGTGGATATATTCCCCCTCCCTCTGGACTATGCCGAGAAGGCTTTCTTGAGACCTCGGACACCTCTTGTTGGTGATAAAGTGTGAGGTGAAAATCTGTACAAACTGTGCCCAACTCTTGATTGTCTCAGGCGCGAGGTTTCTATACCATGTCCGAGCTACCCCCTTAAATGTACTAGAGAAAGCTCCACACATGCAGGATTCACCTGCCCCGGCTATGTGCATCTGAGACTGAAAAGAATCTACATGATCATTCGGATCGAATGATCTGTCATACTTGTCCAGGGGAGGTACCTTGAAATCTTTTGGCATCGGGACGGCCAGGAGTTTGGGAGACAAGGGAGATGGCACAGAGAGGAGCGAAGTCGCTTTCCCTGCTCTCGAGCTTGCTTCTTCCTTTCCTTTGAGGAGTCCGAGCAAGTTCTGGGCTGTAGCTCGGCGGGCTCTGCAGCGTCTCCATTGCTTCTTTGTCAGCTCCGCATTGGTGCTGCTGGCCTCTGTGTTGTTAGGCACAGTTCTTGCAGGGAGTGGCCCAGACTGCTGGCGATGGCTATGGATCGAGGGACCTTGTCTAGAGTCCGCGGCCAGGACCTCGAATCGGTTTTCTATGAGCGGGATCTCAAACTCTGAAAGCTGAGGTGATGCGGGTCTGTTAGGCTGAGAATCTCCCGACCTAACCATGCGTGGCGAGGTGGGAGTAACTGGTTTCTCTCTCCTGCCCGCGGGACAAGACTTGGCTCTTAGGAGCATTTTGGGTCTAGGGGGTCTCTCCCCAGCGAGAGAGGTGTTCGCTCCGACGGCGAAGCCCAGCTTGTTGTGTGGCCGGATGCCGAGGTGGAACCGGCTGCTAGTTCTGAGGCAGTAGTGGGAACTGTTGTTGATAAACATGGTGCAATGCTTATTGCTGATATAGTTGGAGCTGCTGGACTTGCTGTGTTTGAGCTTGTATAGCTTGCATGCAGTGCATCAGGTCTTTGAGTTGGTTTTGTCCGACTACCGGGGGAACAGACGGTTCGGCGAAGGTTGTACCTACCGTGGAGGGGAGTGGAGCACTCACTGGCACTGTGATCTGAGGCATGTTCAGAGTCGGAACCCCATCCATAGAGAGTGGTAGGGTGAATTAATCGACACACACCATTGGGATCTGAGGTTGCTCCCCGGAAGTATCCATATCCGCACTGCGCCCGACGTTGCTGGAGGAAGCCATGAAAACTTGACTAAAAATGCTTGGCCAAAAGAGGCTTTTCGAAGCATTTCCCACAGACGGTGCCAATTGATGATGCGCTATCTAGTCACTCCTAGCTGGAAGTGGTTGTGCTCCTAGCTGGCGACGGACGAGAGATACCTGTGAGGAAGAAGATGACACAATACCTTCGCCCCTGGGGGTCGGGGTCCTTATATACTAGTATCCTGACATGTCAGGTGCAACCGCCTCCGAATCTTTGTTGTGGCGATCTACTGTCAAATAACGGCTTGGAGTGGCTAGCCATTATTTGTCAGAGCTGAGCTGGCGGGCAAAGGTGATCGCTGCAGAGTACGGTCCTGCCAAACAAGAAACAACCTCCAAGGTTGGTAGGCACAACGCCGCCAGGCGAGAGACGTGGGCGCAGTCTCCAGATTTGGCAGGTGTGGTTGTCAGGCAGAAAACCCCCTACGATACGCCGAACTGCTCTGCAGCGAGCTACCTTGCACCGAGTAGTATCTCATGCTTTCTACCATCTCAGTTCTCAAATTGTTTCTTATATTTCTTATAAAGTATAATTTCAAACGCCTTATATGAAATTGTTAAAGTAAATCATGAGAAATACTAAAACCTTATTTGGGGCGAGTTGCACTAACTGAGCCACTTTGGTTGAATACCCAGATTTCAGATAAATTACTTAGTATGTGTTTGGTATGGTTTATGTTTATTAAATAAATGTTTGTACTTAATTTGTTTTTAAAACCTAGAAAAATACTTGATACACTGTTTATGGACAATTAGGCACTTCATCGGCAAACAGTGAATAAATGCTCAACTGTTGGGGAAAGCATTAAAATGAAGTTTCCCCCAACGGTTGGTGTGCATGTAAATCAAAATCCACTTTTGTGAATATCAATGTGTGCGGATGAATAAGATGGGAAAATGCTGATTTGGTAATGACATGGTGACATTTTGATAAACGTCTATCACAAAACGCCCATGGAGCAAAATACACGCTTAGGGTAATATCATGTTACAATCATGATTTTAACATTTGGAATACCCATATTGATTTCCTACATTTTCACCAAACACAACTTAGGAGGTTTCCATATTGGAAACACCATAAACCACATCTTAAAAACCCTCCCAAACAGTCACTAAGAATGTTTGTCGGTATCCTATATGCATGTACATTAGGGCTGCAAGTCGAGCCGGGTTAGGTCAGGTTGAGGTCAACCCTAGCCCAACCTTATGTTCTAAACCCCCAACCCTAACCCTAACCCAACCCTAACCCTAACCCGAACTAATTCCTTCAACCCTAACCCAACCCGATGTCAACTTTGGGTTGGGTTGGGCTCAACCCAACCTTCCCATCACTTAAAATCTAGTAGAAAAATAAGTACTTATTTATCAAGAGTTATGACTTATGATAGATTTTTTCTAAAAAAATATAAATTCATGAAATCAACCATAATGAAACATAAAAGGAAAAGACAAGTAGAGGTGTAGACAAGTAGTCTAGTACTATAGGGGTCAGGTTCGGATTGGGTCGGGTTGCCCAAGGGGTCCACCCTAACCCAACCCGAACTAATGTCGGGTTCAAGAATTCAACCCTAACCCTAACCCGATCATCAACCTGGCCCAACCCAATCCAACTTTTTCGGGTTGGATTCGGGTCAACCCGGCCCAAGTTGCAGCCCTAATGTACATCATAATTTGTTGAGTCTTAATGGGGTTGGAACACGTAAACCAGTCCAACCCAAATTATAATCCAAAATCGAAATGCAGACCCAGAAATTGACCCAATGGTGACCCACAATGTAGACCTGGACCCTGTGTTATTAGCGTTGGGTACTTGGGTTAGTTCAGAGTGGCCTGGGGCCCTGGACCATTGACAGCCCTAACTACCCGAACCATAAATGAACCACGTATCGGACTCAGTATATAACCTAAAAGTCTGAAAACAAGAACCAGGATGCACCGTGGGTCCGTCCCTTTTAAGAGCTTTGAACATCTTCGAATGGAACAAATAGAAGTAGACAAGCAGTTACGCAGCGGTTTGGATTTTTGAATTTTGACCCAAAGAGTTCCGTTTCCATTAGGGTTGATTAGGTCAAAAATGAGATACGTCTTTTGACAAGTGTGATTCCCTCAAGGATCCAACGACCAGATAAACTCTCTAAGCACGGAGGACCTGGTCTTCATAGTCCACTCTCGGTGACCTGCCGACTTGGTGTTCCCATGGGTGAGGTTGATAGAAGATTTGAAACATGGCCTGAACTCTGAAGTTAACTGAACATCGTCTCATGAATAAGTACAAACTGTTTTCTTGTTGTAAACATCCAAACAAAATCCAATCAAGGTTTTAACGTCATCGCAATTTATGCCAATGTTTTTTTATTGCACTTTTGATTTAATGGATTTTAACGATACTCTGTTCGTTTGATAATAAGTCATTATGTGCAAATGCATTTATCTGGTAAGTATTATGGAAAAATGTTATTTGGCTAAATATATTTAGCCTTTTTTTTTTTGCCAAATGGGTAAATGAGTGAGTTTTCTAAAGGATTTATAATTCTTTCTTTGTTGGAACGAGATGCCATTTTAATTCTACACAGTTTGGCCAATTTCTCGCTGGGTAATTAATTTATCCACCTTCGGTGCCAAACTTACCTCGTTCACTTTTGGGTAAGTTATTTATCTGGGTAAATTTAATTTCTTGAATAAGTTTTTGTTAAGAAACATTTATGTGGGTAAGTGCATTTATTTTCCAAATAAATAATGCAATTACCATTTTAACTATAATAATTCATTATTAAAATGGACATTTTTATCCTATTCAAATATTGGCAATTTTTCCTGATCCCTACATAAATCTGAAAAAAGAATATGGGATTCTTGGTCAATGAGAACCAAAATCCCATTGACCAACTTTTCCCCTCTCAAAATCTTAAAAAAGAACGTCCTCTCAGAGAGTTGTAGTTGACACAGGTCCAGAGGCCCCATTTGACACTGTCAAAGCAAGCTCCCATGTTCGATCATCTTAGAAATAAAAGCTTCGTCGTTGGATGCTGTCAACCTCTGTTAGCAGAGGATGCGGGACGAAACTTTCTTGGGGCATAGCGAATGGGATGTATGTCACATGCGTGTACGTGTATGTGATTCGTTGTTCTAAGATCCCTTTCTGTCTTATTATTCTTCAAGTAGTTAAATATTGTAAATCCTAACCCAGTCAAATGGTTCTGGATTTATCAAATGCTTACTCGGTCCAACTCCCTTATTTTTTATTTCTCCAAATTGAATAAACTTTATTACTTCTTCATTGCCATATCCATCCCTGTTATCTATCATCGTTGTCATTGCCAGCAACAGAATTATGTTAGGTAAGAAGTATTGTTGATGTAAAGAAAAAAAGAGAAAAGCAAAAGATCTTGAATCTACAAGAAGAGAAAACTTGAATTAGACTCTTAATCAGAGTATCAGACTCAACCTCTCTTAAACATTGTATTCGAATGAAAAATGGGTTCCCAATCAAACTTGAACTCAAATATGAAAAAAAAAATGGCAAGGATGTAAAACTTTGCTTCAACTATGATATTGGAAAAGCTTCTAACCAATCAACCTATCATAAACCAGTGGTATTTATTAAAATTCATGAAGGGAGGGCTATTCCCGTATCATATCTTCCCAGCAGCATAGATTTTCCGTGAATAAGTAGAGTATTTTTTTCAGAAAAACCTGTGATTGAAGGCCAAAACGATAGAATTTGCCAATTTGGGCCTGAAAAAGGCAAATAAATCCATAATTTGAGAATGTCTAGTGCTCAATTGCTCATAGAGATTAGAGACTATTGTTTCGACAAATTATATGTCAAAAACATATGCCCAAGTCAAAAGTTATGGTGGCTTGAAGTTTCAGTCCCTGTGTTTTAGCCTCTTTTCTTAAAAACCTTTCACCAACTTGTTCTACAATCTACATCCATTATCCTAAAACTACATGGCCATTCATCAAAAGTGGATTCATAACCCCTATTCACTTGCTCTTCTCATAAATATTACAAACTGCAAATGTTCTCCCAAAATATTAGAACCTTGGACAGCACAATCATAAAGTTTGTAGTATAAACAATTGCCATTATAGCATAAGAATACACCCCCATAGCTCTCTTGATGAAAAAAAGTTGGCAATGGAAGAAAGATGCATAAAGATAATAAGGAATTTAATTTATAGACTAATTAAAATTTATAGGAAATACATCAGAGGAATGGATAAATAATTACAAGAATGGGCTCTTTTCTTTATTCTCCACATTGGAGGTTCAAATAATAAAATTGTAGTTAGATATCTATTAATAATATAAGTCAGGGGTCTTCTGCTACAAGTGTAGACCATCTTTGTTTTGCTGCTATGCTGTTATATCTCAAGCAAAGCCAGTTTGCCACAACAATCACCATCTATGGCCTTTCAATAAGCCTAACTTTTTAGCTTTCTACACGAGCAAGTTCCTTTGTAAAAACACTGGCAGGCCAGAATCAGGTCTCCGTAGCCTATTTGTTTTGAAGGAGCTCTTCTCTAGAAACAAATCTATATCAAATAAAACGACCCAATGGAACTACCATTACACTAACGTCGTCAGTGGAACCTCTCATAACAGACAACTCTACAAGCCTTTTACATGCGGACAAAAGTTTCAGCTTTTGGGTGTCCATGCAAAATGGACGAATTAAATCTACTGCCTCCTGATTACTGACCTGGAAAGAGAGAGAGAGAAGAAAAATATTTAAGCTTCTGAAGAATTGGAGAAAGTTAATCAGGTCTAATTTTTAGGTCTAATTTTAAGCTTCTGAAATTATAAAGCAGAGCGGAATTACCTTATCCCATAGCCCGTCAGAGGCTAGGATTAAGAACTCGCATTCAGGTCTAATTTTTAGGATTTTAGTTTCGGGCTCTGCAATGACCCATTTCTTGAGGTGTCTATCTCCTATTGCTCTGGATACAGCGAGAGAACCCTGTAATCTCCATACCCCATGGCAGCAATCAACGTAACCACCCTGAAAAGATATTTCACTACAACTCGTTAGCATTTGTTTTGGAGAGATTGGAAAACATTTCTTTGGGATTTTAAGAAAGTTTGAATACTAGATGATATAATGGTAGGCTTACCAGGGTCTCAATCCTGTCCTTCTCATCTTCCCTTGAAGGTCGGTGGTCAGATGTGAGGGCTTCAGCAATTCCTTCTCTGCTAATAACAGCACGACAATCTCCCGCATTAGACACTACTAGATCACCTTTCCTGATCACCGCTGTTACACAACAAGCTCCACCATAAGCGTCCTCTTTGAGAAAATCTGAGTCTGTGGTCAGGTACCCATATTTAACTGCATCTTCAATTTCATCTTCTCCTCTTCTCATCAACTCGTCCATAATGTTCTTATCAATATTCTCTGATGCATATGCAGCAGCTTTTGTACCTCCATGCCCATCAAAAACACCAAAGAATGCCTGAAATTACAAATAAAAAAAAAACCCACAAATGATAAGAATCTATCAGATTATGATCCAGAACAATAAGAAGAAAAATGAAAAAGGACAACTGGGGAAGGTGTTCTGCAATTGAATGACCCATCTCTAGGTCACATTTGCTACCTATTCTATGATTTCCAAACTTTTTCGGTATATATTTAACCTCTCTCATTTAAGTTCTTTCTTGATGAAATCCCATCTGTTGGAATCTTTTGTATCCTTACTCTGAGGTAAGACTACGCATTCCCTATCCTAGCTAAATCGCTAATAATAAGATTTCAAAGGTATCAACTTTTTCATTTATTCTTTCAACACTTAAGATATTTTGTTCATACATGTTATCTATATCTTTCCCCATAATTTTTTTTTTATCTCCTTCTAATCCTATATACATATTGATAGCTGATTATAATGAAATTGAATATCCAACAACGTTTTCTTCTTTTTATTTTTACAATTTCTCTATCTGCTCAATTTCTAAAATTTAACATTTTAAGACAGAATCACGATCAACATTGCTTGGATTTCTACTTCATACCAGCAGCTTTCATTATCAATCTAATTCTAGCAAGATCAATATGCAAGGGGTTTAATAAAAGGAAAGAAAATTTTTAACCTACCTGTTTGGAATCTCCTTGAAGATTGACGACAGCAGAATATCGGTCCTCCATGGCCTCCCTCCTCCCTTTCTTGCAATAAACAGAGAATCCATCTCCCTCAACCTCAACCTCCTTCCTCCCATCCGTCGCCGCAGCGAAGCTCAAAGAAGTAACTGGAATATCGAGCTTGGCCGGTCTCTTTCGTTTAAAAATAGAGGACGAAGACGAAGAAGGAGGAGGAGGAGAAGAAGAAGAAGAAGAAGTCGAATCAACACCAACACGGCCTTCCTTGCACGACCTCAAACCACTCAATGATTTATGAAGCCGAATCCTGAAAGGCGAAGGCGGAGAAGACGACGAAGGAGAACCACAACAGGACGACGATAACCCATGATGGTTTAAGGTGAGACTCAAGGGTTCGGGCGACGAGGCTGTGATTTTGCAGAAGAGGGATGAAACCCTGGATGGCGAGAAGACAGGAGAGCTTACCACTGCAACGGCACAGGACATAGTCGTTGTGGTTTGCTTTATTGGTTAATAATTCTCTTCTCTTCGCTTTGCCTTGATTTTCGCTGTTCGTTTCCTTTTCTTGGTGAAGAGTAACTGAGCAAGGTATTTAAAGCAGTTTTTTCAGAAGAATCTAATAGGATAATAGGAGTGTGAATAACCAACCATTAACCATTTAACCCAACCCGTTCAATGGTCGGCTTCAGCCTTCTATCTCAAAATAACGCCTGGCTCGTTACCAAGGGGCAACGGAAGGTCTCAGGAAGTTACCGTTGAAGGCTTCGGATAAGAACTAGTGTGAAGGGTGCGACATCAAAGAGTGAACCCGCTTCCTGCTTCCTTAATTTCAAAGATATGATGACCATTAAGTTTTTATGACGTGGCCCAGCTGGTGATGAGTGGTCCCCCCCGTTTGTCTCGCCACGTTAGTCGTTCCTCCCTCCTACTTCCCCTTTCTCACCTCCTTCATGGCATGATGTTGGAACGAGACCGGATCGACTCCCAGCAAACACCTGTTCTCAGGCATATGAGTTGGGTCCCAAGTCTTATGATGAGATGTCAGATGTGCGGACTAGAAGCTCGTTGGGACAATTTCTGATCCCAACTCTTATGGAACCCCGGTGCAGATCCGGAGTGATTTCCTAATTCTCACTTCAATTTGTTCATCGGGACCGTTAAATAAAAGGGTGGCCCACCATGGTCGATCAGACGAGATGAGACCATCTGGACGGCTCAGTTGGCTCGATAATATGTAATATGTCAGCATGGATGTCACCATGCATTACTCCTAAAACTAAGCATGTGGTGGGATGTGAGTTGTTTCTTTTCTATCATCATATTATGGTCAAATCAAAAACAATGAAATGATCCACAAAAGTAATAAAAGAGGCAACCGTGTTGGTGTTGTGAGTCTCGTGACTCATGTTTGTGATTGAGGCGTCAACCGACATGCCACGATACCCAATTCTTCCGTGTCACAGTGTACCCCACCCGTCCCTCCAACGGTTTATAAATATAATCTTCAAAACACGTTGAACGATCTTGTCAAGAGTGCCAGTATCATTAATTGCGGAGCAGAGTCAATAGTCGGAATTAAATAGAAATGGTGCTGGTGCCACGGTTGCCAGCTGGATCAAGCTTGATAGCTCCCTCTAGCTTACACGCCAAATTTTCCAATGTTTCACTCTGAGAGCTTAACAAAATTAAAATAAGGTATTTGGCGGAAGGGAGACCGGATCTCCTCCTCTCACACCTGGTGCCTCACACGCACATCCTATCATGTATTGGGAACATCTACTTATTTGTTATTATTCACGAGAGATGTTCCCAATGCACGGTGGATGTGTATGTGAGGCGCCCATTTGTTAGGAGCAGATTCCGTCGCAGCTAGAGGATGATGGTTTTCTTTTCTCATCCTATTTGACTATCGTATCCATCGTTTTTTAAAACCAGACTGGACCAGAAAAACCAGGAGCAGTTATCAGACCGGTTTCATTTTACCCCAGAACTTTCATTTTGGACGAAAACCGTTGATTTGGTCAGCAAATGCTAACCTGGGCGGTCAAACCATTCGAACTGCCCAATGGTTTATAGCCTTTTTTTATTTTTTTTTGCCATTAATACGATAGATATATTAGAGATGTATCCACATGTTTTGTATATTTTTTTTATATTTTTATCATTTAATTATAACATCAAGGGTAGTTAGCACATTTGACCCAAAAAGGAAGAATTGTTGACCCCCACCAAACAGGAAAAAAATTTCATTTTTGTTTAATATAATTAATATAAAATATTGTAGATTTACCCAATTTTTTTGCATTGTTTTAATTTATATTTTATAAATTTTATTAGTTAAATGTGACATCATTAGTTGAACTCTTTGACTTGAATGGTTGTAATGCTTATCTGTCACTTAGATACAAGGACGATTTGTTCTTGAGCTGGTTTTAAAGAAGATAGGATTATATTGTTGAAAGTATTGGCATTGGATCTAATTAATAGAATTTGTTGATGAGAATAAATACCATAAATACATGATTGATTGAGAGGGAAAGGGAGAATATTCCTTAAATATAAGACTTAATGAAAAGGAATCTAATGAGATGAAAATTTGTGATTTAAATTATATTTATATATATTTATCCTTACCATTTTAGCCATACCAAATTTAGAAAAAGAGTATTTTAGTTAAGAAAAAAATTCCACACTCTTTGATGAAGGTAGATTTGGCCCTCCAATGACACTGTGACACATGGCATCTCAGAACAGCTAGATGACACCTAGACACCACCTAAGTGATGATTTGGAGTCCTAGATCGCGGCTCGTCTTTACCCTGACCTGGCAACCTGCCTTTACGCCGACCTAGCGACCTCAACCACAACTTAGGTCGGCTTGCAGCACCTTGTCTAGGGTTAGCCTGTAGCACCTCGTCACCGGCCAAAGTGACCTCAATGCGAGGAGCGACCTCCCTCAAGGGCTTGTTGACCTGACTGAGGACCAGGCAGTAACCTGCGAGATGTTCTCGCCGACAAATTCGGCATGCATATCCCGATGCTCCCAGGTTTCTCGGAAGTTGGCCCACGTACCAAATGTTCCGGAGCATGGTCAACGTACATGGCGGTTACCACCGAGGATCTCGGACCAGTTAAGCATGACCTCCCGAAAATCTTGGATGCGATGCGTGAGGCCCACACCAAACAATGCCTATATAAAGGCACCAACCCCAATGACACAAAGGAGAGGCGAGTAAGCACATTCTAGCTTTCATACTTTCTGATTTTTTAGCTTGCGATCTATTATGAGAGTACTAACTTAATCATTGGAGCGACCTCGCCGGGTTAGCCACCCCGAGTCCTCTAACATTGATTCCTTGTAGGTTTATCTGAAGAACTACCCAGCTCAACAATCAATCTAGCTCAACACCCAATCTACCCCCCAGCTCGGCATCCAAGTCTTCATCCAGCAAAAATCCTCCACTTTGGCCACTAAGTCATCGGCCA
Organism: Nelumbo nucifera; assembly: GCF_055504915.1. NCBI lineage: Eukaryota > Viridiplantae > Streptophyta > Magnoliopsida > Proteales > Nelumbonaceae > Nelumbo > Nelumbo nucifera. Next base: position 46,309,711 of record NC_142650.1, on the reverse strand, counting down.
CCTGGAAGTAGTCCGAACAATAGGGTGCTGCCAAAATACCCTTCATCACTCTTATTTGCATTTGTAATAATAGCATAATATGAATATAGGTATAGGAAAAAACTATTCTATTATTGGAAAGACATGATACCAAAAGAACTTTGAGCAATCAAAACCTTCACAAATTTTGATACATACCAGTTGATTGGTTATAATAACTTTTACTATATTGGTTGATTAGGTGCATGTTTTTCCAATATCATATCTTTCTGGTATCATAGTCAAACCCTAAATATACATATCGGCTAGGTCAGTCTACAAATCATCACCCCTAATGAAAATATAAATTATACAGTTAATCTCCAAGATTTTACAGTTGAAGCCCTAATAATAGTGCACCCCAGACAGAATACCTAAATGGCCATGAACTACTATGATACAATGGTTGGTCCTATTTTTCCCTGAGAGAGATGGTGGTATATATATATATTGAAGATGCTAATGTTTGTTGTTTGAAGATGTTAATGTTTTAAAAGTAGCACAAAGGTTGAACTGCTTTACTCAGGGTGGACAGTTCAATCATCCAAATCAATGCATTAGCTTGTGGCATCAATAATTAAAAAATTCAGCATATAATAATTGTTCGGGTTATGGTTGAGCTGGCACCGGATGCCATGTGGCACCTACATGGCCGCCTTATATGCTCGGCCATGATAGCACCATGTCATATCCACGGCCTGCCTTATCTCCTCGACCACGTGAGCACTACGCCATATCCTCGGCCCTATTCTATCTTTCCAGCCACGTTGACTCCACGTCATGATGATAAGCACAACCATGATAGGAGAGCGAATGGGGACAATTTTGCAACGGATTAGGTCTTATCCCAAAGACTTCGACGATTAACCTTGTCCCAACAACCCTGGAAGCCTCATCCGACCAGGACACGGATCTTCGGCTATAAAAGGTATCCCTCGGTCAAGGTAAAGGATCCATCTCTTCACTCTCATACCGTTACTCTGCTTGTACCAGCACTGCTCTCTAGTTGCTCAGCCCGACCACCTACTCCTTTCTACTGACTTGAGCATCAAAGTGTCTACCCGGGGATAACTCCTTGGGCCTCTGACTTCCTTCTTGGTTTCAAATCTTATTGTGTGGCTTCATCCTTCCACCTCGTCTCTGACCAGCTAGCAAGGACTATTTGACTATGACCTCGGTTCTTGCACCACCTATTTCGAGCAACATCAGATTGGTATTGTTTGTGGAAAACACACAAAAAGCCTTTCCCTAATCTTCTCTCACCGCGCAATCAAGAGCTAATCAAGAAAAACTCTGAAAGATCAACAAGTCGATCCCCCCTCAAGGATCCCATTCTCATCGTAGTCCTCCGTGCCATGAGACCCAGCAGCCTCAGCAGCAAGCCGTAATCGACCTTATCCAGTTCCATGTGATGCAAGAAAAGGTCGACAAGATCTTGACAATGATGCAGTCATTGGGATCCACAGTGCCGCCCACTTAAACCGTCCCTCCTATTGACCCGATGCGTATGAAGGTTGATCCTCGCCCCAATGACCCCAAAACGCACTGATTGGAGAAAGATAGGGCACGGTAAGAGCCTGTATTGATGGGATCAGGGGTTCACTGTCTTCAGTAGTGAATTTGGCCAGGCCTAGTAACAAAGGCTAGGCTGAACCCATATGACTTTTGTGGAGATCAATGTTAGAGTCCCACGCCATACAAAGAGAGCCTAGCTAGCCAACAAATTAAAGAGGAAGTGAGCCTAATGACTTAATGGGCCTAAAGCCCAATTCGAACTAGGCTATGATTAATTAATTATGGGTGAATTTGAGATCAAATCTGCTTCTAGATAAGCAAGAGGATAAGATATGTCTTATCCACTAAAGAGTTTTGATCTAAATAAAGATTTGGATCAAAGAACCCTCTCCTAATAGGATTTGGAAGTTGATCTAGAAAAGTTATAAATAGAGGGAGAAATCCTCCCGTTAAACACTTTTTGCAAATCCAGATATTCTCTCTGCTCTTGCTGCCCTGCCCTGTTCGATTTCCAGTTCTTTGAGTGATCAAGATTGGATCTTGAAATTGTTTCTTGTTGGGAGAAACAATCTTGAAGTTATGCTCACATCCCTGTGTGATTCTTGCTGAAGAATTAGGGTTCTTACTGAAGAATCTCTTTGTTGATCCTTCCTCACCCTAAACTGTGTCATCTTCAGTGGAGGACGAATTTGGTGAACTCTTTGGGTGTGAGCACCTACATTGGGAATTATTGTTGATTCCGTATCAGGTATATCCCTCCCTTAATCTTGGTTATAGATTTGGTCCGGTTTGTTTCAAGAACGAACCTTGAAAAATGCAGTATTTCTAAATTAGGGAATTGGATTCCCGGAAGGGAGAAAGAAAATTTTTGAAATTTTGCCCCGCCACCCTGCATGGTTCGGCCATCTATATGATGGATCTCCTTTCCCTTCCATACGAACGTGACAATCGTAGTAGAACTCACCAGTCTGCTTGGATTCCAGCCAAGGAAAGGCTCGTTAAGCGGGTGCCGCATCAGACGGTCTCCATTACCGAGTCCAGTCCGATTAAAGACCGACCAGCACTGCCCAAGAAGGAGAGGGCCGCATACGCTACGACTCCCAATGACAAGGACGTAGAGATCCAAGAGCTTAGGCAACGATCGACCGAACTAGAGCATAGCCAGGTAGACAGAAGCGTAGCCTTACCTGCAGCCCGACCAAAGGAGCCAAACGGCTAGTGCGCAAAAGAGCCACCCTTTATCCAGGAGATTGTGGATGAGCTCCCCCCGGTCGGCTAGCGAGCACTACAGTTCCAAAGGTACGGCGGAAGTGGAGACCCCAGCGATCACCTTGAAGCCCTCAAGGCCCAGAAGATGCTACACGACACGTCCGAAACCCTAATGTGCAAGGTTTTCATGGCAACTCTAAAGGGCATAGCCCTCACCTAGTACTCCTCCCTTCCTCCGCACTCTATTTCTTCCTAGGAGCAGTTGGAGGACTAGTTTGTGGCACAGTTTACAACTAGAAAAAAACACTGGAAGACTTCAACGAGCCTCATGCAAGTGCGGCAAAGGAAGGGAAAGTCTCTCAAGGAGTACTTCACCAGGTTCAACATTGAAGCACTACAAGTCCGACACCTGAACCAGTCCGTGGCCATCATAGCCATACAGCACGGTCTGCGACCTTCTCTGTTCAACTTCCCCATCTCAATAAATCCTCCTTAGACCATAGCCGCACAAATGAGCCATGCACAGAAATACATCAACACGGAAGAAGCCCAAGTACAGCAAAGAGACAAGGAGGAACGATCAAATAGAAAGAGACGAGATCCCAAAGATCGCGGAACCGAGAGGACGGACGGAGGAGACAAGAGACAGGATCACCCGTAAGACCGAAGACCAAGGACCCCACCACCAACTTACAGGAATTTCACGCCATTAAATACACCACGGTCAGAAATTCTGATGTAGACTCGTGACCATAATTACATCCAATGGCCCAAGAAGATGAAGTCTGAGAGCAATAAGAAGAACCACAACAAATACTATGCGTTCCACAAAGACCATGGCCACGACACTGATGATTGTTACGATCTACGCCCCCACATCAAAGACCTGATCAGGCACATATACCTTGATGGTTTTATCGATAGAAAGGGCGAGAAAACAGAAGAACCGCAACCAGCGGACATACCTCCACCCTAGACTCCCCCAGTCGGGGTCATTGCCATGGTCTCAAGTGGGATGAGCATCGGGGAGGAGAGCGACACAGGCCGAGAAAGGCAACCAACTACAGGAACCCTGACGATGAAAGGCTCATACCAGAGAGCGGGATTATCAAGAACCTAAAGATGTACTACTTATGATTCCAATCAATAAAAACAACTTTCTTTTGCACTTAGTTTTTCAACACGCACTACACGGCATGTACTGCACGGTCACGACTCCCGACAGATCGCACGACACACGCCGCACATTACACATCATCCAGGAGAACTCTTAAATGTCTGAAACTTCTGCGCAATGACTTGGACAACCTATAACGGCTAGAGCCTGCAATACAAAGCAACACACTAGCTCGGCATCGTATAGCCGACCAGTTCAGTTGACTCAGCCGTTGACGGCAGAGCCCAAAGCGGAGAAGATCACCCTTGCCTCCAAAGGCTAGAGGGCGGTCACCGAACTCCACACACTCCACTGACGGAGCATCATATCAGAACTAGTTGAGAAACGGCTAGCCCACGAAGAGCCAAAAGCTCCCGAGACTTGCAACTGAGCATCCCTCCAAGAGATGAGAGCCCAAACACTTCGGCTAGACCGAAGACTAATGATCTTGGCCTCAACCGTCCTTGGTCATGATAAGACCGAGGCCTACGACTTCGTAAAGAAAAGAGGGCGAAAGTGACCGACAGAAGTGCACAATCTCGGAACTTAAAAGCACGAGATATATATATATAAGATAGAAATTGAAAATTAAAAAAAGTAACAGAATGATTAAAAATAAACTTAAATATGTATTATTCAATTATGACATCACGGGTTTCTTTGAAAAGTTGGATCACCGACCCACCATCTAAATAGGAAAATAGCTTTGCTTTTGGATTAGTTTTAAATTAGGGAAAATTATAGTCATAGCCGACTATACATTTAAAATTATGCTACATAATTGGTCTATAAACTAACAAAACTCTGACAACCAGCTCTACATTTCAAATTATAAAAACCCTTGCCATGTCATCAGAGGCTTATGTGGTTGTTGCCAACATGGGACTCTTAATCCATGTTGGACACACCGAAAAGCTTATACTAAAATTGCCCATTAATGTCGGGTGATTAGAAAATAAAAAGGTTTTTAATTTCTCTCTCTCTCTCTCTCTCATACTCTCTCACTCATAGTCATCTTTATCTACTCAATGATTATGTGATTTGAAAATAAATAAAAATGGTTTTTGGTTTCTATGTTTACATTCTCTATATCGATTTCTCTCTATCTATCATTCTCCCTCAATCTCTCCCATTCTCCCTTTGGCTCTATGGTTCTCCCTCAATTTTTCTCTTGCTCTCTCTCTCTCTCTTGTCTTTTTTATTTTCTTACACACGTATATGGTATTAATCATATCTTATAAAAGAACATGAGACCAACTTGGTATGGTTCAAAAATTATTACATCAATTTGATAAAAATTCACAAGAAGCTATTGGCAATGAAATTTACATCAATTGGAGAACGATAGAGATTGAGGAAGAATGAGATATTGACCGAAAGGGAGAGTGAGGGAGAAGAATGAGAAAGATTGAGGGAGAACAATAGAGAAAGGTTTTGATTTGGCTACAAAAGTTGAGAGAGTGGGAAAGACAGAGGGAGTGAGAGATCGAGATATGACTGTAAGAGTGAGAGATAAGGGAGGGAGATCGAGAGATAGAGAAAGTGGGAGAGAAATTGAAAACCTATTTTCGGCATAGATTTTTTGTTGTGTCCAACATGGACTAAGAGTCCCATGTTGGCAACAACCACATAAGACACTAATCACATGGCAGGGGTTTTTATAATTTGAAATGTAAAGCTGGTTGTCAGAGTTCTGTTGGTTTCTAGACCAACCTGCAACCTAATTTTAAATGTACAACCAATTTTGATTATAATTTTCCCTTTAAATTATATATTTCATTTACATTATATAAAATATTTTGTACTTATCACACTTAACTTTGGTTTGTCTATGGTATCATTTGACTCAAACCACTAGCCCACCATCTAAAAATAAAAATTGTTTGATTTCTAGATTGACATTAAATTTTGTCTTACATTTCCATCATTGATAAAATTATATCTTATGTATAAAACTTATTTTTTTTCAATATAATGAATGCACAATATTAGATACATACCCAATATTTTATATTTTATAAATATATAATATTAGATATGTGCCCAAAATTTTCTTTATCTTTTTTTATTTATTTTTGTGATTCCTTGCATTTTCTATTATTAAAAATTTTATTATTTGACTATGACATCATTTCATTTCTAGGTAGATTTGAATTTGACATTCCATTTTCATCATTAATAAAAGTACTTCTTATATTTCATAGTTATTTATTTTAATTTTTTATTATTTAATTATGACATTATTTATTAATCCATTTGACCCCAAATGGTCAAATTGCTAACACACCACCGGGAGGTAAGAAAATGGTTTTGTTTTCAAATTACTTTTCAAAATATTTATTTTTATACTATTAAAATTAATATTGTGGATTTAATTACAAGAATTTAATGGTGAGAAAAATATATCTTAAATATAGTATTTAATGAGAGAGAATAGGAAAATATTTTTATTCCCAATTGGTTTTAAATTTTACATTCAATTTGCATTATTAATAAGCACATTTCTTATTTATCTTACTTATTATTATTTAATATGCATGTTAAAAATGTTCCCATTTTTTTAATTTTTTTTTCATTTTATCTATTTTTTAATTTTATTATTTACTCGTGGCAACATGGGTTAACCCATTTGACCCAAAATGATTTAATTTTTTACCACCACCTAGGTGAAAACACTATTTTTGCTAGGTAGATTTTAAAAGTATAAGCTTTTATGTTAGGGTAAATTTCTTAAACTACCCTTGTGGTTTATCTAATTGACTAAGTGTACCCTTACTGTTTGAAATTTGACTAACTCTTCCCCTACTGTTTCTAACAATTGACTAACTCTACCTTTACCATTAACATCTGTTAATATTCCGTCAAAACTCGTACACGTGACATCATGTGACCTTTAAATTTTTTAAAACCCAATGCTACCCTTGGCCTTATCGCCTTCCTCCCGATGCGGCTCTCTCTTTCCTTTATTTTCCTATTACAATCACTGGAGAGAACTGCACTGTATAACAGAACAAAAAACCAAAAAAAAAAAAACTATCAATCTTTTCACAGTCAAGGACCTAAAAGAAAATACAATTCTATCTTTCTCTCTGCAAAATCCAAAGAGGACGAAGGGACGAAGGGAATTATACAAAAAAACAGGAGACAGGCATAGATTTTTAAGGTTTACTTGCGGGTCTTGATGAGAGGGAAATAGAAAGAAGAAGTCCAATTTTTTTCTCTCTCTTTCTCTCCTTCCTCTAGGCGGCAGTGGCAGCAACCCAACTCCCATCTCTCTTTCTCTCTCTCTCTCTCTCTCTCTCTCTCTCTTCTTCCTTTGGGCGACGGGCAGCAGCCCCCTCTAAAGTCCGATCTCTTTCTCTTTCTCTCTCTCTTCTTCCTCTGAGTGGCGGCAGCGGCAACCCCCTCTGATGAAGTCCAATCTTTCTCTCTCCCTTTTTCTTCTGGTCGACGGCAGCAGCAACCCCTCTAAACTCTGATCTCTCTTCCTCTCTCTCTTCTTCCTTTGAGCAATGGTGGCGGCGGCAATCCCTCTAAACTCCCATCTCTCTTTCCTCTTCCTTTGGGTGAAGACAACGGTAATCCCCTTTGAACTTTTGATGGATGTATTCTTCTTTCTCACGAGTAGGGGGCTGGCTCAGGACCTTCCTCTGCTTCTGTTCCCTCCATGGCTTCTTAGAAACCTCGCTAATGGAGGTGGGAACTTGACGGCGATAGCAACCCCTCTAAACTCCGATCTCTCTTCCTCTGAGCACTGGCGGCGACGGCAATCCCTCTAAACTCCCATCTCTCTTTCCTCTTCCTCTGGGTGAAGACAACGGTAATCCCCTTTGAACTTTCGACGGTTGTATTCTTCTTTCTCACGAACAAGGGGCTGGCTCAGGACCTTCCTCTGCTTCTGTTCCCTCCATGGCTTCTTAGAAACCTCGCTAATGGAGGTGGGAACTTATCCATTCGACATGGGCTGGAAAAGGGTTTGGAAGAAAGACGCATGTAATGTTAATCAGAGAAAGACACAAAGAAAGAGATACCCGAACAACTAGATTTCGAAGAAAGTTCTTCCTTTGCGAATTCTGCATTTTTAAGCCACAGGCTCTTGGACCATTGCAAAATCGAATATTTTGGATTATAAAAGGGTAGTTTAGGCATTTTGCATAGGTTTTGACGGAAGTTAACGGTAAAGGTAGAGTTAGACAATTGTCAGAAACAGTAGGGGTAGGGTTATTAAGTATGGATATTGGAATTATTGATTATTGATTTATTAAGGATACACTTAGTCAATTAGCTAAACCATAAGGGTAGTTTAAGAAATTTACCCTTTATGTTATTGGAATTATTGATTTATTAAGTATGGATTTAATTAATAAAACTTAATGATGAGAAGAAACAAAATTGACTTAAATATATGATTCAATGAACATGAATGCAAGTTAATAACTTAAATGTTGGATTTAATGAGAGAGAATTGAATGCATTGAATATCTTTAAATTAACTCTTTTTAAATCATTTAATATCAAGAACCAATTATCCTATTTGCCTTTATTTTTTATCAATAAATATAAATGCAGAGGGGTAAATTTTGTCAATGTAAATATATATATATATAGTGTTCTCTATTTGGCTAATAAGAAACTACTACATGAGTTTGTTGTTTGAAGATGATAATGTTTTAAAAGTAGCACAAAGGTTGAACTGTTTTACTCGGGGTGGACAGTTCAATCATCCAAACCAATGAATTAGCTTGTGGCATCAATAATTAAAAAATTCAGCATATAATAATTGTTCAAGTTATGGTTGAGCTGGCTCCGAATGCCACATGGCTCCTATGTTGCCGCCTTATCTCCTCTACCATGACAGCGCCACGTTGTATCTGTGGCCCGCCTTATCATCTCAGCCACGTCAGCATTACGTCATATCCACGGCCTATTCTATCTTTTCAGCCACGTCGATTCCACGTCATGTGGATAAGCACGACTATGATAGGAGAGCGGATGGGGACAACTCTGCTAAGGATTAAGTCTTATCCCGAAGACCTCGGTGGTTAACCTCATCCCAACAACTTTGGAAGCCTCATCCGACCAGGACACGGATCTTTAGATATAAAAGGTATCATTTGCTCAAGGTAAAGGACCCATCATTTCACTCTCATACCGTTACTTTGCTCAGACCAGCACTGCTCTCTAGTTACTTGGCCCAACCACATACTACTTTCTATTGACTTGAGCATCGAAGTATCTACCCAAGGATAATTCCTCATGCCTCTGACTATGACATCAGTTCTTGCACCACCTAGGATCGAGCAACATCAATAATAATAATAATAATAATAATCGACTCTTTAATTAGTTTAACCATTCAGATTGACGCATTGTTGATCAAGTCATTTCTTTTGTATAGAACATGGAGGATTAGATGTTGACGTGGATCAGAATTGTAACAGGATAATCATCAATCTGATTGACTGTGTCAACAACGAATTGAAAGCAATCGAAAGAGACAACTCATTCGGTTAATATATGTTAACAAAGCAGTTGAAATAATAGGGATGCACTCCAATCCATTTTGCTGTTTTCGGCTTGATAGAAAATAAAGAGCATGCAACAGAAGTTGAGGTAAAATTGTTAGTGCTGCGTTTAGCTGTAATGCAAATTTCAATTGCACTAATGTAAACGATGGATGGGAATACAAATATCCTGAGTTTAAATTATGATTTTACACTTGTGTAAAGTATATCACGAGTCCATAATCAGTGTCACACAAATTTTGTGGACCCCAATACAAGCAAAAAATGTGTGTTGGGGTGGGTCCGATTCCAAACAGGGCTTAGACCCAGGCCGCCTAATCCAAAAATTTCTGTGGCTGAAATATCTGATCAGGGAGGGCTGTAGGGCGTAGATAGTTTCATTCGCACAGTGTTTCCCCCTTCTCCCTCCTCTTCCGCATCTATCACCAGTCACCACTAATGTTTCAACCTGCACCGGCTATCCGCTCTCGGTCTCTTATAATAATTAATTGCGCTTCTTCGCTTCCTTAATTCCACCAAAAAAAAGTTAGAACATTGTATGCTCTTTTATTCGTTTAATGGATTTTCGTTATTTCTACCAAAAAAAAATCTATAAATTTCAGACTTGCCTCGTCCAAAAGAACGCACCTTTGGCGACGAGTACATTGGAGACGATCTGAAGATCATCATTTTGTTGTTGGAGGAGAACTCTATATATACCCTCCATCTCCATGTCGATTAACCACAATTATTATTGATAATGAATTCCTCTTCTTTCATGCATATTTTCCTTAACTCTCATAAATTAGCTAACTAAATTATTGCTTGTAGCATTCGAAACATCGATCCTTGCGTGCTTTTTTGTATCACCTTTCATTTTCGATCTACTTGTAAAGGATAATTACGTACTTTACTCATTGATCAATAAATTTAGTCTTAATTTGGACTTTTTCATATAAAGGAATAAAGCATGATGCATGTAGTAATACCACAAACTGTATACAAGTATAGAAAAAGTTGCAGACGATCCATCTCCATAATGAGGGAGAACTAGCGGAGGGACCCTACTTCGTAGGGGTTGGAATGGAACTGTCGATTCGTTGACCCATTGACTAACCGTTGAATTGGTCAATGATTTATTGATTCGAACGGTTGAACTGTTGATTTGTTTAATGTTTTTTGGCCGTTTTTTTTTATTGGGAACCATCCAAGCAACCTGTTCCCTTTTATCCTAATCTTGGTCCCTAGCCGAAAATCGTTGAATCGATCAACGATGCATTGACCCAGGCGGTCGAACTATTCACTCGTTCAATGGTTTTTTGTCTTTTTTTTTTTTAATTTTTGTTGTCAGAACAGGCCATCCATTCGAACCGAATAACCGGTGGCCAGAACGGTTCCGTCTTCAGGTCATATGAGTCACACACTCGAATGACATAACACATATGGTACTACTTAATAGACCTCAGACACTAAATTTTTTGCCTGTAATTTTTTTTTTGTCAAAACGGGTCGTTTGTTTTTTTTAATTGGGTATCATCCAGGCAACCAGTTCCGTTTTACCCCAATCCCTGTCCTTGGCCAAAAACCGTTGAATCAGTCAATGACTTATTGACCCGAGTGGTCGAACCGTTAACCCATTAACCCATTCAATGGTTTTTTTGCCCTTTTTTATTTTTTTTAATTTTTGTTGTCAAAATGGGTTGTCTTTTCGAACTGAATGGTCGAATCGTCAACCCGAAAACCAATGGCCAGAACGGTTCCATTTTCGGGTCGTATGAGTCCCACGCTCGAATGACATAACACGTATGGTACTGCTTAATGCACCTCACACACTCAACTTTTTGCTTGTAATTTTTGTTGTCATAATGGGTTGTTTGTTCGAACCGGACAGTCGAACCATCAACAAAAGAACCAGTGGCCATAATGGTTCCATAATTTTTTGTTGTTAGAATGGGCCATCTGTTCGAACCAAACAGTCAAACCGTCGACCCAAAAACCAGTGTCTAGAACGGTTTCATTTTCGAGTCGTATGAGTCACACGCTCGAATGACATAACACATATGATACTATTTAATGGAGCTCACAAACTCAATTTTTTGCCTATAATTTTTGTTATCATAATGAATTGTCCATTCGAACTAGATAATTGAATTGTCGACCCAAAAACCGGTGGCCAAAATGGTTTCGTAATTTTTTGCTTGTAATTTTTGTTGTCAAAACGGGCCATCCGTTCGAACTAGACGTTTGAACCGTCGGTTATCAGAACGTTATTAACAATATTTATCAATAATAATAAGTAATTATACTATTTAATTAAATAATCATTAATGATAGTTTTGATAATACTATTTAGTTATTTTTAATATAACAGTAAATATTAAATTTATGAATAGGATTTGTTAACAATATTCATTAAATTAATAATTACCAAAATTAAATTAAATTAACAGTATTTATCAGTAGTAGTAATTATAATATTTTATTAAACAATCAATAACAATACTTTTAATAACATTTTTAATTATTTTAATATAAAAATAATTACTAAATTTATTAACAATATTTATTAATAACAATATTTATAATTTTAATTTAAAGTAAATATCTATTTATTAACAATATTTATAATAACAGTAATTATTAATTATAATCACTAGTTATATATTTATTTAATTACTGTAATAAATCACTAATTACAACAATAATTACTAAATTTATTAACAGTATTTATTAATACCAATATATATATAATTTTAATTTAAAGTAAAATTAAAATAAATATCTATTTATTAACAATATTTATAATAATAATAGTAATTATTAATTATAATCACTAATTATATATTTATTAAATTACTGTAATAATCAGAAATTAATTAACAATATTTTTAATAACAGTATTTATAATTTTAAAGTAAATATCTAATTATTAATAATATTTATAATAACAATAATTATTAATTATAATCACTAATTATATATTTATTAAATTACTGTTATAATTATTAAAAACAATAATTTAATAACAGTAATTACATTAATTAATAAAAATAATTACTGTTATTTATATAACAGTAATTACTAAAATGCTCTTACCTGTAAATCTACTCGCACGAATAAATTCCATTTGCTGCATGAAAAGAGCATCCCAATCGTATTATATATATTATGAATATCACACATCCATCTTAAAAGTAGACATATCACTCACTAATGATATAGGATAATAGACATTGAATAACACATGTGAAGGTAGGGGATATAATTGGATAATAGGCATCGTCACAAATTGATTGGAAGCGATCCAAACTTTAATGGGGAGAATTAGGGGTGCAAGTCGGACTTAGTTGGGACGCAATAAGGTTCTGTACACGCAACGACCAACGACCCAACCTAAAATCCTTCGACCCTAATCTAGGCCCAGCTCTACCTTTCTCCTATTCACTTAAAAATTAAAATCCGTCAAGTCCTGTTAGGTTATGTTTGGTTTGAAGGAAAAGGTAGGGAAAGAAAGGGAAATTTCCCCATGTTTCCTTCCTTTCCCGTCTTAACACACCCTTCACTCCTTCAGTTTTAATCACAAAGGCTATGTTAGGTTTGAAAGAAAAGGTAAGAAGAGACAGGGAAATTTAGAGAAAGCTAGACAAGGACTGTAAAGGTTTTCCTATCTTTCCCTACGTTTTCCTTTAAACCCTTCAAACCGATGCCTTAAGAGGTGACGAGGTAGTATTCATCAAAATTTAAAAAGTGTACCTTTTAATGAACTTTTGTTTGGTGTGGGATGTGGTATACTTCCAATGAAATTCAATCATGTTCCACTCCACATGTCTTTCTATCTCACATGTGCAAATTATGTTTAATTTAGATTGTTTTTAAATAAAGATGAAAAAAAAAAAGAAAACTTATTGTCCAATTGAATCAAGAGACACGTTAAACAAAATAAGAAAACTCAACCCAGTGCTTGCTTGCCCAAACCCTAGATGTGCAAATGCTATTAGCAAGAAGAAATCATTTTTGCAAAAAACTCAACCTCAGAATTGGGGTGGAAATCTTTTTGCTCTGTTTCTTTCTTCTTCGTTTGTTTTCTTCTTTGGGCGCCATTAACAAATGGAAATCGTTTTGCAAGAAACTTAATCCAAGAACTGGGCAGAAATATTTTTGCCAAAAACAGTATTTCTTCTTCACTAGTTCATTTTCTTCTTTGAGTGCCATTAACAACTGGAAATTGCTTTGTAAGAAACTTAACCCAGGAATAGGGGTGGAAATCTTTGTTTCTTCTTCTTTGGGCATCATTAACGACTGGAAATCGTTTTACAAGAAACTGAACCCAAGAATAGGGGCAAAAATCTTTTTGCCAAAAACATTGTTTCTTCTTCACTGGTTCATTTTTTTCTTTGGACGCCATTAACAACCAGAAATCGTTTTGTAAGAAACTTAACCCAAGAACAGGGGTAGAAATCTTTTTGCCAGAAACAGTATTGTTTCTTCTTCACTGGTTCATTTTCTTCTTTGGGCACCATTAACAACCAGTAATTGTTTTGCAAGAAACTCAACCTAGGAACAGGGGCGAAAATCTTTTTGCCAGATACAATGTTTCTTCTTCACTGGTTCATTTTCTTCTTTGGGCGCCACTAACAATCGGAAATCATTTTTCAAGAGACTTAAGCCAAGAAAAGGGGCAAAAATATTTTTGCAAGAAACAGTATTTCTTCTTCACTAGTCTATTTTCTTCTTTGGACGCCATTATCAACCAGAAATCGTTTTGTAGGAAACTTAATTAACCCAGGAACGAGGACGAAAATCTTTTTGCAAGAAACAGTATTTCTTCTTTACTGGTTTATTTTCTTTTTTGGGAGCCATTAACAAGAGATTTGCATATTTCTCAATCATTTGATTTCACCAACATTGTAAAAACAACCACTCGTTGGAGTCTTGAACAACCACTCAAGTGAAGAAACACTATTCAATGTTTCTTATCAAAGGATTTCGGTTCTTCGATTGAGCCTCTTGTAAAAATATTTTTAAATTGGTTGTTATTGGTGTCTACACATTAGGGTTTGAAAAGGTTCAAGTTTCCCTTTTTTTTTGTTTAGCCTTTTCCCTAATTCGACTAAACAGTAAAATTTCTTAATTTTTCTATTTTTTCTTATTTTTTTAGATATCAAAAATTGAATTTAGAGACTAACGCCCCAAATCTTACCTTTAAACCTAATATGCACGTGTGAGATGAAAAGATTTAGAGTGGGACTTAGTTGAATTTGATTGAAAGTGTACAACTTCCCACACCAAATAGAATGCAGGAAATCTGAGTTCAATTTTAATTGGTCAAAGCTCTTTCAGTATCAAGTATCATAGATTTTTTTTTCATGTGTAACTATTTTGAGTTGGGTTAAGACGTCAATCCATATTTGATACTTACGAAAGGGTTCGACTATAACATATAACATCCGAAAAACAACTGACCAATAAACTTAAATTATAAACATCATAACCAATCAAAGCCTCATGGTCTGGACTCTGGACGCGCCCCTTAGCCCACATCTCTCGTTCTTTTTTTTGGTAATGACCCCTCTCGTAAATTGAGAACATCTCCCCCATCAAAACTTTTGGATGGGCTCCACACTCCTCGTGCATGGGGATCCCAATTCACGGGAGGGATGGGCTGGGGAGTCCATTCTGTGTCTCATGGAGCGTGCATACAGTTATCTACTTTGAGAGTGCTGCTAGAGACCATCTCAACTATCAAGTGGGCCAAGGGGCCATTTGATAACTGCTGAAATGATTCTAAGTGTTAAGAAATGGCCAAACAGAGGTCAGAGGAGCCACAATGTCTGATACAGATGTTTTGGAAACTGCACCAAACCTGACCAGAAACTGTTCATAAAAAAGCAAAACATCTGACACGAAGGTGTTTTTTTTTTTTTTTTTTTTTTTTTTTTATGGGTAGAAGAAGGTATGTCAATTGTCAAATTGGAGTATTATAAACTTTGGCGTGGTTCATATGTTGAACAACTCTTAATTTTCAAACAATTTGTCATTTTGTTGGGGTACTAAGGACACAAAACTTGCCATTAAATCAAGATGTTTATAATAAATACTCTAGGTGGTTCGGAGGGTAAATAAAAATTACAGTGCCACTTTATTATTTGACGAAAAAGATATCAGACTTAAGATGATAACATAGCCGATTTGTCTCTCGCCAGCTGCCTCAATGTATAACAAATCCAACATTTTTTTGTCAAGTTTAATTATATAGTGGGTGTATATAATTAGTTCTAAATGATAAAATGTCATTCTTTTCCACCTAAACTAGTGAAGGCGCGTGGTACTCGATCGATACTGCAGAATGGAGAGTCCTGAGGTGCAGAACGTAATTTTAGAAATTTTCTTCTCTAAGCTTCTTCCTTACTTTCGTTTAATTCATATAATTAGTAGTTTTTAAATTTCAAACGAGTTCGTAACAGTTTGAAAGAATGGAAATCGTCGCCTTGGCTGGTTTAATTTCTATCTCGCTACGGTACTTGGATTTGGATATATGGACCCATCATACCTCCAAAGTCTAAATTCTTTCATCTACTTCGTAGGATTTCAATGGTGTTCTCCACTGTGGAATCTGTTCGGTGGCGTTGTAAACTAAGTCCATAAGCTGAAAGGTACGTGTAACTCAGAAACAACCCTTGGAACTGTTCTTTTTACACGCAAAACGAAGACGTGTGTCATTATCTTTCGTCTATCTTCTTGACGCTCTGCGTGTCATCGTTCAATATCTTACTTCTCCTTCCTTTGCCGCGTTTATCATTACGTGTCTGTTTCAGAGTTCGCCGCTCATTAGCACCTTCTCTTATAAGTACTGTTTGTTTTTTTTTTTTTTTTGCTTACTTCCACCACCATCACAACGAGTGTCTAATTAAACACAAGAAATCGTGTTCGTTTCTTTTCGTTATAGTCTGTTATACAGAGAACTTTGTTGGTTTCCGTGGTGAAGAAATCAGTTCGAAAAATGGCATCGGGACAGGATAGAGCCGAACTTGACGCCAAGGCCAGGCAGGGAGAGACTGTGGTGCCTGGTGGAACTGGAGGAAAGAGCCTCGAAGCGCAGGAGCATCTAGCCGATGGTTTATTCTTGTTATTTGCTTTCTTTTCTTTTTTGTCTGTCTGTCTGTCTGTTTAACGATCAAAACTAAATTAATTATTCTTGTTTATGTTTTTCTCTACTACTACTTGCTGGTTGAGTTCGAATCTTCCGCTAACAAGACTTACTCTGGGGAGCCAAGATTTCCTACCCACTCTCTACCCGCCGTGAATAGGAAATCTCAAGTGTACTCTGGGCACTCTATCTGTCTTCAAACATGAGAAAATGAATGGGTGCACATGGTTTTTTGAAAATTCCCTTATTGTGTGTGGCTGTCTGGGTGGGTTGTACTACTGATAACCATGCATTTACACTCGTCCACAGGAAGGAGCCGTGGAGGGCAGACAAGAAAGCAGCAGCTAGGCACGGAAGGATATCAGGAGATGGGCCGAAAGGGTGGACTCAGCACCATGGACCAATCTGGCGGGGAGCGTGCAGCAGAGGAGGGGATCGACATCGATGAGTCCAAGTTCACTAAGAACCGCTAGATAGTGTCCTTGGTTGTGTTGTGTGTTTACTGTTAATGTATCTAGTTGCAGAAGTAGTTTAGTAGGTGTAGGAAGATGCTAGTACTTTAGTAGCCTAATACGTCTGTGTTGTGTCTTGTGGGTTTCGCGAGAGAGGCTATATGCACGTTGTTTTGGCTCTGCTGCTGTAGTCTTTCTCTACTGCGTAATGGGTTGTTTTTACTTTTACAAGTGTCGATCGGCTCTAATAGACGACTAATGTTACGTTAAATCTCTCTCTCTCTCTCCCTCTCCCTTTGCGTGTGGTAGGGTTCAATTTCCCAGCCGCCTGCTTCTATCTGAGTTAAAAGTAAACCAAGAAGAGGGTTGCTACCGGTGAAGTGAGTTTTCGGAATCCAGTCAACCCACATTTGTGCTAGAAAGGCTGAATCCTTCTGGGATCGATCTGCAACCTTACAAGCATTCGTTGCTGCGGTACGTAATGTACCGACTTAATGATTCAGTTCGCCTGAGCTCAGGGTGGGATCGTTCGTGGTGCTCACTTAACATAAACTGGATGAGGATGACAATTGCCTTTATTTGCTTGTAAGGGACCCCAATTGGGAATACGTAGAAGGTAGAACTGGTAAATTCAGTTGGGTACCTTAAATGACGAATAGGGATTAGGGAATGGAGAGGGTTGCTATAGTCCGGGGACGTGATGTTCTGAGCAGCACCTTACAATGCACATCAGCCAGATAAAACAAATATATACATCAGCAAAAAATAAAAATATACAAAAAAATAAAAAACAAAAACATGTTTTTGAAAGAGAAGAAAACAAGTTAAGCATGTTCTAGAACTCCGCTTTGTACTGTTTTTTAAATCAACAAATATATAAAAAAAAAACATTCTTTTTAATATAGAAATTATATGGAACTGTTGAATAATCATGAGAACATATTAAGAACGTTTTGCTAGTTTCATTTTTGAAGACAAAAACACATAAAAGAATGTTTTTTGTGTTTTTGTTTTAAGAAATAATCTATTTTTAAACAAGATGGCTTTGATTTCCTTTTACAACAGTAACAAGAAAGATAATGCATTTTCACGTTGTATTCTTAAAGGACTTTAATAATTGTTTACTTATTTTGATAAATAAATAAATAGACAGAAAAGTTCAATTTGAGCACTTAGTCTCTACCGTAAGTGGACTGCCACGGTGTCACGGGGGTAGTTCTACAGCGGAAGAAACCCGTGCGGCGTCCTAGCTAAGGCAGGCCAGGACAAGCCTTTCTGTGCTTAGAGGCTAGGAGTTGCCCGATGGGATGGCTCCACCAATGTCAGTAGCACTGGATCATGACTTCAAGTCCAATGGTCGGGGCACTCTCCTGGCTCAGACCGGTCCATGGGAGGCGCCGCTTACGTGCTAAAGAGGGACAACCATCATGGAAGGCGACCATGCGCCGATTAGGTGACTTGGCACTGTTGTGAAGGGTCTCCTGTATGCTGGTGATGACAGGCACCTGTGTGCCCTGATGATAGGCAACCGCTTGGGCCGGAACATTCCCGTGCGTTAAGGGCAACGGGATAGCTCAATCAGCTTGGGCAAGGGGCTGGCGAAGTGAAGGGACATGCTTGAACCAGGCCCGCATGCCAAGCCTCCCTTGAGTATCGGTAGCGTAGTGCCGGTCCAACACTGTCCCCATGAGCAAGTGTGCGCCCATGAGGAACCCTGGTAGCCATGCTAGCCGTTAACCAGGGCCGCCCCGCAAGGGGATGAAGGTCTAGGAGTGCCAAGGTTAGGCACCCAAGGAGGTCGACCACCCCTCCTCAAAGAGTACGTTAAGCTTCTAGTGGTCTGCCTGAAGATGACATCAGTTCTCCCAAAAATCTTACAGGCGAAAATGACGGGCATGTCCCTAACGTAAGCCTGCCAAGCGTAGGCAAGGCTAAGCCTGTGCTGAACCGTAACAGGCTCCCCCAATCAATTCATTGTCGTCCTCGACAATGACTCCTTCCGTGAATGGGCGTTTGAGTCCCGCGCCATCCACTCTTCTGCCAGTTCGGGGCTCGCCTGGCCAACCCGGGTCTTGCCTATATTGGTGTCCATTTATGGGGACGGAACCATTTCACCATGCCGGCCTGCCTGGACTTCACCCCCAGTGTCGAGGTTACTCAAACCGTGCAATGGCTATGCCGTTGACTGTGAAAGAAGGGCCCTCGAAGAAATGTGTGTGGTGCTTCGCGGAGGTCCGCCCCATGTATCATCTTACCTCAAGGCTCAACCGTCTTCATGGTAGCTTTTCTGTGATGCTACCAAACACGTTGATAGGTCTACTCCTCATGTTGGCGATGACACGGGTACCCTTTCACCATGCTGGCCTGCCGACTTCACCTCGCCCTGCGCGGGTTACTCAAACCTAGCCATGGCTTATGCTCTCTGGGCCCTCGAAACTACGCTTCGCCTCGCCGACTCGGGCTACATCTTCACTCCGAGGGGGCCCCACTGCTGCTGCCTCAAGGAGACCTGACCGCTTCGAACGCGAGTGTGGCAACTTTTACCCATGAGTTGCCGAACATGCACTCGCCTTAAGATGAGATTCTGCTGCTGCAAGTGTTCCACCTGAAAACTGAGCATGTCCACCTGATACTTTGCCAGTGTAGGGCCGCCATGCTCCAACGGCTAGCGTAACCGCATTCCTAACAAGGCCCACGCGTCTGCCCCCGCATGAGGACAACAACCAATGCGTCTGCACCCGCAAGGGAAGCTGTTTTAGGGTCATTGGAATGGGAACGCGAACATTGAATGGCCTCTTGATAGGCCTGATAAACAATCTGCTCCGGTAGTGTACCCACATTCCTATCAAGGCTCACGCGTCTGCCACTGCATGAGGACAACAACCAAAGCGTCTGCAACCGCAAGGGAAGCTGTTTTAGTGTCATTGGAATGGGGACACGAACTATGAAATGGCCTCTTGTCAGGCCTGATCTGAGTTCTACTCGATCCTGGGTGGAGGTGACTAGGGACCGCACCCCACAAAATGCTGCTTGTCGAAATGACCGCTTCAACTGGCTCTGGGCTAATCTGCTGAAAACCAACTGCTGTTGCAATTAGCCAACTTGCTCTGATACCAACTGTCACGGGGGTAGTTCTACAGCGGAAGAAACCTGTGCGGCGTCCTGGCCAAGGCAGGCCAGGACAAGCCTTTCTGTGCTTAGAGGCTAGGAGTTGCCCGATGGGATGGCTCCACCAACGTCAGTAGCACTGGATCATGACCTCAAGTCCAATGGCCGGGGCACTCTCCTGGCTCAGACCGGTCCATGGGAGGCGCCGCTTACGTGCTAAAGGGGGACAACCATCATGGAAGGCGACCATGCGCCGATTAGGTGACTTGGCACCGTTGTGAAGGGTCTCCTGTATGCCGGTGATGATAGGCACCTGTGTGCCCTGATGATAGGCAACCGCTTGGGCCGGAACATTCCCGTGCGCTAAGGGCAACGGGATAGCTCAATCAGCTTGGGCAAGGGGCTGGCGAAGTGAAGGGACATGCTTGAACCAGGCCCGCATGCTAAGCCTCCCTTGAGTATCGGTAGCGCAGTGCCGGTCCAACACTATCCCCATGAGCAAGTGTGCGCCCATGAGGAACCCTGGTAGCCATGCTAGCCGTTAACCAGGGCCGCCCCGCAAGGGGATGAAGGTCTAGGAGTGCCAAGGTTAGGCACCCAAGGAGGTCGACCACCCCTCCTCAAAGAGTACGTTAAGCTTCTGGTGGTCTGCCTGAAGATGACATCAGTTCTCCCAAAAATCTTACAGGCGAAAATGACGGGCATGTCCCTAACGTAAGCCTGCC
Organism: Nelumbo nucifera; assembly: GCF_055504915.1. Classification (NCBI taxonomy): domain Eukaryota; kingdom Viridiplantae; phylum Streptophyta; class Magnoliopsida; order Proteales; family Nelumbonaceae; genus Nelumbo; species Nelumbo nucifera. The sequence goes on along the minus strand of NC_142650.1, from coordinate 46,288,877 downwards.
AAGCGTAGGCAAGGCTAAGCCTGTGCTGAACCGTAACAACGGAGCAAGGATCCTGGGAGATAGTTTGAAAGGGGTCTTCCTTTCTATGCTTTGGACTCCTGAGTCCTGAGTAAGTGAGTAGGAGTGTAGGACAGCCAGGACGTGAGTGAAGAGCAGCGGTGAGTCGATGACCAGATCGAACATCGAAGGGAAAGGTAGATATGTTCAGGGCTTCCAGCGTTCTCTTTGCTCATTCCATGAAGCACGCAAGCACTCCCACTTACGTAACCAAGTTATGCGTCAGCTTGGAACCACAAGTCATAAGTCATAACGTCAACTTGAAATTAAGATAATAAATAACAAGTCATAAGTCACAAGTCATAAGTCATAACGTCACCATTTGCATTTAATAGACTTAAGATAATAAATAACTGTATATCGAGATTGTTTAGGAGTGAAATTATTAATCCTATTTCTTGAATTAATAGGATGTCACATGTTTGAATGGTGGTAGTGGGTTATGGGCTTTAGTAGTAATTTCTCAAAAAATGTAAGGTGGTTAGCTTTCCAAAAAATTAAAAGGCCATATGTCTAAATGGTGGGGGGCTATAGCCTAGTAGTGGGTTGTGGGCTTTAGTAGGAATTTCTCAAAAATTGCCATGTGCCTAGCTTTTCAAAAAATGAGAAGGCTACTTATTTGAATGGTGGTAGTGGGTTGTGGGTTTTAGCAGGAATTTCTCAAAAATTGTCACGTGCCTAGCTTTTCAAAAAATGAGAATGTCACTTATCTGAATGGTGGTAGTGGGTTGTGAGCTTTAATAGCAGCTTTTCAGAAAATGCCACGTGTCTAGATTTCTAAAAAAATGAAAAGGCCACGTCTCTTAATGGTGGGGGTTGTAGCCTGAAAACCTTTTTTAATTTATAGATAGATAGATACCAACTCATAACGTCAGCTTGAAAATAAAATTTCTAAGATTCAATACAATTTTTTTTCTCCAAGATTGGGCCTATCAACCACCGCTGATGTATTTAGGCCTGTCAACGGGTTGGTTCTGCATTGAAATCAGGTAGAACCAGTCTAAAAACCAATAAGAGAACCCGGAATTGACTATGTAATTTTGGACCTAAAACTGAATCCATCGGTTCTTGGGACTATCGGGTCCAACCCGATGGACCATATTATAATAATCAAGACAATAACACCACGAAAATCCTGCTAAAAAGGCTACAAAAATTTGAAATTAGAGAAATGGTATTAAAAATTTGAAATTCATCAAGAATGAGCAAAAATCGTATTAAAATTTTGAAATTCATCAAGAACTATGAGCAGAAATAGTATTAAAAATTTGAAATTCATCAAGAGCTATTAAATGGATGGACAGGGATGGCAAATGGACTGGATGTCACATAAACGGATGGCGAGTGATGAGGGGTGATTTGGCCTGATTTGATAAGTTGAGGACACGTGGACGTGACCTGCCAACTAGATGATGATTCGACACCTCTCGCCACCTCAGCGAATTAAGTCACCTCGGGTGCCCTGGTCACCTTGGATAGCACCGAGGTTTGGGTACCTCAGCTGACCAAATCTATCGAAGATGACACATAGCAGATTCTAGAAGCCCGCTAGTTGCCTCTGAACCGTCCGAGATCATGTCATGCAATCGTAAGTCTTATCCTCGTCCCGCCCGATTCGGGTGAACACTAAGCCTTATCAACTAGCACGTTGGTCACCTTCCAAAGCAGAATGGGCTCCTACTCAATCTGAAGATCTCGAAGAGGTTCCTTGAGGCTCACGGTAGCTAAGCTATATAAAAGCATCAACCCTCAATACCCAGGTAAGCACGACTAAGTGCATTCTAGCTCTCAAGATTACTGATTTCCAGCTCGCAATTCACCACTAAGTACTAACTTAAGCATCGGAGCGGCCTCACAGGGTTAGCCACCACGGACTCTCTGATCCTTTCTCTTGCAGTTCGACCGACTAGCTAAGAACCGACATCCAAGCTGTCTTCCAACTAAGAGCATCTAGATCACGCACAATCAATAGGGATGGTGGATGGCATCGCTGGCTGCCTTTCTCTATTTGGTGTTGGCCTTGCTTTTCATTGTTCCAAGCTTTACAATTGATAGTTCACTATCTGTTTGGTGTCGATGATAGTGGTCGACCATCAGGGATGATGGTCGGCATTAGGTTTTGAGAATAAATGATCGAAGTGTCTGATAAGAAATGATTGAAGTTGAAAGAGCTGAAGGGGGGAATGTCATTTTGGTAGGGTTTTGAATGAAAACCCTACCGAAATGACTATTTTAGACATGATTTGTTTAAATATTACCTCTATATAATTTATTAATTAATAATTATCATACATTATATATTTAATAATACATATATACAAATAATTATATATAGGGTCAATTTGGGACATGATATACCCAATTCCGACCCAATAATAATCGGAAAAATATATGAGGAACCGAAACCAACCCACCAAGACAAGTTCTAGAACTAGAATCGATCTAGCTAGTCCGAATCCCTAGAATTGGACCCGGCCCATTGATAGCCCTATCATATATTGATGTGGCACTACCTTAAGTGAAGTTCAGATCTGTGTCCCACATAGGGGTGCCCCACAACGTCCCACATCACATCCCTGCCATGTATTGGAAACATTTCCCGATGATAACATCATCAGTTCTAATATTATCATCGGGAGATGTTCCCAATACACAGCAGGAATGTGTTGTGGGACATTGTGGGGCGCAGATCTGAACTCACTTAAGTGAGGCCGCAGCAATCTATCGAGGCCGTGATTCATGTGATTTTTTGGGTGCCCCAGAGAGCGCACACCACGGGCTCATCCCCATGTATTTGGAACATCCCCCCTAATAAATATGGGAGATGCTCCAAATGCACGGGGGATGTGCCTGTGAGACGTATGTAGAACACGCACTGTGGATTGGGATCTCCTCCTTACACAGGACGCCTCACAACGACCTCACAAAGACACTCTACCATGCATTGCATTGGGAATATCTCCCGTAAATAATAACACATAAATACGGGCATGGTGGGATGTACCAGTGAGGTCGGTGTGAGGCGCAATGTGTGAGGAGCAAATCCAGTCTCACGCTCTGTGGAAATACTTAAAAGTGGATGGCGATTTCTCCTCCATCTAGATGTGTCATAACAATAAATAAATCTAAGACCATGGTATTTTTTTTAACCCTGCAAATCGACACTAAAAGCAAAAGTGAACTCCAACAATGGTGTCTGCCGTGGAGTCTGGACAATGGTATCAATACAATAGTGTCTATCTATCTATCAAGGTGGATATGCTCGTTGCTTAGAAGGGGCCTTACTCGTTCGTGCCAGATCATGCACAAACCCTTTCTTAATTGAGAAATGAGATGGTTAGGGTGTTGGATACTCGGATAGCTCATCCAAACAGCATCAGAATGGAATTGAGTCTACAAAGTCAGCCTGTAACAAGCTGAACAGAAGTGTTGGGTCCCGATACCAACTCTGGCTGACACAGTGACACATGAAATCCTCAGGATGGAAGAGAATGGTAAACTAGATAGAGCAGTCAGCGGTGTCGCTAAGAGCACAGAACATAACCAAACAATAAAAAGAAAGAAAGAAAAAAAATCATTAATGTGCTATTGAACAATTGTTGGCGTGGTTTCCCCATAATAAAACATACATGGAAGATGCAATCTCACGCGGATTTTCCAAATAGCATATACTTGATGGTGGACAGAGAGTCTTACGAGACGGCCGACGCAGGCATTACAGCAAATGTAGACATTGCTCACTTGCCTGTATCTCGTATCCGCTGTTCCAGTTTTGCGCATTCTTGTCACTGATCCATTTGCCGTGGGGTTTTTTTTCCGCGTACATGGATACTGAACTCTCTCTCTCTCTCTCTCACTGTCTATGCAAATCAATGGCTTGTTGCCAAAGCCGTCACTAAAAGACCCAGGACGAGGAACGGCTGTGCACTAGCCTGCAAAATCAAACCCAAAATTGAATCGTCGTGTCTAGGCGTGATACCGTATCTCCTCCCAACAAAAAACCATCCCAAGACGTTCTAACTTCCAACATTATTTGTACAGACACAGATCATAGTAGAACCGTGTTGGGACAGTTTTAGTGGGGTAGAAATCCCAACTCCGAATCTAGTCGCCAGTAGTGGGCGACCTTAAAACAGAGTCCATGTGGGTAGTCTAAAAAACCTCCTTGCGGTTTCTCATTATGCTATTAATACAGGAGGGACGAGGATATATTTACCTGATATTTAACATCATACTTGATGGGATCCTTTAGAAAGTATTGAAACTGCAACAATATTAACAAAAGTATCATTATTAGGAGAGCCATCATATCAATTATCAAAGGACAGCTTCACCTAGCATGTATAATAAAAAACATCAACCACCTTCATCATCAGCACAAAGATTAAAGTAAGACTACTGATTCTTGCATCAATTGCTAATACAATGTGGATTTTGACATGGATAATCTTATGAGACTCGATGATGATGGAATGTTCATGACTTCTGGTTTGAAATCTTAGAAACTATTGGTACCAAAGAACTATCGGGTTTTCTTAGAATAAATGGTACCTGAAAAAAATCATTCAACAAGGAAAATGAAGGCCGGCTGATGTTTTTGTTTTTGTTTTTCTTTTTTTTTTTTGTCAATAACAGCAACTTTTATTAAGAAGGCCGGCTGACGTTCAATGATAAGAATAGGCTCCCCTGTCTTTGTACAAAGGGGGGACACAAGCATAATTTATAGCGAAGGCATAAAACATTGCTAACATTACTATAATGAAATAGACAATATACTGTCCCACTGCATAAATACTCTTCCACCTTTTTGTTTTATTTGGTGCCATCTATATTGCTAAATTATGGGCTTTCAAATCATTTCTTACTACCTCAACTCGTATTCCTTTTGGCTTAATCTAGTGGAATGGATACTTAAACTGCTAAAACAGCATAAAGCTCTAAGATGGAAAACGTTAAAAGTCAACAAATATGATAGGTTATTCCATAAGCTCAAATTAGAATAGCATTTCCATGACTCAATTTTGTCTTGACTAAGGAACATAATTCAGCTTTATCCTCATTAGAGTTTGGCTACAGCAATCATTCTCCAGAATTCCATCCTATTAAATCTCAATCTCAGGTATACTAACTTCATTGGAATATGCTTTTACCTGAAAAACCACTTGTGGGATTATCAAAGCAAGTAGAGCTAAAGCATAATAAGGTTTCCCAGACCCTAGCAGATAACCTGCAGAAGTCACCAAAGATTATAGTCAGTGAACATATAGAGTTATACCATAAGAGGGAAGAAGCAACTATGACTTTGGTGGATAGAGAGGTGTATAATACAGTTCACAAAGTGATCTAGGAGGGATTTTTTATGGTTTGTGATATCAAAAAAAAAAAAAAAAAGATTGTGGGAATCATTTTTTATTGTTGTTAAAAGTCTGAGAACCACAATAAGCATGTAGTTACAAATTAGTTGACTTGATAAAGAACCATCTGTCTCGACAAGCAACAGTTGTTATCAGAGTTCAAGACCTTTCTACACAATCATATACCTCAAGGAGATGTCTCTAGCAACTATCATGCTACTTGGAGGCAGGTTACAGGCTTAACTGGGTAAAACACCAAAAATGTTAGGGGTTACAAATCCACCGTTTTATGTGTTGACATACCATGTCAGCCACCATAAAAGGAGGTACTCGCAGTGTGCATGTGTTGTCAACAAGAAAATCATCTTTATAGTTTTAGGTTAGGTGAAAGCCAACATCAACAAGTAGATAATTTAAAATATCATTCAAAAGGAATAATCTAACATACCAGCAACAGATATTTGAGTAATATCAATGGCTCCAACACAGATCCATTTAGCAGTATCAACACCAAAGGCCACTGGAAGAGACTGTTTCAAACAGCATGATTATATAAGACCTAAACCAACTGCTTCTGAAAATACTAGTGACTGCTGTTTCCAATTATAAGAAAGAGAGAAAAGACCTGCAGACCCAATGCCCTATCTCCTTCAATGCTTTTGAAATCATTTACAATGGCAATACCTAACTGACATGAAGAAAATGTTAAACCATGTTAGATCACAGAGAAAAAATGTAAAATTGCATCAATGCTAATAGGCCCCATGCTAGGTAACACAAATGTCTAAGATGAAAGCATACCCCAGCTATGCTGTACAAGAGTGTAAGCACAATAATGTCAGGCGTAAGAGTCCCAAATAAAGCTTGACCAGCCCACCTGTTGATTCATGGATTGAAGGAAAATATTTCAGCAAGCAAAAGCAAGATTTCATAATATTTGCATATAACAGCTCAAGAATAGATAAATTACTGAGGAAATACCAAAATAACTGGCATATAGTCCATGTGGGTGATGTATTAATAGCATAATGAGAAACCACAATGAGATTTTTTTACTAGTCGTGGAAAATGCTGTCTAGGTTTCTTCTTCATTTTCCATATGTAGGAAATCTCCTAATAAAGGGGCTTTTGGATGGGGCCTTGACGGAATGATAGGTAACTTAAGTTTCATTTTATAAGGTCAAATATAAAGAATGGAATCAAATATTGGGTGTACAACCAAAAGATTTTCAGAATTTATCATTATCAATTTTCTAGAAAGTAACAGATATCAAACCATGGCAAACTGATATAGCTTGCTCCTAGTGCAAAGTTTCCAATCCATCCATTCTGCTTCAGCTGCAACATATCAGGAAAAAAGTAAAGCATTAAGAAGCTCTCTTCGTCAACTATTAAGAAACTTCAATGGTCTTACTGACATGCCACAGAAACAGAATCCCATTACCTTTAGAGGCGGAGCAGAATATATGTATGACAACAAGGATCCACCCACAGCAAGGTAAAAGACTACAGGAAAGTTATGTCCTGCCTAATTGGCATTGAAAAATCAGGAACAGAATTTCATGTTGATAATTTTGGAAGAAGTACCACTGATGTAAAATACCTACCCACACATCTAACAGACCAGCCAAGCCAAGCCCTCCTAAAAGCAGCAACCAAATCTGGATAATAACCTGAAAAGAAAAAAGCTTCTGTAATAAATGATGTGCTTTCCATTTAACCATGACAATCTGAGATCTGTTGTGCATTCCCAATGTGTAACCTCAATGTCGCTTTTACAGGGTTTTTTTTTATAGTAAAGCAAAAAATCTTATTAACAAGAAAAAAGAAGAAATTATAAGGAAGAGGTAATAAGAAATCACCCGAAGGAAGAACCAATTCACCCCTACTTCACAATGCAACCTTACAAACATAGGACTCAGACCAAAAATAGGAGATTTACTCTATTGGCTACAAAATAGCTGCACAATATTCTCTTCTATTTGACCTTATGGTTGTGGTTTTTTTTTTCTGTTTTTGATAAGTAATGATCGATTTTATTAAAAACTCAAAAATGACAACTTATATAATGAGCTTCCCACAGAGAGGTACAAGGTGCAGCCTCAAATCTCAACTACAAAATAGATGATCTCTATGCACCCCTTGCTTAGCTAAATAATCTGTTGTGTTGTATTTGATCAGCAACAATGATCAAAAGAGATCTTACTAGGCATGGAAAATGAATAGAAAAATCCAAAACATGGCTTACAATCAAAACACTTGAACACTGAAAGGTGTAAGGTAATAAATAAAAGAAAAAAAAAAAACAACCAAACAAAGATGGCAACAACCCCAGCCTTGAAGCTTCCCAAAACAAATAACACCTCCCAAGATCTTCTATACTTAGGAAGTCCACAAGGTCATTGACAGATATCTTCTTCTTTTTCATGTTACAGGCCCCCATTATCCAGGCTCTTAAGAGAGAAGCTTATGGCATTAGATCCAATTGTTTCTGGGTCACCTTCTATAATAAAGGACCTCAATTCTGAGTTATTAATAGCCTAAAACCATGAAGCACACTTCATGGAATTCTGCTCTTATACCTAACCTTACAGATCTGAGTAGGCTAAGAGGAAGTATCCTCTATGATCTCTGAAGGTTCCTTATGCACCCAGTTCACCAGGATTTCCAACATTAGACCTATAAAAATTAAACTTCGTCTAGTTTAATGGAGGAACCCGTGGTACCATGCTTCTGCTTTATGTCCCTTGTTGAAAACCATGCTGCCACCACTTACCACATCCTCTTAGAATATTGTCAGCCATGAAACACAAGAATTCTTCCCAAGTCTTCAGCCAATGAATAACTTTGATTTTTATCAAACCAATTACATTCTCTTTAGATTTGGTTTTGTTTGAAAAAATTCTCATGTTTCCTGTCCCCAATATCATTTACAATATGGCTGCCACATCTCCACATATATTTCCTCTTTTCTTCATTGTATTTGGAATAATGGTTCAACGTTGTAGGAGGATTCCACCTATCACTAGATAAAGCATGTCTCCAAATGTTGTCAAAAAAAGTGCACGAGATTAGCACGTTTATAGTGGATCTGTAACTTCCCATGAAAAGAAAACAAATATGAGATGAAATTGCCAAAGTATGCATTCTTCTTTGGAGGTCTTACCCTATCTAAGATCTGATTCCCCTTGTTACACACCACATACGACCACCACAGAACTCCCCCTTTCCATCCTACATCACCAAAGCATCCAAAGGCTTGTTGAATTCGAAAGCATCCATTCATTCACAACTAAAATCGCCTTATGTATGTGAGTCATTTAGCCCCAAGGAGAGACCAATTTTCAAACCTTGAACTAAAAAAAGGAGTTCTGCTTTTAGGTAATTACCTTCTCAACTGGATGGCAGAAATGTGAATTCTAAGATGGGATAGGACCAGGAATGAAGCCATCTGTAGAAACCTAGGAGTAGCTTCAATAAGTGATAAAATGAGAGAGAGGGAGAGAGAGAGAGAGAGAGAGAGAGAGAGAAGACTATGATGGCTTGGTCACATGCATAGAAGACCACCAACAGAGGACTTCTTGTTGCATATGCTCTTTTTAATCTAATGAATCAATTTTTGTGTTGCTGATAAAAAAAAAAAAGACCATCAGTTTATATGGCTTTAAATAGAATGGATTGGTGAAACAGGATTTATGTAGCTGACCCCATATAGTTGGGATAAGGCATGGATGATGATGATGGACCAACCTCTTTTCCATATAAATGCTCTGCATGGACCTGAAGGCCCTGAACTGTTGAAGCCACAATTGAGTAAGGTAGGGGCTCTAAAGTTAGATTCAAAGTGAAAATTCAGTTGAGAAACTAGTTGGTTTCTTTTTTATTTTGAGAATTTAATGGATTTATCTGAGAATTATGGATGGTATATGGTATTAGAAAAGGTTAGAGTATTTAGGACGAAGTGATTAGGTTTAAATGAGATTTTAGTATGAAATAACAGATATTTCAGACTTTATCAAGAGAAAGTAAGAAACTTCAATAACTCAATAACTCAAGCTTCAGATGAAATTTTAAGTAGAAATTTTGCAGGAGTATTTGTAATGAAGTTGTAGTGAGAATGGGCCGAATTAGTGTTCTTTATTTTTTGTAAGTAGTATTTAAAAGTTAAGTTTCTTAGTTATGGGCCTTCTTTTATTTTCTTTAATTATTTCTTTAGTGCCTGGCCGCCCCACTAAGGGCATCCAAGTAATTGTACTCAGACTTAGAATTAATAATAAAAATGATGAATGGGGGCTAGAGAGAGAGGTTCAAATTCTTCCTTTCTCTCTTCCCTTCTTTTCTTCTTCCACAACCTATTGCTGAAACTTCTTTCTTCTTCTTTCTCTTTCTCTCTTTTCTTATTTTCTTGCATTATCTGAATTACCGTAATTGTAATTTTCAACTTGGTATCAAAGCGGGTTCTCACTTTTGACTTTTTTTCTCCTTTCTTTGCCCATACATGGTGTGTATGGAGAACTGATTGGTTGATGTTATGGGCCCGGGCGTAGGATCGCATCACGGGTCGGTCCACGGGGAGAACCTCCTGTTTTCCCTTGTTCCTCCCTTTCCTTGAGGAACCTATCTTGGCGCCCTAATGGTGATTTGTCCAAGAGATCACCCTAACTCTCCTTACTCCTTTCTTGACCAAAAATTTGATGCCTTTATTCTTTAATTCCCACTCCTTAAATAGGAGATTACAAGAGGTAGGGATACTCCTTATTGGATTCGACTTCTTACAGATAAGATCCCTATCTTGGGAAGGATAAAGCATTACTGTTCGCCTTCACCATGATTATGGGAACACCACTGAACCCTATAAGAAAATAACATCTATAAGATTATAACTTCCTATCTACTCAACCTATGGTTGTGAAACTTGGAATTTAACCAAATAATGACTAGACAAATGACTCCTACAGATTAGACCCACTACCAATAACTTAAAATGACAAAAACACACTTGCATGCCAAATCAACTTAACTCCCAAGAATTGTCATCTTGCCAAATCAGAACTTGCCGATAATTGAAATATCTAAGAACAAGCAAAAATTCCACCTCCTTACAGATACACGTCATATGAGTATGAAGATGCAGATGTAATTGACAACTAAATCAAAATACGCACCTCACTCTCAGAAATTGCTCCAGAAGGAATTGGACGATAAGGTTCATTGATTGCATCAATCTCTCGGTCATACCAATCATTAATTGTCTACAGGAATGAAAAAAGCAGACATGATATAGTCCAATTGATAAGCTTAGTATTAATTCTGGTGTATGAGCAGTCCAATGAAAAGAGAATACGAATTTTACATCATTGAGAAAAGCTACCTGTGTGTATCCAGTGAGACATGGTCCAGACATTATCATGCAAGCAATTGACTTGGCAACATCTTCCAAGTTCCAGTGGAAGTTTCCTGTGTTATTTAAAATATATGTATGATTTATCAGAAAGATTCCAAGATACTAGAAAACACCTCATAAGATAGCATTGTTTTCTTATAAAGTTAACCACGAGGGCCATGAAACAAGAACAAGGAAGTACTGTTATGCAGTTGGTTCATAAGGGTAGCAATAGGAATACAATATTTGATTTTCAAAATACATCTAAAGAAAAGCAGCATAAGAGCTTCATCCTTGACCATGTAATGATGGTGTAGCCATGTCAACATGGCAATCAGCAAAACATTAAGACAGTTTTTTTTTTTTTCTTTTGAGAAAGAGCAAGGTATTTGTATTATAACCCAAAAAAGGAGAGGGGGTCCCAAAAATACAGTCAAAATATGTACAGTAAGTATCTCCAACAGATAATTGCGTGAAGTGTTAATTACAAAAAAAGATTGGGATCTATGAAATTGTGGCAGTGGTTAGAATTTTGAAACTTGTAGACTGAGCACCAAGATAGGATTCTGCTCACAGTATTTTGGATAATTTTATCAGGTTGAGCAGAAAAATCTTTCAAAATTCTGCTATTTCTCTCATGCAAAATTGTCCAAAAAATGGCATTAGGAATCATAAACCAAATCTTCTTGCCTTTGTTGCTCATTCTCTCCATGTGCTAACACAAGAGTGATTCCAGGGCAGATTTGGGGAAAGCCCAGCAGATGTTAAGACAGTTTCCTTTCTTACCCTTTTGCATACACATAAGTACATAAATAGGTATGGGGTATATTTTGATGACACAGGATTGGATCCTAGGTTTTTTTTGATAGATAGGATTGGATCTTAGGTTGTAATTATGTAGCACAAGAATTTACAAGAAAATCAGTAGTAATGGAGGCATTCGATTAATTTTGTTCTTAAGGTTTAAATAGAAGGTTTACATATTTATCAGTGGTGGATACCCTAGAAAAACAGGGGGAAAATAGATCTACCTTGTACTGGGCAGAACTGTAACTGTTTGTATGTGTGTGTAGATTGGGTTAACGCAGTGCTGCAACCTATAACTATTGTAATTTAATATTTCTCTGTTATTCATAAAAGTCTTATTTGCTGGTCAAAAAAAGGTTTACATATTTATCAGTAGTTATTTGATGGTCGACATAAGTCAGCTTAAGGTTGTTGAATTCTGATATGCACTAAAAGAAATAGAATCAGTGCCAGTGATGTAATTGGGGCAACATTAGTAATATGTATATACCTGTAGTAAGGGCAGTGTGATCATGTTATTGTTTTTCTTTTTTTTTTTTATTATGTGATTATGTTATTGTTTATCTTATAATGAACAAAAGAAAGGAATCAGCTGCCAAGTAGCCCATCCCTGTTTTCCCCAGTTTCCTCTTCTTCTCTAATCTTTCTCCTCATTCTATCATTTTTTTCACTGCTAAGCTCTGATCAACACTTCATATCAGAGCCTCCTTTCTTTCACTGAGTTCAGCTTACCACTCAGTCATCATGGTACCTCGATGATGTCATCACTGTACAGAAACCAATTGTAGGAATTGGAATTCTTCCAGATTCTGGTAGCTGATCATTTGTGGATACTAGTTACTACTGATGAACTTTCCAGGATTTATTGAAGAAGGTAGAGTATTAATTTCTAGTTTTTTTAGAAAATACAAATCAGAAAAATCAAAATTGAGTTTCTGTCGATGGAGCTGAAATAAGGAGTCAGTATTAAAGATAACTCTTAGATTTTATGTTGTTTCACATTTGTGGATCATCCAGATTGTTGAGATTTGACACTATGAAGGCCTGTTTTCTAGATCATATTTATTACCTAGCTCTAAAATTCCATCTTGATTGTGGCTGCTCCTATATGTCTATGGTTATCATGGCTGTGACTATTCTTGGGTTCTATTCTCCTAGATATGAGTTTTACTCAGTCTTCCAAATTTGTCATGTTCATGTGCTGATTCTGGAAAAATCTAGTGTAGGTTGTTACATCCAGGAGTTGTCCAGGAAGTGTGCCTGCATACAGTTGAAGTCTGATTGTGTCTCATCATGTTAGGAGACAGTAGTACTATTGAAACCAAGGACGGTACCATCAATTCCAAAGTCCCACACTTCAATATTCAATCAGATGAACTTATTTAGAGTGATCGCAATCTGCAAGATTATATATTACTAGCAAATGTAAGCAGGAATACATCAATGGAAAAATAAAAGAACCCAATGGAGATGATCCCATGTACGAGAGGTGGGACTCAGAATTCTATGGTGATGTCTTGTCTATCACATTCAATGGTTCGACACAATAGTAAAAATTTCTTGTTCCTTAAAACAGCGAAGGAGATATAGGATGCAAGTGCAGAGACATTCACACAGAAAAAGAATATTGCCCAATTCTATCAGCTGTGCCAGGAAATAGCTCACCTCCATTGGGGGAGAAATCCCTTGCTATTATGCATCTGTTCAAATTATGGGCAGTGTTTTAAAAGGTGTGGGAGGCGTACACCTGGAGGTGCGCTTCCAAGCAAGGCGCCCCCAAAATTCCCTGAGGCGTATGCTAGAGGATGTTTATGCCTCTGAGGTGAACACTTCAGGTGCAAGAGGCATATGCATTTTGCATGAGGTGTGCTAGAGGTATATGCCTCATGCACCTCACGCACACCACATACAAAAAGACAGAAAAAAGAAAAGAAAGGGAAGGGAAAGAAAAAGAAAGAAAGAAAAGAAATGGGAAGGCAAGGGAAGGAGGCTTCCTCCTCCCCCTCCTCCTTCCTTCTCATCCCGCTCCTCTAAAAGAGGCTTACGCCTCTTATATTCTGGACTATACCTCATGCCTCCAAATAGTAGAACACCTCACGTCAGGCCTTTGCGTTTTAAAACATTGATCAAGTGTGCTTAACCATGCAAGTCCTTTTCAGTCTGCCCCTAGCTCTTCTAACCCCCCCCCCCCTTTTGAAAAAAGGTAGGGTATTGTATTGTATTAAGTATCAATATAATTATGAACATCCCAAGTACAAAGAAATTCTATACATTAAACCCCTTGAGAATGGCCAAAGAAATCTATAGGCAAAAAATATTGATGAAGTCCCCAATACAAATCCTTCTAATCAAAAACCAGTCCCTGATTAAACTAAAACAGAGGTTGATTGTAGCTTCTACCAGGTTCTTTTTCTGTTCAAAAAACCTACCCTTTTCTCTCAAGCCAAGTGGCCCAAATAACTGTCACTGGTACCTCAACCCATCATCCCCTCAAGAGGTCAATGACAGAAGAAGGGTGACATCCTTGCCAGTGAATATCCTTCAAGAAGTAAGATCAAACCTTGGTGGTGTAAACACAATGAATAAACAGTGACTGAATAACATTTGTAATAGATCACTTTGTCTAAGAAGATTCATTTACCATTTTTAAAAACAAGTTACAAATGTGTTGACACTCTCAAAAAGGCTATAGAGAAATCACAACTTATTGCAGAATTCAACAAGCTAGGCATGTGTGACATCAATGTACCAGCTTAACGGGAAGTGTTGGTGATGTAACTGGGTCTATATTAATAATATCTGGTCATACTGTAACAGGGGCAGTATGATCATTTGTTAAGAAGGAAATAGAATGTCAAGTGACCTATCCCTGTTTTCCCATCTCTTCTCACTTCTTCTCCAATGTTTCTTCTCATTCTATCATTCTTTCATTTCCAAACTCTGATCGCCATTGTATAAGCACTATTATTGCTTTAGGGTAGCTTCTTTTATCTACAGCCAAATAAAATGGATTTCTTTGAAGGAACAAGGTTGTGCCCTAGGTATAACCTTGTAAGTCTCCATCTCTTCTGGTTCTGTAATGGCTACTTCTGTAAAAGATACAAGTTCACATCAAAGAATGTGCATAGCGGTATCTATCAAAAAAGAAAATGTGCATAGTGGTGGAGATTTATCCTAGCATAACAAGCAAATAAACATCAAGAAACTCTCACCAAAACAAAAACAGAAAACCCCTCAGACGCATGAAGCTTTTCACCTATAAGCCCTTATTTTCTTTAAAAATAAATGAAGTTGACATTTGACAAAAGCATACAAAATTTCAGGAAAGTAACAAAGGTAATAAATATAATGGATTTCACCTACAGAAAAATGGTTGCAGAATATTTTATAGAAAAAAGGAAGTCAATGTTGCACATTCTATAAACATTTGAATGCCTGGTAGGAAAAACCTTTATCTGAAATACTAAAAGAAACAAGTTTGTCAAATATTGAGTTAACCTTTAAAAAGGGAGATCTATTGGTCTAAGTCTTAAGAGACATATATGGGCATCCAAGACTAGTTATTAGTGATCATCAGTATCATTTGAGACTAGTAGATTTTACTAAAGTAAATAATGGAAAACAATGAAATCCCCTTTCAAGGACAATAGAAGGTTTAACCCTTAATGGCAAGTTTAACTACTCAAGATAACAGGTATGCCCATACTGAGATCAAGGATGGCTAAGCACACGGTAAGACAGAAGGCTAGAAGACTAGCAATAAGACAAACAATTGAGATGGAAAGCTACTCCATCATGGTCAACAATCTAATAGTTAGCCTGGAGGAAAGCTGGCCTGGTGATAAAGAATGGAAACTAGGTCCAATGAACAAACGAAAAAATGAGGGACCTTAAAAGACAGTTCAAATCAAAGAGAGAGAGGGTTAGTCTGATTCAGATATCCAATGGCTCTCTGGAACCTTCCTCTATCGCAAGTTATTGACAGTTGTAACATGTATTGGACATTGAGCAACTCCCAGATCCAGTTAGACTTCCGAAAAGAATAAGCAAGTGATCAATAACATTAGATCCATAATTTGTTATTAGGCATATGGCAGGAAATCCATGACAATGCAAATAGCTTTATTGCCTTCTCAATATTGCCTAGATTTTGGTGGCCAACAATCAAGTATCAGCCATATTATCTGAAAGGATTCTAAGTAAGCCTATGCCCTGAATGACTTCACACCCAAGAAGAATGTTTATGTACAAGATAGAATTCACTTCTTCAAAGTTTCCAGGGCTGGAAAGGTAGCATGGAGTATCCTTCCTGCAGCAGTTTTTTTGGGCAGTATGGTGTGAAAGAAATAACAGGCTATTTGAAGGAAGACAAACTCCAAAAGAAGAAGTTTTTAACAGAATTATGGGGATGACACATTCTTGGTTAGCAACTCACCAATTATTCAAAAATAGGCATATGTCTCCCTTTTTTTACTCAGATTTCCTATTTGTAAGGAATCTGTAGTCTTTTTTTGGTCTTTTGGAGGGTTGGAAATCTGTGGATAACTGTTTTCCTGCTGTACAGCTTCTCATTGTACAGAGGCTTCTTTGTATTTTGGCTTTTGATATTAATGAATTACTTTACCTTCCACTGAAAATAAAAAAGTTTCCATATCTTGCATTTCACTAGATAAGCAGTGCTAATAACAGAAATTTTTGTATGGCTAAATAGTGATTGTCTTGTGCCTGGATAGGGCTTTTATGTATGGGCTGTACATAATACATTTTCTCATTATGCATCCTAATTTTTATCATTACCCTTACCTCATTCTCAAAAAATAAAAGAAGAGGAATCTCATAATGTTCCAGAAAAATTCTAGAGCCAGAAAGGAACCTAAATGAATCAACTTAAATTTTGCTCCAGCAGATCTCCTAGGTAGGCCCATTTAGTAACAGGTTGTGACACATTGTGACTGTTATGTGCGACATGTCAAAGGACCAATTTTTTGTGTCTAAGAAAAGAGGTACAAGACATTCCCTTCCTATAATACCAGAGCACCAACAAATGTGGGGAAAGACTTCAGACTTATAGGCTACTCATTTCACAAGATAGGAGGATACCAGAGGCAGCAGCTCCACAGACAACCCCCCAAATCAATGGAGGCCAAGTCACAGGCTTTGTGAGTTGAAGACGGATCTTCCATTTATTCTGCACATTAAGAACGGTAAAATCAAATTTCAGCCTAACCTCCCGTCACAATCACAAGTAGTATTATAAGCTAATTTTGCAAGAACAAGGAAAGGTTGATGCATTTCACAAGCAATATAGCATTAAAGTAGAATATTTCAGAGACACATTCCTGAGGAACTTAGTTGATGCTTGGCATGGCTGTGTTTCTAGTTTCGGTCTTTGTACTTGATTTTTTGCATTGGATTTCAGGAGATTGAGCTTTTTGGGCACATGATACAATCATAATAATTTATTATTGTTTTGAACACGTAGATGAAACCGGGCTCCATTAGGCACCACATAGGACACCCAAAATGGAAGCACCCCTGTTTGGGGAAACAATTTTTCGAAGCTTCCCCTAACACCTCTATGCACATAATACTATGGAAATGGTAGTACAAACACTTGTACTTGATCTTGCCCAACCAAACCAAACAGGACTTCTGGAAGGTAAATCCAAAACACCTATGTGGTGCGTAGCTGGACTTTGGGTACAAACACAATGGAAACAATGCAGCCATTCCATACACTGTCTTAATTTGCATTTGAATACCACATGGGCGAATCAATTCATTTCAGTTTTTATTAGCATTTTAATGCAGAAATTCATTATGTCACCTGGATTTATTAGCATAACGGCTTAAAAAGCCATGACCCAGCTATCCAGAGTCTTGAGAAGGGTAGCTGGATGAGGACCTAACCTCGGGATTTTTTTTGCACTAAGTGGCAACTCTCAAACTGAAACCCGCATTCTCACTCTTGTCAGCATTAGATTTTACCATTACACCAAGCAAACGACCCCAAGATAATGACATCACAATCTGTATGAATTATGACCATCCTTTTAATGGCTTCATTTAGATTATGAAATTAATGCTTTCAAATTTTAAGAAATAAAATGATTTCACACAATGTGGATTCTTAATACCAGCATGGGACGCCTAAGGCCTAACACAATATTTATAAAATATTGATTTCTTTTCTGAAAATCATTATAAATTCTTTTCTCAGTATCACATTTAGCATTCTTCGCCTATGATTCCCAGGGCCTCCGCTTTTTTTCCTTGGAGATATCAAAATCATCCTTAGTTCAGTAATGCACCATTTAATTACTTAGAGCGATTTGTTCTTGCGACAACTAAATTATGAATCCCGGTGAATTTTAGACCATAAATAAATGCAGGGAAAGAAACAGAAAACTCACTGTTTCTTGAGCTGCTCCCTTGATGCCAAGGAGCTGGTTCAAATTCGAACCATTGGCCGCAGGCGCTTTATTGGGTGCTTGAGGTTTTGCTGCTGTCACACCGAAACATCAAAACTTGAATCCCGTGGAGGGATATGAAGTGAAATTCGAGTACGAAATTAAAACAAAAATAGGAAAAATGAATAACGGAAAAGGTAAAATGAACAGAAAAGAGAAGTAGAAGTACAAAGAACCTTCGTTGGCTTCAGTTTCTGCTGCTCTTACTATTAGTCTCTTTCCTGAGAAAATTATTCGTATTTTCTACTCAGCAAGAGGAAGAAGAGAGATTCAAAAGTCGCAGAAATGGATCCTATTCAACAAGCTCTACCCCAAATGGGGGAAAAACACTCAAGTCTCGACAGAACTCACTTGAGTACGAGAATGGAACAGAAATCGGTGCGGCAAGCCTACTGGTTGGAAGACTGTGGACCTTAGCGTTGGCTAATCTAATTGAAGAAACCGTGTTCAATATGGTCGCCATTTGCTAACGAAGCTTCGACAGGGATTTTCCGATAAAACCAGCGAGGCAGATACCGGGAAGGGACAAGGGAGCGCTTTGGGGCGAGGTGATATAGCTAACCAGTAAAGTACCTGCGATGGATGTCGGATAAACAGAAATTAAGGTGTAGCCTAACAAGAAAGCTGCGTGATTAGATAAGATTCAAGTTAACGAGATCCGATGGGTGACACCTGACACGGTCCAATCCCATGAGTCCATGACATACCGATACTATCCTCCGAGCCGTGGTGAAATTCCAGCCCCACGTTAACCGTGTATCAGGAGCATCTTCCAATGATTAATTCAGGAGATGCTCTCAATGCACGCTGAGATGTATACGTAGGGCGCTAATGGAGCGCGCTCAGTGGGGCGCCACTGTCCACTCCCAACTAGACCTGTTCATGGGCCGGGTAGCCCGATGGTCCGGCCCGGCCCACACCCTGGTCGGGCTTGGTCATGTAATTAGGCCCGTGGGTCTGACCTCGGGCCTAACACAATAAGCCCGACTATGTTTCGGGCCGGGCTCAGGATTTGTCAAAAAAGCCCAGCCCGACCCGACTTAGCATTATATATTTTATAAAATATATATGTATTTTATATATTATATAAAATATATAAATAATATAATATTTATTAAAATATATATTTATAATTTAATATATATTTATTTATTTTTTTCTTTATAATTTCTCTCTCTCTCTATTCAGTCGCTTCAGCAGTAGTAATAGTAACAGTATGGGCTAAATTTCGGGCTTGGGCCCAAGCCTGAGCTTCGGGCTTTTTATGAGGACCGGGCTCGGGCCCAAGTTGTAGGCCCGATGGTCGGGCCGGGCTCGGGCCTTAAAAAAATCTATTAATATAGAGTGAAAGCCCAGCCCAACCCGGCCCATGAATAGGTCTACTCCCAACATATATGTACAGGATGATCCACCCCTGCAGTTGAGATAGTCACTCAGTTTCTCTCCCAAAGTGGAGGGGCGGGTTCAAGCCCGGCACTCCATGGCATGACCAGTGGGGCTCACGTGCACCTTGCTTTTGCGTTTGGCCCTACTCGGATTATTCTTGGGGTTTTTATTGATCGGTCCATCCTAACAAATCTTAGCTCCATCTTACGGTTGGGGTAGGTGCTATCTCATAATTGATATCAATATATGGGTGAGTATTGATGTTATAAGTAGAGGTTTTTAAAATTTGGGGGTTTTATAATTCGGTCCATCTCTAGGGTGGAGTTAAGTTAAGATTTTTAGGGGTGGACTGAATACTGCTCGTGGATTGATGCTAAATTCACGGGCAGGATATGGTTTATAGGGGGGCTACTAGTAGACTAGGAGGGGGCTGCAATTCAGATTTTTGAGGTGGATTGCAGTCTATATATCCCTTAAAATTTTGGAAAAGTACAGACAGGCCCATTGCAGATTTTTGAATCCCACTACATATCTATAAACATTCAAAATGTTAAATACCCCCACTCTATGCATGGATGCCCACCCTTAAATTGGCATCAATTCCCAGCTGACACCTATCCCAACAGTACTTTGGGCATAAAAATTCTGACCCTGGGTTAAACCGTCATTCTTCCTTTAAAATTTTGAATTGTTGTAAATTTGGGATGGAATTTAGAATTCTGAAGTGGAATGCATTATAGTTTTTACATTATTCTTCCATTGGTTAAATTCTTTTGGTATAATACCTAGCCTTTTTTTCCATTGATTTAATGGACATTTCAAATTGATCGACCCATGAAAATCATCAAATGCCCAAAAAGCCCACTGAAGATTTTCTATCCAAAACCCGTCTGGCCATCCCCAAATACATAACACCCCCAGCAACAGGATTTCCTAAAGATGTGTAGTTGCAATTCACAACGGGTAGAGGGCAACCCTAACCCTGGTGACAGTTGAATTTGATCTCAAGTTTCTGCTGCAAGAGAGCTTATCAATTGAACCACTAGATGGTTTATATAGGGTTGACTATAATACCGAAAAGACATGATATGAGAAAATTCTTACAGCCAATCAATAAAAAGGTGACCAATCATGTGGTATTAATCACAATTTATGGAGTGCTTTGGTTGATCAAAACTCTTCCCGTATCATAGATTTTTCCCTATTGTAAAACATTATTTGTAAGTTTGATAGGTAATGTATTCTGACTTTCTAGGCATCTTTCCTTAACCCAACTGCCTTGTCATCCCCTCCCTTCTAACAGTAAAGGCATTGGATCAAAACTTGCAAGTCTGCAAGATCTTCATGTTATGGATGGTGGGTTTCACTTGCACCATGTCCTTTATCCGGTTATCCCCATCTTATGTCCATTGAAAAAACGTTGGCTGTTCGGGAGAAACATCCCCGGCTGTGCAGTTTGGGAGTTTACTGTGCTTTATTTAATATCATGTTTCAGCCGCACATTAGGTTGCGTTTGGAACGAGTGTAAATGCCGGTTCAGTGCATTATTACACTCCGGTCCAGAATTCTATGTGATTGGAAACAGTGTAAAAATACTTCTATTGTTGATGGAAATTTGCAAACATCGGATGATTTACATCGATCTACCGGTGGAAAACTACATCGATTTTTTCGAAGTAAAAAATCACGCCCTCTTTTCATCGAGGGAAATAGGAGAGGAGTTTACTCTCTTCCACTGGCCTGGCGCTCTGAGTTCGAAACATCCACCAACAGCCATTTGAGGAGTCCGATCCATTAGCAGCCTTCTAAGATCTGAGGAGTCCGATCGAAACGTCTGAGTGTCAGCGTTTAAGCCTCCGAATGGTGAGAGAACAACGAACCTCTTCTGTCTGCGTTGAAGTCTTGAAATATACACAACAGAGATTAGAGAGAACGACGAACCTCTTCTGTGAACCCAGTGCTGGTCAGAGAACAACGAACCTCTTCTGTGAAGACCCTCTCGTACTACCTGAAAGTAAAAAATAACTTCTTCCCCTATTTTGTGCACTTGCTTTTTTGCGTTTTTAGATTCTCTTGTATTTTCATTTTCTCACTATTATATTGAAGATAAATTGTGTTTTGATGACTGGTATTGGCATTTTCATTTTCAACAATTATTCAGCAGAATCACCATACTCTCCTCTTGAATCAATGGTGGTTCAGGAAGTCGAAGGAAAGTATCTACTGATGAGGGTGGATTTGGCCCTCCAATGATATTGTGACACGTGGCACCTCGGAACAAGTAGGTGAAACCCGGAACCACTTAGGCAATAACTTGCCTAAGTCAAGTTGATGGTGTCCCACATGGCGGCCTAGTCCAGGCGCGACCTGGCGGCCTGGCCCAGGTGTGAACTGGCGGCCTGGCCCAGGCGTGACCTGACAACCTGGCACAGGCACCGACTTGGCGGCCTGGCATAGGCGCCAACCTGGCGACCTGTGAGACGTTCTCGCCGACAAATTCAACATGCATATCTAAACACTCCCACGATCCTTGGAAGTTGGCCCACGTGCCGAACGATCCGGAGGGTGGTCAACGTGCATGGCGGTTACCTTAAGGAATCTCGGACCACTTAGACGACTTCTCGGAAATCTCGGATGCAGTGCGTGAAGCCCACGCCAAACTATGCCTATATAAAGGCACCAACCCCAATGGCATAGGGGGACAAGTAAGCATATTCTAGCTCTCATACTTTGTGAGTTTTAGCTCGCAGTCTACTATGAGAGTACTGACTTAAGCATCGGAGTGACCTCGCTGGGTTAGCCACCCCGGGTCCTCTGACATTGATTCCTTGCAGGTCTCTAAAGAACTATGAACCTCAACAATCAATCCAGCTCGCCACCAGGCAGCTCGTCACCTAACCTGCCTAACTCGACCCAGTCAGCTCGTCACCTAACCTGTCTAGCTCGGTCCAGCCAGTTCGACACTTAACCTGCCCAACTCGGCCTAGTTAACTTGGCACCTAATCTGCCCCCAGCTCGGCCTGGTCAGCTCGACATCCAGGTCCTCATCCAGCAGAAGTTAACTTCGGCCTCTGAGTCATCGGCCACTCGGAAGCAGACCAAATGACGAGGTACTTAACCAAAAAATTGATACATCACCAAAAATTGATTCATCAATTGGCGTCATCTATGGGAAACGCTACAAAAAGCTAAGTTCTCATCCTCCGAAAGGCTAAGTCCTCTTCTTCCAGAAAGCTAAGTTCTCACCTTTTAGAAATTAAAAGCTCTCACTTTATAGTTTCCATTTTTTATGAACTCAAAGACTATGCAGAAAGTTGATGGCCAACAAACTAAGCAACTCTACCAACTTTATTTCAACTCGGATAAGGCCTCATCAGTCCTCTTCGCGAGGTACTCTCTACAAAGATGAGCTCTTCGTGGCTTCCGCGAGAGTAGGTGGCCAACAAACTACATGGACGCCCCAGTCGGTCGAGCCTTCCAAGGCTCCCGTGCGAGCTGATGACCTAAAGTCAGTAGTGCTGCCCCCATAGGTCGAGCTCCTAGTAGCTTCTTTTAGGAGTAGGTAACCGACGTCACTAACGATGCCGATGCAGCGCAGCCATAGCTCTAAGGTGCCGAGCTAATAAAAGACCTCGGCACCACATAAGACCCAGTCGCCTCTTCGGCATGGGCAAAATCAAAGATCAAGGAGAGTGGACTACGAGTCGCTCCCAGAGCCCAAGGGCTAAAGTGTCAAACTGGCAAAGACTTTGGCACCACATAAGACCCAATCGCCTCTTTGGCATGGACAAAATCAAGGGTAAGGAGAGTGGACTGCGAGTCGCTCCCAGAGCCTAAGGAATTGAATCGACGCTTACGAGCTCATCAAATTAGTCATTTCAGGCCAAAAGGAGCAATATACTCCCTTCGCCGAGTTACTTCGGGAGTGGGGGGCAAATGATGAGGGCGGATTTGGCCCTCCAATGATATTGTGACACATGGCACCTCGGAACAACTAGGTGACACCGGGAACCACTTAGGCAACAACTTGCCTTAGCCAAGTTGATGGTGTCCCACTTGGCGGCCTGGCATAGGCGCCGACCTGGCGGCCTAGCCCAGGTGCGACTTGGTGGCCTGGCCCAGGCGTGACCTGGCGGCCTGGCCCAGGTGCAAACTGGCGGCCTGGCATAGGCACCAACTTGGCGACCTGCGAGACGTGCTCGCCGACAAATTCGACATGCATATCCAAACACTCCCACGATCCTTGAAAGTTGGCCCACGTGCCGAACGATCTAGAGGGTGGTCAACGTGCATGGCAGTTACCTTAGGGAATCTCGGACCACTTAGACGACTTCTCGGAAATCTCGGGTGTGGTGTGTGAAGCCCACACCAAACTATGCCTATATAAAGGCACCAACCCCAATGGCATAGGGGGGCAAGTAAGCATATTTTAGCTCTCATACTTTGTGATTTTTAGCTCGTAGTCTACTATGAGAGTATTGACTTAAGTATCGGAGCAACCTCGCCGGGTTAGCCACCCCGGGTCCTCTGACATTGATTCCTTGCAGGTCTCTAAAGAACTACGAAGCTCAACAATCAATCCAGCTCGCCACCAGGCAACTCGACACTCTGGTCAGCTCAGCAACTAATAGGTAGCTCGTCACCTAACCTGCCTAGCTCGGCCCAGTCAGCTCGTCACCTAACCTGCCTAGCTCGGTCTAGTCAGTTCGACACCTAACCTGCCCAGCTCGGCCCAGTTAACTCGGCACCTAATCTACCCCAGCTCGGCATCCAGGTCCTCATCCAGCAGAAGTTAACTTCGGCCTCTGAGTCACCGATCACTTGGAAGCAGACCAAATGACGAGGTACTTAGCACAAAAAATTGATACATCACCAAAAATTTATTCATCACCTACTTAATGGAATCTCAGCTGATACTTATTAGTGATAGATATAGAGTATGAACATAACGCTTAACCTTCATTCATTCACAAATTTTATCTCCAAACATTCCCTCATCCAAATCCCCAACAAAAAGAATGGAAGTACAAGTTTTATGGTTAAAGGAGGAGAATGGATAGTGGGTGGTGATAGTACGTGGCTTAGTCATTCCCTCAGCCCAATCTCACAGTTGACTGTACATTAAGCCCCTTCCCTCTGGGTTCATATTTTCCACTTAATGATGAAATACATCTGAAATTGTATAAGCTTGGCTTTTTCACATTTCCCCACAATACATGTTCTGCCAAAA
The DNA here is from genome assembly GCF_055504915.1 of Nelumbo nucifera. Taxonomy (NCBI): domain Eukaryota; kingdom Viridiplantae; phylum Streptophyta; class Magnoliopsida; order Proteales; family Nelumbonaceae; genus Nelumbo; species Nelumbo nucifera. Next base: position 46,264,190 of record NC_142650.1, on the reverse strand, counting down.
GAGAAGCAGACATCAGGAGTAAAACAATAGCAATGCCACAAAATGCTTTTTAGGTTTTGGGTTAATACATCTGTTTGATTTTGATCGAAACTTCCATATAATTATTCTTATGGTGCCTTTTGCTTTTGGTTAATACATCTGCTGACTTTGCTTTCATATATATATATATATATATATATATATATATATATATATATATATATATATATATATATATATATATCTGATTTTACCATTTAACTTCAATGCTGAGGATTTTCTTTTTCTTTTTTGTTTTAATTATATATGGTTTGGGGTCCTTCAGAAAAATATGTGAAATTCAAGCTCTGTTTGAGGCATTAAAGTGATTAATTACTGCACAATTGCGTGAGAACCAAGGCTGTATCCACAGGGACCCCATAGGAGTCTTTTAACAATGCTGAGTCCTATTAGCTTAATTCTATGCCATGGAGTCCCACAAGCAGCTACTGATGACACCATGAGGCCACTATTCTCCACCTCTTTTTCTAGAAACCCATCCAAGTTTGAGTGAATGCTCTAGTGGACCAAACCAAGAATGATGCCTCAGGCAGCCCAAAGTTGCCCTATCCAATTATGTTTCAGAGTTCAAACAGCCTAAGCTTGCCCAAGTATGGGAACCTAGCAATGTTTATATATAGGAAATTATTGAGCAACCACATGTTTCTGAGTCTCTTCTGCTAACTCTTTGAATGGGTTCTAACTAGTTCATGCCAATACCAAAAATAAATAAAGATGGATGTCAAGTGGATTAAAGTCTGATGTCTGACCACTGCTAGTTTGCACTTAGGTGATAAGTGCTTCTAGTATCACTTTACCTGTTTGTGTATATAATATTTGCCTTAGATATTGTAATCTATACATGCTCATAGGTGAAGTAATCAATCGCATCTACCAAATAAATAAATAAATTAGGCCTCAATCACATCAACAACTAAGCTGAAATCACATTTTTTATTATTCATTATTCCCTGATAAAGCTATCTATGTCAATCTCTAAAAGGGGAGCTACTCAGAGGTTGAACCCTTGTTTTTCTTTGCTAGACCTAAGGAATGGTGTGATGGGCTGTGAAGAATGAACTTTCCAATTTCTACTTCCTCTCAAGCCTAAGAGACACATGTGGCAGACAAGATATAGGTTGTAATGCAGTTTTGACCATGTAAATTGTAATGCAATTCAAAGCATGAGAAGATAGAAATTATCATCTTCTAATTAGTGTTTAACTAACTGATGACCTTGATGCATGCCCTGAACAGCTCATCGGGGTCTGGGTTTTTTATCATTTTGACTGGATCAATGGCCTAGCCATCTGATTGCGTGCCCTGTTTTACTACTCTTTGAGTACAGTAAAACAGAAACAACATGTCAGATTTGGGTGGGGGTTGTTAAATGATCCATACTACAATCTAGGCCTTGATACATGTTTGTATCATTCACCACACGTCGTTGTTTGAACACCTTCCAATAATATTCACCGAACTCTGCTTTTATTATTATTACTATGGTAGATAGTGCGGATCTTCTAGTAACAAACAAAGCTACATACATCAAGCTTGAACACCTATCAATGTATTAGAATTTAAAGACACACGAACAAGTTTTTTTTCTCATATGTCAGGGAGAGGTGGTACAGAGCTGTTTGTTTTGTTATTAGCAGATGTAGATGTAGTCATGTAGATATAGACTTGGCAATAAAATCACCCACAATCCTCTCCCAATCACAATAAATCGTGTCTACATGATAGAGGTTGATAGACACTAATATATATTTGTTGTGACATTTTGAACCTTGGCTGAACTGAAAAGCTTTGTTGTCCTGTCTTTTGCTAAGTAAGTTTTCATGGAGAGGTTGTGGGTTCCTTAATAATTGAAGTTGAAGTTGGATAGATTACTGTACCATTGAATATTTTATCATCTAACTATTATTACTGTACCCTTGAATATTTTATCCACTAAAAGGTACAAGTCAGTAAGTCATTCAATTAAGCAATTTTAGAGAGTATCGGCATACTTATCCTCAAGGCCATTATATTTATATCTGTGCAGTTTTAATACTGGTTTACACCAACTTCTTGAAGGTGTTTTTGTTGCTTATTCATTTCAAATGGTGTGGCACATTTTGTCTTTAATGTGTACAAGAAGTGGAGTCTGGAGCATTCCAGTTAGCTAGGGTATACAATGTCATTTTGAATTTCATTCCATTCTCTCAGCAAAAAGGCCATTACCTAGTGCTGGTCCTAAAGATACAGGGCCTTGGGAGTTGGGAGGGATGGAACTAGGAGTAGGAACAGTCAATCCTAATCTCTAGTTTTATTTATTTATTTATTTATTTATTTTTTGTTCTCTTCCTTCTTTTTTCTCACAAAGTTGCTGCCCTTAAATCTGGAACCCCCCATTCACATGCTTTTCAGCCCAATATTTTCCAATGTTTTACCATCAGATCAAGCAATAATCAATCCCAAAAATTCCTCAGAAAATAGCCAATGAACAAGGAAAGCTACCTTAAAAATTGAAGATTTTTAACTTAAGGCACTGCCTGTTAAAAGGATAAAATGATCTTCACTTGAATAAGATATAAAAAGTTCTAGCAAGAACGGACTTAACTGATACTAAAGCATTCATCTCTGTTTTGAGATGCATTGATGAAGTGAGTAGCTGAACAATAAATGAATAGCTGACAAATTCATTACTCATTTTTTAACAATTGTGAGAAGGTTTTGGTCAAGAGGTTGTTGAAATCATGAGATACAGGAAATCGGGTACAAGGTAAAGAGAGAAAATATAAAATGACTCTTAACAAAAAAAGCACAAGTTAATAAATAAAATGCCTATACTAAGATATTTATTTGGAGTATTTACCAATTCCCAGTTCCAGTGGTTTGACTGTCTCGTGTGGTCCAATGTAAGCTTTCATACAGGTCTACAACATACTTGTAGATCTTGAATTTCAGTAGATTTTTCTGTGGAATTTTCAGTGAATATTTTTGTGGAATTTTAGTTAATTTTTATGTGGAATTTTAGTTAATTTTTATGTGGAATTTCAGTAGTTTTTTTTTATGGAATTTCAGTACCTTTTTTATGTGAAATTTCAGTGAATTTTATGTGGAATTTCAATAAATTTCAGTGATATTCATACAAATTGGGATATAAGCTGGTCATTGAGCGACATAGGTTATTGGGCCAATGACCAGCTTAATATTTATTATATACCTGGCCTCTGCATATGTGGCAAAAGATGCAGATGTCTCATCTGCATGTAGGACAAATGAGAGATTGTGGCTGATCAATCAATGGTATCCTCTGATCAATCAATGAACACCGGTTGGTGGGCTTTGTGAGAAAGGCAGGTGAGATTAATTTTCAAACGGTCAATTAATTTTCAAAACCGGGTGACACAAGTCTACAAAGTATTTTTACATCGCTTAAGTATCCAAATGGTAGCAAAAGCACACACCGTTGTTTTGTATCTCGTGCCAAACATGAAGAGCGTAAATCAAGCATGCAAAAACAAATCGTTTTACATTTTTCTGAACCGGTGAAATGCAAATTTACACACTGCAATTTTGCATTTACACTCCTTCCAAACACAGCCTTAAGAACATTTTCCGTATTTTTATGTTATTATTCATGGAAAATGTTCTCAATACACAACACAATGGTATGTAGCTGTGAGGTCAGTGTTAGAGCACTCTATGAGGAGCATATCCCAATTTTATCATAAGAAATTCAAATATTAATTGAATCGAGTATCTATGTAACCAGATGTTGAATCAATAACAAATTAATAATAATCCACATCAGTCATAAGCAGTAAGTGAGAGAGAGAAAGAGAGAGAGTGGTCATAGGTCATATACATTTAATAAATGACATGGGGTGTTGTCATTAGTTCCACAGCCCATTACAGAACCATTGCCTTCAACTAGTCCAATCTATATCCTGAGTGTGAGTTGGGATTTGCTCCTTACAAAACACTCTTTACACTGACCTCAGAGCCACATCCCACCACATAATGGGAATATCTCCATTGAATAATAACATACAAGTATGAGAGATGTTCCTAATCTACTGTTGGTACATGCTGTGAGGTTGGTGCTAGTGCTCTATAAGGAGCAGATCTGGACTTAGAGGGTGTGGGACAAAAGAGTATTTGTAACATAAATATATAAATATATATATATGTATATATATACACACAAAAAAAAAGACGAGGAAGAGGCACTAAGGGTGGATTAGAGATGAGTTGAATCGAATATTTATCTATTCAAGATCGACTCGCCAAAAAGCCATGAGGCTCGAGCTTGGTTCGAGCTAGAGAGTTGAGTTCGAGTTTGGCTTGACTCAAAAGTTTGTAATTCAATTCAAACTCGATTGTGAGCCAAGCTTCCTATAAAATTAAAAAAAAATATATTTTTATTTTACATATAAAAAATTTAAGAATTACAAAAACTAGTTATTATTACACATACAAAAATAGTTACTCAAATTCAACTCAAAGCTTGATTTAGACCGAACTGAATTAAGCTTTTCAAAAGTCGAGATCGAATAGCTCATGAAAGGCTCAATTCGCTTCCACTCCTACGAGGAACTGAATGAGATAATGTGTCATATGTAAAAAGCTTCCAAACAGTGTGGACTATTTTCCCTAAATAGGATCAACAAGTCATTGACAACGTCAACACCAAGATGGGGATTGTGACCGGATCATTGGTTCAATTAGCGGGTTGAGGCATTACATTTTTTATCCATTTAATTCAACTATTTCATCACCAAAACAAATGAATAAATAAATATATGAACATCCAATATTAAATTTAAAACCCTTGGGTTAAGTGTTGATTAATTAGGGGAATTGGGATCTGCTCCTTACACCAAACCTCATAGCTACATTCCACCGTGTATTAGAAACATCTATACTACTTTAAAAAGTACCAATGGCCTCAAGAATATTTCTGGAATTTTCTAAGGACAAAACTTACCCATCTATATTTAAATTTATTGATAAAAAATGAGAGCAAATAAGGTAGTCGGTTCTTGATATTAAATGAGTTAAAAATATGTAATTTTAAGATAGTCAATGCATTCAATTCTCTCTCATTAAATACAACATTTAAGTTATTAACTTACATTCATGTTCATTGAATCATATATTTAAGTCATTTTTGTTTCTTCTCATCATTAAGTTTTACTAAGTAAATCCATACTTAATAAATTAATAATTCCAATAACATAAAAGCTCATACATTTAAAATCTACCTAACAAAAATAGTGTCTTCATCTAGGTGATGGTAAGAAATTAAATCATTTTGGGTTAAATGAGTCAATCCATGTTTCCACGATTAAATAATAAAATAAAAAATAGATAAAATGAAAAAAATAGGGAAATTTTTTAACATACATATTAAACAATAATAAGTACGATAAATAAGAAATGTTTTTATTAATGATGGAAATGGAATATAAATTTAAAACCAATTAGAAATAAAAATATTTTCCTATTCTACTCATTAAGTTCTATATTTAAGATATATTTTTCTCATCATTAAATTCTATTAAATCCACAATATTAATTTTAGTAGTATAAAAATAAATATTTTGAAAACAAAACCATTTTCTTCCCTTCCGGTGGTGGGCAAGCAATTCAACCATTTGGGGTCAAATGGATTAATAAATAATGTCATAATTAAATAATAAAAAATTAAAATAAATAACTATGAAATGTAAAAAGTATTTTTATTAATGATGAAAATGGAATGTTAAATTTAAAATCTACCTAGAAATGAAATGATATCATAGTCAAATAATAAAATTTTTAATAATAGAAAATAAAATGAATCAAAAAATAAATAAATTATAGGAACATATATAATGTTATATATTTATAAAAAATAAAATATTTGATACATATCTAATATTATGCATTCATTATATTGAACAAAAATAAGCTTTATACATAAGAAATAATTTTATCAATGATGAAAATGTAATAGAAAATTTAATGTTAACTTAGAAATCAAACTATTTTTCTTTTTAGATGGTGGGTTAATGTATTGAGTCAAATGATACCACAGATAAACAAAAATTAAGTGTGACAAGTAAAAAATATTTGATATAATGTAAATGAAATATATAATTTAAAGGGAAAATTATAGTCAAAGTCGGTTGTACATTTAAAATTAGGTTGAAGGTTGGTCCAGAAACCAACAAAACTCTGACAACCGGCTCTACATTTCAAACTATAAACCCCCAGCCATGTCATTGGAGGCTTATGTGGTTGTTGCTAACATGGGACTCTTAGTCCATGTTGGACAGAACAAAAAGCCTATACCGAAAATAGGTTTTCAGTTTCTCTCCCACTCCATGACTCCATCTGTCTCTTGATCTCCCACTCTTTCGACTTTGGTATGTAGCCAAATCAAAACCTCTCTTTATTTCTCTCTTTATCATTCTCCCTCAATCTCTCATTTTCTTCTCCCTCACTCTCCCTCTAAATCAATATCTCATTCTCCCTTAATCTGTATCATTCTTCAGTTAGTGTAAATTTCATAGACAAGAGTTTCTCGTAAATTTTTATCAAATTAGTGTAATGATTTTTTAACCATACCAAGTTGGTCTCATGTTCCTTTATACAATATGATTAATACCAATATAAGTGTGTAAGAAAATAAAAAAGAACGAGATAAGGAGTGAGAGAGAAACTGAGGGAGAATGATAGAAATTAAGGAAGCAAGAGAGATCGATTGAAAAAAATAATGAGATAAATTAAGGAATAATGATAGGTAGAGAGCGAATGAGAGGAATTTATATTGAGAACATAAATACAGAAACCAAAAACCATTTTTATTTATTTTCAAATCACATAGTCGTTGGGTAGATAAAGATGACTGTGAGAGTAAGAGAGTGTGAAGGAGATTGAGAGAGAAAGAGAGAGAGAAAAACTAAAATCCCTTTTTTATTTTTATAATCACCCAACATTAAAAGGCAATTTTGGTATAAGCTTTTTGTTGTGTCCAATATGAATTAAAAGTCCCATGTTGGCAACGACCACATAAGCCTCTGATGACATGGTGAGGGTTTTTATAATTTGAAATGTAGAGCCGGTTGTTAGAGTTTTGTTGGTTTATGGACCAATTTGTAGCCTAATTTAAAATATACAGTTGGCTCCGACTATATTTTTTCCTAATTTAAAACTAATCCAAAAACAAAACTATTTTCTTATCTAGATGGTGGGTTAATGATCCAAATTTTCAAAGAAACCCATGATGTTATAATTGAACAATCAATATTTAAAAAATGATAGAACACCAGAAATGAAAATGTACAATTTTGTCAAAAACATTTGAGAACATTTATGATGTTATATATTCACCATATTAAATAAAATAATTGTTAAAATAAAAGTTATTTTTATTTATGATAAAAATGCAATACAAAATTTAATAATAATTGTTGTTTGCTACAAGTATTTAAGTTTATTTTTAATCATATTGTTATTTTTGTTAATTTTCAATTTCTATCTTAACTATGATATATTTAGAACTCAAATAATTAATATGAAGAAAATTTTCTCACGTGCAACGCATGTGCTCGATTACTAGTTTCTTCTAAATAATAATATACAAGTATAGAAAAAGCTCCCGATGTACCTTAGATCGGCTTCTATCAGGGCAAATCAGTGCCCACACCATTCTAACAGTATTTTGCAACCTTGCATTGGGAATATCTCTCCATGAAATAAAGCATACAAGTATGGAGATATTCTCAATGCAGGGCAGTAAAGGCTGATCGAATGGGCTTTGCCCTGATAGAAGTCGAATTTGGTTGATACATGTTGTAAAGTCAGTGTGAGGAGTGCTCTGTGAGGAGCAGACCTGGTCTCTGATTAGGGTCATGACACTGTATCTAGACTTGTTCACTGGCCAGACTTCGGGTTTGACTTACACTATGTCAGGCTCGGGCTTCGGGTTGGGGCCCATTCAAATTTTGGCAAAAGCTAAACCCGAGCCTGGCCTATGAACAGGTCTAACTGTATCTAAGGATGCCAACGGGTCAGGTTCAGTATAGATTTGCCCCAACCCGAACCTGACCCTAAAGCAAATTCAACTATCAAACCCATCCCGCCCTGGCCCATATGCAATACACCTATATTCAATTGACACCATTTAAATTGTATTTCCAAAGCTGTAATGCCAACGGATCAGGTCCAGTGTGGGTTCACACCAACCCGAAACCCAAACAAAGCTGACCCAACCCTAACCTGATAGGGTCGGGCCAGTGTGGTTTTACCACCTAACCCAACCCACTAACATCTCTATGTGTGTCCAAATCCATTTAAATATGAGTTAGTGTGATCTAAAGAAAGCTTTTAACAAACTTGCGAGAATGTTTACGTATATGAGATTATGGTGAAGGTCTATATTAACCCTAAATCTGTTATCCCACACTACCCACAAGAGACTATAGCTGTGCATCCGGAACATCTTCTCATGAACGATATCATACAGGTACCGGGAGATATAGATTTTAGGCGATCATAATATAGTTACTTTATGCAACAAATAAGATAATGCATTTGACAACTTTTGTTTGGCTCTATAGGACTACATAACCGGATCGTGTGGTGCATGTGGAATTCGATCCCAAATTTCTGCTACAAGCTTATAAGTTATAACTAGTTGGAGACCTTATTAATCAGCAAGTTGGCACCTTGCAATATCTGTTAATTAAAGTAGGCATTGAAAGGGAAATGTAGAAAAAGCTTCATTTTTTTCTGGTAGGCAAATAGGCATTGGAGTCATTATTTTACCCCACTGAATTTTGTCATTTATCTCTGTTTTCAAATTTGAAAATGTTTCATGTCTCACTTTTCTTGCCTACTTTATTAGTTATCAAACACCACCTAAGACAGGGAAATAAAATATGTGAACTTTGCAAGACAATGGGGCTCCTTCACTCCATTAGAGTTACATGGTCCATGAGATTCGTTATGCTTCTTGCCGTAGAACTTTCAACCATTTGGATGGAATTTGGTTCTTCCTAACCCTATGGTCCACACCCACCTACTGCAAGGAACATCTACGATGGTATGGGTATATTCTTCAAAATCTTTGTCAATACGCCACACAATAGAATGAATTCGTCCAAATTAGTTGCTATTGCTTTTTGATACATTTTCAAATTATCTTTTTTACATAAGTATGCACGCTTTTCAAGTTAGTGCTTGCAATTCCTTATAAAAAAAGAAAAATAAAATGTTCACAATGCACATGAACATTTATACCATATAAAGTATAATTTTGTCTCGATATAATTTGTATAAGTTAAATCTAAATACTATGATTCATGCTTAATTATATTGCACACATCTATATCAGATATTCTTACACCAGTGATGAAAAAGACAACCTAATTATACATTTCTTTATTAACCAAACACTAACTCATTGATGGGAGAATATAATTCTGGGATTCTAATAAAATTCTATTTGCATGTTTGGGCCTACCGGGTGAAGCATTTACTTAAAAAAATAATATTCTTCCAAGGTCCTTGTTATGCTTAGAAAAGGGAGTGGTTTATATTATATCTTTGTCCCTCTGCTACAGAAAAGGACTCCCAGAGAATAAGCATGCTAACTCTGATTTTATTTATTTTTTATTTTTTATAGTCTACTATCATGAGTTTTGAGACAATGGCTTTGGCTTCACCCGATAAGCATAGGTGCAACCTATTGATATTTAGAAGTCTAGAAATCAAAATTTTTCTCACACGACCAGATCAACTAACAAGTTAGCACCTGAAGTAGCCAAGTTTATTTTAAAGAGGAACGTTAACGTTTTTGAAACATGTGACTCAAATCGCTCTTGGGTTAGACCCATGGTTTTGAAAACTAGATCCGATCAGACAGACAGTCAGACCAGTTGATCAGGGAATTCGATCAGGCGGTTGAACCATTGACTCAAACAATAGTTTTTGGCCATTTTTTAATTTAATTATTTTTTAAAACCAAAACGGACCTGATGGAGGTAAATTTGACTCGACCTCTTGACCACCCCGACACGTGGAAGCAGCCAAGGGTGACCTGACAAGAACGACAGCTCGGCACGGCAGTGCTCAAGGCGCGAGCTCCAAGAAGAGGAACCCCGAGCTCCCCCAAGAGGGACCTGTGACCCGAGCTCCCCGAAAGAAGCCCGAACTCTCCCCTTGGCCCCAAACCTTGCGAAGAGCACAAAGGGCCACAACCCAAACTGGCCCACCCCAGGGCAGTTCGGGCCACACTTCTATCCGAACTCAAGACTTTACCTCGTGCACCACTCTAGCACTATCTCCTGGCCACCGAATTGAACCACCGTACCTGACACCAGAGCCCGTATCCTGAGGCGGCGCACCAGACTGACTTGGGATCTGATGCTTGACAGCCGCACTTCAACGACCACCTACCACCGCCACCTCCAGTTACAGAGACGACTCCAACAAAGAGAGCAGTGGCAGTTGCCTGCCCCAACAGAGGTGACGACACCCGAACTGGCAGAAGTGCAGAGGTAATGATACCCGACCTGACAGGAGCTTGGGAGTGAGTGCGCGAAGTGGTTATAAAAGGCCCTCTTCCCCCCGAGAATGGAGGTACGTGATAACTTTGCGCTATTTGGTTTTGATCTTCCCTTTGAGGAAATACTAACTTGAGTTTCGGAGCACTCTCATCGGGTTCCTCCCCGGAGACTCCTCGCCTTCTTCCCCGTTTCAGGCACCTGTTGCTCCAGTCAGAGACAAGGTCGTTGACAGATAGGACCGACCGGATTGCGCTACATCATGACCATCTATTCGAACTGGACAATTAAACCATTTAACTTGAAAACCAATAGTGAAAATGGTTCCATGTCCAGTCCTATTTTTAAAGCTTTGGTGAAATCTAAATCCCACTCTCAGAAAATCTAAATCCCAAGACACCCCAAATTTCACCCTCAAGTTGCTATCTCTATATATATTTTAACGACCAAAGGATACATAAAATAGAAAAACCCAACAGCATAACATAGCGTATTAATATGACCCATAAGTTAGATATTAATTGAGTCCTATTCTTCCACAACAAATTACTATGAAAATTCATGACCCATAAGTAGGCAACAACAAAAATTCATGACACAACACAAAGATTATTACAATAAATCTATTTTAGATGATAGGTGTTGAATGATGATTTTGTGCAACTAGTTATCAGTATATATTAGAAAGAACAGAAGCCCATTAAAGAATATCTGATTTAGAGTTTGAGAGGTGGAATCTTTTGAACCTTTTTCCTTTTTTTTGCAATAATCTCTAAGAGGAAACGCAATCTAGTGGAGGAATCTTATGGTCATGTAAGAAAATCCCACTATACATGCGCGTATCTTTGGTATCAAAGCCAAGTTCTTTGATTTATCTCCTAATAAGAGGCACCATTTTGGTATCATGGTGTCGTGTTCTTGTTTTGACTCCACATAAGTGTTATATTGGCATTTTCATTTCAATGTTCTAACAAGTCATTTGGTTGAGCATATTTAGGTAATATTTGATGCATTTCTATTTCTAATTACAAGGTTTTGAGTTGATTAATGCAAACTGCAGGTGATAGATATGTATTACTACATCACATATAAGAGTTAATTCAGCTAGAACGGTTAATACTATTGTTGTTTGTTTCTGCCTGAAATGTCAACTTGGCTTTTTTACAAACGGCTTCTCACACATGTTTAAGGTATGGCTGTTTCAATTACGAGCAGCTCCCAAATTGCATTAATCAACTCCAATGTTTCTTTTTCTGCCTTGTTTTTTGGCCAAAAACCGTTGATTTGGTCAGCAAATCACTGATCTGGGCAGATAACAATTTTTTATCATTATTTAATTTTTCAACTTTTTTATTATTTTTTGTCAGAACGGACCATCCGTTTGATTCAAACAGTTAGATCATTTGACCCAGAAACCAGACACAGACCCAGTTATTAGATATGATCCTTTATATTTGCAAGCCAATCTACTATCTGATTTGTTTACTTATAAATGTTGACTTAGTAACATTAAGGCTCCATTTGAAAGGAGTCAAATACAAATATATAGAGCACAAAAATGTAAGGTTTTGCACTGTACATATTTGTATTTGTACTTCTTCCGAACTGAGCCTAAAGCTCAATTTGAAAATAGTGCAAATACAAATGTATACAGTACAAATCCTTGTATTTTACATTGCTAAGCCTGTATGTACATCAGTTTGGATGTCCTACCCACACCCATCCTAAACTGAGCATAAGAATCAAAATATCAACATTAATATTCCCCATATTAAATGTATTATATCTGTATCGGTGGACTTGAAGACACATGCATAGCATAGCATGGATGCATTGAGACTTATAAATATATAAGTGACTTCATCGATCCCCAAAATAATTGCTGGAATGTAAGTAAGTTACAGAGTTTGTTTGACCAAGGCACTGTTAACCTCATTTGCAATCTGGTGGTGAAAACAAACTGGTATGGACTCTAGACAATAAGTCTATGTTTGGTTTGAAGGAAAATGCAAGGAAAGGAAGGGAAAGGTAGGGGAACCTTTACAAACCTCGTATAGGTTCCCCTGTTTTTCCCTTCCTTTCCCTACCTTTTTCCTTCAAACCAAACATAGCCTAAAGGAAAATTCTCAATAAAGTCTGCTTATCATCTGGCTACCTTCCTTCAACATAACTAGAATGCTAGAGGCAGTCGTGTTATCTTGACCCCAAAAACATGGAAAAAGACTTGGGCTTTAAAAGTCCCCCCTAAGATTAAGCATTTCATCTGGAAATGCTGCCACAACAGTATTGCAGTGAATCAGGTTTTAGTCAAAAGAAAAATTAAATTGGACCCACTGTGTAATCTCTGTGGAATAGAGGAGGAAAGCATCTTGCATTCACTCTTTTCATGCGAACATGCAAGAGCAACCTGGTTTGGTAGCAGCTTGAGGGCCTGTTTGTTTCCTCTTAACTCTTATCTTTTAACAGGAATCTTTTAACTTTAAGAGAAAAATGGTTGTTCATTTCCTCTTATCTCTTAAAGTTCAATCATACAACTTTTTGTTTTTCAATAATACCCCCAAAAAGACAAACAAAAACTCTCACATATATGGGGTCAAAATGGATATTTGATCATTTTTAGAATTCAGAACAACATTCTTTGCATTCGGAGTTAAGAGGAAAGAAAGGTTCACCAATACCAATATACCTCTTAATGTAATTTTTGCACTTTCAGATGTCAGACTTCAGAGCAAACGAACAGGCCCTGAGTCTCGCTTGTTTAAATTTAAATTCATTAGGAAGCTTTGCAGAATGGTGGACTTGGTGGCTAAATCAGGACATTCATAATGCCGAAAATCCTAACCAGTTGCTAGAAGTATATATTGTTATTATCTGGAATATTTGGAATGCAAGAAACAAATTTGTCCTTGAAGAGGTGCAGCCTAACCCATTTGTAACTTTGATTCATGTAAACAGGATGATGAAGGAAGTGTGGAAAGCTTCCCATCCAGAATCAACTGATTCTTCTCTAACTGAAGCTGGTGTGAGCAAAGAAAGTGTGCCTTCTTAGAAGTTAGAAGGTTTCCTCTTCATGTAGAGCAAAAACATATGACAGTTTTTGTAATAGTGGGCAGGGGGGTTTGGTTTTTGGATTTCAAACGATTCAGGTTCTTTTTTGTTAGCTGGGTGTGGTATGTGTAAGTCTGTCTCAGCTGAATTCTCAGAATTGATAGCCATTTTGGAATGTTGTTTACCTGCTAAAAATTTGGATACATCTAGCATCATCATTGACTGTGACTCAACTAATATAGTACCTGTGCTGAATCAAAGATCTTTTGATTGTTCTCCTCTGCTGTGGCCTCTTTTACAAGATCTGTACTCTAGCAGATTTCTCTTTTCAAGTCAGATTCTGTAACAGATCTCAGAATGTTGGTGCTCATGAATTAGGTTGGAATTCTGTTTGGAGAAGCCCCCCTTCGTGGTTATTTTGGTTGATGCAGAAGGATAATGCAATCTCAACCTCTGCTGTGTGGGAGCCACCTTAGTGTGTGTGGAATGGTGGTTAGTCTTTTTTTTTTCTTTTTTCTTTTTCTTCCTGGTATCTCTGCTTCTGTTTTGTTTGTGTTCTGTTTTCTTGAGGAATTACCAAAAAAAAAAGCATGGATGCATTTATATACACCTGGTTGAAGGGTTTTAAAACCTAACGACTAACGACTATTACTTGATGTCCCTCTAATGCTTATAAAATATAAAAAAAAAGAAGTATCAACTTTATCCATACACATCCATACCCAAGCGTTGGGATTTGATGTATTGATATTTTGACCATTGGGTGATAAGAGCTTCATAGTCTTGTAATACTTTGTCAGATCTCTATATTGGGCTATTAACTTTCCATGGAGCTTCCAATTTTATGATTGTAGCACTTGTTCACTACTTCGAGTCTCTTTCAATTTGGATGTTGCAGTGCTTATTAAACTTGGAGCTTCAATAAAGTTTTTTTTTTTTCTTACAAAATATTAATAGGCTGCATTTGGTTGAAGTGCAATTTCATTTTGCACCAGTATAATGCATGGGAGTTGGTGCAGCACAATCTGGGCATTCTTAACTGGCTGAGAGTTGGTTCCTAGCAGTGATGGACGACACCTGAGAGGAAGAAGAAGGTGAAGGGTTCCCTAGGAGCTCTCTCGGAGGGAACACTCCGATGGCTAAGTTAGAACTTAGGGGAAAACTCAAAGAAGACACAGAGAGTTAAGAGTGCTGAAAGTGCTAGCTTCAATACCTTCGCTTCGTGAGGATTGGGGTCCTTTTATACCGGAGCTCGGTCACATCAGGTGTAACCGCCACTGCCCTAGCCGTTACCGCCAGGGCAGAGGTGGCAGGTGCAGGCTGCTGCTACAGGCTGCTACTGCAAGGTACGGACTTCGACAGGCATGCCATGCTTTTCAGAGGCGGTAGGCAGAACGTCGCCTGGCAAGGGATCCGGTAGGTACGGATGTCAGGCAGGCACGGATGTCAAGCAGATCTCCCTGTAGTCCGCCGAGCTACTGTACACCGAACTACCTGGGGCAGATTTGCCTTGCACCGAGGTGCCCGCATTGGAGGCGATCTTTAAGCAAGTTCGAACAGGAATCTCGATGGTGCTGCCCCGAGGTGTTTCTCCCTCGGGACACTTAGCCAAAAGCCGGGGTGCTCCCTTCTTAGGAAGGGAGAGCTCGGGCCCTGAGAGGGGTTCGGGATCTCCCACACTTGGTGGGAGTCAAGGTTGGTCGGGCGCTAGTCCCCGACGAGTCACTTAACCCGCCGAGCGGCCAATGTTAGACTTGGCGGGTCCCTCCTGTCGAGTCATGGTTGTGTTGTTAGGCTAAGCTGTTCATCGAGCCAGGTCACGCACACGTGTCCCTGTGCTACGAGGTCGGGCCAAATCACCTTCCATCAGGAGTGCAAATAGGCTATGTAAATCCTGATTTACTTTTGCTTTAGGTTTGATTTATCCTGTTTGTTTGTGAAGAGTAAAATAGTATGGTCTCCACCTTAAATGCAAGAGAATGAGGGGTAGTAAAGGGGTTATTTGTTTGGGAGTGAGATAGGAAACAAAGTGCCATAGTCCCCAATTTTATATGAAAGGGAATTGAGGTAGAAAGAAGGTGATACAAATTTGCATCAATTATTGAGATGCAAAATTAACACTGCTACTGAATTGAATACAAATGAGACAAGGCTAATTTAGACCGGATTTTCAGCCCTTCGGTCCTCACAAAAATGGTGCTTACTCACAACCACTTTGCAGCTGTGCATTGAGAATATCTCCCCATGAATAATAAAAACATACAATTATGGAGATATTTTCAATACACGGTTGCAAGTGGCTGTGAGGGCGGTGTGAGGACTGAATCCAAGTTAAGGCTCAGTTTGGGAAGAGTACAACTACAAATATATACAATGCAAATACATGCAAAATAAAACAAAATACAAATTTTTGCACTCTATGTATTTGTATTTGTATTCTTTCCAAATTAAGACAAAAACCAAAAATACAAATTTGGTATCATATAATAATGCAAATTATAATTACAAGCAAATAGATGCAAATTTGCATTGCAACCAAACACAGCCATGGAAAAAGTTTAACTCACAGAGAGTCCGAATCTGATACTCAAGAGCACTCCTTACACCAAACTCACAAGTCATACATTGATTTTTGGGAATAGTACTTATATGTTTGTTCATGAAAGATGTTCTCAATACACAGTAAGATGTCTTTTGTGAGGAGCCCGATTGAACCACAGCTTGGAATCTTGTGAAAATGGAAGAATATTTGGGGGTTATTAATAGTTTTATTTGCCACATGTTCATCATTCTTGCCACGTTGGACGAATGATTTACTGGCGCCATCATGAGGTAAGGTCTGAAAAAACGAAACGGAATTTCTTAAAATTAAAAAATCGCATAAATATTCTCGATGTGCGGCTAGATGCCGTGCTTTCACGATATTTGGACGGTTTTTGCTTTCAGGAGATCGGGGTTGAGAAATAAACACAAACAATTTAGCTTCGCCCCAAAATAGTCCCAATAGGGAATAGGCAGGCGATAACGAGAGGGACCGGGTACTCTACCGTCCACAGTCCATAGTTCCACACCTCCGAGTACGGGACCACGCCTTATCCCAAGAGACCGGATCTTCTCCTCACACCTAACGCTCACAGGCGTCTCACATACATCCTAGGAGCACTTTCCGTATTTGTTTGTTATTATTCACGCGAGATGTTTTCAATGCACGGTGGATGTGCATGTCACTTATCGAAAATTCCATTTCCGTACGAACCAAGCCATGGGTCCCACAACCACCAAGAGCTCCACCGGCCCACTCCCGCGAAATCCAAAAGCGGCAAGTGCTACAGCTGAATGCTGATGATGCAAATACAAGAGAGGAGAAGGCAGGAAGGTAATTTTCCTACCACCACCACCACCACCACCAGCTCAAAAGCAGATATACATACAGTCTGAAAATACCACAGCCAGCATCGGAATATGTCCTCCTCTTTCCTGTCTTCTTACACGTTATAAATACTCTAACAAACCTCATGATCTCTTCCAGATAAAGACGATCTCTTTCTCTATATCCACCTTCTTCTTTGGTCGTGTATTGAGTAGGGTTTCTGCCATTTACAGTCATACTCTTAGAAGAACCGAGTTAAAGATAGCGAGAGAGATAAGCAAAATAGTGAGTTTATAATGGATACATACACTCTGCATATGGTCATGGCGGCTTTCTTTGGGGCTTCTTTCGTGGCCGTTTCCGCCTACTACATGCACCGGAAAACCCTAACCCAGTTACTGGAGTTTGCGAAGACGGTTGAACGAGAGCGTGAAGATGGCGATGAGGTGGTGGACAAAGATGACTCGTCGAGGCATTTCAAGAAGCACGCAGATAAGCGGAGAAACCATGGGAGGCGTAAGGCAGCAGGGTATTACCGACGAACGTCCGCCTCGTTGCCGGATGTTATGATGATTGCCGCTGCTGCCGAAGTAGAGGAGAAGCGGAACGGCCCGCTTTCGGCGGAGGACCGTAATTTTTCGATTCCGGCTGGGTTGCCTCGTTTACACACGCTTCCTGAAGGCATGTATCTTCCTGACTTCTCTTTCTCTATGAAGTGAAAAAAAAGCTAACGTATTTGACGCCTTTTGGTGGTGAATTAGATTTTGCAGGTTTTGCTGCAATGTTATTCATGTTACCAAATAGATTATAAAACTTTTTTTTTAAAGAGATCATAAAACATTGGCACATTGCTGGTTTTACCACAGTTTAAACTCTCCATCGTATTCTTATATGTAGAAATTTGTTTAGGAAAAGTCAAATGAAATGCTTGATTTTGATCATTTTACTGACGACGCTGAATGAAATGAATGTCAAATGAGCATTTTGGGCTCTGGACTGGGCAGAAGAGACAGAACTATCATCTATGGACGATGTAACAACAATCTGCATGTACCAGGAGTGTGTTTTTTTCTTCTTCTTCTTCTTCTTTCCTTTGGCTGCCTCAGACTAACGTATTTTTTGTTGAGCTGACTCACTAAAATACTTAGGTCATGCACAGCGTATACTTGATTAAGTAGTCTTGGATTAACGCATCCTTTTTCTTTGACACTCATTTTTCTGGATCTCAATGCATTGTTCCACAGAACTCTCTTATCTTCAGAATACTTTACCCTCTTGGGGATTGGGGCTCTGACAAAGCTGCACCTTGAATTCCCACCTTGTAAGACAAGAGAGAATGTTGCCAAGAAATCATTATTCTGATCCTCATAGAATAACAGAGTGGAGCAAATCCTTTTGGCTTTCAATATGACTTTTTTAAACCGTCTTGCGTATTTTCTTCTTATCCAGGTATGAGTTTCCCACAGAGGGAGGATGGAGAGGCAAGTCCAATAATGAATAAAGGAGTAGTAATCAGTAACCAGAAGAAAAAAGTAGTGGCCAGTGTATAAAAAGCTTATGCCTTGAGGCTTGCCTTGATGCGAGGCTTAAGGAAAAAATGCTTGATGCTCATGCCTGAAAGCATAAAACCTTGAGACGCCTAATGCGTGTGTGGATATATGTTTATGTATATTTATATACATGTCTTAATGATTATATTTATGTTTGAACATATTTAAAGAGGTTGCTTTACGTTTAAAGCTTTATAAATTATTAAGTGGTTTTCAAGTTCCTGATATTCTTATAGTTTTTGTTTATATGATTATCTATTCATTTATATGTTCTTCTTGTATGCTGCTCTTTTCCTTGAAAAAAAATGGTAACTTATGAGGCTCATGTCTCTTGCTTCAAGGCTTTCTCCTCACACATCTAAAGGCCCAACCTTATGTCTCTTGCTACAAGGTCCCACCTTGCTTCAAGGCTCCTTTCCTTGTACATGTTTATTTTTTTTTTCAAAACCTTTTCAGAGGGGTTAGTTTAAGGCCTGTGGCCTGCCTACCCCCTGAAATGAGAAACCTTGAAAAGGGAAAAGAAAATGATGTAATAGTCAGATAAAGCCACATTTGTACCTTTCTGAGGGCTTTTCTCTTATCCTTCATTGTATGAAGAATCAACATCTCATGTTTTCAAGAGACAATGATTAAGATTGCAAAACATTAAGCATTGAAGATATGATACTCCCATAAAGAATCCTGTAACAAGTGAAAGCATGTCATTTTGGCTAGTATTTATGTGGATAAAATAGAAAAAAGCGAACCATTCAGAAGTTAGCTATTTCTTTTATTGGTAGGTTTTTCTTGTTAAAATTTGAAGCTTGCATTCTGCTCTTATAATGTTAAGAATTCTTGATGTTTCTCTCTCAATTCAAGGATTCAGGATGTAGATGTCTGAGATATTATAAAAGTTCTACTCTTATAATATCAAAACTTGTATGTGTTTTCAGATGTACCAACTAGAAACTAGAATGTAATGAGTTGATTAGAGTATGTGTTGTACTCAGGTGGCAATTATAGCTTGACTCCAAGTTACTTATATTCAATTTTGCTAGTTTGTTAAATGAACTATTGAAATGCATCTATCTGTGTCTACATCTACTACTACCTCTTGGTTATCTTGTAAGATTGGCCTCAGTGTCTAGCTAGGCACAGATGATGCCAGAGTCTTTCTGGAGGAGTCAAATTTTCATCTCATTGAAAATTACGAGCTACTATTTGCAATCTTCATTAATGATAAAGCATATATTTTTTCTGCCTCCATTGATTGTTTAATTTATTTTAGAACTGTTGTTTCAGGACAATCTGCAGGGAGAGCAAGCTCAACTAAGAGAACTGGACACATAATGAGACCAACTTGTCCCAAGTCTCCTGTTGCTAGTGCTAGTGCCTTTGAGAGTGTTGAAGGATCCGATGAAGAGGATGATTTAACTGATAATGCTAAACTAGACACTACATATATGCACGCCAATGGAAACACTGTAAGTTCATCATTCACTTTTGTATGTGCTTTTGCAATGCACTCATCTTTTTTTCTTTTTTTTTTTTTGATAAATGAATGGAAGTTTTATTAAGAAATGTAAAAGTGTACAATCATCCTAAGAGATGGCACAAGATGTTACCTCCCCTTAGAAATGAGAAAATGATCACACTCTAAACAGAATTACTATTATAAGGTAGCCCAAAACAATTCACCCCTTGATACCCCTTGTTTAGACAAAGAATCAGCCATTGTTTTGCCAATCTGCTAACCCACTGAAATCTCACTGACATGTTCCTTGTAAGCCAATTAACTTTCTTGAGAAGATCCCTGTAGCCCCAAAAAACTGTTTCTGGATCCAATGTCCAACCCACTACCACCTTAGTGTCCCCTTCAACTATCATGTTCTCCACTCCAAGTTGGTTAGCCACCTGTATTCCTCATTTCCTTGTACTGCTGCTATTATCTCAGACCTTGTAGAGTCACCAACTCCCACTGGTCTGGAAAATAAATAAGGATAGGATGTTGCTATCCTTATCTCTCAAAATCCTTCCTATACCCGAGGCCCTGGATTGCCTTGCAATGCACTTATCTTTGCAAGCAATGCGAATTCCTGCACATTGGTGGGGCAGCTTGGCATTACATTTGCATAAAAGCATACATTCTTTTAGATAGGTACCGATCTACATGTTTGTGTATATGTATGCATATTAGCATATGTATATAAACAGTACTATGGACCATCCTTTCTTTTCTTTCTGCACCCCAGTTGTAGACTTGTAGGTTCCTATAATCTCATGATAGTTGATATTTATATTCTCAAGGAATTTTATTTGTGTTAGTCCACCAAGCTCATCCATATTGTGGTAATACCAATGTTGCATGGACTCTCCTAAATAGTTAAAGTATCTGTGTTGGATGTTTATTAGATTCCGACAATCAGTAGATTATTTAGGGATGCGTCCACATAGCAATTTCCTTTTAAGTCTAACATAAATGAACAACTAATATACATGATGAATAGTATTTTTCCTATAGAACATTCTTAAAATAACAAATATAAGTTTTAGACCTTTTCCTATGGGTATATGTTATTAAAATTTGAAATATATGGGCTCTTTATAGTATTTAGTATTCTATAGAAGTCTTTGTGTGTCCATGCTTTTTTGTCTTACCAAGTCAGACTCCTAAACATGTATTGGGTTCTGGTTCCTGTGTCCATGTCCATACAACACTGGCTTATACATTATTTTGACAGTTGACAGAATCTTAAAAGAATGTATTTTGTATCTCTGATGGACAGGGACCTGAGTGTGGAAGTCTTCTCCAGAATTTGCCTGATAATATTAATGGCAATACCGAGGAGAAGCCAATAGCTGCTGCTAGCATGATCCGGTCCCATAGTGTATCTGGTGACCTGCATGGGGTTCAGCCTGACCCTGTAGCAGCTGATATTCTTAGGAAAGAACCAGAGCAGGAAACTTTTGTACGGTTGAAAATTACTCCAAGTGGTAATCACATCCTTCCATCTCTTGTCGGTGTACATCTTTGCATCTCGGAATTCTTGTATTTGTTATTAGAGTGGTTTTACATGTTTTAGTCAGTCTGTATTTGGATCTTCTCTTTTTGTCCATGTACACAGAAACTGGTTGCATTGGCTTGTAGATCCCAGAATGGAAAAGCAGCAAGTAGAAATGGTTTGTTCATATGTGTTCACAATTTTGGAAAAGATAATCATCTTGTGTAGAAAATAGTGTCTGTCAGATTCTTCTTATATAGGCCATTAAGCAAAGGAAGTAAACCAATTTATGGAATAACATAAAATTCCTGAAGCCAATTATTGTTTATTTATTTATTTTTTAGTCTTCCATTAATATACTAGACTAGTAGAGTTATATTTTAAGTTAAACTTCAAATGCAAGAAGAATGTAGTGACTAACTAGAAATTCAACCAAGGCAATCAGCATTGCACTATAAAGGGTTCTGGAATGAAGGCAGTGCAGACTTGACAGGAAGCTTACAATCCTTCAGATATTTTATGTTTTTATTGTTTAAAAAAATAGTTAAGTTCTCCTTATTATTTCCGTAGCACTATGTCCAAGTTTGCTGACAATGATGCTACTAGATGTTGTGTAACCATAGGCTATTAATTAATTAACTGATTTAGCAGTTAGTTTAGTTAGTTTGTGATTATTAAAACAGGTCTATTTGCTTCCAAAGTGGATCCTGAAATGGGTCTTGCTTTGCTTATAGTGCCTGGTATATGACATTCCACGCAGAGGGTGATCACAGCCATTAGTTTCTTGTTTCTTTGAGCTGACTTGTGAGTATAGTTCCTAATGTGGCACATGTTTTTCTAACTTCCATGGGGCTTCTGGAAAGCTGCCATATAATTTCTGATGCATACATACATTATGAGGCATCTTAAGATGTATAGAAAATTTAACACAAACATTTGTGCATGTATTTTACTGTTTTTTTAATTCTGGTGAAGTATTTTAGTCTAAACAAGCTACCTGATTTTTCTCTATTTTATTATTGTGGTCTGGATGCTTATAAGTTGCTATTTCATGGTCTACCAGTCAAGCAATTTAAAGGCATTGTGTATTTAATCCTGCATTGATATTGAGGCTGAAATATAACTATTGTAAATTTATTTGTAATAATGGTTGCTTATCAATAAAAAAGTACTCTTTCATTGTCTGTTGGCTGAACAATTTAAAGGTAACGTTACCATGTATTTAATCCTGTATGAATATTGAGGCTGAAATGTAATTATTGTAAATTTATCTGTAACCTTGGTTAGAGGTACCATCTCCGGATGAAGTGGAAGCTTATCTGGTACTTCAAGAATGCCTTGAGTTACGAGAAAGTTATCTGTTCAGAGAGCAAGTTGCTCCATGGGAGAAAGAAGTAATAACAGATCCTAGTACTCCAAAGCCTATTCCAAATCCATTTTCATATTCCCCTGAGGGGAAAAGTGATGTAAGTTTGTACTTTGACTTCTTACTTTTTATAATAGGTGCTTTCTATTTTTCCAATCCAGACTAGTATTAAAATATGTAATTTCATAAGTTGGTCTTTTCTGATGCCATTTATCATTGTCTTTTTTTTTTTTTAATTTCTCAGCATTATTTTCAGATGGAGGACGGAGTTGTTCAAGTTTATGCGAATAAATACTGTAAAATGCAAATCCAGTCATTTCTCTTGCCTTTTGTTGTTTGGTCTGTAGTCTTGATTCTGGAATACTTCCCTGTTCCACCCAAAATTCATGATATGCATACTTTGTCATATTTCAGCCAAAGAGAAACTTTTCCATGTAGCTGATGCAACGACCTTCTTCACTGATTTGCATCATATCCTTAAAGTAATTGCTGCAGGGAATATTCGAACTTTATGTCATCATAGACTGGTTCTTCTGGAACAGGTTTTATCCCTGCTGACAAATGTTTATTACAAGAATGAAATTTATATACTTAATGGCAAAATGCTGAATGCTGAATTGATTTTTCACCTTTACTTCCATTCAGAAGTTCAACCTTCATTTGATGCTTAATGCGGATAGGGAATTTCTTGCTCAGAAAAGTGCACCCCATCGTGATTTTTATAATGTAAGGAAGGTTGATACACATGTTCACCACTCGGCATGCATGAACCAGAAACATCTTTTGAGGTTTATAAAATCGAAGTTGAGAAAAGAACCTGATGAGGTACTGATTTGGATCAACTCCCTTGTACTGTTGCAATACTTTTTTTCTAAGTCAGTTCACATAAGAAGAACCTGACTTTGAAACCATTACCTCTTTGGAACAACTTAGGAATTAGGATCTATGCTATGTAGAGACCTGTGCAAGGGTGCCGTATTGTGTTGGATAGTTCAATTTTTAGTGTAAATTTCTTATCCAACACCTTGACCAGCTGTTTCCTTGCTGAATCTTGGCATCATTAGTCTAGGACTGTACTGTATAAGCAAATATGGAATCAAAGACTGCCTGACAGAGTTGCATACTTGATTACTTAGAACTAATAACTAGAACATTTTATTTTGAAGATAAGTTGCATTTGCATTACATTGAAGCCTTTAAATAGTAGCTTTGAATGTTTTATCTCTTTAGGACAGCTTAGGCTCTTATTTGGGCAAGCAACAGGACTGAAGCCTGTCCAATAATTCTACCATTGTTTGCCTGGAAATTAGTGACAAATATAACCTTTCCTTTTGAAAGCAAGTCACATTGCTATTACACTGAAGTACTATGCTTTCATGTACTTCTATGCAGGTTGTAATATTCCGAGATGGGACATATTTGACATTGAAAGAAGTTTTTGAGAGCTTGGATTTAACTGGGTAACATGAAATTCAGTTTTACTATTTTAAAATTGTCTAATATATAATGTATTTTGAGACTTGGTTGATAATTATGGTGTTTCTTCTGACAGGTATGATCTTAATGTGGATCTGCTAGATGTTCATGCTGATAAGTGTACATTTCATCGTTTTGATAAATTTAATCTAAAGTATAATCCTTGCGGTCAAAGCAGACTCAGGGAGATTTTCCTTAAACAGGATAATCTTATCCAAGGTACACAGTACACCCTATTAATTAGTTAATTTTCTTGTTTTAATACACAAACCTTGAAAGAGAGATTTTGAACATTCCAATTCTACAATCCTTGTTTATTATGTTTGGATGCTATGAGACTTGCACTGCATTCACCTTATTGTCATCAATTTAGCTTTCCTTGTTATCTCAATAGTTTAGATGTGAACATGGAACTGACCTGGATTGTCCAAAACTGGATGGTTCAATATGATTAGCGCATTCTTTTTTTCTAATATTCTGATGCAGGTCTACAGAATGGAGCCACTATACATGGTAAGTAGCAGATATTGGTATCTGTGGATGTGTCGGTCATCCAAATATCTTAAACATGTCAGAAATATCGAAAATATCATATGAAAATATTGTAATAAAATTCTAGACATGATGGAAAGTTGGAAACATTGTGAATATGCAAAAATATAGAACGATATGTTATGAAATGATAAAAGTAGCGTACACAGACCTTTTTAAATTATTATCTTGTTCTAAATCATTAAACAACTCTAAGAAACTAAGGTTGTAGACGAAATAATATATTGTCAAGTTGTCCTGTAAACCTTATGGCCCCGTTCGTTTGTTGGTAAGCTACTTTCCCGGGTAAGTGCATTTACCCATGTTCTTTTATTTCCCAGGTAAATAAGGCAATGGCCATTTTGTCCATAAAAATCCATTATTAAAAGGTGCATTTTTGTCCCATTCAAGTGTTGGCAACTTTCCCCCTAGGTGGGAAAGTTATTTACCCACCTATGAGATGGGTATCACTTACCCCAGGAAAATAAATTCTGGAAAAAGAACATCGGTTTCTTGGTCAATGGGAACCGAAATCCCATTGACCAACTTTCCCCCTCTCAAAATCCAAAAAAATAACGCCCCCTAAGAGTCAAAACTACATAATAGAACAAATTCAAGCAAAAATTAAAGTCAAAGAAAACCAAATGATTCTAGTAGGCCAACCAAGTAATCTATTACACAAACAAAAACTGACATTTAACTTCCTTTTTTTGGTAGAAATATGTAACTTCATGTTTGAAAAGAATATTGAACTCTCAAGTGGTAATCATGTCCATTAGGCAGGCAATAACATTGCTACTCCACATATTTACAATATTGTCACCAACTTATGTTATAACACTCTCTCTCTTCTACTCCTCATAGTGCTTGTGGTGTTCAGTAGGGAGTGGAGAATATGTTGATTCCTGTAAAATTTCTTGTCAGTACCCATAGAAATGGAAATATGTTGTGGAAATGTTAGGAAATTTATGGATATTTTAAATCATGAGTGGTAGTTTGTTTTTGATTTTCATTCACATTTGGATTCATATATTTTTTCTATGACAGAATAGTACTGAAATTACTTAATATAAAAAGTGAATAAAACAGTACAGAATCCAAAGTAGGGGTCTTGCCTCAGCTAACATACATGAATACAATCTGATAATTTCTTTGATTAGCCTGAAACTATGTTGGCAATCTTGCCTGCTTTCCAGTTGTATTTTGCCCATGATTCTGTTATTAAGGAGTAATTTTCATTTGCTTTCCTAACCAACAGGTCGTTTCCTTGCTGAGTTGACTAAACAAGTGTTTTCTGATCTTGCTGCAAGTAAATACCAGGTGCTTCATAGATCCTTTTCTCAAATATTTATTTTGTTCAGTGCTTTGGATTTAAATCTGCCATTGTGTTTTTTTTTTCAATAAAAAAATACCTTTTTCAAAAAAAAGTTTGATTTTTGGCTGAAGCAGATTCTTTATTGTGGCCTACGTTTCTTAAACTTGTTGGTTCAATGGGGTCTCATAACTGTATGGATTCTCAAGATGGGATTCTTGGATTCTTTCCAGGATTAAATAAAGAACTTAAGAGAGATTGGGGAAGGGCAGTGGAAGCAACATCAAAATCTTTTTAACTTACTTTCATAGAAAATATTCGGTTTGGAAATCTTTTATCTGGTTGGTGCACTTTTAATTTGGTAGGATTTAGTTTATTTAGAAGGATATGCATGGTTGGTCTTATGGACTTTGGTATTATGAATTTATGATCTTAAAGTCCAGGTGGTTTGTTTTTGCTTTCACGTGCCAAATTGGCAATGGTGACTGACGTTCATTGTTGTTTTGGCAGATGGCTGAATACAGGTTATCAATATATGGTAGAAAACAAAGCGAGTGGGACCAATTAGCTAGTTGGATAGTGAATAACGAACTATACAGTGAAAACGTTGTTTGGTTAATTCAGGTATTTTATGTCTCGTTGAAATTCACTACAAGCTGTACTGATAAAATATATACTCTATAATATGGTCTAATGCGTACTGTCATCTTGCTTGTATAACCAGTTACTTGGGTTCAAGGTGCAAGGACATTTATTTCTTGTTATATTTAAACATTTGATCTATTTTTTTGTACAAATAATGCACTTACTAACTTACAGTGTTAAATGGATGATCATTATATTAATGTTCCTTTAGTTTCTAGAACTTCCAATTGTTTTATAAAATTATTATGTCCTGAACAAATAGTAATGCAGCACAAGTAAGATATTTCTTTAGCTATTAGGAGCTAATAACTTCAACTAAAAGTGTTTTTTTTTTTCCTTGAGAAAGAGAAGTGTATTTGTATTATTGAAGTATAAATGGGACTATGGGAGGGACTTCCAGTATCACATTACAGCAAATGTCATAAAACTGAGAGAATTTGTTTTCAAAGACTATGCAGTTCCTCCATCCAGATTGACCATAGGACAGTGGCTGGCAGCAGGCGCCAAATAATCATGCCTTTACTGCCCAGTCCCTCAATATGCCAATTATCGAGGAAATCATGAGTTATCTTAGGGAAGATCCAACTCAACTGTAAATTGTTAAGAAAATGAACCCAGATTTGTCTGCTCATGGAGCAATGCAGGAAGAGATTTTCCACTGTCTCCAAGTCATAGTTACATAAAGGACAGCTTGTTGATGAAATGTTTATACCCCTCTTGATTAGTTTGTTGTTGGTTAGACGTTGTCCAAGATCAGCTGTTCAAACTAGAAAGGCCACCTTAGATTGTACATTACCCACCAGAACAGATTTATGGGGGAAGCTGGGAGCATTCGAACTTGGAAGTATGATGATGTATCGTGGATTTAAAAGCAACCAGATTTATTCTACCTCCCAACTCTTCTGTCCGTGTAATTGACATTGATTTGGTAATTTTGGAGCTGACAGAGCATCTGAATTTGGGGGATCATTATACAGATAAGTTCAGATAGAGAGAACATTTCAACCACAATGGCCTCCTTGTATCGTGGATTTAAAAGCAACCAGATCTATTCTACCTCCCAACTCTTCTGTCTGTGTAATTGACATTGATTTGGTAATTTTGGAGCTGACAGAGCATCTGAATTTGGGGGATCATTATACGGATAAGTTCAGATAGAGAGAACATTTCAACCACAATGGCCTCCTTGTTAGCTGCAATGTTAAAAGAAACTTGGGTAGGATTCTACTAGGGGCCTGTCTCCAAACCAATAATTGTGTTAAAATCTTAATCTTGTTCAATTGCCTAGTTTTAGAGTGATGCCTTAAAGGAAATGTGGTTGGGCTTTTATCATTCATCAACAAATGAGGTTGAGCTTTCTGAATACCCTTCCAAACTGATCACCCCCCATTTATAAGCCCATAGTTGGATACAATCATCTGTCTCCACCAGTTGTCCCTGTCAACATCGGATCTTGAGAGGCATTTTCTCAGGAGAGTTAGGTTTGTATCTTTTGTTATGTATAGTCCCAAACCACCCAATTGCTTCAGAGAGCAGATTTTTGCCCAATCTACCAGGTGGATCTTCTTGTCATCCTTCCACCCATTCCACAAGAACTCCCTTTACAACTTTTCTGCTTGTTTTTTATTTTTTATGGAATGTGATACAGCCATAGGAAGTGGCCAGTCATAACTGGCCTTCCATGAAGAGAGTTTTATATGACAAGCAACAGCACACTATACAATTGGATCCCACAGAGAGCAGGAGGAACCTTTTACACCAGGGGGAGAAGCCTAAGTAGGTAATAGGCTATAGGTAGAAAGGTAACCTTGCAGCTGAGGACATTTGCAAGGATCTGCGTTTGGTACTTGGTTCTATGGATCAAGGAGATCTTTTTCTAGGTTGATTCACAAGTCAGAAACAGTGAAACCATCTTAGGGTTTGTCAATGAAGAGGGAGAAAATTTGGTTACAAATCAAAATTTTGAGAACACGGTTTTGGAATTAGAGAGGATTAATGAGAAATCTAAGGATCCGAAGGATTTCAGGGAGACTCCTGCTGTGAGAATATTTAAGAGTCAGAGAAAACATCAATATGTTCTAGTTTCAAAAGCTTTCGATTGATTGAAAAGGAGTTCATTTGGGATAGGGCCAAACAAGAAGGTGAAAAAGAGTCTTTAAGAAGTAGAGTGGTTCATGTCCAAGCTATTGGAGAGATGAACAATGATGATTTGAGTTTGGAGTGTAAAGCTGATTGCATGCTTTTCTTGGTTTATAGGATTGTTGGCATTTGTGGGGGTGTGGTCTGTTTGTTCTTTCGGATGGGTTGGTAATTTGATTGTTTGAGCTTGTTGTATGGAAGTTGATATGTGTGGGCTGTCTGGTTGTTTGAGTTTGGATGTATGTTTTTTGATGTCACTGTTTGGAGAGATTGGTGTCTTAGTGATTGTTCTTGTTAGAGTGGTTTTTAGGTTGGAGTTGGTTGGGAATAGGTCTTGTCTTTTCTTTATTCTCTCAATTGACTTACGAGAGGTCTCTAATAAGAATAAAGTGTTGCCAGCAAATTGGAGAAGGCAGGTCTTGGGCATGTTGCTACTCATTTCAAATCCTGAAATATAACCACCTTCCATGGCTTTGTAAGTGAGGGTGGACAAAGCTTCAATGACACAAATGAAGAGAAGTGGGGAGAGGGGGTCAGATTGACAGAGCCCCGTTGAGCTCTTGAAGAATTCAGTTGGAGATCTATTGAGAAGGATGGAGAATTAGGAGTTCAGATGCATACTTTTGTCCAGATTCTCCATTTGCCACCAAAATTCATTCTTTCAAGAAGATGAAAAGATCACATTACCTAATATTGGTCCCAGCTGGCATGATCACAAGCCTTTTCTATATCTACTTTACATAGCACCCCTGACTTCCCTGGTTTCAGTCTCAAGGCAATCAATTCACTGGCCACTTAGTACTACATCTAGCATTTGTCTACTTGGGACAGAAGCTTCTTGGGAGTTTCTGATGATGCTGGATAAATTTCATTTGAATCTAGTTGTAAGCAGTTTCACCAGAATCTTGTAAATAATTCCCACTAATCTGATTTAGCCCAAAGTCCTTGATGTCAACTGCCCCACCTTTTTTAGCCATTAAGGCAATGAAAGTATTGATGAGATGTCTCTCAATAGAGTCATTTTTGTGGAAATCTGCAAAGTCTTTCAACAATTCAGGTTTTATTGTTCTCTTAGCAAAGTGTGCTTGGTAAATCATCCCTGCCATTGTGTTAGGAACTATCTGGGCTGAAAGAAACAATCGAATTTTTTGTAACAAGAAGAGGAGTCTGGATGTTTTAATTCAGCAGGCTGTTAGTAGAGTTGTATCTTGGGTCTTGGTTGTAAAAGATTTTAAGCATCAGAATGTGTCTCTGTTGCTTAAGTCTAGAAATTTGTGGGAGGTGTAATCTGTTGTTTCTTCCTGGGTGGGGGTGTTCACCCTAGGAGTCTGTTGTACCATGCTTTTCTGTTTTTTAATAAATTTACTTTACCTTTCCTTCAAAAAAAAAAGTTCTCATGGTGAACTCTTGAAGAAACACATGTCAAAATCATCTAACCAGGGGCTTATTTTGTCCTTGATTACTTCCCAAATTTCCTCACTTAAGGGGGTTTCAATGGCAGGCTGGCAGCTTGTTGGACTGAAGTTAATTGCTTGAACTGAAGATCATCTAGGTTGGGTCTCTTTGTTGTTTATTTCTTATATAAGCTCTTCCTTGTAGGTAAGTCTATCAAACATCAGCTTTGAATTGACTTGAATTTTTCTCTCCTCTTGGGAAATGCTTCCCAATTCCTCCTATATGTGTATTTCTTTTCCTAATGTTTTATGCATTCCACCAAATTCAAACTTTTATCTTTGAAGCCTTCTTCCTCAAGCCAGTGATTTTCCAAGTGGAAAGGCCCAGGAGCTCAAAAGAAAATGCCCCCAACTAGAAGCAGGGATGAATGGTGGGATGGGGGTCTGGATAGGGCTTCTTGGTAAGTGGCTGGGCATCATTCTAATCCCATTATATAACTCATGACTCGTATACATTGAAACCTTGGAACACTATATACACGATATCCTAGACTTTTAATATTTTGCATTTTTCTAGACCTAGGTACTTTCCTACACTTTTGTCCCCAAGAATGCCCCATTTTTGGTTTTTCTTTACCCCATAATATTTTTAATAGATTATAAAATTTAATAAATAGAAAAAGAAGGGAAAAGATCATTCGAGAAAATACCCCTCACCATTCCATCACCTGGAGGCCTAATAACTATAGCAAATTTTGCAGTGGCCATTCTCAGGCTCAAACCTGCATTGTATTGCTTTCCAGCCCGAGCTTTTACCATCATACCAAGCAATGTCCCACACACCAATTAAGGGGCCACTTGATAAACAACTGAAGTGGTTGATGCTTTATCTTTTGGTGGATAAAATAATTAAATGATAAAAGATTTGAAGATATGGTAATTAACCCAATTTCAGCTTCAACCCTAAGGAGCTCACAACCTCCTTCATAACTTATTCACTAAAATACAAGGCAGTAAGTCATTCAGTTCAGCCACTTAAGCTGTAATCAAACAGCCTCTAAGGTTAATAATCTCTTTACCCTACATTTGATAGGCATACACATGAAAACCCAAGCATTGAATGAATTGACTTTTCATAGACTCAAACACATCTGCCACAAATTTTGAATGAATTCTTATTAAATACCCTCTTTACAAATTTCAAGAAAATTCCTACTTCACCTTTGACAAAAAAAAAAAAACTAAGGTACCCTTTTTGTGTTGACACCATTTCCCTTGGGCTAGCTGAAATCCTGCTGATGAATTTGCTTGAATATATTGTTGAAAGAGAGCTTTGTTTGATTCCTCCAGTTGGAATAATCTTCTATTTGTTCCAGTCAATCCATAAATGATATTGGATGCAATAAATCATATAATTTAATCTTCTATTTATTTCGAAAGAGATCTTTCATGCATAAATCATATATAATTGAAATCGTATCATGTCATTGCGGATTTTCTTTTCATGGATTATGAAGGTTTCATTAGATAAGGAAAATACACTTAGCATCTTTAATTGTCATTTATTATACCTACAAGTTTTTACATTTATCTGAAATTTCTGGTTTCTCCAGCTGCCAAGGCTGTACAATGTATACAAGGAAATGGGCATTGTGACATCTTTCCAGAACATGCTTGACAATATTTTCCTTCCCCTTTTTGAGGTTACTGTTGACCCAGATTCACACCCACATTTGCATATTTTCTTGAAGCAGGTTTGCCTCATTCCTGTTATATGAATATAATTTTTCATTGTAGTTTGTGTTCGAGGTTGGCTAAAACTATGAATGTGAGTAAGAATGTTGCATGTTGTATCAATCATAAGAGATTTCTGAATTAAACTGATGCACTGCAAATGTAGGTTTTGTTTCTTGAGATATGTACTGTATTTTTTCCAATTTCCCACTATTTAGGTTAAAGGTTAAGTTGGTTTGTGCACCACATAA
Source organism: Nelumbo nucifera (assembly GCF_055504915.1). Lineage (NCBI taxonomy): Eukaryota > Viridiplantae > Streptophyta > Magnoliopsida > Proteales > Nelumbonaceae > Nelumbo > Nelumbo nucifera. The sequence continues at coordinate 46,231,831 of NC_142650.1, read as the reverse complement.
TGTGTGGCTTTTCCATGGCTGCACATTGACAAAGGAAGGGAAATTTAACTCTTAAAGATAAACTTTTCTCTCTGATCTCTGTAAGCACATTGATTGAGTTGGATTCAAAATGTTCTGAGTACAGATGTGAATGTGGTCAAAGGAGGGCATAGATGGAAAATGATTGAGGTGCAATTTGCATATCACATGTGAACATTACATGAAGTGGTGATTTGGTTTGCTTTTATTATATTGATCTTAAACCATGTGGAATCCCACTGGTCTGTTAACTTGTAGATGCACCTCATTAAATAAGGCACTTTTTGGAGGGAATCAAGCACTGCAAACAAGTAACAAAATCCTTCAGGGGAACAGAAGAAACAATTTTATGGTAGAATTGCATTTGGAAACTCCATGAATGCAAATTACATTTTGAAGCTGCCTTATTGTGAAATGGTTTTTTCCTCCCTTTTTACTTGAAGCCAATGTTTTATCCCTTTTTAGTTCCATGTAGTTTTATGTGCCATGATCTACATTTTGCAAATTGAATAAAAGATGGTTGGTGTATAAAGTTAGAATTGCTTCCTGTTTTATTTTCTGGAATCATCAAATTGATATATTCAAACTTTATTATGTCAATTGGAATCATCATCATCATCATCTTCATCTTTTTCAGGTTGTGGGATTCGATTTGGTGGATGATGAAAGTAAGCCTGAAAGACGTCCAACGAAACACATGCCAACACCAGCTCAATGGACAAATATTTTTAATCCTGCATACTCATACTATGTGTATTACTGTTACGCCAACCTGTATATACTAAATAAGGTACAAATTAAACTTTCTGGAACAGCTATTTCTTCCTGCTTTGCCAAATACACATGCTTAGAAAGTCAGTTAGTCTGCTTTGGTGGATCATAGTAGCTACAGCTTATACACTGTCAAAGAGTTATAATGCAGAAAGACATTCTTCCTGCCTATACCACCTGTACCACATGAATGGCAGTATTGTTTGGACATTTCAATCAAAGCCTGTAGATGATCGAAAAAACAGCCTCATCAGATATTGATCATCTTATCTGTTGACCCTCCCCCTACCACGCACAATAGATAGATTTGTTCCTCATTTATGCATGGATGGAGGCTTCATCTGATCTAATGTTCTGGGACTGCATTAAAGGACTACTAATCTGTTTACTGTAATCTGTCAGCTTCGTGAATCAAAGGGCATGACAACAATCACTTTCCGTCCACATTCAGGAGAGGTATCCATGGACTCTTTTCAACTAATCAGGCTAGCACATAATCCAATGTTTTAGTGGTTGTCTCATGTGCATTGTTATTTTCAGGCTGGTGACATTGATCACCTTGCTGCAACTTTTCTTACGGCTCATAACATTGCCCATGGGATCAATTTGAGAAAATCTCCTGTCCTTCAATATTTGTATTACCTTGCACAGGTAACAGGAATGTTCTCATCAGCTAATTTTATTTTAAATGAGTTTCTCTCACATGTTTTTAACTCTGTTGGCATTTTGGTTTATAGATTGGCCTGGCTATGTCTCCTCTCAGCAACAACTCCTTATTTCTAGATTATCATCGGAACCCTTTCCCAATGTTTTTCCTACGTGGCCTCAATGTTTCACTTTCTACGGATGATCCATTACAAATCCATTTAACAAAAGAACCCTTGGTGGAAGAATACAGTATTGCAGCTTCTGTAAGATCTCTCTCTCTCTCTCTTTCTATATATATATATGTATGTATGTCCTTATGTACAGATATAGGCAGATAATTTAGCTCTAAAGAAACTAATCTCTAATTTACAGGTTTGGAAGTTGAGCTCATGTGATCTATGTGAGATCGCCCGCAATTCAGTTTACCAGTCAGGCTTTTCGCATGCTTTGAAGGTACATAACATTAGCACACAATACTAGTGTTTATTTCTGGCAAGGCAGTAAGCTGAAACTGGATTCTATTGTGCTTCCACATGGCACAGTATGCTGCACCAATTATTTCTTAATATCACTACAGATTTCTTTAAGATGTATCTGGACTCTAGGGTCTGTGGCACTCTTTTTTAAGATGAGAAGATAACAAAATCAGATGGGCTTTATTAGGAAGCTACATAATTTTTTCTTAGGATACTCCCTCAAAATCTTTTTTAGTTATTCCTGCACAGGGAAAGTTATAGTGAAACTTCTACAAAACTTGGCATAGCCAGAATGATATGCCCCCATCTGACTGGTTGGCACTGAAAATCTGGTAAGTGTGTCAAAAGTGGCATAGAACCTCCTTGTGTCATATCTATAGGAGCTCTTATTGAGAGTATACCTATTTGGTTCTTTGATTAGACTTGAGTGATATAATGCGGCTGTCATACAGGCATACATGTTCGAAGGGCAATAATAAGGACCTTTTCTTCCCTAATTTGTTTATTTACTAAAAACTTGGCATAGCCAGAATGATATGCTATCATCCATTCTTGGAATTATTTAAGTAAAACAGCAAGATGAGAGAAATCCCCTATCTGACTGGTTAGCACTGAAAATCTGGCAAGTGTGTCAGAAGTGGCATAGAACCTCCTTGTGTCATATCTATAGGAGCTCTTATTGAGAGTATACCTATTTGGTTCTTTGATTAGACTTGAGTGATATAATCCGGCTATGTCATACAGGCATACATGTTAGAAGGGCATTAATAAGGACCTTTTCTTCCCTAATTTGTTTATTTACTAAAAACTGCCATCATCTCTCTCATTGTACAGTGCTGCTATCAGTGAGAACTTGGAACTACATACATATTTTAGTTCACAATGTTTGGGAGCAGAAACTTCGTTGCTGATTGATTTTATTGAGATGCCTGTTCTACCATGTCCAATCTGTGCTTCTCAACTATAAGCAACATAAAGTGTTTTCTATGGCATGTTGGCATGTAGATAATATTCAAGTTAAATTAAATCCTACATACTTACGACACTGGTAAAATTACTTTACCTGTAACTGATGTGTTCGAACTCTTTTCATACTAGTCACACTGGATTGGGAGATCATACTACAAGAGAGGTCCAGATGGGAATGATATTCACAAAACAAATGTGCCTCATATCCGTGTGGAGTTCCGGGACATGGTATGTTTTCATCTGTTGTTTTCCACCTAAAAGTTTTTATCTTGGATCTGTATTGTGATGAACTAAGGGCTATTGCTTGGTGTTATGATAAAATCCTGGGCTGACAAGTGAGAACATGGGTTCAACTCTGAGAGTGACCACTTTGCACAAGAACAAAGGTTGGGTCTTCATCCAGGCTTGGACCAACTTTGCACAAAAGTTGAAATGAACTCATTCAAAAAACAGAAACTTAAATAAGAATGATAGAGAAGATGAAATGTTCATAAAAAAAATGATAGAGAAGATGAAAGTTAACAAAAATTCAAACAATTTTTTACAGATATGGAGAGAGGAGATGCAACAGGTTTATCTGGGTCGAGCTAATATTCCTGAAGAAGTGGACAAGTGAAGTGCATGATACATTGCCAATTTAGCTATTGGTGATTATTCAATTCTTTTCCTGGTAAGCTTTCAGTGGATGTTTAGAGGCAGTTTCTTCGCTTCATAGTTCTTTGAATTGCTCAGCATATGGGGAATTTTGTACATATGGGTCTGAATGAAATTTCCATTTTGCAATCCTCCTGATATTTAATCTCTGGGATCAGAAACTGAAATGTTTCTACTTTCTTAGTAATGATATATTCATGGTACAGATCTTCTAACTGCATCAATCTGTAATAAAGAATGTGTTTTGATTGCAGGATGGAGTTACAACGACGATGACTTTATTTGTGTGTTAAAGACGAGGTTACCTCTTTTGCTATAAGATTCAGGGGTGAATGCCTGAATGTCCATCAGTTCACACGGCATCAGGGGAGCGTTAAGTTGCCTGAATCAGTCAGATATTGAATGGGGTTAAAGTTGCCAGCGTTAAAATATATAAGCTTAAATACGTGATGAAATCAATTGGGCCAGAATTTGGACCAAAAGAAAATACATTGTGGCCTTGATGTGGCTTGACTTTACAGTTTGAGGCTCCGAGCAACATAATACAGGTTATACCAGAGTTACAGTTGCTGATTCAAAAAATAAGAATAAAAAATAACAGGTTTTACCAGAAGACCCTGTCTGTGGCTCATGTTAGGCTTCTTTAATCACCTATTCATTCCATTATTTGTAATAAGATAAGAAGCTGCTTATTCTTAAAAAAGTGGCATTACCCTTGTTTCCATCAAGGATGATAATTGTACCTTTCAAGTCCGAAACAGAAAGTAATTGGTCCACCAATTACATGTCAGTATATACATCAAAATTTTGGCACCAGACGGTATAAAGATGGTTGTTTTTGAGAACAATGGTTATTCTGTTTATTATTCTTGTGGCTGCCATGTCCTCTTGATTGTTCTGGGCAAGCGGCAAGCCCTTTCCAACGTTTTCTCTACTAATCCCGACTAGTAAACGCCTACGTGCATTTGCACGTTGGCAGTATCTAAGACAATTATTTATAGTTCATGAGTAGTGTTTGAACGGTTATAACTTATAAGTGGATAATTTTTTAACAGTTATGAGTGGGCAATTTCTGAAATGAGAGTAAAGGACATATATGCTCTCTTTATGCCCGCTGTGTGCTTAAAACTGATGGCTCATATCATGAGCCATTTTTATGGCTAACACTTGAAAACAGAGGACAACGTTCTGGGAAAGTGAATTGTAGAAAACTGAACTTATAATCTAAACGGCATCTCAGGAAAGATTGAGATATCAAAATTGAAATAGCAAGAAAAATAACAAAAACCAATGTTGAGCAATCAGTCAAAAAGAAAATTCATGTTTCAATCAGTAGTTTTTTAATAAAACCCAGTTACAAAAATGCAGTGAAAATTCAGTCATACTGTTGTGGTGATAGATGGTAGATACCCAAATCAACTGTAATTTGTACAAAGTGAAGGAAATTTTCTCAAATGTTTGTTTCAAGGAATAATGCTGTCAAACAAGAAGATAAAGGTAGGAAATCCAAAAAATGGGAGGGGATCTACCAAAAAGTTTCAAGATCAAAATCCCTAAAGTTGATAAAGAAAAAGAGAAGAGCTGATACAGATGAAACGGATTCTGAAAAAAAAATAAAAGTACCCACATTTAGATTTGTACACAAAGAATAAATAAAACGATATGAACAAGGGTATGATGTTACACACCCGAATCGATGACCAGTGCCGAGCATAAAACTGTTCAACTGTGTCGGTGGCATCGCTAAGGCTATTGCAGACATAACTATTCATCAAGCAACTCTTGATCTTGTTGCAGTTTTTGTTGTTGTTAACCCTCTTCTGCAACCAATTTGAATAGTCCCCTAATTTATACTCCTTATACCCTTTACACGACAAAACCTCTCTTGCACTCTTGTTAGTCACCACGAAAGTGAGGATCATGAAGCAGAAAAGAAGAACAATGAGGAGGAACATCACGCAGAGGTAAATTCAGAGAAGCCATGAGACCTGTATCGTGCACCTATGAGTTTGGCGAGAGACACCAACAAGAGAAACACCCTAGAGCGATAATGGATTTTTCAAGGAACTTCTCACAGTCAGTACTCACTCTGTTTGCCAGCCATATTCCACCTCCCAAGATCAAAATCGAGAACAAAAAGATCGCAAACTTCATAATTCCGATTAAGTTGTTACTACAACTTCCCTCGTTCTCGAAATATCAATCAATCTACTACAAAAGCAACTAAGATTAGGAAAAACATAATAGGAACAAAAAGAGAGAGATCAACGACGGATTGAAAGGAATACATATAGTTACTGTTCAGGACTCGGGGCTTTCGACGATTCAACGTTTGTTCATATAGTGATTTCATAGAAGGATGTGGAATACCTCCGCTGTGTCTGCTACAACGATCGTCGGAGTTGGACTTCTCTTCAACTCCAAGCTCAGATGAAAAGTAGCGGGAATGGGGAGAGATTTTGGTTCTGAGCAGTATCTAATTTATGGACAGTTATAAGTGCGCAGTTGCAGACAGGTGCTTTGAACCTCATATGTAGAGAGTATGTCGATAAACCACAGAGTATGTTGATAAACCACTTCAGTTAATTAGAGTGGTTAGCACAACTTCTGATTAAAGTGGGTCACTTATTTATAACGTGCATACCCACTATTATGTTCTTGAAACTGGGTTGACAGGTGTCCAAATGGTTGGAAGAAAAAGAAATGTTTTGAAATTGGAATGATAAATACTATTGAGCTTTTTCTTTCCTAAAATTAAGGAACCTGGCTAACCCACGTATAACAAACTTGACATAACTAAATTTGAACTTTACTTGCAATTGAAATTCTTCTTCCTGCAAGATTAAAATGTCACGTGTTTAACTGGAATGACAAATATACCTTCAATATTGCTCACCGAAGGCTAGACAAATGAGGGTAGAATTAATCCAATGAAAAGTCCAGAAAATTGTGTATCATTTTATATTTGCGCTTCATCGACGACGAGCGAGGCGAGGTTCATTGGAATTGGTTTTGAGAACAATTGTGCATCATTTCACAAAAATATAATGGGCTAGGCGAGGTTCAAATAATTTATGTGAAGAATTTGATGTCTGAAGAATTGTGCTTGCGTTTGCGAAACCGGGAAAGATCTTCACTCGCTAAACGTCCCAAACACTTTGGAAGAAACATATAAGCTGTACAGCATATAAACAGCTAGGTATTGGAAGAACATTAAAAATAGTGTTTCCCAAACAGTTGGCTCTCACATAAATCAAGAAAATATCTATTTAATAAACTCTTACCAAATAGCATTTTTGGAATAAACACCTGTGGCAATGAACTGACGCCAATTTTCAAATGAATGGCCAAAGAACCAAATACCATCTAGATTTACCATCATTTAATCTTAACATAGACTAACAGGTGATTGGGTTGATTCAAAATTTTCAGTCCCAGATAGATGAACCCACTTTACACAACAGTGGTGAAACAGAATTCATGTAGCCCACCCCATAGATGTGGTGATCATGATGATGAAGAACTCATTTGCTTCCGATTTGATTAACAATAGTATTTGCAAGTTTTACTTACATGTATGGCGGATCATTTACTCTTTTTTCTCAAAGATGTTGAATGATTTTAAACATCAATGACACGTACACTTTACTATATGTGATGTCTAAACCAAAAGAAAATTTATATTAAAAAATCTCACTTCTAATTTCTAAATGATGCTGCTGCAAATGTTGTTTTACATTGATATTTTGCTGGAAAAACTTTTTTTTTTTTTTTGAATGCTGGAAAAACTGGTATGGATATGCTCAAAGTATACCTGAACTATCATTCCAGTTTTGGCGGTCTCACCATATAAAGTAGCATTTCTCTAATTAACTAGATCCTCAAGCACAGAAAGACTAAACTAAAAGTCGCCCCTGAGAAACAGAGGTTACAAAATTCATGCGACAAAAGTAAATAAGAAAGTATAAGAGGGACCCAGAATCAAACTTTTTTATACTGATTTATCTCTTTAATTACCTTCAGCAAGTGCATCCACATCGTGGTTCTTCCCGAAAAACTTTACAAATTTCATGTCTGGTCCCGGCTGGACAGATTGGATAGTGACCAAACCTTTGGCATTATCTTGCATGAAGTAGCTGCCGAGACTGGAACCAACTTCCTACAAAAAAAAAAAAAAAAAAGAGACTGGAACCCACTTTTCTTATGTTGCTGCCTAATATTTGACCATTGCACTTTGCCTCTTAAAAGGGCCATTGGTCCTGATTAGGGTTGTCAGCAGGTCACATTCGGGCACCCCAACCCCAACCTGACTAAATGAAAGAGTTGTTGAACCCAACCCGACCGGATAACAACCAATTCCAATCTGATCCATAAACAGTATGCTATTCTTAACGAAGATTATATTTACAAATTTTTAAATGTTACTATCTCACTTGTTATATAAGATTTATGAATATTTCATTATAACTATCTGTCACCTGTCTAGAATTATGATAAACTTGGTTTCAGTTTTCATTTAAAGAAAAAACATAATCTCAAGTCCTCTTCAAACAAGAGAGAAATAACGCAACATCACCAAATTATCTAAACCAACAACATGACACCACCTCTAACAATAAGGAATAGAAAGGAAAAAAATGACTTAGTGATGCTTACGAATTGGGTTTGATGCAGGTTAGCCTTAACGAGGACCTGACAAGGATGATAGGGATGGAAAAAAAAATGTTGAACAAGGAAAATTAGGCGGTGTTTGGTTTCGTGTTCATCTCATGGATGGACCGTTTTGGTCTGGTCCATGGGATGAACACCCTGTTTGGTTGGCTGTGGACGGGACCAGTCCACACTATATCATGGACCGGTCCCGTCCACACCCCAATTTAGCAGCAACAGCAAAATCTTGTGGTTAGGATCCGCCCACAGTCTATTCTTTGATCCCCTGCTTCACACTCTCCCTGAAACCCTATTCTGCTTCACATTTTACCATTGGAGGTCTCCATCGCCTGCTGAAGCTCTCCACCGGTCCACCTGCCAAGGCTCCATCTTGAAGAAACTCACGATGTAAGTTTCTCTCTTTCTCTCTCTCTCTGTTCAGTTCCGTTTCAAGTGTTGTTCTTGACAAATGTTAGATCTGCATCCGAAAATCCTCTGTACTGTGTTTCCCTCTTGATGCTAAATCCTTCTTTATTGTGTGAATAGTACTGTGTTTCCCTCTTAGCTGTTGAATGATGTTAAATCCTGAACAGCCGATTGTTTGCTTTTGTGTTCTTGATGCATCCATCCGGTTTGTAAGGAAGGTTGCCTTAGAGTTACAGTCCCACCCCTAAAAAGCAAGGAAGGTTGAAACATATTGATATGCTGAAGACTAGGAAGGGCACTAAACTAAAGATGCCAAAATCAACAACTTGCGTTTAGACAATTGATTTCTTTTCTGTATCAAAAGCTCTTTCCAATCATGCCAACTTGGATGGTGGAATCAAATCTGTCAATTTATTCACTCTTCTCCTCTTCCCTCCAAATGCTGTGGAAAAAAAGTATTTTGTTGCTTCTTTTATTTTTGTTGCCAAACATACAAGGATAGGAACATTATGATGTAATGGGCATTGAACTTTCTAATGCAAAGTATTAATGCATGATTTAAAGATCTTTCGACTTTTATGTTGCCCTATAGTTTGATCCATAGAAAATGCATGTAGATAGGGAGAGCCATGACTTCATTATCAAATCAGCCATTTAAAAACAAAAAGAAGAAAATAAAATGGAAATATAGTGTAATTGTTCTAAATTTCTAATACCATTTGTTGGAGAAAGAGATATAATGAGAGAAGTAAATGAGTCTAAGTGATCTCTGTGATGTAGTTGGGTTGGGCTCTGTGAGGAGTAAAAGTGAGTAAGAAGACTGGTTGCATTACTGATGTCTTATCAAGTTTGGACTAGGGTTGATATTAATTCATTGATGCCTTTTTCAATATATTTATCATATAAAATGCAAAAATTAGATATTTATGATTAACTGTGTAGATCATTCATAAAATGTATATGAGATACATGGAATCAAAAAGTGTGGCGTGGACTGGTCCACACCACGCCTACAGAACGCCACTGTGGGTGTGGACTGGTCCAGTCCACACAGTTTGTCCACTATTCAGAACAGCTATGGACTGTGGTGTGGTGTGGATTGGTCCCTACCACAGGGTGTGGTGTGGACTAATCCACACCCACCAATTTCTCATCCACACTACAGAGCACCCCCTTAGATAAGGGGAGAATCGTGTGGGATGGTCATAGGCTTGGTTGTGTCTTGAAAGCCTTAATGGGATTTTCCTGGGTTCTGGAGTTTAATGGGCCGTGATGTCTTTTTTTTTTTATTGTTGGGTAAGGGGTAAAGCCGGTACCTAAAGGGATTGGAGGTTTCTGTCTTTTTTGGGGATTTGAGTTTTTTGTGTGTGATATCTTATCACCTCGTAGTACTTTCTACTTTATTCTCTATAATAAATTTTTCTTTATTATTTATTATCAAAAAAAGGACCTGACCAAGGATGAACAGGAATACTTCTTTGTTGGAATGAAGATGGCAAAATACATCCTGCATGGACATTTCTGGATATACTCTATAGCTTTAACACCTCAAAAATGTACATAGTATGTTTTAAGAAACCATGTTATAAAAAATCTGTTTAAGCTTCAAAAACTATATATAAAAGCATAACATAAGCATATTATATGGGATATACCTGTATCCATGTCCAAGATTTTGGGAAATGTAGTATCTCCGTTTGTTGTCTGTGTTGGTATCCATATCTGTTTATCATAGAGATCCCATAGTGGCACCAATTTCTTTTTCTCTTTTGGATTTGCCTATCTCTGCCTCCTTATTCCTGAGTGTTTCGCAGTTGGTAGATTCCTCAAATCCATCATATATAACATACTATCATGCCATATTTTACAGCTGCCCTAAAATGTGAAAGTAACATAGCAGGAGGGACCAAGCTTATGTCTCACATTTACCAAGTGATTTTAAATAAATTTGATTGGATGAATGAGACCATTCCCAAGGATCCCGGGATATGTGGCTATCAAATCATAGAGGCTATGCATTTGACTGCCAGGTTGAAGCCATCATTGCACTGAGCAATGTTTCAAAACTCATCAATCAGGATCCACGTCTGCACAATCTGGTTGGCCCTTACCAAGGAAATGGAGGGTTACCTTGCTTAAGTGAATTGTATATTCTATACATGGAAAGCTAGAAAATTTATGGGGATGCCTTTTTTCTTTGTGTCTGGAGTGGGTGGATGGCCTTGCCTTTGTAATGAAAATATGAAATATTTATGATAAAGAGAAGAGACTAATGTACTCGCTCATGTAAACAGCTGAGGAAGTGACAAGGTGGTGAGTTTCTGCTCACCTCGGAAGCCTCTTCGAGGGAGGCTTGACCTCCTGAAACAGAAGATGGAGAGAAAAAGAGAAGGGAAGGAAGGAATAAACTGGACTCAGGGAGAAGAAAATTAAAGGAGAATCATTCATTGCTTTCATTATATGATGATGGCCTTATATAGCTGGCCTACAGGTGTAATATCAGAGGGAATATCCTCTGATTTCTGGGTAACTAACTCTGGCAGATAACATGGATGGAATATCCTCTGGCGGCAGAGTAACCAACTTTGAGTGTAACTAATTCTGGGGCTCTGTCGCCTGTCTTCTCTGTCTCCTTGTGAATGGCTGAAGGGTGGTGGCCTGCTCCACTCCCCTAGTGGGTTCTGGAAGGAGTGTTTGGGTCTCAACAGTTCCTCCCCCCTTAGCACTGACCTTGCCCTCAAGGTCTAGGTTGGGAAACCTCTCATTCAACCTTAGATAAGGTTCCCAAGTGGCCTCTTCTGGAGGCAGTCCGGCCCATTCAACCTTGGCTTCTGGCACAACCTGCCCTCCTTGCCGAACCCATCGGAAATCCACAATCTTGATAGGCTCCGTGTAAATGTCCCCTTCCTCTGTAAATTGGGGTAAGTTGGGTGAGATAGGGGTATGATTCCCCACAGCTTTCCTGAGAAATGAGATGTGAAACACCGGGTGAAGCTTCGAGGTAGCAGGGAGGTCCAATCTGTAAGCAACAAGGCCCACTCTCTCCAGCACCTTATAGGGCCCATAATATCTGGGAGCTAGCTTGTGCCAAGCCCGTCTCATCACTGAGACCTGGCGGTAAGGTTGGAGCTTAAGGTAGACAAAAACACCTACCTGAAACTCTAGTGGGCGGTGGTGAGAGTCATAGTAGACCTTCATCCGTTGCTGGGCTTTAATCAAATTGGCCTTGAGCAGTCTAAGGATCTCGTCTCTTGCCAGTAGGCGAGTCTCTACTTCTGCCACCTTAGCCGACCCAAAATCATAAGGTAATATGGGAGGAGGTTCTCTGCCATATAGAGCCTTGAAGGGTGTCGTTCCTGCCGCTGACTGATAAGTCGTGTTGTACCAGTATTCTGCCCACGGAAGCCAGTGGGCCCACTGTTTGGGCTTCTCCCCTATGAAGCATCTCAGGTAGGCTTCTAAGCACCGATTAAGAACTTCAGTCTGTCCATCCGTCTGTGGGTGGTAACTTGTGGATGGGTGCAGTTGGGTTCCTTGCAATCGGAAGTATTCCTTCCAGAATGAACTCAGGAAGGCAGGGTCATGATCCGAGACAATGGATCTTGGTGTCCCATGCAATTTTGTGACGTCCCGTATGAAGATGTCAGCCACTGTTGCTGCGGTGTAAGGGTGAGGCAGGGCAGAGAAATGGCTATACTTGGTGAGACGGTCAACTACTACCATGATAACCTCCTTCCCTAAAGAACAGGGAAGTCCGGTGATGAAGTCCATGGAGAGGTTCGCGGGAGACTGTGAGGAGTATTTCTGTTGTTGACAGGTTTGGCATTCGGATACATAGTGTAACACATCCTTGCGCATTCCTACCCAATGGTAGTGGTTGCTGAGCCTCTTTAGAGTCCTTAGCACTCCTGAATGTCCCCCCAAAGTGGAATCATGAAACAACTTTAATAGTTCAGTTTTGTGGCTGGAATTTGGAGCAATCACGAACCTGCCCTTAAAGAAGAGGTCTGGTCCTACAATTTGGTAACCTGCAACCTGGGAAGGGTCCTGCCTCAATTTTTCCCTAATGTCCTGCAGCTGCGGGTCAGACCTTGCCTCTTGCCGTATAGCTTCAAACAAGGGAAAACTGGGCTGAGAGTAGGTTAGTTGGGCCAGCTCCTCTACCCACGATAAGGCATCAGCTACCCTGTTGGCGGGCCCAGGTTTATACTCTATTCGGTAGTCGAAGCCCATCAGTTTACTAAGCCACTTTTGCTGCTCCGGGGTGTGCACTCTTTGTTTTGTTCTGCTATATACTTCAGACTTCGTTGGTCTGATCTTATGATAAATTGGCGTCCCAATAGGTATGTACGCCATTTCTGGACTGCCATTACCACTGCCATCATCTCCTTGACATAAGTGGACTGGTTCTGGTGAGTGGCTGATAGGGCCTTGCTGAAGTAAGCAATGGGTTGTCCCTTCTGCATCAGGACGGCCCCTACCCCTGCACCTGAGGCATCACACTCTATCTCAAAGGGCTGGGTGAAGTCCGGAAGAGTAAGGACTGGAGGGCTCGAAACTGCTGTCTTCAAGTCTTCAAAGGCCCGTTGGGCCTCATCAGCCTAGCTGAAAGAATCCTTCTTGCACACACCATCACATAACATCTGACTTCCATTAGCCACATAGATCGAAAAGAGTGGAGTGGGTTGTATAGTCATACCTAGTTGCCTTGCTAATCGGCAAGTGATGAAATTCAGGGTAGAGCCACTGTCAATCAAGATCATCACAGATCGGCCCACCAACCTTCCTTCTACTCGCATGGACTGAAGAGGGTTGAGGCCCATGAGGACGTGTAAGGAGATCTCGGCTCCAATGGGTTCAGGTTCATCTGAGATCAGTTCACAGTCTTCTACGTGTTCTGGGACAGCCCCTTCCGGTTCTTCCTCCGTCTGAAGGAGAAACACTCGTTGGACTCTGCACTTATGGCTCGGTCCAAACTTGTCATCACAATTGTAACAGAGGCCCTTCTCGCGTCGGGGCTGCATCTCAGCCCATGAGAGGAGTTTGAAGGGCACAGTGGGCCTGGGCAAAATGGGCTTCTGAGAATCCCCAACTTGTTTCATGGGTTGCTGTTCGGCCCGCTGGGGAACCCTCACATTCGGGTAGGATAGCTTGCTGGTTCTGCGCATACTATCGATCTTCTCCTCTTGCAGGCGAGCCATACCCACCGCTGCCATGACTGTCGCTGGTCAAAGAGCTCTCACTTCCAGGCGGATGTCTTCTCTGAGACCTCCCACAAAACACCCTACCAAGGCCTTCTCCGACCATCCATGTACCCTGGTCGCCATTCTTTCGAACTCGAGCTGGTAGTCTGCTACCGTCCTCGTCTGTTTTAGTCGAGTGAGGAGTTCGTCGTAATCCACGACCGCTGTCGGCCCAAAACGGATGCACAGAGCTTCCGTGAACTCCGCCCAAGTTACCTGAGAATGGGTTTGTCGATACCACCGGAGCCAAAGAATAGCGTCTCCTTCTAGGTGAATGGAGGCGATGGCGACGCACTGGTGTGCAGGGGTTTCATGGTACTCGAAGAATCTCTCTGCTCGGAAAATCCAAGGGATGGGATCTCCACCAGAGTAGTTGGGAAAATTGATTTTAGTGACCTTTCCAGCGGGGTAATTCCCAGTTCCTTGGCTACCGGAAGCAGAGGCATCAGCCCCTGCTGGATGACTGGTCTCGCCGGACTGTTGTTGAGAGGCGAGGTTAGAGATGACCACCTTGAGATCCCTGAGTTCGTTCAGTACCTGGTGGAACCCAATCTCAAGTTGGTCGACTCTATCTTCCATGGTAGAGGATCTTGTCTGCGGCATAGCTAGTCTGCGACTTGGCTCTGATACCAACTTGGTGAGTTTCTGCTCACCTCAGAAGCCTCTTCGAGGGAGGCTTGACCTCCTGAAATAGAAAATGGAGAGAAAAAGAGAAGGGAAGGAAGGAATAAACTGTACTGGGAGAAGAAAATTAAAGGAGAATCATTCATTGCTTTCATTATATGATGATGGCCTTATATAGCTGGCCTACAGGTGTAATATCAGAGGGAATATCCTCTAATTTCTGGGTAACTAACTCTGGCAGATAACATGGATGGAATATCCTCTGGCGGCAGAGTAACCAACTCTGAGTGTAACTAATTCTGGGGCTCTGTCGCCTGTCTTCTCTGTCTCCTTGTGAATGGCTGAAGGGTGGTGGCCTGCTCCACTCCCCTAGTGGGTTCTGGAAGGAGTGTTTAGGTCTCAACACAAGGCATCAAAATGGCATCTAGAGACAAATAACCCGAAGGTGCAATTTCTCAAATAACCCACTCCTCCCAACATGATGACCCTTGCCAAGACTGTAAGCAACAAACTTGGAAGTTGGAAGACCTAGGAACGCATCCAAGTTAAATGTTTCATCTAAGAGCTCAAGGCTCTATTCTTCCTAATGGGATCATCAGAACCAAAACATAAAAACCAGCCAATGACAATCTAGGATCACTGTGCGTTTAATCCTAGGGAAAGAATCAACCTCAAAATCTAAAATAAAGCCATGATTTCAGCTCAGATTGTACATTTAACCTATCAAGCCATAAAAGACCAGGACAATTTCCCTGTGATCTATAAAAAATTCCATTTTGTCCAATTCCTGAAGGCCCTGGGTTCAGCAAGGAGCACCTACTATAGTTAAGCTTTGCAACTCCTTAAAAGATGCCAATATTGCATGGTGTGGCTTTCTGCAAAGTAAAATTCGTAATAAACTACCATATTCTGGCCACTGAATTCACAGAGAAATCCTTTGTAATGCCCTTTGCTTAAAAGTTAAAATCCCTTGGCCAGGGGATAGTGATTAAATCAATGATAGTCTTAGAGGGCTTAGATACCAATAAAAGAAGACAAATTTCAGCTTCCAATACTGTCTACAGTAGATTATCTTAAAGGTATTGATTTTCATGTAAACCACCACCAGCAAAATAAAAAAAAAAAAAACTCTACAATTTGGAGCAGATATCATCAGTTCTGGACATGAACAGAGCAGAGTGCAAGAGAAAGTCAAGGTGACTGGTCCTTGTGAAAAGGAATCTGGAACACATGTGCGTATACTTTTAATTGACAGAGAAAGAATGGATCAAAGAAGGAGAGAGGGTCAAAGGGTCTATTGACAAGGAGGTAGAAGGGGAAAAGGAGGTGGTGAAGGAAAAAGAGAAGGTGTTTTATGTTGCCGGAGGGAGAAGGGAGAGAAGGAAAGGAGGGAGGGTGGATACAGGGGCGGAAACAGCAGGTGAAGAAGGAGAAGCAGAGAGGGAGGGAAAGGGGTCTAGTGTTGAAGTGAATAAAGAAAAGGGTGGAGGGTCAGAGGTCAGGAAGGATCAAGAGGTAGTCAGCGGAGGGGTAAGATTTGATCCTTCAAATTCACAGGTTTACAAAAGGAAGAGAAAATACAGGATTAAAACAGTAGATGAAGTGGGGGAGAAGAGGAGCAGGACGATTTAGAGGTGGAAGTGGATGAGACTCATACAAGACCGTTTTTCTTTTTCTTTTTGGGAGGAGGGGGGAGGGCTTTCAGTGATTTGGAAGAGAGGGGTAAGAAAGTTGGAGTAGAGAAAGGTGGCAGGTCTGAGAAGAGGGGCAGGGGAGGAAGGAAGAAGGGGTGAGGTGCTTAAGAGGAAAACGGGAGGGTGGGGGTGGGGGAGAAAGGATGAGGGTATGTACATGAAATATTAGGGGGTTGAGGGATCCAAGGAGGAAGGAGGTGGAGGTGGTGACTGGTGAGGAATTCAGTGAGGTGGTTTAAGGTGGAGATGATTTTACTGCAAGGAACAAAATTGTAAGATTGGAACACGGTTTATGAGGTGTGGGGCTCGAGCAACAGGGATTGGGTGGTGTTGGAATCAAAAGGGTTGCCAGGTGGCCTGTTAACAATATGGAATTTGGGGGTTCTGGAAAGAGGGGTGTTCTCTTAGCTATTTGGATTGTGGTCAATTTTTTAGTTGTATTGGGTGATGCCTTATCACTTGGGCTCTCTTGTAAGACTTTTATTTTTATTGAAATTTTCTTTTTCTTAATCTTAAGGTGCCCCTACTTTCCTTGCAAAGGCTTCAAAAAATAGCAAAATGAATAGGGAATATATATATATATATATATATATATATATTGCAGCACGATCACTCATTAGACAAACAGACATGAAATGTAATAACATTCAACCATGCAAGGAGAAAAGTGAAAAACATAAAATACTAAAAAATCTTGGAAACAGTGGTGGGCCTTGGTGCAATGGTTGGGTTTCTCCATTGTGACCTGGGTTACCGTTTGCAGGGGTAAGGATGTGTACGTCTGTCCCTCCCCAGACCCTGCATTGGCAGGAGCCTCGTGCACTGGGCTACCGTTATACTAAAAATAAAAGATGGATATGTTAGGAACACTTAAAATGGCAAGAATACTGGCAAAATACACAAAGCAATACATACATGATTATACAGTGATCAACCAGGTAATCAGAGCCTTCCTTTTCTGTCTTCATATAATACACTCGATAAGCACATGCAACTTTCCTTATCTCTTCTGGTGTACCAGTTAACCCAATTAAATTTGGGTGAAACTCTGTAACAGGGATTGACATTTTAGGCACCTCATTTGATCAAATCTGATTTAAGAAAGGTTCAATTTTTTTTTTTTATCATCAAAGGAAACTTTTATTTGAAATTAGATTTAAGAAGTGTTACAACTTTGTGTATGGAACTAGAAGTCCCATACGATTACATATTTCTGTCCCTTTTACAATGCAGCCCAAAACAATTGTTGCCTCAAAGCCCCTTGTTTAGCAAGATGATCAGCTAGCTCATTTGCACTCCTTCTAACCCATTTAAATTCTGCCACTACCTCCTTTGCAACCTTTTCCACTTCCCTTATCACTTGTTTGAAGGTCCACGGAGTAGTTCTATTGTTATTAGCCCAAGAGATGATCACCTTGGAATCCCCTTCAACCTTAATTTGCCTCATTCCAAGTTGCTTGGCTATCTTCAATCCTTGTAGCAAAGCCATTACCTTAGCTTTTAGAGAGTTGCCCATGCCAATAGGTCCAGAGAATAATGCTAATATCCTCCCTTCAGAATTTCTGATTACTCCCCTGATACCTGACAATCCCGGATTTCCAAATGAACTTCCATCAAAATTCAGTTTAATTCTGTTACCATATGGGGGTTTCCATTCCGTCCTTACTCTCTCTTTCACTCTTGAAGATTGTGGTACTTCTGTCCAGGATCTTATAATGTCTATAGCTGAGAACTCTTGGAAGATATGCAAAGAGCTTACCCAATGGGCTACTTTAATTTTGATTGTGTCAATCACCTCCTTCGTGGTTCTACTCTTTTCTAAAAATATTCTGCTATTCCTTTCTTCCCATATCACCCAACAAATAGCTGCCTTTGTTGCTTTCCACATAACCTTCCTTCTTTTCTTTGATTGTCTAAAAAAATCTCAGTTAAAAAGACCTGCCACATTTTGAGGAGAAACCCAAACAAGATGCACAAAAGAACAAGATAAAAATAGGTGTGTCAAGGTCTCACCACTTTCCTTACAAAGGGAGCACATGTGAGGAGAAAGGCAAGCAAAAGGCCTTCTTTTTGCAGCATATAACATGTATTAACCTTGCCAAGGAAAATTTCCCAACAGAAGGCTTGAATTTTTGGGGGGATAGGCTTACTCCAAATTTCTTTTACAGGGAAGTCCCCATCCGGGTTGCTAGGTGAGGCAAGAACATTAAAGAAAGAGGAACAAGAGAATAGCCAATATGTGAAGCCTTTCCAAATTCTGGAATCTTCCAAGGACGGTTCCAAAAGAAATTGTCCTAGAAGATCTAGCAAGTGAATTAAGGATGCACATTCATTTTCCCTCAGGCCCCTTCTGAAACCCATATTCTAATTGACCCCCACTTGGGCTAGGAATACCCAAAAAACTTATTGTTTTCCCTTTGAAGTTTGACAAAGTGTAAAGGTCAGGGAAAAGGTCTTTGAGTGGACAATCTCCCACCCAAAGATCTTCCCAGAAACGAACTTTATTGCCCTGGCCCACATCAAACCGAATGGAATTAAGGAAAGTTGGGTAAATTTCATGAATAGCTTTCCAAGGAGAAAGGTTCAAAATTTTCAATTTTGACAAAAATTGTGATGCTTCAAAAATGAGAAATTTCACAGAGTTTGTAGAAACTGCCAAATGGTTTGAAGTTTTTAAACTTGATGGAAGCACTATGATGAATGAAACCTTACAGTAGAAGTGTAGATGATGCAGATGCAGAAGCAAGGAAAGATTTATAGGGAAACAAACCAATATTCCAATTCCTATACCAATTTCAGAATTTTTGGGTTATAAGATATTGGTATTGTCTCATTTTTTTATTTATTTTCTAGTTGTTGGTGTCTTAAGAACATAGTTCTGTTTTTTAGATTTTTATTTCGAAATTACTATTTATGGTAACTCCTGGACTTACTATTTATAGTAATTCTTGTAATTACTATTTTTAATAAGCTTTTACTATTTTTAGCAATTTCTGATGTCTTTAAATTAAGTTAGTTTTAGTAGGATTAAGAAAATATTATTAGAGTTGTGTAGGGATAGGAGTTGGAGCCCTCATTTAAGTGTCCTAATGGGTTACTTATGGATTTGTCTTAGCTTCAAAGCACTTGGGAGTTGTTTGGGTCAGTTTCCTAGTCCAAATTGAAATCTGAAAGGGGACCTCCTTTTTATGGTAAATTGAGATAGTCATTCCTCATGGAAAAGCATGCAAATGTGATATGGGTTGAGATATCTTATCTCATTTCCATTCATGGTTGAAATATAATGAGCATTTCATTTAAATAATGTAATTATTGAAATTGTGTCGATAGATACTCAGGACCCCTTAAAATGGAAATTTTGCGGGAATTATCAGCATATCATGGGGATATTGCAAACATGGATTTAAGACAGGATGGTATATGTAAAACAACGCAATTATATAAAAAGCTTTGATATTAGAAGGCACCTTTAACATGTTCCCCTACTTGCTCAACAGTGTCTCTCTCAGGATCAACTGAGATGAAAATTGGTACTATATCAATCCCTGCCTTTTCCTCTGCAAGATGGAAAGAAAACAATTTAGTCAGGATTTCATAACTGTCAGAAGTCCTAACATCATGGCAACCTTATATCAGAAATACTGTAACAGTTAAAGGAGGAGGATCATTTGCAGACAAATTCTGGTTATTAAAATACAATGTTACAATGCTGGTTGTAATCAAGGTTTAAAATGTCAGTGTCGGTGGAAATATTGGTCATTCAATATAGGAAACATGCCAGAAATGCCAGAAACATTGTATGGAAATATTGTAAAAAATATAGACATGGTGAAACCATCGTGAAGTATGCAACCAAGTGTCTTATAGAACACCCATGAAGATGCCTATCTCAAGGACCTCCTTTTTATGGTAAATAACAATTCATTAAAGGAAAATACTTATACAAAGAGTATACAGGCATAAAAAAAAAAAAAAATCCAAGTAGGTTATCTCAAGCTTCTCCAACCTTTCCTTCTTTCTCCAAAGGTTCTATAGATAAATTGCTCTAGTTTTTCGTTGGTATCCCCACATGACCGAAATAGTTTGTTTTAGGTCAGAAATAACTACTATTGTCAAAAAAGAGCCTCTATATCCAACTAAGGTGGCATTTGATAACTTTGAAGTCAAATGTCTGAAAAGTCAAAAGGTTATTTTTCAGGATTGAAGTCTAAATAGTGGCAGATATGGCCTATTTTACTCTCCCCCACCCCCTTTGCCATTGCCATTGACGCCGAACCAACAGCGGTAATTTCCCCGTTCCCTCCTCATTTTCTTCTTCTTGCTCTTCTCTCTCCCTTCCTATCACTCTTCCTCAACCTCCTTCTCAGTTGATGAGGTACAGTAGAACCATTAATCCTCTTCATCCTCCAAATGTCACAGAACACCACCATCACTGTCAATGCCTATAGTGCTCGTTGGAGAAGACATGACACAGATGATAATGGAGGAAGACGGTGTTCTCTTATATATTCATAAAAATAAAGACAGTGTTCTCTTCTATCATTTGAGAGGAAAGAACTCAAACTAGGGCTCGAATAAAGTTTAAAAGAAGGGGCAACACAGGTCATTTCAAAAAATTTTAGGGGCATTTAGAACTTTGGCTAGGCTCTGAAATGCACCTGGCTGCATTAAGCAACTTGCCCATGCCTTACCATTTCAGACCTATTTTATTTGATCAAAGTTGGTGTCCAGACCTAAACATAAATGGGTCGCAACTTGCACATCTGAAAAGTAAGTTTTTTAGACGTCTAAAAAGTGTTAGCAAACACCATCTAAAACTTAAAATTAAGTAAAAGAAAACTTCAACCATAGTCATGATCTTTTCCATTCTGCAAAATCCACAAATCCATTGAATAAGTCTTGATATAAATTAGTTCCCCTGGGTTTACACCATAATTTTGTCCAACCCAAAATATGACTTGACTTGAGTTTATGCCATAATTTTACACCTGTATCTTTACCAATATTTGCAAGCATTTCCCTAATAGTCTGATACAATCATATTCTCTACAATGCAAACATACTTTCCGCAAGTGATTGATAGTTTGATACTAATCATTCCCTTTGGTATTATTGAATTCAAATTTCTGGACATGCAATAATTCATTTGACCAAAAATTGCACCTACATGCCATCAGTAAAGAAGAGAATTTTCATATGCTTATACTGATAAACACAGGAAACTTAGATCAGTTAGATGTTTATAAGAACTTCAAACAGCAAAAATGGTTCGAGCTTTGGTAAAAGTGTATTTCATTTCTATATCTTCATCACAAGTCCAGCAATATTGAAACTACTAGCAACTTACTTATTTTGTCAATTGCAGCAGCCAACTTTTGTAGCTCATCTGGACAAATATCAGGGCAGTGTGTAAATCCAAAATATATCAAAGTCCATTTCCCCAAGAAGTCTCTATCTGTAACAGACTTCCCATTGTGATCAACAATGTTGAATGGACCCCCAATAGCAGATTTTCCTACAGAAGGCCCCTAAATACAAGAAGAAAGCATATCAATATATAACAAGGAAAAAGAAAGAAGCTTTTGTGTTAAGGGAGACAATATGAAGCCAATTCCAAGATGTAAGATGAACCAATAAGTAAGAGAAAAGTAGTGACTAATAAACAAAGATTAATGGTGCAGAACTATAAGTGAGACAGGCACAAGCTATGGCAAACAACTTGAATTGCCCATTCAACTGGGTGCCTAGGTGTGCCAATGATTTAGCAGACTCACTTGAAAGGGCAAGGGTGGGAAGAAATCAACTAGATTGGGGATGTCCAGCGCTGGATTTCAATTGTTTTTTTTTTTTTGAGAAAATTTAACCAGAATTCATTAAGATAAAGAGAGGGAACATGGGAAGATATACAAAGCAGGGGAAGAACCCCTACAAGTTACAAAGGAGGAAGCTTGTTGCTATACAAATGCTCCAAATACACATCAAATTTAGCTAGGCCATCTGCAGTATGATTGTGTTCCCTAGGAATCCAAACTAAGTTAACATTTAAACAGTCCAAAGAATCCCAAGCCTCTGTCAGATAATGATTCAGTCTCCAGGGACCCCCCCTCTTTGTCTCTTAACCATTTTATCGTATTTGCTGAATCACCTGCAATGGTCAAATTCTGAATTCCCAAATTTTTTATTATCCTGATTCCGGTGAGAGCAGCCATCACTTCAGCCTTTGTGGAGTTTCAACTGGGTGCCTAGGTGTGCCAATGATTTAGCAGACTCACTTGAAAGGGCAAGGGTGGGAAGAAATCAACTAGATTGGGGATGTCCAGTGCTGGATTTCAATTTTTTTTTTTTTGAGAAAATTTAACCAGAATTCATTAAGATAAAGAGAGGGAACATGGGAAGATATACAAAGCAGGGGAAGAACCCCTACAAGTTACAAAGGAGGAAGCTTGTTGCTATACAAATGCTCCAAATACACATCAAATTTAGCTAGGCCATCTGCAGTATGATTGTGTTCCCTAGGAATCCAAACTAAGTTAACATTTAAACAGTCCAAAGAATCCCAAGCCTCTGTCAGATAATGATTCAGTCTCCAGGGATCCCCCCTCTTTGTCTCTTAACCATTTTATCGTATTTGCTGAATCACCTGCAATGGTCAAATTCTGAATTCCCAAATTTTTTATTATCCTGATTCCGGTGAGAGCAGCCATCACTTCAGCCTTTGTGGAGTCAACCAAGCCAATTGGACCACTAAAAGTCCAGCATATATTGCCCCTTTCGTCCCTTACTGTACCTCCAATACCAGCTAATCCAGGGTTACCTAAGGCACAACCGTTGAAGTTAAGGGTCATCACTCCTTCACTGATGGGGACGGGGTGCCTCAAGGATGTTGGATGGGGATGAGGGAGAAACAGAAAGGGGTAAACATCTCTATTAAGATCATTGACTGAAAGTCCTTTGAACAGATATGAATTCACCGTCCAGAGGTTGTAAAGGTAAGTAATATCTGAGATTAATTCCTCCAGGGTTCTGCTTTTATTGTCAAAGAGGAGATTGTTTCTTTCATCCCAAACACCCCACAACACTGCATGTAGCACTGATTGCCAAAAGACTTTACCCCTTTTACTTAACCCTGTTCCTTGCCATTGATGCAATGTGTCCATAATATGTTTTGGAAAAACCCAGATATAACCTGCCATTTTCAAGAAGTGGGACCATATCTTTTGGGTAAATCTGCAGTGAAGAAGGATGTGATCTGCAGATTCACTTTCGCTGAAGCATAGAATACAAACATGAGGAGATATGGAGCGTCTTCCCAAAAGCTTTTTCTGCAGGAGATCACAAGTATTTACTTTCTGGAGACAAGCTTCCCAAACAAAGAAGCAAATTCTTGAAGGGATGTGGCTACACCAGATTTTCTTGTAAGGAAAGGAGGAATGATGTTCACCAGTGATCAAAGCCCTGAACATAGACTTAGAAGAGAAATCACCATTTGGGTGTAGGGTCCAGCACTGGATTTCAATCTGTAATTTTTTTTTTTTTTGAGAAAAGGTAAGCTTCATTCAAAAAAGGGAAGGGTGTACATGAGAAGATGTACAGAAGGGCTTCCTCGTTCCTCCTAGAGTTTGCTTCTTTATATGGAAGGTGGCTCATGGTGGCACTAATACTTTTGGTAGAATCTTGAGGAAGAGAAAGGGTGATTTGTACCCTGTCTCTGATGTGTGGTTATGGTGCCTAAAGGAAGGGGAATCTGAAGGGATGAGAGATCCATCCTATGGACGCCCAAAGATTGCGGAATAAGGGGCGAATTTCAAAAATTTTATCTCTCCCTTCAACTGGGAATCGTATTCCCTATTTAGAAAATCATATTTTCAAGGATCAATCTTGAACCATAAACTGAACCAGATCTGAACCGAAAGGAGTGGGAGAGGATAATACCTGATACGGAGAAATACTATCTCCCAACAGAGGTGTTCACGCCCAAGGAAGGATCCAAAAACTGCTCCCACTGAAGATGGCGCAGTGCAGGGTGGAGCAGAATCAGCAACGTTCTTCCAAAAGAACTTGACCCTTCTTAAGGATCAACTGGACGACTTGAGTACAGCTCCAACCAATCTTTTCCCTAAAAGATTGAAATCAAGATCCAATCTTGATTGCTCCCAAGAACTGGAGATCGAACTGAAGGAATGGCAAAAGCAGGAAGGTGGCGGCAGGAGAGAATTCGCAGTATGCAGGAAATCTCTCAATCTCTCTTTCTTCAAAGAGAAGAATGCTATGGATGTTGTTGTGTAGTAGGCTGCCGCCCCTTTCCCCTTTTATAATCTCAAAAGGGATCAGCTCCTAATCAGATTAGGAGCTGCTAATCCAAATCATATTTGGGTTAGAAGTCCCTTAGTGATAAGGGATAACCCTTATCTTATCTGCAGATAAGATCAGCTGTCTCCTAATCTAATTAGGAGGTTTCCAGATCTAAATCCCATTTAGATCTTGGACTCTCTGAGTGGATAGGGTCTAAGCCCAATCCTTTCAGCTGACCCTCTTTAGAATTCGCCCCCTTTAAATGACTGATCAAATCAGCCCAGTTCGAAATGGGCTTAAGGCCCATTTAAGGTTATGTACTCAAAAGGCTTCCAAATTGCTGCCCAGTTGGGCTTCCTTGTATGGCGTGGGACCCAAGCATTGATCTACACATCAGCCACATGGGTTCGGCCCAGCCTTTGCTACAAGGCCTGGCCGAATACACTGTTAATGACAGTGCACCCCCTGAAACCCATCAAATGGGCTCTATGGGCCCAACACTTACACTAAGTGGTCCCTGGGCCAAGCCACCTTGTAACACCCAGGGACTGTGGGCAGATGCAAGATTAGCCCATCAGGTATTATCCTCAATGGTCTTACACTTAACCTCTCAGCCCATAATGATCATACACTGCCCGACAAGAGAGGACCTCTCCCTCGGCTGCAAGGAACAGTGTTGCACTCTCCACTTATATGGATCCCGGGAATTAAAACCTTTTGCAAATATTTTAGAAACCATAATATATATACTTATATATCTGATATAAAATATATTTTGCAAAAACAAATCTCAACGGTTGAAATCGGCTGCCGGTAGTCTTGGTTTCCATCAGTGAGAGTGCATCCCCGATCATTACCTTTGTCCGACAAAGGGGCTGATCCTGTCACTATGATCACCCACTCAGATGAATTCTCGGACTGTCCCAACATACCCAGGTTTTGACCCCCGCTAAGGATCTCACTGATTGGTACATCAAAGATAGCCCAATCCGACACATAGTGCAGTATCATAATCGAGTCTAGGGGTCGGGTGTAACTTTCCAATTTTGCCCATCAATCTCCAAGGTCCAGGGCAATACTGGAAATCTGGTCCAGTTCAAAGATTCAATTAATCCTACACTGTATGTGCCTAGGGTCTCACCCTGGCAGCTGAGACAGGCCACCCCAACCGACTTGGTGGCACCACAGTGTCAGCCTTGTCAGGATAGGTCTCCCCAGACCGACCCACTGGTTGTGAACATTCTAAACTAACACGAGTCTCATTAAGTGTCTAGTTTAAGGGTATTACACAGAAACATACCAAGGGAACATGAATCAAATATGTATCTTTATTCATTTACAATAAACTCATAAAGTACATCATTCTGATTGAAGCTAAGGGCATACAAAACTGTCTAACAGCTCCCACTTGCACTTAGGTCCAATCAGGTACTAGCCGGAGTCCCATGCTTTCCACGTGTTTCTCAAACACTTTCTGTGATAGTGGCTTTGTCAATGGGTCTACTACATTTTCCGCTGACGCTACCTTCTGAATCAGGACGTCCCCTCTACCAACAATCTCCCGCAGTACGTGGTACTTCCTCTCGATGTGCTTCGACTTCGAGTGGGCTCGTGGCTCCTTAGCCTGAGCAATGGCTCCATTGTTGTCACACAACAATGGGATGGGTGATGTGCTGGACGGAACTACTCCCAACTCGTGAACGAACTTCTTCATCCACACGGCTTCTTTGGCAGCCTCACTTGCGGCAATGTACTCGGCCTCGGTCGTGGAGTCTACAATGGACCCCTGTTTGCTGCTTTTCCAGCAAACAGCACACGATCCTATCGTGAAAACATATCCAGATGTAGACTTTCTATCATCTGGGTCTGACTGGAAATCGGCATCTGTAAACCCTTGGATCTGTAGTGAGCTACCGTCGAATACTAGACAAAACTCTTTTGTCCTTCGAAGGTACTTAAGTATGTTTTTCACAGCAGTCCAATGCTCCTGCCCTGGGTTGGCCTGAAATCTGCTTACTACACTCAGTGCCTGAGCTATGTCAGGACGAGTGCACAGCATGGCATACATGATGCTCCCTACGGCTGAGGCATAAGGAACGTCTTTCATGCCATCAATCTCCTCAGACGTCTTGGGAGACATCTTCTTGGAGAGAGTGACTCCGTGCCTGAAAGGAACATTTCCTTTCTTGGAGTTTTCCATGCTGTATCTTTTGACTATTTTGTCAATGTAAGCAGATTGGGATAATCCTATTATCCGCTTCGATCTATCTCTATAGAGTCGAAGACCCAGTATATAAGAGGCTTCTCCAAGGTCTTTCATGGAGAATTGCTGCGAAAGCCATACTTTCACCGTAGTTAACATTCCCACATCATTCCCAATGAGTAGAATGTCATCTACATACAGAACCAAGAAGGTAACCTTATCCCCACTGTACTTCCTGTAGACACAGGGTTCATTCGGATTCTGCTCGAAGTCAAACGATTTGACAGCAGAGTTAAAACGGATGTTCCAACTTCTAGAAGCTTGCTTAAGCCCATAAATGGATCTGTTAAGTTTACATACCATGGTTTCCTGACCTGCAGCAACGAAGCCTTGCGGCTGCTGCATATAGATATCTTCAGCAAGATCTCCATTCAGGAATGCAGTTTTGACATCCATCTGCCAAATCTCATAATCATGGTATGCTGCTACAGCTAGCAGGATTCTAATGGATTTAAGCATGGCCACAGGCGAAAAGGTTTCCTCATAATCGATGCCCTCTTTCTGAGTGTACCCTTTCGCCACCAGACGAGCCTTGAAGGTCTCAACTTTACCATCGGGGCCCTTCTTCCTCTTGTAAATCCATTTGCAACCGATTGCCTTTACCCCGGAGGGCGGATCTACTAGAGTCCAGACTCCATTGGTCTCCATTGAGTCCATCTCTGCCCTCATGGCCTCCACCCACTTCTGGGAATCTATGTCCAACATAGCTTCCGCGTAAGTCACGGGATCCTCCTCACTAGTCAAGGTTTCCACCAGGTAACTATCCTGGTCATAACCATAACGGACTGGTGGCCTGGATGCCCGAGTGGATCTTCTAAGTTGGTCACTACCTGGAACTTGTGGGACATCTCCCACTGCTCCTGAGCTCTCCTCATCAAGAACTACTTCCTGACGATGGGTGTCCAGGATATAGTCGGTTTCCAAGAATTGCGCATTTCGACTGCAGAACACTTTCTGCTCACTTGGGTCATAGAAAAGGTAACTTACAGAGCCTTTTGGGTAGCCTACAAATAGGCAACGGCTGGTCTTAGATTCCAACTTGTCTGCACTCGTTCTTTTAACGTGTGCTGGACAACCCCAAATCTTCAAGTGTCTGACACTTGGTTTCTTTCCGGTC
Organism: Nelumbo nucifera; assembly: GCF_055504915.1. Classification (NCBI taxonomy): domain Eukaryota; kingdom Viridiplantae; phylum Streptophyta; class Magnoliopsida; order Proteales; family Nelumbonaceae; genus Nelumbo; species Nelumbo nucifera. Next base: position 46,203,986 of record NC_142650.1, on the reverse strand, counting down.
CAAAGTTCATATGGAGTATTCGGAACCGATTTGGTTGGAACCCGATTCAGCACGTAAATCGCAGTCTCTAATGCGTAACCCCAAAAGGATGTGGGTAACTCTGAGTGTATGAGAAGCGACCGGACCATATCTAATAAGGTCCTATTCCTCCTCTCTGAAACACCGTTAAGTTGTGGTGTAGCAGGAGGAGCTAATTGTGATACTATCCCATTGTCCTTTAAGTAGTCCCTGAATTCGTCAGAGAGATATTCGCCACCTCGATCAGATCGAAGGGCTTTAATTTCTCTCCCTAACTATTTCTCGACCTCTTGTCTAAACTCTTTGAACTTTTCAAAGGATTCAGACTTGTGTCTCATTAGGTACACGTAACCATATCGTGAAAAATCATCTGTGAAGGTGATGAAATACACGTGTTGATTTCGTGTCCTAACACTCAGGGGACCACATACATCAGTATGTATTAGGTCAAGTGTGCCTGTACATCTTTCAGGCTTACCGTCAAATGGTCGTTTCGTCATCAGGGGTCAAAGTGATGCCCCCAATTACATGAGATTTTGTCACTCTAAAACCTTGTACTATTCTTAGAATCCTACTCACCATGGTAATCTACCTTCAATGTGCCGCTTCTTCTCCTTGTCATAATAAAATATAAGCCCTGCTCCAGTTGTAATCAGAAAGAGAAAGCTCAACCATGAAACAGGCTGCAAGAGGCAATTCATATGGATTGTTTAAAACAGATTTTGCTCGAATGTCAACCATATCTAATAAGAATATGTGCCTTAGAGAACAGTCCATTGAAAGCATGACGTCTCTTGGAAGCAAAACAAGGATACATATCACCTTCCTGTGTATAGGTTGTCATTACCTACTGAAACATCATTTGTTCATATGGGTAATTCACTGGTTAAAACAGTAAAAATAAAATAATACTAAAAATCACAAACAGCATTAAGCCTGACATATTATAGTAACATCGAAGTCATACAAGCTGATACAAAAACATCAACGTCACACAAAGCATCACTACCCATTTATTACACATGCTTTAAAACCCTGCTTGCTGAGAAATAATTGCCCATGAAAAAGTTGATGAATTCATTTGAATGGTGAAAGTCTTCTTCAACTTCTATGAGTACATTACAGATTTAAAATGGACGAGGTAGTCGCCCTTGAAGGTGACATGTTTTTCTTTCCACTTCATGAAACTAACACACAAAGTTGATCCTTTAGAGTTGGATACAATTTTTTTGGAATCTAATTTCTTTGGATATAACTTGGAGTCTATGGCAGGAAAAGAAGAGCCAAAACTATGAAAGTATGAAGCCAAGGGGAGATTCCTGGTGTGGAATGAGTAAAGTGTAAATATCTACAAACAAATTAATAACTGGAACTAAAAAAATCAACTGAAATGAAAATTTTTAACACAAGAAAAGAGTAAACTCTCATTGCTTTGGGTTTTGACAAAATCCTGGCTAAGGGTGGCTAGCAGATCATGATAGATGGATGTTGGCTGCTACATCAGAGAGGTGAGATATTTTTCTTTTCTTTTCTTTTCTTTTTTTTTTTTTTTGAGAGAGAGAGAAGGTAAAGTATAATGCCATTGAAATAAACAAAAAAGCATGTAGAACAAGCTGAAATTTGATAGGTAACGTATTTATTGATGAGGCTGAAATTTTCATCCCACCATAATCAAGATCTGTCGACTCAGTTGTTAGGTCAAATTGGAAGACATTATACCTTGTGGTTTTTATAAGGGCATGTTTTATGCTTTGGGTGTGGTGCTATGCTGTTTTTCTGCATGCTCCCTCTCCCTTTTAGGGGTAGGTCCCATCTTCTATCTCTCTATTAATAATCAGTATAAATGACATTTTGGTTAATGCCTACTTAATTAATGGACACAGGCAATGGCATTTTAAGAATGGTAACAATTCCAATTAATGACAGCTCAGTAAAAGCTAGAACTGTAAGGTCACTCTGACAAGTGATGGATCAAAGTTCAAATGTGAATTCATCAACACCGTCATCTAAACCATGTCCTAACTAAACAGCATTGGCTATATGACTCCTGTTCCAACATTAGTTCTGTTCATTGCCATATTTTTTCTTAAATTATGAGTTGTAATATCATTTCTCACTACATCAACCCATGTCCTTTTTGGTCTGCCCCATAGCTCTTCTAGACCCTTCAAACTGTAAGAAATCACTTCTTCTTACTGGTGTTGTAGATGGTCTTCTCTGCACATGACTACACCACCAAAGTCTACTTTCCTTCATTTTATTACCTATTGGAGCTACTCCTAGGTTCCTTCAAGTAAGTTTGTTCCTGACCCTATCCTTTTTAGCTTTCCAACTCGCACACTATTCCTGCCACTCATTTTATGGACAAAATAATTCTTTGAGAAGATCTGCATTTCCATATTTGGAATTTAGAATATGATGAAATCCCTAGGGATGAAATCTCATAAAAAAATTACAATGTTTTATATTCTTTAAAGGTTTTACTCCTATTTTTTATCCAATTTTAGGTGTTCTTTCAAACATCAAGGGAAATTGGTGCCTCAAAACAAAAATTGAAGAATGGATCAGAGAAGTGTACCATAGCTACAGTACAATGATAATTACCAGCTATGAGAATTCAATCCATTATGTGGGAATGAATTAGTCAAAACCTTTTTCCTAAGAAAATGACCAGGTTTGGCTTTCATTACATAAACCAAATTAGATTGTATTGTATTGTATGATACCGCTATAATTCCCTTCAGTCCTTTCACCCTCGAACATGAAATTTATAGCTAATTACATAGTTTAATCCTAACCAGCTATTGTCATAATTATGTAAATTTTCAAAAAAAAAAAAAGGTTACCTAAGTAAATCAACAAAATGTGAAACAATTTGTTGTGAACTGGTAGATTTGGGACAGAAAAAAGGAATTCATATCACTACACTGGCATTAAATACCCTTAAATGATATCTGTTAGATGATATACAACCCGTTGGCATGAAATAACCTGCTATCTGAATAAACTTAATAGGCCTATCAAGTCGGAGTTACATTCTCATAGCAAAGTGATCCAAGGATAATTTAGTCAAACAAAAATCTCAGCTAATATAGTAGAAGCATATGGAGTAACAAAAATTTACCCCGCCCCGAACAGGCGAACAGGCTTTCCGGTTTCACCAGTCCTTTGTGATTCGCCAGATTTCTCACTCTCCTCATGATTAGATTCTACAGGCTTCTTTGGTGCTATGTTTTCAGGATTAACAGTAGTGCTATTACATAGACATCTTTGAATTACAGTGCACGATTGTGTTCCATAACCTAGATAACTAACCTGCAAAATAAAGCGAAGCAGGAAAAACAGGAAAAAACATAAGAGAATGAATTCCATGATAACATTCATTTTAACCGGTAAATAAAGTTAAGCTGAAACATCGTTAAGAATATATAAGATGACAGACCGATGGGATGGCTGGGTCTGGGTTGGCTCCAAATGGGGGAATGTCCGGGACTCCATGGAAGCGTTGAATATAGGGAGATGATGCCTTAATTAGCTTCGAGTGATGCTGACTGTAGAAGAGGAGACTGCGACGAATGAAGCAACAATATGTGTTTCTCGAAATAGCAGACGCCATTGCTACTAGTGCCCTCACCTAAACTGCAAAAACTAATAACGGGTCTCGTCAGATAGGGAAGGAATGAAGGATGCAGAGAAGAAAGAAGATGGCGAGTCTGAATTCTGAAAGGCCAATGCCTGCTTTGCTTTGTAAACTGTAATTGTAGCGCACTGCGCATGTTAATTATAAGAGACGACATCCCCTACAACTACAACGTTATAACTACTAATCACAACCAACTGACAATACCATTGACACCTGCTGAGCTTAGCTAAGCTGATTGGCTGATCCCATTGCACCGGTGCCTTAATTACAAATCCACGGGTAGGATGCGGTTTATAAGGATTATTAATAGACTATGGGCTGTAATTTCAGAATTTCGCAGTGGCCTGTAATTTATAAGGGCTACTAGTAGACTATTCTTTTTATAACATGGTTTGACAGCATTAGTGACGCTTTAAGGGCTACTAACAGAGGGCGCCTCACAATAACTTCACGGCAAATGAAACATTTTCCGTACTTATATGTTATTATTTATGGGAGATCTAATGCATGGTGAGATGTGCATGTGAAGTCAGTGTGAGACACTCCCTAAGGAGCAAATTCTAATCTAGTACGAGATTAGATCTACTTCTGATAGAGGGTGTCTCGCAAAGACCTCACAGGCACATCTCACTATGCATTGAGAACATCTTCCGTATTTATACGTAATTATTCACGGGAAATGTTCTCAATACATGGTGAGATATGCACGTGACATTGGTGTGAGGCACCCCCGTAATGAGTAGATCCCAATTTCAGTACGAGACCAGATCTACTCCTAATAAAGGGTGCCTCACGACAACTTGACAAGCACATCTCACCATGCATTGGGAACATCTCTCGTGCTTATATGTTATTATTCACAGGAGATGTTCTCAATGCATGGTGAGATGTGCATGTGAGGTCGGTGTGAGGCACCCTCTGTAAGGAGCAGATCCCAATTCCTACAGTATGCATCCAATTATTCTTGTTTGCACATTTAGATTTTAAGATAAGATTACATTGGTGCCCCGGTAGCGCCTCACAGAACATCTAACTGTGTATGCATAACAATCTCCCAATGACAAGCAAAAATCAGATTCGGTCAGTGCAAGGCCCATTCGAACACCCATTATAGCCTTGTATTAGGAATATATCCCCATGAAATAAAGCACAAAAGTGCAGAGATATTCTCGATGCAAGGCTGTGAAGGTTGTTTGAACGTTTCTTGCACTAACTAAAGCCGACCTCTAACAAGCACGAGAGGTGTTCCTAATGCACGCTGAGATTTACATGTGGGGTGCAATGTGTTGGCCAATGTGAACTCTTCTTAGATTTTTCTTTCTTAGATTTGAAGGACCTTTATGATATTTTTAATTAAACGATGCTCATTTAAGTAAAATTCAAGAATTATTTTTTTTATTATGTCTAATTTATTTTAACATAATTCAAGTTTCACTTTAGTGAAAATGGCTAATTATATATGCTCTATATAAATTTGTATTATGTTTTGGATCTTAATGCTAATTTTTTATTAATTCTTAAATTTTATTAATATGTAATTATTTTTTATTAATTTTAGGTAAAATTAAAAAAAAAACTCCTCTTATAACAATTCTATAAATCATCATTGTGTTTTAACCCCTATTGCTTTGAAAAAAATGCAAATACCTCCTTTTCTTTAGCTTTTAGTAACAACAAACACTTGAATTATATTTTAAATTGTAAGTAACAATAGTTTATGTATATAAATTAAATTTTAAACTATAATTAATAGCAATAATATTTATACTATAATTAATAGTAATAATATTTATATTGTATTTTAAATACATATAGTTTAAGTTAAAATATAAATTACATGTTAAGTTATATTTAAATTATAAATTTGTTGATAAAATTAAAAAAATTATTATTTTTAAACTTAAATATTATTAATTTTAAATCCCCTAATTGTTATGAGCACCCGCACCACACGGCAGCAGTTGAGGCAGCAACACGCACACGACCGGCATCGCACGACAGCGGCACCATGAGTCGCGCGCACGCACTGCGCGGCAGCGGCACCGCACGCACGCACGGTGCGGCACTGCGCGCACGCACCCGGCAGCAGCAATAGAGCGGGGCCCACGCGACAGCTCATAGGGTGGGCCCACCCTTATCTGGACACGTCAAGAGAACGCGCCTTATCCCTTATCCCACTCTCCCTTATATTGTCCCCTATTCTTAGAAGGAATTGTAGTACCATTAAAAGTAGGTAGTCTAATTAGAAGTAGGAGTTTGAGTCCATTTAGGACTAACCTATCTGAATCCAACAAGGAACCCTCCTCTTGTAATCTTCTATTTAAGGAGACGCCATTATTGAATGAAGATATTGAATATTCAGTCAAGGAAGAGAGTAAAGGAGAGTTAGGTGATCTCTTGGACAAATCACCCGCGAGATAGTCAAAATAGGGCCTGTACGCAAGGCCAAGGGCAAGGAAAGATCTGAGGTTCCTGTGGTGGAGCGACCCGTGACGCGATCCTACGCTCGGGCCCATAACATCTTGGTATCAGAGCCTACCGTCATGGGGGAATAGAAGCCGCTGTCTTTCAGAGTCTATGAATTGAAGCATAGGCTCGCAAAGACCAGTATGGAGGTCCGAGAGGTCAAAGATGATGTTTAGGAGCTGTGTCACCTGTTAGAAGTGTTCCTCTCCAACAAAGAAAAGAACTCGGAGGGACTAGCCTCTACCAGCAGTCGCCGCACGGACGGGACAGAATCAGCCAACGAACATCAAGCCACCGCACCGACGACTGCAGTTGTCCCCAAATTCAGCCAGCTTGAGTTTCCATCTTACGACGGCACCGGAGACCCATTAGGTTGGTTGTACCGCTACGAGCAGTTCTTCCGCAACCAGCGCACGGATGACAGAGACAAGGTTAGCCTGGCAGCTTTCCACCTTACGGAAGAGGCACAACTCTGGTTCTATCGCGTGGAGCAAGAAGAACCCGGGCTCAGTTGGGAGCAATTCAGGTCCTATTGCCTCCTCAGGTTTGGACCCCCGATGACGAGCAACCCGTTGGGTGAGCTAATCAATCTCAAGCAAATGGGAACCGTGGCTGAATATCAACGCCAGTTCCAAACGTTGCTTGCCAGAGCGGCCACGGTTAGGCCAGATCAGCAAGTGGACATGTTCACAACAGGCTGATAAAACCCTTAAGGGTAGACGTAGAGATGCAGCACCCCCCAAATCTGGTTACGGCAATGAACCTCGCCCGCGCCTTTGAACGGAAGATGCAGCTTACTCACGGACCCTTCAGCATTGGACGGCTAGCCACGACTTGGGCACCGTCAAGGCCAGCGGGAGTGTCTACCCCTGTGCCCAACAGGGAGCAGAGGACCCACACCGGTAACCCCTCTAGATCAGTATCACAGACAGGGAGCAGCAGGGTGTCACCCCCCATCCGGCGTCTGTCCCGAGTCGAGATGGCATAACGGCGCACGAAGGGGCAGTGCTTCAATTGCGATGATCTATACTCCGCAGGGCATAGATGCAAGAAAATATTCTGCCTTCTAGTAGACGAGACTGAAGAGGATGAGGAAGAGCCATCACCAACTGAACCCGAGATCTCACTCCATGCAATCACAGGGATTAGAACCTCCCAGACAATGCAATTAAGGGCGCTAGTAACGGGGAAACCCATGCGCATTCTGGTAGACTTCGAAGGCACCCACAATTTCATCAGTAATCAGGCGGCCCGCAAGTTGGAGTTGCCCATGGAAGTCAGGCCACAACTACAGGTAGCCGTGGCGAACGGGAAGAGTTCACAGCCCCGGTATCTGCAAGAACACCAGAATTCAGGTTGAAAAAGAATCCTTCCGAGCAGATTTATTTGTACTATCCTTGGATGAATTTGAAATCGTCCTAGGCGTCAAATGGCTGATCATGCTAGGCCCAATCCTGTGGGACTTCGCTGCCCTGACCATGACCTTCCACTTAGATGGCAAACTGGTTACTTGGCAGGGAACCCGGACAAGGACCAAGACACAACTACATGCACTCCAGGGGGAGAATTCGCGCACAACTGATGTGGAGAGGCTTCTCACTGATTACTCAGCCGTTTTCCAAGAACCCAAGGGCCTCCCGCCTCCTAGAGCCTGCGACCACCGGATCCCTCTAATAGTAGGGTCAGACCCGGTTGTGGTTCGGCCCTATCGCTACCCCCACCGACAGAAAGATGAGTTAGAGAAGCAATGCGCAGATATGCTACAGCAGGGGATCATTCGGCCCAGCCACTCCCCTTTTTCCTCCCCAGTTCTGTTGGTACCCAAACAGGATGGGACTTGGAGATTTTGTGTGGACTATAGGGAACTCAATAGCTGAACCGTCAAAGATAAATTCCCGATCCCCATCGTAGACGAATTATTGGACGAACTCCATGGCACACAATTCTTCTCCAAATTAGACCTCAGGTCAGGCTATTTCCAGGTCAGGATGTCTTCCGCAGATGTAGAAAAGACAGCCTTCAGGACGCATCATGGCCATTTCGAGTTCCTAGTTATGCCATTCGGCCTTTGCAACGCCCCTTCCACATTCCAGGCCCTGATGAAAGAAGTCTTCCACTCCCACCTCCGTAAATATGTACTGGTTTTCTTCGACGACATCTTGGTCTATAGCAAGACGTGGGTGGAACACATTCAGCATCTGTGGGTCGTGCTCGAGCTCCTAAAGCAGCACTGACTCTTCCTTAAAAGATCCAAGTGTTCCTTTGGGGAACACCAAGTCCTTTACCTTGGACATGTAATCAGCGGGCAAGGTGTAACTGTGGACAGCTCCAAAACTCAGGCCATCAAGGACTGGCCCCGGCCACAGTCTGCCAAGGCCCTCCGTGGGTTCCTAGAGCTAACAGGGTACTACCGAAAGTTCGTACAGAATTATGGCCTGTTAGCAGCCCCGCTTACCAACCTGCTTAAGAAAAATGCCTTCCACTAGGATAGCACAGCCGATGGAGCCTTCGTAAGCCTAAGGGAAGCCCTCTCTTCCACACCAGTCCTCTAGCTACCAAACTTTGATCTTGAGTTCACAGTCGAGTGTGATGCTTCCGGCACAGGCATAGGAGCCATCCTTCAGCAGCAAGGGCACTCGGTAGCCTTCTTCAGCCGCAAGCTAGCTGACCGCCATCTCAAACTACCCACCTATGAATGCAAGCTCATTGGCCTAGCCAAGGCAGTACAACACTGGAGGCCATACTTGTGGGGCAGACCCTTCGTCGTCAAAACAAACCACTACAGCCTCAAATACTTGTTGGAACAACGACTGACCACCTCCCCACAGCAACATTGGGTTAGCAAGCTCCTGGGTTTTGATTTCCGGGTGGACTACAAGGCAGGGTCCCTAAACCGTGCAGCAAATGCCCTGTCCCGATGAGAAGAAGATAGTATGCTCCTCCATGCGATCTCCCAACCACGAGCCACCCTACTAGAAGACATTCGGAACACACTGCCACAGTCATCAGAATGGAACGACCTGGTCCAACAAATACAGTATGGGTCTACTAACCCGAACTGGTCTCTCCACGATGGGCTGGTGCTCTACAAAAAGAAGATCTACCTTCCCACCGATTGCCCCCTAATCCCCTCCATCATCGCCAGCATACACCACTCGACACACGAGGGTATCCAAAAAACGCTACATCGTATTCACGCTGACTTCCACTGGCAAGCTATAAGGGCCTCGGTGCGGGACTTTATCCAGAACTGCGCAGTTTGCCAACAGCAAAAATGGGAAAATCTGCACCCCGCAGGCTTGCTCCAACCTCTCTCCCTCCCAACGCAGATCTGGGCCGATATTGCCATGGATTTCATCGAAGGGCTGCCCAAAGTCGGGGGGAAGTCAGTCCTGTTCGTGGTAGTAGACCGGTTCTCCAAATATGCTCACTTCCTCCCTTTATCCCATCCTTATACCGCAGTCTCGGTCGCCCGTACCTTCTTCACCCACATTTTTCGCCTACATGGACTCCCCGATTCCATCGTCAGTGACCGGGAGCCGATCTTCACAAGCACATTCTGGAAGGAACTCTATAGATTATAGGGCACGGCCCTCGCCTTCTCCTCAGCCTACCATCCACAGTCAGACGGCCAAACAGAGGTGGTGAACCGGACAATTGAGATGTACCTTCGCTGCTTCGTGGGTGACCAGCCACAACGCTGGGTGGAGTACCTCCCATGGGCTGAATACTACTACAATACATCTTATCACTCCTCCCTTGGAATGACTCCCTTTAGAGTTGTGTACGGTCGAGATCCTCCATGCCTTCTATCCTACGAGTCGGGCTCAACGCAGTTGGAAGAAGTGGACCGCAGCCTCCAAGCTCGCGATGCCCTCCTGGCTGAAGTCTCCTTGCGCTTACAGCAGGCGCAGGCGCGTATGAAACACGCTTACGATCAGCGGCACCGCAAAGTCACCTTCGAACCGGGGCAGTACGTTTGGCTGAAACTCCGACCATACAGGCAGTTGTCTCTCAGGCGCAGGGGGCCCCCTAAGCTGGCCCCTAAATTCTACGGGCCCTTCAAGATTCTAAGGAAGATAGGAAAGGTTGCTTATCAACTCGAGCTCCCGGAGCACAGCAGGACCCACGACACCTTCCATGTGTCCCTCTTAAAGCTTTTTGTTGGCCCTCCTCCCGACCATGTGCCTCCCCTACCCCCTTTGCAGAACGGCAGACCTATCCTCCAGCCTCGCACCCTCATCCTATCCTGCATCCATCAAGGCACCTTCGAGGTTTTAGTAGAATGGGAGGGACTACCCCCAGCAGAGGCCACCTGGATCCCCTGGACCGATCTCCACAATGCCTATCCAGACCTCGAGCTTGAGGACAAGCTTGTAGTCCAGGAGGGGAGTGATGTTATGAGCACCTGCACCACACGGCAGCAGTTGAGGCAGCAGTGCGCACACGACCGACACCGCACGGCAGCGGCACCATGAGCCGCGCACACGCATCATGCGGCAGCGACACCACGCGCGCACACCGCGCGGCGGCGGCACCATGAGCCGCGCGCACGCACCTAGCAGCAACAGCAGAGCAGGGCCCACGCGACAACTCATAGGGTGGGCCCACCCTTATCTGGACACGTCAAGAGAACGCGCCTTATCCCTTATCCCACTCTCCCTTATTTTGTCCCCTATTCTTAGAAGGAATTGTAGTACCATTAAAAGTAAGTAGTCTTATTAGAAGTAGGAGTTTGAGTCCGTTTAGGACTAACCTAGCGGAATCTAACAAGGAACCCTCCTCTTGTAATCTCCTATTTAAGGAGACGCTATTATTAAATGAAGATATCGAATATTCAGTCAAGGAAGAGAGTAAAGGAGAGTTAGGTGATCTCGTGGACAAATCACTCGCGAGATAGTCAAAATAGGGCCTGTACGCAAGGCCAAGGGCAAGGAAAGATCTGAGGTTCCTGTGGTGGAGCGACCCGTGACGCGATCCTACGCTCAGGCCCATAACACTAATCTATTTAGACAACTAAACTTAGTACTAAATAAAAATTTAGTAAAATTTAAAACAATTTAATAAAAATAAAAAAAAATAATACAATTTGGAATGCCACAATGCTCCTTGGAGTTCAACTTGGTTGAATTGGGTCGAGTTGAGGGTTGACCCAAGTAGGGATGGTAATGGGGCGGGTTCGGGGAGGGTTTTGTAAATTCTAGACCCTGCCCACCTCCCTAAACCTCCCAACTCGTACTTGCCCCAAAATCCGTAGTAGGTTGGATTTTGAGAATGCAAACCCTACCTGCACATGAAAATGCAAAACCCTCCCTAACCCTACCCTCCCCACATTCAAGGGTAGGGGTGAGTTTGATTTAGAACCTATATCTAATTTCCTATTTTTTCTTGTCATACATAAGTAATAAATAAGTAAAATAACACAAATAAACAATAAAAATTCCAATTATTTGATTAAGACATGTAGAAAACACATAAACTACCAACCCAACAATATGCGGGTCAGGGAGGGTTGGGTTTAGCCTAATATCATACCCTATGGGTACTCTATGGGTTGTAGAATCCTAAAAGCCATCCCCACCCCAAAACCCATCCTTCACCTTCAAGCAAAAAAAAAAAAAAAAACCCGCCTTGTTAGGGAGGGTTGGGGTGGATACCACTAGGTAAGGTAGAAATTGCCATCCCTAGACCCAAGCCCAACCTTAAGTCACACAAACCTCGAACTTAGACTTGGCCCAACTCAAGGTTAAGCATCTCGGGTTGGGCTTGGGCTTGTGTGTATTAGACTTTGTAGCATAATTTTCAAGTATAATCGATTGATAGTATGTAAATGTGTATGTCATAAAATATTAGGTGGGCTCAAATTGGACTGACTAGAGCTTAGGCTACCTGAGACCTCAAGGCCCAGCCTTGTGCATGTTGAACTTTGTAACCTAATTTTCAAGTAAAATAGATTGATAATATGTAAATATGTATATCATAAAATATAGGGCGGGCTCAAATTGGACTGATTAGAGCTTCGGCTTCCTGAGGCCTCAACCCAAGCCCAAGGTGAATTTAGGTTTGGCCCAAGCTCAACTTGTAGTTAGAAACTCAAGCACAACCTAATGCAAAATGATTTTTCATTTCAACTGCAAAGGCATCATGATTTGATGATTCAGAATCCAATTTTCATTGTTGATTCCCAATAATTCTTATTACAAGTCTAATTTGAGTGCGTGAGCAAGAACACACAAGCTCTTTTACAGTTTTTACCTTCTATCTGGCTGGCATCATTCACCATGTGATTCAAACTGTATACGATGATAAAAATCAATGGCATGTATCTCACAACTGGACTTTCTTGTACGGGCCGGGCTAGGGCTTGGCTTTTGTCAAAATTCTAATAGGCCAAGCCCAAACCCGAGAAAGTGTAAAGTTGGGCCCAAAGCCCGGGATAACTTCCCATATACTTGCTTGCACGTCTTTTCTTCATTCGAGAAAGATCGTAGTAGCAGTGCCTACTGGTGTTTGAATGTGTCTGTTTGTTTCTAGATACTTGGTACGATTGGTTGAACTTTCACCACTTTGATTTTGCCCGTCAAAACAGAAACAGAATCCAATGAGCTGTTTTGTTTATGTCTTTTTCTGCTTAACATGGCGATTTCATAACAAATGAAAACATATATTATGTTATAGAAGTATAGAACCCCCCCCGCCGCTTTAAAGTTCAAACAACCATTAACAAACCAAGACGTAACAAAACATCTCTGACTCACAACATAACATACAGGAAAAGGAAATATATGCTGGTTTTTATTACTAATAAAATTAATGCATTTAAAGAGCTTGCGTGATGTAACCTTTGTACCCAAAATAGGGAAATTTGTTGTTAATTATCACATTACACGAGAAAGAAAACACAAGTATATATACACTGGGGCACCATTCGGATCAGTAGTTCACAAGGAGACACTGCTGCATGTTAACTCGAATTAGGTATGATTCATCACTGGTTTTTGTTAGACTGTTGAACAACAAAGAAGAACAAGTTAGCAGTAAGCGACTCAGCAAAAACAAAACAAATCAAATTTATATAACAACGAATATCCTCGCCTCGAGATTCTTGGATAAGTCCTGCAACTGCTCTTTAAGTACTTGCCTCTTCTGTGCAGCTACATTGGAACAACAAACACGTCCTCGTTACAATATTACCAAGAATTAAGGCAATTAATATTTAAACGCAATATGGAAAGCATCACAGAACTTGATAAGAAGCATACCCATATTAGAAATGTCCTCTATTCTCTTGGACGTCCTCACTGCAAACCTCTGAAAAGCAGGGCTATGAATAGAGAGAAATGAAACATTATTAATACAGACCAAAATCAGCGAGGTTGAAGAAATGGTAGCAGAGTATAAAAATTAAACCACACGATCACTTGGGAGAAACCATTGGTCTGATAACTTGCACATTTGTGACATTAACAGAGGACTACATGAATAATGAATATATTGTTCCCCAACGTCCAAATGCAGCATAGACGCTACACTGGATAGCGAGAGGAACGTTATTCTGGCTTCACATAAACAGTCGCACTAGAATTTAAGCTATCAAGGAGTCCATTTTGGGTAGATCAAGAAAGTGAAGCTGTGGTTCACATTAAAATGGCTACGTGTGTAGCAAAGAACGAAAACAAAGAAGTGACTCAGACCCTTAAACAAATGTAAGGTTGCGGTCATCACCGCAGCCGGTAAAGGTCTATAGAGTCATCCATTTGGTATTGAATAAGCAAACAAAAATGTAAATAGTAATTATGGAAACTCAGTCCCTTAGATGTTCTTAGAGTTGCGATCATATTCGCAAATCATTACATGTCTGTATACTCGTCATCGTTGCTCAAAAAGTAAAACCTAAAAAACAAATGCCCAAATCAAATTAAAAGCATTGGACTTTCAATTTTAACAATAAATATAAAAAACCAAAATAAAGGATTATTTAGGTGTCCCATTATTCCCCAGAGAAAAAATGCATACAAAGAGGAAAATTATGGTTCAAGAACATCATATCCGTATCGCTTCAAGGGAACGAGTCAAATTGGAATCAAATAATCACAATGACCAGATAATGAAGCAAAACCTAAAACAAATCGATTCGTATACATAATCTTCTCAACTTTCATAAGCTGCAGTACAATTGATGTGACGCAGCAGAAGAAAATAGCACAAACGGAAAAATTGAACCAAATATCGCTTCAAGGGAACGAGTCAATCGAGAACAAATGAATCCCGGCGACCAGATAAAGAAGCTTGAGGAAAGTTATAGACTAAAAGAACAAACGAAAAGATCTAAAAGGAGTCGGATAAAAAAGCAAACGAAGAAAAACGAAGCGTAAAATCTACAAAGTGAACTACCTGTTTGCTAGACCATTGACGATTAACTCATTAGCAACGTAAGAAATCACCCTGTGCATGAAATTTCCACCTGCCATGATCCTTAAATTCCTCTCCTGTGAAGAATGACAAGTATAGAGACTATTCAGATCCAAAACAAAGGTAGAACGAAAGGGAATCGATGACATGTTCGTATAAGAAAAGTTAGAGAGTACAGAAATTCACGGATTCTAAATCAAAGAAACCCTAATTAAGAGAAGACTAGTCAGGTACCAGGAGAGTGCAAAACGCGATTTCAGTTCAGGGAAGAAAAAAACCCTAGAACCCTTGACGCGCTGCGGGTGGCATCCGCTTTTATAGGGAAATGCTAACGAGATCGAACGGTTGGTATGCACATTCCCAATACGAACGCGTTGGATGTTTATCATCAGGTTCGATTCGGGCCATTCGGCTCCGAACCGTGATAGTAGAACTATAGAAGTTTATTACAAGGTAGGGTTTGATTCGAAATGGATCCACTCACGAGGAAGTGGGAGTACGCTTTTGTCGTAGGCTATAGATCGTTTGGTCAAAGATGTAGCGGCTGTAGCCACGATGCTCGGATTTAGGGATGGCAATTTTCCCCTCCCGACGGTACCCGCTTTCCCGACCCGATGACGATTTCTTTAGCGTTGCGGGGACGGGGACAGGGACAGGGATTACTAAATTCAGTTCGGATTTTTTGTCCACACAAACTACTCACATAATATTGCAATAATATATGGAGAATATCTCATCCTTCTACATAGTATTATGCAGGGGGAGATGTTTCCAATTCACGAGGATAGTGTATTGTGGAAAGATGTAGGCAGAGTTCACGTGGATAAGAAATCTGGAGTCTGCTAAATCCCCGGACTGGGGTCAGGGTCGGGGATGAGGGTAGTGTGTTGTGGGTAGATGTGAACAAAGTTCACATGAGTAGAAAATCTGGAATCTACTAAATCCCCAGACTGGGCTAGGGTTGGGGATAGGGAATAAAGTCTCTGCCTCAATCCCAATAGGGAAAATCTATGATAGTATAGAAAGAGTTTTGATCAATCAAAACCCATCCATGAATTTTGATAAATGATACCTTATTCACGATCACGTTTTTTGTTTCAATTTATTGTTTAGTTGTTTTTTGGATATCATATCTTTTCCATATGATAGCTGAACCCATTTAAAATATTGTTTATATTTTAAAATTTTTATTAATTTTAAATAAATTTACTTTTCAAAATATACTGTTAATTAAAAAAATTCGAGGATTTTGATCCCCGCAACAATTGCCCTTGGCATAAGTACATTTGAAATTAAGATTCATGGCTCTAGGAAAGGTTGGTATGGTTAGAAAAATACTTTTTTTAGAAAATGACAATGTATTTTTTGAACCATGCTATCTATTCGGTTGAAAAATTCTTGGGGTCGTGTCCTGAATTCTGAACCATACAATACAATACAGTCGCTACATCTTGTTTTGTTTATGATTAATATTGTAGATACAACACCGTTTTCTCGTGTGGGTTGAAAACGATGTATTTTTTTTTTGTTTGACCATGTTGGTGTCAGGTAGGATGTTTCTTGGAGCAACAACATTTTATGATTGGTATCTGATGGAGGGTGATTTGGCCCAACCTCATAACACGGGGACACGTGGACACAACCTAGCATAAGTGACAACTTAGCATGACAGCTTGGCCATAACTCGGCGTAACGGACTCGCCGAAGCCCGGCCAAACAACTCGGTGGACGTGGCAACTCGCTGAGAAATAATATACGGCTTACTCCGAATTCTCCCTAAGGGAGGAGCACCCCGAGCTCCCTCCAAGCGAGGAGTCCCGAGCTCTTCCCAGTGAGCCCCGAACTCTTCCTTCCTGAGAAGGGAACACCCCGATCTACGGATAAGTATCCCGAAGTGGAAACACTTCGGGTTAGCCCCATTAAGCACTCTTGCCCATACTTGCCTAAGGCTCGCCTCAAGCATAAGCACCTCAGTGCACTCCCAGCACCTCGGCGTAAGGTAGCTCGGCCCAAGGTAACTCGGTGCAAAGTAGCTTGACAACCTACAGGAAAGATCTGTCTAACAATAGTACCTGCCGAATCTGGAGGCTGCGCCCATGTCTCTCGTCAGGCGGCGTCATGTCTGCCTTTTCTGCCAGATGGTGCACGTCTTACAGGTCCGTACCCTGCAACGGCTGCCTGCATCCGCCACCTCGGCTCTGGCAGTAACGGTTGTGGCAGAGGTGGTTACGCCTGATTTGGCAGATCTCCAATATAAAAGGACCCTGACCCCCAAGGAGCAAAGGTACTGAACTTGTGCCTTCTGCACTCTTAGCTCTCTCTTTGCATTCTCTACAGTTCTCTCAGAATTCTAACTTAAGCATCGAAGTGTTCTCACCGGGCAAGCTCCCCGGGAATTATTCACTTTCCTCTTCGTCTCAGGTACCGTCCGTCGCCAGCTAGGAGCCAGGTTTCTGCCAGCTAGGAGTGTCCGGATCGCGTTGCATCAGTATCAATGCTATTATCCAGTGCCACGTCATGTCTCTGTTGGCAGCAACGAGCTGCAGTTCTAGGAAACACCAAATTCGGTGTTGCTCCAAGCCACACCTTCCTGATTTTCAAGGTGTGGCTTGGAGCACCGTTTTTTATGGAAAAACAGTTTCAAACAAACAGGCGTTTCCTGAAGCATCGTTTTTTTCCAACGTGACGTTGATGTGTCGCTGTTTTCTGGAGCAACGGCATCGATGCCAAACATACGCTTAGTATATGTTTGGCATGGATGTTGTAGATACAACACCGTTTTCTTGGTGCTGCTGATGTGTGGGTTGGAAGCACTATTTTTTGAGAAAACGATGTCTTTTTTTTTTGTTTGGAAACGTTGTTTCTAGGTAGGACGTTTCTTGAAGCAACAACACCATCTGTTTGGTACTGGTGCTCCATATCTATTTTCAGCACATCAACAAACTCTAATATGAGAAAACGTCAAATTCAACGTTGCTCCAAACCACACCTTCTCAATTTCCAAGGCGTGGCTTGGAGCACCATTTTTTATAGAAAAACGGTTCCAAATATATTGACATTTCCTGGAGCACCGTTTTTTCCAACGTGGCATTGATGTATCATCGTTTTCTGGAGCAACGACATCAATCCCAAACATACCTACTGAACCAAGCATGTGAATGTTGATTTTGTGTGACTAACATTTATATATACACTAGTGAATGACCCCATATTCAATTTACATTATGGAATCAAAAATGTAAAATTTATATTTATTAATATTTTAAATAATTATTAAAATTTCAAAAAATACTTATTTCAATAAATAGCTTTTCAATAATTATTAGAATATGGATAGTTTTATTTTGCTATGATATATAGAGGGTTAATGATTAATTGAGATTGATAGAATGTAGACAGAAGTGGTTGTAGATAACCAATTTTGCATTTTTTAGGAATGGATCGAAAATGGTGGTAGTGGGTTGTGGGCTTTAGCAACAACTTCTCAGAAAATGCCATGTGTTTAGCTTTTCAGAAAAATGAAAAAGCCATGTGTTTGAATGGTAGGAGGCTATAGCCTAGTAGTGGATTGTGTGCTTTACCAGGAATTTTTCAAAAATTGCCATGTATCTAAATTTAAAAAATCCACGTATCTAAATGATGGGGTTGTAGCCTGAAATTCGCCTCCCATCATAGATTGTTGATCGTATGGTTTTTGAGCAAAGGTTGAAAACACAACAAATTGGCATATTCAATGAAAGGGGGATTGTGATGATTTTGAAACGAAGGATTGCAGGTCCCCATCAGCGAGTTGGCACCTTCTATATTCCTTAAGACCGTAATGCTTGGTATGTTAAAATGCTACAGACTATTTTGTGGGAGAAATGATGAAAGTTTGAATTATTTTGTTCTAGTCCAAGTGTTCAATTATAAACTTGTCTGCCGCTAAAGGATATAGGATACTTTAATAAAAAACCGGAAAATTGAAATAACCTTAGGTTCAGTTTGGAAGGAGTATAAATATAAATATGTAGAGTACAAAACTTTATATTTTGTATTATTTTGTATGTATTTGCACTGTATATATCTGCATATGTACTCATTTCAAACTGATCCTTATGTCCAATCCCATAAGCCACGGCCATGGGAGATCACCATAATGAAGGGCGTTGACCTGGTGGTTGAACGGTTGATCTGTTCGACTTGGATAATGGTTTTGATCGTTTTTTATTTTAATTATTTTTTAATTTTTTATTTTTTAAATAAGAATTGGTCATCCGTTCGAACCGGATGGTCTAGCCATTGACGTAGAAACTAGTGGCCAAAGCGGTTCTAGTTCGGAGGAATTTTTAAAACCTTGAACACAAGATTCCATTGGGAAAAATATGCTATTAGATTTAAATATATTCAAGGAAGAGCAATGACTCTATTAGCATGCCCAAAACCTCTAGGATAAGACTTTAAGGTAAAACAATTTAAAATAAGGGCAAATCTCTTAATGTACCCTTAAGTTTTAAGAAATTGACATACTCTACCGCTATTATTTACATATTGTCTTAAAGTCCCCCCTAAGTTTTCTGACAATTGACTAAATCCTCCTTGTCATTAGCTTTTGTTAATAGAAAAATGGATAAGACTATTTTATCTTTCATTCTTCTTTAAATTCTCAAAATTCTACCCTCTAGATGTTAGAGCTTTCTTTGTGTTCCATCGCTTTATTTTCCTCCGCCAATCCGTTCATCTCTCTCTAGCTAACTTGCTGATTTGATCTCCTCTAGAGTCTAGACTTTTGAAAGAACTAGTTGGACTAAAGCTTGTTCGTGTGTGGAACAGGATACTGGAATTTTTGCAATAGGAGTGAAAGATGATGCTTGGTGGTTCTAAAGCATTACCAAAGGACATAAATCTTTTGTTTCCTTCTTCCTTCAAGAATCCAGAGGAACTGCAGTCAAAGAGAAGAGGAGTCATGGATTCAAATTCCCACTTTCATCATCATCATCATCAGCACACAATGCAGTCACAACAACATCAACAGGCTTGGTCTGTCGAGTCCATTGCTTGTGAATGTTATTGCGGTAGTAGCGGTAATGTTGAATATGGATGCGAGAATTTCCTCCAAACCCTGAAGCAGAGAGCATGTTTGTGAGGTTTATGTCTTTTGCTGGTAGTGGTGATTCTACTCTTCCTGATCCACGGGAAATCGGAGAGAAACCTTTAACATTATCTTCATCCACCAAAGTTGTTAACCATAAAATTTCTCAGTTGGCACCAAGCCACCAACAAAGCATGAAGGCAAGGTTAGGGAACATCTTTTGCACAATTGATTACCTCGGTCAACCTTCCTTTCAACTCTCCAACCTCCACCTACAGGCTGAATTTCAAAGAGATTATATTGTTGTCTTGGTAGTCGCATAGAAACTAAAATGCTAAGTGTGACCATTAAAACATATGCTATTTCTATTTGTTTTCTATCTCAACCTAAAATAGAGACGAATATCAATCAAGTTATATGTCAGTTCTTCTTCTTTACATCATCACGGGTTCAAGCAAAACCATTGATAGATGAACGTAACTTTAGAGGCAACCAAGCCAAAGCCCATTCCAGGCCAAAATCACCTGCAACTCATCACTATGGCCACGTTCCACACACAAATTTCTAAAAGAATTGAAGCCAAACATAAAAAATCTCAGTTTTCTCGGACCCGTGGGTTCCAACTATCATAAGGGGAATCCCACATCCAAAAGACACAACAACCGAGTCTCACCGTAACCAACATGTGTCATCACTATTGAACCCAGATTGGAGTTGGAACCACCATATTCCGGCCCAATTTTTTGATGAACAAATATGCTCTCATATCCTTCAAATTACCCCCGACATAGAGTCAAGCCAAGATAACATTTTGTGGAAACGCAACACCTCCGGAACATACACAGTGAAGTCGGCATTCAGGGTTTTTGAAAACCAGAAATCATCATCCTCTGAAGCACATTTCCCATGGAAAAACCTGTGGAAACTGAACATCCCCTATAGGTGTATAGTATTCATTTGGAAAGTGGTGTGGAATGGCTTCCTAACTCGAAGTAAATGCACAAAATGGCTCCATCCCTCTGAAGCATATTGCCCTTTCTATAGATATCAAAAGGAAACAACCTCACATATACTCTTTACATGCCCTTTCAGAAGAACAGTTTGGTGTGAGGCCCAGGTAGGGCTGAACCCGAATGACATCAAAGAGGAAGAGGAAGTTTATGTTTCCATCATAAAGTAGTGGAAAAAATTAAAAAAGAACTTATCGCCACAAGAGGCTATACATCTTGTAAGGAAGGGTTGTATTATACTATATCTCATATGGAGAGCCAGAAATGACCTCATTTTTTTACCACAAGAATACCACCCAAAAGACATTATTTCTCGAGTGTGGAAGTATCAGTGCTCTCATGACTAATGCTTTGAAAATATAAGGATTATCACCCCAACAGACAAGAGACGGAACACCCTCACCACACTTTGCATTGATGGATTGTGTGACTTACTCTTAGGTCTTGCAGGACGAACTTTCATCATCCAATGCACAGACAGAGGCACAGTCTTCGCTGAAGGAGAACCATGTTGGGCCATCGACAGTTATGATGCGGAACTCCGGGCTCTAATTCAAGGGCTCAAAGCTGTCAGCCAACTCAAGGTATCCAGGATCATGATATATAGTGACTTGTTGCAGTTGATAGATTTTTTGCAAGATAAAAGTCAACCAAAGAAATAGATAGACCGGTTACATTGGACACAATTATCAAAACTTTTATCTACTTTTGAACAATTAGAGTTTGTACATATAAACAGAAACTACAACAAGGCTGCTCATACACTAGCCTATCTGGCATGCAAAGGCTAGGTGAAAATACTCTATAACCAACGTTTATCCACATCTGTAAAGTTCGATTTAACTTAAAAAAAAAACCTTTAGAGGCGACCAAATCTTTTTCCTTTTTTTGTAATACTGGATATGAATTGGGCCTACATTGGAAAAATTGAAGGAAAGGAAAGGCCATTATAGATCAGAAAGGGGGTGGCTATGCTCTCAGCAATCTAAGCAAGTGATTGTAAGTTGCAGAGACCTATGGTGTCGATGAACATACATGTGTCTTTGCTAGTATTCCTTGTGAGATGTCAATGATGTATGATTCAACAACAACGGTTCTTGTGCCAATAAAAGAAGGGTGGAGAGTGGTGACTGGTCTGTAATTGAAGAGGTGATTTTCCTCCCTATAATGTTGAAGTTGAGGACGTGGCACTTTGGCACTCTTGTTTTGAAGGGTAATATTGAATTTTAAAATTAAATTGTTTTTTACATATATGATGTTACATGTGAAGAGATTGCGATGGAATGTTAACAAACGCTAATGGCAGGGGAGCATTTAATCAATTGTTAAAAAACTTAGATTATTTAAGACAATATATAAATAGTAGGGGCAGAGTTAGTCAATTTTCTAAAGTTTAAGGGTATTTTAACAGATTTGCCCTTAATATAACAGTCTTCTTATAAAATTCTCTATTTTCTTTTTTTTTGAAACCATATAAAACTCTACGAGTCTATATATTAAATCAAATAAAGATTTTTGGTCAAATATTAAAATTGCATATTCCCTAGCCCAATGATATCCAAATATCCGATTCCGAATTCGAATTCAATCATATTAAGCATGATCCGAATCCGATCTGTTTGCAATTGGATCAAATATGAATTTATCTGTATCTGATCCAATATAATTTGATTTGATTCGATTTAAATATATACTAGCGGAGGGGGCCCTGCGTTACAAGGGCTCGCTCATAAACTATCAGGCTCGAGTTTGATTCGAATTAGAGACTTCAGCTCGAGCTCGGCTCGAGTCAAAATCTTGGAAGTTCAAGCTCATCTACCTTTGATTGTAGGCTTCTCAAGCAGTCGAAGTGCCGAGCTGAGGTCTCCCTCAATTGCCGAGGTGCCAAATCGAGGTCTCCCTCAACTACTGAAGTGTCGAGCTAAGGTTTCCCTAACAGGCGAGGTGTTGAGCTAAGGTCTCCCTTAGTTGACAAGGTGCCAAGCTGAGGTCTCCCTCAGTTGTCGAGCTGCTGAGCCGAGATCTCTCTTAGTGACCAAGGTGTCGAGCCGAGGTCTCTCTCAGTGGTCAAAGTGTCATCTAGCTCGAGCTCGATTCGAATTAGAGACTTGAGCTTGAGCTCAAAAGTTCGAGCTCGACTCGACTCAAACTTGACTACCTTTGATTGCAGGTCCCCTAGCAGCCGAGATGCCGAGCTGAGGTCTCCCTCAATTGAAGAGAGTGGCATTCTTGTAATTTATAAGGAGGAAGAGAAAAAGATGGTATGAGAGAAAGATGACATTCTTGTAATTTGTAAGAAAAAGAGAGAGAGCGGCAATTTTTGAAAATTGAAAGAAAAAAAGCAAGAGAGAGAGTTGGTAGAGAGTGACATTCTTGTAATTTCTATGAGAAAAAGGCAAAAAATACTGTTAGATTTCATTTTCCTCATCCTGAGGCTTCTTACGTACACATTTCAGCTTAATATATTTATATAAATAAGTTGGTCTTAATGTTATATTTTTCCACTAAATTGTCATATGTTCAGGTTTTATCAAGTAATTTTCAATTCATTCTGTTCATAAAATATATTATTAAAGACATTTTTAGCTAATAATATATAATATTTTGGTCATTTTTAGTCTAATTTATTTGTACTATTTAATATCAATTATAATCCAAATTCGATTTGAATCCGCTAGATATTTGATAGTTATGATCCGATTTGGATTCAAATGTTAACAAATCAAATTCAGATATGCCTATATCCGATTCGATCTGATTCATTTGCAACCTTAATATTCCCACATCCCTACCGCACCTATGATATCCCATGGATAAAGATGTGGGAACAGCTTGTGATCGAGCCCTGCATATTATGCATAAAAAGCTTGTGCCGTTTGATAATTGCTGAAACCACAGAACTGATTGGCTTATTGCTTTGTCTTTTAATTGAAAAAATAATTAACTAACAAAAAAATGGAATATAATAACCAACTTTAGAGCCTCAGTTAGCTCTGATACCACAAACTATGCATAAAAAACTAGTGCCGTTTGATAATTGCTGAAATTGAAGAACTGATTGACTTATTACCTTGTCTTCAGTTGATAAAAATATGGGCGCTGAAACAAAAGAACTGATTGGCTTATTACTTTGCCTTTAGTTGATAAAATAATTAACTGGGGCCAAGCCAGCCTCAGCTCAGATATTAAGGAGTTCATAACCTCCTTAATAATACACGATAAGCAATTAACCGTGTGGGAATGAGATTTGATCACAAGTCTCTGTTACAATTTAAAGATCCTATCCTACACCATCAGTCGGTAATAAAGCAATAACCATTCAGTTAAGCATTATCAAACGATTGTAATTAAAGTGAAAAGCATATCTTCTATCATAAATCATTTGTAGTTTGAAGCTATGTTTTAATTTTATTTGTAGTTTAAAGATTATGAAATCCATTCGTACTACAAAAGCTGATTTATGTGGGCATCCTTTTACCAAGGATTTAAGTGGATTTTAATGAATAGAAACAACTTTGTTTAACTAAAATAAATGCTTTAGTTTATTGAAGTAAAACCAGTTATTCTAACAAATGCAAGTGAAACCGCTTCATTTAATGAAGTGAAACTACTTGATTTAATGGGCATTTGGTAGATAGCTCTCCATGTTTTTTTGAAATTTTTTTTGGCTAAAATATCCCTCTTTTTGAACTTGGTCCTCACTATTGTTAGCATAGAAGTTGTAATTTGAATATTACTTTTTAATGCATTTCATTCCTTTATTAAGTCTCATATTTAAGGCATTAACTTCCATTCTCTCTCATTGAATCCTATGTTTAAGCATTTTTGTCCATCATCATTAAATTCTACTAATTAACTCGATGAACACTGATACTAATAATATAAAAACTATATTTTAAAATCAATCAAAAACAAAACCGTTTTTTAGGTCCTAGATTAATGGTTATATTGTTTGGACCAAACATGTGAACCCAAGATACCATAATTAAATACTAAAAACTTAAAAATAGATAAAATTGCATAAATAAAAAATTAAAAAAATAGGTGCATCTTTAATATTATGTATTTGTCATTATTAAACAAAAACATGTATGATAAATAAGAAGTATTTTTATTGATGATGGAAATGGAATGCAATATCTAAAATTGATCTATAAATGGGACCATTTTTCTCCCTGAGTGGTGGGTCAATGGTTTAACCATTCAGATCAATGGATCAACCCATGACATCATAATAAAATAATATTTTATTCTAAAAACATAAAAATTATAAAAAATACATAAAATATATAAACTAGAGAAGTTTAGACACTTTTCTAACATTATATATTGATTCATATTAAAAAAATAAGTATAATAAATAAGAATTATTTTTATTAACGATGTGATAAAATACAAAATTTAAAACCCAAAGGGTAAAATGTCTAAGTCAAATGGGTCAACCCATGTTGTTAACAAAATTTAAAAAATATAGAAATACAAAAAAAAAACAGTGGAAAATTTGGCAATATCTAATATTATATAGCTATCATATTAAAAAAAAATAAGTGCAATAAATAAAAATTATTTTTATTGATGGTGGAAACGAAATACAAAAAAAAATTGTCTTGAAAAGAAATTTGTTTTCCATTCAAGGAATAGTTCAAAAAATCAAGAGTCTAGGTTAATCCATGATGTCATAATTAAATAATAAAAAAAGAAAAATGGATAGAAATACTAAAAGTTATAAAAAATAGAAAAAGTTTATAGAAAAATTAGGAGACATTGTCCTTGATATTATACAGTTATCGCATTATACAAAAAATAACTATATTTATTCGTAATGAATTGAGTAGAAATTTTAATACTTATATAAAAATAAATCCATTTGTTGTGTTATTTCAAATGGGATAGTTCATGATATTAAGATTAAATAATGAAAGTTTTAAATTAGAGAAAAATATAAAATATTATAGAAGAAATTTGAAAAAATCTAAACATATCTTTGATATTGTTATTGTTATTACAATTAGACCTGTTAATGGGCAAGGTAGCTCAACGGGCTGACCCGGCCCATTATAAGTCAGACTTGGTCATAATAAGTCAGCTTGAGCTTGAGCTTGACTTGATACTATAGATTAAAAGATAAAAATATATTTTATTTAATAATATATATATATATATATAATATTTTTTCTTTGTTCTTCTTTTATTTTTTCTAAGTAATAGTGAGATGTTTATTATTTTTTATTTTTAAAGGTTTTTAACATAAATAAAATACTTTTTATTGAATAAAAAAGAAAAAAATTATGTTTTCAAATTTTTGGCCGGGCTCAAGCTCAAGACCTAGGCCTGGTCAGGCTGGGCTCGGGCTCAGGCCCAAGTATATTCTGTTGATACATATACAAAGCCCAGCCCGGCTTGACCCGACCCATGAACAGGTAATTACAATTATTATCTAAAATTGCCACATGCAACGTGCAATGCACTTGTACATTTAGTCATTTACTAGTTTTGTTCAAAAACATGATCTAAAGTCAAAATACTTTGAAGCCCGAGAACAGAAAGCCTAAAATTGGGGCTTTGTACTTTGGGCGTTTAAAAAAACAAAATCTTGAAGCTTATCGAGAAGCACCCTAAGTTATTTTACTTAAAAGAAAAACAACTATTGAGACCAGAAAATTTAATACTTGCACACAATTGTTGCCCATGATCACTAAGGTAATTTCTATATATTTAAGATATCCACTCTCCATTTCCCTTTAAACTGTGTTTGGTTTGATGGAAAATAAGAGAGAAACAAAAATCAAGGGAAAGTTCTTAAGGAACTTTATAGAACTTCTTAAGAACCTTCCCTCAACTTTCCGTTCCTCTTTTATTTCTATCAAACCAAACATAGTGTTAGGGTGTATTTGGATTGTCAAATTGGAAAATATAAAATCAAACTTATCTTTTTAATATGATGAATACAAAATATTGGAAATGCACCCAAATGTAGTTTTACAAAATTTCTGTTGTTTTTAATACTTCTTTGTGTTTCTATCTTTTTAAAGTTTTTATTATTTAATTATGACATCACGGGTTGACCCATTTGACCTAGATGATTGAAATATGGACCTACCACTTGAATGAAAGAATGGCGAATAGGTTCTAAACACAGCTTTTGTATTTTAAAATTACGATTTAAATAGTATAATTTATTGGTGGAAAACAAAAATAACCCAAGTATATGACTTATTGAGAGAAAATGGTAATTAACAGCTTAAATGTAGGTCTTAATGAGAGGGGATGGAAATTAAACCTTAAATATAAAAAAATAATGAGAGAGAGTAATAAAGTGAACTTAAAATAATAATTTAAATTGCATTTATACCCTCACAATAAAAAGGAACAGTATACAAAAATAAGGATATTTTATTAGTTGAGAAAAGTCCAAAAACTAAACTTCATTTTACACTAACTCACCACCCACATCACACCTTTAAATAATACATAGATATTTCAATTAATATGCATTTTTATTTCTTCCAATTCATGCACTCCAGACACACCTTTAAATAATTTTAATTTAATTACCAGGACACTCTTCATTAATTATCCCTTTCTCTCTACAACCTGAAATGAGGATGAATTCGGTGCAAAAATTGTCTTTGGGCCGGCTTTTTCAAAAACAAACAAATAAATAGATACAAATTATTTAGAAAATCTCTAGTCCAAATTTAAATATACCTCGTGAATACACTAGTTTTCCTTAATCACGATATAATGGAATCTATATATCAATATATGAATAACAATATCCATGCATGTTGGGTAAGAGTGGATTCGAGCTGAGCTGAATAGTACCAGGTTCGAGCTTGGCTTGAGATTGTTCTACAAGGCTCAAGCTCGAGTTTGATTCGAGCCAGAACCTTGAGCTCGAGTAAAAAAATTATAAGGTTGAGCTCGGCTCGGCTCGAGCTTGATTTTGAGAAAAAATATTTCATAAAATAAAATTATATATAAAAATATTTTTTTTTTATTTATAATAATTAATAATTATAATATTTTTATTATATATATTATTTTCTATATATATATATATATTTGAGCCGGCTTGCGAGCCTCATAAGCCGAGCTCTAATATGCTCGAGCTCGAATTCAAGCTTGAACTCGGTTTCAACTGAGCCGAGCCAAACTTTTCATGAACCGAACTCGAACAACTCGTGAAAAGCTCGACTTATTACTGCCCCAAATATTGGAATTCCGATTTAGTCTTTATAAAATCATCATTACAACCCTTACAGTCATACATCGAGAATATCTCAGCATAAATAAAAACATACAAATAAGTTGATGTTCTCAAACTACATGTGAGGACGGTTTTGGGAGGACCAAATCCGAATTATGTATGCTCATTTTCTTAATTGGGTAAAGTGAACCAATATTTCGAATCGTTATTGCATGATCCGGACAGTCGGACCGTTCCGCCTAAAAACCATTCAGACAATCGATTTCATTTTATTTCAAACCCGATCTTTAGCTAAAAAACTGATGAATTGAGTGGTCAAACAATGAACCCGTTAGACCCATTTAACGTTTTTTAGCCTTTCTTATTTTAATTATTATTTTTAATTTATTTTTCAGAACGAGCCATCCGTTGGCCAGAACGATTCCGATTCCGGATCGTTTATTAAAACATTGAAGTGAACTACTGTCTACTGGCCCCATAATTTACTGGTTCACATCCCATTTTTTCGCTGAAATATATTGCTTCATATCAACATCCTTCCTTCGTACAATTAAGATTCATTCTTCATTTGGCCTATATTTTTAAAAGGATGCCTTATTAAGGCTAAAAGCACCGACTTTTGCTAAAAAGTAAAAAACAGAAATAATAAAAATAGCATATCCGACTCATTGATGAAATGTACATAAATGGCCGCACAATTTCGTCTATAAATTGAGTGACCATCTCAACTCTCAAAGCACTGCGCACAGACGAGAAGAACAACCTTCTACGTTTTGTACTTCCGAATTTTTTCCATACAATGTCTGCGTCGACCCAAGCCAGTCTCTTGGGTCTATGGTTTTCTCTCCTACTTTTGTCCCAAGGAGTTGCTTCAGTAGATTATGCATCGGCTCTAACAAAGTCTCTGCTATATTATGAAGCTCAGAGATCCGGAAACTTACCTCCCAACCAGAGAGTGCAATGGCGAGGGAACTCTGGTCTCCAAGATGGAAAGGATGCGGGCGTAAGAAAACTGTTCCTTCGCTTGTAAAATCCATTAAGTGGGGGACCGATTACTTGATACGACTTCATATATATATATATATGAGTAGTACTTGATACGACTTCATTAATAATGTAATTTTGCTTGTGGGTGGCAGATTGATCTCGTCGGAGGGTACTATGACGCCGGGGACAACGTGAAATTCGGGTTTCCGATGGCATTTACAGTGACGATGCTTTCATGGAGCGCAGTGGAGTTTGGGGCTGAGCTCTCGGCAAAGAAAGAGCTCAAACATGCCTTGGATGCCATTAAGTGGGGGACCGATTACTTGATCAAAGCTCACCCACAGCCCGACGTTCTGTATGGCGAAGTTGGGGACGGCAACTCCGATCATGCCTGCTGGATGAGACCAGAAGATATGACCACCCCAAGAACTGCTTATAGGATTGATGACCAACACCCTGGAGCAGACCTCGCTGGAGAAACAGCAGCTGCTCTTGCCGCTGCATCGATAGCTTTCCGCAAAGCCAATCCTCAATATGCTTCTAAACTTCTCACTCATGCAAAGCAGGTTATTATTAAGCCGCTCTAGTTTTGGAGAAAAACGTTTTATTTTTTGGCTTAAAAGAGAAATAATTAATTACTATTTAAAACAAGAAGTTACATTCACATTATTGGTTCAATTCTATTTAAATGTTTTTCAGCTCTTTGTCTTTGCTCGCAATCACCCGGGCGTGTATCAAACCAGCATTCCGGTCGCCGGAGCGTTTTACTCCAGCAGTGGATTTGAGGTAACCTTTTTTGTTTCTGCTGCCATGCATCAGCTTTGACGTATTTTATTAGTTTCTTTGTGATAACAAACATTTTAGTACTGGAAATTAATGAATTGATGTCATTGTTTGGTCTGTGTTGTCAACAGGATGAACTGCTCTGGGCAGCTGCATGGCTCCATCGAAACACAAATGATCATACTTACTTGGATTACCTTGGCAGCTCCGGTAACACAGGCGGCACTAGATCCATGTTTTCTTGGGACGACAAATTTGTGGGAGCCCAGGTTCTAGTCTCAAAGGTATTAATTAACAGTTTAATACACCAACCAAATCTGTTATTGTAAAACCTGTTCAGTCCTGTTCCACCCCACCAAGTTCTGTGAGACCCATTCCGAACCCATCACTACCCGGATTCTGAGATCTAAGCATTAAGTTGGATGGGTCAAAATCAAACCCATTTTGAATAATTAAGAAACCCTGTAAGCCATCGATCTGATTTCGGTTTTATTTCATCAATTATAGCTTGTTCTGGAAGGAAAAGTTCAAAACACAGGGAAGTGGGCAGAATACAGGAGTGAGGCGGAGCAGTTCATCTGCAATTGCGTTCAGAAAGGGAATAACAACGTGCAGAGGAGTCCCGGGGGTCTGTTGTGGTGGCAGCCGTGGAACGACCTTCAATATACCACCTCCGCTATGTTCGTCGCAACCGCCTATTCTGAGTATCTGACGGCCGCCCGTGCCACCATCCAGTGCCAAGGGGGTAGAGTTGGGCCTTCGGATCTAATTTCATTCGTTCGTTCACAGGTATTACTAATCACAAGCAGCTTTAGTTAAAAGTTAAAAGTTAAAAGCTAAAAGAAAAAAAAAAACTCTTTTTCATTGATTTATGGATCGATTCTGATGATCCATTTCAATATGTATGTTCAGGCGAATTACATTCTGGGTTCAAACCCGAAGGGAATGAGTTATATGGTGGGATTCGGGTCAAGCTATCCTCAAATGGTCCATCATAGAGGTGCTTCCATTGTGTCGATCAAGAAGGACAGGACACCGGTGACATGCAAAGGTGGCTACGACATGTGGTTTAACAGAAATGCACCGAATCCGAACGTGTTGGTCGGGGCCATCGTCGGAGGCCCGGATCAGAATGATGCTTACACAGATTCGAGGTCAAACTTCCAGCAAGCAGAGCCTGCAACCGTTAATACAGCACCTTTCGTTGGAGTTTTGGCCAAACTTGCATGAACCTTGTGATTTATTCTTCTTCTTTATACTAAATTGAATGTAATCTCAAAAGGATATAGTTTTGTGACCTTACCTTAAAACTGAAAAGAGTTATTAAATAGATGTGGTAAATTGGTTAATGATAATATTTATATAATAAATATTTTGGTAAATGGTGGTAATGATTTTAAATAAATTAGTTGCATTCTGATTTATCAAAGCACAATGTTGCCCAAGCAAATTTTTTTTTTTATATATATGAAGCAATTAATTAGTATAATTGTTATCCTCGATATATTTGCGCTTAACTGGGTAAATGCACTTACAGCTTAAAATGTAAAGAATATAAATACAGATATATACAAAATAATACAAAATACAAGGTTTTGCACTGTATATATTTATATTTGTACTCCTTCGAAATTGAGCATATGGGAGTAAGCATTTTTTAGGTAAATTCATTTACCCATATTTGATCTTTTGCCTCACCTACTTTCCTCATAAAGTAGTCATTTTTACCATGCATGTTGCAAATGACCACTTATAGGATTATTTTTGTGATTAAAATTTGGTTTCTTTCCCTCCCTAACGGGAAATTAACCCACTTATGAGGTGAATAAGATTTTTCTGTGTAAGTGGCCAAAATAGTTACTCAAAGAAAGTTATCTCTGTGGGTTCCATAAATGTTTTTCACAGAATGTTGGTCAATTTTCCGACCCCAAATTACTTATAAACAATTTTACCAAAAAAATAAAAACTTGTAAACAACCAGTTCCTTAAATAAATAGTACATTGAACACCACATTATTAATTGGAGAGGATAGTGATTTATTATTTATTTATGATTTTGCCATCAAAGTAATTATACATCAGATGTTTTATTTTTGGGGGTAAATTGCTGAAACCTCCTCTGAAATTTTTGGTTCTTGCTAAAACCTCTCGTAAGGTTTTCATAATTGTAATCACCTACCCTGAACTTTCTCTGACATAGTTGCAAGTAGACCCCCTCTGGTAGAATATTCTAAAAAGAGACAATGAAAATGTCTAAAATACCCATGCAATTGCTTTTGACAGAAATATTTACTTTCCAAATTTTTCTTCATATAAATCATTACCCCAAACCCTTCTGATAACTTTTGTGAAATTGATTTATTTTTCAAATTTGCCCATAAAATCAATCACTCAAAGGGCTGCAATTTTAAATTCTCTTTGTTTTTATTGTTCATAAAGCTTGTATTGTTTTTTTGGAAGAAACCAATCTCATAACTTCATGGGTATTTTGGGCATTTTCTTGCCCCTTTTTACAAGATTCTATAAGAGGGGGGGTCTATTTGCAACTGTATCAAAAAGCTTAGGGGAGGTGTTTGCAATTACTAAACTTTAGGAGAGGTTTCAACAATGATTAGAAACTTTAAGGGAGGTTTCATCAAGTTATCCTTTTTTTTAATATGGCCCTAAGGCCACTTTCATTCATCAGCAATGTATTGGTTTACAAGGCTCTCATAAGTGTAAATGTCATGAAGAATGAGATATCGTATCCAATGAGGGATCTCTGTGAACCAAAAATTGAAAGTAGAAGAGTTTAGTTTGGCTAGATGATGAGCATCTTGATTGTAAACATTGTTTTAAAAGGCTTAAGCCTTGAGGTGTGAGGTGTATGCCTTGAGACGAGGCTTAAACCAATAGGATTGTAAACAGATTTTGCCTCAAGGCTTAAACCTCACAACTTTGATGTGAGGCTTAAGCCTTTGTTAAAATGAGACGTAAGCCTCAAGTCTTAAGGCATGAGGCGTAAGCTTGAGGTATAAAAAGGTGTAAGCCTCAAGTATTAATGATTAATTAGTGATTTAATGCAAAAAATATGTATTTTTATAATTTAAAACATATAGAAAAAAACACTTTAATAATAATGGGCCAAATAAAAAAGTACAAATGCATGAAAAACCAATAAAACAAATCAAATTCTATTAGTTATTCATAGTGTTTTAAGAAAGTTCAATGCAAAATGGACTAATCAAGTTCTTAGTTTCTTTTGGATAAATTAAGTGAGATTATTATTATTATTATTACAAGGATCAAATCAACTAAATTGTTTCCTTTCTTTTTAACTATTGGATGGCCATAAATCTAATATCAATTATGTGGATGATTCTTCATATGTTTCCTTTCTTCTAAATTGTTTTTTACATGAAATGTAAATTGTTTATAATTGCTAGTTGATTAGTTATTTTATTTTATGCTTAAATTCCAAAACTTATTGCGTATAAACTTTTAGTTTATGGACATGTGTAACTTCTATCATTTTAATTTGGTATATTATATGTTATTTTTATTTATTTACAAACATTAATTAATTTTTTTCCCTAAACTTTGAGGCTTACGCCTTGTAACTCCTCGAGACTTATGCCTCACAATTTTTGGGCCATTACACCTTTAGCCTTTTAAAACCTTGATTGTAAGATCGTTTGACATGAATAACCAACACTAAGTCAAACTTCCTACAATCAAATACATAAACATGTATGGACTATGTTCTTCTTCTTCCAACTGGAATTGGATAAGTTCCAAACAATCTCCATCGAAAATCGAAAGTAGAATAGCAACCTGATTGTAAGACCCTTTGACAAGCGTAACCAACACTCAGTAGTCAAATAAGGGAAGAAGCTTAATTACATAAACATGTATAGACCATGTTCTTGTTCTTCCAACTGGAATTGGATAGGTTCCAAAGAATGAAGAGCTTAGTTTGTTTAGATGATGATGAGATATCGTATCCAATGAGGGATCTCTGTGAACCAAAAATTGAAAGTAGAAGAGCTTAATTAGTTTGGCTAGACGATGAGCAACCTGGTTGTAAAGATCATTTGACATGAATAACCAACACTGAGTCAAGTAAGGGAGGAAGCTTCCTTCAACCTGTCGCATATGCATGTATGGACCTAGGTGGGGAAGGAAATAGGAATGTTCTTCCAACTGGAATTGGATTGGTTCCAAAGCATCTCCCTCGAAAATAATGTTGCAAAACTGAACATGTTTGGCGAACTTTAATTCTTCAACTACTGAACATGTTTGCCTTGTGTGTAGGGACGCAAGTTAGGTTTCCAATTTGAAGAATTTATACAGCAGTGGGCTGGACCCATTCAAATTTTAGCAAATCCTCAACCCAAGTTCTATCCCTACTAAGATCACCATTGCGTATGTCTAACTCTTTATTTTAATTTAGCAAATCCCCAACCCGAGTCCACCTAGTTGTAACCCCACTGATTAATACCACTTTGCGTATGTCTAACTCTTTCTTTTATTTTTGATGACTATAATTTCTTTGAAACTCTTTGTTTGGTACAACTACAAGGTCTCTTCTCATTAGTAATTATTGGAAAAATGGAGATGAAGGCAGCTATGACAAGACGACCAAGGAGAATATGGGATTCTCAAGTTGAACCCACAAGACAGAAACTCACTACAATTTCATCTGCATGGTACAAGAGAAGATGATAAAAATTTCCTTACTTTTGCTTTTAAGAGGTTATGAATTGTAAAATTTGTCTTGAGCTGTTCTAGTTGTCATTCAATTGGTGAAGTCAATAAACACAGAAATTATTTGTAAACTGTGATCTCCAAATATCTTTCTAACTTAACAGGGATGCAGGATGTATCCTCAGCAGTTGTGCCAATGAGGCCATTATATGCACTAGAATGATCGTTGATGCTAGATTTCCAACAAAAGATAAAGTAATTGGCATTTTTTTTTTCATAAATTCTCATCTCGCTAATTTTGCAAAAAAAAAAAAAAATAGCAATACCAGTTTTCATTCTTTTTTATTCAAAAGATGAACGAATAATTTGAGAACTAACTCAGCTGGTATGAGATATAAGGTCAAAATTAGAAGTTTCTTTGCTTTATTATATATTTTTTAGTTATATGATTTAGATATACTTTAATATTTATACTGATCCATGTAAAAATAGTTGGTTATATAACAAATAAAATTTTAAAAGGCCAAGTGTTTTAACCCAAAAGTTTAAAATTAAAGTGCTTTATACATGAACATGTATATATATATTTTTTTTGGGTTCGACTTTCATACTCAAAAAACTTACAGCCAATCAACCGGTATCATAAAAAAAAAATTGACTAATCAGGTGGCATTCAACAAAATTCTCAGGGTGCTAATGCTTTGATTGGTCAAAGGTCTCTCTGCAAAATATCTTTTTGATATCACAGATTTTCCCATATTTTTATAATTTTTTTTACAATTCTAGGTATTGAATTTTTAAATAAAATTTTGACCATTTTTCTTATAATTTTTAGGGTAAAAATATAAAAACATACTTGAGTTTTCATAAATTAACTTCAACATACCCTGATTTTTTTTTTAACTTAAATATACATTGTGAATTTTTTATCCTTTATTTTTCATTCAATTTTTCAAAAGATACACTGATCAATAGACTATTTATATTGCCTTGTGAGTTCTTTATTACATATTCACCCTAGTGAACTGAAACACTTGTTTGTTTATAGAGGGGATAAATCCATAAAGGATAACTTGGAGATGGGGGCGGGGGAGGTGAAAGCACGACTCTATCACTATCAATCTCATCAATGACATTGGGTTGCCAACTGATTTGGGACCAAGTGCAACAGCCCACTCTAAGTAGGATGCCATATTGCCATTAGACCTGTTCATGGGCCTGGTAGCCCGATGGGCTGGCCCGGTCTAAGTTAAGCTTGAACAGGATTTCAGGCCTGTAGGCACGGACTCGGACTTAAAATATCATGTCCAACCTTTTTTGGGTCGGGTTCGGAGTCTCAGGCTGGGAGTCTCTGAGTTGATAATGTATTATATAATAAAAATATATTTTATATAATAAAATATTCATATATAATATTTTTTTCTTTGTTATTCTTCCCTTTTTTCAAACAATGATGAGATCTTTCATTATTTTTTAGGTTTTGAGGTCTTTTAATATAAATAAAATAGTTTTTAATTAAAGAAAAAGAAAAAAAATATTTTCTCCATATTTCTCACCGGACTCAAGCTCAAGACCTAGGCCCAGTGGTCAGGCCGGACTCAGGCTCGGGCCTGAATATATTTTATTAATGTAAAGGAAAAGCCCGGCTGGACCCGTGAACAGGTCTAATTGCCATCCATCAAAAATTGAAAACCCAAATTGCTTATGAGCACCCTACGCTTTTAGAGGAGAAATTCTTGGCTCTTGGACTCACTTGTGGCCTAAGCCAAATCCAAGCTTATCTTATTTACTATCTAAACACCTCTGTACTATCAAACATAGCTTGCCAAGTGAAGTTAAGATCACATTAATGTTCTCTCTTTTTTTGTTAACCGAGCCAATCCGTTGGCCATCTTTTTTCTCTTCTCTTCTCTCATGTTCTTATTCTCGTCCGAATAGGCAAAATAGGATTTTTAAAATTTTAAATAACTTCACATATTCCTCTTCATTGATGGAGGGTATGTTCAAGTCCAATGAGATCAGACCACAAGGTATAATTAAACCTTTTTGAAAACCTATAAAAAATCTTTTTGAAAAACTCAAGATAGGCATAAATCAATTTATGAAAACTCAGGCATATTTAAATCCTTTTGAAAAACATACGATATGTTTAAGGCTAGAACTAGGAGTGCTTAAACATAAGCACTTATTTTGGGTTTATTTTTAAGTGCTTATACTAACTCCTGTTTGAAATAAATGCTTTTTCACCAAGAAAACTTAAAATAAGCACTCTCAAACTTATTTTGGTAACAAGAGTATTTTTATTATTGATTGCAAAAATTGTTACAATAATCTCGTTTCCATCACCAATTTCTAAATACCAACCTAAAGGCCAAACAGTCTTTGCCTTTGTCATGGCCTCATGGGTCATCATCTAGGTCAAATAGGTCGAGCTGTGTCACATCAACAAATTTAATATACACATATGTATATTTGTATATAACTATTTGTATATTATCAATAATTAATGTATGATTATATTATACTTGTAATACATGCATTATTTTATATTTAATTTATAGTTTTAATTCAGTTCTTAATTTTGGGTTTCTTGCAAAACTAGCATGTTGTATTGGGATGTATAGATCTTAAAAAATTGACCAAAACAAAAACCAAAATCACCCTATAGGACATTCAAGCAAATAAGTTATGACCTCCCAAAATTTGAATATGCATTTAGTGTGCAACCCATGACTAGATGTCTAGGTCAGTTTGGTATTTCAGTTGGATATTGTTTGAATCTTAAATAAATAAAGATCAACATTCAAGTATAAATTTCCTCGAGGAGAAGTTGCAGGACTATTGAGCAATTGGGTCCCAAACCACTGTAAAGAAATGAGGAAGAAGCTAGATGCTGGTATTTGCTTTTTTTTTTTCTTTTGTTCTGCGGGAAGTGCAACTAGCAACCCATGTAAAATGATGCAACAAATTGCTAATAGAAATAGACCAAATTATAATCTACTAAAAACAAGAATGCACCTAAACCAACACCAACTTAAAGAAACCGGATCATATAATTTAGTATTACTAAATATAAATTGTTTATAGCTTGAACGTAAACCCTATCAGCAAATACCACAATCACTACCAAACAATTAATATTGTCAAAATGCAAGTTTCATCATATGAATCATATGGAAACAAGAAAAGAGAGATCCAGTCTAATCGCCAAAACTTTCAACTTAGAACACTCAATGCCAGATGCATACAAGATAGCAAAGACAGGTTTGAGCACGGATGTTGACAAAACTTCAATTTATATTCGCCGCCAAGGTGTCATTCCCAAGCTAAAAGTTCCTACTTGCAACAGGTTCATAATCTCCACTGGGCATGTCTCGTGTTTGGTAATCCCTATTTGGTGTATTTCCCATATTCATACTGCTCGGCTTCTGGTAGCTTCTGCTCTCAGCATTGTTCATGCTTATGTTACCAGGTACGTCTCTGTCTTGGTAATCTCTACTTGGTATGTTTCCCACGCCCATGTTAGTGGGCATTTCCCTGCTGTGGTATTCTCCATTTGGCAGACCTCCCATATGTGTCCCCCGATTCTGATAATCACTGTTCGATACATTTTCAATGTCCCTGGCCTGGAAGTCCTGATTTTGAACTGGTGGTCTCACATCCCTACTCTGATAATTCCAGTTTTGAGAGGGAGGTGGGATGTCTCTACTCTGAGAGTTCCAATTCTGTGTTGTTGGTGGTGTGTTCATATCCCTATTCTGTGAGTTCCACGTCTGCACTGGAGATGGAGGCATGTTCATGCCCCTACTCTCGGAATTCCATGTCTGTGCTGGAGGTGGAGGAGGTATATTCATGTCCCTACCCTGGGAATTCCAAGTCTGTGTTGGAGGAGGCTGAGAATTCCAATTTGGTGTAGCAGGCGGCATGCTTGTGTCCCTAATCTGGGAATTCCAATTTTGAACCGGTGGCGGTGTGTTCCAATTCTGCATCTGAGGAGGTACGTTCATATCTCTAGCTTGGAAATTCTGATTTTGCACAGGGTGTGTTGTATAGCTATTCTGGAAATCACGATTCTGCATCGGCGGTGGTGGTGGTGGTCGGTTCTGGAAACCTGGGTTCTGCACTGGTGGTGGTACATTTAAATTTGGTGGTTGCACATTCTGAGTCTGACTTGCAAAAGTCTGATTTGGCATTGGGGAAGGTGGTCCCTGGTTCTGGAACTCATGATTACCAACGGGGGGCACTCCCTGGTTAGGACCACCCTGGTTCTGAGGCACAGAGTTTGGTGTTGAAGGGGGTGGAGGTGGCGGCATATCCCTGTTCATCATATTCTCCCTCCGCCTCTCAAAGTTTCTCGACCTATCATAATTCCTTGGCCTGTCATTACGCCTTGATCTTTCATTTGCCCGGGCATTATTTCGGACCCATTCTTCATGATACTTGGGATCATATGGCACAGCTTGTCCATCAATAAACGGTTCCCCTATGGACAGATTTCGAAGAAAAAAATGAAATAGAATGCACCAGAGATCAAATCACTCATCACAAATGCAAAACAGGAAAATATAAAAAAAAAGAAGCAAAATTCATTCTGCCATCAGCATCAAGTGTAGAAAAAGAATCAGAGTGCAGTTAAAAAAACATATAAATTGAAGTTCTCGATCATAAAGAGGAGAGTTTCATTAGAAAGTCATTTCAGGAAAATAAGCATGAAAAATGACAAATTAAGCTCCAAGTAGCAAGTGGGATGGGAATTAAGGATCCATAAAAGAGAAAATAAGATATTATAAGAACACAACTTGAAGTTCAGGAGATGTGAAAAGGGAAGTTAAACCCCGTAAAAATATACAGAAAGACTGAAATGGGCACCAGTAACTAAGGCATTGTTGTACATGAAGAAGAATAGAATTATACCTCCATAGCTCTTATTCTTGACATCCAGATAAGAATCGGGAAGTACCCATCTAACCCTTGGCAGCTCTGTTTCAAATAAAAAAAGATAAACTAAAATACATATGCCAGAGAGAGTTCCTCCAAAACCAAAATAAAAAATGCCAAAGACGCTAAGTACCCTTGATTTTATACGAGAGTTCCTCTGAAACAAGGCATCCAAAGGCAAAGTAATGCCTCGTCGATACCGAGTAAATCTTTCTCCGTGCTTCGTCTTCACTGCAACAAATTAAAGAAAGAGACAATTCAAGAAAGGAAAAACCCTAATCATAGAATACCCTCCACATCCGCAGTGAGACCAAGGCAGAGACTTTTAAATGTAAGTGGCAATACCTGCCAAGAACCTGAGCTAGGGTTTTGATATAGCTGTCAATGATTTCGTCACGAGTGATATTAGGGTCGGGAGGCTCCATGACGACAAGCCAATGCTCGAAGTCGCATCCATCCAGGAGTATCGTCTCCTTAGGAGGCCTATTTGACGAGTCATTCATCGACCGCGTGGACAAATTCCGAACAACCAAGACTCCATTGCTAACCATATCATTGTTGTTACCTGCTACAGAAACCCAAGGACAATAACAGGAGAGATATCTTAAGGAGGGCTTCTTTTGATTCTGCGATAGCGCGGAATTAAAAAGTGAATCAAGGTTAGGTTTTGTTGTTCCATAAGTGGAGGAAAAACGAGGGACGGTGGTGTTGGGCTTGCTGGCTGCCCCTGCTGCTTGCCGCCTGAGAGAAACCAGGGCTCGACGAGGAATCATTTTGACCTCCTTCTCTCTCTCTCTCACCGCTTAAACCCTGCGGCACGATTTTGAGAGGGGCGGGGATTTAAGAACTTATATACAGTATGAAAGAACAATCTAGTATCTAGGGTCCTCAATGTCGTGTATACATTATTACAGCGATGACCACTTGGCCGAACCGTTGGATCTGTTTATTCTTAAGCTTAGGTCGTTGGGCTCGGCGGGATGCTGTCATGCTGGTTCAACGAGGATCGATCGTAGATGCTTTACAAAGTTTAGTTTAAATTTCTTAAACTACCCTTTTGATTTACAAAGTTTAGGATAAATTTCTTAAACTATCGGTTTAATTAATTTATTAAATATATCCTTACTGATTAGGGGTGAGTATTATTCATGGTTAAAATTGAAATATCGAATCGAAAATTTTAGTTTTGGTTTATCGGTTCGGTTTTTTTGGTTTTTGTGTAATTCGGTTCAATTAATTTGATTTTTATAAATTTCGATTTTCAGTTTTAGTTTTTAAGGTTAAAAATTCGGTTAATCAAAAAAATCAAATTAACTGAAATTCATTATATAATATACAATATATAGCATACTATATATTTATATATTAATATATTATATATAATGTATTTATAATGAAATTCAATTTCATAATATATATATATATATATTATAGGTTATAATATATAATATTCTATAGGGAAAATTTCTGATTAGTACCTTGTACTTTGGCTCGAGTGATAATTTGGTCCCCGAACTTTAAAATGTAACAATCCAGTATCCGAACTTTCAAAATGTGACAATCCAATATCTACCGTTAACTAGTTCATTAATCAATCATTAAGTGACATTTGAAAAAAATAAAAAACACCATAAGAATGCCATCTAATTCTCTTTATCAACCATCCAAACATTGAAAATAAAATGAACAATCCCAAATTCTAGATTATTCTAAATAATCACCAACTTTTTGGAATAGAAGAGGCTAAGATTTGGCACTGTTCAGTTTTTTTTTTTTTTTTTTTTGTCAAAGTTTGGAAGATTGATAAAGAGAATTAAATGGCATTCAAAGGGCATTTTTGACTTTTCAAATGTCACTTAACGACTGATTAATGAATTGGTTAATGACATGTGCTGGATTGTCACATTTTGAAAGCTCGAGTGCTGAATTGTCATATTTTGAAAGTTCGAATACTGAATTGCCGCATTTTAAAGTTTAGGAACCAAATTATCACTTGAGCCAAAGTACAAGGTATTGATCGGGAATTTTCCCTATTATATATATATATATTAATTAAATTCGATTTTTAACTGAAATAACTAAAAACCAAACAAAAAATTTCAATTTCAATTATTTCAGTTTTCTTATAATTTGATTTCGGTTCAATTTTCAATTTTTGTTTATTTTGGTTTTTAAAATTTTGATTTATTTAATTCGATTTTTAACTAAATAAAACGAATGCTCATCCCTATTACTGACTATTGTCTAACGCTATCACTACTGCTTTTGAGTTTTGACAATTGACTATCTGTATGAAGTATAATTTTCTTCCTTAATTAAGCCTTACCGTTACCATTAACATCCATTAATTAAACTTTACCGTCAACATCGATTAATTAAACCTTACCCTTACCTTGAAAGTTGAAACAGCCATAAACCGAGCTGACTCGGTCCTTAACCAGTGGTGGCAATAACCCCCTCTCTCTCTCCGCCCTCTCTCTCTCTTCAGTTGATCGTCACTGCCTTCTAGACAGTACCATTGCGGAGCTAACAGACTATCCAGTGGATCGTGGATTGGAACGTTAGATAAATTGAAGCAAACACCACCAAGGAACGCTTCAGATGCTCCATCCCAGACCGAGATCTCTAATGTGGCATTACCAAAATCCGGCCTATTTTGCAAGTTTATGGGCCGGCTTAACCACCTGCCTATTTATATACAATAACTCTACATTAACAAAAGATATTGAAGTTCCCAAGTGATGTTTTTATCAGTTCATTTTAATTTTAAAAACATTTTATTGGCATCTCATAGCAAAAAACCGTTTTCATAACCCATATAAAACAATTTGTACAAACCTCTTATTATTGCCCAGAACTCGACTGATGATGATGATCTTACTATGCAAGATTGTCCTTCTAGAAGGAGAAAGAGAGATCCATGTGAAAACATTAAGAGCCTATAGATGCACTTTGTGTGGTAGTGTTCCACGATCATCCACTAAGATGATAATGGTAATTTGTTGAACTGTAAGGGTAGTATTAAACAATAGTCAAAGAGTAAGGGTATACTTAATCAATTAGCTAATAAAAGCACTTCGTTCGTTCTGACTTAAAGAAAAATGCTTCTGGGTAAAATAGGTATTTTGAAAATTATATGGACTAAAATGGACAAGAAACATAATAAGTATTTCTAAAAAGCACTAGAAAAAAGACAAAGTTTTGAGTTTATTCAAAACAGGCTTATATTTGAAAAAAAAAAGAGCTTATTTGGACTTATTTCCCAAACGCATATGTTATTGTATACTTCCATTGTAATTGCTTAAAAATAAACACTCTTCAATATATATATATATATATGATAATTATGTATATTTTATTTAAATTTATTTTTAGGGTAAATTACAAATAGGTAGCCTATACTTTGGGGTAGTAAAAGATAGGTTCCTTGAACTCCCAAAATTAGACACTTAGTTCCATTCCTTAGTATTCTATCAGTAAAAATTACATAATACCAAAAATGCCCTTATCATGTATTTTTTAGAACATTCGTGGGTAACTGAACGTCTCCCCATGATGATGTTTTCACATAAACAACAAATAACATATTCAAATTTTCAGATGACAGTATTCTCTCATGATGATTTTACTTTATAGAATGATCTTAAAAATACATAAGAAAGGCATTTTTGACATTATAAAATGTTTAATTTAC
This sequence comes from Nelumbo nucifera, assembly GCF_055504915.1. NCBI lineage: Eukaryota > Viridiplantae > Streptophyta > Magnoliopsida > Proteales > Nelumbonaceae > Nelumbo > Nelumbo nucifera. Next base: position 46,161,068 of record NC_142650.1, on the reverse strand, counting down.
AAAATACTAACAGGTGAACCCAAGTGTTTATTTTTAAAAGTTTAAGATACTCAAATGTTAGCAATTAAAAGTTTAAGATACCTATGTATCATAATCCCCAAAGTACATGAAACCTATCTGTAATTTACCCTTATTTTTAATCACCTTAAACAACAAGCGTGATAAAACCAATGTTTTGAACGGTTAAGCAGATGGTCAAACTGGTGACCCGGTGACCCATCTCGTCGGTTGCCCAAGTTTTATTGTATTTCAGTATTACCAGGGTTGGCTGGCTGGGCTCCCTAGTTCTTTGGGTTGGGCTAGGTGGGCCGACCGTAAACTAGCCAAGCTTAATGCATATCATTACAATGTGTCAAAATGCTGGTTGAGCTTTGTTGATAACATGGATGCCTTACCAAATTGACGTTAGTTACCCCTTGATTTATTTGGGATTGTTTTGCAGGTCGATGTTGATTCCACTTATATTTTTATAGATTTTTGTCATTAATAAATACCATATTAGACCTAGCCATTTGGGCTCTGTTTGGATAATTTCTTTTGCTTTTGGGCCTTGGTTTTAAAAACAAAATTGAGCCGAAGAATGTGCTTGGGTGCTTGACAAGATTTAAGAGTTATCTCTGACTCGTTGTAGCAGAGACGTGGGATCAATATCAAAACCCGCTGCCACCAGGGGGTTTGGAGGGGAGGGGGGGGGGGGGACTTTAGCTGTTGGGGGCCAAAGAATTTTTGGGAATGCCACATTACTATGAGAATGGGTAAATTAGTAATTATATTTTAATTTAGGCGTGAATAGGTGAACTGCCTAGAACGTGCCCAGCCCAGAAACTGTCTCAACAGCCTATGCTGTTGGACCCAACAGCCAAAGTTAACTGGGGGGGGGGGGGGTTAAGGAGATGGGGATTGGCTACCCCTGAGTTGTGTGGCCCCATGAAGAAAAAAAGTTATCTTTAAAAGCATAAAAAAAGTTATCTTGAGTAACTCACATGGTTTTCAATACTGGACTGGACCGGATGGGCAGACCGAAAAACGGGAGCTGGGCAGGTGACCGTTCCATTTTACTTCAGAATTGTTATTTTGCCAAAAATCATTGATTTGGTTAGCAAATTGCTGACCTGGGCAGTTGAACCATTTGAACTATCCAACAGTTTTGACCGTTTTTTATTATTTTTATTTTTTTGTTAGAACTGGCTGTCCATTCAGTTCAAACGGTCGGACTGTTCGACCTGAAAACCGAACCCCTGACCAATTCGTTATCCGGTTCAATTTTAAAAACCTTGGTATCTCACCATTTTGAATTTAGTTTGTTTTTTTGGTAACTCACTTGGATAAATGCGCTTATCTCGATAAGTGCAGTTACCTTTATTTCATAGGGGCAATTTTTATCAGAAAAATTTATAACATTTATTCTCCACTCAGAAATTTTCATTTACCTATATAAGGTCTATGTGATACAATTTTACCCATGAAACTACCATTATTAACAAACAATTGTGGGATTGGCTGAAAGCGGGGGCCTAGGTCTGGCCTATAATGGGCTTGGGTTTAACTTTGTCCCAGGCTTGTTAAAATAAAAACGTTGAGATGAACCCACCATGAATCAAACCCTAGTTGAGATGTCCTATAATGGGCTTACGTCGACTTTGCACCCTAACCAATATTGAATCAAACCCTATTTAATCCGAAGGAGGGTGTTACATCTATCACCGACACAAGCACCCACGAATAAATTATGTATTATATTGAATCAAACCCTTCTGTTTAGAACAATGATTTTCACTTGTATCAGGTGCAGAGCTTGCACAAATCGACAGTGCACATCTTGCATCCAAAAAATGGTGCAAATTTTGCATCACCTTCCTCCTACGTTCTCTGGCATATTAAGTGGGAAAAATATCATCTTATTTTCTATTTTTTGCTCTCCCCCAAACAAATAACATTAGGCCTGCCGTCATCCACTTTTGCATAGAATGGGGATTACATCATTTTACATCCTATTTTATTCCTCACAAACCAACAAAAGAAAGTAAAAGATGAGGCAAAAGAAACCAGATTTTAGGCTCAAGCAGTTTGCAATTTCTATACATTTATATATATCAGTGAAAATTTGCACTGTAAACAAATAGAGTCAATAGTCAAAACCAATATTTTTGAATCACCATTGACCTGGACAGTTGGACCTCTCGGCCCAGAAATCATTCAAGCAGTCTGTTTCATTTTATTTCAAACTTGATCCTTGGCCAAAAACCATTGAATTGATCAATGACCTGCTGATCTGAACAGTTAAACTGTCAATTCATTCAACCTGTTCAACAGTTTTGGCTTTTCTTTTTTTTTTAATTTTACTTTTTTTTTATTAAAATGGGCCATCCAAATTTGAATGTACGATTCAGTTTTGGTTCCGGATTAGTTTTTAAAACCTTGATAAAAACTGAGCTACATCCAAATTTGAATATACAATTCAGGAATATGGATAATCCGTTTTCTGGCTATGTAACTCCAAGTCTAGTTTGTATTTAACTTGTACAGTTGATATTAAATTTTCTCTTGATAACTCAGAGAAGTTAGCTAGAGAACATGATTGAGTTGACTAACTAACTTCTATTATCTGTCTCACCCTTTTCTGGCATGAAAACTTAATTAGGAAGATAGAGAAAGAAAAAGTCCGTCTGTGTGAGCTGTATATACCAACTCAGTCCCATAAACTCTTATAATATACCAAGCGGTTGAATAAAAAGTTTTAGTATTTGAGAGTAGTGACACTCAGCATTCCACACATTTGATTCCGATAAGTTACAAATTGATAAATTTTGAAAGAAAGGCCATTACCTAACCGACTGGACCCTGTTATAGAGAGAGTTGGGTCTGCATTTTGAGTTTTAATTATTAATAATTAACTTCTACGTCTACATTATAAACTCCATGATTACAATTTAGACTAAGTTTATCTGTTTCTAATTATTTATCTACAATATTTCATATAGGATACCTAACGTTGCCATATTATAGGGGATATGTAAAATATTTTGAGAAGACAAGAGTAGGGCCATTTGCAACTAAAGGCTTATTAATTATTGTTGGTTTGATCGGGTTAAACACAATAAACCCAATTAATGGTAAGGCCTCTTCTGGTTTTATTAATATATAGGGTATGGGTTAGGGCCAAAGTTATAAAGTATTGGTATCATGAATATAATTTTAAGAGATGTATTAATAAAAATACATTTATAAAATATATGAATATAAGAAAAGTCAAATAAATCATAAAGATATTATAGCACTAAATCTGAGTCTCAAGTGAATATTAATAGGATATATACACATGAGAAAATATTTTAATAGTTTATATGACGTGTGAACTACTGTGATACAGTTGGAAAATCATGGGAAATAGTGGAAGAACTAATGCATGGCTCAAATCATGAAAAGTTATTATTTTAATGACCAATAAATTATTTATTTATTTTTTTAGTTTTCTAATTGAAATAGACATTAAATTTGAATCCATTCCATCAGTGCCATGTATTGTGAGCTATGGTTTTTAAAATCGTCCCGGAGACCGAAACGAATGGTCGGCCCATTCTAACAAAAAATAAAAAAATGAAAACCGGTTAAAACCATTCGAATTGTTTGAAAGGTTAATCGCCCAAGTAAGCAGTTTGTTGATTAAAATCAACGATTTTTATGAAAAATCTGATTTTAGAGAAAATCGAAATTGGTCACCTGATCAGTTCCCGATTTTTTCAGTCTGACCGTCCGGTTCGATCCAATTTTGAAAACCATGTTGTGAGCCCCAAACTGATATACATCAGAGAATATCAACCAATGTGTACTGATACTTCAAACCCTGGTTAAGACTGGGTTGGAGGTTGGATTTTTTTTCCTTTTCTTTTTTCTTTTAGTTTGATGACTCTGACCAGTTCCCATATCAATTGGGTTTGAGAATTCTATCACAGGTGATGATAGAGGTGAGCTAGTGAGGTTACCTTACAACCAAGCCACTGTTCGAATCTCTAACAACAAGCTTTGAGTCTCTGACATAGAGGAAAAAAATAGAAAAGGCTATTTCTTGTTAAATTCATTGACATATAAAGGATCTTCTAAACGCTTCATTACCTACAATCACTTGGAATTTTCAACAATAAAAGGGTTTATTTCTTTTGTATTAATCAATGCCTGAATCCTCCACTGGGGACATTACTTTTTCTATGAACAGCATAACATCACGTCAATAACCAGTTTGGTATATATTTATATACCAACTCTTTTTCTTTCAAACTTCAAAGACGATAGTAGCGGGACTTAAGCTGCATCTTCGCTAAGACGAATCATCCAATTTACCAATTGCGCTATCTCTCAGTTATCAACAATAAAAGGGTTGGTTCAAAGTAATCTCCATTGGTCCATCATTAAAGCATTACTACGGTACTACCCGTCAGTGCATGCAACACATTTATTGTTTTCTTTTTTATTTTTTTAATTTCTATTCAATACCTGGCTGCCATTTTATTTTTATATTTCCAAGAGGTCATGTTTTACTATTCATCTTATTCATCTAAGACCTAAAAATGCATTCTTGCTTTAGGCAATAACCAAGAAGGCTACGTGCATTGGCTTCGGTATAAATTTTATTTGTATTAGCATAGAATAATAAATAGGGAAAATTCTACTTTAGCATCCTGAATCAAGGTTTTTAAAAACTGAACCGGTCAGGGGTCCGGTTCCGGGTCGAATGATTTGATTGTTCGAACCAAACAGACAATTCTTTCTAACAAAAAAATAAAAAATAAAAAACAAAAGCCAAAATTGTTGGACAATTTGAACGATTCGAACACCCGGGTCAGCGGTTTGTTGATCAAATCAATGGTTTTTGGCGAAATAACGGTTCTGGGGTAAAATAGAACCGATCACCTGACCGGTGCTGCTTTTTCCAGTCCAACCATCCAGTCTGGTCCGATTTTGAAAATCATGCCCTGAACTTTGGGGGTAGTGTCAAATTAGTACCTAAACTTTCTAATGTGTAGTACTTAAACTTTCAAAAAGTGTCAAGTTGGTCCCTGTTATTAACCAATCGTCATTTATCTATTGAAAATACCAAAAATACCCTTCAAAAGAAGACACTATTCATGTCTTTTACCTTGAGACTGAATTGATTGAGGTGTTTTAGATTCTAGATTAATGAAGTAATTGTCTTCTACATTTAGATCTGGAGCACATTATTGTCTAGTTATTTCTTTGCTTTTAGTTATTGTTTCCTTCTATCATATTTCATATTTTTTCTACTTTTTTCTTTGAAGATAACTGGTTCAGTCTCAAGGTAGAAGACAATGAACAATGTCTTCTTTTGAAGGGTAGTTTTGACATTTTCAACAAATAATTTATGGTCGGTTAACGACAAGGACCAACTTGACACTTTTTGAAAGTTCAGGTACTGCAGTGACATGTTTGAAAGCTCGAGTACTAACTTGACACTACCCGCAAAATTCAGGGTACTAAAGTGGAATTTTTCCTAATAAATATTGGAAGTGCAAGTGGGCTAAGTGTAAATTTTGGTTTGCTCAAATTTGACTTTGTTTTATTTGTTTATGAAAAATAAAAATAAATAAAAAAATGATATAATCCCACCTTATATTGCAAGAAAATGGAAATAGGAGGAGGGTTATTTGTTTGAGAATGACATAGAAAACAAAATGATAAGGTTTTCCATTTTATATAACAGAGAATTGGAGTAGTAGGAAGGTGGTGTGAATTACATAAGTTCTTGATATATAAAATTTGCACCAACAATAAGTGCAAATGAGACAAAAAGTACAAATTTTATATGAAATTAGAGTACAAATCATAATTACAAACATACAAATGCAAAACTGAACAGGTGCAAAATATATACTTGATTCAGCTTTACACTGCAAACAAACAGATCTGAAAGACCAAAAAGTTTGGTACCCAATAAAAAAATGGGGACGATATTTGAATTACAAAGCAAGGAATAACAAAAAAGAGGGGAGGGGAGTTGTTCGGTCATGAGCGAGAGAAGATACGGGTATAGAGTAACTCATTCCATGTATCGGGTAAGCCTGGTAGACACCAGTGGATACAATCGGCATATATGGCGGGATCGGCCTTCTGTTCGGGTGTGAGTAGGTTGCCTTGACGAATGGTGTAGACAGAGGTGTGTGCGTCCTTCCGGTACTCGGAGAGGGTTGTTATGTTAAGAAAGCGGACGGGCACCTTCATCGACTGTGTCACGTTGGCAGCCACGACAAAGAGCCGACGGTCTGTGCCCACCTCCAACCGGGTGGTCATGTTCACCACCGGCATTGTCTCCTTAGCACACTTGATCCCATCCGGGTTGTTCCAGTCCGTGCTCCTGCACCCACCACCAATTCAATAATGTATCAACACTTTTGTAACTACCACTAAAGCAGATAGGCTGTGTTTGGTTGCGGTGCAAATTTATTTGTATTAGTACAAATGCAGGGGAGTGTAAATGTAAAAAAATGTGAATTCTTGTTTAATTTTGCTTCGGATTTTATTTTATTCTGATTTATGTCTTAATTTATTTATGTATTGTAATTAAAGAAAATAAGCTAAAATTTAAAACAAAAATAGGTTAGAATTACACAAATTATTTGTATTGTCATGATTTTACATCAGTGTAAATTTATTTGCATTGCAACCAAACACAACCTAAGGAAGTCACATCTGCCCCTCACAGAATGCCCAAAAATGTCTCACAGCACATCCCAACTGTGTATTGAGAACATCTCTCAATGACAAGTATGGAAGATGTTCTCAATGCACGTTGAGATGTGCACATGGGGCACATTCTCCGGGGGACAGATGTGAACTCGTAGATAAGCATTGCTTCACCAACCAAGTAACCAACAATTGAAAAAGGATATATTGCTTAATAAACGCTGAATCCTCATCTGCGCCCCATAGATGCCCCACAGCACATCCCAACCGTATATTGGGAACATCTTCCAATGACAGCTACGGGATGCCTCCAATGCATTTTGAGATGTGCATGTGGGGTGTGTGTGGGGTGCCGATGTCAACTCATAAACGCAGATTTAACTTGATCATCCAATACCAGAACAACCAAACCCTTGTATGTCATGACATTAGGGCTGGACCAACTGGTCAAACTGATAAAATTGGTCCCCCTGGAGAGTTACTTTCACAGGGTAGATCACATCAGTGCCCTATATGCACATCTCAGCGTGCATTAGGAATATCTCCCGGATTTGTTATAGGAAGATGTTCCTAACACATGGTAAAGATGTGCTGTGGGGCACTGATGTGATCTCTTCACAGGGTAAATTGGAGAAGGCCCTCCTCCTGTCAAACCTAAGGGTCCGAATTTAGTCAGTGCAATACCCGTTCCAACAACCTTTAGAGCTTTGCATTGGGAATATCTCCCACAATGTAAGGCTGTTCAAACGGGTCTTGCACTGACAGAAGCCGATCCACAAACCTAATTGGTTGATTGGCTCCGGCTTACCTCACATTGGGATCTGTGATTCGCCATGCTGCATAAAAAATGGGATCTATGTAATCAATTACAAGTGAATACACGCATGTATATAGGACACTGGTGTATTCACTTGGTAATAGGAGACAGGATGGGCTCTCTACAAAGCGTGCCCCACAGCCCATCTGAGAGATGTTCCCAATTTCCCATTACAAGGGGATGGGCTGTGGGTTGTGCGTGGGACATGCTTTATGCGGAGCGCATCCGAACCTTGGTTGTAGGGCCGTAGGGGGCCAACAGCATCTGTGCTGTTGAGAACGAGTCTGGCTTCGGTCAGGGACTCAGGGTAAAGCCCGTTTTAACAGCCTCTTATAACCTTGTATTGGAAACACCTTCTTAATTATGTGTTTTATTTTATAGATAGATATTCCTAATGTAAGGTTATAAGAGGTTGAGTACGAGCTTAATTGACCGAAGCCGAACTCGTTGAAAATATTTTTGGGAATGCCATGTTACCATGTAATTATTCCTTATTTTCTTTTTAACTATAATCATAGACATGAACAACATGAATTGATATCAGCATAGGCTGCTGTTGGGGCCAACAGGCAAAGTTAACTCGGATAAGTAGCTTTTTTACACACAGTAAGATGAGCAGTAGATCCGGGCCCAACAAACCCAATTCATGAACCGTCTTTAAATGGATCAAATACAACAAGATGGGAGGAGATCCGATCCAATGGACCGGTCCTGAAGGTATCAACTTCACTAATCAAACAAATTTGACACATAGTAAACCCTACCCTACTGATTAAATAAACCGAAAAGGTTAAGGAGCATTATTAGCGTGGGGGGCTCCCCTGATCAACTCTTGCTTATTATCATATTAATTATAGGGTGAGCTGGAGGTTGATGACCCATATTTAATAATTAATAGTGGAGTGAGGTCAATGCATTGAAAAATAGAGTTGATAGGATTGTGGGAGAGGGACTAGTTAAAATGACAACCACCACTGAACAAGTAAGCCAAATGCTAAGTATACAATAAAAGAATATAAATCAAGCAGACCCTTAGGAGGAGAGTATCATTCATCTTCTAGATGGACTAATTTATTAAGAAACCACAGTGAGGGGAATCTCTATTTGCGTCTACTTCATTAGTATCTGAGTTTTCGGTAGAATCCAGATTTCCTATTCTTTATTTATGGTAAATTGCAGCGGCACATCTCACAATACAAATGACAATGTATGACTACAATTCATGGCGGATAGAATGTAGATAGAGAGTAGACGGCAGAAAATCCGGTTTGTTTTCGGCCTGCCTCCCTATTATGTTTGTTTAAAATTGTAGAGATATATAGAGAGAGAGAGAGGGAGAGAGGTTTACTTGATATGAAGAGGAGACATGCTGTTGAAGAAAACTGAAGTACGTTGTGGATCGACATTTTCCTCTACCCAGTTGGCCCAGGTCCTTAAAACCCTTGCATATGCAATTGGGCGTTCAACCTCATCGAATTCCGTGTCCCCTTCATCGAATGATCCTCGGCTTTTGCATCAGTACAAATAAAATATATATAAGGTCCACAATTCAGATCGAAGTTGAGGAATTAATGGTTGAAGCACAACGGCAGCACTTACAGAACTTTCATCTTAGGGGTGTTCATCCACCATATATATGTATTGAAAATCAAATAGTCCACGCCCTTCCAATGTTTCCCGTGCTTCGCGATTGATTCGGGCATTATAATCCGGTCCAAAATGCTATGCATCCTTGGATCATCCGAGTTTGATTGGACCAAAAATGGGGCCCAGTAAAACTCCACACTAACCCCATATTCCTTCACGTCACAAAATTCCCACGTCAAAAGAAAAGTAGAAAATTACTCAATATTCAACTCGAATTATTCGAAATTCCGAATCGCACCGACGGCGCAGAGAGAGAGAGAGAGAGAGAGAGAGACCTCAGCTCTGAAAACAGAGAGCGAGCCAGACTTGTTTACGCTCTTCTTTCCAGGAAGGATGACAGATTGAATTAGACAAACGATGGATTCCCATTGGTTCCGATTCAACGAGTCGCCAACGAACATAAGCCGTTTTCCTCGGAGCTTCTCAAGCAGCAATCTTGCACTGAACCTGAACGAAGACATTCAATAAACAAAATTGAAACAGAAAGTCTTATCAACGATCCAAGAGAGAGAGAGCAAGAGAGAGAGAGAGAGAGAGAGAGTGAGATAGAGAGAGAGAGAGAGAAAGAAAACAATTAAAGAAAGAAAGAAAATAATTAAATTAAGATGGTTTAAATTAGTTCCTTACTTGGGTAAGGAACAATGTCTGGGCTGCCATCTCCAATTCTGGTATAGAGAATCCTCCCTACCATTCCTCATGCATGTTACCTGTGCGGTGAGGAACTCACACTCGTCTTCTCTATAGAGGGGATGGGAGACGTTGTCGAAAACCCACTCGCCCGTAAAGAGATCGCAATCTTCTGGAGGCACATCGACCACCTCGTCTTCTTCTTTGAGGGTTACAGGTAATTCGATTGCTTCATTTTCTTGCTTTGCTATGATCGTCTTCATATTAAGAGCTTCTGCCGTTTCGTCAGTGCTCTCCTCCTGTGCTTCTTTACTACTACTTGAATTCGTTAAAATTGGCTTCTGATCATCCTTCTTGTCGGTTTCTTGCACTGAGTTGTCTGAGTTCGAGAGGTTTTGCTGGAGGTCTTGAGGTTTAGGACCAGAGAATGGAAATTGTGCGATCGATTTGACGTCTTCATTATATATGAAGACCGCGAAGATAAGGACGATTAAGACGATGACAAAGATGGAGATATTGCTGCTTCTCCGGCCACTTCCGCTGTGCTTCATTGGGGCGGCGTCTGAGAGAAAGAGGGGCACTTTCCGGCGAAGTGGCCACATGAAGAGACAACAGTAAAGGAAAAGGGAAGAGAAAGCAGGTGATATAGGGAATGAAAGAGAGAGTAGGAGATAGAAAATATGTATTTGGTTAAATGGGTTTGGTGAGGTGGGGTTTCCTTTAAGAAAACTGATTTGGATTTTGGAGGGAGAATTGTCCTTCTCAGTTTTTCTTGTATTAACTACTTTGATTCCAAACCATGAAGAAGGTATTTCATGGCTCATACTCGGGAATAGAGGGAGACATTACCAAAAAAATAAAGAAGAAGGAGAGAGAGAAATCAAGTCATCAAAGAGTGAGATCAAAGCTTTGCCAAATGGACCTTTCAAACTAGTTTTCTACTTTGTAGTCTGTAGTCTTATATATATATATATATATATATATATACTTGGAGGAAAGACAACTCAATTTAACGACCACAAGCTTTCAATCCCATATAGAATTTTAGTTTGGGAGTTGGGACCAAGATATCTATTGGGTGATGGGTGCTGAAACCATGTGACACGGCGCTTTACCTCCCTAGCGAGTACATGGCTCACACATGGTCCACCAACTAATTGACTAACAAGAGCAATTATTTAGCCTTGATTTGATGTGCATAAATAGTCAGGCTAGCTAAGCCTTGTCAAATGGTGATTCACTGGTCCTGTGAGGGTTGGGCTGGATTTATGGACCTAATCTTTCACATTTATAACCACTTCCAGACGTGAAAACAATTTGGTGTTTTCAAGCCTCCATTATTTTTGCAATGCAATCTAATTTGCATTAATATAAGTGCAAATCAGAAGGATGTAAATGTTGGTTTACTTTTGCTTTAAATTTACATTACTTTGTTTCGTGTTTTATTTTACTTCATTTACATTCTGCAAACAAGCAAGACAAAGTACAACTTAGAACAAAAAGAAACCAGAATTTGCATTTGCATTTGACTCATTTGCAATCCCATGTTTTGCACCAGTGCAAATAAAATTGCACTACAAACAAATTTGGGCCTAATGGAAAATCAAGAATATTGCTTCTCTGTTCATCAAATTTTGATATCACGAGGATCATAAGGAGCTACAAAGGGATAAAAAATGCAAATGCAAAAATATTATATGTACGAACGCCTATTTTATCATAAGATTAACATCATAACCACAATTGAAAAGAACAGAAAGCAATTAAGACAATATGGACAGCTATTTAATCTTAAGATTCACATCATACCCACAACCGAAAAGAACAGAAAACAAATTAAGCCATAAAGAAAAGAAAGTGATTATCTTTGTCAAATGGACTCTAGAAGAACACTGATGTGGGCACAACCTTTTTTTTATTAAAGTGAATTGTCATTGATCTTGATCATCTAAATACAAAAACAAAAGAATACATAAATTGGCGTTTTCAATTTTTTTTTTTATTCTTTTACACTGACTATTGGAGGTATGACTTCTTTTATGAAAAATGGAATGTGCCCAAATCACTCCCCTTCAAAAATCCCGTTTCTATATATTTCTGACACATGGCAACAGATGTGGCAATCAGAATGTACTGATGTGGCAATGCCCTGCATACTCCTTTTTCCTTGGAAAAAAATAAAGAGAAGTACATAAATATTCAAGAGCTATTATTTGACGTGGAAAAGTGAACCCAACTGTGGTCCATGGGTCAGAAAATGAAGGGATGAAAGAACTGCCTGAAGTGGTTAACTGTAAGTCGGAGGCATGGATCTTCCATTGTGGGCCTGTGGCTACAAACCTTACTGTTGCTGTCCGGCTAAGACGTGACTTGAAGAGGGAAGATATTCAGAATGTTCTTCCTACTTTGATGAGTGTCCGCACGATCTTTCCTTTATCTCAACTACTACCGACCAACAACCATTGCAATTTGGAAGACTGATAATCAGCTTGGGTTGGGCTCAATCTCGATTGTCACAGTCATATCGATTATCGAATATAGATCTGTTAGGTTTAGGTTTGATCTCAATTTGATGGGCTAGTACACTCACTATAATGGGCCCATTTAGGACCCAGAATTGCAGGGACATTGGGCCAGGTCTAAATAAGAAAAGGAGAGAATATGTCTATTCCATTATGGGAGAGAGAGTGTTTGTGAAGTTCCAGTAGCAGCACCCGGGCAACCATATATTTTTATGTTATCTTCCAAGTTCCTTCAGGTTTCGGCTAGCAAGATAAACTTGAGGCTTGGGATGGGCTCATGCAGTGGATACACTAGCCCGGGCTTACAGCTAGACCTGACAATTGGGTTCAAGTTGGGCCAGGGCAATTTCAGATCATTTTGAGTTGGGTCACCATTCAGGTTGGGCTGGCAAAGGCTAGACCCCAATCCTAAATATTAAGGTTAGGGGTCAAACAGGTCAATGATTCAACAACTTGGGTCAGCTGGTCTTTGAAAAAGTCAATGGTTTTTACCAAAAATGTGAATTTAACCATGTGGTTCAAACAGTTTGATCTGTTCAACCATCTAAGGGGGTGTTCTGTAATATGGATGAGAAATTGAGTGATGTATTCTCGACCACACCGCACCTGTAGTTTGGCTGAGAACACACTACACCACAGCAGTGTTTTGTACTGTGGACAAAAACAGGTAGTCTGAACCACACCACACCCATAGAGGTGTTTTATAGGGTGTGGTGCAGTCCTGGCCACACCTTGTGTTTTGATCCTATCTATCTCAAATACACAATGTGAGATAATCCACAATGTCAATCTATAGTAATAATTTTTCTTTTGTTTTTTAAGAAAAATGCAAATTAATTTAAAATGTGATTAATTTAACAATAGCAAATACAAATTAATAAAAAAAATTAACAAATGAATTCAAACAATTAATAATGACTAAAATATTAAAAATAATAAAAAATATAAAACACACACATAAGATAACTAATATATTCATGATAAATAATTAATAAACATTAATCTAGAATTATTAAAATTAATGAAAACATAAAAAAGTAAAATTCCTACTTTTAATACCAATTTATAATAATTGTAATGGCAATATAAATATTATTAATTAGATATAAGATAAATATTAATAGATAGAGAGAGGGGCCTGTGGTATGGTTGTGACCATGAGATAATGATGCGATCAATATTTTGGGGTGTGGTGTAATCCAGATAGTGGGTTTTAATCCACACCACATCATAGCAGAACATATTAAATTGGCGTGGTGTATTTTGAAGCAAACTATCTCGTGGATTCACTACACTACCGAACACCACCTGAGTCAATATTAATTTAAAAATGTTATCGTAAAAAGAGGTGACCCAATGGTAACCCGACCCTAACCTGCTTTGTTCGGGTTAAATTGGATTGGATCAGGTCGGGTCAACTTTTTACCAAGTCTACTTAAGGTGCTCATGACTATAAGACAATTGACAGGCGACAACAACACGTTTAAGAAAACTTAATATTTGAGAAATGTAAAGGCCAAGCGACTTCATTCAGTAGTCAGTACAGAGCAACAGACCCTCATCTGTACTTGCTTCGTTCCCTATTTTTAAATGTTAGTTGAATGGTTGAAACATCGCTTTCTTTCCAAGTTAAAGCAAGTAAATGTTGCAACTTGCAAGGCTAGTTAATTTACTGCAGGGACCTTCCAAATCTTTAGCACCCAACTTCCATTCATCATTTTCTTATTTTCTTCTCGATTTTATGCTTATATTGCTGGTGGATTCATCTCGCTTGAGCTCATCTCTCTCTCTGGCTTCCCTATGACACCTTTAGTTTTCTATTAATAAAGAAGGAAATTCTTAAAGCCAAACCTGAGAAAGTGGGAACTGAAAGGATTACTCGAAAGTTGAGTGGCAGTTGGCAAAAGCTCAATTAATATGGAGAAAATGTTTTATCTATAAATTTAGGGTCTATTTGGTTCGTAATTGGAATTGGAATCAAAATCTTCTGAAATTGGAACCGAAATAGTCTATTCTTATAATCTATTTGATTCAGAAAAGAATGAAAATGAAAATTAAAATCAGCAAGGATTGAATTACATTCTCGAAGGAAAGGCAAGGTGCCAATTCCCTCAAATGGGAAAATACTATCCCAACAGGAATGAAAATGAGATTCTGATTCCACCCAATCAAACTTGGTATTTCTAAATTAATGGGGGTGTAAATTAAAAGGAACTTGGTTTAGGGTTCTGTCCCAGATCTTTCTAGCTTTTGCATAGGCCCACCCTAAGCCTGGTCTGATTTCGGTATACCAACTTGGGACTTAGAACTCTTGGTGAGCTGGTGTCCACAACCATAACAAGCATAGTTGAGTTTGGTACCTGTCCTCTTCAGTCTTCACAGCATGTCTAAATGTTTTCTCGCGTAAATGATCTGGATTCTGGACTCAACCATCTCTTTAGTCCCAACAAAAGCATTCAAATGCTAGCTGTTGCATTGCCTTCGAGCTTTGCACGTAGTAGCGGTTCACGTGGTCGAACCAAAAATAAGTCCAAGCGCTCGACCACTTGTCCTTATTGTGGTATGGTAGCAATTGAATTTTGAAGGGCAAAACATTTTTGTCATGCCACTTTCCATGTTGTAGAAATAAGCATATGATACATTTGCCACGTGGCAAAGGAAAAATATTAAATGATTCGCATTTGTAAAGGAATAGCTTTCGATTCAATGGCTGTCATTCACAAATCCCAAAAGAAAAGGTGAACATAAGCCGGTGGAGAGCTGGGTTTAATCCGAGTGTCAGATTGACTTGATTAGTTTGAGGCTTTGAGCGAAAAATTTAAATCATTTTCCTGGTACTTGACTTAGAAAACAAACCAAAAGGATTGAAATTTGAGAAAGCCCACAGTAATATTAGATGAAATACTTCAATTTCAAAAACTTATTTACACCCCTTTTACAATTGAAAGAACAGAACACAACTAAAAATTTGAAACTTCAATGGCTTCGATTGATAAGTGAGTAGCGCATAACATCGTACAGAAGCGGAACTTGTATGAATTGGGATAGTCAAAGATGAAATCAATTCAAACTCAAAGGATTCAACCAAGTAATAGCTCCTTGTTTAGTTGAAACCATGATAGGGAATTCTCACCTTCCATCCATGGAGTGTGTGACTTGTATCGTGAGAAAAATAGCAATTATTCTTGTGATGTTCAAACATATTCTAATAGAAGGTAATAGGTTTGCTGACTTTCTAGCAAATCTGGGTGTAGATGAAGAGAGATTAATGTGATGGGTAATAGGTTTCCCGATCTTTGCATCGGTTAATGTGATGGCTTTGTTTTGTTGATGTATAGTCTTGTGTTTTTCCTTCTCGTTTTTGTTCTCTTCCTTTGAAAGGGAGAGTTTTTGTATCTTGGGTTAGGGGGGAGGTGGACTACGTTCTCCCCTAATCTCTTTTCTTCCTTTTTAATAATAGTTAATAATCCATTGATCGGGGTCATTTGATAACAGCTGAAGTAGCTGAATTGAAAAGTTTGTTGTTTTATTTTTTAATGAATAAATATTTAAGGAGGTTGTGGATTTATTAATATAGCTGAATCTAAAATTGGGTAGATTACTATATCTTTCAATATTTTATTATTTAATTACCTTTTCAACTAAAAAATACGGCAATAAGTACTTCAGTTTAGCAACTTCAGTCATTATCGAATTGCCCCAAGTCCTACACCAGCCCAAATTTCATTTTGGATTGTCCAGAATCCGGATAGATATAACAAACCATCTCGGTCCGTTCGAATGGACTGCAGACGTTTGAGGGGGAGGGTCCAATTTGCTGAATGTGGCCTAAGCTGATTTGGTTATACCTGGGCTAAGGGAGTAGACAACTTGCCATGGACTGACTGGACTTGGGCCTAGGTTAGAGAATGTTCTCGGATGAGTGGGCAAACGCCTTAGCATGAAAATACCCATAACAAGGATGTGACATCCATCTTGACTATGTTGTTGACAGAATGAGATCTATATCCAATAGCCACTGCATAGAAAACTAGAAATGGGTTCTCGAGGGAATAATCTCCAAACAAGTTAGACTAGTTCGTCATCTGGTTCTGTACATGTTCTTTGTAAAATTTAACATCAAAGTTAAATTCATTAACTCGCATGCATCGTACCAGTAAGTCTTAGGCCTCGTTTGCTTTTTGGTAAGTTATTTACTCATGTAGATGTACTTATTCAGATAAGTGTTTCTCAGGAAAGACTTACACGAGTAAATACATTTATCCATGTTCTTTTATTTCCCATGTAAATAAGGCAATGACCATTTCATCCATAAAAGTCTATTATTAAAAGGGGCGTTTTTGTCCCATTCAAGTATTGGCAATTTTCTCCAGGTGGGAAAGTTATTTACTCACCTAAGAGATGGGTATCACTTACCCGGGTAAATAATACACAGGAAAATAAATTTTCCCTGGTCCCTACATAAATATGAAAAAAGAATATGAGATTCTTGATCAATGAGAATCAAAATACCATTGACCAACTTTTCCCCCTCACAAATTCCAGAAAAAGAACGCCCCCTTAACTACAACCAGAAATGCAGGGTATCATTGAGGCCCAGACATTTTTTTTTTTCAGGATCCACCTACTCTAATTAGTCCAGCCAGGTCCAACATGCCAAAATCCACCCCAAATATCTGTACGTTAAAGAACTTTCAGTAGTTACCAACTTACCATACAAACCCTTTGTTATAGGCCTAAATTCAGCCCAAATATTAATGTTAAAAAACTTTGGGCTTGGGTCAATTACAACTTGAACTTTGTAGCCCAATTCAGCAAGACATGCCGAAGAGAATATCATAGGCTAGCCGGCTCAAGAGCTGCTTGCGTTGAAGACAGGCAAAGGAGAATGAAAAAGATATGAAAGGAAATAAATCTTTGACTCTTTGTTGTTCATAGGTGGGTGTAGCAAAAGGTGGAAATGTTATCACCAAATTAAGTCTATAACTGCAAAAAGATTAATTGCAAGTATCACAAATCAAACTCTCTCCACCAAGGCACTTGGATATATTTGCATTACACTAAATAATCTACTTCCACTTAAAATTATAATCCATTGATATTCCATTTTAAAATAATAAAAGTTAATTAACCAAACAAAAATAATTTAATAAGTTACTTAAATAAAATAAAATAATTATTAATTATTGTTATTGATTGAAATATTTTTATTAATATAATAAAAAGAATTTAATTAATAAAAGGAATAAGATAAATTAAGAACTAATATCAATTTAAAATTAATATAAAAATGATACAAAATTATCAAACAACTATTAGTTTTATAAATAAATTTTATTAATTTTAAACCAACTTAATTTCCACTGAAAAATAAAAATTTATATAGTTAATTAGATTTCATAAGGATTTTAAATTCAATAAAAACATAATATACTTAAATAAATTCAATTTTTATTAATTTAAAAAGTTAATAAAATATTAATTTTAAATATAGTTTAATTATTTTAAAATCAATTTAATTCCATTTAAAAATAATGAAAATTATAAAAACCTCCATTGGTTTTCTAACAATCCGATGAAACTCCCAAGTGTTTTGACCTTAGCAAAAACCTTCCCTATTGTTTTGAAAAAAAGGTAAAAATAGCTTCCTTTTGTCATCATTCCAAATAAAAATTGTTGATGCAATGCATTAATTTTACTTCACTTCTACCTTTTTATCTTACTTTCTCCAAGAAGAGTAAGATTCTTTGAAAGTTGTCTTGCAAAATAAATTAGTAAAAGGTAAGGTTGAAACTTTAAATTATGTATGATAATGCATTAACAATGATAAGGGCATTTTGGCAACTTCAATGTCTTTGTTATCGAAAAGCCAAGGAAAATGAGGTATTTGCACTTTTTTTTTAAAACTTTTGCACTTTTTTCTTAAAACTATAGGAGAGGTCTATGTTAGGGTCAAAACACAAAGGTGGTTTATAGAATTGTTATAAGAGGATGTTTTTTTACAATTTTACCTAAAAATAATAATAAACCAATAAAAATTAATAAAAAAACTTGAATTGAATTTAGATGGACACCATTTAATTGAAAATGTCATAAAGCCCATATTCAATTTTGCTTATTAATAAAGCTTGTGCATCGCATGGGTCCTGACTAGTTCATCTACATGGTAGAAGTAGGTGAAATCTTATAGATAAACTCTGTACTTGACCTACAAAGAAACCCTTTTCTAATATTGTTATTTTGTGAGGTACGGTGCGGTTTGTTTAGTTCGGCGTCTTGGAGGCAAAGTGCTGGAGTGGTGTGCGAGGTTAAGTCTTGAGTTCGGATAGAGGTGTGGCCTGAACTGCCATGGGCCAGGCCAGTTCGGGTTGTTTCGTAAGGCTCAGGGCCTAAGGGAGAGCCCGGGCTCCTTGCGGGGAGTTCGGGCTCTTTGTGGGGAGTTCGGGCTCCTTGTAGGGAGTTCGGGCCGCTGGTTCCTCCCTTCGGAGCTCGCGCCTTGGGCGTGCTGTTGTGTCGAGCTGTTGCCTTTGCCACGCGTTGAGTGGTTACGAGGTCGGACCAAATCTTCCTTCATCAATTGCCCCCCACTCCTCGCGCAAAGAGAATTGCCCTGGCACGGGGAGTTTGCGAGGTGGCGGGTGGATTTGTCCCGTACTTCGAACTGGCTTTGACTGACAGCGCGAAGTGCACGCTCATTAGGATCTTCCTGAATTTCTCGAGTGCCAAAAAGTCGGGAAAATGCGCCAATCCGTCTATAAATGTTGACAGACGTGACAACGCGCGTTTTTTCAAAATTCAAAAAAGCGCGCCGCTGGGAGACGTGACAACGGGCATCTTTTCAAATTTGGAAAAAGCGCGCTGCAACCACCTTTAATGCGAGGCGACGTGTGCTGGCGCTCTTTTAGTTTCAAAAGACGTGTGGCCAGTCACGTCTCAGTCTCAGGAGACGTGCGGTCAGTCACGTCTCGGTCTCAGGAAACGTGCGGTCAGCGGGACTGCGGGTCGTCGGATCTGCTTTGATCAGAACCGTTGATTTTTGGTTTCTGTGGGTATAAATAGTGGGGGACCCCAGTCGCTTTGTCACTTCTGTGCTTTGCTTCTTGAGCTCGTGTCCAAATTTCAGCTCGCGTCCAAGCCTTTAGCTCGCATTCAAGCTTTTAGCTCGCGTTCGAGTTCCCGTAGTCCGTTCAAGCCTTTTTCCGGGTGAGTACTTTCCTGGAATCCATCTTCTCCTCCCGATGTCGACCTCGGATAGCTCAGACAGTTCTTCAAGGGGGTCTGATGCAGGTTCTACGAACCGAGTTGCATCCCCTGACAGTCCTAGCGAACCTAAGGTAGAGCTCGAGGAAGAGTTCGAATCCATAGGCCGAGTCGCCTCGGGTAGTTTGGCGTCCTCATCCCGCCGAGGTTGAACGTTAGGCAAATTTGGGCCTTCGACCATGACGCCTGAGGGGATTCACTCCCTTATTACCCAGTTTAACTTGCCTAGGGAGTACACCTATTTTATACCCTCGGGCAGTTTCCCTTGGGAACACGGTCCTGATGAGATCGTGATATTCCGGGAGCAGCTCACTACTGGGTTGCGCTTGCCTTTCCACCCCTTTATAGTCGAGGTCATGAACCACTTCGGCATTACAGTCGGCCAGCTTCACCCGAATTCTATTCGTAACTTGGTGGGGACAATCTCCCTATTTTGCGAACAGATCTTGCCCATAAACTTGGAGATTCTTTCTTCCATTCTAATGCTTAAGAAGCAAGCAAGTCCCCTTCCCGGGTGTAGACGGGCGTATTACCTATCTCCTCGCCCGGGCTTTAAGGTTTTACACGATCTTCCCAATAAGGTCCCGGCGTGGAAACGGGACTACTTCGGGGTGCGAAGTGCATTGGGGTGGCCGTTCCAAACCGGGTGGGGGATGGCTGCCCCTGATGCCGGTGTTACGCTTGATAAGGAGACGGCGAAGGGCCTCCGGGAATGGGCACGACTTGGGCTAAAATGTCACCATTATCTGCCGGAGGCCAAGCTCATCGAGGCCGGTCTGAGTTCGGGTAGGTTCCTTACTCAAAGGCTTACCTTTTGTTTTTGCTTTGTTCTTTCGTTTTCTTGATGCCGAGCTCTTTTTGCAGGTGTGATGGACGCAGAGAAGACTCATGGTGGGAATCTGTTTCACACCATGAAGAGGAGGAAGCGAGTTGCCAAGCGAACTCGTGCCGAGCTGCCCCGAGATGCGGAGCCCGAGGTACCAGACTACCCGTCAGTGGATCCGCCCAGGGAGCCCGAGATGGCCCCTCCAGTACAAGAAGCGGCAGGGGTCCCTTATGCCGAGGCTACTTACACGGGGGCTCCCGCTTATTCTGAGTCTGCTTATACCCGAGCTGGGCCTTCAGGCTCGGGATACCAAGGTGAGTTCAGGAGTGTGTTGTCGTCGAACCACGCTCTTCAGAAGAGTAGGGAGGCCATTTATCCTGAGGAGGTCGCGGCGTGGACCGATCTCCCTCTGAACCAGGTGGCTTGTCGTGCTATCACTCATGCCATGGTGGTAAGTTAGCGATTTTCTTGTCGGGCTCTTTGCTTTTATCTTTCTTGCTATCGTTCTTTTGATCATTTGTTATTTTTCCTTTTGGTAGGTGAATTCTTCTATCCACGCCTTTGCGGCCCAAGTGGAAAGGAGCTCGAGGTAGGCGCGAGTTGCTGAAGAGGCTTCCCGTGCTGCCGAGGTGGCTTCTCGAGCTGCTAAGACGACTTATCGTGCTGCTCAGGCCAGGCTGGCGAGGTCTCAGAGGTATACCGAGGCCATGGGAGTTGTCGTGAAACATATGGCGGACCTGAGGCTGGATTTGCAGCATCAGGTTGAATACCTTCGGGAGGACATTAGGGAGAGGACACAAATCTTTTCTCAAGGCATCGAGGATGCCAAGAAGAACGCCGTTGATGAATAGATCACCTCGTCGCGCTTTGACGACCTGATGGTGGGCTCGTACAGAAGGGGCTTTAAACTAAGCCGGTGGATGATCCAGAATACGTACCCCGAGCTCGATATCAGCGCCATAAATACTTCGCGCATTACTCAGGAGATGGCCAACGCTGCAAACGCTGAACCGGACTCTGAGGATGAGGCAGGTTCTTCGGGCGTTGTTGAAGTGGTCTCTGATGATGACAAAATGCCTCCGGGCCTGTGAGCTCGACATGTATTTTTTCTTTTGGAAATGTACACTCCCTTATTTTGAAATGGAATTTCTTTTGGTTAAGTGTTGGTTGCTCTTTCTCCTGAACTGACCGTATTTGCCGAACTGACTATATGCCCGATTTGTTTTTTGCCTAGGTTACTGCACTCGCACGGCCTATTTTGGTGTTAATACTTAGCCTCTGAGATGCCGATGCCCTTATTAGTTTGTTGTCAACACTTCGCCTGAGCCTTTGGTTGACACTTTTTTCCTTTGCTTGCCTATGCCGAGGTTTTTTCGTTAGCTCGGCATCCTAGCCCTTAGGCTCTGGTAGCGACTTTGTCCACTTCGCTTGGTGGTCTATAGGTAGTATCGCCTTAAGTTGACGACGTTCCACGCTTGGGGTACTTGTTTGCCCTCTAAGGTTTCGAGCTCGTATGCCCCCCCCCCTGAGCGCTCTCTTTACTCTGTAGGGCCCTTCCCAATTTGGTCCAAGTTTTCCCACGCCAGGTTCGGGTGCCATGATCTTACGGAGAACCAGGTCGCCGACGCGAAAGCTCCGCTTCTTTACTCTGGCATTGTAGTACCGAGCTACTTTTTGCTGGTAAGCTACTGTCCGGATGTACGCGAGGTCTCTTACCTCGTCCAGTAGGTCGAGGTTGGTACGTAACTCGTCTCCGTTTGTCTGATCGTCATATGCTTCTAGTCGCAGTGTAGGTACTTCGATCTCCGCCGAGATTATCACTTCAGCGCCGCAGGTGAGGTTAAAGGGGGTCTCTCCCGTGGTGGTTTTTTCCGTAGTTCGGTGAGCCCATAGAACACTTGGTAGCTCGTCCGCCCACAACCCTTTAGCTCGGTCTAGTCGTGCTTTCAGTCCGCGGAGGATGGCTCTGTTCATTACTTCTGTCTGACTGTTTGCCTGCGAGTGTGCGACCGATGTGAAGTTCTGACGAATTCCCATATCTTGGCACCATTCCTGGAACTTAATATCTTTGAACTGCTTGCCATTGTCGAAGATCAGTACTTGAGGTAACCCGAAGCGACATACTATGTTCTTCCAAAAGAAGTTCTGTATGTTTTGGGCTATAACTGTTGCCAGAGGTTCAACTTCTATCCACTTCGTAAAGTAATCTACCGCCACCACTAGGAACTTCCTCCCACCTGTTGCTGGCAAGAATGGCCCCAGGAGGTCAATGCCCCATTGCGCAAAGGGCCATGGACTGGTGAAGTACTTGAGGTCGGCGACAGGCTGATGGTGGATATTGGCATGCTTTTGACACTTGTCGCATTTTCTGACGAGCTCGACGGCCTCTGCCTTCATTGTTGGCCAGTAGTACCCTTGTCGAAGTGCCTTTTGGGCAAGGGCCCTGCCTCCCAAGTGTCCACCGCACAGACCTTCATGAGTGTCGCGGAGTACGAGCTCAGCTTTGGTAGGTCGCAAGCAACACAGGTAGGGGAGAGTGTATGACCGTCGGTACAGCCGTTCGTCTATTATGACGTATTTGGCTGCCTGGTGTCGCACCCTCTTGGCTGCATTGCAGTCCACAGG
Organism: Nelumbo nucifera; assembly: GCF_055504915.1. Lineage (NCBI taxonomy): Eukaryota > Viridiplantae > Streptophyta > Magnoliopsida > Proteales > Nelumbonaceae > Nelumbo > Nelumbo nucifera. The sequence continues at coordinate 46,138,048 of NC_142650.1, read as the reverse complement.
GAGGGTTCCATCTAGCAAGAATCTCGCGAGTGGGTCGATCCAGCTCGGCTCTGCTTCAAGGACGGGAGCGACCTCCTCTGCCCCACCGAGAATGCTAGGTCGAGGTATGTCCTCTATGTACACGATTCTCATGGTGTTGTGACTCGTGCTGGCTAACCGGGATAGGGCATCGGCCTCAGTGTTCTTTGACCTCGGTATTTGCTTGATGAAGTGTGACTGGAAGTTGAGCAGAGCCTCCTTTACTTTTGCCAAGTAGGCGATCATATTCAGCTCGCATGCTTCGTATTCGTCCGTAACCTGGTTGACCACAAGCTGGGAATCGTTATAGATAACTATGTGTTTTGCTCTTACTTTTTGCGCTAGGTTCAGTCCGGCTATCAGTGCCTCATACTCCGCCTCGTTGTTGGATGCCGCGAACTCAAAGCATAGTGTGTATTCCAATTTCGTGCCAGCTGGGCCGCGCAGCACTATTCCAGCCCTGCTGGTTCGAGGAGCCATCTACGTGAAGGATCATGGGCTCCTCATCCCAGTTTGCGTTTGGCCTAACCAGGAGAGATGCCACACTGGCTGCTACTTCATGGGGTTCAAACTCTATTGGCTTAGGAGCTCCGTGCTCACCCAAACTGGGGATCTCGGGCTCAACCGGCCTGGGGACTTCAAGGCTGAATGTGCACTCGGCGATAAAATCTGCTAGGGCTTGGGTCTTAATAGCGGTTCGTGGCTTATACTGGAGGTCGTACTCGCTGAGCTCGATGGCCCACTTTGTCAGCTGACCGGAAACCTCGGGCTTGAGTAAGACTTGCCTCAGAGGTTTGTCAGTCAAGACGATGACAGTGTGAGCCTGGAAATATGGGTGGAGTTTTCGAGCTGCAATTACCAGTGCATATGCTAGCTTTTCTATCTACGGGTATCTCGTCTCTACTCCCTGCAAATATGGGTCGTTGGACCCGATCTACTTTTTTTATTAGTACCGAACTGACCACCTCGTCGCTTGCTGAGAGGTACAGTTCCAAGACCTCGCCCTCCTCGGGCCGAGTTAATATCGACACACTAGCGAGGTAGTTTTTTAGCTCATCGAACGCGAGCTGGCAGTCTCGGGTCCATTCGAACCCTTTGCCTTTGATTGCTTTAAAGAAAGGCAGGCAACGGTCTGCTGATTTGGACATCAGAGCGGCTATGTGGTCGTTTAGCCTCTGAACCTCTTTTACTTTTCGGGGTGGTCTCATATCTAGGATGGCCTTTATCTTGTCCGAGTTGGCCTCAATACCGCACCGGCTGACAGTGTACCCTAAAAACTTACCCGAGGTGACACCGAAGACACACTTGTTTGGGTTCAGTTTCATGCTAAATTGACGCAGAATTTGGAAGACAGAATCTAAGTCTTGTATTAATTCCTGAGAAAACTGCATCTTGACGACCATGTCGTCTACATAACATTCTATTTTTCGTGCTAATTAAGGGCCGAAACAGCTTATTCACAAGTCTTTGGAAGGTCGCCCCAACATTCTTCAATCCGAAGGGCATGACCTTGTAGCAGTACAGGCCTAACTCGGTTATGAAGCTGGTTTTTTTCACATTGGACAGGTCCATCCTGATTTGGTTGTAGCCCGAGTAGGCGTCCAAGAACCTCAACAACTCATGTCCCGATGTCGCGTCCACTAGACGGTCAATTCTGGGGAGGGGGAAGCAATCTTTCGGGCAAGCTCGGTTCAGGTCGGTGTAGTCGACGCACATGCGCCACTTGCCGTTTGCCTTTTTCACCAGCACTAGGTGGGCTACCTATCTCGGGTAATGAACTTCCCTTATGAAGTCTGCTGCGAGGAGCTTTTCGACCTCCTCGTCGACCGCCCTCCAGCGCTCTGGGGCTAAGTTGCGTTTCTTCTGTCTAATGAGTCTGACTACAGGGTCAGTATTAAGTTTGTGAGTTATAAGGCTGGGGTCAATACCGGGCATATCGGCCATGGACCATGCAAAAATATCTAAATTTTGCAGTAAAAAACTCACCAGTTCGGTTCGTAGAGGTTCCTTGACGAAAGCACCGATCTGTAGCGTACGAGCCGGGTCCATAGCCGAAGTCGGGATTGCGATCGTTTCCTCTGTGGGCGAAGCTCGTTCCTCGCCTTGCTCCGTAGGCCGCTCCAGTTCAAGGTCGTCGGCCGCGTTGGTTTTTCCCTTCAGGGCGACAACATAACACTTGCGGGACTCAAGCTGGTCGCCCCACGCTACCCCCACACCGAAGTCTGTAGGGAACTTTATTGCCAAATAGTAGGTGGAGACCACTGCCCGCAGGATATGCGTAATTGGCCGCCCTATTATGGCATTGTATGGAGAGGGGGTCGCGACCACCAGGAAATCGTGGTTGAGTCTGACCGCACAAGGCCATGTGCCGACTTCCACAGGTACTGTTATTTTCCCGAGGGGCCTGACTTCCTCTTCGCTGAAGCCCACCAGAGGAGTGTTCGTGGGCTTCAGCTCGCTTCTCTGCAATTGTAGCTGGTCAAATGCTGACTTGAAGAGGATGTCTACCGAGCTGCCCGAATCCACAGGTACGCATTTGACCTCGAAGTCGCTAATCCTTAATTTTATGACAAGCGCGCCATCGTGGGGGTAGTGGACCCCTCACACATCGTCTTCCATGAAGAAGATCGGTTCTTCCGTCTTCGGCCTCTTTGGAGGGTTATGTTTTTCTCGGGCTGCTTCGCGAACTGACATCCGGGCCGCTGCCGAAGTACAACCTGCTACCACCGAACCTCCCACTATCACATGGATGGTTCCCCGAACTGGCCTCTCTTCCGGAGGCTGTCGTTGCAACGGTTCGGCTGGCCTGCTGCTGGATTCGGGGGCATCCCTTCCGTACTCCCCTTGCCGACCTGCCTTATTGTTATTATTATTATCATGCTGTACAAAATTTCTCAAGTATCCGCGACGGATGAGTCCCTCTATCTCATCCCGGAGATTATTACACTGTTCAGTACTATGACCGTGATTTCTATGGAAACTACAATAGAAGTTTTTATTTCTCTCGTTTGTGTTCCCCTTTAGGCGAGGTGGCCATTTTACGTATGGGGCGTCTTTGATCGTCATCAAGATCTCAGTCCGCCTCGTGTTTAACGGTGTGTAGTCCGTCCGAACTGTTAAGGGAGCTCGGAATGGCTGGCTCGGCTTCGACTCCCGGGCCAGGTTTTTTCTTTTGTCGACTGGGTTGGAGGGCTCGCCTTCCCTCTTTCTTTTCTCAATCCCGCTTTCGGTCCTTTGGTTGATCTCTTCCTCTGTTCTCATCAACTTATCCGCGAGCTTGAGGAATTCGGCCACGGTTGCGGGCTGGTTAGTTACCATGTGCCATTTGAACTCCTTGTGTGTTACTCCTCTCTTGGCCGCCGCAAGCTGCACTGCGGGGTCCAATCGCGGTATCTGCAAGCACGCGCCATTGAATCGCTTGATGTAACCCCGGATGGACTCTCCTTCCCTCTGGACTACTCCAAAGATGCTCTCCTCGGTTCTGGGGCATCGCTTGCTGGTGACAAAGTGCGCGGCGAAGACCTGCACGAACTGAGTCCAGCTTCTTACCAACCCGGGGGCCAGGTTCCTGTACCAAGTGCGGGCCACCCCCTGAAAGTGGTTGTGAAGGCAACGGACATGCACGATTCACTGGCCCTAGCTAGGTGCATTTGGGACTGGAAAGCATCGACGTGGTCGTTAGGGTCGAAGGAACCGTCATACTTGTCCAAAGGTGGGAGCTTGAAGTCTTTGGGCATGGGGACTGCCAGGAGTTCCGATGCGAGGGAGGAAGGAACTGAGAGAATCGGGGCGGCTTTTACCTCGTCCGAGCTTGTCTCTTCTTTACCTCTGAGGTCCGGTAGGACACGGGTGGCAGTTCGGCAACTTCGCCGGCGCCTTCATTGCTGAGTGGGCCTGGTGCTGGCGCTGCTGGCCTCTGTGTTGTCGAGCTCGATGGGCCCAGACTGTTGGTAGTCTGCCGCTAGGACGCTGAATCGATCCTCTGTCAGCGGGAGGTCAGACTTGGAGTGCCAAGATACGGACTTGGCGGGCGAGGTTCCCGACCCGCCGGCGAGCTGCGAGGCGGGGGTGATTTTTCTTTCCCCTCGACCTGGGGATGAGGCTTGGCTCTTGTGGGGGTTCTGAGGTTGGGAGGCCTCTCCTCGGTGACGGCGTCCACCCTGAGGCGAGGGCTTAACCGGCTTTGGAGCAGGGTGCCGAGGTGGAAGCAGTGGTTGGTTCAAAGGCAGTTGGGGGAATTGATACTGATAGTGATACTGAGAGATGTGGTGCAGTACTTGGTGCTGCTGGAGCTGATGTTGCTGGAATTGTTGCATTTGGGCTTGCATTGCCCGCATGCATTGCGTTAGGTCATCCAAATGGTTGTGGCTGGTCGCCAGGGGGACAACAGTTGGTTCAGTAAAGGTTGTTTCGACAGGGAGAGGAAAGGGGACGTTCATGGCAGGAAGGTTTACGGGCGCCACTGCTTGTGGCGCATTCAGGCTGGGGATCCCATCCACCGGAAGGGGGATGGTGAACTGTCTGATGCACACCACGGGGACTTGAAATTGTTCCCCGGTGGTGTTCATCTCCGTGCCACATCCGGCATTGCTGGAAGAATCCATGAGTGTTGGGGTTTTTGGAAAAAAGAGGTTATGAGAGTTTTAGAGGGAGGCTTTTAGAAGCGTTCCCATAGACGGCGCCAATTGATGGTGCGCAATCCGGCGGGTCCTAGCTGTCAAAGATCTTGCCTCGGGCTGGTGTAGAAGGTGCCTGAAATGAAGGGGAAAGAGAGTAATCTCCGGGGAAGAACCCGGTGAATATGCTCCAAAGCTCAAGTTAGTATTTCCTCAAAGGCAAGATAAAACCAGATGGCGCAAAGTTCACATACCTTTTTCTTGGGGGGTAGAAAGCCTTTTATAACCACTTCGCGCACTCACTCCTAAGCTTCTGTCAGGTCGAGTATGATTACTTCTATGCTTCTGCCAGTTCGGGTGTCATCACCTCTGCTGGGGTAGAACCGCCACTGCTCTCTTTGTTGGAGCCGTCTCTGTAACTGAAGATGGCGGTGGCAGGTGGCCGTTGAAGTGCGGCTGTCAAGCGTCAGATCCCAAGTCAGTCAAGTGCGCCGCCCCTGGATACGGACTCCTTCGGTGTCAGGTACGGTGCGGTTTGTTTAGTTCGGCGTCCTGGAGGCGAAGTGCTGGAGTGGTGTGCGAGGTTAAGTCTTGAGTTCGGATAGAGGTGTGGCCCGAACTGCCATGGGCCGGGCCTGTTCGGGTTGTTTCGTAAGGCTCGGGGCTTAAGGGAGAGCTTGGGCTCCTTACGGGGAGTTCGGGCTCTTTGTGGGGAGTTCGAGCTCCTTGTAGGGAGTTCAGGCCGTTGGTTCCTCCCTTCGGAGCTCGTGCCTTGGGCATGCTGTTGTGTCGAGCTGTGGCCTTTGCCACGCGTTGAGTGGTTACGAGGTCGGGCGAAATCTTCCTTCATCAAGTCTCATATTGATGGTGCACTGTAACTCAGATAGAGTCTACCTTCTTAATTAAGTCAACAAGTCTCCCATCAATCCACTATAGGTCTATTGCCGGATATTGGGATCATCTCCTTATTTATTTCAAGGTTCAAAGTATAAGAAATGCAATTTATATCAACAATTTTGAGAGATGTAGTTTGATATACAGATGAAAAATCAAAATATAGATAGATACCCTAGAAAATTCAAATAAATTGTAAAAAGTATTAATAAAAATAAATATGAGTTTTATATGATTATAACCTAGTTACTTAAACATAAAAAAAAATCATATTTTAATGGTATTTATAAAGTGTTAGAGATTGGGACACAATTGATAACCGTTGAAAAATGTTATAATTAAAATGTGTATATATGTACCTTAGTTTTTTAAACAGTAATATAATTTGTATTAATATTTAATAGTATATAGATTTTAATAATCAATTTTAACATTGACAAGCATTCACTAAGGAGATAAAAGTTGCTTAAGAATTAAAATGCATATTATTATGACCACGGTTTGTAATTTCAATATCAATGAACATTTACCATATAGAATTAGAGAAATTGCGGAGATATTTCACTAATTTTGCTATGATATTTGAAAAATAAAATAAGAAAATTCTCTAGAAACATGGATTTAATCAATAAACCTTCAAGAGATCAATAGAAATATAATTGTGCATTTAAGGCTCAAAACCATAGCAAAAAACTATATAAATCAAATACTAAAATTAAGAGATTGTAGTAGGTATATTTCTTTGTCTCCCTTTTGGTCATTAGCTATCTTCTCTTCTTTATATATGTCAAATATTTGCCACTTTTTCTGTTTTGTCTTTATTGTTACGATATGTTTTGATTAGATTGAAACTACTCTTTTGTAGTTATATGCATTTTTTTTCTTTTTAAACTATAGTGACTTAGTGAATCATATCGAAGTAGTAAGCCAATTATCCAATCACCCAATTCCATATTAGTTTCTTTAAGAAAATATTTTTAAAAAAATCATGATGATTTTAGTGAAATATTAAAATTTTTTAATAAAATTCTAAAATTGTAATTTTTAAATATATAGTCTATCAATGAAATTTGAAATATCAGCAAAACATCAACAAAATATTGGGGACAAAAAGAAATGAAACAATGAAATTCTACATGTTTCCTATATCAGCCAATATGGACTAATACATTGTGATTTTTTTTATTGAAGCGATTGCATAAAAACCTCAGCCACTAGTCAGGGAAATTGAGATCATGAAGGGGGAAGCATGCCAATTCAAGTAGGAAGGGGGCAGGTGGTGGCATATGGTAGGAAGCATGCCGATTCAAGAAGACATAGGGTGGCTCATAGTTATTTTGATATCACATTACAAAAAAATAAAAAATTCAAAAAAAAAAAAAAACTTTTGGACACACTAACATTTGCCTTTTGTTCCCACATGCCCTTTGAAAGTCGAGTGCCCAATTCAAGTTAGTGTGTTCCCACACACTAACTTTTGGACACACTAAAATTAATGACCTCGGCTGTTCCATCTCCGATCTCAATCCATGATGCCATAGATTGAAAACGAAAAGCGAGATGGTTTTCATGATCTTGAATCACTTTTGCTCCTATAAAGTAGGTATTTTGTCGTTTTTATGATAGATGATAAGGCCATATCTCTTGTATTTTTTTTTTTTTTAATATTTAAACGTTCTTTGACGTCCACCATAAAAGAGTGAAAGTATCTAATTCATTAGAGGATTGAAAGCAAATTTTTTGAAACATCAACAGAGAGAGGGGATTGGGGGAATGAATCCAAGGTTTTTAAAGCCAAATCGTACAACGAATTGGTCAGGGTCCGATTTTCGAGTCAAATGGTTCAACTGTTCAAATTGAATAGACAACAAAAAAAATTTTAAAAATTAAAAAAAATAAAAAACGATCAAAACTATTAAACAGTTCAAACGGTTTAACTGCCTGGATTAGCGGTTTATTAATCAAATCAACATTTTTTTGACAAATTCCAGTTTTGGGGAAAGCAATGAATGAATCTTTAGGGTGGAGGCAATGGATCTCTGATGGTTCCAATGGTTCAGCCTTAACTTGATATAGAAGAATAGAGTCAACAAGATGAAAACTAATAATGATGAAATGTAGGGAACTGTGAATTGGTTCAGATGGCTCACTTTTCAACCTGGTTTTTTAATCATATTCAGCAGTTGTAGCTACAGTTTGGCAGTTTTTATTTAATCTGGTTCAATTGGTTGGTTCGATAAGGTTTTCAAAACATTGTCTAATAATAAGGTTATGTTTGGTATCATTGCTTTCTAATTTCTACTTGATATGTTTTGGCTTGATCAATATAAACTAGTATACATTCATTATTTGAGGCTATTTAATTATAATTGAAATAGGTATACCTTCAAAATGCATGTGTAATTTTAATTGAGATAATTCTTACATATAATGTGATAACATATATTTCTCACCAATTTGTATTGATCAACTGAAAACATTTAAGCTAGAATCAGCAAAGGTTCCAAACAAAAGTAAATAAGAATTTTTAGAATTTTATTACCTCATGTGCTTAGTAGGATCTTGCCATCTCGGTGCCCTAATCCTCTTATAGTCACACCCTAACTCATGCATCTTTGAATTGCAGATTACACGACTTTGTAGCGTAATGCATTTCAACTACATTTCTGAAACACAAAATTTGTTGAATTGCAATTCAAAAAGGAACTTTCCCAATATTATCCAATGCATTCATCTCTCTCTCCCTTTAAATAAATAAATAAGATCCATCTATCTATTTACCTTATCATAGCATGGATGATATCATCTGTGGTCCAATGTAATGAAAGAGATAATTAAGTTTGGCTTTTGGAAAAAAAAAAAAAAAATCTGATCTGTTTTGAAGCTTCATGTGAATGGCATGTTAAGATATGTATGGGGTAAACGAATAATTGCAATTTATATTTTTTTAATTAAAAAAAATAAAAAACTAAATAGGATAATGTATCAGGTGCCATGTGCATTAAGCTTCAAAGTACGCCAGGCTGTATTTTACAAACAGTTAAGCCTTTCTCGTAGCTGAAAAAGCTGTCACATGGCAGATTGGGTTAATTGGCCTGCAATTAAGATCAGCCCCTAGCCGTTGCTGGGCTCAATTTTTGATCCTATTGTCCACATGCTTTCCAACAATCTCAATTTATTGAAGCATTTTAAAAAGGGTTATGTTCAAGTGGCTTCTTCAAATACGTGGCTTTTTTAAATTTACACACATGGCATTTTCTAAGAAGTTGTTGCTAAAATCTATAGTTCACGACCACCATTCAAACAAGTGGCTTTATCATTTTCTAGAAAGTTAGACACGTAGCAATTTTTGAGATATTCCTGTTAAAGCCCACAACCCACTACTAGGCTATAGCTCTCCACCATTCAGACACATGGCCTTCTCATTTTTCTGAAAAACTAGACACGTGACATTTTCTGAGAAGTTGCTACTAAAGCCCACAACCCACTACCACCATTTTCAATCAATTCCTAAAAAAATACAGAAAATGCAAAAATATTTATCCACAACCACTTTTGCCTACATTCTATCAATCTCAGTTAATCATTAACCCTTATCGTAACAAAAGAAAATTGTCCATATTCTAATAATTATTGAAAAGTTATTTTTAACATTATTGATTCCATAATATAAATTTAACATTACTGATTCCCGTACTTAATACGGGGTCATTCACTAGTTTGTAAATAATAAAGATACATATTTGAGTAGAGATTTTGAAATTTAACACTTTAGCTTAGGGATGTCATCTGATCATCTGGTACACTTTTTTTTTTTTTTTTTTGGTGATACACCCATATTGGATCAAACTTATATATAAAAGTAGGGGTGGCAATTTTTCACCCAACTAGTTGAACCCACCTAGCATCTAATCCACCCAATCCGCCAATTTATTTGGTAGGTTGGAAATGGGTTGATCACCCATTGGGTCAATTTAAATGGGTTGGGTTGGGTTGTGGATAACCATTGGGTTAACCACTACAGATATAAGTGTTAAATCCTTAGCCATTTTTTTAATTTTCTTTCTTTTGAATGAAATAATTTATAATTAATGCCTTAATTTTCTATTAATTATTTACTAAAATTAGGTTTGTCTCGAATCAACACACTTCACCCAAATTGACATAAATCAAAATCAACTTGACCCGAGTCAGGACCAGCTCAACTTAATCTAAATATGAACAAACCCGATCACCTCACTTCAGTTTGTTTGGGTCGGTCAGTCCAATCCGAACCCGACTGGACCCAGGACAAGACGATCTGGGTCGATTCGAATCCAAAATGGCTCGTTCAGATGATTCAACTTGACCCAAAATCCGCCCCGCTTGCTTTGTCCGGCTTGGATCATCTGACCGGACCAATCTGATTTACTTCTCTTAACCCGCTTTGGTCCCATACCCGTGCACAAACCTAATATGGACCGGTCCAAGTCAATCTGTCATTGACTGAACCGATCTGGTATGGTCTAATCGGACTGATCCAGACCTAAACGATTCAACCACCCTTGATGTGATTAGCTCGAAGACAATCCAGTTAAATAGTTCAAGTTGGTCTGACCGGTTTGAACCTAAGTGGTTCGGTCAAACCCAAATCCCAAACATAGTCGAATGGCTTCGCCGCTTGTGTAAAAATAACATGCATGTAATGTGATTTGAGCATTCACCACTTGTATAAATAACAAATACCATTACCACCAAGCTATGACCAACTTATTTGTCAAAAGAGAGTTAGTTTTTTGTTTTAAGTACATATATATAAGATTAATGGGTTTGGGCGGGTTGGATTTGGTTAAAGTGGGTTTGGGTTGAACCCAACCTATTAAATTTTATATAACAGGGTCATTAATGGGTTGGGTTGAAGCTCAACCCAAATCAAACCAAACCAAACCAAACCAACCCAACCTGCCCAATTGCTACTACTATATAAAAGTATTTAAATGATGCAATAACAATGGGAAGGATTTAGCATGGATCCACCATTACCCAAAACTCAATAAACGCTAGTTAGAACCATTGATATCCCTACTATTCCAAGTATTTGCTATCAATCCAGATCCCTCTTTTAGCACCAAGGATAGGATTTGTATTTGATGGTGTGTGATCTGATTCTCCTTGTTGGTGGATGGCTCAAATGCCGGACTAGATAGGTCGTTTGGTCGAACTGTAAAGAAAGAAAAGATTAGAGTATCCGAACTGCTTTACCCGGTGTGGGCACTCCGATATTTAAGTTAGTGAATTGGAGTTTTCAGAAAGCTAGAGAGAGAGAGGGAGAGAGAGAGAGAGAGAGTTTGAGTGCTAAATCACACTTACCTTATGAGTGCTAAATCGCATGTACCTTATGAGCTTGAGTGCTAAATCTTACATACCTTATGAAATTGAGTGCTAAATGCGTCCAAGATCTCCAGCCCGTCTGGTCCAGAAGTGGACTCCGCACAGACAAGTAACGTTTATCCAACCCCTCTTGAAGTGGGTGGGGTGATAACTAGCTCTTCCAGCGTGGCGTCATGATTCTAGGGAATTCGGAGGTGATAGTCCGCTTAAGAGGAAAGTCACTCGACACGTTAGGCAGGTCACTAATCGAAGTCAAGTCAGATTGGTGGAAGCAGGTTGCCTCTTATATTGACTTGAGGTCTTGCCTAGCCGTTCACAGTTCGGCCTATCAGGGTGGTGCCGAGGTCATCGATGCAGTCGTAAAGTGTTCAAAGTGCTCCTGAGGTCTGCTTAGGTGGTGCTAAGATGTCACTTTGCTGCTCTGTAATACCACGTGTCGTGATATCATTAAAAGACTAAATTATGTCTCACCAGTATTGATTCAAATATACAAATCCAAATTCACCAAGGTTGTTTTTTGGTTGGTAAATCTGGTATAAGGCGATAAGCATTTCAAAGAAAAATTCAATTAAACTGGATTAAATGGAATGAAATTCAACTGATTTGCTAATTTGTTTGTTTGTATGCTGGCTTTATTTGAGGTAGAACTGAACATATTGCATCTTAAGCGGACTCAATTAAGGCTGCATTTGATATTTCTTATTTCGAAGGACTTATCTCCTTTTTATAGTTAAAATGCCCCTATAAATACTGAGATTTTAACTACAAAAAACAGATAAATCCTTAAAATAAGAATGCGAAATGCAGCATGAATGGGGAGATTCATGTTTGTTATATTTGCAAATCTCAATCGGATCTTGGGTATAACTCAATAAATAGAATTATATGTAAGACAAAAAATCCAACCTCGACCAAATTTTGTTCTTATTTACAGTCCATACTAGAATGCAATGGATATTGGATGGAGAGAGATGGTTTTCTGAAGCTTTTTTTTATATGTTTATATGTAGTTATTCATGGAGAGAAATCAGCAAACGATAGACCCTATTTTTAATTTTAATTGCTAAAAATGTTTTTTTTTTTTTTTTTTTTATTCACTGCAGATTGGTTCCGACCCCATTTCAACCCTTTGACATACAAACAGTGGGAAAATGAACTCTCAGGGGAAATTTGAGCCCCAAAATCCTTGTGGACCTTGCCACCTGGATATAATAAACCCTTTTTTGACAGATTTAATAATTAGGTATTGAAAGTTTCTATGACTACTTTTTCTGGCAAAATCCATCACTAAAAGGTGGTCTAGAGGACAGATGTGGACTGGAATATGGCATCATCCCTCTAATAGAGAGAGTTGTCTACTTCGTAATTCAAATCGTAACATCATCATCCCTCCATGTGACAAAAAATACAGCAGACAAACAATTCCAATGCAAAAACTCGGTCAAATTCAGATGTACATTCAGTGCACTTGGACAGGTTTCATGCGGTTCAAAGAGAACAAGAAGAACTGAAACATTAAATCCACGTTTATTATCACTAATAATATCAAATTGGGAAGATTATAAGTACAACTTGGTATTGTGTAGGCTAGCTCTTAGATACTTTCCTTTGCCTTTTAGTTAAAATTGAGTGTGAAATCCTTCGACAAAACGAAAAAAAAAAAAAATCCAAACAGAATAAATAAAACAAACACTTTTGCTATGATAATGTCGTAGTTAAAGTTTGATTTGGAAGGAATACAAATACAAAATCTTATATTTTGTATTATTTTATATATATTTGTATAATATATATCAAATATTTGTACTCCTTCCAAACTGAGCCAAAAGGATTAAAATAATTAAATCAAATGTTTTGATTTATTGCTATGGGCCCGCCTTAAAGTAGATGAAGTGTCGCTTTGGTTTGGCCACAAGGATACATCCAAGGCCACGAATTAGGGGTGTCAATTGGACCGGATTTGGTACAATATGATCCAGTTTAATATGAATTCATTATAGATGGATAAGGTCCAATCCAATCGGATGAATACTTTATATCATTTTGGGCCAGTCCAATTCAATGTCCAAACTGTTCAATCTATTTAAATCGGTTTTAATCAAACCTGATACATTGACATCTATATTCTTATCTTCTACAATGGACCAGGTCCAATCCAATCTAATAAATACTTTGGACCATTAAGTTAGGACTGGTTCAATTCAATATGACCCATTCAATATGTCTTATTGGTCCATCCAATCCATCCAAATTGATTTTGATTTGGACGGGTCCAACCCAAAACCAGTCCATTTTCATAATAAAAGTGAACTCAAAAATACAACACAGCTCACAACTCATTAATCTTCTGCCCACTTGCTTAATGCCTTCTCAATGTCCCACCTTTCAAATTTATAGAGATTAAGGGAATTTTCATGCTAAGCTTCTACCTCATTAGCTTACCAAGGTCCGGTTGTGGCTTGATTTGATTTAATGTTAATGAGTTTACATAGGGCTGTCAATGGGTTGGGTCTGGGCCGAAACCAACCTAACATGAAATTTTGAGGATCTGGACCCAGAACTGGACCTGATAGGGTTTGTAATTTTTGGACCCATAACCAATTGAATATGACCAATAAACATATTAGATTTTTCATTTTAGGGTAAATTGCTGAAATCTCCCCTGAAGTTTTTTATTGTTGTTGAAATCTCTCTTGAAGTTTGATAATTGCAATCACCTCTCTTGAACTTTATAACATAATTGCAAGTAGATTTTCCTTTGTTAAAATCCTCTAAAAGAGGTATGAAAATGTGTAAAATACCCATGTAGTTACTTTTCACTAAAGTGTTTATTTTTCAAAATTTCTCTTCACATGAATCATTAGCCCAAACCCTTCCAATCTTTTTTATGAAATTGATTTATTTTCAAAGTTTCCCTTCATATCAATCACTCAAATGTAAATGTGCAACTTTAAATTCTCCTTTTCTTCTTATTGTGATTGTTTTTATTTTTCTTTTTGTAGAAATCAGACTCAATAATAATTGTATGGGTATTTTTGACATTTTTGTGCCTTTTGTTAGCTGATTATAAGAAAGGGGGTCTACTTGCAATTGTATTAGAAAGTTCAAAGAAGATCATTGCAATTACCAAATTAGCAACCGTCAGAAACTGTAGGGGAAGTTTCAGCAATTTATCTTTCATTTTATATCATCTAATTAGGTCTTTCAATACATTCTTAACTAGGGTAAAATATAAAATATAAAAACCTCTCCTGAGGTTTTTGACAATCATAAAAACCTCCTCTGAAGTTTCATTTTAATAAAAACCACCCCTATAGTTTCAAAAAATCTTACGGTTACTTCCCCTCCATCATTGTCTCAATCATTATTATTGTCTCCATAATAGAGACGAAGTTACAAAATTGCCCTTACTAATTTGTTAAGAATTTTTTTAATATAATCAAATTGCCAGATTTACCGTTTTAAACTTCACTTGATCATAATGAGTATACAAAATTAAATACTTTACTCTTTAATTTGACTTAGAGAACTTTTTTGTTAAAAATTAAAAGTTTTTTTTTTTGAAATATTTTAGTAAATCTTTATCTGAATTGATAGACATAAGGGTAAAATGGATATTTTCAAAAACAAACAATGCATTAGGCCAATGTTGTCTGGCTATAATAATTATCAGAAACCACAGGGGAGGTTTTTACATTTTACCCTTTAAACTATATAAGATAAACACCAAAAATAGCGTTCAGATAATGAGAAAGAATCTGGGGTCGATGGGTTGGATCCCTCTCTTCCATTTCTGGAGGATGCCAAGTGATCGTCTCAATTCTCAACTACTGTGTTTTTGGCCCTTAACCATCGTTTTTAGCCAATGTCATTGACCCTTGGCCATTCTTCCATTTTCATTCCATTGAAACTCTTTTTTTATTTGTTTGGTGTGATCAACCATCAGGACATGCATCACATAACCTATTAGTATTTAGAGTATTGGTGACCCTGAAAATGACGTGTTTGTCAATATGTATGATTTTATTTTTCAAGACAAAACCAACAACCACTTCAGCAAAATGTATTGATTTTTCTGATGATCGCAAGTTGTTTTTTTTTTTCTTTTTGTTTTGAAAAACAAAATTAATCAATGCATAAAACATGGTCGGTTAAACTTGTTACCAAAAATTCTAAATGCATAAATGATAAAAGATTTTATTTATGTGAATTTAATTTGATTATGTCAAATCTCGAATTCGAAATTAAATTTTCGAATACCATTAATACCCCTAAATAGAAGTTAATTTTATGATATATAGAAAACCTATTTTGAGATATTTATCTTTTTTTAGGAATTATTAAGAGCCTTTAATATATAATACTATTTTTATAGCTTTGAACTTTTGATGATTACATGTGTATGCGTATAAAAAAGTATGCATACTATGTGTAGGCGCATAGACATAAAAATAAACTCTTCTTGCACTGTGATTTTTTTGGCATTTTTATCATTAATGTGAGTAAATAAAATTAATAGTCTTTAATTGGTTTTCTTTTATTTTGCTCGGATGGGAAAAAGACCGGCAACCAAACATTTCTCCATCAATCAACATCTTTGATTCAGTGGACATCTCACCTGTTAACAATTGATGGACCACCTATGTATTAATGTATTAATATATGTACTTCTAGTTATACAATTTATCAACATTTTTCAACTATTTTTTGCTTCTTAATTCTCAACCCAATTTTTTAATGTGAGGGAATTCTTAATATTTGTTTTGAAAATTTGGTATTGTGTGATTTGTGACTAATGATGACCTGTTTGATTTGTCTTTTGCAACATAAGCAAACAAATGTTTTGCTAAGGATCGACAATGTTTGATAGGGGTGGATTTGAGTCGAGTCGAGTCCAATATCTAGTTATTTAAGTTTGGCTTAACAAAAAAGTATGAGGTTTGAATTTGGTCTCGGGCTTGGTTCGAGCTATGAATATAAACTCAAATTCGACTTGAATTAGAAGTCTTACTTCGAGCTCAACTCAGAGCTCGACAATGAACCAAGTTTTATAAAAAATAAAAAAATTATATATATATATATAAATAAAATTTATACATAAAAAATAACGAATATTATATTTTATATATAATAAACTCGATTTGGACTTGAATTTGGTTCAAAACTC
Organism: Nelumbo nucifera; assembly: GCF_055504915.1. Taxonomy (NCBI): domain Eukaryota; kingdom Viridiplantae; phylum Streptophyta; class Magnoliopsida; order Proteales; family Nelumbonaceae; genus Nelumbo; species Nelumbo nucifera. Next base: position 46,121,983 of record NC_142650.1, on the reverse strand, counting down.
AATTTAAACTGATCAAATCATGCTTTTTATCTTGTGAAAAGCTCTATTCGTGTCCACCCTCAAATGTTTGTTTTAACCTTTATCCGTTGACATGTAATTTATGTGCAAGGGTGAATATGTGTCTTAAAAGAGTACATACTAATTATTTAAGATTAGTGCATAGCAAAAGTATATGTATTATACACGTGAATGAATAAGGATAAAAGGGTAAAAAGATAAAAATAAAACGTTTAGATTTTAAAATTTATTTTGTCTTATTTTAAAAATTAAAATATTTGAGCAAACGACCTTTTAGTTCAAATAAAAATGCCGACACTATTTAATGGTGATCGTTGGACCGGAAGTAGATTGGATAAGACTAAATCCCATGTTCCAAACCGATAATAATCAGAACACTTTATCAGGACCAGTTCCTAGAATCAGAACCAGCATAATTTGATTCAGATCTATCGGGTCGGATCCGAAGAGAAAGAATAGAGCACATGGAAGGCTTTGATGATTTTATAGTTTTAGCACAGCGTCAAAAATCAAAATCAAAGGTGGGGTTTAGATGTTAATTGAGCAAAGCTAAATTTAATTGAGGCAGCTGAGGCCAGCATTCGAATTCACGAGTGGTGTAGTTTGGGCAGTTACTGGATCACCTGCAGATGAATCACCAGTGTGGTGGTCTGATCTGATGTGGCTAAATTTATGGTCACATGACAGATCAGAACTGCTCATATTGATTTAGGGGTTATTTGGTATAGTTAGTGTTTTAAGTATAGACAATTGAATTAGTAGAGTTCAAATCAGCCCCCCACCAGATTTCCCCCCACAACGTCCCACAGCACATCCCCGCCGTGTATTGTAAATATTTCTCAATGATGACTTCATCACTTCTGATATCATCATCAGGAGATGTTCCCAATACATAGCTTGAATGTGCTGTGGGACGTTGTGAGGGGCTGATTTGCTCTCGAATTAATAGGCATTTTGAATTAAATGATCTATTTTCTGTTTGCCTATCACTCTAGCTATCAGAAAAACAAAATGGGTGATACTGTGGAATTGCTAATATAGCGAATTTAAACACACACAATATTTGTATCTGAAAGCTTCGTCTCCTTACCTCTCCTCTCACTCCTCAAATATATCCTGAGAAACCCTTTAAATTAATGGTCAATCTCACGACTTGTCTTTGTTTTCAAAGAATTCGGATCCACCACCATATGAATTCCACCCTAGTAAAAAACATAGTTTGTGACAAAACCAGCTTGATTGATTTGCGCTTGGTGGGCCAAAATGGTTCAGCGGAGTCTTTTTCACATATGAAAGTTTGGGGTTAAGTATCACTACTTTCAAACTGATCCAAAGATAATTTATCCTAAGATTAAAAGAATCGGCCCAATTGGTAGGACGGTTTGATTTTATTTTATTAATGGGTCGAGTCTGGGTCAGGACAAGTAGGTGTCCCAGTCCTGAACAAATTATTAATTGAGACAAATTCATGGGCCCGGAATTATCCCAATTAACAATTGGGGATAATTGAATCGGACCCAGTAAAACTAATTATACTGATAGTTATAATTTTTCTTATAAATAATAACTTAAACTTGACCTTTGATAATATAACTTTAATAAAAATGACAGTAAAATAGTAAATTATTTAAGGTTTATAAATTAAGTTTTTTCAACTAAAATTTTCTTATACATTGTCCAACAAAATTATCAATTTAGATATAAAACAAAATAAAAAATTTCAAGAAAATTAGGATATCTTTATATATTATAAAGAACATGATCGATTTGGGTCTGAAGATTCAGAACAAAAACAGAAACCAATATAATCGGGTCGAGTTGGGTTGGGTCGAAAGCAACCCATTGACAGCCCTAGCAGTTCTTCCTATTTGCCATAACAAAATCATATGTTGGAATTAGGATGGCCATGGGCTTTGGGCATGATTCATACTTCAATTGTTCAACCTTCCCTAGTATATCAAATTGGTTGTAACTGAACTCTAATTAGAGACAAGCATTGTTCAGTTAAAACTGAAAAACCAAATAAAAATTTTCAGTTTCTTCAGTTTCATAGTTTCATTTTTCATCCGATTGATCACCTCTTTTATGATATTAGTTGATTGGCTTAAGTTTTTCCCATATCATGTCTTTCCAGTATCATATTCAAACTCTATAAAAAAAACTTCAATTTTCTTAGCCAAAAATATATATAGTATAATATCATACGTATAAATATACCATAAATCAAATTTTTTAAGGCGTCTCCATTACCATTGGGGGAGAGGGGGGGGGGGGGGGGGGGGGGGCTACTAGTAGACTAGGTATATGTTTGGCATCGATACTGCAGATGAGAAAACAGTGCTGCTGATGTGTGGGTTGGAAGCACCGTTTTTATTTTGTTTGGAATCGTTGCTGTCAGGTAGGACATTTCTTGGAGCAACAACTACTTTTTTTGTTTGGTACCAATACTCCAGGAAATGTTTTCTACACTTCTACCCATTATCCACTGCCACATCACTGCCCTATTGGCAGCAATGAGTTGTAGCTCTAGGAAAAGCCAAATTTGGCGTTGCTCCAAGCCATGCCTTCCCGATTTCCAAGGTATGGCTTGGAGCACTGTTTTCTAGGGAAAAACGGTTCCAAACAGATGGCTGTTTCCTGGAGCACCATTTTCTCCTACATGGCACTAATGTGATGCTGTTTTCTGGAGCAACAGCAACAATGCCAAACAGACGCTAGGAGGAGACTGTAATTTCAGATTTCTAAGGTGGAGCGCAGTCTAGTTAACCCTAAAAATTATATAATCTGTAAATCAGCACCTATCACATCACATAATTTAAACCCCTAGACAATGGAGACCACTGCCAGCACCCACATGACAAGTACAGAATTAACATCACATTTGTCCGAGTCGCAATTCCTCTCTTCTCCTTGACCCCTCTAATTTGAGTCCGGATCTGTTCCTCACACAGCACATTCACACCAACCTCACAGCATGTCCTAGCCGTACATGGAGAACATTTCCTATACTTATATTTATTATTTATAGGAAGATGTTCTCAATTCACGGTGGGATATGGCTGTGAGCTCTAACTTGTGATATTTTGACTTTTCAATTATTTTAACTTTTGATTAGCATGAGGAATTAACAGCCAGATGAGGTTGATGGATTTCATTTTGCTTTTTTACATTGAATATGATTTTGAGATCACAAGTTGATCATCTGAATTGGATTAGATTCAATTTCTCAAAGAATTAGGAAATATAGAAACGAAGTTATTCTTACAACAAAATGAATGTATGAGGTTGAGTTCGGCTAGGGGTGCAAATGGATTGGATCATGATCCGAGGTTTGATCCTATTTGGTCGAATTCGGATCATCTCGTTCGGATATAGATCCCTCCTCCCTATTTGATTCGGGAAGATCCAATCCGATAGATATTATATATTTATAAATATAAATATATATAATATATATGTTATTTTTTATTTATAAATATATTTTTATATTATTTATTTTTTACATAAAAATGTATATATGATGAAAATAATTAAAAAAAAAACTTGTATTTTAGTTTTTACTTTATTTAAATTAGTATATTTTATTTCTTTTAATAATTTATTAATTTTAAAGAAAACAAGTCGGATCAGATCAGATCTGAAGATTGACTTACCGATAGGATTCGAATTCAAATTGAGTCCTATCAGATCCGATCAGATTGAATCCGACATGAACAGTGTCGAATCAGATTTGAATATACATTAATTTAAATCTGATCTGATCTGTTTGCATCCCTAAATTGAGTATCGATCAATGCAAGTCCATGCAAACACTATTCAAACAGTCTCTTGCAACATTATATAGGGAATATCTCCCAATAAAATAAAACATATAAATATAAAAATATTCTTCGAATGGGTGTTGCACTGACCGAAGCCAAGCTCGTATGGATTGGATTGGAAATTCGCACCATGCCTTGTTGTGCCTTGCCAAAATTCACGGAAAAAGTATGATACTTTTGCGTGTTACATATGATACTTTATGTGTTACATATGATCCTTTTCTTCTTTTTTTTTTTTTTTTTCTTTGTGTGTTACATATGATAATTTATGGGGGATTAAGGGGTGAGGACAAAATGTTGCATGTGTGGTTCAATGAACTTATTATCATGAAGAAACTGTAGTTGGAATAATTTAACCTTGTGCCTCCGTCAACATTAATTTTAACCCACGCAGGTGTAGGTAGTTCAATTTGACGACCAATTTTCTAACACCATGTAACATGATAATGATGATGATGATTCAGGTTTAGGTTTTCTTTACTTGTCTCAGTTACATATCTTATCTCTGGAGTCAGGATTTTATGTTAATTAACGTTGATTTGGGGGAGCAAAGTATAAGTGAAATATCAATAGAGATTGAGGGGATTGTTAAGGCATTGGGGCCCATGGTTCCCCTCTGCCCTTGGATCTTTGGGATGGGGCATACATACACAAATTAAACTATCAAAAATTAATTCGTTTTTGGTCTCTCATATCATATGTGATGAAGGGTGATTTGGCGTGACCTAGCGAGAAGGGGACATGTGGACACGATCTGATTAAGGGATGACAGCTCAACCTAGCAAAACTAATTCGCAACGTTTGAGCTCAAGCGTTCGGTCACCTCGATATCGGGGCACCTCGAAATTCAATCCAGTTCGGAATTAAAGAACCGAAGTATCAGCTCGGGGTTATCAACCCAAACCGCCACGTAACGGCTCCGAAAGTTTCTCCAGTAGACCCCGAACCTCATGGGATCACGCCGCATAACAACAGGCCTAATCTTCTCCCCGCCCGAATCAGGCGGAATTGATAAACTTTATTAATTGATACATTACTCCCCAGTTAAAGCGGAATCGGATCCCCTCAGGACGAAGATCCTGGAACCGATCCGCGAAACCCACGAGAGCTCAACTATATAAAGGCACCAACCCCAATGACACAAGGTACGCATGATTTTTCTACTCTCTAGCTCTCTAGCTCTCCAGCTCTCTAGCTCTCAAAGCTTTCAGCTCGCACCACAGTATACTAACTTAAGCATCGGAGCGACCTCGCCGGGTTAGCCACCCCGAGTTCTCTAATCCATTGTCTTGTAGATTCCTCTAGCTCGCTGCTCGATTGGAAGCCAAATCATCCTCCAGCAGGGAGTAGTCAGGTCGCGTTGCATCAATTGGCACCGTCGGAATCGACCGAGAAGTCATCCCTCTTACAAGTTACTTCTTCGACATCAATGGCATCTTCTAGTCATGCCAGACAAAGCAGCGAGATGAACGTCTCCGAGGGAAAACCCCAACTCCCTTCAGTGTGCGCCAGCCAGTTCACCATCCCGCTTACTGTGGCTGGGGTTCCAACGCTGACCATGTCACCGAGCACCACACAGGTGAACGCCCCACTTCCCCCACTGGTAGGCGTAACCTTTTCTGAGCCTTCTGTGGTTCCCCTCGGAGTTGGACAGTCCCAATTCAACGACCTGGTGCAATGTGTTTGGGCCATCTAGGTTCAAATGCAACATGTTCAGCAATTCCAACAGTACCATCAGTACTTCTTCTACCAGCAGTTCCCTCCACTACCGCAGAACCAACAGGCAGTTCCACCTCGGCACCCAGGAGCCCAGCAGAATCAAAATCGACCTCGCGTCAACCAGGATGTCATCCGATCTCCCCACCAAGGCGAAGAGACTTCCCAAGTCCCAGTTCCTCCCAGGAGTCAGGTCTCACCCCGTGGGAGGAGAGACAGTCAGATTACTCCACCTGCCACACAAGGGAACATCGGAAACAGGTCCGGGGATACTCACCCTCATAGGGCCAATCTTCCTCGGCATTCACAGCAAGAGAACGACGGATCACTTGCAGGTAACCAGTTCGGGGTGCAAACTCAAGACAGGGCCTCTCCGCCCATGATAGCCAGCCCTAGAATCCCACAAAAAACCAAGAGCTACCTCGCAGCAAAACGATACTAGAGGACACTGAAATCAGCAGCACTAATGTCGAGCCGGTAAAGAGGCAACAACAGAGGCGTCACAAGACACGCTGTACATCAGCTCAGAACAGCCAGCCAGCGAGACCAAACCAACAAGAAGGGCAAGCTAAAGGTAAGGAAGAAGCGAGCAGTATAGCTACAAAGGCCGCTCCTCTCCTACTTTTCAAGTCGTCTCCCTTGTCTCCCGAATTCTTGGTGACCCCAATGCCCAAAGATTTCAAGATGCCTCCCTTAGACAAGTATGACGGGTCCTTCGATCCTAATGATCATGTGGACTCTTTCCAGTCCCAGATGCACCTGGCTGGGGCTGATGAGTCCTGTATGTGTGTGGCCTTATCCACTACCTTTAAAGGGGTAGTTCAGACCTAGTATTGAAACCTCGTGTCGGGATCGATCAAGAACTGGTCACAGTTCGCAGATTTATTTACCTCGCACTTCATCACCAGCAAGAAGTGCCCGAAGTCACAAGAAAGCCTTCTCAATGTGGTTCAGAGAGAAGGAGAGTCGATTAGAAGCTACATTAAGCGCTTCAATACATTTGCCTGCAGATCCCAGACTTAGACCCAGCAGTAAGACTCACGACAGCTAAGAAGGGAATAACTCACAGGGAGTTTAAATGACATGTGGTGGCCAATAAACCCAAAGACATCACCGAATTCCTCAAGCTAGCTTATTAGTTCATCGGCACTGAAGAGGAAATTAACCAGAAGACTGACAACCCAACAGAAAAAAGAAAAAGAGGCAATGACAACACAAGTAATGACGGACACAAAAGAAGAAGGAGCAAGTCCCCGAGTAAGGGAAGAAACAAATCCGGAAGCCGATCTCCCTCGCGAACTCGCAAATCAGGTTGGCGCTCCAGGACCCCACTTGTTGAAAGGACGAACTACACACTGCTCAACGCTAAGCGAGGAGAAATCCTAATGGCCATCAAGGACTCCTCCTTCGTTAAATGGCCTCCCAGGTTGAGGGGAGATCCTGCAACAAGAAACCAGAACGTCTACTGTCATTTCCATAGAAACCACGAGCACAACACGGAGAACTGCAGGAACCTCCACGATGAAATCGATGAGCTCGTCCGCCGTGGATACTTAAAAAACTTTGTATAGTGAGAAGAGAGAGGACAGGCAGATCGGCAAGCAGACCGACAGGGGAACCAGAGAAGGAATGCCCTTGAGACCAGCAGGCAGAACGAGCTGCCACCATGGCAGTTGTCCGAGGAGAGATCGATCCATAGGGTAATCAATATGATTACTAGCGGGTTCATCATCGCAAGGTGTACATCAGCAGACGGACGAACCTCAGTCCGCGAACTACAAAATGAAGAAAGAACCAATCTACTTCATGGAGGACGATGCGCGCGGGATCCAGTATCCTCACGACGACGCTCTAGTGATAAAGCTGAGGCTCAACGACTTCAAAGTCAAACGTATCTTGGTGGACTCAGGCAGCTCGACGGATATACTGTTCAAGGACACTTTCGACAAGCTGCAGCTATAGCAAAGCGACCTAAAGCCGACAGACACTTCCCTGGTAGGCTTTAGCGTTGAGGAGGTCAGACCTCTCGGACGAGTGACAATACCTGTAGAGGTCAGCACGTGGCCAAATATCGCAAGGTTTGATCACGCATTTTTGGTGGTCGCGACTCCCTCTCCCTATAACGCCATAGTAGGTTGATGGGTTGTCAAAGCCCTCAAAATTAATTCTAGTCCCACCTTACAATAAATTTGTAGTAACTGTGGTACCAGGTCGAATCCCACAGGGAGCTAGTAATTTCTCAGCCGAATGCGCAATTTTAAAGAGTGGGAAATTTGATTAATTAAAATTCTAAAATAACAAAAGAGCAAATAGCAAATAACAATTAACAAGGAAAATTCAGTCTTACCGAATTTTGATCCAAGGGTTCGGATTGAGTCAATTGGTCATCAATCATAGGTAAACTTCAGCAGTCTTGCAATTCAAGTATTTAACCTTAGGATTTATTAGGATAGCCATAATAAACCTCATGTTTTCCTGAATTAGTTGACCAAACCCAGCATTCGATCAACACTTATCATTAACCGACTGGGTACGATAGCGTTCCATATCAATTAATGATAGCAATAACCTTTGTGAAAACAATTAAACCAAAATAACAATAATTGAGATAGCTGCAATTATTGAATCTTGTTCTGTTGATTCCCCTTAGGTTAAAACATGCCAATACATTGGTCAAAGGCCGTCACGAACAATTGACCCAAAAAGATAATAACCTAATTGCTACTTGTACCACTATTTGTGACAATTACGGATCATCGAACCATGGATAGCAGTAGGAAGATCAACATTAATTAATTTGTCAGACTAATTAACATTAACATCCATAAGAACATGCACAAGAATCAATGAATACTTGAATTAAAAGCAATAATTTAAATTAAACACAGAACCTCATGATGACACAATTGAATCGAAAATCCCCCTTGAATCAGAAAAGAAAAGCTTAGCCGCTCATGGTTGTCGACTCCTTCTTGCTCTGCTTCCCAGATGGATGGACTGATCTTCGAATTGATTGAGTGCTGAAGCTAGTCCCCCCCCCCCCTTATATAGCTTTAGGAGGAGGGTTGTTTTTATCCTCAAAAGTAGAAAGTCCTAATTAGTTTTGATCTAATCCTATCCTATCTAGTAATCTCAATCTTCTTATCCTTCTAGAATTACATTTGAAATTTAAATCTGATAGGACTCTTCATTCTTGAATTCGAGTTGGGCTTCTTTAATAATTTGGGCTGCTACAAGGCGTTTCTGCGAATTGGGCTTCAGCTATGAACTGGGCTTTACTACGAATTTTCTTTGACTTCGAGTCCGATTTTGACCTTGATGCAGACTGAATCTATAAAAACCCAAAACATGAGAGTTGTGAAGTTATCCCTTATCTTTCTAGTGCATCTTGAATCATCCAAATTGGAGTCCGGAGTTGAGAGTTATGCGAAGATTACTGAACGGTGCCGAAATTGTGCAAAATCATCCGATTAGCCTTGTTTAACTCTTGTCGCCTTCTTGCTTGCCCTGAATCGAAATACAAGAGTAATGAGTCCAATTAAGTGCTAATTTAGTGTAAAGAATGAATATTTGGGGATAAAAATATGTTACTTTTTATTCGTATCATAGGTCGATCCATTACGCACGTCCTACGTGCGGTAGTATCCACCTACTATCTGGCAATGAAGTTCCCAATGGACTACGGAGTAGGAGTCGTGCGAAGTGACCAGCTCGAATCTCGCAAGTGCTACGTAGATGCCCTCAAGGGGAAGGCAAAGCTAGCGGCAGATGTTGAGCTCGAGCGACCAGCGGAGTATGCCGACGAGCAAGCTGCCCCAACAGAGGAGATGGTCCACATCCCAGTCTCAACCGATGACCCGGCCAAGACTCACCAGATCGGTGCTTCAATCGACGAGCCACTTCGCTCCCAACTAGTAAGCTTCTTACTCAAAAACTTAGATATATTTGCTTGGTCCGCAACAGAGATGCACGGAATAGACTCCAAAATTCTAACTCATAAATTAAATACCGACCTCTTAGTCAGGCCGGTTAGACAGAAGAAGCGCAACCTTGCCCCGGAATAGAGTCTGCCCGAAAGACGAGCTGGGTGGCGCATCTGCATCGATTACACCGACCTGAATAGAGTCTGCCCTAAAGATTGCTTCCCGCTGCCCAAGATCGACTGCCTAGTGGATGCGATCTCAGGGCATGAGTTGCTAAGCTTCCTGGATGCCTATTCCGGTTATAACCAAATTAGGATTGACCCCGCCAATGAAGAAAAAATTGCCTTTATAACTAAGCTCGGATTGTATTGCTACAAGGTCATGCCCTTCGGATTAAAAATGCCGAGGCAAACTTTCAACGCCTTGTAAATAAAATTTTTGAGCCGTTAATCGGCAATAAAATCAAATGTTATGTTGATGACATGGTTGTGAAGACCCAGTTTTCAAACTTTTTGTTGGATGATTTACAAAGTGTTTTTCAAATTTTACAAAAATATAATATGAAATTAAATCCCAACAAGTGTGTCTTCGGAGTCACCTCAAGTAAATTTCTAGGCTATATAGTCAATCGACGTGGCATCGAAGCCAACCTAGAAAAAATAAAGGCCATCTTAGATATGAAACCACCTCGCAAAATAAAAGAGGTTTAGAGGCTGACTGGCGAAATAGCCGCCCTGAGCCGCTTTATGTCCAAGTCGGTAGATCACTGCCTACCCTTTTTTAAAGCCATAAAAATGAGTAAGGACTTCGAATGGAATGCAAAATGTCAGCTCGCTTTCGATGAGCTAAAGAGATACATAGGTACCACCCCAATTCTGACCCGACCCGAGGAAGGGGATGTTTTAAAGTTGTACCTCTCCGCGAGTGACGAGGTGGTCAGCTCGGTACTAATCAAAGAGGTAGATCGGGTCCAACGACCCATCTACTATATTAGCAAAGTTTTGCAGGATGCAGAAACTAGGTACCCGGAGATCGAGAAACTAGCATACGCGCTAATCATAGCTGCTCGTAAGCTTCATCCATACTTCCAAGCACACACCATCGTCGTCCTCACCAACGAGCCTCTGAGACAGGTTCTGCTCAAGCCCGAGGTGTTTGGTAGATTGACCAAGTGGGCTATCGAACTAAGTGAGTACGACCTTTGGTATGAACCTCGAACAACAATCAAATCCCAAGCCTTGGCCGATTTTGTGGCGGAATGCACATTTAGTACCGCAACTCCCGAGCTGACTGAGCTCGAAGACACGATGGAAGCTTCAACCAGCACGGCCCCTGTCCTGATCAGAGCAGGTCCGACCAGAGGCGAGGAGCCCTGGATTTTCCACATTGACGGCTCGTCCAACCAGCAAGGAAGCGGTGCAGGAATGATATTGTACGGCCCAAGTGAGGTGAAGTTGGAATACGCAGCGACTCATCATATGCAGCGACTCATAGCAAGGGAAATGAAGGCAAAGCACCTCATCATATGCAGCGACTCATAGCTCGTGGTCAACCAAGTCACTAATGAGTATGAAGCTCGCGACCCCACTATGGCTGCTTACTTGGCCAAAGTTAGAGAGATCATGCGCGGCTTCGTTTCCTACTTCATCAGACAGATTTTGAGGTCCAAGAACGCTAAGGCCGATGCCTTGTCTCGATTAGCCAGCACAAGCAGTGACACTATGCGGACTGTGTATATAGAGAACTTACCTCGGCCTAGCATTCTCAGGGGGGGGAGTAGAGGTCGCTCCCGTAGCACAAGCGGAATCGAGTTGGATCGACCCACTCGTGAGTTACCTGCTTCACGGGACCCTCCCTGCAGAATGCAACGTGACCCGAAGGGTAGAGTGCCAGTCAGCTAAGTATGTCCTTATAGACGGATAGATGTACAAAAGGTCCTTCATGCTCCCCAACTTGCGTTGCTTGCGACCCTCAGAGGCCAAGTACGTACTCCGCGACACCCATGGAGGTTTGTGTGGCAGACACTTGGGGACAGGGCTCTCGCACAAAAGGCATTGTGGCAAGGCTACTACTAGCCCACGATGAAGGCAGATGCGCTCGAGCTCGTCTAGAAGTGCGACAAGTGTCAGAGGCACACCAACATCCACCACCGACCTACTGCCGATCTAAAATACCTCACTAGCCCATGGCCCTTCGCGTAGTGGGGAATTGACATCCTTGGCTCATTCCCACCAGCGATAGGACAGAGGAGGTTTCTGATCGTAGCAGTAGACTACTTTACGAAGTGGGTGGAAGTTGAGCCTTTGGCAACAATCACAGTCCGCAACATACAAAACTTCTTTTGGAAGAACATAGTATGTCGCTTCGGGCTACCTCGGGTACTCATCTCCGATAATGGGAAGTAGTTCAAGGATATTAAATTTCAGAATTGATATGCCAAAATGGGAATTCAACAAAATTTCACCTTGGTTGCACACCCCTAGGAGAACGGGCAAGCGGAAGTCCCTAACAGAGCCATACTTCGCGGACTGAAATCTCGCTTAGCTCGAGCCAAGGGGTTGTGGGTAGACGAACTACCTAGTGTCCTCTGGGCCTACCGGACTACCATCAAGACTGCCACAAGTGAGACTCCTTTCAACCTCACTTACGGCACAGAAGTGGTGATCCCAGTAGAAATCGAGGTGCCTACACTACATTTGGAAGCTTATGACGAGGAGATGAATGATGACGAGCTCCGTACCAACCTAGACCTAGTAGAAGATGTAGGAGACCTGGCATACATCCGGACTGTAGCCTACCAACAGAGAGTAGCTCGGTACTATAACGCTCGGGTCAAAAAGCGACACTTCCGCATCGACGACCTAGTTCTTCGGAAGGATATGGTACCTGAGCCCAGCGTTAGTAAGCTCGAACCGAATTGGGAAGGTCCGTACCGAGTAAGACGGGTGTTCGGGAAAGGTACTACTTGTGATCACCGAACTGGAGAGAGGACTACGAGTCACTCCAGTAGCCCAAGGGTCATGTTGCCAAGATGACATAAGATCTCGGGACTACGATAAGTCCTAGTCGCCTCCTCAACATAGGCAGATAATTCTCAGTCGCCTCTTCGGCATGGACAGACAAGTCCTAGTCGCTTCTTCGGCATGGGTAGACAAGTCTTAGTCGCCTCTTTGGCATAAGCAAACCAGTCCTCACGCCTGAGGCATAGATAGTTCAGGTACAAACCCTACTATGTCTAGCCCACCTCGGCATATAACAACAGGTTGATCCCATTTGAAGCCGGGCCCGATAGCTCGGCGTACAATGATGCAGTGTCCGCCCACCTCGGCGGACAGGTCGGGTATATACCCTACAGTGTCCGCCCACCTCGGCGTACAATGATGCGAAGTTACCCCTACTCGGTGTCTAGCTCGTTAGCTCGACAGTTCGGGGTAACCAACACTTAGAAAAAAATTTACTCCGGTTATCCCTACTCGTAGTCCAGCTCGTTAGCTCAACAGTTCGGGGTAACCAACACTTAGAAAAAAATTCTTGCTCCTATTTGGTTTAGTTTGCCAGTTCGGGAGTTATCTACACTTAAAAAATTTTTCACACAAAGATAGCCAAAATACTTGTATTTCATTAATGTGAAGTTTTGAGTACAAAAAAAAAAGAAAAAAAGAGAAACTTTCACTATGAACCGAGCTCGGAGGCTCGGGGTGTATATCATAAAGGTCCAAGAAAAGAGGCAAGAATCATGCATCTAAACTACCGGGTAGGTCAATGTCCGTGCAATCCTTCTTCGCGTCCTCTCGACCTGATGGGCCCGCCTCGGGGACTTCATCGTCGCTTTCCTCTTCGGAGGAGCTGGGTTCTTCGTTGGCTTCCTTCGCCATCTCGGGAGTGAGGTCAAGCATGAAAACAACTCCAAGGTCCAGTTCGGAAAACTTGTCACATCAGCCATTTGCATTGCTTGAAGCCAGACTGGTAAGAGTTCGATCCGTACTCGACCTGGAGATTGTGGAACTCTGGAGACTCCTTGAAGCTTTCGATGGCGCGCTCTCTCTCCTCAGCTCGTCCCTCTTGAATGGCGGTCTCGAAGATCTCGGTGCACTCTTTGATCATCGCATTGAGGTTCTTGTTCTCGTATTGGAGCTTCTCCTTCTCCTCAGTCAGTGCCAAGATCAGCTCCTGTTGACTCTGAGATCCTTTCTTAGCCTGAAGAACCTCACCCCGAGCTAAGTCTAGCTCGTCGTAAAGTTTCCAAGCGTTCTCCTCATCTTCCCGAGATCGCTTCAGGCGGACCTCGAACTGGTAGACCAACGAGTGAATGGCGGAGTTCACCTGGCAAAAAGAAAGCAGAGGTAAGTACCCTTAAAAAGCGAACAAGGAAATGAATTATAAAGGTAAAATACTCACCACCATACAGTAGCTGGCAGCCCAGCCTCCGAGCTGGCTTGTGGGCATGTCAGCCCACTCTGTGACTTCGGCAGAAAATACAGAATCCTTACTCTTGAGGAGCCCGATTCGAGGGGTCATTATGCTCTCCTTCGAGAGCTGAGGCTCGGGCGCGGAAATGCTCTCTGATTTGCGAGGTGGAGTTCCTTCGTCCTGGTCTTCATCTAGGTCCACGATAGGAGGTTGGGGACGGACCTCCTCCTCTGGAAGCTCGGCAGAGATCGGCTCTGGCGCAGCGACCTCGGGCAAGACGAGGGCAAAAGGACCGGCCTCCCAGCAAGGCCTTCCTTTTTTTTCCTCTTTGCAAGCTCCTCAGAAGGTTCTCTGCATCGACCTCCGACATGGCTACTGCAAGAGAAAAAGAAAAGGTTAGTCGCGAACTGAAGAAAATTCAAAATAAAAAAGAATATGAGCACTGAGGTGGAGGCCTACCAGGAGGGCTCAGCCTAGCTCGCGCAAGCTTCTCCTCGGCCAAGAAATCTCTCATCTCCAGGCCGAGGTCCCTCTAGGTGTTAACGATCGCCCTGGTCTCCGCATCTAGCCTCACCTCGGGGTCTTTAATGGCCACCCGCCAGTGAGTCGGGAAGGGCCACCCCTCAGGGTTCCGGACAAAAAAGTATCTCCCCTTCCAGGCCGGTATTTTGTTCGGGCTGTCGAACAGGATTTTGAACCCAGGGAGAGGAAAGATGTAGTAACTCTGTCGGATGTCCCCACCTAGCGAGAAGAGGACATGTGGACATGACCTGACCAAGGGATGACAACTCAGCCTAGCAAGACTAGTTCGCAATGTTTGAGCTCGGGTGTTCGGTCACCTCGGCACAGAGTCACCTTGGCACAGGGTCACCTTGGCATCGGGGCACCTCGGAATTCAATCCAGTTTGGAACTAAAGAACCGAAGTATCAGCTCAGGGTATCAACCCGAACCGCCACATAACGACTCCGGAAGTTTCTCCAGTAGACCCTAAACCTCACGGGATCACGCCGCGTAACGGCAGGCCTAATCTTCTCCCCGCCTGAATCGGGCGGAATTGATAAACTTTATTAATTGATACGTTACTCCCCAATTAAAGCGGAAACGGATCCCCTCAGGACGAAGATCCCGGAACCGATCCGCAAAACCCGCGAGAGCTCAACTATATAAAGGCACCAACCCCAATGACACAAGGTACGCGTGATTTTTCTACTCTCTAGCTCTCAAAGCTTTCAGCTCGCACTACATTATACTAACTTAAGCATCGGAGCGACCTCGCCGGGTTAGCCACCCTAGGTTCTCTGATCCACTGTCTTGCAGATTCTTCTAGCTCGCTGCTCGATTGGAAGTCAGATCATCCTCCAACAGGGAGTAGTCAGGTCTACATCCTTCTAACCATCTAGTCTACAATCTAAGGGTCCATTTGGTTTACAATCAGACTTGAATTTGCCTATTTCTATAGTCTGTTTTGTTCAGACTTCAGACATCATTTAAAATGGAAATATTAGAATCAATTGGAATGGGATTTTATTCCTGAAGGAGGGGGAGAGAATGGTCATTCCCTCAAATGGGAAAATGGTACTCCACTAAGAATAGGAATGGGATTCTAATTTTTCCTACCAAACAGTTGAAATTGGAATGGGCCCATTCTAATTCCAATTTTAAATCCCTATTCCTATGAATCAAACTGACCATAAATCTTGTTTTAGTTGAGACTGGATCTACTACTCACATCAACTGTATAGCACATTGCATCGGCCCATAAGAAATATCTTCTATACTTGTACCTTGTGATTCATAAAGGTATATTCTTGATGTATGGCTACAATATGCTGTGTGGTTGATGTGAGGAGCAGATCCACGGATTCGTTTTGATTTTGGCTTGATAACCTGATGGGCAACTCTGACTCACACCAATCTCACAAGAACATCCTACCATATGTCAAGAACATCTCTCATACTTATCTATTATTATTCAGAAAAAATATTTTCATTTCTCAATACATGGGGATGTGCCTGTAAGGTCGATGTGAGGTGCGCTGTTTGAGAAGCAGATCTCACTTCAAAGTTCAAACGAACCAAGAAGAGTTATATCAGAGTCACATGTAGTGGAGTGAGAGACGCACAGCACTTTCAGTTCCATTATTTGCACTTCCAAATAAATCTATGATGCCGGGAAAGACATGATACCCAACTTTACATCCTTATCCACATTAGCATCTATCCGTATCAAATCCACGTCAGTAGTAGGGAGGCCGGACTGCCCAAATAAATCTGAGCAAGAGATGAGATGTAACTGTGTTAGCAACTCAGCATTAAGAACAGACGCCACCTAACTACAAACGGATAAACGTCTCCAAGAAAGTAGAGGCAGAAAACTATAGATAGGGAACTAAGCCAATAAGGGAGAGGAGAGGCGAAGACAACGAACCAGGTGACGCAACGTGGCGATCATCGACGAGAGGGAGACCGATCGTCCGGTGGTTCCCGTGGGGGAACTGGGAAGGGATTAAGCAATGAATGTTATTAGGGGCATAGGGCATATAGGGCATATTCTTTCTTCCACATGACGCGAGGTAACGTCGTCGTTTAAGCCAGTAGGGGGGGGCCACCTCTATCGCAGAACTTTTGCTATAAATAGACGTCTCTGGGATACTTGGGCTGTATACGTGTTTTTCACTTTTCAGTTTTCAGTTCGCCGCACCAGCTGCCTTTCTTTCCGTCCGTCCCTTTCTGTTTTTTTAGTGCGAGTGAGAGATCATGTGTGGGATACTTGCAGTTCTGGGTAGCTCTGATGATTCGCAGGCGAAAAGGGTTCGAGTGCTCGAGCTCTCTCGCAGGCAATCTCTCTCATTCATTATTCTTTTTTTTTTTTTTTTTTTTTTGCATGTTGACAGTAGAAACGATCTCTCCCTCGCTTAATTTTGAGATTTATTATTTTCATCCGTTAAGGAACTTCTTCTTCTCCTTTAACTTATCTGGTTTTCATTTTCCTCTGTATAACTATAACGAACCTTGACTGGACGGTATTTGTTAGTGTTGGTTGGCCCGATCTGGCCATCTCTCTAGCCTCCAGAACACCCAAAAAATGTGCCTCGGGATGGCGATCCACGGCACATATACGGTACCCAACTCAAGCTTATTCGGGCGGTTCAGATGCCAGTTACCTGTTCCTCTCCTCAATGCTAGCATCACTCTATAGTTAATTTATTTGATATAATGAAGAAAAAGAGATCACCCACCAACGAACGACCGAGAGAGAAAGAAAGCTATTGAAGAACTCAAAGTAGCATTATTTTCAGTAAATCTTTCTCAAATTCTCCCCTCTTTTTTTGGACATCAGACTAGGTCCCACTTGGCTACTAAAATTAACATTGACAGAATGACAGAATGACAGGTCTCTATCTCTCATGAGCAACTTCTTGTCTTTTTCTTTCCCTATTTGTTAATGATAACTTTTGTTTTATCTGATAATTAGGGCAATCGACCCGTCACCATTTATTTCAATCAAGGATGGAACTTGGGTCCCATGTTTAATATTTAATTTGGGAGTATACAAGCATGTATTCAAGTATCATTATACCCACAAACAACCTACGTTCTTTATGACTGTTAGCTTAGCTCCTCTTAAGGATTCTCCAAGCTATTTCATGTATTAATTAGTTACTGCAACAATATACCCGTATTGTTCAAGTTGCTTTTTGTGGGGATAAAGAAAGTATATAACACAAATTAGTGTTGCAGATTGAAGCACAGGGGACCTGATTGGAGTGGGATTTACCAGCACGGTGGAAACTTTTTGGCTCATCAGAGGCTAGCTATTATAGATCCAACTTCTGGGGACCAACCTCTTTTTAACGAAGATAAGAAGATCGTCGTTACAGTGAGTCAAACAACATTAATAACAGTACAAATAAGTATTTGCGTTTTTTGTAGTTAGGGTTGGAGCCGAGCCGAACCGAATAGTACCAGGTTCGAGTTTGGCTCGAATTCGGTTTGAGCCAAAACCTTTAGTTCGAGATTGGCTCGAGTCAAGAGTTCATAAGTTCTAGCTCAGTTTGGCTTGGCTCATTTTATATTTTATAATTTTTTTTACTATAAAAATATTTAGAAAAAAATTATATATAATTTTTTATTTTATATTTAAAAAATTAAGAATTATAATAATTAATAATCGTAATATTTTTATTATATATATATATATATATATATATATATATATATATATATTCGAGCCGATCTCTAGTAGGCTCGAGCTCGACTGGAACCGAGCTGAGCCAAATTCATCGAACTTGAGCAGCTCGTAAAAAGCTCAGCTTGCCACCCCATCTGTAGTGTAGAGTAAACTTACTCGTGCTATCTCAAAGTTGGTTTAGTTTTAGATGGTTCTCAGTCAAGGAAATTATGGGCTAAGCTATTTTTATGCGTGGGAGCAGGTAAATGGTGAGATCTACAACCATGAAGAACTGAGAAGCCGCTTGCACAATCACAAGTTCCGAACCGGAAGCGATTGTGATGTTATAGCCCATCTGGTGAGTTTTCTTGGGAAGATTTTTTTTTTTCAATATATATTGTGTTAAATACTCTTCCTGCTTTAAGGACTAAAAGCTGTAGAACTAAGGACCAGAGAAATTCTATAATGTATATAAATCCATCTCATTAAGGTTCCTGTCTTTTGTGACATTATGAAGACTAAAAATGGCATCATACTTGTATTTCACATGGGAAAGTAATTAATAATGCTTTCTTTATTATTTTTCTTTTATTACCGGGAATTAATTTTTAATGCTTAGAAGAAAGTGTCAAATCAAACATCTTTCATCTTTTCTTTTCTTTTCTTTTCTTTTCTTTTTTTTTTTTTTTTTTTGGGGGGGGGGGGGAGGTTGAGAATCAACTCAAGATATTCCTTTGGGTGGGATCCATTGGATAATGGATTTATTTTCTTCAGTAGTGGATAATAGATACCGGATACTTCTCCCCCTGCATGTTTATCATGTCTAAAGCTAATCTCAGTAAATTCTGTTAATCTTTTATGTTGTGTTCTTCTGAACTGTCTCACAAATTTATTTTGGTTGACTTTTTTCGATTTATTGTTGAATTTGTGGTTACAAGTTACATTCAACTGAAGCAACTCTTCTTTGTGGACATTCTTTTGCAGTATGAGGAGTATGGAGAGGATTTCGTGGACATGTTGGATGGAATGTTCTCGTTTGTGTTATTTGACACCAGAGACAACAGCTTCATTGTTGCCCGAGATGCCATTGGGATCACCTCCCTCTATATCGGCTGGGGACTTGATGGTATATCTCATTAACCCGTGAGCTAAGTAGGCAATATTTCTGATTAATTACAAATTCAAAGCTCTGAACAGAAGTTAATTTACACTCCCCTGCTTGTCTTCAGGATCAATTTGGGTATCATCTGAAATGAAAGCACTTAATGATGATTGTGAACATTTTGAATCCTTTCCCCCTGGTCACTTGTACTCAAGCAAAGCAGGTGGAATGCGGAGATGGTACAACCCTCCTTGGTTCTCTGAGGCTATTCCATCAACTCCATATGATCCGCTAATCCTCAGACGTGCTTTTGAGAATGTGAGATTACTGAACAGATCTCATTAAGTTACACAACACACGTACACATGCTTAAACTGTACAAAGAAAGAAAGGAAAACAAATGTAAATCCATGTATAAACCTGAAGTTCCACTTGCAAAGTGAAGTTTTTCTTATGTATTTCTTTCTAATTTATGCAGGCTGTAATCAAGAGGCTAATGACTGATGTTCCCTTTGGAGTTCTGTTATCAGGGGGTCTAGATTCATCATTAGTTGCCTCCATCACGGCTAGATATTTTGCAGGCACAAAGGCTGCCAAGCAATGGGGAACACAGCTCCACTCCTTTTGTGTCGGCCTGGAGGTTAGTCCTAATAGTTTCTTCATGACGAATACAATAGAATTGCTCTAGAATGCTTTTGCATCTCAGTTTCTAGTCTTTACTCTGATGTTCAGGGCTCCCCTGATTTGAAAGCTGCAAAAGAGGTTGCCGATTATCTAGGTACCATTCATCATGAGTTTCACTTTACAGTTCAGGTATTCAAACTAAATTTATACTTCTTGAGGTGAAAAATGATTTATTCACATTGTTTTGAAACAAAAAAAAAAGTTCATGCTTTTTTCTTCTGGGTGTCACAGGATGGTATTGATGCCATTGAAGATGTTATCTATCACATTGAAACATATGATGTCACTACAATCAGGGCAAGTACTCCTATGTTTCTTATGTCTCGCAAGATCAAATCATTGGGAGTGAAGATGGTGATCTCTGGAGAAGGCTCTGATGAAATATTTGGTGGGTACTTGTATTTTCACAAGGCTCCCAACAAGGAAGAGTTCCACTGGGAGACCTGTAGGAAGGTAAAAGATTTTGCTTCTAACTGAAATTTTTCTGTCATACCTAATGTCCTGTAAAGGAAACAGAGAGAGATGCCAACAGATGATCTCATTTTTTCCAAACTCACAGATAAAGGCTCTTCACCAGTATGATTGCTTGAGAGCTAACAAAGCAACCTCTGCCTGGGGTCTGGAAGCACGAGTGCCATTCTTAGATAAGGAATTCATCAACGTTGCAATGGATATTGATCCTGAGTGGAAGATGGTGTGTGGAAAAGGTTCAGGCATTTCTACTTTCAATGTTGTCTTTTTCTGAACCTTGCTCTGAATGTGTCTATTTTGAATAGATAAAACCTGATCAGGGACGGATCGAAAAGTGGGTTCTCAGGAAGGCTTTTGATGATGATGAACAACCTTATCTGCCAAAGGTCTAGCATAACTTTCAGCCTTCTTGGTTATTTCCTTAATTAGATTTTGACTACTAACATGATGTTTTCATTTTTCTACAGCATATTCTTTATAGGCAAAAAGAGCAATTTAGCGATGGTGTTGGGTATAGCTGGATTGATGGCCTCAAGGCCCATGCTGCACAACATGTACTCTCTCTCTCTCTCTCTCTCTCTCTCACACACACACACACATACTTATACTCTATTACATCTCAACTATTTTCATTTTGTCACAGGTGATGGATAAGATGATGCTTAATGCAAGTAATATCTTCCCTCATAATACACCTACCACTAAAGAAGCTTACTACTATAGAATGATCTTTGAAAGGTTCTTTCCACAGGTGAAGCAATTGAACTAACAAATGAACTTTTTTATTGGAAATAAGGCTCAGTTTGGAAGGAGTACAAAGGCAAATATGTACTATGCAAATACATACAAAATAATATAAAATACAAGGTTTTGCATTCTACAAATTTGTATTTGTACTCCTTCCAAACTGAGCCTAAAAAGAAATTGATTGCAGTGGTAATGCTTATCCCTTTATTTGACCATGCAGAATTCAGCAAGATTGACCGTTCCAGGAGGTGCAAGTGTGGCTTGCAGCACTGCCAAGGCCGTTGAGTGGGACTCGGCTTGGTCTAATAATCTTGACCCTTCAGGAAGGGCTGCATTAGGAGTCCATGCCTCAGCTTATGAACAACAGTTGAACGCAACAACCATGCCTAAGGTCCCAAGTAAGCTCATCAACAAGAAGCCAAGAATAGTGGAAATAAGTTCTCCAGGCCTAACTATCCGAAGCTAATGCCTTTTCTAGAGGAACATGTTAGACCAGAATTTTAGCAGAAAAGTATCGTGTGAGATAGATTAGTTGCTTTGCTCTGCAATCCTATTAAAAAAGGGTCCAAAATGTTGTATAAGTGATATCCATGGTCAATGGAAGTTGGAATAGAGGTTTTCTGTCCTTTTTTTTTTTTTCTTTTTGATAAGTTTGTTGGTTAATTTACAAGTATCTATTGGTTCAATGTGTCCAGTACTCTGGGCAAATACCAATGTATGCAGTCTGCGTATTGCTCCATATATATTTGCTTTTTTGTTCATCTGTTAAAAAGTTTTCCTTATTATATATTCCATGTAAATTGTTGTGCCATCAAATTGGTGCTCTGTGTGGCTAGTATAACTTAATTCAAGCAGTGTACTCTGCTCATGATGGATGGATGGAAGTAGGGGTTCTACTTGGGTGGGTTCGGATTGGGATCTTGTTAAAATTTGAATGAACCGTTTGCCGGGCCCGATGCAATTCTTCTTGCATTACGGAGGATACACGTTAGCTTTGATGCGAAAAACACACACAAGGTCCCCACACTTGAAGTTACTT
The DNA here is from genome assembly GCF_055504915.1 of Nelumbo nucifera. Lineage (NCBI taxonomy): Eukaryota > Viridiplantae > Streptophyta > Magnoliopsida > Proteales > Nelumbonaceae > Nelumbo > Nelumbo nucifera. Next base: position 46,099,880 of record NC_142650.1, on the reverse strand, counting down.
TCTCCTTTCTGGTTGTCGAAAACGATACCAACCAAATTATTTCAGCATTTCAGGAAATTCAGATAGTTTTGATGGATCTGGTGGTCAAATCGTTTCAGTTGGATTTCTACTAGAATAGGGTCCTTGGTAAATTTGGTAAATTTCAACTTGTTCTTGTCTCAGCAAGCTCTTGCGGCTGAGATTTGGTAAATTTGGTAATAGATAAGGGCATCTTCATTATTTGACTCGACGCAGCGAATCAGATGGCCAAATTTTGGTAAATTTCAACTTGTTCTTGGCTAAGCAAGCCATTCTTTTACAGAATTTCACCTCCACATTCACTCATGCATCGTCGTAAACCTAACCGTTTGCCCCTAATAAATATACCTTTAAGTTTTTCAAGGTTCATACCTTCATAGTTAATGGATCTAAAACCGTCTTGCATCTATTATTATTTTTATTTTTTGTTTTTTTTAATAAAAAGTACTTTGATCATCATAGATCTCTGAGTGCAACGGGATTCTCTGCAAGCAAAAACTCTGAACCCACTTTGAAGCGTGGGAATCCTGCGGCACATTAAAAACATCTCCCCACAAATTTAATATTCATGTTCTATTTTCTGGAAATCATGGGTCCCGTGGCAAATGACTTTTCTCCAATATCACTTACCCTCCCAAATGGGCAAATAACTTTTCCACAGGAAATTTGTCAAAACGTGATGGACAAAATTGTCCTATTTAACAATGGTTTTTTATTGATAAAACAATCATTATTTTATTTTAGCAAAGAAACAAAAGACTGGGTAAATGCATTTGCTTGAATAAATGATAAAATGAAAAATAATAGGGGCTAGACTGAACTTAGGTAAATGCTCTTACTCTCATTAAGTCAGAGAATCCAATTTGTGTAAAAAAAAAAAAAAAGTGACAAAAGTTAAGATATTTGGACATTAGGACATGGGTTGGGTTCAGTCTAGCCTCTACTACTCAAGGTTAGGGTTGGACCCAATCAAAAAGAAGGAAAAAAAAAAAAAAACTGTGGTTTTTGGTCCAGAGTATCCAAACCCAACCTGGGCTTGGGTTTATCAATTAGTCCACTTTAAAACTGTGTGTGTGAATGCATATATGCATGTACATCATCAAGTTAGGGCTACTAAGAGTTAGGCCCAGGTCTAACTTGGAAAAAAACAAAACAAATTTTTGAACCCAAACTCAGCACTATAACCGAAAATGCAAGTCCAATCCATGTAAAATTGCAAGTTGGAACTGTTCAGGCTTAAGTTGGGCCCACCCATGTTGCAGACCTAATCATTTTGAGTTGGGTGTTCAGGCTTAGATGATGCTTGCCGAAATTGCCTCCTGGATGTTCATTATATGGTCTAGACCACCAAATCTTACCAAAATTGGTGGTCTGAAAGACATTTTGAGGAATGCATTTTTGGGAATGATGCAAGTGATGAGTTCAGATGAAGATGGGAATCACTTACAAGTCCATATTGATCTACAGGACAATGAATGGCTTCAAATGCTTTATGAAAATCGCCATAAATGGGTCCAATATATATGAAGGGTAAATATTTTTTAGGCATACCTACAGATGAGAGTTCTGATCATATTAGCTCATTCTTTGGTGCATACTTGGATGTTGGGACCAATATGAAACAGTTTGTTCATCTGTATGATATAGCTAAATAGAATCAGTATGATAGGGAAAATGAAGCAGACTTGAGACAATACACACCTACCCAATTTTAAAGACAAAGAAGTCACCTTTGGAAAAGCAGGCAGCCCTTTTTATACACGAAATATTTAAAAGATATCAGATTGAAATGGTTGAAAGTAAAGGTTATTTTCATGGTGACTTCATGGTGTCACCATGAAGTAGTCAGCATTTTCATGGTGTCAAAATACAATGAAGGAAATAGGACTTGGTCTGTGACATTTAGGCTGTATTTGGTTTAAAGGAAAAAGTAGGGAAAGGAAGGAAAAGATAAAAAAACCTTTACAAATCTTGTATAGGTTTCCTTGCCTTTCCTTACCTTTTTCCTTTAAACCAAACATAGCCTTAATTCTACTGAAAATTTGGTAAGTTGTAACTGCCAGATGTTTGACTTTGTGGGCATTCTGTGTCATCATATCTTAGATGTTTGACTTCCTCAGACGGTGGACCATTGAGGCCAAAAGTAACCACATTATAGATAAATGGCGCACACTGAAGTACAAGGAACAGGTTTGAAGGGTGAGATAATGCGTTTTAATAATATATGCTGGTGACATGTTGAACTTTGCTGCAGAAGCAGCAAGATGTAAAGAAAGCTACACGATGGTTGATTGGTTGTTCATGAACTTGACATACTCATGCAAAAAGTTATAAACACAAATATTAGCATAGAAAGCCCCAATGCATCTCAACACAGTTGATGGAAGAAATCAAAACCAAAGCTGAGAAGAAAATCAAGACACAACAGTGCTGATAGAATTTCAATCAATCATAATTGATCTTCTCCACTTGCAACCCAAAGGACAATTTACATCAGATAGAAAAAGAATGTGGTGTAATAGGTAGACACCACAAGGATGGCTGCAAAGTGCAAACAAGTGTTCCAGCACCCATATTGGCGAGAGTACTTTAGGCTCAGTTTGGAAGGAGTACAAATACAAATATGTACGGTGCAAATACATATAAAATATAAGGTTTTGCACTCTACATATTTATATTTATACTCCTTCCAAACTGAGCCTTATTTCCAATATTTAGGCTGTTCCCTGATGTATGTATGTACTTAAAATATGTAGATATGGTTCATCTTTCCATTTTTTGATATTCCAATGCCTATATTCTTTTTGGGTAATAAAGGGTTACGAAGAACAACTAAAATACAAATACATATTGGGATCCTGCATCAGGAAAAAACAGAAAAAGGAAACTTCTTGTAGCCTCCAGGGTGTGACTATAGTATTGAGATATAGGGTTTTAATCAAACACTTTTAATAGGAGGTTGATGAAAGAGGAACTGCTTTCTAGTTTGAACTATATATGTCTTGTTCCAAATGGTAGGTTGGGTAACGAAAGCAATTTCACTTTCACCACTCTTCAGAACCAAAGCTTTTTTAAGGAATTTCCTACCCCCACAAGATACTGCTCCAAGTCCAAGCCCAAGAGGGCCTTACCCTTTAACTAAATGAAGCTTCCCAAAAACAATTGTCAGCAAAATAACACCGATACAATTCACCTAGCGAAAGCCTCCAATATAAAACTCGCTTAATCGATGAAAGCCCAAACCTCATTTGAACTTTGGGCTACCTTAATTTGATTTTGTAAATTTGTATATCTCTTTTTTCAGTCATATAGAGAAGAAAAAGAAAGCATTATAGGCAGTAGCAAAGAGTGATCATTACTAATTGAGGACTCGAAAAGTTCAAGAAGAAAAGCCCAAAAGCGACAGTCAGAGATGCTAGGAAGAATTAAACTTGAAACTTAAGATAGACAATTCTGCTGTTGAAGACATAGCTAATTGACCCCCTCTATTTCATCATAACTCATAAGGATTAGTTTGGAAGGAGTAGTAGAGTGCAAAGCCTTGTATTTTGTATTATTTATATGTATATTTTTTTTATTTGTAATCTTTCCTAACTGGGCCTAAGTAAATAGGTTTTCGTTATTTTTCGAGCGAACTGCAGAAATACTGATATATCCACTTCAAAATCAGTTTAAGGAGCATGCACACTAAAAATCAGCTCTCTTCATCCAGAACCTGATTCTATCATCATCTTCTTTGTCAACTGATGTTCATTCAACTCAGGTTTAAGCATCCTCTTTCTCACAGGAAGGTTGAAATAAGGTTGCTATTGTTAGAGAATAAAGACTTCTTATTAATCAAAAATAGAGAATAAAGACTTCTTTAGGAACCTCACCTAACAGCTTAAGCTTAAGCTTTTAGGTTGAATGGTTCTTTAAACTGGTATGAGACTGAGAACCTGTTCGGTCAAGTGATTTAGTATTCAATGAGTTTCCGGTGCAGGCCAGCAGGGATGTGTTAGAGAATAAAAATATATTTAGGGTCCTCACAGCTGACAGCTTAAGCTTTTAGGACAGCCAATGAGGTTCATGTTAGCATCCTGGGGTGTTTGGTGGAAGAATAGCGTTCGCCTGATGAAACCTTTCCCACAAAAGAGCTTCATCTCATCATCCTTTGACTTTGGTTGGAATTTTAGGATAACGTACCTAGCTAGAGTCTAGACACTACACTGTTGGTTCAACGACATTATCCTTCCGTTGCTTTTTCACAGTTAGAAAATTTGAGGTTTGTTCACCCCAAAAGAATATAACAATATAAGGCTATGTTTGGTTTGAAGGAAAAGGTAAAGGAAATGAAAGGTAGGTTCTGAAGTTTAAAGAAGTGGCAACCACTTTTATTCTATTCTTTTTTCTTAAGGAGGCATTATCCTGATTTCTTCTGGGTAAAGGTGAGAGAGTTCTGCTCTCTACATGGCACCAATGTTGATAACCGAGGATATCACATCACAGGTTTCTTTCTCTTAGAAAGAATCAAACACAGTTCATATCCAGTAGAGAGGTTGGACTTTGGACTATGCTCTATCGTCACATAATATACGCATATATTTAGACCCAGGTCCCAGCAAGCAGTTAGAGTTCGTAAACCCAAGCCAAGACTGGCCCAAGTCAATATACTCAACAGGGGAAAAAAATGGAGTCCCTGTTAATTCTGGCTTATTGCTTTACAGGAAATTAAATAAAATAAAATATAAGAAGCAATTAGCGAGAATGTGGTTTTTAATTCTTGAGAGAGGAATCAATCATCTTATGACAAAGCTTTTAACGCCAATCAAAGTGAATGACAAAATTCTACATGTATAGTTCGACTAATTAGAAGAACAATGCAGTGTAGAATAGTTGATTCCATGTATCGGGTAGGCCTGGGAGGCACCAATGGCTACAGTCGGCAGATCGATCGGGGTTTGCCCTCTGTTCGGGGCTGAAGTCCCCGCTGTAGATGGAAGGGTGACCGTCTTTCCTGAGCTCCGACAAGGTCGTAATGTCGAGCAGATAGGCGGGGGTGCTCGTGTCTCTCAACACGGCCTGGACTACCCTCGTCTGATCTGGGTAGGCTCCTGGGTAGATTGCTCCACTAAGAGGCGCTGTCTCCCCGTAACAATTCTTCGACACCGAAGCGGCTGAATTCCATTCTGCAGGGCTGGCGGCAACAACAATCACAAATCACAGTCACCATTAGAGCAGGACATTGAGACTTGGATTATACACTGTTAAAAAAAGAACATTAAAATTGTTATTTCAATTTTCAAGCATGAAGCAAGGACTCTCCTTCGCTTCGATCACATGTGATTGGACAATGGACACAATGAGCTTGGAAGAATCTAACCTTTTTTGTCTTGACACTAGACATGATGCAGGTTAATCTGTACTGCAGGATTCACCGACAAGAATTCAGAAACTATGGAACTTCCTATTTATCCAACCTTCGAATATTAAGCCCTGATTGGTATTCTAATCCAATACTCCGAGTTAGACAAGACTCTGGTTAATACATTGCGTGTTTCGTGGTAATCTTAGAAAAGGGAACCCCTCTTCTGATTTGTGAACGTCGGCAGTGCACGTGAACATTGACTGAATGTTGAGAAATAGAACGGAAGAAAAGACAAACTACAGTGCAGAGGGAGAGGGAGAGAGAGAGAGAAAGAGAAAGGGAGGAAAGTAAATTCTGACGTGAATCCGTGACAAAAGCACGATACCTTTCCAAAAATAGCAGCCTACGTAACGAGAGGAATATTAATATAAGCCGAGCCCAGCTCATGATCATTAAGGAAAGAACCTTTTGTATGATCCAAACCGAACAAGCAAACAAGGAGTTGAGAGTTGAAACACAAATTGGCCATTTGTCCTGCTTTTAATCTTCTGTCACCTCTCTGTGACTGTGTCAGTATGCGAGTGTCTCTGTGTGTGCGCGAGAGAGAAAGAGAAGTCTTACTTGTAGTGTGTAGGTGAGATAGCTTGGAAGAAAACCCTGGTTTTGGTTCTGTCGACATTTGAGTCAACCCACTTAGCCCACGTTCTCATTCCTCTCTTGAATGCAACCAAACGATCCATGTCTTGATACAGTAATCCTCCTGATTCCATGTAATCCCATCTGCGTTAAAACCGCAGAATCAGCACTAAATTTGAATAATTTAATTTGGAAGGAATTGTATTGTTATAATTCGTACAATGCTAACATACCCTTGAAGAGCTCCCTTGTGAGTCCACCAGTGTCCGGAATTAAAAGACAAAACGTCGGCACCACTCCAGGCGTACCCATTACCGGAAATGTCCTCCAGTTTCAGAATTCTCCTCCCCTGCACCGCGTCTATGTCCACCAGATATGGAGCTCTGTAGAACGATACAGACACTCCGTATTCCTATCACCAAGAAATATGAACTGGATTAAAGATTTGTTTGGATTCTCCGCCAGCTCTCAGGTCATTTCTATCGCTAATGCCTAATGGAAACAAAATAGGAGAAAGCTTGAACATCTGGCGTCTAGAGCAGCAGCAGCAGAGAGTCCTTTAACTTACCAAAAACTTGAATGTGGACAGAGGATCTCCTTTCACCAATTGGGTCGGCGACCGTGGAACCGCCGTGGATATCATACAAATCAGAGACTGCCATTGGTTCCGCCCCAGCGAATCCCCCACGAACAACACCGTCTTCCCTCTCATCCTCACCAGAAAATCAAGCCCATTGAACCTACAAACGCCACGTACTCATCATCAAAAGGTAGAAATTAAAGAGGTATCGTCTCAATATCTCATGCATGATCAAAATAAAATGGGATGGTGGAGATAAACATTTACGTACCTGGGGAGCTCACAGTCGAGAGGCTTCCAACGATACTTCTGGTAATCGGTGTCCGGTCGACCGTACATTTGACAGTTGAATTCAGGGTCGATGATGGGACAGTTGGAGGACTGGTATATCGGGTATGTATTATCGCGAATCCAACTGCCAACGAACAGGTTACAGGCGGTTTCGTTGGATTGGATATATGGTCTGCCGTTCTGGTTGTTATTCTTGTGGTGCTTCTTCAAACCAACCAGTAGAGCCGACGTAGCTACGTGAGATTGAATCAGAATCAAGTATAGACTCAATAAACAGCATCCAACAACGTATCGAGGTGAAGGAGAAACAGAGGCAAGAGCCATTAGAGGAACAGAGCTGTGGGCTGTGGACTGTGGACACACACCACAGAGAGAGAGAGAGAGACCTTTATTTATTTATTTCAATTCTTTGCATCAATCTATACCGTTGTTGTATCCCTGTTGCATGTGAACCGTGGAGGTAGGTACGGGGTATCCAGCTTCATGTGAGGTTTTATACACTTGCGGTGGTGGGCTGGTGGCGGTGAGAGCATATGGGCCTAGAAGGGATATTCTGGTCATTTTCCATGAGTTTTAAGAGTTTACAATTACTGAAATACCCTTATCAAGGTTGATATGTCTCTTCCTTGTCGGTGATGTGACAAATTTGCGGCAGAGAGTGGTGGTGGTGGAGGTTTTGGATCAAAACTTTTGGTATATGTAAGTGCAAGGGCAGCTGACTAGCTGAGGGAGCTATGTCCACACATGAATATACACACATGGGTCATGGGTGATGGAACGGAGTTCTTGCTTCTTAATGGGGACTTGTGGGATTAGGGTTTTTTTTCCGGATTCCAGCTTGAGGTGTTAGTTATGCATTTTAATAATATATGAGCTGCCATTGATATATTATTATTGCCTTTGACAACGCAGAGGCAGAGCAAAGGAGAGACAGGCCACTTGGGATGGGCCTTGGGCCCATGGATTGTCGTCTTTGATCCTCACTCTTGTTATTGTTGCATTTTTTAGTGCGGAGGCAAGTTGGGGTTGGGGGGGGAGGGGGTGTCACCTTCACCTAGGCTAGACTCTAGCTTGAGCCTTGAGCCCACATTTCTAAGCCCATTTTACAAACATATAAAAATAATAATGGACAAGAACATCCAAACACCAAGGCCATAGATAAACACATCACATACAACAAGCAAGCACATGAAAATTAATTTGAGAGACATGCAACTTAGTGGGTCCTTTGAGAGAATGTTATAAAATAATTAGAAAAAAAAAAAACACTAGTGGGTGGGGTATGTAATATGTTCTTCCCAGTCTTACTTCAAAACTTTCTTTTGGTTAATTTATTCTAGAAGTTAGTCGGAAAGCAGTGTGTAACACCGCCTCTGAAAGTGGTTTATGGATATTTGTTCTCTCTATCTCTTGGGTTGAGCCTCTGAAATTGGATTAGGATCAGGTTCTTTTTTTTTAAATGGAGAAGAGGGGCAAGAGAATCCTTGAAGAGAAGAAAGAAGGAAAAGGGAAGTGTTCCTTGCTTTTCTTTCACCAAGAGATAATACAGAACCTGATCTTCTCTTTCTTTTTTATATCATCATCCTTTCATCTTTCCATTGCTTGGGATTTGGGATTATTATGTACGTCATCGCTATGCAATGAAATATGCTTTCATTTGCAAACAACCTTTCTAAACTGAACTCAACCCCAATACAGACTTCTATCAATTCCACTTTTGAGTCTTCTGAGCAAGTGGACCATAACCCATTACTACGTAGAAGGGTTTAGAACCAGAATAACAAATGACCAAGTGGGCCACTAAAAAAAAAAAAAAAAAAGGCCAAGCAAGTAGGGGCCCATATTGTATTTCTTGTAATATAACCATATATAGGGCCCGTTTAGTATGCAGTCGTGGAATCCGAATCAGAATTCGGAACAATCTATTTCTATAATTTGTTTGGTTCAGATAGAAATCGAAATGAGAATTAAAATCAACTGAGATGGAAGAATGCAATTCCATCAGAATGAGAATGAGACTTCAATTCCATCCAACCAAACAGTTGGAATCGGGTCATTCCCATTCTAATTCCAAACCCTGTTCCTGCAAACCAAACACGACCTAAATTAAGGTAGTCCAAGAAGTCAAATATGAATATACTGTCAAGTGTCAACCCACCTACCTAATCACGATACAACCAAATGGATCCATGGGCTGTCTTGGAAGACGGTCGCGAAGCAGCCCGAGTGACGCACCAGATAATAAAAGTGGAGTTGTCGGGCCAGGAAGATCGCATACTGGTCTCAACTCCACCCAAAATAATCTTTGATCTGGTCTGTTAGTTGCACACGCCACAAGGCATTTGGTCCATCGAGAAGAGATGAACCCTAGAAGCCTAGACCAGTAGACTTGGGATCAATCCCACTTGCATTCCTACTAATCCATAAATATTCAGCTTATACCTTCATTTTTAGCATTGTATATCTTTCAGAATTTTCTCTATTTTCATTTATTTGACAAATCTTATAACAAAATTTCTTTATTTTAATTGCACTTAAAATTGTCTTTCACCTTTTAATTGTCCAATGGCCCATTTGATACATTTTTATAAAACTTTGTTCCTTGAATTTTATAATTTAGGTGGAAGCTTGACCTCATATATTCTTTTAATATATATAATTTCAACTCTTTTACACTACATATTCATATCTTTTCTTAATCTATGAGTTTGTCACTACAAGAAAAACACCAGAACCGCCAGTTTAGGTAGAAACGACCACCGCCTTAACTGGCTGGTCCAAGGCGGTTTAAAATCCCTAAAGCCGCCGGCTTAGCCTTGCTAAGACATTGGTCCAGGGCTGCCACTTTAGATCTTGTTAGCGGCTAAGGCAGCAGACATCGACCTAAGTCCTATGTAGCCACCATTTTCGCTTATGTTTATAATTAAACTGGTAGGGAAGGCCGCGCTGCATTTGGTATTGTTATTGGCTAAGCTGGCGGTCCTTGACTGCCACTCTAGATCATATGTAATTACAATTTTTTTATTGTGTTCATAGCTAAGTTGTCGGACACAACCGCTAGCATAGACCTCTTTTTTCAGGAAAAAAAAAAAGTATACACATTTTAATTTCAGCATTTTTGTGGTACCTGAATTTTTTATTGATTTAGCATTTTATGTTTAACAGCCAACCATTTGACAAATTGATACATGAAAACTTAGACAGCTTAAATAAAAAACAATTTAAAATGAAATCTATTAATTCAAAAATTAGATATTAAAATATCCAAAAGAAATTGTTCAAATACAATATCCAATTGAATAGTACAAAAACTTAAAAAATCAAATTCTCTAATTATGTAGAAGATCTTCCAATGCAATTCCACTTAACATATTGGCTGAACTTGCAAATTAAAATATATAAATATTAGAATTATATTCAAGTATTTTAACTATAAAGATAGAAATGGTAAATAAAATTTACATGGGCTGAATTCCATGGAATTAAAATACCAATAGTAGTTCAAACTATTCTATACCATCCATATGGGCATATTAGCAATGCATCATTTATAATTGGAATTGGAACAATGATCACAAATTAAAAAGTAAATCTTAAAGAGTTTTCTTTTAAAGCCCAAATCTGTTGGAGGATTAATAAAGGAAAATGAATATTCAATATAAAGTTAAAAATTTTAAAAGAATGGAATTTTGTTGAAAATAAAAGATAGGAAAAGTAGTTTACAGAGGATCTTTCTACATTATGGAGAAAGAAAAGATTACCTTTAGTCAACAATGAATATAACAAGTGAGAGAGAGAGAGAAAGAGAGAGAGAGAGAGAGAGAGGATTTCTTTTAATAAGTATTAGAGAGATGCTAAATTGAATACAACATACATAGCTTTAGACCCAAACTCAACAGGAAAAACTTTATGTATTCTTTTCGTTGGGTCAGGGGTGGTGGCTAAATGTTGTCCAATTGTTGATATTTAATCCGCTAAATTGAAAATCTTTATGTATTCTTTTATTATATGGCTATTTAATCCGCTAAATGTTGTCCAATTGTTGATACAGAAAAACGTGAAATAAGGTTTTGGAGAGATAACCAAACATTAGTCACAACCATAAAAGAAAAGAATTAACTTGAAACCTGAACTCTGGGACAAAAGAAGATAAAGTTGATAACTTCAAGTACACATTATATTTTGAAACCTTCACTATCTATAAAATTCCTCAAATTGTACGGGAATATGGAACTTAAACAAAGCGTCCATAACTAATCACATCCCCCACAACAAAAGAATTTATACATTTAACCAAACAGGAAAAAAAAGGCTTTCATAATTGATAACATGCTCTCATTGTTGAAGAACCTTAGTTTTTTTTTTTTGAAATCGCCATAAGGCATCATATTTCATTCAATCAAGAAATTGATACAAAAAAATCTGACAAGGCCAATCAAAAACCCATAAACAATTTCTCAAGAGAACAAAATATAACGATGGATGAAGGAGAACCAAAAGATCTTCTGCAAACGAGAAACCGTAAAGTCAAATCACCAACAGAAGTAAACAAGCACATCTCCAATCCACCACAGATGGCGAACAAAACTGACAGAGGATGATTCCAAAAGACTGCCATCGCCGGAAAACAGAGAACGGAACTCACCATGAACAGCGTCAACCGGAGAACCGCAAATAGGATTCACCATGAATAGCAACTGCCGGAGAAACACAAACTGACAGAGAAGGAAACCAAAAGACTGCCTTCGCCGGAAAACAAAGAACTTGAACGAGGGAGGAGGGAGAGAAACCAGAGGGAGGAAGGGGAAGGAGAACCCAGATGGGCGGCTCCCAGGAGCCGCCCCCAAAGACTCTTTGAGAGCACCTCTAACAAAAAACCCTAGTGTATAGGTGTCAAAATTGAAAACCCTAGTGTTTGATGGGCGGCTCCCTTCAAGGTTGAAGAACCTTAGTGACTGACTGATAACAAACACTTTATTGAAGCCCCTGTTTTTGCATCTTGCAGTCAAATTCACAAGAAGTCGAAAGAGGTTCAGCTCCCCCGACTATGCATCTTGCAGTCAAATCCATCTAAACTTTGTAATGGCCACATTGGAGATCAACCATCTAGTCATCTGTGGATGTCGAAAGAGGTTCAGCTCCCACAAGCCAATAATTATCCTCCTCCTATGGCACTTGAAGCAGTTCGTCTTCTTGTCTTTCAGAATATTTCCAAGCCCAGCACACCCTAAGCTGATATCACTGTGGGATTGCCTGTGTTCAAGTTCAACTCCCCACCTACCGAAATGAAACAAGGTCAGCACTCTAGAAGTAACATGAGGATCATCCTAGGACAAGTAGTAAATGGCTCAGACGTGACAAAGAGAAAATGGTACCACAAAATTTGGCAGAGCTGTCCTGACCATTGCACAGAAACTGCTGCCAGTGCTTGGAGTTGGAGTAATACTGGCATGACAACAAAGGTCAATGTTTTAATCACCATTAAGAAATGACCAGTAAATCTTACAAACCCAAAATATGGAGGCAGGATGATTTACCAAGGTCATGGAAATTCACATGCCAATTCTTCCTACCATAAGAATTGGTGTTTTCTTTCTACCATACATTGTCTAAGATAAATGGTGTTTTCTTTCTACATCTTAAGTGCTACTTCATCTTCGAAATTTATAACTTTACTTGAACTTTGAAAGAAAAGATTGAATTTCTTATTTTTATTTTTTATTTCTTTCCTTTTTCTGACAGGAGAGAGTATTAAATGCATGCTTGGTGTTTCCTTGGTAGACATAATTGAATGACAAGCTCCCCCTAATTGGCATACTAGTTGTGATCCATGCCAACTTTGCAGAGATGTTTTATACTAGACAGGATAATTTAGATGGCACTAGAAGCATGTGGTTCCATCATAAAATTTGGATATTTCATAATAGACTTAGATCAGTTCTGCTGGGATCTGATGATTTTCCAACTCTTGGATCATTCACACTGCACCATTAGATCACTCAATGAAATTGAATTTCCAGCAATGTAGAACTTGGATTTGTCTCTTCTGTCTACAGCTGTAGAAACAAAGACAACAACATTTTTTCTTTTTCAATATTATTATTGGTCTTTTCTTAACAATAACATGAAACATCCTTGAAATTATAAAAATGATAAAAATTGGTTTTCCTTTCCCCCTTATTTTACACGCAAAGTCATTGTTAATGTTCATGAACATAATGAATATGCCAACCTTCAGTAGACATTTATGTCCAACCAAATTAATAAATTATCACTCAATTATCTAGACATATCTGGTAAATTATAGTTTGTAAGGCTTGGATGATAATGATGAAGGTACATGCGATCCATATATCCATGCATATACCCATAATTTTACTTATTTATATTGAACTAGAATCATATTAAGCATGCAATTCCCTCAGTAACATTTCTTCTTGGTACCTTATTTTGGCTAACAAGGGTAGCTGCCTAGGTGTGGCTGACACAGAAATAAACTGAATGGATGAAAATAAGCATGTATTATTATTCCAAACTGTTTTCATGGTTGAGTTGTAAACTCATAAACATTGTAAGAACAACCCTCCCATAAAAGAAAATAAATAAATAACAATCTTGTGAGCCATGTGTGGATAATTTGTTGTCTTTACACAGCATCAGATAGGGGCCATGAGTCATAGTAAGTACATTGTAGTGAAGAACAGTTAGAGGAAATGAGAAGGGAAACGTACTCAATTGTTTTTTTGTTTATGATTCCACTTTGATTAATGTGGTATGCCCGAATAACTTTGGAGTTTGGAGACAACAATGCAGCTTTCATAATCAGGATTTTCATCACTCTGGTCAAACTTGGCCTCAAGCTTGTTTTAGTTTCCTGTAAAACAGGCAGAAATACATATTATGAATAAAACACACAATCCATTTAAAGGCTTCTTTAACCTTTCCAGAAGTGAGAGAAAGGACCCCAGAATACCTCCTGATATTGTGATTTTATTGATGTTTATGTCAGCAATTTTTGGCACATTGTGGTGTCCTGGAAATCCAGGAATGTGTATTCCAGAAACTTTAGTCTTTCAGAATTTGTCATCGTGGAGAACCCGAAGGAAGTGGTCCATGTATGGAGCACTTGAGGAATAGCAGGTAAAAACAGCCTCTCTACCCCCAACTCCATAAGTTTCTGACAGAAAACAGAAGGAAGAACATTATGAGCATTGTATCAACACAAACTAATTTATCTTCTCAACTTGTTCCCAATTTGAGCATTCTTTTTTCTAAAGTTGCAGCACATTACATATATGAACAGGCATACAAATTCCAGTGCCATTCAATGTAAATATAGAATATAAAGGGTGAGCAAATCACAAATGAATTTAAGAAATAGCAACAACATTTGCTTCTGTGCCACAATGTTTCTGCAGAGATTATTATCCTTTGTTTCAAGACATTTCAACAATCTGCACATTTTCAAAACAACCAAGACAGTCTTAACAACAATACTACAGACAAGGCTGTAATTAAGTTGGATTTGGATCATTATGTACAAATTCCATAATTTCCATATTATGTGAGACAAATCCATTCAACCTAAACATTTAAGATCCCGAAGCAAAAAAAAAAAAGATCTAAATTAGAATTGATTCATTTTTTAACTATACTCAGATCTTTATCCAATCTGGATCACCATTTGATCCATGTGCCTTTGATAGTTAAATGCCACAAAATACTCAACTTGTTCATAATAAATAAATTAAAGGAGGAATAGTGAACTGTGACATTAAAAAGTACTGAATGTAAGCTTATTTTCTTTCTGGTAAGTACAGTTAGGGGTGCAAGTTGGGTCGGGTTGGGTTAGGAATTTGTTAAATCTTCAATGGACCCAAATCCTAACCTGAGCCTGATGTATTTGAAATTCTTCGAGTTGGGTAACCCAACTTGCAGCCCTAGGTACACTTAGATATTTATGTAGTTAGTTGTTCATGAAAATAACCTTCTCAAGCTCATTCATCAAAAGGCGGCACATCCCCATTCGGCGAAATTGGACTCGAGTACCAATAAGGGGTACTTCTGCAACTTTTTCACCAAAGACCCTATACAGAGGGACAATCAAATTTCAGATTATCATAACCTAAGAGAAAGAAAGAAAAAGAAAAGAAATGCATGATGTGACAATGTTGCATACCTGACAGTAGCCACAGATATTATTTCATCTTCCCTCTCCAAAAGCACTGTGTAGAATCCTTGAAAGTTCAGTCGGTTCAGTTCAGAGCTACAACATGTATCAGCATTTTAGAAAGAGGCAACAATGCTCAAATGTCAAAGAGAAAAGGAGAAATTAATGGAAAAAGGATATAAACAGAACAAAGATAATAAGAAAGCATTTATTATAAAGGCAATGATGCTTGAGGTCTTGATGCAAAGAAAGGATTAATGACAAAAGAACTTTGAAAAATAAGTTTGAAATATAACATATTAAGGGACCATAATTAAGAAGTCCAAAATTTAATTAAAACAAGACAGACACCTTTCCACATGAGTACCATAACAAAAACAATAATAATAATTTGAAACTATAAGATTTAAATTAAAATGTATACATAAATGAGAGACACTTGGATCTAGTACAAGGAGCTGTGCCTGGACCTAGGACCTAGTTGACTAGGTGCCCGCCTAAGCCATAAGAATTTCATAAAATAAAAAACTAAGTTTTGCCTAGTTCCCTGGTTTTATATACCATTCAACATGCATGTTAATTGAAAAAATTAGAGATTCTCTTTATTAAAAGCCTAAAATTTCCTCTAAAAAAATGGAAAATAATCATGTCTAGGGCATAGTATTTCAAATATATTGATTCAATACTTTGAAAGATAATACTGATATGTGTATTTAAGACAGCAATTTTCAGTTCATTCCTTCTATAACAGACTGTCTCTTCAGCAGGAAAATGATTTCCCTTGAGCTAGAATATGGTGCACCCACACCCCCTTCCCCTTGAAAATAGGTTTCCTAGTCTGGACTGTATCACTTGGAATATGCTTGACTACAGATCAGTTGATAAGAAGAGGGTTGCATTTGATTAATGATCTATGTTCTCTTTGTAATGAAGTCCTGGAATCTTCAAGTCACCTTTTCATCCACTGCAAATTCTCTTACCAGCTGTGGTTTATGGCATTCTCTTGCTTTGGAAATTGGAATTTACTTCTATCTTCCCGAATCAGTAATACAGCTGTTGCAAGGACGGAGACTGGAGGGTATGAGCAATAGGGGTAAAATGTTATGGAATACTTATGGTCTATCTAGAGGGAAAAGAATCATCGTATTTGTGACAACAAATACACTGAATTGGAATAAATAAAGAGAAAACTTAAAGGAGCATTTTATGTTCTTGGTTAGGTGTACAAAGGGCTTTTCAGGATGTCCATCTTAGCTCCTTTTTGGAAGATGGACCTTTTTTTAGATAATTCTTTTACCGTTTTTGTATATTCCCAATGTACAGGTTCTCATTGTATATGGACCAATGTAATTCCTTTTTTCTTATTAATATAATGCAATACTTTACCTTCTTCAAAAAAAGTATTTAATAGAAAATTATCATAATATAATGCTATACTTCACTTTCTTTTTTCTTATTAATATAATGCAATACTTTACCTTCTTCAAAAAAAAGTATTTAATAGAAAATTTTCATAATATAATGCTATACTACACTTTCTTTTTTCTTATTAATATAATGATGCCCAATGCACAGGGCTCCCTCCAATGCGAGGTCTGGAGAGGGACAGATGTACACAGCCTGACCCCTGTGGACACAGAGAAGCTGTTTCCAAGATTTGAACCCTGATCATCCAGGTCGCAATGGAACAACCCAACCATTGCACTAAGGCTCACCCTCAGCAAATTAGCTACCAAAGAAGGCTACAATTTTATATAATAAAATTTAAGATGGAGAGTAAGTAAAAGAGGAAATAACAAAGGTGGAGCCGCTGTTTCATTTAGTGTAAGAGAGGGAATAGAGATAATAAAAAAAAAGACTCTTTATATTTCTCTTCTTTCTTTTTCCCTTCCCAAAACACTTCGATCTTTTAAATTTAAATGGTAAACCCTTAAAACAAAGTATCATATTATATGTAGTAATGTCATAAAATGTATTAAAACACATATTAGTAAGATGTAGCCATATGAATGATATTATAATAAGGAGCTCAGTGCCCACCTTGTCATTATGTTGCCTGGGGCCTTGTTGCTATAAGCAAGGCATTCAAACAAGGCACCCAGCTAAAGTTACCTAGTCACCTAGGCAACTATTGCCATCTATCTCATGTTTCAAGGATCAAGTCTCAGTATTCAATGGGTCCTATAGAAAAACTTCCATTGCATCAAAAAATTAACACAGTCCGGTGATTCTTAACCATTTGATTTGGGCATTATTTTATAGATTTTCTTTACTTTAGGATAACTATTTTACAATATCCAAGTAAATACAATAAGATGATATTAATCTTCTGTCCATGCTGACTCTTACCTTGGCCAATCTACTAGGTGGGACCTATAAAACAGTGGGTTACAATCCTAAAAACATGGGATAAGTCTCAAGTTATAGAGGCCCCAGAATTTGGGTAGTCTCTCCAAATCAAGATTTACTCTACATTTTTACATGCATACATACATACATAAATACATGCATCAGCAGTAGCATCTAAGGGGCTGTTTGATAACAGTTGAAGTGATGGAACTGAATGACTTATTGCTTTGTTTTTAGTGAATAATTTATTAAGGAGGTTGTGAGCCAAGTTGGGTTGATTAATGTACCTCTAAATATTTTATTATTTGATTATCTTATCCAGTAAAAGGCTATGTAATATTTCTTTCAATTCAGCAACTTCAGCCATTATCAAGCAGCCCCTAAGCCATGTCCCAATTATATGGGGCCAGGCCGGCCAGCTACATTGAATCCTGTTCCGCAATTCCATTCTGTTCAGTATCGTGAAATGGATAATATGTAATGTTAATATGAGCAACTCCATAATAACTTGCATACACAATATACTAATATGAAAATCTAAGTGTGTAATAAAGGAAGCATATAGACTCTAAGTGTATGCTACGTGTTGCATATAAAGGGTGGGAGCATGTACTTTGCATGTGGACAATCAACATTCTAGATGGAAACATTTACAAAGTGAAGGTGTTCCTTCACCCATGACCAACAACTTCTTCAAGTGACAGGATTTTTTGATAGAAAGAATAATAACAAACTCAAAAGTATAAAAAGTGATAGGGGGAATTATAAGTGCCATGGATGGATGTATGTTAGACCAACCCCAAATAGTTGGGATTAAGGCTTATCTGAGGCACATGAACTGTCTCATAAAACATTTCCTTATGTAATTAACTGTTTAATACATTTTTTGTTAACAAATGGCAATGCTAAAGCATGGTATTAAATTTGAAGAGATATAGGATGGGTATAACTGGAAAAAGTTGACCCAACCCAACCCGAAAAAACAGGGTTAGGGTCTCATATTTAGCTACCTGAATTTGAGAATGACCTGACCTGACCCAACCCGGAAAAAACTGGGTTGGGTTGGGTCATGGATCAACCCGTTGACCCAATTGTTAGTTCTAATTGGGACCATTTATGTATTGTTAGAAGTTTCCACTCTTTAATCTTTACTCTTTATTGTTTACTCCTTGAATTGTTAAATGTTCAAGTTTTTTATTTTATTTCTGGAAATTTAAGGTTAATTCCTTTAATTTTGGAATTTTTCTTTATTTTTTAAAATTGCAATTATTTTTTGGGATGACCCAAATTGACCCGTGGGTCAACCCTAACCCAAACATTTAGGGTTAGGGTTTAGCATTTGCTGAACCAACCTGAAATTCAACCTGACCTGAAACCAACCCAATGTGTCTTAAACCAACCCGTACCCGACCCACCCAACCCAATTGCCAGGTCTAAAGATGGGAGAAATACACATTAGAATTTAATGTCATGTTGACTTAGAGAGTGAAATTTGAATGCCAAATTTAATTTCTTTTGTTAAAGTACCATTAAATGCAAAATTTAAGATGACAATCAGTTAGAAAATCTTAAATTACTTTTAATACCCCTCTCCCCTACTATTTATTATTAAAAGTTTAACACTCTAAATATAGTTGTTCTATGCCAATATTTCCCTCTGTTTCTGCTAGTTCTACTACCATTAAACCTGTCTTTGAGAAACAAGAGCATACATAATTGCCTCATACCACAGTTACTACCTTTTGTTTATCAGGCTATTTTGAAAGTTGTCACCCATAGTTAAAATAATTGAAGATAAGGAAGTGAAAATGTGAGTATCATATGTAAGTTGCATATTATTATATAGTTTATACTAAAAACAAAAGATAAATAATGTAAAGTTGCCCTGGATAAATGAGGGTCATGAAGATCACCGATATCAGAACTAAAAATATTTTAGTGTGTTAAAGAGGTAGCTTACCATTTACTGAATATAACATCTTCAACAAGATCACTCTTGGTTCGAGGTTCTTTAATAGGCTCAAAGCATTCATGCATTACACTAAGTGCAACATTGAGCTTGCTATGATGCTCTGTCGTGTCCTCATTACCAGATGAATCAAGGCAACTATCATCTTTAATGGATTTCAAAAGAGTCCAAGAAAAGTTACTCATACCCACAGAAAGTGGTTTTCCAATAAGTTTTCTAAGGCCCATAAATATCTGCAGCAAGGAGACCACAAAATCAGAAATTACATGATGAGTGAGCTAATAGTTGGAAAGGAAATTATTCATTATATTAGTCATCTCTCCAAGAGTTCATTACCTATAACTGTACAAGTCATAGTATCTCATAAATGATGTTAACAAGATTTTAACCAATATAATTATTTATGTCATACACTATCTGATGTTAACCATATTAAAGATAAAGGAAAATATATGGCATGTGATAAGGCTGATTGCGGACCACCAGGCCTGGGGGAGCAGCCACAAGGTTGATTCAAACTGGCATGTCTATACATTTAAGTATCAGGCTCAGTCAGCCACATGCTGTTTACTGTCCCACCACTTGAAAGTTTGGGGGTTTTCTCTCATGTCATGAATAAACTTTCTTTGATCTGGTTACTGATCAAAAAAGAAAAAGAAAATAAATAAAATCTAATCCACCATAAGTAATAATAGAAACAACCAACGCCCTTTTTACATATTCATTCTCCAAAGCAAGGATATTTTGTTAGCTATAGCAAAAAGAGATTCTGTAGAAGCAAGAATTAGCAGATGATCTCTTAGAAGTAACAATTTATTCATGGCATACCCCTGATATATGTAAATTTATTTTTTTGAAGAATAATAAGAAAATTCATTAAACAGAAAAATTGGATACAATCCAAAGCCAATAGGTGACAAGATGTCACCTAGCAATACAAGCAAAAAAAAAAACTCTGGTCTAGAATATATAGGCTGAACCAGAAACTGAAACAGATTACACAGGTTGAATTTCCATCATACTCCAGAAATTCTCCCCCAAACTTGATCTCCTGGCTTGATCAAAATCTGGGAGCATCCAAACCCAATCCGCTACTAGCTTTCCCACCAGAGCCACCAAAGTTTCAGTACTTTTAGCTTTGTCTTCAAAAAGCCTTCTATTTCTTTCATTCCATAGGACCAACACACACCAAAGGGGATGCAGCTCCAAACCATCCTTGCTTTCCTTCTTCCTCCAAATCTTGGCCAAGAGGAAAAAATTTCTTCTGTAGACCTTGGCTAAAACACTCTTTGCCCAAATAGAGAGGAGTAAAATTTCCAAATGATTTGTGCATTCTTACAAAGGAAGAATGAGTGGAAAACAATCTCTTCATCCGAACAGCATAAAACACATACATTTGCTAGAGAGAAAACCCTACTTTTTAGGTAGTCAACTGTTAAAATACTATCCAAAGCAACCAACCAAGCAAATGCTTCCGCTCTAGGTGGAACAAGGTTCCCCCAAACTCCCCCCATCCAATGAGTTCTGAGACCAGCTGATCCTTCGCCATTACCAAGTAGAAGGATTTCACAGTGAACACCCCATTCCTGCACTCTTTCCACCACAGTCCATCCCTCAAGGAGGGTGAAAACTCAACCTTCTGTAACTTTTCCAACAGATGATTGCATTCTTCTATCTCCTGATCCAGCAATGGTCTCCAAATTTGGGGCACAAAACAATCTGATCTCCCCTCATTTTGAAACACTTATCAACTGCAATGTGATGCTCAGTCTGCCTGTACAGCTTCGAGAACACCTCACACAGCTTCCCCACATCATAACACTCATCCTCCCAAAATCTTATCCTTGACCTATCACCCAACTTGAACCTGACTGCAGCTTTGAACTCTTGATTGAACCGCAATATCCCTTTCCAGACACACCCTGTAAGATCTGGAAACCTCCCTTGACTCCCACCCAAACCTCACCAGCCCATATTAACTACAACCCTCCTCCATAGAGACTCCCTCTCCAAACCTCCAGTCACTTACCTAAGGGAGCCTTGTTGAAGATTTTGACCCTCCTAATACCCAAACCACCATTTCTTTTTGGCCTACACACCCTATCCCACCTCACTAGATGAAACTTCTTTTCTCCCCAAGACCCTTCCCACAAAAAATCCCTCTGAAGTTTCTCAAATATTTATTTTTGTCTCTGTAGAATTCCTAATGTATTTCTAAGAGTCATATACAGTTTTTAAAATTGCATACTAGTTGTTCTAGGAACTATCTTTTAGAGTCTAACCACACTCGAGCAGTCTCTGTTTGAGGTCAATCTAGTTCTATTATTGCAGAAGTCACTATTTGAGTTGAAATGCTATTTAACTAAATGAATAAAAATTACCGACCAAAAAGTGAAGAGAATAAAAGTTCTTGAAGTCTAAGGTTTCTGTATACCATGTATTTTGGCAATTATAATGCACTCACATGTTGCTTTAAGCTTTTCCACATTCTACATGTACACCATTGCATAATTGTTGCTCATTGTCACACTGTTTTGTTCCACAGTCCTTTTTGGCAATAGAGAAAAAGAAAATTTTTACTTTTTTATCAGTAGAAAAAGAAAAAAAATATTCAATAACAAAAAGGATTACAATGTAAAAGCTACAGGTGATGATATATCACCCAAAGAAAGTGAAAATAACAGAAAAGGCCAACAAAATCCGAAACAGGATCATACAATTAACTTCAATCCCCCTCCCAATATCAATATTCATTACATTCCATGAACTAGAACCGAAGATTGTTTACTATCCCCCTCAAAATCTGGAATAATCATGATCCATTCTATAATCCTGTTACATATTCTAAAAGCAAGATGATCATGAGATTTGTGTGTCTTCAAAGATGCCTCTATTTCTTTTTTGTTTCTAAAGCTCCCAACAAACTACAACAGAAACATAGCTCCAGATAATCCTTGCTTTCCTATGTCCATTCAAGGCTGACCAGCATACAACAATTTCACTTGAAGATCTTGGGATCCACATGTCCATTTTGAGGATTGAAAAACAGAACCCCCAAATAATCCTTGCAGCAACCAAACAAAGGTGAAACACATTTAGACAAAGATAGCATCTTCCTGCCAAATGATAACATCTACTCTTGATGTGATCTTGTGTAAGAATATTGTCTAGTGACACTAGCCAAGCAAAGGCCTCTACCCTAGGTGAGACAGGATTACCCCAAACACCTTTTACAAAATCCCTTTCTACTTGATTTCTTGCCAGGGCATTGTAAAAAGACTTCACTGTGAACACTCCCTTACTACATTCTTTCCTCCATCTAGAATCAACTCTTTCCAAATTCAATTCTGCTCCCTGGATCTTAGAAAGAATATTAATACGTTCCTCCATTTCCTAGTCAAAAAGAGGCCTTCTGAACTTTGGGCACCACACCGCTCCATCATGAGAAACTTCATAGCATTGGGCAATTGAAATGTTTCTACAACTCAATCTATACATTCTTGGACAGAGATCACAAGGCTTCTCAATCCCCAGCCAACCAACCTCCCAAAACCTAATGTGTATATATATAGTTTTAACAATAGAAGGAAAGATTTACCAAGCACATACACATATTATCATTTTTAAAATATACATATGTGACTTCAGTTATTTTAAAATTAAAAAAAAAAAGTCAGTATGCTCATCTGCCGCAAACAGAAATTAGTTTAAGTGGTCAGTGGTCCCAACCAGAGGTGGAGCCAAGGGAAAAAAAACTTTCAGGGGGCCAGATAAGCTTGTAATAAACTAAAAATATGTAGGGTCAATTTGATTGGTAAGCTGCATGGTTACATAGGATTGTTCCAGTTTTTTTTGCTTTTTTTTATTGCTACATTTCCTTCGTAAATGATTGATAATACTGACAAATCTTTTCAACACAATGACCCATGCAACTTTAATTGTTACATTGCTGGATAGTAAACCTAAGAACCTCAAGAAATTATGGATTTTCTTCCAAGATGTCATTATTCTTATTTTTGCTCCCCATCAGTTATTGTTTGGGTCAATTTGATTGTATTTTTTATTAGATCCATTTTTTTCTTCATCATTACATGAATACAAATCTTTTCAATATATGGCATAATGTGCTTATGAAGAAAACAGACACCAAATGCACAAAATTAAGCAAGGACTACAAAGATCAAAGGTAAAGAGCAATCAATAAATTAGATTAAGACTGAAGTTCCACTTTCTTAACAACCTTGGAAGAAAATAAATATAGACAAATTTCAAGTACCTTTTCACAATTTTTACTGCAAAACCAATTCCCTTTTGGACAACTTTCCACCTTTGTATGTCCTCTTCTCTTCAAACATCCAACATGATCTACATCAAACTAAATATATAAGTATACCTTGAACGTTGTAATTCCAATTATGCATGCATAGGCCGAAACATGTACATACAAACATAAGTCTACACAAGCATGTACACAAACAAAGACAGGCAAGGATGAGCATGCAGACAAGCAGACAAACAGAACACACATATAAATGAGGTAAGAGTTAAACTCACATTCACGTTCACATTGATCACAATAAAGAACAGATGCATCTGTAAATTGCTCAGTTTTTCCATTGAATTCACTCTTTCCACATATCCCACATCGGCAGGAAGGACAAAACCATTTTCCATCAGGAAGATCCTACCCAAAGCAAAAAGATTTTTCAATGAGATTCACTGATGTAATCAAATTTCTCATAAAAAGTTCAAATGATTAGAACCTATATATGACTATAGGAATAAGACAAAAGGCACCTTTAAACCGAGGCAGCTCAAATGGAATGATGATGGGCATTGATCACATAATAATAGTGTGCCCCCATAGTGGCAGACTGAGCATATGTAGTCATTCTCATAGCTGTGTCGATTACTCTTGATTCTCCTATGTAGTTCTGGTTTTAACATCTTCGGCTTATTAATTTGCTCTTGGCATTGTAATAGAGACCTTCCATCTTCCAGAAAAATATTGGCAGCAGGTCGGTGATAAGAGCCACCTGCATGAACCCCAAAGCCACTGAGAGTAAACACCTTCTGGCAACAACTGCACTTGATTCCATTACATGTAATACGCCCTTCTGCCATTGGAGGGCAATTCTTTCTCCCAATGTAATGCACTTTTGCCCTTGGCAAGACCACGTTGTTATCTATCAGCCAGGATAGAATGGTTCTAGGTGTGTGATGCATAGGACTTGATCTCACAACTCGCCTTGCTCTTTTGCTTGATCGCAGGCTTCGCAGCACAGAAGTTGGGTTGGTAGAGTCTAAGTTCTCTGCTTGCTTAGTTAATTGTGATGAACCACAAGACTCTGTAGAATCTTTTTCAGACTGATAGTCTGGCAGTGGCATACTTTCCTCATATTTCTGACATATAATTTCTGATGCAAATTCTGCAACAACTAATTGGTGCTTGGAAACCTTCCTTGCAGTCACTCTCTTCTTTAACTGCTCAATTATGGTACTACTTTCAGGACACCCTCCTCCTGTAATACATCCTGCACAAGCTGTTCGAAGAGAATTATAAACTTTCCCTTTTGGAGAACAATAGCGCATCTCACGGTTCCCATTCTTATTGACATACCAGAATTTCCACCCAAGGGATGAGAGATGTCCCCTTGATTTTGATCTCAATTCTGAACTTTTAATTGCTCCAATTTTGTCATATTCTTTTGTTTGCTCCTTCAATCCAATCAGATACCAAACTATAACTGCTCGAGGGCAATGTTTCGGTTCAATATGTACCATATCCTTGCAAGGTTCTTCAGTTCCCACGTCCTCCTTGATTAACTGTCCAGTTCCCACTTCCTCCCTGTTTAACATCAAAGTTTCTGCACATAAAGGGGAGGCATCACCTTCGCATGGCAAAGAGACTGGTTTGGAACTAGAATCAAATAGCTCTGCAGGTTTACAAGCCAAAATTTGTTGGTCATTATGGGGGTTCTGAATCTGAACATCTTGTGCAGACTCCATCAAGGCTTGGCAGACCTGAATAAGAGAAAGATAGGGCTTCCCTTCAGGTGAGGTAAAGCGAAATCTGTACATTTTCTTATATTTTTTATACTCAACCTTCCAGCCTAAATATAAGAGGTGCATCTTAGCTTCTCGGTTGGTACCAGTTTGTTTGCTCCTATTCTTTGGATTACGTGAATATTTAGCAATTGCATCAGGGAAGTAACCAGCTCCAGGAATCAGGTCAGGGACAACAGGTAGCCATATACTGTTGGCACCCAATTGCAAATGTGCAGGTTTGTTATTTGGCTCACTACAACTTGAATCCTTCCTGCTTTTACGATCATCTTGAACAGATCCTCCTCCTTGAGCCTCACTTTCTCTGCTTAAGGTATTTTCAGTTTCCTCTTTGCCACTTGTAATAAAACCCACAAGGGACATTGCATTTGCATTAGGAGTTGTAGGATTTCCAATGTGTTCATTGCTAGTTGGATCATTTCTGCCCCAGTGACCATCTGCTTTGTTTTGAATGACTCCATGAGTGGCATCTTCAATGCCCAATGGAATTCTGACCCCTTCTTCATTAGCACTACCACTAGCACAAGCAAATAGGTCCAAATCCGAAGGTAACACCAATAAATCCTGTGGTTGCACGAATACATCTTCATCATGGCTGCATGAATTGGTGCCATTCAGTGGATTAATAACCAACCCCTTATCCTCTGTCTGAGAAATATCACCTCCCTCCGCATTCACCCTAGGTTCCTCTAACTGACAACCAAAACCAACATCACTTGTAGATAATCCCAAAGAGCTAATTTTCCTTTTTTTAGTCCGTGAATCAGTCAAATATCCTTCAGGCTTCAAAATAATTTCTCCAGCAGGTTCAGAAAGCAGTCCTCCAGAAACACCCCCGGTTAATGAAAATCCAGGCTCAATGGTTTTCCTCTTTTTACTCTGCACCTCAGCCAAATCTTCCCCATAATCAGAGTTGATATAGTCCAGAAATTTTTCCACGTTTAGATCCATATAGGCACTCACAACCTCCCTCACCAAATTGTCCCAGTCCCACAGGTTCGTCATAGCAGTCCATTCTGAAATTTTCTCCAAAAATTCCTCCTTAGTCCTTACATCGTACCAAATCTGCTTCGGCGAAGCAAATTGGGGCCAATCCCGCTCGTATTTTTCAAGTACTTCAAGAAACACCCATAACCCACGAGGCTTCCACTCTTCCGTCACCTCATTCCAGTCCTGGGTAATTCTAAGCTTATCTATTCCTAGTCTCATTTCGTCACCCAAGTCGGGGAAGAAGATCAGCCTGCTGAGAGAGCCATCGTCGTGATCAAATACCACGCCTTCCCACCAAGCACATTCGTGAAATGCGTCAACGCATAGTCCATAGTGGAAGCTCCATTCGTCAAAACGAAGACGAGGGGGGACCGACCTTATACAGCCACGATAGTTAGGGGGAGTCCGACTCCTGGGAATGGAACCTTCGATGGCCGATGTGACGGTAACCGATTCAATGAGCTTCGCGGAGCCGTCGTCAAGATGAATGTACTCGTACTCAATATAACGGAAATTATGGCCGCAGTCAATGACTTCTCCATTGTGCCACGACCCAGCGAACCCATCTTCCACACTCCTTACCTGCAATCCCTCTTCACTATAAGTAAACGAAAATAAAAGTGAAAGCGAAACACGGTGATAGACTAGCTTGTCACCATTCATTAAATAAAGCAAAAGGTCCTCCCCACTCAATCACTCATGAAATCGGGACAGAAAAATCCCAACAAAGCACGGCGACCCTCAACTAGTTCACCAAAATCAAGCAAGAGAATAGAAACAGGTAACCCGGATAAACAACACAATGCATGAACAATGCAGCTATAGTCAAACGAAGAACAATTGCTTCAACTCCAGAGAACACACACAAAAAAAAAAAAAAAAACTGGAACGTAATAAAAGAAACTCAAAAAAAATCGCATAAAACACAGAGCCCAACATTAAATATATATATATATATATACGAAGGAAAAACGATGATACGGTATACCTCAACTTTGTCTCCAACAAGAAGCTTTCTTCTCCTTTCGATCCTCTTGCGATTTTTATTGTTTTTAGGATGGTCTTCAAGCTCAAGTATAGCCGCCATTAGCAAGCAAGATTTGCAGGCTAAACACACTAAGCATTAACCAAAGAAAATAATGGATTTAGAGAGAGAGAGAGAGAGAGAGAGAGACGGAGACAGCGTGAATGAAATCTCAGAGGCATGCATAAGAAACGACGATGAGCACGGAAGAGAGAACAGAACAATTCCTGACTTCGTGGCCAAGAAAGAAACAAACCACTCGTCAAAGTTGAGTTGCGTTTTCGGGATTGCAATTTCCCGCACATTGGGAACATCTCTCCTCGTACTTGCACGTGAATGTTCTCAATGTACGGCTGTATAGTGTTCGTGTGGCGGTGTGGGTAGCAGATCCGAATGGACCGGGGCGGAGCCTTTGGACCCTTTTCAACAAAATAATAATTAAGAAATGATGGTCTCTCCCCTCGATCTCTGGGAAATTTGCTTGGTTTCGCACAAAATATTCTCGACGGTTTTATACTTTTATATTCACCTAATACGAAACTAAGGTCAAAGATCTAAACGTACACAGTTTAACAACGGAGATGGCATTAAATTGATCATAATGGCCAAACAACTAGACCTGTTCGGGCCGGGCTTCCGGCCTGACTTTACACTATCGGGTTCGAGGCTTCGGGTTGACTTCATTCAAATTTTGGTAAAAGTCAAGTCCGAATTTGACCCATGAACCGTTTTAATGAAACAACGTGGTACAAAGTTATGATGATGACGGTGGTGATGATGTTCTAATAACTTTTAATTTTATACCAATTTTTATCATAAAATGATTACTTAAATTGATTAATACATTACTTGAGTATTAATTAATTATTATTAATCAATTATTTAATCATTAATCACAGTTTAAATAATCAACAATATAATATAATAAGTAATTAATAAATAAATAAATTACCAATATTATTTAAGTACTAATTTAATGAATAATTAATTTTCAACAGTTATTTACTGCTAATTTAAATGGCTGAGAACATTTAATATTTATATATTATTTGCTAATAATTATATTCATATTCATATTAATTATTTTATTTTCAAAATTCATATTCAGATTTCAAAATAATAATTATTGTTATTATTACCTTATTACATAAATACTAATAACTAATTATTAAATTAAATGAATAATTATTAAAAGTATCAATTGTTTTATTTTACAAATAATTAATTATTTTATTAATTTTCTTTCAATAATTAGCATAAACATTTATGATTATGTCATAAAATTAACCATATATATAATATTTCAATGTTAACGTATATGTAATAAACCAAACAAATTCATTCACATGGATAAAATTATAAAATAGTCATTTTTCAAAATTCATATATATTCAGATTTCAAAACAATATTATCTGCATTCAGATATAAAATGCTGGTATTACTAAACAAGCCTACAATGCGATTTTGGAGTATATAGGTTTTAGCCACTCTTGTGCCATGTTTTGAGCATATGAAACCAAATACGAACTGGGTTCATGCCATTTGAATGAATGTTAATTGATTAGTTACTGATAATAACACATATATTAGTTGGTTGGTTATCAATGTCTTAGGCACAATATCCTTCCAATGCCATAGTAGTTGGAGTCTTATAATATAAAATATACTAGCAAGGACCCGTGTGGTGCACGTGAAAATCTGAAATATTTAATTTCTTTATTTTTTATTTAATGTTGATTTATAAAAAATAATTATTAATAATTGAATATAAATAAATATTTTTTAATAAATTTAATTTTATTAATAATTTTATTCTTTTTATTATTTTAGATGAAATTTTTATTAATTTTAAATAAATAAAAATAATTATAAAAGCTATCATTTTTTATTGATTCCATTAATAATTAACAATTTTATAGGAATGACAATGGGGTGGGTTCAGGGCAGGGCACCCCATCCCTTTCCCTACCCCATAGTCAAGACACTCTACCCCATACCCATTGTCATGCGGGTTCAGGGCAAGGTAACTATTCCTCAAAGTCGGGCGAGTTCAAGGGCAAAGCACCCCACTCCTCATCAAGGATGGAGAATCCTCGAATTTCCTTATCCCTTCCCCAATATTGGGCGGGTTCAAGTAGAGGTGTAAATTGGGTCGTGCTGGGTTGACATGACACAACCCGCATGTGGCCCGCACAAAGTGCGAGTCATGTCGTGCTGGCCCACAGGGCGTCCCAAGTCGTGCCTCCCTCCTCTAGAATAATTTAGGGGGTCGGTTCAGCACGGCCCACGGCTCGAGCCTACACTGACCCGTGCCATGCCATGGGTCGGGCTAGTCCATGGACCGAGCCTTGGGCTAGGCCATGTCGCACACTAAGCCAAGCTCAAGGTAAGGCGCCCACTCCCCGTCCAGGGTTTTTAAAATTGGACTAGACAAGGAACCGTTCTGGGGTCGAACGATTTGACTGTTCGGTTCGAACTGATGACCCGCTCTAACAAAAAAATAAAAAATTAGAAAAATAAAAAAGGCCAAAAACGGTTGTCTGAGTTGATGGTTCAACCGCCCAAGTTAGTAGTTCGCTAACCAAATAAACGGTTTTTGGACAAAAAGCGGTTTTGAGGTAAAATGGTGTCCAATTCCCAATTTTTCTGATCTAACCATCTAGTTTGAGCCAATTTTGAAAACACTGTCCCTGTCAACCCAATATTCAATTTCATGATAGAAATGATCAAAAGGATATATTGAGTATCAACCACATGGTAAATTTCTAAAAGTACACTAAATCATCTTTAATATTCAAAAATATAATTTTATAAAAATATTGGAAAATTTATTGTACTTGTGTAATTTTGAAAATTTATTCAAATTTATTTAAATTTTTATTAGATAATTTATTTTCTTTTTAAATGGTTTACTTATAGAATTATACTACTTTATCTTATAATTTCTAATATAAACTAACCAATAATTTCCTTTTTCCAATATTATACTAATTTATCTTAATAATTTGTGTAATTATTTGTTCAAATTATACTTTTCCATTTCCCATAGTTTTCCATAAATTTTCAATGATTTTCCAAAATCCATCAAATGTAATAAATTTTCCTATAATTTCCAAAATATTCTAATAAATTTCAAAAATTATTTAATGCATTTTAAATAAACTTTCAAATACTTTATATCTTTTAATTTCAAAAATGTTATTTTATGAAAATTTTTGAAAAAACTATTACATTTGTGTAACTATGGGGATTTATTGAAATTTTTTAAATTGTTATTAAATATATTTTTTATCTTTTATGTTTTAATATAAATTAATTAATAATTTCATTTTCTAACATTATAATATTTTGTTCCCCCATTTGTATTTGGTTATTAATTATAATAATAACAATAACTAAAATTTTATACTTTCTGATAAATGTTAAATATAATTCTCAATTTTATAGAAATTAGTTAAAGAGTTTTCAATTTCTATAAAATGTTGCTAATGAGTTAATTAATAACAATATTTTTAAATTTGGGTAATTTACTAACCACACTAATAAGAATATTTAATTTTTAGTAATTTACTAACTATATTTATTAATCTTTGGTAATAACACTATTTAATACTCTCTGAATATGGGTGGGATTAAATATTAACCGTATTTAACTATTTATTAATTAATATAAATATTTTTAATGAGGGAGAATGGATATAGATTGGGGGGGATGCATTTTAGGAATTGATTAGGGAGAGGGGCTAGGGGTGAGCATTCGGTTTATTTGGTTAAAAACCGAACTAAATAAACCATAATTTTTAAAACCGAAATTAAAAAATGAAAACCGAATTATAATAAAACATAAATAACCAAATCAAAATTTTTGGTTATTTCGGTTAAAACTGAATTTAATTAATATATACATAATATTATATATTATAACCGATAATATATATTATGAAATTTAATTTCATTATAATACATTAATATATAAGTATTAAACATATTATATATTATATATCATATATTGTATATTATATATTATATATTAAATTTTAGTTAATTCGGTTTTTTCAGTTAACCAAATTACCCAAAAATCGAATTAACCTAACTGAATTACCGAAAAACTGAAAAAACCGAAACCAAAATTTTCGGTTCGGTAATTCGGTTTTAACCGAATAATGCTCACCCCTAAGTGGGACAACATGATACTTTCCTATTGGTTTAAATGAGATACCTTAGGAGAGAGATTATATGAATATTTTTAGGTAGTTGAGTTACATGGCTTAATGGGAGTGGTGGAAAGGGGAGAGGAGAGAAAGTTTAAGAGAATGCAAGGTGGAGATAATGGAGCAAGGAGAGGCATGGTGACGGGGACCCGTGCTTTGTTAAGCAAAAGTTAAACAATAGAAATACATAAGAGTATATAATTATTTTATATTTTAACTTTTTAATAAACAATCCGATCAAACTCAACCCGAGTTGGTTGGTTTTCTAGTATTT
Organism: Nelumbo nucifera; assembly: GCF_055504915.1. Lineage (NCBI taxonomy): Eukaryota > Viridiplantae > Streptophyta > Magnoliopsida > Proteales > Nelumbonaceae > Nelumbo > Nelumbo nucifera. The sequence goes on along the minus strand of NC_142650.1, from coordinate 46,067,954 downwards.
TCAGACCGGCTCTGGTTTAATAAATATATATTAATATTTTATATTTTAAATTTAATTTTTTAATATGGGAAAGTAGGAAAATTCCCATATTTGTTAGTCTAAAATGTTTTTATATCATAGATTTAATTTTTGTAATTTATTTTTTAATAATATCATTGTAATTTATGAAATTTAAAGATAATTTTTAAGTTGGAATATTTTGAACAAAAACTCTAAACAAAAAATAGACCCAAATCAATACAACCCGAGTTGGTGAGTTTTTGCTAATGGTCAATCGGTTTCAAGTGACAAACTACAGACTTGATCGAATAGATTTGGTTGGCGAAACAACCTACAATTAAACTAAACCAGTCATTGAACACTCCTAATTTCAACTAAATTTATACTATAATCTCTAATAAACAACAATAGTTTAATCTCCAATAATTTTTGAAAATTTATTACAAACATACACAAATCATTGAAAATAAGTTTATAATGAAAATATAATAGATATACAATAAAAATACAATAATTAAAAAAATATACTAAATTAGTCAATAAATAGTGTGATCTTAAATAATAGTTTAATCTCTAATAAGTATTAATCTATAAATTATAAAATATATAATTACTAAAAATAAATTTATAACAAAAATACAATAAATACGATAAATTAAATTTCAAAAGTTAAATAATAGTTATTTAATCTTCAATAATTATTGAAAAATCTATTAAATAAAAAAATAAAAACACATTTATAAATAATTATTGAAATCATATTTAAAAAAAATAAATAATTACTGAAAATAAAATAATATTAATTATAGTATATATAAATATATAATGAATATACACTGTTATTGTAAAATTATTACTAACAAATATAATATTGTTGATAGTTACTTTCTATAATTATTAATTGATGTAAGTGAAATCAGTTATTTACAATATTATTTAGTTATTGGAATAATATTGTTATTTAAATTCTTAAAATATTAATTATTTATTGAATTTAATAATCCATAAAATTATAATTGTAATATTATTACATAATTCGTTATTAATTTTGTAAAATATTAAATTATTATTAATATGAATATTATGAATTCTATTATAATTATGTTTCTACTTTTAAGATTTTTTTTAAATTTATTACATAATTTCGTTATTTAAACTATTAAATATTTTGTTATTTAAATATTTAAATAATATGTAAAACATTTAAAAATTATCATTATTTGAATTTTATTTATTTATTTTTATTTTATTACATAATATTAAATATTTTGTTATATTATTTAGGTATTTTTAATGTTTTTATCTAAGATATTTATTTATTGAAATATTTAAATAATATTTTATTTTTATTGTTAAATTTTTATTATTTGAATAACATTTGAATTGAATAATTCGTAAAATTATAAATTATATTGTTACTACATAATTTCATGATGAATTTTGTAAAAATATTGAATTATTAATAATATGAATATTATTAAATCTATTAATTTTTTGTTTTTTGAATAAATATTTTAAATTTAGTATATAATTTCGTTATAACATTTAAATAGTTTTGAATTTTTTTAATTGAAACTTTCTTTAGATAGATATAGATAAAAGGTGGGAGAGAGGATAAATAGGAATTAGATATAGTTTAGGAGAGAATCTCTCTACTAAATTAGAGATAATTTAAGAGATAAATATGAGTTAGAGATAATTTAGGAGATAAATAGGAATTAGAGACAATTTAGGAGGAAGTGGGGGAAACTTGTGCCACTTGGCTAAACATTAAAAAAGCAAATCATTCTTTCTTTATGGTTGTTATAAATAGTTAAACATATGTGGTTTCCTTATTTATTTAATGGATAATTATGTGAAATTAAAAAATTAAAAATTAAAGAAAAAACATAAAATTAGAAAGGGAGGTTTGAAGCAAGGAAATGTATAATGACGTGGACAGACTAATTTTAATATATATATATAATATTATGATTTGAAAAAATATATAATATATCATATTATATATATATATATATATGTATGTATATGTGTGAATGCATATTTATTTATTCACATATTATTTACGATTCTAGGTTGGGCTGGAATTGGACAAGAAACTCAGGTCCAAGCCCAAAAATCTGTAGATTGAATCATTGAACTATAAATTAGAGTGCGACATTGTGAAGATCAAACCATACCTAATGCCTATATGATTATCCCAAAAACATTGATAATGTTTCAACTTTTATAACACTAGTGTAGCGCATGTGCATAATGATGAAAAAATAAAAATGGAAACTCTTATACAATATGATGCTATTAAATATATATTTGATTCGTATTTACAAATGTTAATAACATGACATTAGCGTTTTCTATTATATTTTTAGCCTTCTACGAGAAGGGGTGGTAGATGCCACGGCGTCAAAATTTTAGTGAAAGTGGAGGAAGTTCTAATAATTGGTTGACTTAGTGTCTGTTTGGTAAATCTTTTTTAGAAGATCTGATGGTAAAATAATAGGACGAGATTTTGCAAATAGATCTTGTGTGTGGGCCAACAAACCTTTCATTTAACATATGGGACCTACATACATTTTCTAAGGTGGGACCCACATATCATTGGTGGACATGTATGTGGGGCCCACGTACATTTTACAAGGTGGGCCTGACATACCATTGATGGCCATGCATGTGGGGTCCATGTGTGGACATGTATGTGGGGCCCATATACTTTTACAAGGTGGGCCCCACATGCCATTGGTGGATATGCATGTAGGTCCATGTATGGACATGTATGTGGGGCCAGATACATTTTTCAAGGTGGGCCCCACATACAATTGGTGGACATGTATGTAGGGTCCATGTGTGGACATGTATGTGGGGCCCACATACATTTTGCAAGGTGGGCCCCACATACCATTGGTGGACATGCATATAGGGTCCATGTGTGGACATATGTGGGGCCCACCTACATTTAATAAGGTGGACCCCACATGTCATTGGTGGACATGCATGTGGGTCTATGTGCACCTGTATGTGGGGCTCACATACATATTTCAAGGTGGGCCCACATACAATTGGACATGTATGTAGGGTCCATGTGTGGACATGTATGTGGGGCCCACATACATTTTGCAAGGTGGGCCCCACATACCATTGGTGGACATGCATGTAGGGTCCATGTGTGGACACGTATGTGGGGCCCACATACATTCCACAAGGTGGGCTCCACATGCCATTGGTGGACATGCATGTGAGTCCATGTGTGGATATGTATGTGGGGCCCACATACATTTTACAAGGTGGGCCCCACATGCCATTGATGGACATGCATGTGGGTCCATGTGTGGACATATATGTGGGGCCATGAAGCTTCCTGAAAAAGCCCAAATTCGGGCTTTTGGCTTCTTTTTTGGATTGGAGCTTTTCCCGAATAAATATTTCTATTGCCAAATGGGAAAAGCTCAAAATTCAAGCTTCCGGGCTTCTAAACAGCCCAAAGCCCGTGCAAAAAGACTTGCCAAATGCAGCCTTAATTTTGATTTAAAAGACTTAAACCTCCCCTAAAGTTCTATCTAAATACTGAAGCATTCACTCACTTTTTAAATTGGACTAAGACCTGCGGACAAAAATCACGCATCCGTTGCCTATGTTTCTCTGCCTTTTTCCATATGATTTTCTTATAGAAGAACTGGTAATGCTATAAGAACTGGTCATCTTTCGTTAGAGAAACATACAGGCTATGTTTGGTTTGAAGGAAAATGTAGGGAAAGATAGAAAAACCAATGCAAGGTTTGTAAAGGTTTTTCTGCCTTTTTCTTTATTTCCTTACATTTTCCTTCAAACCACGAATAGTCAAAAGATTTTTTCTTTTTTTTTTTATGAAAAACAAAAAAAAATCAAAACATATTATAATTTCCTTATAAAAGAACTAATAATAAATCCATCTATCTTTCGTTAGAAAAACGCAGCAGTAATATAAACTTTAAACGCTAATCAAAATTTGTCACTATTCCAATGTTGAAGGCGATTTTTTTTCTCTAAATTAACTAGACCCATTAAATTCCAAATTTAGTGCAGGGTTGTATCAATCATTTTAATTCTTCTGTTTGAGAAAACAATTTTATAGATCTGACAGGAGAGGTTTAAGTCTAATACAAAAAAATGAGGGGATGTTTCAGTATTAAGAGAAGTCTCAATGGAGGTTTAAGTCTTTCACCCTATGTTTTAGTATAGGGTTAAACAAAGAATTGTGGCTTTAGATGTATTAGGGATGCAAATAAATTGGACCGGATTTGAATTAGGGTATTCAAATCCGATCCAACAATGTTCATATGGGATCTGATCTGCTCTGAAGGTCCGATCAGATCTGATAGGACTTGAGTTGAACTTGAATCCTATCATCAATAAGTTGATCTTCATCTAATCCAACTTGTTTTATTTAAAATTTAATAAATTATTAAAAGAAAAATAAAATATACTAATTTAAATAGAATAAAAACAAAAAATACAAAATTTGTTATCATATATACATATAAATAATATAATAAATTTATAAAAATATAAAAAATATATTTATAAATAAATAAATAACATATATATATAATATAATATCAAATCGGATAGGGGTGATTCCAATTCGACCAAATAGGATCGGATTCATTTGCACCCCTAAGATGAATTGTTTTGGCTATGACAATATGAAGAATCATAACTTTAGTTAGGTATATTTATTATTTTTAAAGCGTAAGCACCAGTGGTCTAGTGGTAGAATAGTACCCTGCCACGGTACAGACCCGGGTTCGATTCCCGGCTGGTGCAAAGCAACTCTTTTACGCTTGGAGTTGTTAAAACAGGAGCTTGGTTATTTTGCTTGTCCCGGTACGTTGACTTTTCCACTATGGTAACTCGGCTGGTGCAAGTGTACATATTTCTCCTTTTTTGGCCAATAATGAATCATCATCAAATTCTTTTTACGCTTGGAGTTGTTAAAACAGGAGCTTGGTTATTTTGCTTGTCCCGGTACGTTGACTTTTCCACTATGGTAACTCGGCTGGTGCAAGTGTACATATTTCTCCTTTTTTGGCCAATAATGAATCATCATCAAATTCACCACCGGAGCTGCTTACCTGACTTGAAACTAGAGTTTGTCTCTAAGTTTTGGAGCACAAGAGAAGGCTCCAAGAGACTCTCTTTGGACACTTTTTGGATTTTCCACAGGTGATTGTAAAGACATCCCTATTGAATTATTTAGTGAAATTGTGGGACTCGACTAGGCAGTGTTTTATAGTTGGTGGAAGGACTGTGCAATTCAGCGAGGCTGATGTTGCCGTGATAACGAGTATTGGCCTGTCGGGTAGTATAGTTTCCCTATCGGAAAGCGTTGTTGGTAGTGTATTGTTACAAAGATCTTTTGGCTTTGATCAAAATCACTCTGCCTCTATAGAGCTGGATCTTGTGTGGTGTAGACTAAAGAAGATTGTACATTGAGGAGGTGGTAAAGCTGATTATTCTGTTCTTGTTCGGTTGTGTGTTGTTTCCCCAAGGCAGTTCGAGGGTGAGCTCCTTTTGGGCTGGATACGTTGATGGTTTACAACGTATTGGTCTTTATGCTTAGGGTAAATGTGTACATCAATTCTTGGTCGGTGGTCTTGATCAGTTTGTTTCCAGTTGTGGTGCTGGATCGAGTAGAGGCTCATCCTCGTATAGCAGATGTCTATTTCGATGCAACACAGTGTTGATGGTTAGTGTGGATGACATTCAATTTTTTTTATTTATTCTTTATGCTATTCTCATTCAATTGATGATCATTTATTGGCGGATTTCTTTTTTTGTAGGCATGGCTTTACGAGCACACAACATTATTCAGTCCTTCAGTTCAGTTCCTGATGCTAGTCCTCATTTGCTTAAGTGGGGGAATATGGGGTATCAATGGAAGTTGAAGAGGGCCTATTTGTTGAAGAAAGCTAGGGCGGAAACAGTTCTCACTTCCGCTCCTCTACTTGTGGTGTTTGTAGTTCTTATTTATTTAGTTCTGGTGGAAACTGAAGATCTCATATGGATTTATAAACTTATTACAGGTTATTGAGGGTTTGAACCCTACTAGCCAGGAGATAGCCTTAGTGGATGTTCGGTCAGAGGGTTGCGTAATTTTTAATTTTTTTTTCTTTATAGTGGAGTCCTCTATGTGATCTAAGTACATGGTAGTTATTAACCTTTGGTGTTGATATGCAGTTTGTGGACGGAGGGGGCCATGGTGTGGGTGGGGAACCTTTTTATGATGGAGAGGATGCTGGTCACGGGTGGCGTCGGCCTGGGAAAAAGGTATGATTAGCGTATCATACATGTTTTGAGTTATATACAAGTTGACTTACTGCTAATGTTGAGATTTGTTAAATTGCTTTTAACTTGATTTTTCAAAAATTTTGCAAATCTTGCGTGGAATCTATGGAATATCAAATTCTATGTACAGAGGCTAAAGAGTATAACTCGACAAGAAAGTAGAACGTGGAACTTCATGATGAAGTTAATAGGCTTCGCAAAATGATGAGAAATAATGGGTTGGACCTTGATGCAGCACCATTTAGTGATGGGTATGAAGGTTTGGAAAACTACTTGCCAGACGATGATGATTATGGTGCAGACTTTTTCTGCAGGAGTTGCATGTGGTACCACGGAGGTAGAGCAATCTCCCGAACGGACTAGTATTGCAGCCCCATCTGGGGAAATTCTTAATGGTTCACCCTCCATTACCAAAACTTACAAACGTAAGTTTCCTCGAGCAAGGAGAGAACGAAAGCAAAGTAGCATGGTGGTGTTGCCCTTCTAAGCTCCTGGGCAGCAAGGGCAAGTAGCGAAAGAGAAGTGAAGGCGAAGGTGAAATGATAACTGTTGGTGTTGTCTTGGGGTTATTTGTAGGGTTGTTTTGGTTTGATTTGACTTTCTTAGTAGTTTATTCATTGAACATTTGTTGCAGTCGGTTGATGCATGTGCATTGTGGAATTATTTTAAGATGAAGGACTTGGTCCCAAAGGAGGACCTTGAAGTTGTGAAATGGTTCTTAAAGAACCACAAGAAAGGGCAAGTGCGCATGACTGTTTAGTAGATTGTGTCTATCTAAGTTATTTGCTTTAAACTAGAATTTGTTTGTATCGTTATCTTTTTATTGTGTAACGAGGTTGATTAATGGTTATGGCAGTGATCAATTAGTATGGATTGATGGTGTTGTGTTTTTGACCCCGGATTGTTTATTGCCCCTCTTCGACCCGAAAGCATGGCTGTACGATGAGGTATTATTTTAGTTTAAGGGAGTGTTGCAAGTCATACAAGGCTAATTGTCAATGTAGCTAATTTGACATGTGTGGTTGTGTAGGTCATTGATGCGTATTGGTTTTTGCTGAAGGCAAGAAACACCAACACCATGAACATATGCTATGTGTCTTCGATGACATCGGTATGGGTTGTTGATTGCAATGTGACTAAAATCCATATGCTTGTGATTCATTTTGTGATATAATTCCAATGCTATTTGTTTGTAATGCAGTTGTATTTATCGGATGCCCGCAACGATGTTCTCTATTAATGGTTGAAGCCCTACGAAATATTGATGTGCAATAAGGTTTTAATACCTTTATCTAATGGCTCACACTGGTGGTGAATATGGTGGACTGCAGAATCAAAGCCTATAGTTCCTTAAATAGCAGCCTCCACGACACGTATGCAAGATCCATGGTATGTATCATTAGTTGATTTTTACGTTACTAATTGGGTATAAGATAATGAGACCAATTGCTTATGTGTCTACTCAATTTTACATTATCTGGCAGCAAATAGCTTTGAGAAAAAAATTGTCACCATTTGTTCTTGGGATCATCAGTTGGTCGTTTCAATTCATTGAGTTAGCCCCCCAATAGATTGGGTAGGTGTTGTATGATCTATGCTTAGGTGTAGGGGTACTTGTTAGGTAGTTATTGAGTCAACAAGTGTATCTTTTTTGCAGTGGTAGCGAGTGTGGAGTGTTTGTTATGAAGTACATGGATTGCATCGCCCGGGGTTCACATTTTGACTTTGACCCATTGAGTACATGTGAATTTTGTTTGCTAGCACATGCCTATATGTCTCAAGTTAATACTAACATATAGTATGTTTGTAGTAGGGAAATATCAATGTTACTAGGTGGTAGATAAAGGCTCAACTCATTCGGAACCGTATCCGATAAATTGAAGATCTTACGAGGATGATTGAAAACCATTTTATTTTTCCTTTCTCTCACCTTACGACTCTGAGCATATATTAACAATAGAAAATTTTGAATTAGAGCTAACGATTGGTCAGCTCTTACTACGTAAATTTATAGATGAAAGGCGTAAAGTAATGCAAAAAGCAATTTTTTTATAGATATTGCCTTGAAACCTTGTGATCAAATATTTGCTCAAAATATAGCGTCACATAGCAATGTGAAGTAGCAATTAGGAGTGCCTGACCTCTGGGCGATTCGGCCAATTCCCAGAAATGGTCCCAAGGGGCACGGGGTAGTTGGGCGGCGGAACCACCTCCACAGGGTGGGGGGAGGTCCCCTATAAGTACCCAGATGAGGCGGAGACGCCCCAGGCCAACAAGGAAGGCCAACGGTGGGAAACAGTGGTTTTGCAAAAGCATTGTTTCCCACCGTTGGCTCAAGCCATCGGGCCAATGGGCGATCGAAAGGTGTCGGGATGCTCAGTGGGTGAGTGGCAGTAGAGGGAGTGGGTTTGGTGGCAATCCCACCCCTCCGCACCCGCCGAATCGTCCTTTGGGCGATTCGGCCAATTCCCAGAAACGGTCTCGAAAGGGGGGCACGGGGGTAGTCAGGCAGCGGAACCACCTCCATGGGGTGGGGGGAGGTTGTTAGATAGTGTATGCCCTTAGCTCCAATCAAAATGATGTACATTATGACATTTAATGTAAATGAATAAAGTACATATTTGATTCATGTTATTATGATGTGTTTCTGTGTAATACACTTAAACTGGACACATATGAGACTCGTGTTAGTTTAGAATCTTCACAGCCGTTGGATAGATCTGTGGAGATTTATCTTGCCAAGGCTGACACTGATGTCCCGCCAAGTTGGTTGGGGTGGCTTGTCTCAGCTGCCAGGGTAAGACCTGAGGTACATGTAGTGTGGGTTTTCTTGAAACTCTGAACCGGACCAGAATTCCGGTATTGCCCTGGACCTTAGAGAAAGATTGGCAAAACTGAAATGTTACACTTAACCCCTAGACTCGATTATGATACTTCACTATGTGTTGGAGTGGGCTGTCTTTGATATGCCAATCAGTGAGATCCTTAAAGGGGGTCAAAACCTGGGTATATTGGGATAGTCCGAGAATTCATCTGAGGGGGTGATCATAGTGACAAGACCAGCCCATTTCTCAGACAAAGTGAATGATCGGGGATGCACTCTCTCTAATGGAAACCAAAACTACCGGCAGTCGATTTTAACCGTTGAAATTTGTTTTGCAAAATATATTTATATAGAAATATACATATATATTATGGTTTCAAAATGTTTGCAAAAGGTTTTAATTCCCAGCATCCATGTGAGTAGAAAGTGCAGCACTGTACCTTGCAGCCGAGGGAGAGGTCCTCTCTTGTTGGGTAGTGTTTGATCATTATGGGCTGAGAGGTTAAGTGTAAGACCATTGAGGGTAATACCTGATGGGCTAATCTTGCATCTGCCCACAGTCCTTGGGTTTTTATAAGGTGGCTTGACCCAAGGACCATTTAGTGTAAATGTTGGGCCCATTAAGAGCCCATGGTGATGGACTCGGGGGTTCATTGTTTCCTACAGTGAATTCGGCCAGGCCTTGTAACAGAGGCTGGGCTGAACCCATGTGGCTGATGTGTAGATCAATGTTTGGGTCCCACGCCATACAAGGATATCCAACTGGACAGCAGTTTGGAGGGTAAGTGAGCAGATAGACTTAATGGGCCTAAAACCCAATTTGAACTGGCTTAATGAGATTAATTAAAGGAGGGCAGTTTTGGGATTTAGATCAGCAGATAGGATAAGGGATTGTCCCTATCCACTCAGAGAGTCCAGATCTAAATAAATATTTGGATCATGAAACTTTTAATTAGATTAGGAGGGCTGATCTTTATCTACAGATTAGATAAGGGATTATTCTTATCTCTTAAAGAGAGTCTAGATCCAAATACAAGATTTGGATTAGGAAACTCCTAATGGGATTAGGAGAACCTCTCTTTAAGGCTATAAATAAGAGAGCAGGGCGAACCCTTAGTATACAACAAAAATCATCTGAGTGACTACTGATTCCCAGAGAGAGACAACACAGTTTGACTGCACTGTCTCCTTCTCTCCTGCTTTTGCCGCCATACCAGTTCGATCTCTACATGCGGGAGTGATCAAGAAGGGTTCTTGATATTACCTTTTAGAAGAAAAGGTAATATGAAGTTGTGCTCACTAGCCCTTCATTAGATTCTTGCTGAAGAATCAGGTTCTTGCGGAAGAGCCATCCTGCTAATTCTGCTTCATCCTGCACAGTATCTTCGGTGGAAGTAGTCTTTGGATCTTTCCTTGGACGTGAGCACCTTCATTGGAGGTTATTGCTACTTCGTATCAGGTATAACCCTCCACTCCCTTTTGGTTTCAGATCTGGTCTGGTTTAGGTTCAAGATTGATCATTGAAAATGCAGTTTTCTAAAATAGGGAATATGATTCCCACGTGGGAGAGATAAATTTTTTGAAATTTCGCCCAACCTTCCTACAGGGTTTGGCCATCCATATGATGGATCTCTCATCCCATCAGAGGTCCCCTATATGTACCCAGAGGAGGCAGAGACGCATCGGGCCAACAAGAAAGGCCGACGGTGGGAAACGATGCTTTTGCAGAATCATCGTTTCCCACCGTTGGCTCGGGCCATCGAGCCAATGGGCAATTGGAAGGTTTTGTGATGCTCGATGGGTGAGTGGCAGTAGGGGGAGTGAGTTTGGTGGCAAGCCCACCCCTCCGCACCCACTGGATCGGCCTCCGGGCAATTCAGCCATTCCCAGAAATGGTCCTAAAAGGGGGGGGGGTAGCCGGGCAGTGGAACCACCTCCATGGAGTGGGGGAGGTCGCCTATAAGTACCCAGATAAGGCGGAGATACCCTGGGCCCACAGGGAAGGCCGACGGTGGGAAACAGTGCTTTTGTAGAACCATCGTTTCCCACCGTCGACTCGGACCATCGAGTTGATGGGCGATTGAAAGGTGTCAGGATGCTCGGTGGGTGAGTGGCAGTAGGAGGAGTGGGTTTGGTGGCAATCCCACCCCTCCGCACCCGCCGGATCAGCCTCCGAGTGATTTGGTCAATTCCCAGAAATGGTCCTAGAGGGGGGGGGGCACAGGGGTAGTCGGGCAACAGAACCACCAACAAGTATCTAAAGTACACAACTTCTGTCATTAAAATCTTAAAATTTCTAGATAGGGTGGATACATGTAGTAACATTAACACTTCCAGATAGGGAAAATACAACTACTAACATTAAAATTTCCAAATAGGTACTAAACATAAAGCAAGGGGAAGGTTGGGTGGGGGTGGGGTGTGATAGGGACGATACCCCTACTCAATAGGTGCCTTTCACGTGCTCCTATAATGTCTTGTGTTATCACACCAACCGCAATGAACCTCCCTTTTTCTCAACAGGCTAGGACTCAATTTGTTTGGTCCGGGGTCGGCCAGGTGATCGTTTTGTCATCAGTGGGCGCAGTGTAGTAGATGATGAAGTATCAATGTTTGCACTCACGACCGATGACATGGATGTTGGATGCAACTCATGGGACGACATAGGGTGTATCGATTGAGAGTATATGACCCTTTGTTTTTAGTCGTGTAGTACGGGTCAACAAATTCGTACACATTCCAACCCGTGTACGATATGGCCATGCATGCATGTGCACATGAGGGGCCACTCATTTGCCACTCCTTGCACTGGCACATCTACTGGTCCAATCAGACGGTATACTGCCTTTCCCCCTTTGTGACCTCAAACTCATCAACAGATGCACGGAAAACCTGGAACTGGATGCTATTGTGAATTGTCACATGCAACTTATCTTCGATCCTTTTCCTTACCGGTGTTGTGCAGTCCTGGGATTTGCAATGTCTCCTCCAGAGGAGTTCCATCAATTTCAACCGTGTTCAGCATGGTCCTTATAGGGTGATCACGAATGTCTAACACCCATCCATTGAACGTCTCAGCAATGTTAGACGACATTTGGTCATACCGCATTCCTGGGAACTTGGAGTTCGCCCAATGCTCAGGTTCAATAGACCTTACTCAACTGCCAACACATTCATTTAATATAAAAAGCCTCCCCATTAGTGCCTCATACTTGTCGGTAGATCTCGCATACATGAATTTGAACATTATAGACTTTCTTGCATCATGCAACTCCTTCGATAAACGAAGCTGTGTCATGTACAATTTTAGATTCTCCATGAGGTGTCGACAATAGAAGGCATGCAGATCTGGTCGAAAAATCCGTTGGACCGCATCCACCAAGCGATTGCCCCTATTCGAAACAATCACAACATCTTTATCATCATTTATTGCTGCTTTAAGATGTTCCATAAACCAAGTGCAATCCTCAAGGCACTCTGCGGGGACGATGGAAAGTGCGACGAGGAACATTCCATTGTTGGCATCTATTGCAGTGGCGGCTAGAAGCTTCCTCTGATATTTCCCATTTAAGTGCGCCCCATCTACAAATAGTAGTGGCCAACACCCATAGTGAAATCCATGAATAAATGCATGGAATGCTAAGAAGAGTCGCTTGAAACGACCATCTTCATCGATACTATAAGTGACATACAAACTTGGACTGGACTCGAGAATCTTCTCACAAAACCATGGAATACGTGAGTATGAATCATCATCACTATCGTTGATTAGAACCTTTGTGACCTCTTTCCCCCTTCAAACCTATTGATACGTTAACTGCAATGTGTAGTCACGTTTGATGTCCTTCATGATGTCTGTTGCCCTGTATGATGGACTATCTCGTATCTTCTCAACAAGAAGATTTCCTACAAACTTATTCGACCTAAGAAGACTTACAGAGGATGATGCAGCTGTGGTGTGTGAGTGTTGAGATTGGTATGTATGCACTTGGACCATAGGCCCTCCTCCCAGTGCACTAGCTCGAATTATCCACTGGCAGTTGTCCATATTGCACTGTGCATGAATGCATGTCTTGTCGTTCCGTTTATATGTATAGGAAAATCTATGGGCTATAGAGTATTTAGACAAGGCAGTCCGAAATGTAGTCACATCGTTGAACACTTGCCCAATTCCGGTCATAAGACCAAGCCACATTGTTGCTGCCATGCTACCGCTGTCAGACATATCATTTGAGCCAACACACGTATGCATGCTTTGGTCGTTGTCATCAGAGTCGGGTTCTCCATAATCATTCAAGCAGCCCACATCCCTTGTTGGTTCATTCAACAAAACTGTAATGTCCGAAGTTTTGGTGTTGAACCGAATAAGTGTCTGTATGTCATTTTGGTTACGAAGTTTGAGGGTGCGTTTCTCCTCGCATTGGATCATGTAATATATCTTCGCGTCACGTGGGTTGATCCCAAAACTACTACAAATGTTCAGCACGAATGAATCAAATTCTGTTGTCTCATTTGTAGTAATGCCAACTGATTCACCATTGAATCTGCAAATGCATAAGATTGAATTATCTACCCTGGAGTCCATATGTGTTTGTGAACGAAAGACACACCTGCAAAAAAAGATATAGATCATCAGTCATAACTACTAGTGCAAATAGAAAACGTCTATAAGAAGAACGAATAGAATACCGTGTATTAGCCGAATGATAGGTGGACTTCCGACAACCTTGGTAGTGGGGGTTGGTGCTTATGAGATAACTGCTTCCGATGGGGGTGGGGTTTAAATAGGAGGATTAGGGGGTATTTTGAGCATTGTAGCATGATGCATGTCAACCGATAAGTGGGTGACCCGTCAATAGACATCACCATAGGCTGGAGGTATAGGGCATACCTATTTAGTGATTAACCCATGACTTGGCCGCCCATGCAGGTCGATGACCGATGGACACTCAAGTGTAAAGGCTATGATGGTACGAGTTGCAACCTAACGACCAAGGGGCAATCCATTGCAAAGTAGGAGCACTGTAACGTGATGCATGTCAACCGGTCAGTGGGTGACCCGTCGACAGACATCACCATAGGATGGAGGTATAGACCATACCTATTTTGTGATTGACCCATGACTTGGCCGCCCATGCAGGTCGATGACCAATGGACACTCGAGTGTAAAGGCTATGGCGGTACGAGTTACAGCCCAACGACCAAGGGGCAATCCGTTGCAAAGCAAGAGCACTGTAGCGTGATGCATGTCAATCGGTCAGTGGGTTACCCGTCGACAGACATCACCATAGGCTGGAGGTATATGCCATACCTATTTTGTGATTGACCCATAACTTGGCCGCCCATGCACGGGGTCCAAGGCTGGCATAGAATCGATGGGATTGCGGTGCAAGTCAATGACCGATGGCCACTCGAGTGTAAAAGATGTGGCGGTACGAGCTGCAGCCAAATGACCAAGGGGAAACGACACCGTTTCCCACCATTAGTCTTCCTCGTTGGCCCGGGTCATCTCCGCCTCATCTGGGTACATCCAAGGGACCTCTCCCCTCCCTGTGCATGTGGTTTCGTTGCCCGACTACCCCCGCATCCCCCCTCCGAGACCGTTTCTGGGAATTGCCCAAATCGCCCGGAGGCCGATCCAGTGAGTGCGGAGGGGTGGGATTGCCACCAAACCCACTCCCCCTACTTCCACTAACCCAACAAGCATCCTGGAACCTTCTTATCGCCCATTGGCCCGATGGCCTGAGCTGACAGTGGGAAACAGTGGTTCTGCAAAAGCATCATTTCCCACCATCGGCCTTCCCCGTTGGCCCAAGCCATCTCCGCCTCATCTGGGTACACCAAGGGACCTCTCCCATCCCTGTGCATGTGGTTCCGCCACCCGACTACCCTCGTGCCCCCCTCAGGACTACTTCTGTGAATTGCTAGAATCGCCCGAAGGCCAATTCGGCGGGTGCTGAGGGGTGTGATGGCCACCAAACCCACTCCCCCCTACTGCCACTAACCCAACGAGCATCTTGGAACCTTACGATCGCCCATCGGCCCAATGGCCTGAGCCGACGGTGGGAAATGATGGTTCTACAAAAGCACCATTTCCCACCGTCGGCCTTCACCATTGGCCCGGGCAATCTCAACCTCATCTGGGTACGTACAGGGGACCTCTCTCATCCCTGTGCATGTGGTGTCGCCGCCCGACTACCCCACGCCCCCCTCTGGGACCGCTTATCAGAATTGCCAATATCGCCCGGAGGCCGATTCGGCGAGTGCGAAGGGGTGCGATGGACACCAAACCCACTCCCCCTACTGCCACTAACCCAACGAGCATCCCGAAACCTTCCAATTGACCATCGACCTAATGGCTCGGGTGGACGGTGAGAAACGGTGGTTCTGCGAAAGCACAACTTCCCACCGTCAGCCTTCCTTGTTGGCCCGAAGCGTGTCCACCTCATTTGGGTACCTATAGGAGACCTCCCCCCACCCCGTGGAGGTGGTTCCACCACCCGACTACCCCCACGCCCCCCCTCTAGGACCGTTTCTAGGAATTGCCAAAATCGCCCGGAGGCCGATCCGGTGGGTGCGAAGGGGTGCAATGGTCACCAAACCCACTCCCTCTATTGCCACTCACCCACTGAGCATCCCGACACCTTTTGATCTCCCATCAGCCTGATGGCCCGGGCCGGCGGTGGAAAACGATGGTTCTGCAAAAGCACTGTTTCCCACCGTCGGCCTTCCCCATTGGCCTAGGGCATTTTCGCCTCATCTGGGTACGTCCAGGGAACCTCTCCCCACACTGTGGAGGTGGTTCTGCCGCCTGTCGACCCCTGCGCCCCCCTCAGGGACAGCTTCTAGGAATTGGCAAAATTGCTCGGAGGCCGATCCAACGGACTTCCTGGTGAGCCTGAGCTTCTCTGCCCCTTGTCGGAAGGTATTTTGGATGAATTAAGATATACTTCTTAGTCAAGAAAAAAATATCTTCTAAGCAATTTATGTTTATATACTGATATTTAAAAAGTCAAAATAATTACAATAAGATACAAAAATAGTTCACCAACATGGAAACAAAAGGGGGAGTCTTTCAACGCAATATTAAAAACACTAAAACCTACGTATTCACCATCAATGATGAACTATTTCCAAAACACCAATGTAAGGAGAATAATAACAAAAAGAACAAAAACAAGTTACTTAAGTGTAGCCATCCCTTCAGTAGCTAACTCATGGACTGATTTTATAGACTCAATCTGTCTTATGCAAACATCGACTGCTTTCTCCACTTTTTCAAGGCATTCCAGAACATCACCATGACGATTTCCCAATGTAACCTCATCGGACCAACCTCGAGGAATTGCCCATTCAAAAAATTTTCAACCACCAATAGAATAACTTTTAGTTGTTAGGCTATCAAACACCTGCTCCTGCAAGTGCAACACATGTCATTAGCACTATACATGCCTTATATCGATGCTAACAAATAATATCATCCCACTAAAAATATTACCTCGGATTTTAAGACAGTTATAAAATAACTTCTGTGGGTTATTTCGAGTTGTTGAAATTCGGAGGATGCATTTTTGTTTGCAATAGCAATACTTAGTATCATATTGCAAACTATTCAGACATTCATTCCCGACACTCCGTTGGCTATTCATACCTACAAATGTTCAATAACCTAGGGTAACGACATTCATATCTTAATCAACATTAAACACTTAATTTAGATTAGTTAACATTCAAATATTCATTTACAGAGGTCCTTACGGCAACCAATTAGGGAAAAATGTAACAAAGTAAATGCACGGCTGGCCAAACCAAAATGAACCTGATGCACAGGCGTTGTGCCGGAAAACAGGCAGTCTTTGTGCGAATGATGAAGAAGAAGACGTTGCGGTAAAATGCTTGACCTTCGAAATTTAGCTTCGATGAGTAAGATGCTTTAGAGCTCTTGGTTCGAATGAGGAAGAAGAAGACGTTGTGGTAGCTTTGAAATTTAGCTTCGGTGAGTAAGATGCTACATTCGGTTCGAATGAGGAAGAAGACTGAAACTGCTGCTTTCGATTCAGATGAGGAAGAAGATTGAAACTGCTATGTTCAGTTTGAATGAGGAAGAAGATTGAAATTGCTGCGTTCGGTTTGAATGAGGAAGAAAACTGAAAGTTACCATTGGTAGCTTCGAGGAAGAAGAAGATGTTGCTCGATTGGTTCTTCAAGGAAGAAGAAGACAGTGTTGGCTCGGTTCTTCGAGGAAGAAGAAGACGCTGTTGGTTTGGTCAGCTCCCCCTCAGAAGTCGACGATCGAAGATGTTTCGCCTGGGGTGAGCAAGAAGATGACGGAGACGTTGCTGCATTCGGTTAGGAAGAAGAAGACACTACTGGTTCAGTCATCTCCCCCTCAGAAGTCGATGATTGAAGATGTTTTGCCTGGGGTGAGCAAGAAGATGATGAAGACGCTGCTGCGTTTGGTTCGAATGAGGAAGAAGATGTTTCGCCTGGGGTGAGCAAGAAGACGACGGAGACGTCGCTGCTGTGTTCGATTCGAATGAAGAAGAAGATTACCGTTGGGATGAGAGATCCATCATATGGATGGTCGAACCCTGCAGGAAGGTTGGGTGAAATTTCAAAAATTTTTTCTCTCCCATGTGGGAATCGCATTCCCTATTTTAGAAAATATATTTTCAATGATCAATCTTGAAACCAAACCGGACCAGATCTGAAACCAAAAGAGAGTGGTGGGATATACCTGATATGGAGTAATAATAACCTCCAATGAAGGTGTTCACGCCCAGGGAAAAATCCAAAGACTGCTTCCGCCGAAGATGACACGGTGCAGGATGAAGCAGAATCAATAGGACGACTCTTCAATAAGAAACTGAATTCTTCAACAAGAATGTGATGGAGGGCTAGTGAGCACGACTTCATATTACTTTTTCTACCAAAAGATAATATCAAGAACCTTCTTGATCGCTCCCACAGGTGGAGATCGAACTGGTATGGCGGCAAGAGTAGGAGAGAAGGAGACAGTGCAATCAAACTGTGTTGTCTCTCTCTGGATTTCAACATTCTGTTAGATGATCTGGAGGTCCGCCCTGCTCTTCTATTTATAGCCTTAAAGAGAGGTTCTTCTAATCTCATTAGGAGTTTCCTAATCCAAATCTTGTATTTGGATCTAGACTCTCTTTAAGAGATAAGAATAATCCCTTATCTAATCTGTAGATAAAGATCAGCCCTCCTAATCTAATTAAAAGTTTCATGATCCAAATATTTATTTAGATCTGGACTCTCTGAGTGGATAGGGACAATCCCTTATCCTATCTGCTGATCTAAATCCCAAAACTGCCCTCCTTTAATTAATCTCATTAAGCCAGTTCAAATTGGGTTTTAGGCCCATTAAGTCTATCTGCTCACTTACCCTCCAAATTGCTGTCCAGTTGGATATCCTTGTATGGCGTGGGACCCAAACATTGATCTACACATCAGCCACATGGGTTCAGCCCAGCCTCTGTTACAAGGCCTGGCCGAATTCACTGTAGGAAACAATGAACCCCCGAGTCCATCACCATGGGCTCTTAATGGGCCCAACATTTACACTAAATGGTCCTTGGGTCAAGCCACCTTATAAAAACCCAAGGACTGTGGGCAGATGCAAGATTAGCCCATCAGGTATTACCCTCAATGGTCTTACACTTAACCTCTCAGCCCATAATGATCAAACACTACCTAACAAGAGAGGACCTCTCCCTCGGCTGCAAGGTACAGTGCTGCATTCTCTACTCACATGGATCCCGGGAATTAAAACCTTTTGCAAACATTTTGAAACCATAATATATATGTATATTTCTATATAAATATATTTTGCAAAATAAATTTCAACGGTTAAAATCAACTGCCGGTAGTTTTGGTTTCCATCAAAGATAGTGCATCCCCGATCATTCAATCTGTCTGAGAAAGGGGTTGATCCTGTCACTATGATCACCCACTCAGATGAATTCTCGAACTGTCCCAACATACCCAGGTTTTGACCCCCTTTAAGGATCTCACTGATTGGCATATCAAAGATAGTTCAATCCGACACCTAGTGTAGTATCATAATCGAGTCTAAGGGTTAGGTGTAACATTTCAGTTTTGCCCATCTATCTCTAAGGTCTAGGGTAATACTGGAATTCTGGTCCGGTTCAGAGTTTCAAGAAAACCCACACTGCATGTACCTCAGGTCTTACCCTGGCAGCTGAGACAAGCCACTCCAACCAACTTGGCGGCACATCAATGTTAGCCTTGGCAAGATAAATCTCCACAGATCTATCCAACGACTGTGAAGATTCTAAATTAACATGAGTCTCATATGTGTCCAGTTTAAGTGTATTACACAAAAACACACCATAATAACATGAATCAAGTATGTACTTTATTCATTTACATTAAATGTCATAATGTACATCATTATGATTGGAGTTAAGGGCATACACTGTCTAACAATAATGGGATCAAAACTTTAACTTATCTGTTGTGGCGGGGGAACCGAAATAAATTTTACATTTATTAGGTGGGGCGGAATTGAATCGGATTTTCATACATCCTTAATTGAATTTTCGATTTATGAGGGGGAGTTGACCGAAGATTCCCCTTGGTTGAACTGGATAAAAAAAAAAAAAAAAACTTAAAACGCAACCTTACATGTCTCCCTCCCATACTCTCCTCCGCTAAGCCTAGTCCAGAAGCATCCATTGGCAACCGATGATCTCACTAAACATGGAAGCCACCGGCGGCAGTGCAAAATCAACTTAGTGCGTTCTCCTCTTCTTCTTCTTCTGCCGCTGCTATTTGTATCCTCATATTTTTGTTGTTCTAATCAATAGATCCTCATCTTTTTGTTGTTCTTATCAATAGATCCACACCATCATTGATCAAACTGGACCTGGATACTTGCAATTTACACGGGCTTTCTGTACCGGATTTTCCAAGGTCACACTAAACCATCAGTTGGAAAGTGAAAATTCCCTTGGGCCGATCATTTAATCAATCAAGACTCCAATGGAACCCATGCTCAGTAGCTTGGGTCATTTAATTAATTTGCTCCAATTATAGAACTTAGCTTGAAGAGCCATACTTACTCCGATGTGGGTGGTTGAAGGTTGAAGAGTCCATAGTCCATAAAACTTGAACCATAATCTACAAACTACAAGTGAAAGTTCATTACAAAAAGTCCTTTTATTAAACATGTAGCACCAATAAGTCAGCTTGCCAGGATCAATACACAAAAAACAACCATGGCATACACAAACTTGGGTCCCTGAGGATCAACTGCGCTCCTCCGCCTTGTTCCTCGTCGGCAATAGACGACAGATCTGTGCTAGTGGAGTTGCGAGCCGAACAATTGGCACGGATCTCTCATTGGGTCCCTGTCAACACACTCAGTTGACCCATTTTTAGAATGGCGTACACAAACTTCTTGAAGAACGGGTCTAGTTTAGTGCAAAGATAGTAACGATGAGTCGAGTCCTTGAGTCGGTGTACAAATCCTGGTCGGAGGTGAACACCCCTGCTGGTTCATGAGATCCACGTAGTATTCGTTGTCGAACACATTCGAAATTTGGATGTCCAAATCAGTCGTGGATGTGGGACAAATGAGTTTGAGTTGATTGGCGGAGAACTTGTCCATGGTGGAGTCTTGGCTGGGATACAAGCGATCGGTGAACGATGTGCAGTGGTCGATACCAGTGGCGTGGCCGTTGGAGAGTGCGACAACGTCGGTGGTGATGTAACCGTTTCTGGTCACGTACCAATTTTTTATTTTTTGGCTAAGTACCTCGTCATTTGACCTGCTCCCAGGAGAGGATGGTGGAGCTCCCTGGTGGTGAACTGCCTGGGAGAGAGCTATGCCAAGCTGCCCGAGCTATGTCGAGCTGAGGAGAGCTATGCCGAGCTCCTTGATGGCTAACTGTCTAGGGGAGAGCTATGCCGAGCTCCCTGATGGCGAATTGCCCGGGGGAGAGCTATGCTGAGCTCCCTAGTGGTGAGCTACCTTGGTGGACTCGTCATTTGACCTGCTCCTAGGCGGCCTGTAACTCAGAGGATGGTGGAGCTCCCTGGTGTAGCGCAACCCGACTGCTCTCTGCATGAGGTGATCTCCTCTCCTTTGTAGGTGGCGGGAGCTGGGGGACCTACGAGAACTCCATCTTTTCCTCCTCTTTGTAGACGGCGGGAGCTGAGGAACCTGCAAGAACTGAACCAGGGGGCCCGGGGGTATTTACCCGGCGGGGACTCTCCGATGCCTAAGTTAGTACTCTGATTGTAGAGAGCTTGAAGATGATATTAGAGAAATGAGAGAGCTAGGAAGCAGGGATTAGCTCCATTTTTTCATTCTCTCCCCCTTTGTCTTTGGGGGTCGGAGTCCTTATATAGTGGTGTCCTGTCAAATCAGGCGTAACAGCCTCTGTCAAGTTAGGCATAACCGCCTCTGTCTCTCTGCCGCAACCGTTACTGCCAAAGCTGAGGTGGCGGGTGTAGGTGGTTGTTGCAGAGTACGGCTCTGTCAGTCAAGGGACAACTCTCAGGGCTGGCAGGCACGGCGCCGCCTGACAAGAGACGTGAGCGCAGGTCTCCGGATCTATCAGGTACGGTTGTCAGGCAGGAGATCTTCCTATGATATGCCGAACTGCTCTTCTGTACCGAGCTACCCTACAAGTGGCGAGCTGCCTGGGGGGGAGCTATGCCGAGCTCCCTGAGCTCTGCCGAGCTGCTTGTGGCGAGCTCTGCCGAGCTGCCTGTGGTGAGCTATGCTGAGCTGCCTGTGGTGAGCTATGCCGAGCTGCCTGTGGCGAGTTATGGCAGGCTCTACCGAACTGCCTGTGGCGAGCTATGCCGAGCTGCCCAGTTGTCAAGAGGCTGCACTTGGTTTGCATGAGGTGCCAGGTGTCACAATGTCACTGGAGGGCCAAATCTGCCCTCGTCAGGTGGCGTTGAGGTTCTTGCCTTCTTGGTGTCCAATGAAGTTAGAATGACGCTGGTATTGCTACGGGTAGCTAGAAGGTTAGCCACCACTTCGTCCCTTGTAGCATAGCTGAGTCCATTGCGCTTCTACTCTTCGATCTGTTGAGAAGAGAGTTCAGGTGAAAATCGGGAGTTCCTTTCGTTCAGGTGAAAATCGGGAGGGAGTTTGAAATGAGTATGAAAACCGTGATTTTTACCATTGGTTGATGGGAAGAAGGGTCTCGAGAGTTCCCTTTGTTTAGGTGAAAATCGGGAGGGAGTTCGAAATGAGTATGAAAATCGGGGTTTTTACCTTTTTGTGTCCGGTTGAACCGGATACTATCAGTTGACGGGAAGAAGGGGCTCGGGAGTTCCCTTCGTTTAGGTGAAAATCGGGAGGGAGTTCGAAATGAGTATGAAAATTGGGATTTTTACCCCGAACCGGATACCATCAGTTGGCGGCCAAAATAACGTTAACGTTACCGAGTCCGCGCTCTATCAACGTGGCAGACGGTGAACCCACAGGTGCAGAGACCGCATGCCCACCCTAATCCACCCCAAGGTTCTAAATCTCCGATCATAATCTTAATCTAGTATCTCTTCAAGGCTTTAACCCAACCTAGTCAACCGTAACTCAATCTAAAATCCTGCCCAAAATGACATTATTCCCGTCCTCTTAAAACCTATTATAATCTAAGCTCAACTTTCACAAATATATTTGATCACGTTTTTAACTTTGTATCTTATTGTTTTTATCAATGTTCAAGACCAACTAGTTGAATCATGTTTCGAACCCTTAACTGATTTGGACATACCCCAAAATCTCTTCATTAGAAAAACCATAAAAATCGCTCACCTGGCTGGTTCAACAGGGAACCGATGAACCGGTCCTGCTTTTGCATAACTGGCCGGTTTTATTTCACCCCACCTTTTATCACAAAAGGACAAAAAAAATTCAAAAATCAACCAAACATAATCTAAGGTTGCCTTTGGAAACAGTGCAAGTAGGGTGTAAATGTCAGTTTTGTGCAAATATGCACTTTGGTTCAGTTTTGTTGGCATTTGGCAAGAATGCACTTGTATATTGACAAATGACAAGGACAAGAAATACAATTTCCAAAGCATGTTTACATCTAAAATAAGAGGTAATTTTACATGAAAAAAAAGAATTAAATTTGAATTCAAAATGGTTCATGTTAGAAAAGGTATATTTCTATATGGGATTCGTGTTTGCATCCATTACAACTAAAATAAATTTGCATTTGTATTTGCATCAAAACTAACCCAACTTTGCTTTTGTATATACCAGAACGCACTCTGCATGTTTGCATCATTTTCAAACACAACCTAAGGTCCTAATAACTGAAACCAAAATCCCAAAACCCTTGACCAATCGCCCCCATTCTTTCTTTGTTCCAACTCCAAGCCTCCACTGAACGCCACCTTCAAGCTCCACTGCTCTAGTCACAGTTGCCACCGACACCATTAGCGGTAGCCGACGATGCCGACCAGGTACTCTCTCTCTCTCTCAACGCCAACCAGGTACTCCTCCTCCTCCTCCCCCCACGGCTTGTATCTGCAATCTATAACTTATTTTATTTAGAATTTTTAATATTTATTTTGAAATGCTAAATTCGAAATTGATTACATGTTTTCTCAAATTTGAAATTTATCTTCGTTTCAGCCCACCAAATTCGACTACAAAACAGTCCACCTAATAGTTTAGCCTTGCAGGTTAGCCTAAGCCCCCTGAAAGCCTGAAACATTGAAATTGAAACCTCAATTAATCTAAAATTCTGAATTTTGTATAAATAAATCAAATAATTAAATATTAGGATTTAGGATAATTAATTGTGTTTAATTTATAATTTTATAATATTTAATTTGTTGGAATTGATTTAGAATCTTTAAACTTGATAATTAATACTGATATAGTTGGAAATTGAAACCAAGTTTTTTTTTTTTGATAGTATAAGGTAAAATATTTCATTAGGTTGTGTTTAGTGGCAATGTGAATTTATTTGCATTGATGCAAAACCATAGTAATACAAATGATTTCGATGCAAATTATGATTTATTTTTATTTTAAATTTTACTTTATTTTGTTTGATTGCAATACAAATGAGGTAAAATAAGACCTGAAGCAGAATTAAATAAAACTGAAAACAAAATTAAGCCAAAATTTGCATTCCCATGCATTTGTACTAGTGCAAATAAAATTGCACTGCGACCAAACACAGTCTTGAGATCAAAGAGCCAAAATACAAATAAGTCTCGGTACAATGAGGAGCTGTACAAAGAGAACCATCTTACCAATATAACCACCCTTGAAAAACTATATATTCCTTATAAAAAAAGGAATATAAATTGCAAGGTATCAACTAACGAGTTGATAAGATCTCCTGCTAGTCATAGTGGAAACTTGGCCCATCTGTTGTGCAGCCCTTCAAAAGAAATAAAAAAATGTTCTACTATAAATCCCTTCACATCAGCCGAGAAGCACATCTTATCCCCAAATAAACTCGGCATATTCCTCCAAACCCAGTAAGAAAAATCATGTCAAAGATCCAATTCCTCGTCTTTCCCTATTCTAGCTATCTTTGAATCATACAATACTTGAAACAACCTGACCAAAGAAGCTAGCCACCTCTCAATCAATTAATTTTTTTATCAATTCGGGGTTCTAGATCCATTGTCCATTCTGCCTCTCCGAACAATCAACCACTGTTGCATCCTTATTTACAGAGATAAGGATGCATTATAAATTTTGAAACCAAGTTTAGAATACTTGTATCATGTATGCATTATAATTTTTGACTTGAGATTCTTGAATGACTCTGTGATGGTTTTTTTTTTTTGAATTGAGATTCTTAAACTTTGAAAGTTTGAAATGTGATTTCTATTTTGAATTGATTTTCTTCATGTTCAATATTTTTCTGAATTTTATTATATCAGCATGGTTTGACCCATTTAACCTCTAGCCTTTTACTAGGTCAATGCCCTGTCCCATTCTATGAACATTGGTTTTTATTGGCTCCTTTTTGCAATATCAAAGTAGAAAAAAAAGGAATGCTTCTAGCAACGTTTAAGTTGTTCAGCCCAATGTGGAATCAATGATAAGGTTCTACGTCAATATTAAATACATGGGTTTGTACCTTTTATAGTGGGGCCATGAATTTAATATTGGCGTGGAACCTCATCATTGGTTCTACAGTCAGTTGAACAGCTAAACCTTGCTCATTATTGATTTTACAGCCTATTGTCGGCTGTGGAACCTATGATAAGGTTCCATGTCAGTATTAAATACATGGGCCCGTATCTTTTACGGTGGAACCAATCCAAATTCATTTTATTGGGAATTGAGATTTGCTCCTGACATAAGGGATAGGTAGTCAAGTGAGTCATAAGCGTGTAAGGGTTAAACACGAGAATCCTTTAATACTAAAATGTATGCTTGTGCTTATCATCGATTAATACAATATAAGTTGTCTTTTGTCTAATTTGTGTGTCTTCTTGATGCCTTTTATGTATTGTTGCTTGTATTTGTAGGTTTTCTCGACCCCATCGAACACCACACGGGGTCTTATCGATTAATCCCGTGACAATAAGGCACTTTACAAGCACATCCCACTCTGAGGAGAAGATCCGGTCTCTATTATTGATGATCATGTTTGGCAAGTCTGTCAGCGGCATCTTTCAAGCTTGAAAGATTGGAAACCTGTCTTTTCCCGTTAGGCATTAGAAAGATCGGAAGCCCAAAAGACGTGGGCCTTAGAGAGCTTGTGAAAGACCGAGAGTAACAAAATCCTGGAAGCTCAATCGAAGCTTCTCGTTTTTTCGGGCGGTTGGGCTTTCGATAGGTTCATAGGGGTCACAGACTCAGAGTTGACACCTCCTATTTTTCACTCGAAGCCAAGTTCTGAACGAGAATCCCGAGCGAAGGAGAGCATACCCACCAGGTATTCTCATTCTTTTTCCATCATTCTTCTTCTTCTTCCTTCTCTGTATAGAGGCGTCACCGACCCCTTTTTGCAGAGATTCAAAAAAGAGTTGAACATTGTTGTTTAATTTCCTCACTTAACGTGGTTTCAAAATACTGGTTAGGGTTTATTTTATTTTATTTTTTTGGAGTTTGGATTGTTACATCTCAAACTTCACTATCCATTCGTTTTTTATACAAAGACGAACAATGTAGGGAATTAACAAGTTGTTTTTTCCATCATGGTACACATTACTTTACTTCCTTAAGTAATAGACAAGTAAGTTGTTTTTGCCATCATCGATACACGATACTAGCCCACCTGCTTCTACTCATTATCTGTTCTTGATCAACATTGTCTTTGTCTCAGCATTAAATTCAAAACAGATATGCGCACTCAAAGATCATTTGTTGTTACAAAATCCAGATAAGCTGCTCGATACACGTAGGGTGCATGCAAAACGTAGTTGTAGAGTTGCTGCTCGTTGTCTTGACTCAAATCACAAGCCCAAATGATAAACATGTTATCTTGTCATCATCATTCTCATCCTTGAACCTATCAGGATGAACCAAGGATAGTTAATTGTTGAACCAACAAGCTAAATCTTGAACTTTTCCAGATTATGCTTCTCAGCCCAAGATTTAACCATCATTTACACCAAGTTAAAAGGCATTCTCATATAGTTGTTAGTCCTAAGCCTCATGTTATTGTGGTCACCATGATCAGAATTATGGAGTGGTCCCAACTATTGGACAACATCAATTTTGTTGAGTCTTTCTTTTACAGTGAACAGGTTAACTGCATTTCTTCTTGGGAAAGAAAGAAAAGGATGCATGGGCCGGATTTAGTGGAGTCAGTATTGAGGATGGCTTAGCTAAACTAGGCACTTGCTTAGAAAATTTGTATAGTGATAAACTTCCTCCTTTGTAATCTCTTTGGGGTTCTCCCCTGTTTTGTATATCTTCTCATGTACTCCTTTTAATGAAATTTGGTTAAACTTTCCTCAAAAAGTATTGAGGACTTTTAATAGTGGAGGAACGTAGGAGTGGAGCTCACCAAGCTTGAATGTATTACTGAAGGTTGCAAATAGTAATGGGTTTTCATCCATCTCGTTACGTCTGCTGGGTTTAATCACTAACCCAATGAAACCACATCTGCTTCTAACTTTATTATGTGAACATTGGTGTGAACTTTATGATAACAGGACATCTGTCCCTTCACATGTTTGTTCATCCGTTAGTTCCAAAAGGTTTCCAATTACCATCTTGCCTTTCCATTTGAACATAACTCAGTAACCTAAGTGAAGCAAAAAACCCTAAAATTCTTCAAAGAAGGTAAAAACCCTAAAAATACCAGAAACCTTCTTATCCTTTTCATCACCAGCACCGACTTGACCAGCTCCTCTCACAGCAGTTTTTCAGTGAGAACACAAGCTTGTGAACTCTGAATCAGTTTTTTCGTTTTCCCCCTCTTTCCTCTCAAAAATTGATCCATGACGATTGTGTTCTGCCCCACATTTCCTTACTATCTCCATGTTTATACATATATGCAAAAATTGGTTTATGGCTTAGTTAGGAGTTAGAGACTAGAGAGTAAGAGATCGTGTCTATCTTCTGTATTTGTCTTCTCAGGCCCTTTCTAGGGCAGGAAAATAGTGTTATTACATATTTAGATCACTGAGCTTACTTCCTACAAGTCAAGATCATGGTCTCCTCAACTTTTCTTCCATCATAATTTGGATATTCAGGTTAACTAGGTGAGCATTTCATACTTCGTTACATCTTCTGTGCTTATAAAAGGTATTCCTTTGGTTATTGGTTGTTTGCCATGATCCTGTTAGTATGGAAATAATCACAGATGGGAAGAACTTACAACTGCAGAATTATTTTAACACCATTCTAGTCAGTGCCACTCCACCAGACTTCTCAAAATTCCTCCTTTCATCAAACCCTCCTGAGAGGTACCAGCAACTAGTTTTGGCTTTCTTCTTCCCTCTTCTCAAAACAGTACACAGGGGCTTGCCCTTTCACATCCTCAAGTATTGCTCCCAAACTCTGGCAATTGGAAATCTTTTTGAAACTAATTGATGGGCATAATGTCCATCCATTAATTCCAAAACATGAGAAGAACAAATATGCATTGAGGGCAGATGTCCTATTATTTAGTTGATACATTGTGATGATCCCTAGGGTAACATGTGGATGTGTGACCTTGTAAATGTTTATGTAAAAGTCTGCGCCTTTTCGTACAGAAAAATAAAAAATTATCACATTTGTGATGTAGGTGTTTTGTAGGCTAGAAGTGACAGTTAGATGGTTAAGTTATTTGTAATGTCTGGAACAAGGTTTTTAAAACCGACCCGGAGAACGAACCGGTCAGGGGTCCGGTTCCCGGGTCGAATGGTTGGCCTGTTCTGACAAAAAAATTAAAAAAATTGAAAAACGGTCAAAACTGTTCAAACAGTGAACCGCCCGGGTCAGTGGTTTGCTGACCAAAATCAACGTTTTTTGGGAAAAATCCAGTTTTGGGGAAAAATGGAACTGTTCACACCCGGTTTTCTGGTCTGACCGTTCGGTCTGGTCCGGTTTTGAAAACCATGGTCTGGAATATGATGAATTGAACGTTCTGGCAAGGGTATAACTTCTGTTATGTATTGATTTGTTTTCTTGTAAGATGACAACACAGGTGTATTGTCACTACCAGAAAAAGGGAACAAACATGATTTTCTAGAGATAAAGGTTTTCATTTTTTTTAATTTATATATATATATATATATATATATTTCCAAAGTGGTATGAAGTACTGATTTTCATTAGTTTGGGTATAAAAGGGTTCTATTACACTATGACCCATCTACATCAAGGCTCTGTACTGTCAGATTACAGAAAACAAAAGCATACATTTAATAAGAAGCAGAAAAGCAAAAAAGAAGAGTAAGTGGCATTCCTGAATTGTTGTTGCACTGAGAGCAAATATTTGAGGGTGCCCAACTACCCTTTTCCAGGATGAAAGAGTTTCTTTTCAAGCAAATGGGCCAGACTATTGTGAATGAGAGCATAGATCCCATGACTTTATCTCTTCTGTCAAAACCCTTGAGATACCAGCTCTTAAATAATGACACCAATGTAATTATCAAAAAAAAAAAAAATAATGACACCAATGTATCAGTGAAATACCATTTAAGTTAGACTGTGACATTGCAAATGGAAAGACTTCCACATTATTGAAAATAAAATGACACAAGAATCCAAAAGAATAACTGAATAGACCCTTGAGATACCAGCTCGTAAATAATGACTCCGATGGATCAGGGAAATATGATTTAAGTTAGATTGTGACATTGCAAATGGAAAGACTTCCACATCATTGAAAATAAAATGACACAAGAATCTAAAAGAATAACTGAATAGAGACTTTTATATTTGTTGTGATGATTATGGCCTTTAATTAGCTTGGTCATCTATAATTGAAAAGACAAGGTGCTCACATTAGTCTCAGAAGAAAGTAAATTGGAACCAGGTGCAATGCAGTTCTTTATTTTTCTTTTTTTCATTTAGTATTTTTTTTCCTCAAAGAAAGCTTTCAGAATATAGGAATGGCTTCATTTCATGTGACCAAAATTTCATTTAATTAAAATTTCAAGATTACTCCATTTTGGAAGATGGGCTTACACTTCCAGCTATGAAAAATCACTATGAAATTTCACATTGTCAAGAATTGTCCTATGTGGGTTTATATTTACATTATGGTTATTAACCTGTAGTTCATATATGTCTATATCAAGATTGGTAAAACGTCATCAGCTACTTAGCTCAGAGCTAGGTGGGATGCATATTCTATTGAATTTTCAATTTTGTAAGATTTTAAGACAAGCTTAGTTGGATTTAGATTAGTCATATCACCAAAACTGTCACATTATTTCTTCTTATTAATTGTAATTTGTTTTAATTTCTTATGTGGTGTCTATTGATTAGATATTTGATTTGATGTCAATAAAAGTGTAGAGACTAGAGAAGCTCTAGGGTTTCAAAAGTTCATTATCCAAGGTTATCCCCAATAATTGTAAGTTGCTTCTTATCGAAGTTGATTGTGTTAGTGCCATTAGTCTTTGTTTCAATAGAGAAGTTATTTTGGATTGTTAGCATGGTTTTTCATGAATATATTGCTAACAAAATTTTTAAAAGATTAGCATTGTACTGTAGTGTTGTTTATTTGATACAAGGTATTGAGAAATTGAATTGATTCTTGGGAGAAGGTAATATATGCTGTGTTTCATTATTCTGAAAATGTAAGGCTAGGATGGAGGAAGCCACCCATTTACAGTGAGGAACTGTACAAAAATAAAATCTTCTAGGTACTTATGAAAACCAATTACATCTTGAACATGTTCCTACTTCCTACTTACTAGGAACAAATAAGAGAGGGGCTTGGATATTCTGAAACTGAAATTCTTTGTGCACTGAGAGCCAAAAGAAAGCCTTTGCCACCACTTTCCTAAGGATTTATTATCTAGAAACTTAGTATTCTCAAATATTCTAAGGTTCCTTTAGACCCAAATAGTCCAAACGATGCCTGTTGGGATTAAACGCCAAGCTACTTTGCCCTTTTTATTCAGCCCATCAACGTTCCAGCCAAGTAGGGTCTCTGTAGAAGTCTTAGGAAAACCCAATTTATAGGTCTCTCTTTGGCACTTGGGATTGTGTACCTTTGAAGAATGGGGTCAACTTGTCAGGGCTATCAAAAGGGAGGATAATTCTAGTTGCCTGATGTGGCCTGTGATGTGAGGTTGGAGGTGGTTTTTGTGTTTGTTGGTGAAAGGAGGCAACATGGGAATGCAGGTATCATTAATAAGGATGGTAGTGTTTTTGAATTGAATCACCTTGGATGTAAGAGCAGGAAAGAGTGGGTGGGGGAGGGCCTAGTAGCATGTAAGACCCCCTAATAGATAAAGATGTAAAGTCAGTCAAACATTACTGTAAGGGTTTAGACTTTAGAGTTAACCTCTTGAGAAACAGAGGTGGAGGTTGAAGGAGGAAATTGGAGGCATGGTGTCATTAAGGGTGCCTGTCTAGAAGGAAGCAGATCTGATGGTGGTTTTGAAGAAGTGTCACTTGGTAGAGATGGAGTGGCACTGAATTCTGAATCATCAACAATACTTCCTCAAGGGGTCTATCCTGGCAAAGGATTTAATGTTGAAGTTGATGCCTTGTCTTGGTTTCTTAAGGGGTTTGATGAGGGAGGCGGAGTTTTGGTTTGATTAAAAGTTGGATTGACTTCTTCTGATCCTTTTTCTACCGATGGAAGATATTGGGGTTTCTGAGATGAGGGGTGACTAATTGTTATCAATGGTAGAGAGGAGTTTGGAGTTGTGCTTGTTGGGATAGCCAGTGACAGGAAGAGAAGATGGTTGGGTTCAAGATGATATGGTATCGTAGACAACAATGGAAGGGGTTAAGGGTGGTCTAAGAGGATGGATGTGGTGGAAAAGATTGGATGTAGGGAGTTTTGGTAAGATGTCTGAGATGGAATTTATGGGAAAAATAAGCTGATGAATGTAGAGTTTTGAAGTTGTAATTTGGAAGGGTGGGTGTGGATTTGGATCATACCAGGTCTGAAAATCAAGGCTCTTTTATAAATGTTTAAGACCCCTAAAAATGTCTGGCTAGTCAATATTACGAAGGCCTTCTTTTTGATTGAGAACCAGTTTATGAGGAGTTGGTCCATGTATGCCTTCTAAAAGTGTCTTTAAGAGGAAGGGTGTTTAAAGAAATTCTCAAATTTCTTAGGCTTGATGGTTGCCTGTTCTCAATTATCGAGGTTCTACATTGAATGATGTTGTGGCAGAAATGTTGATAGTGGCTGATGTTGGGAAAAGCTTTGAAATAGGGACTAAGAGGATTCTAACTGAAGGAGTGGGCTTGACTGCTAATTCAGTTGTAGACAATAGTTTATGTTCATAAAACATGATAGATTCAAGGAAGTGTTCTAAATCTGAACCCATGATCCAGATTGAAGTGGTGCATCAGGCAAAGAAAAAAAATCAGATATTAAGAAGGTGGCTCATTACGATGTCGAGTGAGCAAAAGTTTGGGGTTATTCTTTTTGGGTGGCGAGGAATTTGCTAGAAAAATATTTGTGGAGCTTGAAGCAAGGGAGTGGACTAACAGTTCTGAAAATTTAAATGAGTCCAGAGTTTTGTTTGAACATGATCCCATGGATGACTTGGTTAATGTCTTAGAATTGGTTTTTGGGAAGCTGTTTATTTTTACAAGTCATAGTTCTTTTTTTAAGGATAGTGGGGAGGTTGGTTTTTTAGATGGTTGAGTGGCAGTTATGGGTCTGTCAGTTGTTTTTGTTTCATGATTCCTTAGCATGTGTCTTGGCTTGTTTTTGTTTCTTTGTGTTCTCTCAAGCTTTAGTAGCAGGGGTCTGGATTTCCTAAGAGTTTGTGCTAGGGGTAGGATTTGCTGTGGTTGGGTGAAGGCATAGATCAAGTATTCTTGTTATTTGGCATATGAATTTATATGTGTTGCTGTGTTGGTTTGCTTGGGCTGCAAAGCCTGTATACTGCTTGTATACCTTTTCTTTTAATGATTTTGTTTTCATATTACTATCAAATAAATAGATACACACACACAAAACTTTCCCAATTGGAAAGGCTAGTTGGTCAAATACAAAAATATTTATTGAGGTAGTCATCTTAGTAAGGATGCTCCCAAATACAAATCCAACCTTCCTACACCCACCTAACCAGCCCACCAGCTAGAGAGTTAGCTGATATTTGGACCATTTGAATGAGATGAATAGAAACTAGAGCTATAGATCATTTTCAAGGTGCCAAGGCAACCCTAGGCAATAGGTGAACGCTTAGTCTCTTAGGCGCCCACCTAGGCATTGCCTAGTGTATCAAATGTAACCTTGCTTTTCCTAGTGTTGTAAGGTTTGTTTCCTAGTGTTTGAACTGTGCAACCAACTGGGTAGGGTTTGTTTCCTAGTGTTTGAACACCCATCTACATCCGATTGTCTCCTTGTCTGGAGGAAGATCAATTATCTCCCAAGTGTGGTTTTTAACTAAGGCTTCCATCTCTTCTTGCATAGCTATTTTCCACTCAGGTTTGGAGAGAGCCTTAGTAACATTCTTGGGTATAGACATAGAATCCAGGGAAGAAAGGAAAGCTTGGTAGGAGGATGATAAGGCTTTATAGGAAAGATGGTGTGAGATGCAATGGGCAGTACACTTTCTCTTCCCTTCGCAAAGTGCAATGGGAAGATCAAGGTCAATGGGATTGACTGCAACAATAGTGTTAGGTATAGGAACATTATCATTAGAAAAAATAACAGGCTCAGGCTCAAGGGGAATACCTGGAACTATATCTGCCGAATTTGGAGCCTCAGAAGGACTGATGGAGAGTGGTGCGGGTTCTACTGGTTGAGCATGTGTGGAGTCAACCCTCTTCTGGCAACGCTGATAGTGCTCTGTGGTTGCCGGTAGTGGATTTGGTAATGGAACTGGCGATGGTGCTGATGGTAAAACTGGTGGCACAAAAGAAACAGGAAAAGGATTAGATTGAGTTCTCCTCCCCAAGACTCTCCCCTTGAGGAGAACCTCTAGAGAAAAAAAATGTAGACTCAAAAACGTTAACATCCATTCACCTCATGACCACTCCCAATCGTCCTCTTTGACTCTAGATCCTACAAAACACAATTACCAGGAAGGAAGGTCACTGAACAATTCAAATTTTTTGTCAAAGAACTAACAGAAAGAAGGTTAGTATGAAGTCTAGGGACATGTAAGACCAAAGATAAAGTAATATCATTGGTTACTCTAACTGTCCCTTTCCCAACAATGGGAACATGTGAATCATCTGCTGTAGTGGCTTTATCTCTACCAGAGCACAATTGGTAAGAACTGAAAAGGGTAGGTATATTAGTCATGTGCTCAGGTGCTCTTTAGTCTATAATCCAGGGAGGTCCCTCCTTACCTGAGGTGGATGCATAATTTGCAGTTGCATATGAACTACCTGTATGAGCAAAAGAGGTGGTGTGGTTGGCTCTTGCACTTTGCTGTCCATTTGACGAACTAGAACTGGCTAAGTCCTTCTTACTCATAAGCTGTCCAAACTTCTCCAATTCGGTTTTGACTGCTGCTACTGCAATGGTCTCCCAATAAGCTTGGGTAAGGGGTCCCGAAGAGTCTCTTGTAATTGCCACATTTGCATTTCCCTTCTTGTTCTTGACCCGAGTTGGTATGGGGTGTAGATAGAGCTTCTAACAAGTTTCTCTGGTATGCTTAGTCTTCTTACAATAATCACACACCAAGTCCTTCTTGTCCTCCCTCCTAGTCTCACTGCTTCCCTTGCCTCAATTTGGCTTAGGTCTGGTTATACTAACCATAGCAGACTGATCAATCCTAGGCTCTCAACATGACATTCCTCCTGCTCTCCTCTTCAGAAACAAAGGCATAGGCTTGAGAAAGTGTCACACTCTCTCTAGAAAAGATATGTCGCTTAGTAATGTAGAATTTAGGGTTTAGCCCGACCAAGAACTCAAAAACCATATTCTTCTCTACCAACTTCTGATAGGTTGCTGCATCATTTACACTTTCCCAAACCATAGTTTCAAAGTGATCCATCTCTTGCCAAAGGGTTTTCATCATGGAGAAATACATGGCAAGAAGTTTATCTCCTTGTTTTATACAAATCACCTGATTCCTTAATTGATAGGCTCTGGCTACATTCTACTTCTGAGAATAGGTTTCAGTCACTCCATCCCAAATCTCCTTTGCAGTATTAGCCCATAGAAAATTTTTGCCAATGTGGGGTAACATAGAATTACACAGCCAGGACATCACCATGTAATTCTCCTGTACCCACCGAGAAGAATCTATATCAGGTTTCTTTTCTTCCCCAGTGATGTACCCTAGTTTTCCACGGGCACCAATGGCTATCTTGGCTGATTGTGCCCATTCTAAATAATTTGTTCCATCTAATTTAACTGTGGTAATAATTCCGGACTTAAACATATCACTCGTACCTCCAACACTTGGACCCATGTTACTGGTGGATTTCTTTTCAGCACTCCAACCCTCCATCTCGGCTTCCAATGGTTCAAAACCAGAAAAACACTAGGTAGAAAGCTTCTGAGATCAGATCGATCTCACTCACAAGGGCGGCTGACCTTTCTGGAAGGAGAAAACCCTATCCGGAGAGAAAAACCCTTTTTCCCACTGTCTTCCACCGGAGAGAAGAGTGAATCGATCACTCTGGAAGGCTTAAAAGTGTCTAGAAACCTAACCAACCACTCTAAAAAACTTAGAGAAGTCCAACAAGGTTCAAGTGCCCAAGATCAGATCAAGAATGAAGAGTCCAACTTACCTAGGATTCTTCCCCGCACTCCAGTTTTTCCTAGATC
The DNA here is from genome assembly GCF_055504915.1 of Nelumbo nucifera. Lineage (NCBI taxonomy): Eukaryota > Viridiplantae > Streptophyta > Magnoliopsida > Proteales > Nelumbonaceae > Nelumbo > Nelumbo nucifera. Next base: position 46,032,452 of record NC_142650.1, on the reverse strand, counting down.
ACCTTCTTGATGACTGAAGTCCACCAAAAAATCCAAGAACTGGGCAGTCTGAAGTAGATCGATCAGTCCTTTGTCTCATGCAATCGGCTGATCTAGGGTTGCATGGGAGAACTCCAAGAAACCCTAGCCTTGCTCTGATACCAAGTAGAAATCTGCTGAATTAAAAAAATCTGTAAAAGAAAAGATATTTTCTTGGAGAAGAAGAAGAAGAAGAAGAAGAAGAAGAAGAAGAAGAAGAAGAAGAAGAAGAAGAAGAAGAAGAAGAAGAGGAAGAGATTTGAGAAAGAAAAGAGAGCTTAATTCTGGCCACCCCCTTCACTAGTATTTATATTAAAAATATAAAGTGGAGTACAATGACTAATATGCCCTTATAGGGCAGCAAGCATCTAAAAACACATGAAAGACTTAAGAAACGATCAGCAAAGGACCTAACATAAATGCTGTGGTCCCTACTTCATATCTAACAATTAACATTTAAAAAATTACTGCTAAATCTACACAAAACTAATTAAATCCTCAACATAAAGAGTGCTCTTTGGGATGAATTAGACTCTGTCAGAAGGTGGGAAGGTCCATGAGTGTTAGGAGGAGATTTTAATGAAATTCTTAGCCCTGTAGACAAAAAGGGGTGTAATAGACTGAATAGAGGTATGAGAAATTTTAGGGGTTTCATCCAAAGGTGGGAGCTGATAAACTTGCCACTAGCAGGAGTAAAGTATGCATGGACCAACAATCAGGAAAACCCATCTTTAGTCAGACTGGACAAATTTTTGATTTCACCTGAATGGAAGGAATTATTTCCATTCTCAAATTAGGAAGCACTGACAAGGGTAGTTTTTGATCACATCCCCTTGATCCTGACTATGGGAGGCTTGAAAAAGAACTCTCATCCCTTCAGGTTGGAGCACTGCTGGTTGGACTCAGAGGAGTTGGTGACAAACATCAAAAGGTGGTGGTTGGAATGTTCTTTTAAAGGCTCAGCCAGTCACATTTTCTTCAAAAAACTGAAATGGTTGAAAGAAAAAATTAAAGCATGGCAGGACCCAATGCACCTTTAAGTTGGCACGTGAGGGGGAGAGTGGCGTCGATAGATGGTAACAACCATCTATCATCATCTTAGTTGATCTCCACAGACCGAAACCAGCAGTCTTCGAATCTCCCTGTACCTGGGAACTCACTACGATGGGTCGCACCAGAGAAGACGAACACGGTATTGCCGGAAAAAAGAAACCCTAGGTGTATCAGACAAAGGGATTTAGAGAGGCTGGAGTTGTTTTCTCATTCTGAGGAGGAAGATTTCAGTGCCACTGATTTAGACGACACACTAAGTTTAGGGAGTATCAACCTAAGCAGCTCAAGGAATGTGTTTGATGAAGACAGTCTGGGAACAGAGGTACTTTTTCAAGAGAACAAGGAAGAAGACGAGGCACCAAAGTTCAAGGAAGACGTCGTGAAGGTTAAAGATCAGTTGCCTAAGGCTACGGTTCAGGTGCCGCTTGTACCTGCAAAGGAAGTAGTCCATTAGTGCAGGAAGAGCAGGATATGATGCTGGTAGGAAACTCTTCTCACGCTCCAACCTGCAATGTAACACTAGAAGAAGGACAGAAATGGAAGAGTCTTTCACCTATTAAAGCAGACAGGGTTTTGATTCACAGTGTAAACTCTCTCACACATGCTCATTCACAGGGAACAGCTTTAGGCCCTCTCCTTACGAGAATCCCTCTCCCTTGGAAGTCGTCCCCTCAGTCCCAAACATTACAGGTACTGTTGTCCATTCGGTTTTGGTTACTAATGTGCCTTCTGTGCTTGAAACAAATACACCAGCATCCCGAGCAGAAGTTCCAGTGGGGGGGATGGGAAGAGAGACTGGCAGCTTTGAGTGCGAACTGAGAGAAGGTGAGATGGCAGTGGAAGAGGGACAGAAGGAGGAACTAGAGAGAACTTGGGAGAGAATCTGCACGTTGTTGGAGGAGTATAAAGAGAGGGAGGAGAAATTAGATCAAAGGGAGAGAGTAACAACTTTTCAAGAAAAGGACTATTACAGGAACTCTAATCTGGGGGGGGGGAGATAAATGAAGCTAGTGCCTTAATGAGGAAGACTAAGGGTAACAATAGGAGAAAAAAGAAAAAGAGATCTGAAGTGGAGAGATTGATTTCAGATATTGAGGGTGATATTGAATTTAGTGGGAGAGGGGAAAGAAGAAAGACTTTGCTGTAAGGTAGAGTCTTTGAGAAGGGATTTTTTCGAAAAAGTGCTTGATGAAGATCATTAGCTGGAATGTGAGAGGCTTGGGAAGTGAAAGAAAGAGAAGGGCAATTAAAGATTTGTTGAGGAGAAGAAACCGGACATAGTCTTGATGCAGGAAACCAAGTTGGCAGAATTGGATATAAGATGGATCAGAAGTGTATGGAGATCAAGAGGAGTTTGTTGGACTTCAGCACCGTCCTATGGAGCCTCTGGAGGTCTAGTAACCTTATGGAGGGAGGATGCTGTAGAATCAGTGGAGGAGCTAATAGGAAGATTTTCTGTGTCCTTAAAGGTTAGGAATGCGGGGGATGGCTTCACCTAGGTTTTAACCAATGTCTATGGGCCAAACTCGTATAGAGAGAGGAATGAGATGTGGGAAGAGTTGTATGCCATATGAGGTTTGTGGGAGGGTCCTTGGTGTCTTGGGGGGGACTTTAATGTAATTAGGTTTTGTACCGAATCTAATAACCCCCAAAGGACAATTACAACCAGCATTAGGAAGTTCAATGATTTCATTAATAATTGTGGTCTAAAGGAGTTACCCCTCTTACAAGCCAATTTTACATGGCCGAATTTCCAAGAAAACCCCCTTTGCTCGAAATTAGATAGATTCCTCTTTACTAAAGAGTGGGAGAACCATTGGACGAACTTGATGGCTAGAGTCTTACCCAGAGTCACCTCTGATCACTGCCTATCCAACTAAGTCCTGAAACCTTAACTTCTGGTCCTCAGCCTTTTAGATTTGAGAATATGTGGTTAACTCATCCGAATTTTGTGCACTTGATTAGGGAATGGTGGAGAGAAGAATTAAGAGGAGTGAATTGGAAGGGGGTAATATTCCACAAAAAATTGAAAAGGTTGAGATCCAAAATTAAGGAGTGGAATAGGGAACACTTTGGAAGGATTGAGGAGCAAAAAAATGACTTGATGTCCAGGATTGAGGAACTTGATTCCAAGGAAGCTCAAAGGATGATGAGTGAGAAAGAACAGGTTTTGAGAGGAAATCTAAAGAAGGACTTGGAAGAGGTCCTTTTGAGAGAGGGAATCTCGTGGAGGCAAAAGTTGCGACATAAATGGATTAAGGAAGGGGATGGAAATACTAAATTTTTCCATGCACTGGCTAATGGAAGAAGAAGAAAAAATTGTGGCTAAGTTGGAGGTGAATGGGGAGGAACTCACAAATCAAGATGAGATAGCCAGATGCTTTGTGGATCATTTCAAATCAATCTATAGGAAACCGTTGAATAATAGGCCAACCTTGGAAGACTTGGAGTGGACTAGATTGTCTGAAGAACAAGCAAACTGGTTAGAAAGGGGCTTTAGTGAAGAAGAGATCAGACAAGCGGTGTTTTCAATGGATAGATCCAAAGCACCTGGTCCAGATGGATTTACAATTTTCTATCAGGATTGTTGGGATGCGGTCAAAGAAGACCTTGTTGGGGTGTTTCAGGAATTTGTAAATAAAAAAACGGTGAGCCTTGGAGTCAATGCTACCTTCCTAGCCCTAATCCCAAAGAAGGCAGATGCAAAGAACCCTAAGGACTGTAGGCCAATCAGTCTAGTGACAAGCATTTATAAAATCCTGGCTAAAGTGTTGTCATTGAGAATCCGAGTAGTACTACCCTCCATCATCAGTCAAGAACAAGGCGCTTTCGTGCAGGGAAGGCAAACAACGGATCAGATCCTAATAGCAAATGAGTGCATGGAGGACATGAGAAAGTCAGGAACCCAAGGTTTTGTTTGTAATCTAGATTTGGAGAAGGCTTATGATCTTGTGGATTGGAGTTTTTTACTAGAGGTCCTTGGGTGTTGTGGGTTTGGAGCTAGATGGTGCAATTGGGTAAAGGGCTGTATTAGTTCTTGCCATTACTCCGTTTTGGTTAATGGGGTGGTGAAAGACTTTTTCCCAGCTTGTAGAGGCCTTAGACAAGGTGACCCTCTCTCCCCTTTTCTTTTTACCCTAGTTGCAAATGTCTTTAGTAGATTAATCTCTAAAGCAGATAGGGAAGAGGAAATTAGAGGTTGGAGGATTGGAAGGAACAATGTTCGGGTAACCCACCTGCAGTTTGCCGATGATATCATAATTTTTTGTGAAGGGGCTGACAGGTGGGAAGTGAGAAATCTCAAAGCATTGTTACAACACTTTGAGAATGTTTCCAATTTGAAGATAAACCTGGATAAGAGTTGTGTGGTAGGGGTTAATCTGAATGAGAGGACTTTGTAGTCTGTGACGGATTGTTTAGTTGTCCCATTTCTTCTTGGCCCTTGCAGTATCTAGGTCTCCCTCTAGGGGCTAACCCAAAGGAGAGTAGATTTTGGACCCCAATTATGGAAAAGATTGAGAGAAGATTAGCTTCTTGGAAAAAGAACTACATTTCCATAGGGGGTCGAGTGACTTTATTGAGAGCTACCCTAGAAAATTTACCGATTTATTTTCTCTCTATCTTTAGGATTCCTATTAGGGAAGCTAAGAAGTTGGAGAGGATAATGTGATCTTTTCTGTGGGAGCCTGGGGAGGAAAAGAAAGATCATCTAATCAATTGGGAAATAGTTTGTAGGAGTAAAGAGGAGGGTGGATTGGGAGTAGGAAGGTTAGCTCAAAGGAATAAAGCTCTCTTAGGGAAGTGGTTGTGGAGGTGGCCTAGAGAAAGGGAGAGATTGTGGCATGAAGTGATAGCTAGTATACATGGCAGACGGTCCAATCCATTGGGATGCGGGTGCATCACGTCAAGCTACGTTGGCATCTCCTTGGAAAGCAATTCAGAGTGTCCTCCCTCAGTTTCTCAACTTGGTGACTCTGTTTTATTTTGGGAAGATACTTGGGTGGGTACCGTTGCCCTTAAGGACAAATTTCCGGATCTCTATTCTCTTTCCCTTTACAAGGAAAAAACTGTTTCTCATTTTCTTCCTTCTATTACTTCACCCTCTTCCTTAAGCTGGGATTTTGGTTTTAGGAGAGGTTTGAGGGATGTTGAACTTAGTAGTGCTTTAGAATTGTTGTCTCTTCTTGGCAGTGTCTTTCTGGACCCTCTTCGCTCGGATGTGAGACTTTGTTCCCCTCATCCAAAAGTTTTTTGGGCTGCTATGTAATTTTATTTCTGCTTATCCGGTTCTTAACTGATGTAATACTTTGTTAGAAGAGGTAACAGCTCGTGCCTCTTCATGGGTTTCCTGTATTGCCTTATATTCTGATTTAATAAATTATTTTCATTCATAAAAAAAAGGTGACTTCGAAGAGTGAGGGAGAAAAAAGGGAAGAGTGTTTGAAATTAATAGCTAACATTGATGCGGAGGAGGAGAATGGATCTTTAGATGAGGAGAAAAGGAGAAGAAGGCTTATTGCTAAGAAGACGCTAGATGCTATGTTGCACCATGCTGAAGTCAAATGGAGGCAAAGAGCTCGGGCAATGTGGCTGAAAGCAGGTGATAGTAGTACTGCTTTTTTCCACAAGGTGGCCAATGCAAGAAAGAGAGTTAATTCTATTCAAAAGTTGGAGGTGGAAGGAAAGGTAGTACAAGATGAGAAAGACATAGCAGATGCTTTTGTTTGTTTCTATAAAGAGTTGTTCAAGGAACCTTGCAAGAGAAGACCACAACTGGATGGTCTAATCTTTAACTGTTTGACTGAGGAGCAGGTTTCGGAACTGGAAAAACCCTTCTCAAAAGAGGAGGTAAAGAAGGTTATAGAAGTTTTGGAAGGGGAGAAGGCGCCGGTCCCAGATGGTTTCACATTGCTGTTTTTTAAGAAGTTCTGGGAGCTTCTTAAAGCTGATTTACTAAGGGTTTTGGAGGAATTCCACGATTCTGCTGCCCTCGAGAGAAGCTTAAATGCAACTTTTATGTCACTGATCCCCAAGAAGAAAGGAGCAAATGAGCTGAAAGATTTTAGGCCAATCAGCTTGGTTGGAAGTGTCTACAAGATCCTATCTAAAATTCTGGCCACCAGATTAAGAAAGGTGATGGATTCTTTAATCTCTATGTGCCAAGGGGCATTTGTCCACAACAAGCACATTCAGGATGTAGTTCTCATAGCTAATGAACTACTAGACTCAAGAATAAGAGGTGGATGAAGTGGTCTATCTGCAAAATTGACTTAGAGAAGGCTTATGACCATGTTAACTGGTCTTTCTTGGATTATTTGTTGAAAAGAATGCACTTTGGCTCCAAGTGGAGGAATTGGATGAAGGTCTGCTACTTAACCCCCTAGATTCTTGGTGCTTGTAAATGGGACAGCTAAAGGAAATTTTAGCAGTTCTAGAGGTTCGAGGCAAGGGGACCCGTAGTGTCCTCTTCTCTTTCTAATAGAAATGGAAGGTTTAAGCAAGTTGGTAGATAGAGCTGTGGAGAGGGAGCTGCTGGAAGGCTTTCAGGTGAAGCCCAATGGGACTGCCATTCCAATTCTACCATATGCTGATGACACTCTCTTCTTTTGCAAGGCTTCAGAGGAGCAAGTTCTGAATTTGAAGTACATTCTTTACTGGTTTGAGATTATTTCAGGTCTGAAAGTAAACCTAGCAAAAAGTGAGATAATAGCTGTGGGTGATGTTTCTAATATCCAGGGTATGGCAGACTTGTTAGGCTGCAAGGTTGGTCAGCTTTCATCAAAGTATTTAGGATTGCCTCTGGAAGCCAAATGCAATTCAAAAACAACTTTGAATCCAATAATAGAAAGAATGGAACAGAAATTGGCCACTTGGAAAGCAAGGTATCTCTTCAAAGGTGGAAAGGTAACACTTATCAAGAGTGCCCTAGCAAGCTTGCCGACATACTTCATGACCCTATTTCCTATCCCTTCGGAAGTGGCAGAGGTTTTAGAAAAAAAGATGAGAGACTTTTTGTGGGTGGGATGGAAATATTCACATAAATATCATCTTGTTAACTGGGGTCAGATTTGTAAACCCCTATCTCAAGGGGGGTTGGGGTTAAGGAGATTAAAATCCTTCAATCTAGCTCTGCTAGGAATTTGGCTATGGAGGTTTGCTGCTGAACCTGACAATCTATGGAGAACAGTAATAGCAGAAAAATATGGGCTGGATGAAAGTGGTTGGGGTAGTGGTCCACCCATGTCCTATGGGTGCAGTCTGTGGAAAGGTATATGCAAAGCTTCAAACCTTTTCAGAAGGGAAGTTAGATTTAAAGTTGGGAATGGGAGAAGGATTAAGTTTTGGTTGGGTGCCTGGACAGGGGAGAATTCCCTTAAGGATATGTTTCCTACCCTGTTCAATTTGGCTGAAGATAAAGAAGCAGTGGTAGCAGATACATTTGTTTAAGGGATAATGCTTTTTGCTGGACTCCAACCTTTAGAAGGGACTTCAATGATTGGGAGATTCAGCAGGTGGGGAATCTCTTGGTTTTGCTTCAGTCCCAGGTTTTGAATTTGCAGACCGGGGATGCACTAGTGTGGAAAGGGAACAAAAGCGGGGAGTTTTCAGTTAAATCCTTCTACAACGCCATAAGGGGAGGTTTTGAAACCCCCGTTCCAAGCTGGGCCATTTGGGGGACAGTAGCTCCCTCCAAAGTAAAGTTTTTTGTATGGGGGCAGCCGTGGAGAAATGTCTCACAAAAGAGATGCTGGTAAGAAAAGGTTTTAACTGCAGTGACCTAAGGTGTAGCTTCTGTGGGGGGGAAACAGAATCAGCAAACCATTTGTTTTTACACTGCATTTTTGCCTCAGAGATGTTGAGCCATTTCTTAAGAAGTCTGAAGGTAAGCTGGTGTACGCCAGCCTCAGTTAAAGCCTGCTTTGAGGCTTTGGCAGATCCGAGGGATGACTAAGAAAGGAAAGATTTGTTGATCTTCTATTCCCTTAGCTATAATGTGGGCGGTTTGGATGGAAAGGAACAGCAGGGTCTTTGATCTTAAAACCTCTACTGTAGATGAAGTCATCAATTTGGCTGTAGGTTTTGTTAGAAGTTGGTTGTCTATACTTACTGAATTTAAAGGGGACACATCTGATTGTAATTTTTTGAGGATGGACTTTTTTTGAGGTCCTTCTGTTTTGGTGTGTACAGCTTCTCATTGTACGGAGGACCTTTACATCAATACAATGATACTTTACCTTTGCTCAAAAGAAAGTAATGGTTGGGATGTTGGTGTTTCTTGATGGGCCACTTTGAACTCTCTGTGAAAGGCTATTAATGGCATTCTTCCCCAATATTTAAGCCTTATCAGGTATGATGTGTGTATAGGAGATAGAATTCTTTTTTGGGAGGGATGTTTGGATTGGTAATTCCACTCTTAAGGACCTTTTTCCATCTTTGTATTTTTTGTCCCTTTTTAAAAATGAACCCATTTAGATGATTATGTCCTCCTAGTCGTTAGGTATCAATTGGAACTCAGGCTTTAGAAGAGATCTTAAAGACTCAAAGCCTTGACCAGGCTGCTTTCCTTCTCAAAACTCTAGACCCAGTTTCTTTGGATCACTTTAAAATCGTATCTGGTTTCCTAATCCTCTGGGCTTGTTTTCGTGTGCTTCCTTCTTTTCTTGTTTGTTCTCTGACCCTAACTCCCAACTTTTCTTTTGTAAGGAAATTTGGTCCAAACCCAATCCCCCAAAAGTGGGAGCCCTTTGTTGTGAGGTTTCTCTTGGAAAATTAAACACCTTGGATAACTTGCAAAAGAGAAGACCTAATTACGAGTATTTCTCCTAAGTAGTGTTTCCTTTGCAAAGCTAATGGAGAAAGTTGTTACCACCTACGAATTCCCTGCCCCTTTGTTGTAGGACTTTGGGAAAAGATTTTTGGTCTTTCTGGATACAGGTGGACAATGCCTTTGCAGATTGGTGCACTCTTTGACCTGGCTACCTTCAGGTGGTTTGGACAGTTTGGTTGGAAAGAAAGGGATCATACTACTGTTTGGTATTGCTTGTTGAACAGGGCTGTCTTTTGGCCTAAAACTTTGGATCTTTTCTCACATTTCTCCTTTGATGACATTTGGAGAAACTGGCAATTGGTTGCAAATTCTTCCTTGGTCAAGGGCAAGCCTATAGCACTGTGGAAACCCTCTGAAGAAGGTTTTATTAAACTAAACTTTGATGGTAGCAGCCTTCGTAACCCTGGGCCTTTTGGTATTTAAGGAGTTTTTAGAAATGTAAAGGGTCAAATTGTTGCTTTATATTCTTTTTTTTTTTTGAGAAAAGTTTAACCAGATTTCATTAAAATAAAAAAGGAGTACATTAGAGGATGTACAAAGCAGGGGAGAACCCCAAAGATTACAAAGGAGGAATCCTATCACTACACAGATTTTCTAAGCAAGCTCCCAAAGTTCAGCTTTGGGAAATGTGGTTAGTGCAGAGGTTCAAGCTGTTCTATAGGAAGTACAGATTGCTAGAGAGCTGAACTTTGGGAGCTTGCTAATTGAAGGCCATTCTAAACTGGTAGTTGGGTGGTTGAAGGAGCCAGAGACTGTAGCTTGGTCCTTTAGGGGAGCAGTGAGAAGATTCAAATGGAAAACTTGCAACTTAATAGTGAGAGTTCATTGGGAGAGATCAGCTAATGGACTGACAGATCTTCTGGCTAACTTCCAACTTAGTTCAGTTTTCCTGGCATTCTGTTTACCTCAACGAGAGTTCTTTGAATTCCTTCTTCCTAGAAAAAAATGAAATCTTTAAAGGTGGTTGCAAAAATAACAACTATTCATTGTCATAGTCGGGCAAAAATGCCAAAGAATCCCAGTAAAGGTATGAATGTTCATCTGCATAGATTTGAATGATCATGCTTATCTGATCTGATTAAATATTAACACTTGGACATGTCACAGTGTCACACCAATGTGAAGTAATGAAGCAAATTCTTAGTTCCTCGTTGTCTTCCCCATTCTCCTAATCCATGTTTTTGATGCATTTTCTTTCTTTTTATTTTTAACATTGTAATGCTGTTAAGAAGATGATTGGAGGTGTAATGATGTGCTATGAAATATTGCAGGTACAACTGAGGAACTAAAGGAGTGTGTGATAAAACATGGCCAAACATCACCCAGATCTGATAATGTGCAGGAAGCAACCAGGGATTGCCATTGGACGGCTTTGTGAAAAGTGTGATGGGAAATGCGTAATATGTGACTCGTATGTTCGACCTTGTACCCTTGTGCGGGTCTGTGATGAATGCAATTATGGGTCATTCCAGGGACGATGTGTGATCTGTGGAGGCGTGGGGATATCTGATGCCTACTACTGCAAGGAGTGTACTCAGCAGGAGAAGGATAGGGATGGATGTCCAAAGATCGTCAATTTGGGGAGTGCTAAAACAGATCTCTTCTATGAACGTAAAAAATATGGCTTTAAGAAAAGATGACGATAGATGTGAAATAATTCTTTTTACTTAAAAAGCAACTCCCTCGTTTTCTCTTTTATTCTGCTGCTTACTCTATGGCGTCCTTACGAACTGACACCATTCATGTTTGATGAAAGGTGTACTGTCGGTCAAGTTTGTAAAAGTGAGTATGATAGGTGGAATTGTTGATCCTGTAATCCTGTTTAGTACTTAGTACTTACTATTACCTCAAGTTGAAATCAGCAAAATGAAAAATTTGATGACGGTCTTATTTTTAAGCAATATCTATTTGATTTATTGATGCATATAGACAGAATTGCTGCTTTTCGAGGCTCCATGGTGCCCCATGCGCTTAATGCTTGTGTCGTTGATAGGTTGCGATGTAAATACTGGTATTACTTTTTCTATACTATAATTGATCTACATGTTGTTCTAGTGAAAACTTTGATTTATCATTCATGGTCTCCGCTATGTTAAGCTATTTTCTAGTGAATCAGTATTTGGGCGGGTTTTGATGTAAATTTGGTTTTACTTTTGAGTTATTGTCTTTTGGGTTAAGCTATGCCTATGACTATGAGTATGTTAAGCTAGCTATTTTGTAGTGAATCAGTCTTTTCCTTACCTTAACGAAGTTTCTGTTGATTCTTATGGAACGGTGGAGATATATATTTGTTCGGGGGATGATTGATGGTTGCCGGACTACTCACTAGTCTGACTGACCGTTGGTAGCTAGGTCAGTTTGCTCCGATGCGGTGAATGAAGGTGGGGAAAGAAGGGGGGTGGCTTTTAGAGCTGAGAATTTTGGTAGTGGAGAATGCTCACTCTCAAACTTGAAAGATGGCCGCTACAATACCCATAGTGGATTGTCTCACTCACATGCCAAGAAATGGAATGGATTGACTGCTGGAATGAGCCGAGTATTCAACGTTATTGCTTTGCTAAGGTTATGTTTGGTTTGAAGGAAAAGGTAGGGAAACCCACACAAGATTTGTAAGGGTTTCCCTGCCTTTCCCTACTTTTTCCTTCAAACCAAACACAGCCTAAGTGTTTGTTGATCAAAGTTGGTCTCGATGTTATCAAACAACGTTATTGCTTTGCAAAGTGTTCTTTCCTTTTCCTTGTGATAGTGGTGGTGGTGGTATCAAACTGTGACTAAATGTTAGGTAGGGCCTCCACTGTGTAACTGTTTGTCCATGAGTTGACACAGATGGCATTTTTACATGAGGTTCCATTACTTCACATGTCTTATTAAGTGGTTGTATCAACTTTCTATGGGCTACAATTTGAACAGGCCCAATGTGAAGATCCAAATATCCAATAGAATTTAAGCTTTTGCACGGATTGGACCTGAGGTTTTTTTTTGGTTTTGATCTGGGCCTAGGCTAGAAAACTTGGGTTGGTCCTAGGCTTGGCTTGCGTTTTTTATTTTTTTTTTCTTTCCCTTTTTTTTTAGATTTTAAGACATTTCTATAAAAAAAAAATCTCAAAAGTACTTTTCTCCATGATTTCTCTCTTCATTTTTTGCTTGCCATACGGATAACCAATTCAAATAATGACTTGATCAAATGATCAAATTTATCATTCCTTTGATTGATCAAGAAAATGTATAAATAAGAAGGCTATAATAACAAGTGAACCACATAACAAAGCAATGCTTTTTCTGTAACAAGGTTCCCCTTCGTCACGTCAATTTCTCAATGGAATAATCAGCTTTGACAATTAATAGAGACTATAGGCCCGAAAACAATTGGCGCTAAAGAAGTAAAAAAAATAAATAAATAAACCACCCACACGCTGAGCCATCAGCCATGCTTGTTTGTTTAGATGCATAAAAGAGGCCCGTCACCCAATGTTGGGCTCTGCTGTCTGGGGGGTATTAGGAGGAATGAGCTGGATACGTTCCTCCTAAACCTTTGACAATACTTTTGGACAAAGTGGCTGCTCAAATGCAAATTGACCAAATTAGAATTGGGGAACTACGCACTGTGATGATCAATGAAGGCCGATCAAACACCTGGCCAAGTTATCCAAACAACTGATAGTGGGAAAGATTTAGAAACACATGGTGTCAGCATTGGTTTAGGAGTGGAAGGCCCACTAGGTCATTCGATGAGTGGAAGGTTTTTGAGGGTAGAGAGAAAGTTGTTTTGGAGAGAAAATGCTTTTCACTCCCTCTGCCTTTTTTCCCCTTTCCCTGTGGTGGATACTGGATAGCAATAAATATGTGTTTTTTTAGATATTATAGACTTAATAGGCATTCTTTTTTGTTTAAGAATCAAGGACGGGGGGAGAGGTTGATGCCTAATTTTCACTCTAATGAATAATGGTTTCTCTGTAGTGCTGTGTAAAGATTCTAATTTACTACAGGAAAGGACATAAGCTAGATGCAGATTGATGGAAAATCCCCCAGGTACAGAAAAAAAAAAAAAAAAAACTTATCTGAGAAAGTGATGTACTACAACTTAGAAAGTGTAGGGAGACTGGGAGAGGGGAAAAAACGACAGGCATCTCGGAGTTGACCACAAATGGAGGTTCTATTTTCTGGGCTGGAGTGGAATCCAGGTTTTCACAAGGTGTCAGCCCTACCTGCTAATCTACTGTCTATTTTCTATTATATATAAATAAATTCATTCATCTTGCTGTGTCGTCCATTTTCATCGTTCAACGCGAAAGGTGGAAGAGACGAGAGATCCTCCTCCGGAGAGAGAGATGGCGGTAGGAATTCGGCTGTGGTGGTACGTCTTCTTTGGCTTGGGTTTCGCGATAATATTGTGCTCCGCCCGCAACACCGTCCTTCTTGTTCAGCCAGCTGGTACGTACGCTCCTTTTCCTTTCACCTAACCTAAGATCATCTCTCACTCTCTCTCTCTCATATTAACAGTAGTCCATGAGCAACCCCTTTCCCTTTCCCTCTCCTTCAGATTTCAGATGTATAGTTCATGAGCACGTAGTTTTATTTTACTTTTCAATAGACCTGCTGGCTTCTGAGAATTAATGCATCATTCATGCATAAACAAATAATTGCTAATGAAAAACAACCAACTGGTTCTGTTCTGCAGGAGATGATGGGGTGGGGATGGTGATGACAGAAGGAAGGAGGTACCTGAAAACCAACATCGACGATTACGGAGAGCCTTCGGCGAGCCACGAGCACGACCCTAGGAATAAAATAGGTAGCGGCAGCGGCAGCGGCGGCGGTGGTCGGAAGAACTGAGACATTACTCAATACTCACACTCCTCCCTTTGCCACCCACCTACCCATCCACCCATACAAATATTATTTTATGTTTCCACGGTTCTACTAGCTGGCTGCCGGCCTGCCGCCAGTGCCAGTGCTTCTTCTCGGCGATCATCAGCTTATTCCTATTATTTATTATGGTGTTGGTTTTTATTATATTTATATGCTCCTTAATCCAGCCAAACATTGTTTGAAACAAGTTTTTTTTAATGAGAGAGAGAGAGAGAGATGAGCTATATTCTAAACGAGACATGTTAATGCTTTCGTCCATTAACGTGCCTATTGTAATGACTTTCACTCTGAGTTGGGTCAGGGTATACTCAGTCAACAAGTAAATTCTAATTTCTAAAGCAGATCACCGGAGCCACCTTTGTAAATCGTAATATGCCAATATTTATAATTATATAATTATGGGGTAAATCTCTGAAACCTACCCCAAGTTTCTAACCATTGTTTAAATCTCCCCTTAACTTTGGTAATTTCAATTACCTTCAATGACACAGGTGTAGGTAGATCCCTTTTATTAGAATCCTTTAACAAAAAAAGGCAGGGAAATGTTCAAAATATTAATGCAATTATTATTAAGGTTGGTTTTTATAGAACAAATAATACAAATTTTATAAATAACAACAAAAAGAGAGAATTTAAAATTGTAGCTTTACTTAGGTTCAGTTTGAAAGGAGTATAAATGCAATATGTCCAGTGCAAATTCTTGTATTTTGTATTATTTTGTATGTATTTATACTGTGTATATTTGTATTTGTACTCCTTCCAAACTGAGCCTTAAATATGTAAAGTGTAAAAGCTTGTATTTTGAATTATTTTGCATATATTTGTACTCTTTCCAAACTGAGCCTGGAAGGAGTACAAATGCAAAGTGCAAAATCTTATATTTTGTATTATTTTGTATGTACTTATAGTTGTACTATACATATTTGCATTTGTACTCTTTCCCAACTGAGCCTAAGCCATTGATATGAAAGGGACAGATTTGAAAAAACAAATCAATTTCAGAAAAAAAGATTAGAAGGGTTTGGGCTAGTAATTCAAATGAATAGAAATTTGGAAAATAAACATTTTGGTAAAAAATAACTGCATGGATATTTTAGACATTTTTGTCTCTTTTTAGATGATTCTAACAAAAGAGGTTCTACTTGTGACTAAATAATATAAAGTTAAGGGGAGGTAATTGCAATTATCAAACTAGGTTTTAACAATAATTAAAAACTTGAGGAGAGTTTCCACATTTTACCCATAATTATATATACAGTTATGTATAATTAATTTGAACAAAAATCGATTCCAACCCAATTATAATTGAGAAACATAATACAGACAGACCCTATATAATTGGGTTGTGTTGGATGTGTCAGGCTGGTCCAATCCATTGACATTTTTTTTTAATGAATACATGGATCTTTTTTCCCTTTTTGACTTAAAGAGAGTAGAGGCTCAAAAATGTACCAACTGGCTTGTTGGTAAGGGTCTCCAACTGGTTCTGGTCGTAGTGGAGACTTGAGATCGTCAGATCTACTACCCACGAGATATTATGGCTGGGAAAGGGGATATCTCTCTTGTCATGGGGAGATGTTCCCAATACATGGTGGCGGTGTTTTGTGGGCAGATATGTGGGAACAACTAGTGGGTGGCAGATCCCAAGTGGAATCCAATTCCCACCCGCACTAGGGTTAGGGGATTATGGGTTACCTTCGTTGTGTAGAAAATATAGGAAGAAAGCTGCAAAATTCCGTTGACCACCCAGGACGAACACAAATGATGATACAAAATGGCAAAGGATTGGAGGAAATCTCCAATTTCCATCTTATTATTCTGTCTGCCAACGTTATCGAAGAATTAATGACAACTTTTGACTGCATTACATTTATTTTTACCAGAATAGACCAAATACGAGATCAGAGTCCATGTAGGTCATAGTCCATCACAGGCGACTGCGCTTACTCAATTCAGCTGGTTTGAAGCTCGCAATCCCAGTGATTTCCCTCCCCGTGACCAAACTGTTGATGTCATAAGTGCCCTCATACGTGTAAATGGGCTCCAAATCACAGAATGCCTGAAAAAAAGAACATGACATCATACCATAAGTCAAAAACACAAGATCTGACTAATTATCAAGTCTAAAATTCTAGTCGAGACTGTCACAACTATTTCTACGAGCAGGAATTCTAGGACATCAACCTGATAATAATAAATAAATATGTACCGAATCTTTTTTATAGATCGTATCCTTTGGAAGAATCAGTTTCTTAAACTGTAAAATATAATTGCAGTGATAGAACAAAAGGGCTTTATATTTTCATGCCCAAAGGCCAGAACTAGTTACAAATTTTCAATATTCTAGTCAAAAGTTTAAAAGTTTCCCTTGGATTACATCCTCATTCCTAATATCCCTTGGCCTATAAATTTTTTGTACTTGCTTTGATGCTGCAGTGACAGCTTTCTTTATTTCTTTCCCCTGTTCTTTGCCGAAGGTTTTCCCAAAAAGATTGGCTTCTCTTTGAACTTCTAAAAATGGGTGGTGATTCCATTTTCTGCATATAATGTGTGTGACTGGTGAGAACATGCTTCAGACTTACAATGAGTCTAGAAAGGATATTTTCCTCTCCTTTCTTCATTGATGCATATAGCATTTTTTTAAACCTTTTTTGCAGGTATAACACGATAAAGCTATCAGGGGTCTTGGGAGGGGTGGACTGATTATGCACCTAACATTTGGCATTCTTTCACACAATGTGGCTGAGACAGCCTTGAATCCATGCTCTTAGGCTTTTCAGCCAAAGATTTTATCATTACGCCAACATAACAACAATTAGAAAAAATGGCAAGCATAAGCAGAAAATATTGCACTACTAGTAATATGAGCACAAATCCAGTGAAGATATCAGTGAATAAGTCTGAAAAGAGCATGGAGTTGTAAAAACCTTTCCAACTAGAAAATCGGACAAGATTCCATTGCCACCAAGTAACTCTCTTCCAAGAGAAACAGTCTCCCTTGCTCTCAACGTAATCCATGCCTAAATATTCAAAAACAAGTCATTGCTTGGTATTGCAATCAGTAATACCTCCAAATGCATTGCCTTGGGGTAACAACTTTACCTTTCCTAAACTGGCATGGCCAGGTGTCATCTTTCCCTTCTCATACAACTTGCACAGGCGCCAGCCAATCAGTAACATTGCTTGAACATTACCCAACATACGAACAAGTTTCTCTTGGTTAAGTTGGAATGCTGCCAATGGAACTCCAAATTGTTTCCTTTCTTTCAAATACCTAATTTTCAGTCTCTTACATGTTAGCAAGCCATCCTGAAAAAACAAAGCATCAATATATAGCAAGGAACTACTAGAAAATCATAACATGTAGTACCTGTGGCATGCATCATAGACCCCCATTGAAATGCCAATTGGTTGCCAGGCAACCATAACCCTTGAAACAGCAAGAACCTGTTTTCACTTTCTGGTGGTTAGGAGCAACTAAATTCAGGGGAAATTTAGGAATAAAAAACAGAACAATATATAAAAATGTTAGACATGCAGTGAAAATAATATTCAAAGTGATAGGCAAATCACTTAATCACCTGGACCTCAACCAACAGCTGGATAAAAAAACTGCTTTAACTCTATCATTATTGGAATAAGATTCAGGTACTGAAACTCTTTAGTTGGCTTGATTTTATCATCATTAGAAAGTTTATTTCATTTCCTATCTAGCAAGCCCTAGATTTGCTAATTCACAGTTTCAGTCATATACATATATTAAGTAAGTTATGGCCAATTTACAGCCAACCAACAAGGTATGGCATGAATTACTATATTGGGGATATTTGAGTTGCTTTAACATCCTATTAGTTTCAGGACTTTTTGTGTGTCTTTAGGAATGGAAATGGGGTGAGTTCGGGTGGGGACTATACTCCCCATCCCCGACACCGACTTTGAAACAAATCCTTGTCCCGACCCCGATCCCCAATGGAGATGGGTTCCCCGTTGGGGACCTGAATCCCCAAAATTTTTAAAATATAACTTTTTGGGAAATAGATTTACTTAAAATAAAGGAGAATTTTTAAAATATAAATATTTTAAATATATAGATATATAGATATATATAATCAGGGCTGGGGTCAGGGCGGGGTGGGGTGGGGAATTCACTCCCCGTCCCTGCCAAGGCAATTTCAGGTCAGGGAAGCTAGGTACACGGTGGGAATGGGGATTTAATGAAGACTGCTAGGGCCAAAGGGAAAAAGTCCTATTAGAAGTTGTTTTCCCTTGTATAAAGTTAAACCATATAACTATAGCAAAACTATGACCATAATCACCACTTTTTTTTGAGATCCTTATTGCCTGTAGGTTTTATTGCATTGAAATTTCAGAAAATCTTAGGGGATCCTGTCTCAATTTCTCCATGAATCAGATTTATAGAACTTAAAAGGAAAAAGAAATTAGATGATTTTTAGTGTCTGTTTCTTTTTGATAAAAACTGAAACTCCACCATACTCACTCTTAACACCCCCAAGGCATCATATTCATACTCCACATCTGGACCCCCTGTAATTACTATCAAAGTCCCCCTCATCTCTTTCAACCAAATATTACCCACTTCCAAAGACAAAAATAGCACTTAGAGCATGCCAACAGAATCCACTGGCCTTCCTTATCTCTACAATCATTCCCTCACCCTTCTCCAATCTGACACCCATCTCCTCTACTTATCAACTAAACTTTCTTCAGACTGCTTGTTGTACCTTCTAGATTAGGATCAAGAACTTTTACTTCTTCCTTTCTCCTCTAATTCCAAGAACATTTTTCTGACAAACTTTTCCCCTCCTAGAAAAAACAAACCTAATTTTTGCAAACCTCAACTTCAACCTTTTCAACCACCCTGCTTTAAAACTTTCTTTTTTTGTCAGAAAAGGAAAAAATTTTATAAACGCAACAGCAAGGATATCGAGGTTATGCCATATCTCATAGATGATCAATCAATATTAAGTCTTAGAAAAGAAAATAAAATAAGAGAACGATGGGCATACCTTGCTTGTATCCTGGAAAGAATTGACACCAGGCAATCTGTCCTCATCAGGGACAAAAACATTCTTTAACAGTATATCTCCATTTTGGACAATCCTTAGACCAATCTTGTTTTCTATTTTAGTAACTCTTAGCCCAGGGGCATCCTTTTTGACAATAAACCTGAAAGCAGTAAAAGCTATTGGAGAAGAATGTACGTGCATGCATACAAATACCAATGAAGAAGTGGCTAAAAGGCTGCATCAGAATGCATATTGAACATAATGGCCACAAATTCGGACTAGCTTAATTGAAATATAAAAAGGGCCAAATGCCCAATGTTGGTCCAGTAATCCAGCTAGGTCTTGGGAGGGGTAGACTGGATATGAACCAAACCAGTGGCATTTTCTTGTATGAAGTGTCTTCTCTTAGACTCCAACTCAGATTCTCAAACTTGTTAGCCTGAGGTTTTACCACTTACCAAGCAATGACCCCTATTAGCTCAAATTAAAACTGTAAATAAATGAACATATTCATTAATGTGATGGTACAAGATCTCACTTTCCTGAATCCTATTCTTTTAAGCATTAATATGTGCACAAATATTTAATTATGAGACCATGAAAATTACATAGCACAGAAGTACTCTGCAATTGGAACACGACCCATTAGTTAGCCTGCAGCTCCCTGTTTCACCATTTTTGTGAATCCTATCATCTTCCACAGACATCATATCCATTGGTATGGTGCATGTGCAGGGTGTTGTAGACTTAATTTTCCCAATTGCAAAATGAGATCGAGAGTGTGAAAGCACCATCATGAAGTCAAGAGTGAGAACATTCCATGCAAATATAGAAGAGGCTATAGTAAGTCTCACTCTATCTTGTTTTCTTCCCTATTCAGGGGTGGAGCCAAGTATATTGGTGGGTGGTCCTTGGCCCCCCAAACTTTTTGTTAAAGCCATCACTTATATAGCTAGTAAGTGGAGGCTTAATTAAAAACGTGAAGTGAGTCCTTGGCCCCTCCAAGAACTTGAACTGAAATGTTAAGGATCACACTCTAACACTCCAACTCCCAAAATAAAAAAAAAAAGTTTATTTCTTTAAAAAAAATCCGTATTAGACCCAAACCTTCCCACCTCATTTCTATTGAAACTCTACCTCTTCTACTCCCTATTTCACATTCTCGTTTAACTTGGCCCCCCAAAAAGAAAATTCTTGGCTCTGCCATTGTCCCTAATATATATACTTAAGCACATTTATGCATGCAGCAACCCTTTTATTTTAAGGTTCCTGCAGAGTCTATCCTTTCCTTCTCTCATGTTGTCAGTGGTTCACATCTTGGAAATCAGAACAGTATACATCTTGGGAAAGCAACTTGGCTTGGAGACCATATCCATTCACAATTGCAGCATGAAATATAAAATTGATCAGGATTGCATCACAGTTTTGCTGAAAACAAACCGGAATGGAGAACTAGAAGATGAACTTTCTCCAAAAAAGAAAATTTTCTTATATGTCTAGAGTCACAGATTCAGGCACTACCTTAGATAGGTTAGGGCACTGAGCTGTGGAAACCCCATTCTCACTGTCAGGACTTTCTAAGCATTGATAAACCATAGATCTTAGAAACCTCACTCTTGAAGTGTCAACGGGGCCTCTCCTAAGCATTGGCTAAACATCACTGACAGATTCTGTGGATCATTTAGTGGAATATTTAACTGTCCAGAATGCTGCCTTGTATGTTGCATGATACCAAGTGTTCAGGTATCTGGCATGCAAACCTCCAAAATCATGGCAGTGACATGGGAATAAATAATATTTAAATGCATAACCACTTAAAAGTACAATAAAATGAGACTATCAAAGTGAAAAGTCCTTTTTTTTTTTAAATGTGTGCTTTCTTTTGATATCTCTTTTATGAGTGCTAGTGCCAATTCTTGTTGACTTCAACTCGGAGCATCATCAAAATGCTACAGATGTCATGCCAAGGGACAGGTGGATTACTGGTAGCATCTGTTTGTTCTAGTGATCTATATGCTAAAATTCCTCACTATTAATTTGAAGAACTATTTATTTACCCATTTATCTGATTTGTGTTTGTGTTCCGAGCAAAAATAACCAACACATCTGCAAAAGTACTGTTTCCAATCCATCGCTTTTGGCCATCAAGTACCCATCCCCGAGACACCTGTTCCTCTCAATTGTGGGGAGAACATGGAAGATATTAACAGTTTTGAATATTGAATTGAATAGAAACAGGATTATAAAGTCATAAATCACACTTGAAGAAGAGAAAAAAAAAAAAAAGAAAAGGTGGAGATAAATACCTTTGTTGCTGTTGTTTTCAAAGAACTTGCATCACTTCCAATGCCAGGCTCTGTCAAACCCTAAGGTGGGGATAAACTGATTAAGTACTTAAAACAAATAAACAAATAACTTCCTGTTGTCAACATCTATATATTGCATTAAATAAGATCAGCTTACCCAACAGGCTACAGTATGTAACTGTGCCAATGAAGGAAGATATCTCTGCTTTTGTTCCTCTGACCCACAAAGTCCTATTGTTGATGTTGGGACATATTATATAAAATCACGTTTTTCTTACCAGCTTATAAACTTTCTGAATTTCTGATATTTGTACATCAAGGAAAACAACAACAAAAACAACCACCAATGGCAAGACTTTACCAATTGTAAGCATCCCCAAACAAGAATGCACTAAAATAAAAGTAGAACAGCTTGCATCAACCCGGGCAACTTCTGCTGCAGCAATAGCACTTCCAGTAATGGAGAGGCCTGGGCACCCATAGCCCTAATTACCAATAACAATTAAGAAATATATCCACAAATTTTGAACTAAAAAACCAGGAATGCAATGGACTTGAAATACCTTAATTGTGCTACCACCAATACCTAGAGAACCCAGCTTTGGTATGACATGAAATGGAAACTCTGCCTTCTCCCAGTACTGAAGACCAAATATGGGAGATAAGATAAAGTTTTATTGAAATTCTCACGCACAGGATAACAGGAAAGTCTTTATAGCTTAATATCTAAAAGTAAGTCCTAAGAATTGTGGTTAGAATTTATTAACGACAGCAACGACAATAATAAAAGAACAACAACAAAAATGAAATAGTACGATAGAAGAATTCAAACATTTAAAAAATTGGGGGGGGGGGGGGGGGGGGGGGGGGGGGGCGGGGGGAATGAAGCAATACCTTAGTCATTATTGGAGCTATATCATTTTCCATAACCTCCCTAACTTTTCTACGGAGGGCCTGCTCCTCGGGATTCAACAAATCATCAAACTGGTAATAGTCCGAAGCTACAAATATGAAATATTAATTTGCTCTCTGATAACAGAAGTACCAACTTGAGATGACAGGGCTGTCAAAGGAACTAAACCTTATAAAATAGGATCTAACTTTCAAAGTAAATATATATTGTATTTTTTTTTTTATTTTCTCTAAGAATAATAAATTTCTAGAAAAATGGAATTTAACCCTGGTTAACCAGTTCGGTGATTTCTCTTCAATTTTTTCTCCTACAACAACACTACATTAGCATTTATAACTGATGAGCATTAATCTTACCACAGGGGGGAAAGATCGATGCTGGAGTTGCCTGCGGGAATGCAACAGAAACATCCAACGCTGGTAATCCAAAATATGAACTCTTGTAATTCTTCACAGTTTCACCTATCCAAAAAAGGAACAATTCTATTTAATTAAGCTGCAGGAAAAACCAGAATGTTTAATGCCATAGGTAGCCACAAGCAGCGCTAAAAGATTAGAAGCTAATAACTATAAGAAGCAAATCAGAACAGAATCACGTATATGACAAAAAAAAGGAATTCAAAACAAGAAAACTTTGCATTAAAATACTGATAATGAAAAACCGTAATGATACACATCCTATTTCAAGGGTTTAATTAGGCATATCTCTTTACCCATACAAAAAGACAAATTTGTCGCAAACTTGATGAGAATTAACTATTCTTAATGACAAAAGGTCGTAACTTCAATTTCAAAGCATCCCTGTATTCACTATTTGTATATTAGGTAAAGTTAGGAGGAATCCTTTGCCATAAAAGAATTATAACTTGACTCAACACAAGGGACTGGTGTAATTGAATTAGCATTTTAAGAAAGTTTTTTTCTTCTTTTTCCTTTTCTTTTCTGGATCTTCTCTTAATTGATGCCGGCTAGCAGATAGAACATGGAGGATTGAAGCTTTTCAGTTAATAACAACGGAGCGTTCAGCCTCCGATCTGATTGGAAAAATCCCATTTTCATCAAAGATGCCTTCCTAAACACAGGAAAGTACCAAGGTTCCCATAGCAAATGAATTAACTTCTTGGAACCTCAGGTATCACGTCTTTCATACACCTTCAATTAACGGTGTGAATCATAAAAATCAAACATGTTATCCATTAATCAATAAAAGCTCCTTGACTCACTAACTTGAAATGGATACGGTTACGAAATACAAAGCTCGTTAACTTGCTCTGTTAAATCAATCAGTTTATGAATGGAACGAAAAATCAAAATTCATCGAAACAGAGGTTCCAAGAAAAGGCCTTTGCTTTGAAAGCAAAAGCTGACAAGCTCTCTGTGTTTCTGTTGATAATAGAAGAAGAACAGAAAAAGAAAAAGAAAAAGAAAAAAAGCTGAATAATTCGAGTGGTGAGATGCGCACCTTGGTTCTGAGATGAAGAAACAATAGTCATGGTGATAGAAGCCGGAGCTTACGCAAGTTTCGGAAGAGGAGGACGGAAGAATCGAAGAGAAGAGATGGACAAATCAGAGATATTCAGTGCTTGGTGTTTTCGTCGTTGTTATCGAGAAGTACAAGCACATACACTTTCTCGATTAAATGGAACAATCTTTACAGCCTTAGGAATATCTCCATAATTATGTGCTTCTTTCACGTGGAGAGATATTCTCAAGGTTGGGAGAGGCTGTTCAAACGATGTGAGTAAACGGTACCATCCCAACTTCTTTCACTGACTGAATTGGAAAGCACAACAACGTCCGAGCAGATGAGGATCATATGATTCATACCATCCCAACTTCCCTTCCCAAGAGACCCAAGAGAGAGTAAACGGTACGCATCACCGTAAGATTACGATTTACGACTACCCACCGTGTATGAGATGTGGGGACACGGATCATGTTGGAAGTATATTGGGATTGGGATCCCAACTACGCCAAACTATAGGCGTCTGATAAATGACACGTGGATTGATATAAGTATCTAACAATCTGACATACAGCTGAATAAAATATCTGACATTTTGGACTTTGCAAATTGCAACTGCGGAACTCGGACTAGGTTTAGATAAAAGGGGTTTTTATAATCCACCTCAGAAATCTGACCCATCGTACAAGTCAGATGAATTCTGCCCGTAGATTGATGCTAAATTTGCAAGCTGGATGTGGTTTACAGAGGGGGCTATATGATGAGAATATCGAAGAAAGAATATTGGGAGCAACGGTTTTTATAAATAAGGGATCATAATATAAGCATAGAAGCTAACCCCTCGTATCAGTCCCCGAACCGATGAGGCCCAATGCCCAATCGTGTACGTGACGAAATTAATGACAATTGACAAAAGGGATTCTGGGGAATTCGGATTTGCTGCTCACAACGGTCCACTATAGAACCAACGCGGCTTCCAACGCCACCCTCACAAGTCACAGCAGTTGCAGTCGCACAGCGGGATCATCTCCTATATTTATATGTTGTTACTTGTTAGTCATGAAGAGATGTGCCCAATGCACGGTTGCAATGTGATGCGAGGTTGGTGTGAATAGCAAATCCGAATTCGGATTCGGGAATTAAAAATTAGGAGAATGACTGATGAGTCCATATTAGAATTTTGTAGTCTCACCGTACAGAATCCTAACCGTGAATTGATACTAATTTCACGGATAGGATGCGATTTATGGAAGGGGGCTATTAATAGATTATAGGGACTGTCATTCAGAATTCTGCATTGGATTGCAGAGTACTTAACCCTTGAAATCTTTGACTCCTGACAAGCGTCCTTCAAAATACATTATAAATGGAGAGAGATTAGGTTTGTTGCAACCAAAAAACAATCCAAATAGTCTTTGTTAACATGTTCCGTGTCTGCCCATCTTATTATAAGACTGTGATCATTATAAGAAGATGTATTGACACAGATCCCACACATCTCAAACATGTGTTTTAGTCATATGGTGGGTCTCAGTTTTAACGTGAGATGTGAAAACACAAATTATGTTGTAAGGTGTTTCGCTGGTTGTAGCGGAGACTTGGGATTGAATTCCGTCTGCTTAGCGGAGACTTAGTTGTATACACATTCAAAGTTGATAGTCAATCAGTATATTACCAACTAATGGTGTGTTAATTGGTAGAATTTCATCAAACTAGAAATTTGGGATCAAATCTCTCCGCCACCAAGGTTGGGGGGTTAAGAGAGGGGACGGATTAATGATTTAAGGGGTAATATTGGATAATGGCAATTTTTAGGCCCTAATATCAATAAAAGTAATATATTTAATAAAAATTCAAAAATAAGTTAATTCTTTAAAAATAATATCAAAAAGGGGCAAAGTTACTCTTCATCTTTTTCTTCTTGCCGGTGTTTGATTATTTGTTATGTCTTTAACAGTTGATCCTCCTCCTCTCCTCCCCTTCTCATATTTGTTGTGTCTTTAATAGTTAAAACGCTTCAGACTTCAGAGTATTATGAATATGATTTCTCGGGGATTCTGCTACAGTACGTGGCCTAATTTATGCTTCTAAGTACTGTTCATTTTCTTCTTCTTGTCGGTGTCTAGCATTTTAACTGTTGCCACTTTCTCAATCCTCTGAAGTCCAAACTCCACCACTTGCCAGTGTCCGACTATCAGCGACGCTTTCTCGATCGTTCGATTGATGCCACCGCTAGACGGGACGCCATTAACCAGATGTTGAAACGTTGCTTTCCCCTGTTTTCTGTGGGCCTATGGCTAGAAACGTTGCTTCTCATGTCAATGAAATCTGACACCTGACGCCATTTTTTTATTGTTTCATCAAACGAACAGCATGGGAATGGGTGGTCTCTACAGCTGTTGTCGGTGGCGTGCGTCTCTATAGTAGCGAAAATGGAGGAAATGAGTGTTCCCCTCTTCTTAGATTTACAGATGGTGGACAGAGGCGGAGGCGGAAGCGATGGCAGAGGTGTGTCGGAGGTGGCAACAGGCGGCTCTGATGAATAGTCTATAAGAAGGAAGAAGATGAACAATAACTCTACCCCTTTATGATATTATTTTTAAAAAGTTAATTTATTTTTGAAATTTTATTAAATATATTACTTTTATTAATATTAGGGCCCAAAAGTTGCCCTTATCTGATATAATCCCATGATTTAAAAACCCACGCAAAGGCTGAATCATTTTTGCTTCCATGTTGTGGGTCATTAGTTCGACCAACCAGGTCGAATGTTTCAGATCGTGCCATGTTAGCACATATATGCATTAAGTATATATATATATGTGTGTGTGTGTGTGTGTGTGCGTGTGTGTGTGTGTGTATTAATATATATTTTAGTAATTAATAATATATAAATATGTTTTAGATATATTATATGTATTATTTTATATTTAAATTATATTTTTTAATTCAGTTTTTAATTTTTTTTTATTTATTAAAAATATTAAAAAAAATGCAATTTGAGGCTAAAAAGGGTTTTTTTTGCGAAAATAGAGGGGCAAGGTCCCTTGGGATGCATAGATCTCAAAAAGTTATCCAAAATAAAAAAAAAGTCACTCCACTCGGACATTGGAATGCAAAGTTATGGCCTCTGAAAAGTTTGCATGCATTGAGTGTGCAACCAGTGACCTTGGTCACCGGGACGAACCAGCCAGGTCAAACAGTTCTTGACCAAGTCAACAGTTTTTGACTGTCTGACGAATCTTAATTGAACCAGACCTAGAATCTTGGCTGGGTGATGTTTCGAACGGTTCGATCAGTTGAGTCAATGGCAAGTTGAAAACATTGGTTTTAAAAACCAACTCCGAGGCTGAACTGTTTTGCCTTCAGGTTGTGGGTCACCGGTTCGACCATCCAGGTTGAATGGATCAGACTACTCCACATGTTTTTAAAGTCCATATATAGACAATCAATAATTATAACCATCTGACGAGATTTTGACTAAATCAGACTCAAAATCCTAGTCAAATAACCATTTGAATGGTTCAACCAACTGGATCAATGGCGGGTCAAAAACACTAGATTATCCCTTATTATATAGCCACATGAGCCATGAAGCCAGAAAATACTAAACATAAGACTTGGGCCTCCCTTTGAAGTTTATCTTAAATGCTAAGATATTCCATTTTTTTTCAACATGGACTAAGACCTCCCGTGTAATAAAGCCTTCCTCTCCATTAGCAATACAATAATACCCAGTTGCATGTGATTTCATGTGTGGCTAAATATTTTCAAAAACCCAATATTACCCCTTTATATTTGCTTTAGTTATTCTATGTAACCGGACAAGACCTCTCCTTGTAGAGATTCACTGTTTAATAGAAATGACTTGCAGGTGTCCAGTTGACCATTACAAGTTTGAATGACTCTTTGAGATTGTTAGGGATGAGAAAACTCGAGACCGATGGGGAAGGAGAAGCACCATTAATTATTATTATATTAGAGTCTAATGAAACCCTAAAAAGGAGTGTTTTAACCTTGGATGACTTGTTAACCGAGCGATGTTTTCTAAAGGATTTATTTGAAGTGGATTTTTAATACCAACTGTGTTGGTTTATTGCTCACCACCAGCTAACTTCTTTTCTTTTTGTAAGAAAAGGTAAGTATTTGGCATCGGTGCTGGGAATACAGTACCGTTTTCTCATAAAATGTTGCTGCGTATGTTTGAGTTGTAAGTATTTATTATTTGTTTAGAAGTGGTGCTACCATTCATTTAGGTTGTTTTTTGGGAAAATAATATTGGTTTTGTTTGGTACCAATGTTATAGAACCGTTTTTAGTATTAATCATATTACAACATTAGTGCCACATCATTGAGTTTCACGTTTCTTCAAACCACACTTTCCCAATTTCTAAAGCGTGGTCTGAAGCAACGGTTTTTCTAGAAAAACAATACCAAATAAGAGGTTGTTTTATGAAGCACAACTTTTTCTGATGTGGTGCCATTTTCTCAGAAAACAGCATCAATGCCAAACATTGCCTAGATTAAAGAAGGCGAAATGTGGAGGTTAATTTTCCAAAAGGTTGTGTTTGACACCATTTTCTGATCTATTTTTGTTTTAAATTTTAATTTAATATGTTTTGTTGCAGTATAAATAAAGTAAATTATGACATGAAGCAGAATAAAGTAAAACCCTAAACAAAATTAAATGAGAATTTGCATTCTTTTCAATTGCACTCCCATGCATTTATATATAATTTTATACTAGTGAAAATAAAATTGCACTCCAACCAAACGCACCCAAAAAATAGTACAATTACAAAAGATTTCTAGTTGTACTATTTGGCAGTTGCAAAATTAATAAGATAAAGATGCAGGTTATCGATCCCTATACCTCTTTCATGCTAAGCGAGCGATCTACCATCTAAGCTACATACCCTTAACAAAAGTAGGTCATTTATTTTTATAACACCTGTTCATTTTCATAGCATATACAAAATGTTCTAAACAATCTGGATGAATTTAGTTTGCGAAGAATACAAATACAAATATATATTGTTTAAATACAAGATTAAAAAAATAAAAAATAATACACAAAATACAAGGTTTTGTATTATACAAATTTGCATTTATACTCTTCCAAGCTCAATTTGAAAAGAGTATAAATACAAATATGTGCAATGCTAATACAAGGCTTAAGAATACAAAAGAATACCAAATACAAGGTTTTACACTATAGAGTATAAAACATTTAAACCCTGTATTTTTATTATTTTGTATGTATTTGTACTATATATATTTGTATTTATACTCTTTCCAAAGTGACCCTATGGCTCAGTTTGGAAAGAGTACAAATACAAATATTTAGAGTGCAAAACCTTGTATTTTGTATTATTTTCTATCTATTTGTACTGTACATATTTGTATTTGTCTAAAGTGCAAAACCTTGTATTTTAAATTATTTTGTATGTATTTATACTTGAGGCTCAATTTGGAAGGAGTACAAATACACATATGTAGAGTGCAAAACCTTGTATTTTATATGCATTTGCACTTTACATATTTGTACTCAATTTGGAAGGAATACTGTGGAGTGCAAAACCTTATATTTTGTATTATTTTATACGTATTTGCATTGTACATATTTGCATTTGTACTCTTTCCAAGACTCAGTTTGAAATGAGTATAAATACAAATATGTAGAGTGCAAAACCTTGTATTTTATATTATTTTGTATGTATTTATACTGTGCATATTTGTGTTTGTACTGCCCAAGTGTCTAAATCAAATTCATATTTGGGTAAACATAATATGATCCTCCATAATGATTTGATGACAGGTCATTAGATGAGCCAACCATATCCATCACTATACAATGTTTATTAGGGCTGTTTATGGGTCGGGTTGGGTTGGTTTAAGAGATTTTTTTTTTCAATTGACATGACCTAGTCGGATTACTTAAAGGGCAAACCGAAACTGACCTGCCATTAAGCAAAACTGATCCGAACATGAAGGGTTAGTTTGGTCGGTTTGGCATTGTTTGTGAACAGCCCAGCCCTATATTTGATGTAAAATTTCCTACTCAAAAAAGGAAAACAATCCTAAAGACAAAAGTAATTCCCATTTAACTAATGTTTTATTGTTCTTTAATATAAAAAATAAGTAACTAAGTAGAAAGAATACACTAGGATAAGGATTAACTAGTTAGGGAAAGACTAGGAAATTAGAAACTAACTAACTTGGTTCGGCTTGAACCGAATTATCGGTTTATCCCTCTTCGCAACCCGAAACCAATTGGTGGTGAAGAAAAACAGATTACATAAGAACATTTCTCTCCTTGTGTTGGTCAAATCAAGTTCACTCTTGTGCTCTTCAGAAACAAAGGGAATGATACTTTTGATGGCAGATAATTAATGGGGTAAATTTTCGATTAGTACCCTATATTTTGTGCCTAGTGTCACTTTGATCTCCGAATTTTAAAATGTGACAATTCAATACATGAACTTTCTAAATGTGACAGTCCAGTGCCTACCATTAATCAATAGTTAATTTGTCGTTAAATGACATTTAAAATGGACACAAATGCCTTTCAAGTGCCATTTAATTTTCTTTATCAATCACCTAAACGTTGACAAAAAAATTAATAGTCCCAAATCCTTGCTTCTTCCATTCAAGAAAGTTGGGGTTACGTTTGAGTGGGCATTCTGATGACCCCAACTTTCTTAAATAGAAGAGGCAAAGATTTTGGACTATTAATTTTTTTTGTCAATGTTTGGATAGTTGATAAAGAAAATTAGATAACACTCGAAGGGCATTTGTGTCTTTTTAAAATGTCACTTAACGACTGATTTATATGTAGTTAATAGTAGGTGCTGGATTGTCACGTCCTGAAAGTTCAGATATTGAATTGTCACATTTTAAAGTTTGGGGATCAAAGTGACACTAGACCCAAAGTACAGGATACTAATCGGGGATTTTTCCTAATTAATAAAGCCAGCCATGTTACAGCTGCAACTTGAGTGGATTGGGTTGAGTTTAGGACCAACCAAAGCCTGACCCTAACCCAGAATCCTAGGCCCAGGCCCAGATAAAACTAAGGTTAAAGCCCATATGTGCTAATTCAAGTCCATTCCAAGAAATACCCAACACAACTCAGACTGGGTTTAGGAGCATTGGCTGGGATAAAAAGCCTTCCTGCTAATTACGGGTGCAAACGGATCAGATCATGATTCGACCCGAATTTAAATCGGGAATTGGATCCTACTTGTCGGATTCAGATAAACTCTATCGGATTAAAAATAGGATCCTGGTTAGATGATGGTTTTGGTGGGTTAGATGTACAAAATGCCCAATTAACCAGTAAAATGAGACCTGTAGAATATTCCGAATTTTACTTGGATCCAAGTCTTAAAACACTGCCCAAATCATTCAATACACATATTCGGGCCAATATTTGAGCCTAACCAAGACGTGGCACAAACTGGAATGGATTTGGCAGTGGATCATTATTTTGAGAAAACAGAAAAGGGCATTTGGATCATTCCACTCGTGCTGTCCCGTATCAATTATATCACATTGTATTTATTAGGCTGTATCAGTCTTTCATTCCCCTTGCCATCCAGATATATATGTGAACACAATGTTTATTTATAGAATGGGACATGGTGTATAGTGATTGACTCGGTACGGCATGGGCCTCACTCAACCAGACCCGATCAGAATTCTCCCTCCAAGTTGAACCCAAAACAAATCTGACTAAATAAAGTAGGGTCTATTTTTACAATTATTTGAATGCCACCAGTTAGTTTGGGTTGTCCTGAATTCAACTCCAATCAAAATTGAATATAGTTGGGTCAAGGCACGTTTACCTGTTTACCCGACCCATACCCATTTGCATCTCTAGTCTGAATTTTGCTTTTCGTCACTATGTTTGTTTGCATTTCATTAATTTATTTACTTTCTTAAGAGCTGGGTGGATTCATTTCCTTCTCTCTCATTAGAATATATTTCTCAAAAAAAAATTAAAATTTTTATTACAACACCTATAATAGGACCTAGGACCTGATGGACTACAAACAAAGCGAATACGCATAAGGTGTAGGTTCCATATGGGAAGGGGCGGAGTCATAGTCATGGGGAGCCATGCACCCTCCCCCTCCTATGGCTCAGAAATTCCCATTTTTTCATGTATATTTTTCTCCAACCTCACTCTCCACTCTAATGGTTCCCCTCTTCCCTCCTAATTCACTTTTGGTTTTGGCCCTCATAAAAAATTTTTGGCCCATAAGGGCCAATGGATATGAAAAACTGGAAAATTAACTCACGCTACATTGTCTAATGGCTAGTAACCATGACCGACACCTCCTTGCACTGTCTCTACGTCACTGTCCCTACTGACACTAACCCACTACCTACATGTCCATCGTATGAAACCTTCTCTCATGGGACCCAAAGCTATAGTAACACTAACATCTCCAAGAAAAATAAATAAATCCATCTATCAGTACTTTGTTTATGATGGAGTGCAATATGGATGCTCTTAGCTGTAGTGTAGTTCGGATGTCTGTCGCGAAGTAGGTCGTTTGAACTGCAAAAAAAGGGAGGCATCAGAGAACCCGAGGTGGTAAACCCGGCGATGTTACTTCGATGCTTAAGTCAGTAATAGTATATGCGAGCTGAAAATTTGAGAACAAGGAGAGCTAGAATGCATTAAATCGCGCGTACCTAGGTCCTGGGGGGTTGATGCCCTTATATAGTTGAGCTGCTGTGGATCTCAAGAAACGACTCCGGGATCTTCGGTCCGCGTAGATGAAATTCGTTTTTGATTTAGAAGGAGAGTAATGTACCAGTCAATAAAGCCTATCGTTACCATCCGATCCGGGCGAGGGGGGGAGGATAAGGTCTGCTGTTACGCAGTGTGATCCCGAAAGATTCGCAGTCCGCTGGGAAGTTTTTGGAGTTGATTACGTGTCGCTCCGGTACTCAGGTGCCGAAGTGGCTTTGGTGCCGAGGTGCCCGAACACTCGGGCTCCCGAACTACTGACTAGGTTCCCCTTGCTAAGTTGTCATCCTGCTGGCAGATCATGTCTACGTGTCCTCCACTTACTAGGTCGGGCCAAATCACCCTTCATCAATTGCCCCCCACTCCTCGTGCCAGGGGTCTTGACCCGGCGCGGGGAGTTCATGACAAGCCCATGTGGATTTGGCACGATGTCTAGGTGGTACGGAGGGTGGACCTCTGGTTGGACCTGTATGACCGCTTGGCTCGACCAGGAATGACCCAAATTGCGTATCAGTTACGTGCGGACGCCACACCAATTATAAACTCTGTGGACATCAAAATGCGCAGTCAACTAATTTCAACCTCGTAACATGTAGCCGGTTTTCACGGGAGTCATTGGATCATGCAGATCTTGGCCGTTGATCCTCAGATATGGTGGCTATAAATAGGGGCCGAAGGGCCCATTTTCCTCGCCACAAACCGTGTGACTGAGCCCTCTAAGATCGTGTTCAAGTCTCTCAACTCGGTGTCAACTATCCCCGTGTCCGAGGTCGTCTTGCTCTCTTCGATATTCTTTGGTGAGTTCGTCTTTCATTGTTTTTGATTCCGTTGTCCATTCCTTTAGCATGTCTAGTCTTAGTTTAGATAGTCTCTTAGATGGGAGCGGTGAGTCCGCTAGGGCCAAGGTGGGCACCTCGACACAGGCTGTGGAGTCTCATCCTGCCGAGGCAGGCACTTCGGCGCAAGATGTGGACTCCAGCCCGTCCGAGGCGGACTCACCTCGGCTAGAGCGCGAGGCTTCTGGCAGGTCAGCCTCCACTTTGCATCGAGGTCGTTCGGCAGACAGCTTCGGCCCGTCTGCAATGACAAAGAACAAGCTCTTGTCCTTAGTAGCTCGATATAAACTCCCCAACAACTTAGTGTATAGCATTCCCTTAGGCAACTTTCCTTGGGATCACGGTCATGACAAGATCGTGGTCTTCGAGGAGCAGCTCGTAGCTGGGCTACGCTTTCCACTCCATCATTTCATAGTTGAGATCATCAATTTTTTTGACATTGCCATAGACCAACTCCATCTTAACTCTATCTGCAACATTATAGGTACCATCTCCCTTTTCCACGATTACAATCGACCTCTAGACCTCGACACCTTTTCCTCGATCCTTTCTATAAAGAAAAATTCAGCCTTTGTTCTCCCTGAGCACAGACGGAGCTATTACATGTCTCCTCGCCCCAGGTACAAATTATTACACGAGCTCCCAAACAAAGTCCCAATCTGGAAGAGACGTTATTTCATAGTTCTTAACATTGAGGGGTGGCCGTTTCTAACTCACTGGAGACCTGCCATCCAGAACCCCGGCATCAAATTGAACCAAAAGACATGGGAGGAAGTTCGATCTTGGGCGAAGCTCGGGTTGAAGTTCGAGAACTTCATACCCGAAGAGAAGCACATGCAAGTCGGGCTAAGTCCTCCTGGAAGGTCGTCATCACAACTTCTATACTTGTTTTCTTCATCTTGTTTTATATTGATCTTATATTTACTCTGTTCGCTGCCATGGATAACATCCCCGCTGGTGAGCTCTTCGGGGGCATGCAAAAGGGGAAGAAGAAGAAGAGGGCCTCCAAAAAGGCTTGCCTCCGCGCAAAGATCACCACCTCCAACATCGGCACCACCGTCCCCGAGCACCCACCGGTTGCTAAGTAGCCACCAGTGATCGACTTAGTCGAGGAGGACGAAGGTAAAGCTTCCTTGCTCCGCTTGCCCGAGGAGACCACATCTTCCAAGCCCCAACACACTCAGGTGACCACTCCATTGAGTAGCGACACCTTAGCTCAGAGCATCTTGACTCCGAAGTTCGGTCTCCTCAAGAGCAAGGTCGTAGTCTTCGCCGAGGAGGTTGCTTGTTGGAATGACTTACCGATCACTTAGTTCGGGGCCAAAGTGGCAACTCACTGCATGGTGATACATACTCAACCATTGGGCTCTATTATACTTAGATTTTTCTCGTTACTTAGATTTTGTTTCTTCTTTTGGTAGGTGAATTCTTCGATCCATGCCCAGGCCTACTAGTCCGAGGTGAACCTGAAACGAACTCTTGAGGCCGAGGAGTCCTCCCGAAGTGCCCACTCTGAACTGAACCTAGCTCACAACGAGATCAACCGGTTGAAAAATGATGCGCGAGCTAAGAAGGAATTGCTGACTCTGCTGATGGCGGAGAAGGAGATGGAGAAGCGCAAGGCGACTCTTAAGAGAGAGAATGATAACCTCGAGGCGCTGGTGAAGGAGCAAACTGATATTCTGCTCTAGGCAATGGAGGAGGCCAAGGTCAAGGCTGTCGAGGATTACAAGTCTTTGGTGGAACATCGCAAGCCGCTAGTTGAGGCCGGGACAACGGGCTACCGCAAGGGTTTTAAAATCAACAGATGGTTGAGCCGGCGTGAATTCCCCCATTTCGACCTTAGTGCCATCACAACGTCGAAAATCACCATGGAGATGGTCATCAAAGCTGCTAAGGATCCGGACTCCGAGGAGGAGAGCGATGACGACCTACTTGGTGATAAGACAACAGAAGAGGGAGAGGGAGGTGGTGCCATCGAGGACCATATGGAGACCGATCAGCCTGCCAATGTCTCTGTTGGGGAAGGAGATCCCCGAGTTGACTAACATCACTTGCCTTTTTTCTTGGACCTCCCTGTACATACTCAATGTCCTGAGCCTCCGAGCTCGATTATATAGTTGTAATCTTTCTGTTCTTGTTCTTTTTTATGTTTTTTTTTGCTATGTACCCGAAAGGCTTCATTAATGAAATACAATAATCGCAAATTTTCTTGTGTGCAAAAAATTTCTCTAAGTATATATTACTCCTGAGCTAGTGAGCTAGACTAAAATAGGAGCAAATACTTTTCTATGTATAGATTACTCCCGAGTTGGCGACCTAAACTCAAATAGGAATAATCCAATGTCATTGTATGCTGGGGTGAACATACACTATAGGGTACATGCTCGACCTGTCTGTGGTTGGGCTACTTTGCCTTACCCATGCCAAAGCGACTGGAGTTTTTGGTTGCCCACGCCGAAGCGACTAATTCTTAGCAAGCCCATGCCGAGTAGGCGACTGGGTCTCAGTGAGCCCATGCCGAAGAGGCGACTAGGTATTATATCATATAGATGTCTCTTGTCAGCTCGGCTCCATAGCCCTTAGGCTTCTGGGAGTGACTTAGGGCCCTCTCTCTAGTTTGTCATCTTTAGGATCAGCTCGGTGATCCTGTGGACTTAGTCATTTTTTCAGTTAAGTTGAGGTTTCACAGATAGTATCTCCTTAGGTTGTCAACGTTCCAAGCTCGAGGTACCTGTTTTCCTTCCATGGTCTTGAGCTTATAGGTCCCTTCTCTGAACACCCGTCTCACCCGAAGGACCAGGTTGCTGACTCGAAATAGTCGCTTCCTGACCTGGGTGTTATAATACTGAACTACTCATTGTTGGTAAGTTGCAGTTCGAATGTGGGCCAGGTCGCGTACCTCTTCAACCAGGTCCAAGTTAGTTCGGAGCTCGTTGTTGTTTGTTTCTTCGTCGTATGCTTCGAGCCACAATGTTGGTACTTCAATCTCTATCGGAATCATGACTTTCGTCTCACATGTGAGGTTGAAGGGCGTTTCATTGGTCGCGGTCTTGATGGTAGTCTGGTAGGCCCAAAGGACGCTGGGCAGCTCGTCCTCCCACAACCCTTTAGCTTGCGCAAGGCGAGCTTTTAGTCTGTGGAGGATAACCCTATTCGTCACTTCGGCCTGTCCGTTTGCTTGGGGGTGTGCTACCGAAGTGAAATTTTGCTGAATCCCCATCTCGGCGCACTAGTTCTAGATTTTAATGTCCTCTAATTGCTTCCCATTATCCGAGATCAAAACTCTGGGTAGTCCGAAACGACACACAATGTTTTTTCTAAAAGAAATTTTGCACATTCCGGGCTGTGATGCTTACCAACAGTTTGACTTCCACTTACTTTGTGAAGTAGTCCACTGCCATGACCAAGAACTTCCTTTGCCCAGTTGTTGGCGGAATTGGACCAAGGATATTGATTCCCCATTATGCGAATAGCTACGGGCTAGTCAAGTACTTCAAAATGGTGGCAGGCTGATGGAGGATGTTGGCATGCTTCTGACATCTATCACATTTCTTGACGAGCTCGAGTGTGTCTGCCTTCATAGTGTGCTAATAGTATCCCTGCCTTAATGCCTTTTGGGCGAGCGGTCTACCTCCCAAGTGTCCTCTACATAACCCTTCATGGGTATCGCGAAGTACAAACTTAGCTTTTGAGGGTCGTAGGCAATATAGGTAGGGGAGCGTGAAGGACCTCCTATACAGTCGTCCGTCTATAAGGACGTACTGAGCTGATTGACACTCTAACCTCCGTGCTGCATTGCATTCTACAGGTAGGATCCCGTGGAGCAGAGGCAAGTCCTCTATGTACGCAGTTTCGCATGGTGTTGTTGCTGGTACTTGCTAGTCATGACAAGGCATCGACCTCAGTGTTCTCGAACCTCGTTATCTGTCTGATGAAACAAGAGCTGAAGCTAGGTAGGATCTCCCTGACTTTGGTTAAGTAGGCTGTCGTAGTTAAGTCGCATGTTTTTGTAATCACCATTGACTTGGTTAACTACCAGCTGTGAGTCGCTGCACACGATGAGATGTTTTGTACCCATTTCCTTCGCTAAGTTTAGCCCGACAATTACTGCTTCATACTCTGCCTCATTGTTCAATGCCTCAAATCCAAACCAGAGAGAGTACTCCAGTTTCACCTTGCTCGGGCCGTATAGTATCAGTCCTGCACCGCTTCCTCGCTGGTTGGATGAGCCGTTTACATGGAGGATCCAGGGATCCCCATCCCAGGTCGATACTGCTCTGGCCGGGACTAGTGTCGCGCTGGTTGACGCCTCTAACACGTTAGTGGGCTCAGTCGGTTCAAGGGTCAGTGTGCTGAACGTGCATTCTTCTATGAAGTCTGCCAAGACTTGGGCTTTGATCACTGGCCATGGCTTGAACCAAATGTCGTACTTGCTCAGCTCGATGGACCACTTCGTCAACCTCCCTGACACCTCGGGCATAAGTAAGATGTGCCTGAAAGGTCTATTAGTAACGACGACGGTGGTATGGGCTTGGATGTATGGGAGCAACTTCCAAGCTGCTATTACTAACACGTACGCCAGTTTCTCGATGTCAGGATATCCGGTTTCCGCGTCTTGTAAGACTTTACTTACATAGTAGACTGGTCGTTGGACTCGATCTACTTCTCTGATTAGGACCGAGCTGATCACCTCGTCATTCGCGGAGAGATACAGCTTCAACTCATCTCCTTCCTCAGGTCGGGTTAAAACCGGAGTGGTACTTAAGTACCTTTTCACCTCATCAAATGCAAGTTGGCACTCTTCGGTCCATTCAAAATTTTCATTCTTTTTATTGCCTTAAAAAAGGGTAGGCACCAACCTACCAATTTGGACATAAACCGGTTTAGGGTAGCTACCCAGCCAGTTAGCCGTTGGACTTCCTTGATTTTCTAGGGTGGTCGCATATCTAAAATAGCCTTGATTTTATCCAAATTAGCTTCGATGCCACGTCGATTCACTATGTAACCGAGGAACTTGCCCGATGTGACCCTGAAGACACACTTGTTTGGGTTTAACTTCATATTGTACTTCCTTAAAATTTGAAAAACAACATTTAAATCATCGATTAAAGATTGAGTCTTAACGACCATGTCATCAACATAACCTATAATCGTGTTGTAGGGGGACGAAATCGTGACCACCGGGAATGTATGTTCAAACCGCACAATGTTCAGTCATGTGCCCGCCTCCACTGGTACTGTGACCCAACCGAGGGGCTTGACTTCTTCTCCGTTGAACTCTATTAGTGGAGTATTCGCCGGTTTCAGATCACTGTACTGCAGTTGTAACTTGTCAAAAGTTCCTTTGAAGAGGATATCGGCCGAACTGCTTGAGTCCACCAAGATCCGCTTCACCTCAAAGTCATTGATGATCAACTTTACGACAAGGGCGTCGTTATGAGGGTACTGAATCCCATGAGCATCATCCTCGATGAAATAAATGGGTTCTTTTATTCAAGGTCGCTTTGGTGGGTTCTTTGCCTCGTGCTCCAGTTCTTGGACCAAAGTCTTCCCTACTGTTGTTGTGCACCCCACTACAATGGATCCCCCTGTAATCATATTGATCACCCCGCGGATCAATCTTTTTCTGGTAGCGGGTGAGGTGGCTGCTTATTCTACCTATTGGTTTCCGAGGCATATTTCTTCCGATCTCCCTTTCAGTCCCCCTGTCCTTTCTCCTCGTGCAAAATGTATTTTTTCAAATACATGCGGCGGATGAGTTCCTTGATCTCTTCATGGAGGTTTCTGCAATTCTCCGTACTGTGACCATGGTCCTAATGAAAGTGGCAATAAACATTCGGGTTCCTCATCGTTGGGTCTCCCCGTAGCTGGGTGGCCATCTAACAATTGAGGAGTCCTTAATGGCCATTAAGATCTCTTTTCTTTGCGTTAAGGGGAGTATAGTTGGTTCTCTCCACTGGCAGGGTCCTGGAACGCCGACTCAACCTGTAACTCCAAAAGGGGGACTTGTTCCTCGAGCGCGGTGACTTCTTCTTCTCCTCGGTGGCTTGCTCTTTTATGTTTATTGTTGCTCATTCCTTCTTCTTTCTTTCTCTTTTCACCTTGCTGGTTTTCTGTCTTCTAGTTAATGCCCTCTTTTGTGCTGATGAACTGATCGGCCAACCTGAGGAACTCGGTGATGTTCTTGGGCTTGTTTGCTACGACATGCCACTTGAATTCCTTGTGAGTAATTCATTTCTGAGTTGCAGTAAGGCATACCGCTGGATCGAGGTATGGTATCTGCAATCAAATCTCGTTGAAGCGTTTGATGTAGTTTCAAATTGATTATCCTTCCCTTTGCACCACGTTCAGAAGGCTCTCCTACGACTTCAGACACATCTTACTAGTGATGAAGTGGGCTGTAAACATGTTTGCAAACTACGCCCAACTTCTAATAGAATCTGACGCGAGGTTCCTATACCAGGTCTGAACTACGCCCCTGAATGTGGTGGAGAAGGCCACAGACATACAAGCCTCGTCGGCACCAGCAAGATGCATCTGGGATTGGAAGGCATCTACATGATCATTGGGGTCAAAAGACCCCTTAAACTTGTCCAGTGGTGGTACCTTGAAATCTTTTGGCATTGGGGCCGCTAGGAGCTCAGGTGACAAGGGGGATAGCCGGCTCAACAAAGCAAGCTCAGGTGATAAGGCTGCATTTGTGCTGCCAGCCTCAGTGTTGTTAGGTATATCGATTTTGCTCTGAATGATGGGGCGAGGTGGATCGAGGGTCCTTCTCGTCACTTCTTCTTCGCCACATGACTAGTGCTGGCTGTCGCGGGGTAGCGAGGGGTCTCCTCTTAAGTCTGCACCTCGGGCCCTGAGCTGATGATCTATGTTGTTCTGATGTGGAAGCTGCCGACTATGCCTCTTGGGTTGGCTGGGTTCGGGCCTATCCTTCGAGTTCCCCCTTTGTGAGGCTAGGGGAGTACGTCGTTCATCTACTCTACCTCTTGGTGGGGTTTGTCCCAAGGGAGGTACCGTCACCTGTGAAGTTCTTTCACCGTGGGGAGGAGACTGGCGGACACCCTGATGGGCCCGATGCTGGTTCTGGTTCTGAGTCTATCCTTGGTGTTGATTTGTTCGTTGGTTCGGCTGCAGCAGTGGGAACTGCTGCTGGTAGAAGTAATATTGCTAAAATTGCTGGAACTGGTGAATTTGTTGCATTTGGATCTGCATCGTCCAGATGCTCTGAACGAGGTCATTAAATTGGGAATGCCCAACCCCAGGGGGAATCACAGAGGGCTCCGAGAATGTGGTGTTCACTTGGGGGAGCCGAACATTCACCTGTTGAGCAGTGTGTGGCACGGACAGTGGTGGAACCCCCGAGACTATCAGTGGAATGGTGAACTAGCTAGTGGTCACCGAGGGACCCTGGGGAATGATCGTTTGTTGC
Source organism: Nelumbo nucifera (assembly GCF_055504915.1). Taxonomy (NCBI): domain Eukaryota; kingdom Viridiplantae; phylum Streptophyta; class Magnoliopsida; order Proteales; family Nelumbonaceae; genus Nelumbo; species Nelumbo nucifera. Next base: position 45,991,939 of record NC_142650.1, on the reverse strand, counting down.
TCTTGCCCCCTAGTGACATTCATGTCACTCTTTCCGGTGTTGTTGGAAGATGCCATTGAGATTGAGATTGAAGTCGAGATTGAGACTGTGATTGGGATGACCTTTCGATCGCTTCCCATAGACGGCGGCAATTGATGGTGCGCGATATGGATGCTCCTAGCTGTAGGGTAGCTCGGATGCCTATCACCAAGTAGGTCGCTCGAACTGCAACGAAAGGGAGGTATCAAAGAACCTGGGGTGGCTAACCCGGTGAGGTCGCTTCGATCTTAAGTCAATAATTGTATATGTGAGCTGAGAGTTTGAGAACAAGGAGAGTTAGAATGCACTAAATTGTGCGTACTTGGGTCTTGGGGGGGTTGATGCCCTTATATAATTGAGTTGCTGTGGGTCTCACAAAACGACTCTGGGATCCTCGATCTGCATAGATGAAATCCGTTTCCGCTTTAGAATGAGAGTAACGTATCAGTCAATAAAATCTATCGTTACCATCCGATCTAGGTATGGAGGAGGATAAAGCCTGCCGTTACGCAGTGTAATCCCGAGGGATTCGAAATCCGTTGGAAAACTTCTGGAGTTGATTATGTGTCACTCCGGTACTCGGGTGCCGAAGTGGCTTTAGTGCCAAGGTGCCCGAATACCCATGCTCCCAAACTGCTGACTGAATTCCCCTTGCTGAGTTGTCATGCTGCTGTAAGGTCGGGCAAAATCACCCTTAATCGGTTTCATTTCCATAGATAACCTTAAAGCAAGGGCGAAATCACCCTTAATCGGTTTCATTTCCATAGATAAGCTTAAAGCAAGTTGTTTGATTATTTCTGTACTTCAATCTTGTTGCTTGTTTTGTTGTTATTGTTGTTATTGCCGGTGACGATGGTGATGGGATGTTGATGTTGAGAACCCCAGTTGATGTTGAGAGCCCCATAATGCTGGTTATTTTATGTAAAAATATTGTTGATTGATGCATGTGAAATTTTGAGTGAACGATGCAATTTCCAAATGTATTTTCTAAGTGATTTTGGGGAATTCTTTCTTATTGAAACTTGAAACAACTGAAAAGGGGGTAGCGAGGCTGAGAGTGATTGTTGTCCCTAGACTCCATGAATAGAAGGGAAATGCTGCTGCTAATTAAAGATGGTTGGCCTAAGATAATCTTTAATTAACTAGAGTCACACCATTTACCTGCATTGACATTTGTGGACCACGGGAAAATTATCGTCAAGGAGACCATCTAAAAAATGGACAACATCGTCTAATGATTTAAAGTATCTATTTTCGCTTTTCACTATTTTGTAAAAAAAGAAAAAAGTTTAAACAAAATTCACCCACTAATGGTGGTTCAGTTGGTAGGATCTAGGATCTCTAACTCGTTGACATTAGGGTGTCATTAGGGTTTGAGGGGATTGGAGGGGGAGTAAGGGAATGGGGGATGGGCTACCTCCGTTGTATAGCCCAGGCCATGAAACAATAAAAAAAAAGTTCAAACAAAATTCTTCTAATAATCACAAATCAGATGGTTCAAATTTATCTAACCCTGCTGGAATTTTGGTCTGATGATATCCTAGTTTGAACCCATCAATTTAGCACACAAACATATAATACATAATAAAAGAGGTGGATAGCTAAAACAAGGCCTTAAAAGCCCATCATTTAAGGTTGAAAATTGGTGTAGCTTAGAGCCCGTTTGGGAGGGTGAGTTACGTTGACCGAACGGATTCAGTGAAGTTATCAAAACTATCTTCACTGGAAAGTCGAACGATTTTTACCAAACACAGCTTCTAATGTTTTATATGGCAGGGAGCCTCCCAATTCCCAAACATGCACTTAATCTAGTTAAATACAGCTTTGAGATTTTAATCTTATAATCTAATCTAGTTAAATACCTCGCTTTCTTCTCTTTTGTTATTTTGTCTAATAACATGGGTCCTCTTTCTAGTTCTTTTTCTTGGCATTTAGTTTCCCCCAGCTCCGAAGAATCAAATGAGTATCTTCTGGACAGTCAGGAAATACAGAAAATTAGTTCAAGAAAGGACCATTTGGGTAAAGGTGGCACAAAGTTTGAAAAGAAGAAAAAAAAAAGGAGAAACATTTGATCAACCCGGATTTAGTCAATTCTTCCAGTTGTTGACGTGATATAAAAGGAATATTGGCCAACTTGTATACCATTTTGGTACCAACATGAAAAGAAGGTTGTCAGTAGCCGTGAGCTGTTGGGGTAGCACTGCCCCTGCAGTAAGCTCTCATAGTTCTGATTCTGAATGGTTATGGTAAGATTGTGCAAGCGTGGTTAAAACTAAAAAGAGATCGAGGCTATTCGTACGTACTTGAATCTTTCAGCCTGCCCCATTAAGCCATTACAGTCCACCTCCACCTCACACATACGATATACATGCATATAATAGTTAAATATTTTTTTTACACTTTTCTCATTGTATTTTTGTTTTATTTAGTGGAATAATTATAAATAGTTAAATAATAATTAATTTATTTTAATAAATAAATACATTTATAAAATAAATTAGATAAATAGACAATCAAATGAGAGAGTAAATATACATAAATACATACATGATTTTATGTCTTAACTGTTTAGCAATAATAATTTGTTAGATTATTAAATTATTAACTAATTAAATAATTTAGTCAAATAAGTAAATAACAAACAAAACTTTATGCTTTATCAATTGGGGTTAGATTATTACATGTCTTACATTCATTTCAGTGAAATGAATCAAGAATTAATTTTTTTCTATGTTCTGTGAAATAATTATTTTGTTATTTTAGTTGGTATCGATTGGAAAAATTGGGGTATTTTTTATCAATTAGGATTTAAAATAGAATGACAAAAAATAAGAAAATTCAAATAAACATTTTGGTAATTTAATGCATTGTTAGCTTAGTTAATGGATAGGGGTGTTTATTGCAAAGTGAAAGGTCATGAGCATGTGTTTATGGAAATATATGTATCCTGCAGCAATATTTGGTACCAATGCTCCAAGAAATGTTTTCTATACTTCTATCCATTATCCACTGCCACATCAATGCCCTGTGGGCAGCAATGAGCTGCAGCTCTAGGAAATGCCAAATTTGACATTGCTCCAAGCTATGCCTTCCCGATTTCCAAGGCGTGGCTTCGAGCACCGCTTTCTATGGAAAATAGTTCCAAACAGAAGGCTATTTCCTGGAGCACCGTTTTTCCTACATGGTGCTAATGTGACACCGCTTTCTGGAGCGACAACAACAGTTCCAAAGAGACGTGTAGTTAAAATGCCATTTTAAAAACTAAGTTTTTAACTACAAAAAGAAAATAAGTCCTTAATATAAGGAATGCCAAATGTAGTCTGCTTTACCCCTAACATCCCCTCTTGTTTAATTTAGCTGGACAAGTGAGTTTATTGGGCAAGTGTTTCCCAAGCAAAAGTTGCTTGGGTAAGTTCAGTTCCAACCTCTTGGGCAATGCAATTTACTTGGATAAAGAGAGAGGCAGTAGGAGAGCGTTATCGATGGGCGGGTAAACAACTTATAGCCAGGTAATTGATATTCTTTGGAAAATTTGCTTATTGTGGAACTTATTATAGTAGTATACAAATGCGAAGATCATGATGACTAATTATCTGATTGACCAATTTACCTCTCTCAAGATAACGACATTCAAATAGAATATAAAAATATTTATTTTGTAATTAGTTTAAGATAATATTAATAATATATAAATTTAAGATGATATGAATAAACCGGTCACTAAAATTAAACCAAAGATATTCAAAGAATGACTAATCAACCCATAGTCAGAATTTATAAACCTAAAGTAGAATTGGGATAGATGCCATTTCGGAATTTATAAACCTAAAGTGTATAGAGTGGGGATTTTTTACCTTTAAAATGTTTATAGTTCTGCGGTAAAAATGAGAAATCTGCATTGCGCCCTGTTCGTACTTTTTCGAAAATCTTATTTATAATTCTGGACCATCCAATTCCTTCGGTAAGCCGTACATCCACGCAATGTATCAACATCAACGGGCTAGTTGGTCCGCGCAAAAGCTTTTAGCGTCAAGACCAATGACGGGAATTTTCTGAGTGGTGTTTCAACTTTCATTGTACATGAGGTCAGCTGCACTTAGGAATTTCACGGGATTCCTATTTCTTACCATAAAAATAAAAAAGAAAAGAAGAATTTCTATTGCTAAAAGCGAAGCGTGCTTTGGCAAATATATATGACCTGCAGTTTCGTGGCAAGTCTTTCAAGCATCTAATTGGGTTTTAATTTAATTAAGACTAAAATATGTTTAATTTCTCACCAGATAACACACCTTATGCACTTCGATGTAACTTGTCTGAATGCCCTTAGGCTAGTTTTTCTACTAAATTGTTTGATTTATCATTTACGTGGTAAATGGATTTGAATTTTTTTGAGGAAAAGTAAAATTGATTTTATTCGTTATATAAATGATTCTAATCTGAATCACTAATTTAATTTTAGAATTAAATAAAGATGCATGCTTCTCTCTCTCCCCCTCCCTCTCATTAGAACTACATAGATGATGGATTTTGTTTTATTTGTTATTACTATTAAACACTTATATAATTTCAATTTTAAATTAGTGGAGGGGGGCATGCTTTGTAGGGGTTGACTCATAAATGATCAGGTTCAAGCTCGATTCAAATTAGAGATTTGAGCTCGAGTTCGAGTTCGAGTCAAAGGCCCGAAAGTTTGAGCTCGGCTATCTTTGGTTGCAAGTCTCTCAAGCAGTTGAGGTCTCCCTCATCTGCTGAAGTGTTGAGCTGAGGTTTCCCTAGTAGGTGAGGTGTTGAGCTAAGGTCTCTCTTAGTTGACAAGGTGCCAAAATGATGTTTCCCTCGGTTGTCGAGGTGTTGAGTTGAGATCTCCCTCAGTGACCAAGGTGCCGAGTCGAGATTTCCCTTAGTGGTCGAGGTGTTGTCTTGCTCGAGTACGATTCGAATTAGAGACTTGAGCTTGAGTTCAGAAGTTCGAGCATGGCTCGGCTTGAACTCGACTACCTTTGATTGCAGGTCCTCTAGCAGCTGAGATGCCGAGCTGAGGTCTCCCTCACTTGGAGAAAGAGTGGCATTCTTGTAATTTATAAGGAGAGAGAGATGACATTCTTGTAATTTAAAAGAAGAAGAGAGAGAATTGGTAGGAGAGAGAGTGGCATTCTTGTAATTTGAAAGAAAAAAAAAAGCAAGAGAGAGAGGGTTGGTAGGAGAGAGTGGCAATATTATAATTTGAAAGAAAAAAAAAAAGCAAAAGAGAGAGAATTGATAGAGAGTGGCATTCTTGCAACTTCTATGAAAAAAGCAAAAAATACTATTACATTCTATTTCCCTCGTCCTCGAGCCTTTTTCCATACATATTTCAGCTTAATATATTTATGTAGATTGAAATTTATTCAGTCTCTTAGGCTCTGTTTGACATTAATTCTAAGGATTCTCATTCTAAGAATCTTAAAAAAAATGGATTCTAAGAATTTTCATATGAAGAATCACCAAATGTGTTTGGCATAATCATCTGATTCCTGTTTCTTAGAAACAGAGTCACGTCTAGTAGCAACCAAATTCTTGAAATCAATTTCCTAATACTGATAGACAAAACCATGTCAATTATCAAAAAAGAAAAAAAAAAGAGAGCATCTCACTTACTCAATCACTCTCTCTCTCTTTCTCTCTCTCTCTCTAGATAGATAGATACATTTGACAAAAATTTGGGGAGAAAAAAATAAGAAAAAAGTGACCCATGGAAAGAATAACCAAAAATTTAAAGATTAGACTTAGAGGAGGTACTCGAACTCATGTGAAGTGTAACTAATGAAGCATAGGTGCCATCCTTGATGTTTATTTTAATTTTTCATGCTTTCCATTCTCTATGATTACCCCATTTTTAACAACTGCTATTGGGTCTGCACCTTTAATGGTAGTAACCGATGTGCCAGCACAACCGTTGTTCTGTCCACTGTCCACCATAACACTGTCCAATGCATCCTGTACCACTTGTTCTGACTCGGTTGAATTGAATTAAACTAGTTTCATATTTCATATACCGAAATTGAATTGAATTGAAGAGATGGAAGAAAGCTTAGTTTGGTTGCACTGTTCAAACCTGTTGCAACCCATTGATAAACTTGTGGGCATTGGCCAATTCAGCTGCACCTAAACTTTCAGCCTCTGTTGCATTTCCTTCCTTTCCATATGCAATTTTGGCTCTGATGGTGTCATTGAATAACACAGGTTCTTGGTTCACCATATCCAATCAAAGCAACTGTTGATTTCCCACTCTGAATCAGGGTCGTAAAACCTCTGCAACAACAAGATAAATATTGATTTCCCACTCCCACTTTCTCCAACCAAAACAATTTGTTTGAAAAATTAGATCCAGTTCATTAGTTTTGCTTTGGGAAAAAAAAAGAACAAATATTATATAAACTATAGTTTTTATTTTATGGTTCTTTCTTTTCTCTGTTTCCAGTTAAAAGTACACGCTACAAGGAAACCATGAGGGGAGAAAGAAGAGTAATGAGGTATTTGAGCTTCCCCTGAATTCCTCCCACCACTGAGCATTATCATTGATCTCTTCCTCCGTTGGATTCTCTTTTTTCTCGAACACAGGGTCGTCGTTGAGAATTTTCTCAACCTCTGGTGTGTTTCTATTGGTCGGGAAGAGTTTCGCATTCCCAGAAGAATGTTGGAATCACTCCCGGGGAGTGATGCCAAACGGCGCCTTAATCTTCTGTTTGGAACTTGCAAGTTTGGATGATTAACTTTTACTATTTCTCTGTTTCTGTCTTTTTTTAGTGGTATTAAAAGATCAGCTGTTCAATCAAGCGTTTTTCCACTACTACAGGTAGTTGATGGGATTTACAGTTTTCTACAGTTGAGGTCAGAATGAATTTTCACTCCTTGAATGGCTTTGTATCACACTAAGTACTGCCACGTCGGGCTGAAGTGTCATATCACTATTGGTTGTCATTAAAGGATTCTTTTTTTATTATTTTTGATAAACAGAGGATTCCATAAGTGTACTTGTACTAATAGTACAAGTGGTGGATATCCTATTCATCACGTCTGACTGTCTGAGACCCTAGGTCATGACTCATGACCAGAAAAGGCCATTAGGTTTTCGATTCCTGGTTAGCTAGCGTTTAAGCAAATAATTAATAAATCCTCTTTTTTACAGAGCGGTGCGCACAAGAGCCAGAGCAAGGTTTAGCTGAACGCTGTAGAATCAATAATAAGATTTTACGCCAGTAATAAAAAGGTAAATAAAAAATAAAAAATATACATATATATAAGAAAAAAGTACTGTAAGACTCGCACGGTCGCACCTTTTACAGTGGGCCCATTAATTTATTAATGACGTAAAAATTCATCATTAATTCTACAGCCCGCTGTACGTTCAGTTAGTCCGAATTTCAAGAGCTACGATTGGTCAGTGACCCAACTTCTGCCCATATAGGTTGTAGCCCAGACCCAGAGACGAGAGATGAGACCCAGTACCCACGTCGTGTGTACTGACAAAAATATGACACCATCCATCCATTTGTTTAACAGGCGATTACGTTGAATTCGACCTACTATAGGGGCCATAACACAATTTTCTATAAAAGCTAAGACTGAGCAGAGAAAGAAAGTAGGCTTTATTAGCTAAAATGTTTCCTCAGAAAACGTCAATATTGTTGAAGTTTCCTTCATAGTTTAGCTAAAATGTTTTCCCCCCTTCTCCCTCCCATCTTTCCAATTAATGTTGGTGTTTCGCGTCACTTCCATGGATTAAAAACATGTAGCAGCTCTTCCCAGAATTAGAGCATGCTTCTGCAATTCTTCCGAGCTTGTTGTTTTCGTTGTGGGGGGAGATGGTGAGTTGATGATATTGAGCTAGGAGCTTATAGCTTCAATCTTTTCGTGCTTTATATCAGAAACAGGCTTTCTCCTTCTTGCTCTCTCGGATAGCAGTTGTGCTTCATGGAACTTCAAGGTTTCTCTCTCTCTCTCTCACATACACACACTCACGCTCACTCACTCACAGAGACGCAAGCACAGACCATGTGTAAAAGCTTCATTGTTTTGTGTGTGCATTAATATAATAGTTTTGGTTGAAGTAGTTTTTTTCTCAGATCTATTTGTTGTTTTAGGAGATGGATTTTTCTTGCAGATAAAGATAAATAAAAGAGGCGGACTTTCTGATCTATTTTATAATGATATATATTTCTTGTTTCAGATGTTTCCTTTGATGAAAAAAACCCTAAAGCATATGTTGAAGACTTGAAGAGATCTGTAATTGCATTAGTGTGTTTTTTGGTTCTTACGATCTGGTGTTCAGTGTTATTTCCCAACGTACATAGGTTATTGTAGTTTGTCACCTTCTTCTCTTTGACACTAGTATTTTATACAGATGGTTTAGAGTTAAAGAGGAGTAGCTGCAAGCCTGCAAATGACTATGGGAAAGAGTCATGTGAAACTGGTCACTAACTCGGGCTAGTTCTCTTTTGATGAGTCATGGCGAGTAGTCAAGGTAGGGAGAGCTGAAGGGAGAAATTTTGAAGACTAAACAATAGCCATTTTTTGCCTAGTGTAAGCCCATAGAGAGCATAGGAAAGCATCAAGTAATATGAATCTGAATTGAAGGAGAAGAAGATATATATTGTATTAATGCTTATGATTATGGAAGAGAAAATATTGATACATGTCAGTAGTTAATGCCCTTAGAATGGAGACCAAATCAGCCCCCCACAACATCCCATAGTACATCCCCGCCGTGCATTGAGAACATATAATGATGTCATCATTGAGTGATGCTCTCGTTACATGGCAGAGATGTACTGTACCACGTTGTGGGGGGCAATCTCGTGGAAACTGATTTGAACTCCTTAAAATATGCTAATTAACAATCAATCTGTTCTACTATGTGAATATTGCTTTTTCATTTGTTTTTGAAATTGCCCCATCAGCAAAACAGAAAAAAAAAAAAAACAAAAGCCTGTTTTTGAACTTATATTTTTTCGATTTTGTATAACAATGCTTTTTAAAATAAAAATATGTTTATCAAATTAGAAATTCAAAAACACACACACACATCTACTAGGATGATAATTAGGACCATTAAAAAGAGATGAAAGCAAATAAGGCTCTCTCTTAAAGACTAAAACCATATAGTGCAGTAATTAAATGTCAGAATGTACTCTATTGTACAACACGGTGAGTCAGATCCTAAGAGGGGGATGGGGGGGCGGCCAGGGGTGTTAGAGGTAGTTTGATAATTTATTATAAAATCCTAGTGGCTGAAGTGAAATTAAGATTTATTACTTTGTTTTTTAATGGACAAAATAATTAAAGATATAGTAACAAGAGTGCAATTTTGGTTGAATACTTGCTTAAATTTTGAATGAGCCGGATCCACCTTAGGTAGATTTAATTTCTTAACTCGATCAACCAACTGTTACCCTTGTATTCATATCAACTTCAGTTTCAGCCATTAGAAAGCTCAGAACCTCCTTCTTTATTATTTATTTATATATCAAAGAAAAAAATTTCCTTGATAACTTTTTCACTAAAAACAAAACTAAGCCATTTTAGTTCATACCTTGTAAGGACTGCAAATGGATTATATTTAATCGATTGAAATTAAATTCAATTTTCTTAAGTTGGATTTGAATATCTATTTGGCTATAATCGGATCGAGTTGAAATACCGCTATATTGGCATCACTACATTAATGGTGTTATGATGTTCTGGTTTTGATACTTCAGCAATATTGTGCAATGTAAAATTTATCTTTTTAATTTCTTGTGAACTTAAAAAAATATGAATTTATGTTTTCTCCTTTGAATGAAACCTGAAATTATTTGTTGCACGAATTTGTTTTTTAAAACAAAAACAATTTGAAATTTCTATTGAATCGGGTCTAGAAATTCCGCCGAACTTTTTCTTTTTCTTTCTTTTTTTTTTCTGATTTTGATTCTGAATTATCAGTTCTAAATGTAATTCCAAGTCAAAATTCAAATACTTGTAATTTGGATGTTCGTAGCTTGCGCTATTAATTATTCAAATCCAACGGCGCTACTGTTGTTGAATCCGCAGGAGGACTACAGGGAGCGGAACTAAAAGATGAGGAGATCCCCTACAATGGGCGAGACATATCTGACTTCAGAAAGAAGTGCACTCTTGGTAGTTTTCTTTCTTTTGATTTCATCAACGAGGAGAATCAAAATTGCAGGTATTCAGCTAGAAAGAAACCTAGACAACACAAGGAACCAGTTAGGAAAAGCACTAGCTCTAATAAGGATCTGATTAATACTCTGCCCGATGAATGCATCTTGGAGATCTTCAGGTTTCTTCCATCCTCCAGAGACCGCTGCTCTTGCGTTACAGTCTCGAAGAGATGGCTTGCCTTACAGGCCACCATGCGGATTTCTGAGTTAAAATCCGACCCAAAATCCCGCAACAATAAAATCTCGGAATGCTTGCAAGGAAAAAATGCAAACGATACACGATTAGCTGCAATAGCTGTAGGGACCTGCCTTCGTGGAGGTCTGAGTGAGCTTTGCATCGATGGAAGCTCTCCAAATACTCAAGGGATCACTGATATCGGCCTCGGAATCATCGCTCTGGCTTGCCCGGGCCTGAAAACACTGTCACTCTGGAACTGCACCAAGGTTGGAAACAAGGGAATTGAATCTATTGCGAGAGGTTGCAATTCACTCGAGAAGCTCGATCTTGTCAACTTGCCAATTGTGGATGATGGATGTCTCCTCGCCATTGCTAAGAACTGCCCCAGTATATCTTGTCTGGCCATAGACTCATGCCCACTTGTCGGAGACACGTCCCTTGAAGCTTTTGCAAGATATTCTTCCAAGATTGAGTCTCTCTCTGTGTCCAAGTGTCCCCAAATAAACGCCAGCGGAGTTATTTTGATCGTTTCGAGCTTGCCCAAGATTTCAAAGCTTAAGCTTGTTTCCCTGACTCTGAGCGACAGCGTGCTTGAAGCTATCGGAGGACATGCAAAATGTCTAAGTTGCATTATTCTTGACAACATTTCAGGCATCACTCAAGCGGGATTTGGCTTGGTTGGAATGCACAAGAATTTGAACGTCTTTCTTTTGACACCTTGGTCCGGTTTATTAAACAAAGCAAGTTCCATGGCAATTGGGGATGATGGGTTTATGATGAGCAGATTGACGCAGATATCAGTCCGAAAGTGCAATAGTTTAACCGACAAGGGTCTGAAAGAGTTGAGCAAGTCGACTTCACTGCTCGAGAGTCTGGTACTAGAGGAATGCCGTTCCATTACCTGGAATGGTTTAATTCAAGTGTTCATAAATTGCAGTGCGACGTTGAAGACATTATCATTGGTAAGATGCAGGGGAATAGCAGATGACATTTCAAACTTGCAAAGAACTTGCCTTCCAAAATATCCTCGTTTGCATTCTTTAACGCTGAAGAAATGTCACAGGATTGGAGACTTATTCTTGGCATGGATAGGGCATGCATGCATTCAAGTTAAGCATCTCACCCTTGTGGGACTGAAGTTGATCACAGACCAAGGGGTCATTAACCTCATCCAGACGCTCAACACAAACACAGTACACAGACTGGTGAGCGTGGATATGAGTGGGTCTTCTGGTATTACGGATTTGAGTGTCTACGCCATAACTAGCATAGTTGGAGAGAAGCTTCGATGTTTGATATTAGACGGGTGTGAAAGATTGAGCGACTTAAGCTTGAAGATGATATCAGAACGCTGCCCATGCTTGATAGACCTGGGGCTGTCTAGGTGTTGCATCAGTGATGATGGCATATTCTGCTTGACTTCTACACAGATGCGGTGTTTAAAAGTGCTATCTCTGGGTGGTTGTGTAGGTATTACGGATCGATGCTTGAATTACCTTCTGATGATCCGGGGGAGTTTGGTGGGACTGGATCTTAAGCATTGCCCCCAACTGACCAAGGAGGGGATTGATGCAATAAGTGAGACGTTGTGGTGGTGTGATTTGTTGCACTACTAGCGGCATACGCAATGCCGCAGTGCAATTTTGGCATATCATATCCTCTTCATCCACCTCCCGGCCAGCGGCCATTTACATTACTCATGGGCTACATGCAAGTTTTGGTCTCTCTCTCTCTCTCTCTTAGTGGGCCCCCATTCCACGACCGCCTCTAATGGGTTCCGTGCTTCAGCCCCTGCTTGGCAAGAGGTAATCCAATGAGTCAAAAAAATACAGCAAAGTCGTCTGCAGTTCTACTCCCCCATTGTCAACGATAATTTTGTTACCTCTACTGCCAATCTGCCGTTTGCTCCGTCGGTTTACGTTTTGGGGATGTTGCCGTGTTAATATGGGCTCTTTGAATTTTTAGGCTGTTGTTGTCCTTAAAACCAGCGCCACCGGGTTCTATCTCTATGGTTTTCATGGTTTTTAGAAAATTAAGTCGTTCATGATTTCTTTCTGGAAAATTCTTTTTTTTTTTTTTGACTTCTTTCACTACGTAAATTATACATTTATTGTATGAATGCCATTAGAAATTTGTCAGCTGCAGTTCTCCATGTTAAGTGAAAGAAAAAAAAAGTAAAACACTTAAACCTCCCCCGACAGTTTTCTAAATACTAAAATTAACCTTCCCTCTCTTTCTCGAAATGGATGAAACATTGAAACCTCTCCTATTTGAATGTCACACCATTATATCAAATGGGATTAATGAAAAGACTCCTTTACCCTTATATATTCTTTAAATTTTCAAAACAGTTAAAAATTCTAATCTTAAATTTTGGTTGATTATGAAGTGTTTGTTGTTTCCACTTAGTATGTCACATCAGAACAGGATTTATGATGTGGGAAAGGCATGGTATTGAAAGAATTTTGATCAATCAAAATCCATCCATGAATTTTGATAAATGACACCTGATTGACTACTATGTTTATGATTCCAATTTATTGGTTAGACATTTTTTGGATATCATATCTTTTTCATTTCATAGTTGAACCCACTTTACTAAGATGTAGACCGTGCATAGAAAAGAAGTTGGTTAGACGTTCATTCGATTTCGTTATTAAGATCTAACAAAAGGTCCTATTTGTTTTTAAATAACCTACTTTTCTGAGCAAGTGCATTTACCCATATTTTTTTGTTTAATTTACTTGGATAAATGTATCTTATAGGAGCACTTTTGATCATTTAAAATTTTTTCATTTACCATCTACTTGGAAAACTCAGCTTACCCAAGTTTAAGAAGGGTATCACTTATGAGAAATTCAATTTTACCATGGGTCCATACAATTTTTAAATAAGAACATGAATAAATTGGTCAATGGGAACCATAATCCCAATTACGAATGGGGACTAAAATGTAGACAATAAATAATTCCTTCAAGTGATCAACCTATTGGTACCATTGGCGACGGCGCTTTGATGGTGGGGAAGCCATTGACGATGGAGATGTAGGTGCTAGACATGAGGGCCAAGATGATGCAAGGGATGAAGTCCATAGAGCACATACACAAAACCATGTTTACTTTTTAACTTTCACAATGTACAAATACGACATGACTCGACAAATCTAGACTCATCACTTCATCACTTGCCAACTAAGACCCAATAGTGCATTGTTTACGATTCCAATTACTCCAACGCTCAATTAGGTCGTGTTTTGTATGGCTTCCATTTATTTGATAAACGATGCCATGTCATAAACAAGTCAGCATTTATCTCATCATGCTGATTTGTATCCATAGGTATTTACGAAAGTTGGTCTTAATTTATGTGTGCACCAAATGGGGGAAGCTTCATTTTAACGTTTTCCCTAATGGTTGAGTGTTTATTTACTGTTTCATTAATGTGATGCCTAATGGCGCCTAATTGTTAATAAAAGGTTTATCAATTACTTTTCTTGCTTTTTATGACAAATCAAATACAAACTTTTATTTAATAAATGGAGCTATACCAAACACATACTCAATTACTCATCAGTGTCGACTGTATAAAGGTTTGGACCATATTCAAATATAGCCTCACTTGGATCCTATTCGATACTATTAAGAGCATATGTGATTGCTCCTGAGTAGGTTGATAATATATTTAGGAATATGATTACTTAAAAATAAAACACATGTCTTCAAAAGTATTTAATTTATTTATGAATAGGGCAGATGAATGACTATGACATGTTGTTGCCTTGTAGAATCATACTCTAACTTCACAACTAGTGAATTAGAGTACTGTTATAATTCTTCTTATTTTGCCAAAAAATAAACGCTTGGGGTTGAGCCATCAAGTATGAAATTCGTGGTGCTGATTTTTCTTTTGATCCAATTATCATCAGTAGTAGATTGAGAAGTTGCTAAATATAATTTTTGTTGGGAAATGGGGTCACTGAAACTTGGAGGAGAAGCTTTGAGGTGTGTCTAAAGATACTGTCTTTAGAACAAAGCCTTGGGCGAGAATCTGTAACTAATAAAGTTGAAAAGTCTCCAAAGAAACCTTCTATGAGACAATAGTAGACCGGACTGAGAGGGAGACAAAGTGATTTTCGAAATTGTGGGTGCAAATGCTTGATTCACACTCCTTAAATAAATTCTGAAGAGTCATGGAGCAGAGGAAGTGTTGGTTCAGAAAAGGCTCATTGAAAAGTTAAATTTCAAAAATTGTGACTGTTAAAAGGCAGTTAATAGTTAATGACTATTAACTTTGAATGATGCCTCTTAATCACACCTATTCAAACCGTGACCGTTGTTCACATCAAAGGTCAGTCTCACACCAAAAGCCAAAGCCGCCCTTCGTGAGCCACGCAGATGCGAGCAAAGTGTGCCTCTAAAGCTCCTCATTGCGCCGCACACACGTACGCGTGCATTGCACAATAGCAAGCCTTCATACTCTCCTCTTTATATTTAAAGAGTGTAAATTAACTCCTATTAAAAAACCCATAACAATTCTTATAATTTTCCAATGTGGGACATGTTAAAGACTGGTTTCAGTAAGAGAAAAGCTATTTTTCAAAACATGTGTGTAGGTATGTTTTTCATATAATTGACCAATCAAACCCCATTGGATTTAATCTCTAATGAGATTAAAATCCAACAATCCCCCACTTTGATTGATCAATTACATAGGTCTCTCTCGATCCAAACTGCTATGACATAGTTATGCATACAAAAGGTGTTTTGTAACTTAAATCTTTTACTAGTACAGATATCTCAGAGCTTTGTCAAATTTATTGATGGCAAGACCTTAAACCAATTACTTTCAAGACAGACCGGAGATACCCATACATATAAATATTTTGATTTTGCAAGAGTTTCAAATTTTGCTCAACATTGTTATGGCGATGTGATTCTTTCTTGGTTTCATGAACAATCTTAAGAGCAAATCCAAGTTCTGATGAGAAGTGGCATCACTTTTATGTTTACGTAGGTGAAGTTCCACTATGTGTTCTGTTATTTGACACATTTTAGAACTTCATTAAGAGTTTAACTCAACCTCTAATCATAATAGACAACATGATTTATATTTTGATGAGAAATTTCTCGATGTTAGTGCTAACAATTACATTGCTATAACCTGTTGTTACCCATTAAACCCAATACTAATGTTTTTTCAATTCAGGTTGGGTTACTATTATAGATGACTAAATAAAGGGTTTTAATCTCATATCTTTAGTTGTCGTTCTTACCAATTTAGGCATCAGCCAAGTTTTTACTTGACCTCACATAAGTTATAATGGTGACTTCACCTTGAATTAGTTGCCTAACAAATTCATGTCTCAGACTTATATGTCTGAACTTACCATTGTAGGTACCACTATAGGCTCTTAACAGAGTTGCCTCACTATCACAGTAAATGAAAATTGATGGCATAAGACTAGGCCAAAGTTTTATATCCAATAATAAATTTCAAATTCATTCAGCCTCTTTTCCAACAGCCGCCAAGGCCATGAATTTAGATTCCGTAGTCGAGTGAGATATACAAGTTTGTCTCTTAGATGCCCAAGAGACTATACCCCCACCAATGACAAAAATCAATCCAGAGGTGAACTTGTTATCTCAATTACTGGTAATCCAACTTGCATTAGTATACCATTCTAGCACAATTGGATAATCATAATAAAATAAGCCAAATTTCAAGGTACTTTTGAGATACCCAAGAACTCTCCCAATTGCCTTCTAATGCTCAGCACCAGGATTACTTGTAAACCGATTAAGTTTACTTGCTACAAATGCAATATTAGGTCTAGTACAAAGCATGACATACATCAGTCTTTTTACTGCACTAGCATACTCAAGTTGTGCAATTGCTCTACTAGAATTTTCTACTAGCTTTATATTAGAATCATATAGTGTGTTATATTCTTTAAATCTAAATGCTTAAATTTCTCAAATATTCTCTCAATATAATGTGATTGGCTTAATGCATAACCCCTACTATGCTTTTTAACTTTTATTCACAAGATGAATTCTACATTTCCTAAATATTTCATCTTGAAGACAGATGATAGGTAATTTTTAGTTTCATTTATGCCAACCATATTAATACCCACAATAAGCATGTCATCAACATAAAGACATACAATTACACCATAATTTTAAGTAAACTTTGAGTAAATGCATCTATTAACATTATTGTGTTTCAAACCAAAAGATAGAATGCAAGAAACAAAATTTCCATGCCATTGTTTGGGTGATTGTTTTAAATCATATAGAGATTTAACTAGTTTACAGACTTTATTCTCATCTCCGGGAAGAACAAATCCCTTTGGTTGTTTCATATAAACTTCTTCATTCGAATCACCATTTAAGAAAGTAGTTTTAACATCCATTTGATGAACAAATAAGTGATAAATGTATGGTAGTGCTATAGGTGTTCTAATGGAAGTTGTTGTAGCCATTGGCACATAGGTGTCAAAGTAGTCAATCCATTCATTTTGACTGAATCCTTTGGCTACCAATATAGCCTTAAAAGTTTGTACAATTCCACCAGTGTTGTATTTTCTTCTAAATTCCCATTTACATTTGAATGGTTTGGATCATGGAGGCAAGTTTACTAGTATCTATGTGTTATTTGACATTATTAAATCCATTTCATCATCTATAGATTCTATCCAAAAGGCAGCACCTCTAGAGGTCATGGCCTCATTGTAGGTTTTTGGGTCATTTTCGATATTAAGTATAATGAGTATCTTATTTAAAATATTTTCTCTATCAGCTTCGACTAGGAATACAATTCACTGAGTAGAGATAAAATCAGAACTTAAGTGTTTCTTTGTTCTTTGTCTTTGACTTCATCTAGGTTCTACAGTAGGTGTTATAGTTGTCATTTATTCTTTTAATCTCATTGTTAACAATAGGTATTGAGATCTGAGTTTCTCTTTCAGGTTCTCTGTTATTTTCTATAGATTTAGAATATGGTTTATTTTTAAAGAATTCAACATCTCTAATTTCAATTATTATATTGGACTCTAAATCTAGAAGCCTATAGGTCTTGTTATGTTCTGCATATCCAACAAACATACTTCTCTTTACTCTGAGTCTTAACTTGGTTCTTTTAGGATCTGAAGCTCTACAATATGTTAAATACCCCCACATTTTAGGTATGCTAAGTTAGACTTTCTTCCTATCCATAATTCATATGGACATTTGTTATTAACTCTAGAAACAATTCTATTATGTAAATGACAGGCTGTTAAGAGTGTTTCCCCCCACAAGTTTAAGGGTGCATTAGCTTTCATCAACATATAGTTTATCATTTCTGTAAGTGTTATGTTTTTCCTTTTAGCCAATCCATTCTATTGAGGGGTATAGGGAGCAGAACTTTGATGTACTATTCTAAATTCTTTATAGAAAGAAATAAACTTAATCTTAAAGTACTCAACACCTTTATCACTTCTAGGGATTTTAATTTTCATTTCTAATTGATTTTCAACTTTAGTTTTGTATAGTTTAAACATGTCAAAGGCTTCATCCTTAGTTCTCATAAGGTAGACATAGGTGTATCTAGAAAAATCATCTATAAAGGTTATGAAGTATCTCTTACTTCCTATACTTAACACACCACTGAATTCACAAATGTCAGAATGAATTAGTTCTAGAAGTTGAGAATTTCTCTCAATATTTGGGAAAAGTTTTTTGGCCATTTTAGATTTTACACGTCTCATATTTTTCATTTAATTCATTATTATAAGCAAATAAACCAAGTATACTCATGTTTTTTATGGATTTAAAATTCAAGTGGCTAATCTATCATGCCATAAAGAGAAAGAGTCAACAATATAAGTAGAACATTTTCCTTCATTAATATTCAATTTGAACATACCATTACAATCATATCCATTTCCAACAAACATCTCATTCTTGGACATTATTAGTTTGTCGAAAACATTGAGAGATTTATTGAGACCAAGTTTTTTCTAATGTCGGGAACATGGAGAACGTTTAGAAGAGTCAGTGTCTTTCTAGAGGTGAAGTTCAATTCCACGCTACATCTTTCAGCAACTTTGGAACATATTTGATTTTCCATTTGTACCTCCTGGCCATCAGTCATTTCTTCATATGTTTTGAACAAGAAGTTGTCATTTCA
This sequence comes from Nelumbo nucifera, assembly GCF_055504915.1. Lineage (NCBI taxonomy): Eukaryota > Viridiplantae > Streptophyta > Magnoliopsida > Proteales > Nelumbonaceae > Nelumbo > Nelumbo nucifera. The sequence goes on along the minus strand of NC_142650.1, from coordinate 45,973,372 downwards.
AACATGGATTGTGGTGCCTGAATCAAATCACCGTCCATAAGACGATTATGTCATATTAACTTCAGTAATCATGGCCACCAGATTGTCTTCCACCAAGTTTGCAGACTCGGTTCCACTTTTCCGATGTCGGAAAACTCAGGCATAATGCCCTTTCTTTCCATAAACATAGTAAGATCCCTTCTTATTTTTGCTCTTCCTGAAGTTTCCATCATCTTCTTTACTTGTAATGCAGGATTAGTCTTTTCGATCCATTTTCCACAAAATTGACCTTAGAGTTCAGCATACCGGCTAGGGTCTTATCCCTACTATCTTTAATCCGGGACTCTTCTTCAATACGAAGGTGTTGCTGAATTTGCTCCAAGGTAAGTTCTTCAACCTTGTGCAGAAGCTTCTTCCTATAATCATTCCAAGAGGGTGAAGGTTTGGCAATTATTGCTCTCGCTTGAAAAGATTCAGGAAGAATGATATCAATGGTTCGGATTTTATTGACTATCACCTATAGTTCGTGAACTTGCTCCAGTATGGGCTTATAGTCATTCATGGTGAAGTCAAAGTATTCTACGATAAGATACTTATTCGTACCTATTTCTTGCACCTTGTATTTGAATTTCAAAGCCTTGCAGATTTCTTTTGGAGATGTAAGTTCCTTATAGAAGTTGTAGAGTCGGTCTGATAAGGTGTTCAGTATATGTCATCGGCACAGAAGTGAATCCTCTTCTCGTTTTGCTTTTTCATTCTTTAGCTTATCTAAGTCTTTGTCAGTGGGTTCAAGAAGTGGTTGCAGATCCGGATCTAGGAGATAGTACAGTTTTAGTGTGGTCAGAAAAAATATCATCTTGTCTTGCCATCAATTGAAGTTTGCTCCATCGAAATGGTCTAGTCAAATAAGATCTTGGTTCATCATCTTGATCGAGGTCATGCTTGCTTCTGCCTCCATTGCAAAATAACGTTCTAAAGTTGTTGGAAAATGAGGTCACCAAAATTTGGGAGGAAAAACTCTAAGGTGTGTCTGAAGACACTGTCTTTAGAACGTTATTTGCCCCTACTCAGTTCCATTGAGTTTGCTATTGGGTTATAGGTAAATTCGTTCATAGGATACAACAGAGCCTTGGGCGAGAATCTGCAACTAGCAAAGTTGAAGAGTTTCCAAAGAAACCTTCTGTAAGATAGTAGCAGACCGAACTGAGAGTGAGACAAAGTGATTTTTGAAATTGTGTGTGCAAATGCTTGATTCACCCTCCTTAAATACATTATGAAGAGTCATGGAGTAGAGGAAGGTGCTGGTTCAGAAAAGGCTCTTTGAATAGTCACAATTAAAGGTAGTTAACAATTAATGATTGTTAACTTTGAATGATGCCTCTTGATCACACCTGATCAAATCGTGGTCGTTGATTACATCAATGGTCAATCTCACACCAAAAGCTAAAGCTGCCCTTCGCAAGCCACGCAGGTGCGAACAAGGTGCACTTTATTGCGCCGCACATGCGTGCACGTGCATTGTGTAGTAGCAAGCCTCCAATACTAGGGGTGATCATGGGGCAGGCTTTGCACTTATGATAAGGGCTATAGCTTAGGCCTGAGCCCGGCCCAGCCCGGTGTTTCGAGCCTAAAACATAGGCCCTAGTCCAGGTCTATACGAGCCCGAGCCTGATTCTGGGCTAATGTTAGTCATATATAAAACATTACACCCAAAATGTGTAAGTTTAAATATACGCGGGCCGGGCCAGGCCCAGGCCGGACTTGAAGTATTAAGCCTAAGCCCGTCCCTAAATTTCCAGGCCAAAATGATCACCCCTACTCCATACTCTCCTCTTTATATCTAGGGAGTGTAAATCAACTCCTATTAAAAATCCCAAAACAATTCTTGTAATTTTCCAATGTGGGATAAGTTAAAAACTAGTTAATAAGAGAAAAACTATATTTCAAAACATGTGTGTAGGTGTATTTTTTTCATGTAATTGACCAATCAAATCCAATTGACCAATCAAATTCAATTTAAACAAATTTTACATATACATTATGATGAAAGCATTCACACTTTTATCATCTGCTTCAGGTGAAATATCTGGTGTATGTAGTAGTATCATGCTCTCCTTTGTCTTGTAATTGTAAAGTTGTAATCTATATTCTCCATCATGATCCGTGACTGCATCTAGCCAACCTTGGTATAATGGTACCTGTTGGTCCTACACTAAAGCAATAAACAAGACTCCGATGGAACTATAGCTTGTAGACACCAGAGGGGTTAGTAGATCACGGATCATGTGCCATGGCGGGATTGACGGCGAGAAATGTTCTCCAACTTCTCCCAATATTTTTAAAATTTATTTTCCATTATTTCAACAATTCATTTAAATTGATGGCTATTTCTTCTTCCTTCTCATGTGTGAGAAAATGTCTTGTCAAATGGCTAGTACCACCCTTGCTACAATAGCTAAATTCTTTTCTACATTTTTGGCAAACTGTTTTTTTACCCTTCCCCTCAACATCCTCTATTTTAAATATTTTATAAATCGGGCTACTAAACTTAGGGTTTTGGGAAGAGCTGGCCATTTTTTTTTAAATTCTAAAAAATAAAATTAATATAATTGGACTTTCCCCAGATTGTCGGTTCAAAATCCCAACTTGATTTCAATTTTCAACGGTTAAAGCCTTTCAACGTGACAATGTTCAAGACTCCAAGCCTCCCAAATTGCTAATTTGGAGAATCAAACAATCAGCCAATCGGACTATGACACATTGAGACTATTAGAGTTCACTCAGATTGTAGAGAATGTATGGGAGACTAAGAGAGGGAAGACTGAAGAGATTAAGAGAATAAGAGAATTGTTGAATTGGTGTGATGAGAAGAATGGTGGAGAATAAGGGCCGTAGGGCTATTTATAGGAATTGGAAATAATTCAATTGCCCAAAATACCCTAAAACTAACTATTTTTTAGTTGTTGGGAGGGGTATTTTGGTCATTGTAAAGTTATTTATAACTTTACCAAAAAAGCCCCCCCCAAACTAATTGTTATATAGCTGTTGAGGGGCATTTGTGTCATTTTCTCCCCTCCATAAGTAAAATACATAAATACCCCTCATATATAGTTGTTTATAGCTGTTAGGGGGGTATTTATGTAAACCCCCCCCAAAAAAAAGGTTGAAACTTGCCGTTGGGGGGACTTGGGACTTGGGGGGGGGGGATGACTAGTTTTTGGACGGGCCGAGCGTGGCCTGCTACGGGCTGTGCTGGCCGGACCATTGTGGCAAAGCCTGACACAGCCCGTGGGCTATCGTGCCGGGCCGGGCTCTGTGTCGGGCTGGGCTAGGTTGATCCAACTTTGTGTCAAGCCGTGTTGGGCCGCGGGCGGGCCTAACCTGGTTTACACATCTACTCTATTCTCATCCTCATTGTACCATTTACCAATTACCACACATGTAAGGGCAATTTTGGTATTTACAATGTTGAGATCATGACATCAGCGCTTACGGGGATGTTTGAAACCGTGATTGTTTAAAAGAAAAGCAGTGCCACATCGGATCCACATAGGCGTTTCAACAAATGCCCATGTATCTCATTGTTTGGTTCAATCGATTATTAAAAAATCGGGCATGCCTCGAAAGTTGGGACTCCATCGATATTGGCATTTCATGCATCGGTGAACCGCTTCCCCCAACGGGTTGACTGATGTGTATCCTATATAGTGCTTACCTATCGGCACATAGATGAAAAATGATGATGAAAATCATCTTACCAAACAACATAGTATTGCTTACTAGGTATGTGACATAAGCGTTTTTTTGTAAGAAACGGGTATTGAAAGCATGCACGTTTTTTCTTAAAAATCGGTTCCAAAAAATGCCCACGCTTCCAAACACATGTACGGTATTATAGAAAGCTCCCCTTTGATTGCTTCTCGGGTATGTTTCAAAATAATAAAACATTTTAGGTAGGTTTCAGCAATTTACCAAATCATCTGTTCGACGCTGGTCAAAGTCCATGTCAAGAACGTTGATTCTTGCTCCGATAGCTTCAACGCGGTGACGAAGAAGATGCAATGAATTCAAAGAATCAAAAGCAAGAGCTTCGCCATTCCATGGCAGATGCGCATCAAATCCTCGATTGCCGATAATACGTAAGTACTTACCTGACCACCATCCTGCTATCTGACACACATGCCTATCTTCCGTCGCCGTCAACCTGTCCTGAAATGATTTCGAAACCTGATTCCCCGGCACCGGCAGTACAGTCCATCCAGCGCTCTTTATCGGAAATCTGCGACCCGGACCAAAACTACTTCTGGGAAATCCCTAGGCGGTTTTCCGAGTATACCAGTTGGCTTCAGTTGGTTTTGAATCACTTCACCAGGTCTTCGCAGGAAACCTTCTCCCCGTCTGTGGAAACTTCACTGAAAGGGATCGCAGGAGATTTGAAGAAAGCCGCGGAGACGTTATCAGTTTATCGGAATAAAAGCAAAATCTTTGTTCTAATCCACTGCAAACCCCTATGCGCATCTCTCCACGAGTGCTCGATAGCGATTGGAGGATGGCTAGCCCTGCTCGAGTCGGCTCTTATCGACAACCCAGACCTCCGTAAGAAGGTTTCCGATCTCTCCAGGGAAATGAAGCAACCTCAATTCAGAGTATGTTCTATTTTCCCTCAGTTCTTTTTTAATTCCCCGATTATTTGTTCTTTTTTTTTTCCATGTGGAAGAATTTGAGATATATGAGGCTTCAATTAGGTGACGGAGAACGAAGAGAGGGTGTTCTGCACCTTACAGAAAGAAGGGCAAGGTAGACAAACAAGCAAAGCAGTACAGAGTGCTATAATCATGGATTTAGCTCGTGCACTAGGAACTGAGCCTGGAGACCACGGTGGGCTAGCAGAGCAGATCGAACTCTTGAAGAACGATGTTGCCCGCTCAAATTCTGTTTCCGAGAGACGGATTTTGATGTCTCTGGATAGAATTGTTGATAATTGGTCTGTGGAGCCAGACATTACTGGGCAAAATTTGGAATTTGATAGAGAAGAGGACGTACATATTCCACCCTTCAAGAACTTCATCTGTCCATTGACAAAGGAAGTCATGAAGGACCCTGTCGTCCTGGAATCTTCTCAGACTTATGAAAGGACGGCAATCGAATATTGGTTTAAGCGGTGTATAGAAGATGGACGTGATCCAACATGTCCTGTTACTGGACAGGTCCTCAATTCATTGGAACAGAAGCCAAATATTGGTCTTGCTGGTGCAATTGAGGAATGGATCACTAGGAACATTGACATTCAAATTAAATCAACTGTGCAGCTTCTTAGTGAGGGTTCTCTTCCTTCAGCAGACTGCATCGAACGGGTTTTGGATAATATATATAAGATCTCTGAAGAGCACCCATCAAGTAGATACAAAATAAGGGACGCAGGCATTGTTGTTCTCATCATTAATATGTTGAAAAACAGTTCAAAAAATATTGGGTCGCAATTGAGAAGCAAAGCTCTTATGGCTTTACTTAGCATGGCCAAAGATGAAGACAGCAAGGTGTGTACATTTGTTCTTCCTTTGAAACATTTAATCTCTTTAGTTCTATTTGGCATATGGAGAACATGCTCATAGAAGCTGAACATGGTTTTTTATAATATAACATCTATGAAAGTTGAAAATTGACAAATATCATTTACTGGTATACCAACTAGAAAACAAAAACAAATAATAAAATTTTGTAAATGCATTACCAATCCATTTTAGCACTTATTACAAATGTGAAGCATCAGATGTTATAGTTTCAGCAAACCTCTTACGTGTGCACACACTTGAGCTCCACATCTTAAATATATAATTGGAAAGCATCTTGATAGCTGAAAGAAAATATTTTTGTGATTTTGAGTTGTACAAAGGTGTTAATGTGCATAATTTGCAACAATGTCCATTATGACCATATTTCTTGAAGCTGGTACACTCATTCTCATCACGTGGTGCAATATGACTACAATGTTCTGTTGTAGCTAAGCCAAAGCATAACAAGCTTTATTTGACCCACTTATTTGTTGACCATAGGCAATAAGTTCAATTCGCCCACTACAAGGTCAATATAGCATTCTACAAGCAACCAAAATGATTATTGATTTCTATATTGATTTTTGGCCCTACTTTTGGGCTGAAAAGAATATATTGGTCAGAAGTGCAAATGGCTATTGCAGTTCTGAAAAGCATCTTTATTAACTAGCAAATGATCATCAAGTGAATGTTTATCAGAGAATCATGTCTCTTGAAAGATGACTTGAGTATTTTACTCTGGTTGGAAAAAAGTTCATCTTCAAGTTTTAGCAGTTATGATGATACCTTTTTGGTATATGGTCTTTGTTTGAGTTTGAGGATGTTGACCTCTAGGTCTTTATGCAGCTTGATCATTCAATTGATTGGATAATCATGCTTAGGAAATGCTATGCTGAAGTATTGGAAATCTAATTTACCTCATTGATCTGAAGAAATAACAATTTTCACAGTTGAAACCTGTAGGTTTCTTAAGATAAATGGTGTTATTTCAATCCTTTTTTCTTCTGGTTATTGATAAATCAAAGCAAGTGGTGTTGATCAAGTTATCGATGGCTGGAGGCATTGAACAATCAGTAGTCTTAATGGCTGGTCTTTGGAAGTCACGTTCTCTTTCATCTACCGACTAGATGGAAATTGTGGAGGCTTGGGAGTTTGATTTGGAGCTACATGAATCCCATGACACCATTATGCTCTATCAAGATCCGTGTTTTCTTTCAAATCCTATCCCACCATTTCAACTCCTTAATTGAAGATTTGAAAGACTGGGTGATGCAGGACCTTTATTATTCAGCACTATTCTTGCAATTAAACTCGGGTTGTAGGTGTGCAGAACAGAAACAAATATCAGATTAAAAGAAAGAAGATAACCATAGGCAATCAGCCAATCACACCTAAGGGTGAGGGAAATCACACCCCAACTTGGCAATCACACCAAAATCTATAGAGAAACCTTCTTTGTTCATCAGCCAAAACTCTCTTTCCAAATGAGCCTTACAAGCTTAATAAGAAGAAGCTTCCAAAGGAAGAAACTTGCCCCCTAAGTTAGCTTGCCCAACAAGCCACTTACAAAAAGAAGCTAAGATTAGACTAAACCTGCCCCAAACAATTACAAACATAAAGCCAAACAAAGGGAAATTACTAGACTAAGACCTGTTCCCAAACATAACCCACTAAACATGAACAATTACAAAAGTACCCTTGCTCTCCAGAAATGTAAGAAAACCAAATAAGTCCTGTCCAGCAGCAAGCTCAACCACACAAAAATTTAAGGTGGATTGAAGACTCTAGGGTCTTCCCAAGTTGATGCACAGATAACCCATCTCCCATGTGGGCCCCACGTATTTCATAATGAGCGGCTTTGGTTCTCTTTTGATATGCCTTAGGTTGATCCCCATCACTGGGGATGAAGCAGAATGAATCATTTTATTTATCCTTGAGGTGTATGCCTAGGGATCTGAATTTTGTGGTTGATGATCTAGGCAGAAGGGATGTTGGAAGGTTACCTTTATTGGTAATAGCTCTTCCTCTTTCCACTGTTTCTTGTCTGATGACTTAATAGTTTTTTTCTTGTTTCGTTCAGTATGCATCCCCTTATCTGCATTCTTTTGCAGCTTTAATGAATATTTTCAGAAAAAGGAAAAGCACAGAACCAACACTGATTACACAAAATCAGGGCTGTCAAGGAAAATTTAATTAACTCACAAATTCAGAATTCTAGGTGCAGATGGTTGAACATTTCAGAAGATGGTTTTCATTCTGAAAATGATCTTAATGATTTGTAGGATGTATAGACAGGCTGGATTTTGTCTTTCACGAGTGTTTTTGTTGGTTACATCAATATTTTGTTTGTGTTTGGTCAGTAATGCTTTTGGTGTGTTGAGTCAGTTGATTAGTGGTAGATAAGTAGTTGTATCTAGTCCAATTTTTTGGGGTTGGCCTATCTTTGTCTTCTTATGTGTTTTTTTAGAGAAGGTCCTTGTTGTAGTCTTTTTGTCTTAGAGATTTATTGGGAAATGATATTTTTTTATCAGTGAATTGTAAGATTTATTAATTCATAGCCAAAGAGAGTACATTTTAGGGAGAGGCATGAGATGCTACCTCCCCTTTAAGAAGGGGAGGTGGAGGATACCATCAACCCTTTAGTTAATAAACAGAACAAAGGACAAAGAAAATTACAGAGAAGCCCAATACAAGGAAACCCGAGTAGCCCTTTGTTTAGCAAGATAATCAGCCAAGGCATTAGCCAATCTACCCACCCACTGAAATTTATTGTCATATTCCTCAAAAGCCATTAAACCTTTTTTAAAATATCCTTAAAGTCCCAAGTGACAGTACCCGGGTTAGGCAACCATCCTACTACCACCTTGGAATTTCCTTCAATTATTAAGTTCTGCACTCCAAGTTGATAAGCAATCTGTATCCCCTGTGCCGCAGCTAGGAGTTCAGCCCTCACATAGTCTCCTATTCCCACCGGTCCCGAAAAAAGGGCAAGAATGCTGCTGTTCTCATTTCTCAGTACATCACCAATACCATACAGTCCTGGATTACCCTGACTACTCCCATTAAAGTTCATCTTAACAAAACCCTCCATTGGCGGAGTCCAAGTTACTTGAATTCTAGGCTTCTAAGAAGAAGTGAGGGCAGCTACAGACCAATTCCTCATTATATCATCGGAGGAGTAATTTTCAAAGAGCATTAAGGATTTCAGCCACAAAATAGTCCTTGTCAATATACACTCCTTGACCTCGAGAATGGTTCTTTCCTTCTCCTGAAAAATTCTGGAATTTCTCTCTTCCCAAATAGTCCAAAGAGATTTGCTCTTATACACTTTAACATAATTCTCCCTCTTCTTGTGGTCCACACAAAGGTAGATGGAGAAAACAGCAAATTTACCTCAGCTGGCAAGTTCCACCTGCATTCAAACAAATCAACAACCAATTCCAAATGGCTGCAGCAAATGGACGGAAATCAATAAGTGGTAACAGTCCTCATTCTGCACTTTGCGTAAAGTACACCAGTTAGGGGATAAACATAAGAAAGGTCTTTTCTTCTGCATAAAGTACACCAGTTTTGGCAATTGCAGTTGGTTGGATACTTGGATGCTTTCTACATGGTGTTTTTTTTTTTGAATGTTGGAGGTGTCTCTTGTGGGGTGCTTGGGCTGCAAAGCCTGTATACTCTCTCCTTTTTTTTTTCTTTTCTTTTAATGAATATACTTATATTATATAAAAACATCTAATGAGGAGATTTGAGGGGATAAGAACTGAAAGATCCAACATCGGGGTTGGATATGTGATAATGACAGCTTTGGGGATTGTGGAATTGTTTTTACAAAGTTGGGGTTTTGAATGGAGGGAAAGGGGAAGTACTGAAATAGGTTTTATGGGCTAATTATAAGTTTCAAGGTCGAATAGTTTGGAACTTTGTTGAATAAAAAAGAGTAAAATGAACAGAACTAGGATCAGGTTGGTATCTGACAAAACCACTTAAATTATTTGCAGGTTTTGACCATCTATAAGGGGCAGATGAGAAAAATAAACTTTTTCTTGCAGTCCCATAGAGTTTCTAGGTTGGGCAATTTTCAGTTCCATAGTGTATCATGGACTGGTATGTTATGCATGTTGGATAAAGAAGTAAAGGAAATCAACCATTAACTGTAACTAATTGTGATGGATCCTTAGGTTCCATTCAAAATTTTTTCATCAATAACCAAGTTTATATCTGTAGCATGGGCAAGCTGTTGCAGTAGAGTGCAAGAAAAATAGAAGAGAGGGGAAGGAATGAAGGATAACCTAAAATTGCTCTAGCTTTAGTAATTATTTGTAGGATTTGGTGAATTGCTACAATGTATCTAATTGTGATGGATCCTTAGGTTCAACCATTCAAAATTTTTTCATCAATAACCAAGTTTATATCTGTAGCATGGGCAGGCTATTGCAATAGAGTGCAAGAAAAATAGAAGAAGGAGAAGGATAACCTACAATTACTCTAGCTTTAGTAATTATTTATAGGATTTGGTCAATTACTACATTGGAGGGGTCTGCAACTGAAAAAACCCATTATCTTTCTCTTTTTGGTTGATGACACTTCTTTTAAGAAAAAGGAGTTTATTAATAATCCAAAGGAACCTACACGGGGGGGGGGGGGGGGGACACAAATACCTTACATGTTGAAGAGAAGCAGCTACACAAGAGAGAAATAACACATAAAAATATCAATGTCTAGGTAAAATTTCAAGAAAAATACATAGGTTGATAGCCCTTGGTTGACCTCAAGGACCCACAAACCACTTCCAATTGCTTATCTAACAGTGCTTTCCATTCTCTCCATCATCACCCATTTGTGGTTGATGATACATACATTAGTCTTATTTATCATGAAAATCAGAAATATGACACGTATTCCTAGACTTACAGGAGGGGGGGTCTGCAATGATGAAAATTGACATTAATGCTTTGAATTAAGTTTTAAAACTGCTTATAAGCCATTAGCTAAGGTGAAGCTAGGTGATGGGGGAACAACTTGCCTAGGCAATTAGGTCCCTGTGTAGCTACTTCTTAAGTGTTTTTTTATTTATTTTTTTAATTTTTAAACCAGTTAGTTTCAACTTGTTTGTCTAGTGCTTTTATGAGTTAGTTTACCTAGTTGAAGTACCAATTAACTAACACTAAATGTTATATAGCATGAAAGAATCAAAGAGTAAAGTAAAATGAAAGAAAAATTACATCTTATGGAAAAATATTTTTGCTTTTTTTGGTAGCCAGATCAAATGGATTTTATTAGCATTAAATTGAGAGCGCATAAGCATCCTAATTTCCATCAATGGGAACTAGATCTAAAAAGGAAGTTCTTTCCTAAAAATAACTCTAAATACCCACTACTAATTCTACCACCACCAAGCAAACAAAAAAGCAAATCTAAGGTATGCTAGAAGTTCAGAAATACTCAAATCCTATAAAAAATTGATACCCTGTCATTAAAATACCATAACTCTCTCAAAATATGTCAGATATGTAAGATCTTGGTATCATTGGATGGATAACTAAATAATCTATCTAATGAGCTCTCTTATATGACCTTTAAACTACTTTGTTCCTTTAGATTATCTCTATTCATATAACACTAAAATTACTTTCAAGAGAAGTCAAATTGATGAGCACATTAGGATCTTTTTTTTTCCCCTTTGGCTAGTAGGTTGCATAAATTATTTGATAGTTTCATCGACAAAACATGGCTACTGCAAACCCAATGGTACCTATGGTGCTGCAGTAGTTATAACCTTAATGTATAGATATTTTTCTTTCCTGATTAAATTGACATGGGACCAGCCTAAATGTTTGTCAAAATTGCCATCCATGCTCAAGTGTTTGTTTCTTAATTTCATCAAATTGAACATTGTAGATATATTGTTATACTTTATTTTCGTATTGTAGAATTAATATATGAAATTTATGGATGGCATCCTTGTGACCAAGTTCTGATAAAATTTTGGTTTTTTAGGTAAAAATGCTAGAAGAAGGTACCATTAGATTGGCTATACGTAGTCTTATTGGGAGGTCAGAGAAAGAGAGAGAATATGCGGTGAAAGTATTACTGGAATTTTCAAATGATGAAAGTTGTTGTGTAAAAATTGCATCAGAGAAAGGGGCCCTAGTTGTCCTCTCAAGCATGGCTGGTAATCTGGAGCATCCTGGTTTATCTAATCTAGCTGAGGAAATCTTGAAGAGGATGGAAAAAGTTGAGGATAATGTTGAGTCATTAGCAGCAGCAGGAAGATTTCAACCTTTACTTACTCGACTATGCAAAGGTAAGCTCTATGTGATTAATTACTTCTACCACCCTAAAGTAGTTCAAATATACACTGGGATGGGGGCCATGCCACAAATGGATGACATACTGCCTTGAAACCAAGAGGTCGAGATTATCCACCAAACTGAAGAACTTAATGCTGTCAGTGAGTTGGGTCTACTTGATAGAACTGAACCAATTATACCGGTTCTGGTTTTGAGTTTTGTGTTCTAATTATAATTGGGTCAGGGACTTTTTTTTTTTTCTTTTCCAAACCAATTAAGACCAGAACTGATTGTGTAATTAATAATATATAAATGCATCATGGTTTTCTTGTAGTTTTTGTTACATCTTATGTTTAAAAGGTAGGTTTTATACAGTATATAAGAGTTTTAGTTTAGAAAAAGCATTTGTTTTATCAACATATAAACAGTTTACTATTTACTGTCATTTTTATTAAGGCTATATTATCAAAAAAGAACTTCCAAGTTGTGCACGCAACTCCCCCCCCACCTCAATTATAGGTGTCCTGGTCAGGTCAGAACTCGCCTCCCCCCACCCCACGCCCAATTTAGAATTTTCAATGCAGGTTCTGAGTTTTGTGCACGCAAACAAAACAAAATGGATGGTAGGGGCTTAACCGTCCTTGTTTTCTTCAGAGGCATAATAAAGAGCTGTGCAGATGATTCTTTTATTCAGGGTGTGGGGAGGGGGTTTTTACTTTGTTTTCCATCTGTGTAGGTATTTGGAGGTGATGTTTGACTGTGAAATGGGTTGTGTGGTTTTCAAGGATTTCATTTTTCTGTTTGTGGGGGATGTTTTGTTTCTGTTCTGCTTAGTGGGTTTTAAAAAGCTTGTATAGGGGGAATAGCTGCTCTGTGTCTGTTCTTTTTAGGTGGTAAGGCTTGCCTCACATCTCCTTCTGTTTCCCCTTTCTTCTATTTTGTTATTGATTGTAAAAAAAGAGCCTTTGTCTTTTCTTATTTTTAATTTTTAAATTTTTTAGGTATTCTGTATTACTCTTGTTAACCATATGGAATTTGTATTTTAGTTGTTTTCAGGTGTTTTTATTAACTTGATCCTATGGCCTTTCTGAGAAATAGGTAACGGTGAAGTTAGAACAGATATGACATCAATTTTGGGAAGGATGACTTTGACAAATAGTGGTAAAGAACAAATTGCTAGGCAAGGTGCTAAAATACTTGTTGATATGCTGTCCAGACCAGGAGAAAGGAAACCAAGCTTGCAAGCATTGTATAATCTATCCACCCTGGATGATAATGCTACCATCCTTGTTGATTCTGCTGTGCTTCCTGCCCTTACAGACATTGTTTTGAGAAACCAAGATGTTCTGTCCGATGTGAAGGAATTGTCTGCATCAATCATATCAAACATAGTCTCAAATCCAGGGCACTGGGAATTGGCATCTGCTGACAAGAAAGGAAATTTGATGCATTCAGAAGCCATCATCTGTAATCTTTTGGAGCTTCTATCTTTTGCCTCCCCTAAATGTCAGGTTGCAGTCCTTCAGATCCTTTATGGAATTTCCTCTTCTCCTCAGGCGTCAGGTATGTTATCAGTTCCATGTTAATTAGTTATTTTGTAGCTATTTTATTTATTTATGTTGGAACGTTTTTCTTTATATTTATGATTGTATTCTGCTTAATTAGGGCCTGTTTGGTCTGGTTAAAATAGCCTTTTTTTCCTTTGTTTATGTACTTTGACTACAACAGGGGCATAAGGGTCTTTTCCCTTTTATTTATGGTCGCCCTGTATATAATAACATAAGCTGGCGCCGCCAGACAGATTAGAACTCTCCAAACCTTTATCTTCTCTTTTCCTTTCTCTCTTCTCTCTCTCTTCTCTTTTCTTCTGCTAATATGGTATCAGAGTGGTTCTACTGGGTCAGAGAGCATATCGAACTAGTTCTTTCTTCTTTACCTTGCTGTCTTCTTCAACTGAGATCAGAGAAGTTGACCTACGACTGGTACAAGTTTGCTTTACCTTTTTCTTTTTCTTTCTCTTGGTTGTGTACCAAGAAAAACCCTATGAAACAAGACTGCTGAATGCTGTCAGACGAATTGTGAGGTTCGGACTTTCTGTGGATCGTGTGATCTTGTACCTGAGAATGGGTTACTTGTAGGTCACAAATGACCTGTTTTTACCAAGTTTTGGTGTGACTTCACTGCTTTGTGATCTCTCCTAGTAGTTGGTGTGTTTAGGTGATTTGGAAAATTGGTGGATTGAGACTGTTAAACTTATGCAGTGCTGAAATCAACCTGAAATTTTTTAAGAGAATTGGAGCTGGTCTGTGTTCAGATTGTATCCAGACCAGAGTGTGTGCATGTGAACTGCATCTCTAGTGTGTTTTTTGAACCTTTTTGGGTATTAGGAGAGATCTTAAGGTGTGTGTTGAAACTGAAAAGTGTTCTTGACTCGTGTCCTTTGAGAATTATGCAACTTTTGGGATTTCAGGAGGTCAAAACGGAATGAGTGGGGGTATGGATATGATTTTCCCATGGCTGTAATTCCCTTTGATGGACTAAACTACCTTTGTGGGAGGAAACTTAGTCACCTGGAGAAGTAAGAAGTAAAAGGTGGTGGCTCGGTCCAGTGCTGAAGCGGAATACAGAGCTATGTCTCATGGAGTTGCTGAAATCATGTGGATAAAAAACCTGTTAGGTGAGCTGGGTTTTGTAGTTAATAAACCTATGCCACTCTATTGTGACAATAAAGCTGCTATCAACATTGCTGCTAACCCAATCTTCCATGGTAGAACAAAACATATTGAAGTCAACAATCATTTTATTAGAGAAAAACTTGTGAGTGGAGAAGTGTGCACTCCATATGTCAGTTCAGAAGAACAACTTGCAGACATCTTCACCAAGGGCCTTCATCATGTGCGGCATAGTAATTTGTGTGACAAGTTGGGCATGATTGACATCTATGTCCCAACTTGAGGGGGAGTGTTGGAATGTTTTTCTTTATATTTATGATTGTATTCTGCTTAGTTAGGGCCTGTTTGGTCTGGTTAAAATAGCCTTTTTTTCTTTGTTTATGTACTTTGACTACAATAGGGGCATAAGGGTCTTTTCCCTTTTATTTATGGTCGCCCTATATATAATAACATAAGTTGGCACCGCCAGACAGATTAGAACTCTCCAAACCTTTCTCTTCTCTTCTCCTTTCTCTCTTCTCTTCTCATTTCTCTCTTCTCTCTCTCTTCTCTTCTTCCTTATTTCTTCTCTTTTCTTCTGCTAATAATTTAAATTGACCAACAACACACAATTGTTTCAACAGAGATATGGAAAGATACATACAATCATCTTTCCAACTAAAGACGAGGGGCATATGACATAACTAGTTCAAAGATGGAGGAGAAAAGCCAAAATACAACACACTACCCCAGTACAAAAGAAGAAGTATCCCCAATAACCTGCTACCAAAAATTCCATCCTTGGAAAGAGCATTCTCCATAATTAATTGGTAAGTCTTGTGGTGTAGGACAGGTAGGTCTGTCTAGGATATGTGACTTGACTTGGAAGGGTTTTTAGGTCAAAATAGTTTATTTTCCAGTTTTATTTTTTCATCTGTCTAGAAAATAGTGAAATCTACGAAAAGTAGGCCATAAAATAGAACATTAGCATTTTCTATGATAATTTGTTCTCGATATGAAAACATTGAGAATGGATGATTTAATTTGAAGGGTTTTGAGCAATTTAGTCACAAAGTCAAAAAGATGAAAGTCCTTCATGAAAGAAAACCCGGAAATTCTGGAAATGAGGATTAGAGAAAGAATTTAGTGATAAAACTTGGTAGGATAGTTTAAGTAGATTGTAATGAGGGGAGAACAAAGTCTGGTAGGCCACTGAGTTAATTTTCTACAAGAAGATGAAAAATTTCCAAAGTGGAAAAGGGAAAAGATGAAATCATGAATTAAGGAAATTGAAATAGAGAAGAAAGGAGATTTGGTTGGATCATTTTGAAGGGTTCTAAGGAGTGATTGGAAGCCTTCCAGAAAACTGGAGGAACTGCTAAACAGAATGTCTCATATGTATTTCTTATATCAATTAAATAATAATAAAAAAAAAAGCAATGAAGAGGGAAGGAGAACTACTTTGAGGTTGGGAACCATCTTCAAACAATTGACCCAACTTAAAATACCTGGTTAACTGGTTGCTATTTTTGCATAATTAAAAGAATCTGATTTAGTTTATGCATGGTAGATAACTATATTTATATGTAAAATTCCAGATTGGGTGTTGCATACACAAGTTGTGGTCAGTGTTGCTACTGTTGCATGGACTCTCCCAAATGGAGGTGTGTGTCAGAAACACATTGGAGTATAACACTCCACAGATTCTTGAGGACGCTCCTATCTAACATTTCCTTTATCCCCACACTTATTTGACATAAATGAACATCTAATGTACAAGATGAATGTCGTGTTACATATCAATGTTACTTGGGCTCAGTTTGGAAGGAGTACAAATACAAATATGTATAGTGAAAATACATACAAATAATACAAAAATATAAGGTTTTGCACTCTACATATTTGCATTTGTACTCCTTCCAAACTGGGCCTTAGATAACAATATTTGTCAAACAAGAATGTTAACAAAGGCAACTTTTTTTGCAGTTAATAATGTTAGAATTCAAAAAATATGAACTGTTTTAATAGTATATACTTATCCATAGATGTGCCCGTGAGTCCATGTTTTCTCATTTTGCCGAGTCAGACTCTTGGACATGTGTCAGATTCCAACTCCCATGATCGTGTCTGTTCAACATTGGTTTTGGTTTCCACCTAAGACATCTCAACCTGTCAAACAATCAACTGGTTCAGCCAGAACTTTTGACCATCCAAAAGTTAGTGGTAGGCATATGGGTTGATACCCAATTAGGTTAATTTTACTCTGACATAGAATGATACAAGATGCCTTAGGTAGGACACCTTGAATGGTGGTTCCATGTGTTGCATTTTTGTAATGGCCAATTTATTGCATTTTTCATGTTGTGTTCTATTTTGTCATCACCATATACCTTATCAGCACAAGTCTGGTTTCTTAATTCCACTTAGAGCTCAAAAAATGAAGCGTTATTCTAACATTCTATTGTAATCCAGATCCGTAATTGCTGCCTGAATGTGCTAAAATGTTATTCCCTGTCTTGTTTATTATATGCTGACAAGATTTCTCTCATGCAGATCGAGTAGCTAGACATATAAAATCCAGTGATGGCATCAAGGCAATTATACCGTTTCTGGAACACCAAGAAGCTGACCATAGGATTTGTGCTTTTAAGCTTACAAGAATACTCTCAGAAAAATTGGGCCAAGTCCTGGTTGATGGGCTAAGAACTTCTAACAAAATTCCATTGTTGAAAGAAAAACTATTAGATAACGAATGCACAGATGATGAGAGATCAGAGGCTGCATATATACTTGCTAACCTCCCACTATTTGATGATGAGGTGAAAACAGTTCTAGGAACCAGTCTTGTTGGATGGACAGTCGTCGCTCTCAGAGAGCATCGTCGTAGTTCCAGTCAGAGGACCTCTCGGGCAACGTCACGTATGGTGGAAGGCCTTATTGGCATCTTATTGCATTTCTCAAAGAGCTCCGATCCAATAATTCAGGGTGTGGTTCAAGAGCATAATCTGATGACAATATTCTCTGAGCAGCTTGGCTTTCCCTTGAATTCAAGAATGAAGCAACGAGCAGCTCTTGGTTTGAAGTACTTGTCCGAGTCTGGAAGGGCATTGGCTGCAATAAGGGATTCAGAACCCCAGCCTCCACCTGGGTTATGCTTTTCCCTGATGTTCATGTGTGGGAGGGCATCTATGGTCCCAACAACATGTCCCATACATAATGTGGCATGTGAGGATGACAGCCAGTTTTGCTTGCTGAAGGGTAATTGCATCAAACCTCTTGTTGATCTTCTGGCAGATGAAGACACCAGTGTTCAAATTGCTGCAGTGGAGGCGCTTTATACCCTTGTTTCATCTGGGACTTCTCATGGTCTCAAACGGGCCGTTGATGAACTTGAAGAATTGGGTGTAATTGATACTGTGATCAAGTTATTTACGGAGGTCCGGCCAGGGGAGCTTCAAGATAAGGCAATTTTGGTAGTAGATAGGGTCTTGAGAGTGGACAGCCATGCACAGCGGCACTCTGTCAATCAGACTCTGGTCAGGGCCTTGGTTGAAGCTTTTAAGCATGGAAATGTAAACACAAAAAGGTATGCTCAGGATGCTCTGACCAACCTAAAGCAGTTGTCGGGGATGAGCGGAAAGAACTCAACTCACTCTCGAGGACGGCGAAGATAATATATCGAGTGTTTTGGTTTTGAAAGCATGTTCTCGTTGCACATTTCAGCTGTAGCCAGTACCCATGCAAGGTTGCACCACTGTGCGTCTCTGACTTACCAGAAGAATCAAGAATGTTGTTGTATAATTATACAAGTACCACTACAATAAAAGTGAGAATGTTTTCTTTTGGTTTTTAGTAGACATACCCTGATTTACTCGGTATTCATCTTTTGGCAGCATTTCTGTTTCAGGCAAAGTGTTATTTCACTTGTACAATGAAAACAATCAGAAACAAATCGAATGGGATTAGAAAATCTGATTCGTTATCGGATTGGATTCGAATATGCTAAAATTCAATTCGATCTAAACGCTTATGCTCTCAGTAATTTTGGTTTAAAATTAGACCAAAAAAAACAACGCCCATCTAATTAAACACTCTCGACTCTTCTGAACAAACAAAAGAGATCCAAAAGAATCTCTTCTATCCTCTTTCCCAATTCATCTTCTCTTTGGTTTGCCCTGTCCAAACGATTAAACCCTAAATCCTTTGAAGCCAATGGCTCAAGCTAACGCCATTGTCGAACCGATCATTGAGTATATCTTCAAAGTTTAAATAGATTCGCTGGTGCAGAATGGCATTTTTTTCTCCTTTGAATTGTCATTGGTTTGGATAATGGAGGATTGAGGTCTCGGTCTCAAAAAATTTTCTAGGTGCTCATTGAACGTGCGTACGATGCTGTGCCAACCTGATCCGGACTGCTTTGAAAACGCCTTACTGGTCTCAAAGTTCAATACTGAGATTTGCATCATCCATCAGCATTTGAAATTTTTTGAATTATATTTTCCAACGTTTTCGAACCGTCATTGACCCAAACGGTTGGACCATTTAGCTCGGGAACCATTCAGACAATCGGTTCCATCTTACCCAAAACCCGGAATCTGGTAAAAAACTGTTGAAAAAGTCAACAAATCGTTGATCTGGGCGATTGAACTGTTGACCCATTCAATGGTTTTGATCATTTTTTTATTTTCTTAATTATTTTTTAATTTTTTTTAATTTTGCTGTCAGAATGGACGGATGGGCGGACCGTTGATCCGAAAACCGGTGATCAAAACGGTTCTATTTTCGGGTCATTTTTTAAAACATTGATATTTTCCATGGGTTCCATTTCAATCTGCCATTTCCATTTAATAGAGATCTGAGAGCTCTCTGCTTAGCTGCTCTCTCATTCTTCATCTGTTCGGCGGTGTTTGGGGTCGATGCCGTTTCCTAGGAGACATTTTCTCAGAAAACAGTGTTGTATAAGCATGTTGTTTTCTCGTAAAACCTTTTCTCAGGTTTTCAATTTATTACCATTGATGTTGCTGCCACATAGGTGTTTTCCAATGTCACATCAGCACACAATTACTATCAATAGTAAAAAAATGGGAAAATACTAAAAAGGGCTTTAAGGACATTTTCTCAGACCACACATTTCCCAATTTCCAAGGCATGATCTACAAAACGTTTCTCAAAAAAATGGCCAACCAACCAGCAGACGTTTTCTCAGAAAACAAATTTCTGATGTAGTGCTGATGTGGCACCCTTTTTTGAAGAAATGGCATCGATCCCAAACACCTACTTCGAACTTCAAATTGTTTTTAGAAGTCTCAGTACAGGTGGCAACCAACTGATGTTGGTGGGATCTCTAGTTGATTGTAGCAGAGACGGGGGATAAAATCCCACTGCCACCTGGGCCTGGTCCAAGCAAGCCCTAAGACCGGCAAGCCCAGAAATTGTATATATTTATATAATATATAGTATTTTATACATATGGCATAATATTTTACCGAATATATATGTCACATATTTATTTTATAAAAAAATAAATATATCTTTTGTAATTTTGATTATAAAATTAATTAAAATTTTATTTTAAAATATAAATACTATTAAATCATAGGGCTAGCTCGGATTCTGCCCTGGCTTAGCCTGGACCAGTTCTGACCGACAAGTATTATCAGGCCCGGGCAGGCCCAACCCAAGGGCCAATGCTGTTAATACTTTTCGCCTTTTTGGTATTATAGATTTTTCCATTTCTTTAATTAGATGATTTGTATTACAAGCAAAATAGTGAAGTTCCCAAATAGCGTCCGGATCTGCTCCTCACAGGACAAGCCTCACCTACCTCACGATTTGTGTAATTGTATTTCATAGGTGATGGGTGTGAAGCGCGCTGAGAGCATATCCAATTCTCCCAAATATAGTATGTAATAATGAATTAGTGATCTTAACTCTGTCACATGTAGGTGGTCCTCCATATGGTTTAGATTGGTGGTCATAGGATTCTTCCACGTGGCAAAAATGGTGGGGTCAAATCTTTTATAATTGATCTAATTAAAAAACCTTTATGTTTATTAATTTATTGGGTTTTTTGTTCTAAAAGTAATAAAATACTATGCAAAAATAATTAATATTAGATCTTTTAAACACTTAATTTATCAGGTTTTGTATTTTAATATAGTTAATTGACATACACGGATAAGAGCGAATGGTCAAAATATAAAACATTGACTCAATTAAGAATAAAGTTTTTTTTTTTTTTGGAGAGTAGATATGAATCAGTGGTGGTTCCTTTCATGTATATGAAATTATGAATCTTCATTCATGCGATAGACTCCAATTGGACTCTTTTGATTCTTTAATATTAGCAATTTATAAGGGGGTTACTAGTGGATTAGGAGCGGGATGTAATTTCAGATTTTTGAGATGAAATGCAGCCTATTTATCCCTTAATATTAAAGAATTATAGGAGCCGGATGAATGAATGAATGAAAAGATTCATTATACACATAAAAGGAATCATCCATGCTTTTCAAACCACAGTTGATTCAGACAGTCAGATTGTTTGGCTCAGAAATCATTCAGGCAATCGATTTTGTTTTATCTCAAATTTGATTCTTGACCAAAAATCATTGAACGATTCATTCATTAATCCAAAGAATCGAACCGTTGTCCCATTTAACCCATTCAATGGTTTTGATCATTTTATTTTAATTATTTTATCAAAATGAACTGTCTATTCAAATCAAATCACTACGGATTAATAAAATATTTGGACTCAGAACTGAACCAGTCCCCATTAATAAATGGGTCTGACCCGATAAGACGTGATTAGATGGTTGCAAAATGCAAAATGCAATCTGTACAGGGGAGTTGATATTGGCGTCTGCAGATTCAACAATAAATTAATTAACCAGCAGACTGGATTGTGTTTAACTGTTTATATTTGATTCATGTATTGGAAAAAGATCATTTTGGATACAAGTCAGCATGTTAAAATTGATTTTTTTTTTCTTTTAATTATTTCTGTTGGCATTTTACACGTTACACACTCAGTTTGGAAGGAGTACAAATACAAATATGAATATATATAATATAAATACATACAAAATGTAAAGTTTTATACTCCCTGCTCCTTGGATAGTCAATTTAAATGGTGTTTTTTTTTTTTTTCTCTAGACTAGAAACAATTCTCACATGATGCAAAAACGTTTGTATTTGATCAACCCAAATAAAGTTTTAGTTTGATAAAATGAAAACGCCTATATAATACTTATGTAATGGCAAAACTGCCTTTTACAAGTTACAACACCAAACACCACCTAACAGAGTCGCTTATTTTCTATCAATCCAAATATAGTCTTGCCTTGGGCTGAGACCAAATGACTGGTAGTAGAGCAAAAATGAGTGGTCCAACAGCCGATATATATTCAGTTAATCCTTTCTCTGCCCAACCTTTTGGACGGAATTTGCCCGGTTATATTTGTTGATCGACTGGTTGAATTAGGCAATCCTCATTTTCCATCCACATGGTTTGGCTTGTCATTAAAAAAAAGTGGGCTAACCCCTCTCGAAAAGAAATGAGCCGACAATTCCTATCTTCAAATCACATTATTGCTATATACTACTGGTCAATTATATGTAACTTTATTGATGGGAAAGGATTTAGGCCATGCTCCACTATCGTAATGGTTCGTTTGTTCGAAGTTTTAGATTCTTATCTCATGTTATATGATACATAATAATAGGTCTGTAAATGGTGCCCATTCATCCAAATTCAAATTCGAATTCAATGTCATGTTTTGATCCATTTATAATTAAAGTTTGTTTCAATGTCATGTTTTGGTGAAAATTATTCTAGGTTCAAGTTTCATATGAATTATTTCAATTCATTTTGTTCATCACATACAATATTAAAACCATTTTTAATTCATCTTTGGAAAAATTTTCGATTAGTACCTTGTACTTTGGGCCTAGTTAGGGGTGGATTCGAGCCGAGTCAAGCAAAATAGTACTAGGCTCGAGCTCGGTTCAAGCTAGAACATTGAGCTCAAGCTCGACTCGAGTCAAGAATTCATAAGCTCGAGTTCGACTCGTTTTATATTTTATTATAAAAATTTTAGAAAAAATATTTTATAAAAATAAAAATTATATATATATATATATTTTATTTTATATTTAAAAAATTAAGAATTATAATATTTTTATTATATATATTATTTTCTATAATTTTATTATATTATATTATATATATTAAATATCAAATATATATATTCGAGCCAGCTCGCAAGCCTCACGAGCTGAGCTCTAGTAGGCTCGAGCTCGGCTTGTTTAATTATCGAGCCACTAAACTAGGCTCGAGCTCAGCTGAAACCAAGCCTAACCGAGATCGAGCACCTTGTGAAAAGCTCGGCTCGTTGCCACCCCTAGGCCTAGTGCCACATTGGTCCCCAAACTTTAAAATGTGACAATTTAGTATCCAAACTTTCAAACATGTCAATCCAATAATACCAATTGTTAACCAACCATTAAGTGGCCTTTGAAAAAGACACAAATACCCTTCGAGTGTCATCTAATTTTCTTTATCAACCATCCAAGCGTTGACAAAAAAAATTAACAATCCCAAATCCTTGCTTCTGTTCAAGAAAGTTGGGGTCACATCTCAATGGGCATTTTGGGCCCCAACTTTTTTGAATAAAAGAGGCAAGGATTTAGGATTGTTAATTTTTTGTCAATGTTTGGAAGGTTGATAAAGAAAATTAGATGACACTCTTCAAAGGCCATTTAACGGCTGGTTAACAACCGGTTAATGGTAGGTACTAGATTGACACATTTTGAAAGTTCGGGTACTAAATTGTCACATTTTAAAGTTCAGGGGACCAAAGTGGCACTAGGCCCAAAGTATAGGGTACTAATCAGGAATTTTCCCTTCATTTTATTAATTTAAAGCCCAACTACAATGTATTAATGCACAAGTATTTGTGACATGTCAAGGCCGCATTCTATTTACTTTTCATTAGTTCATGATTAATAAGGTGCACTTACAATCAAGGCTTATAGTGTTAAAGACGAGTATCACATGTTTTATCATTGGTTCACATTTTGTTTCAGGATGCAATTCATGCACCATAGGTTTTGCCTAACAATTAATATTTTGATCATCTTTTGGGAAAATCTATGATGGGGAAAAGACATAATATCGGAAAGGCTTTGACCAATCACAACCCCCCACCCCCCAATGGATTTGGTGAAAATCCATCTGATTGGTTACTACTTTTATGATGCCAATTGTAAGTTTTTCCAATATCATATCTTTCCGACATCATAGTCGAACCCTTTTTAATTGAATTTATTAATCTTATGCAATGTATAGTTGCAATGCAAATTTGATTTAAATGTGATATAGATATCATGGACAAGATTCAATTTAAATTCAAATATAAACAAATCAAATTTGGACCTACCAATTTTCAATTTGATTTAATTTACTATGTATTTGTCTTGAATTCCTATTTCATGACATTTGTGGAGAAGATTCCAAAGGGAAATTTTCATTAAGGTCTGTGGTGGATGTGGAGGGGATCCCCGACCTGTTTTCACATATTTGGGTCCCATATAATAAATAAAGTATCTTGTTCTTGATGGCTCATAACAAGAAAAAAGACAAACCAATCGAGAGTGAGGGTTTGAGTACAAAGGGGACTAGGGTTTAGTGAGTCTGTTCATACATGTATTCCATTGTTGATTATAGTAGATTTTTACTCCCTTTAGGCAGTAAGTCTGAACCACGTAAATCTCTCTCTGTTCTTTAACATCTCGGGCTCTTTTGTTTTCTTTCTATTTCTTTATTTATTACCAATCAATTCCAAATCTTGAGTGTGTCGTTGCACAACACAAATCATTTGTAGCCCTATTATAGGGATAGGTGGTCGTATGGTGTAAAAAAAAAGAAAAAAGGAAAAAACAGGACTTTATTTTTTTCTCTTTGTTTTTTTTTATGCAGTAAAGGACTTTTTTGCTTTGGTATTAGCCATATGACAGTGTTCGGGTTTGGTTAGGGCAATGCTCGTTCAAACAGTCTTTACAACCTTGCATTGGGACTATTGATATTCCCAATGCAAGGTTGCAGGAGACTGTTCACAGGGTGTAACTGTGTGAGCACCTGATCAAAGCCAATCACGATAAGACATTCCGTAGATACCTAAGGCATGTTCGTTTACTCTTAACTCTTATCTCTTAAGAGAAATCTTTTAACTTTAAGAGAAAATTGGTTGTTCGTTTCCTCTTATCTCTTATCTCTTAAAATGCAATCATACAACTTTTTGTTTTCCAATGATACCAAAAAAAGAAAAAAAACAAACAAAATCTCTCATATATGGAGTCAAAATGGATATTTGATAGTTTTCAGAATTCAGAATTCATAACAACATTATCTGCATTCAGAGTTCAGAGAAAAGAAAAATTCACCAATACCAATATACCTCTTGATGTAATTATTACACTTTCAAATGTCAGACTTCAGAGCAAACGAACAGGCCCTTAGAAGATAATCCATCATTAGATTGGACATATCCTAACTAAACTTGCATGAGTACATTTTTAGGTTGTGTTTGATTAGATAGAAAATAAGAAAGAAATATCTAATAAGAAAGAAATCATTATGGGTGATGACAAAACCTTTCTTTAGGATGTTTAACACATTTATCGCTGATTATTTAGGGTTATTGTATTGGGCAATCAAGTAACAACACAAAACTAATGTATTGCAAGTTGAAAGAAGGGACTAAAAGAGACTCGGGATCTCTCGCATATATATATATATATATATATATATATATATATATATATATAATAGATAGAGATAAAAAGGATATAGATTGTAATAAGAAATGATTTAAGCACTCATTATTTTAACCTTGTTCTTCCCGTTCCTGTTGCTAGCTACTTGCTACCGGTACCAAGGAAAATGAGTTTAAGAACATGTGTGCACACAATCTCACCAACAGACTATGGTCCAATGTGGCCAAATGGCTGATCATAGGGCAGATTTGGACTGTTAGGCATGAAAGATCAGGTCCCTCCTCCTTTGAATATCACTAATTCCAACTCTACAATCTCATAAAATATTAAGAAATTTATTTATGAGATAGAGGAATCAATAAATTTCCCCAATTTAGCTTCAGCCATTAACGAGCCCATAACCTCCTTTAAGAACTTAATCAACTAAAACACAATACAATAAACTTTTCAATTCAGCACTTGAGCTTGTTCGATGGTAAGATGGGTCATGATGTAATTGTTTCCGGTCACGTATCATTTTTTCGTGATGTATCAATTTTTTGCTAAGTACCTCATCATCTCGTCTGCTCCCTTGTGGTCGATGACTCAGACGCTGAAGTGGAGCTCCCTGGTGGCGAGCTGCCCGATGGTGAGCTACCTGGTGGTGAACTACCTTGATTGCTTGGAGATGAGCTACCTTGATGAGCCGCCTGGTGGTGAGCTACCTTGATGGGTTGCCTGGTCGTGAGTTACCTTGATGAGCTGCTTGGTGGTGAGCTACCTTGATGGGTTGCTTGGTCATGAGCTACCTTGATGAGCTGCCTGGTGGTGAGCTACCTGGTGGGTTGCCTAGAGATGAGCTACCTTGATGGGCTGCTTGTTGGTGAAACCCGACTGCTCCCTACAGGAGATGATTAGTTCATCTTTGTAGACGATGAGAGCTGAGGGACCTATAAGAACTGAATCAGAGAACTTAGGGGTGTTTACCCGGCGAGGTCACTCTGATGGCTAAGTTAGCACTTTGATAGTAGAGAGCTTGAAGATGATATTAGAGAATGAGAGAGCTAGAGAGCAGGGGTTACCATCATTCTTCGCCTCTCTTCGCCCTTGGGGGGTGAGGTCTTTATATACTGGAGTCCTCGTGGGTTAGGTGGAGCAGTTTCTGGATTCCCGCTGTGATGGGACCTGCTTTCGTGTTAGGTGGGGATAAAGCCACCAACTGGTAAGGTTGCTCATTTCTGCCTGACTCGAGGAGTGGGTGAGCTAATATAGTCGTTACAAGTCACAATCCCGTAAAATGCGGGGTACGGTGGTGATCTCCTCGGGATTGTTAGGTTGACGCCTGTGTCAGGCCGCCAGGTCGATGCTTGGGCCAGGCCGTAGGTCGCGCCTGGGCCAAGTCGCCAGGTCATGGCAGGGCCAAGCTGCTAGCTCGCACAAAGGCCAGGTCGCGCGAGGGCCAGGTGCCAGCTCGTGCTAGGGCTAGGTTGCGCCAGGGCCAGGTTGCTAGCTTGTGCCAAGGCTAGGTCGCACCAGGGTCAGGCCACCAGGTCGCGCCTGCACCAGGCCGCGCCTGTGCCGGGCCGCGCCCGTGCCAGGCTACGCCTAGTGGGACACCATCAACTTGGCAAAGGTAAATTGTTGTCAAAATGGTCTCGAGTGTTACCTAGTTGTTCTGAGGTGCTAGGCTACATGAGGGTGAACTGCCTGTGGCGAACTGCCTAATTGTCAGAAGACTGCACTTAATTGTCAAGAGGCTGCCAGTTTTGGAGGGCCAAATCCCCGTCATCAGGTCATATTCAAAACTCCTCGTGCTGTCATAACGTCATTGACGACATTCACATGGTTTGGTTTAGTGTCACTATGTTATCCCTTTATTATTTTATTATTAATGTATTTCCGTCCTTTCTAGGAACAGAGATATGAACTGTGTGGGTTTGGTTGGGTTGGGGTTCGTGAGACGGCAAGGGTCAACCCCCACAATAATAATAACATAAGAAGTTCCACG
Source organism: Nelumbo nucifera (assembly GCF_055504915.1). Classification (NCBI taxonomy): domain Eukaryota; kingdom Viridiplantae; phylum Streptophyta; class Magnoliopsida; order Proteales; family Nelumbonaceae; genus Nelumbo; species Nelumbo nucifera. The sequence goes on along the minus strand of NC_142650.1, from coordinate 45,946,131 downwards.
ACGCACGTGTGACACATGTATGATGAGTCGCCACGCCAGAACGCGTGCAAACAGTGCCATACCGTCCATCCAGGTCCAATCCTCGTCAAAGAACATCATGTAGCCTCTCTCATATTTAACTCAACTAAACTCTTTCCCCCGCTAGACGAAATTCAACAGTCGAGTCGAGCTTCTACACGGCTGAGGCCTCCTTGTTTTAGTTTTTACAAGAGAAACCTCTGAGAGAATCCATAATTCCATAGTATTATCTTCTTCCTCTGCTTGCGTTTTCTTCTTAAATAAATACTACATATTGGCTGCAGTAATCTAATTTCGTTTTCTTCTAGAGCAACTCTGGTTCACATCTCTTCTATAGCCATCCATCCATACTGGGAGAACTGCAAATTCTTGAGCTTTCCACCTGCACCTTGGTCTGGGTCTGGAATGGCGGCGAGTTGGGTTTTATCAGAATGCGGTCTAAGACCCCTTCCTCGCGTATTTCCTCGACCAAGAACCAGAGTTTTCTCCAACAACCCCACCAAAATTAGATTCATTGCTTGTAAAGGCCGTGGTTTTCTTGGAACACTAACAGATGTTAGTCTTTCTCCGATCTCGAGCGCGTCTAGACACCAAGATTGGGCACTCAAGGTGAGCTCTCCTGTGAGGGTCGCGTCTGTTGACGAGGACAGTGGAGAAGAGGAGAAGATTAATGGGGTTGATGAAGTAGATGAATTTGATCCTGGTGCCCTTCCTCCGTTTCGATTGGCTGACGTCCGAGCGGCCATTCCCAAACACTGTTGGGTCAAGGACCCATGGCGGTCTATGAGCTTCGTCGTCAGGGATGTTGCTGTCGTCTTTGGGTTGGCGGCAGCCGCCGCTTACCTCAACAATTGGGTTGTTTGGCCGCTTTACTGGGCTGCGCAGGGAACCATGTTCTGGGCTCTCTTTGTACTTGGCCATGACTGGTGAGCTCCCCTGCTTCTCTTCTTAATGAATTAATGACTTCCTTGTATTCTTTTCTTCTTTCCTGTTATACATGTATTAAAAGTTGTCTAAATAATTGAGTTTTGGATTGTGCAGCGGCCATGGGAGCTTCTCAAATAACCCAAAGCTAAATAGTGTGGTTGGGCATCTCTTGCACTCCTCAATTCTTGTGCCTTACCATGGATGGTATATTCTGATAGCTATATTTCTTCTTTGAGAGATTTCATCAACTTAAATATCAATTCTAGAAGTTCTGGGTTTCAACGACTTGCGTTGTGATGACATTGCAGGAGAATTAGCCACAGGACTCATCATCAGAACCACGGGCATGTTGAGAATGACGAATCATGGCATCCGGTCAGTTAATATTCTGTACTGGCCTATTGTCTGCTCTTATTTTCTCTCCTTCTTTAAATTCTTCTCTGCTCTTGTTTTCTTCTCTCTGTTAATTTCTTATTTATATTTGATTATCTCCTCCATTACAGTTGTCGGAGAAGATTTACAGGAGTTTGGATGTCATTACCCGAACACTGCGTTTCATGGTGCCTTTTCCCATGCTTGCATTTCCATTCTATCTGGTAAATTAGCTATTTCCTGATTGCTTCAGAATCCATTAGAGCAACTTATGAATGTGTTTCTTATTGTTTCTCTGTTTGTGATTAATTATGTTACAGTGGAGTAGAAGTCCCGGAAAATCAGGCTCACACTTCCATCCAGATAGCGACTTGTTTGTCCCTAATGAGAAGAAAGATGTGATCACGTCCACTGTCTGCTGGGCAGCAATGGTGGGATTGCTTGTGGGATTGTCCTTTGCAATGGGTCCTATCCAAATGCTTAAGCTCTATGGAGTTCCATACTGGGTAGGTTCAGTTTCTTCATTTTCAATTGATGCATTAACTTGCCTCATTATGATCAACTCCTACAAGAGCTATCTTCTTTGACTATATAAAGCAATCTAAATAATTTTCTGAATTAATACAGATTTTTGTCATGTGGCTGGATTTTGTCACTTACTTGCATCACCATGGTCATGAGGATAAACTTCCATGGTACCGTGGGAAGGTAAGGTTCGTTTCTCTCTCTCTCTCTAAATAATGGAATGCTAATTTAATTTAGCCTACTGTTGGTATTGGAGTTTACAGGAATGGAGTTATCTGAGGGGAGGGCTAACCACGCTTGATCGTGACTATGGGTGGATTAACAACATCCACCACGACATTGGGACCCATGTGATTCATCATCTCTTCCCTCAAATCCCTCACTATCATCTGGTTGAGGCAGTAAGTATTAATTCCCCTTCCAAATTAAAGAAATGATTTGTCACAAGCTAGAAGCTACTAAGGCTAGGAAATATAATTTATCTGGTAAGAAAGGGCCCTTACTCATTCATGACTCATCATTTGTTACCGTGGCCTTGTAGACTGAGGCAGCTAAGCCTGTGCTTGGGAAGTACTACCGCCAGCCAAAGAAGTCTGCACCTCTACCATTTCACTTGATCGGAGATTTAATCACAAGTATGAGACACGATCACTATGTCAGCGATACAGGAGATGTTGTCTACTACCAAACCGACTCTGAGCTGTTTGAATCTGGATCCTCACGGCAAAAGTCAGAGTAATGGCGTGGAGTGGAGACTTGAGCCATATTAATTTTAACAGTGAATCATTATTAAATCTCTAGTAGTCCATATCCTGTTATTGTCAGCAATTTTTTTCTCTTTAATAATCAATACGAGAGAGAGAGATGATGATGTTCTTTTACAACAGTGTGGCATAAAAATTTTCACTGTGGGCCTTCAAATATTAGTGGGTATTATAATATTTAACCCGCCACACCCAATTAGCAGTAGCAGACACTTGGATCTAAATTTTGTATCTGGGTCTGGAACTGGAAGACAAAAATAAGATCCTGTGATAGATTTCAGGTCCCATCGTATCTAAGAACTAGGTATCTGTTGGATATCGATATAAAGTGCAGCTTAATTATAAATTCAAGTCTATTTGTAGAGGTAAAATTATAAATTCAAGCTTACACACTTAGAGAAAGGAAAATCGAGAATTAATTTGATCAGGTACACAGACGGGTACCCATCGGGAATTAGACGGTTGAACCAAGTTTCTTGGCCCCGGAGCAAAGTCCAATAGGAATGTCAAATGTGTTTAGACCTTTACTCCATCTATCGTGTATTGTCTTCTAACCCCCCCCCCCCCCCCCCCCCACAAAAAAAAAAGAAGAAAGAAAGAAAAAGAAAGGAAAACATGACCTATTGACTACTGTTTGTTCGCACCGGGTAAATCTATGGTGCCAGAAGCAGAAAGCTATGATAGGCGCCACTGGGTCATCGGCTTTCAGGGGAATCTGTTCATGCCATAGACGAGCGCTCTTAATTCTTTTGTGTTTCTTGAGTTGTGGGCAAGTCACTGGACAGTTAATACACCTGCTTAAGGTTGTTTGACAACTGAACTCGACGGTAGAAACTCAAGTGGCACCTCTCCTGATGATGTTTCCAACCATCCAATCCTGAAGCTGAAGCGTTAAAGTTGGACCAAACAAAGAACAATTTTCACATGCAGCGATCATATTAAAATGATGACATGATCCCAAATGGGTGCCAAATGTAATCTCAAGGACTATTGCACCGATGTAATCCCACTTGAATGAAATAAGGGCTGGTGTCATATAGGAACCGGAACTCCAGGACAAGCAGGAAGCTTGGACCCAAATTATTATGTAACTTAAAACATTACATAGTTACGGTGTCAAGGTCCCTTTTGCTATTCGAGGATGACCAATACTAGGAGGTGACCTGATTTATAGGAACCCAACTAATCCAAAACCAATGTGATTTCAAGAGGTAGACTTTCAAAATTCTATCATCTATGGATAACTAAGTTGTACAACGCTATTATTTCTACAAAGACCTTGCTACTGAAAATTTAGATCTTGTGCAGGATAACTGAAATTAATAACATAGAAATAAAGCACTTCTACAAAGCAGTATATGGTTAAAGATAACATCATATTGATCGAAAATAATAACCGTCTTCATAACAAAATCATCCATCCCCCCCCCCCCCCGCCTCTTCAATAAACAAACAAAATTTTGATAACGGGAAAGAAATTTCAATGAAAAGGATGAAAACAAAATAGAAAATTCCATAGAGTTCTCAAACATTTATCTTCCAAAAGATCAGTGGTTTGATGAATTCAAAGCACTCATGAAGGATAATATCCGGAACTTGTCCTTCTGGATGCCATCAGCCGCACAGATACCGCTGCTCACATCTACTCCCTGGGGCCTAAGAGTGGTGATGGCTTCAAGAACATTGTCAGGGTTGACCCCACCGGCTAACAGCCATCCATGTTTGCTTTTAATGGATGGTAGCTTAAACTTTGCCCAGTTGAACCCTTTACCACTGCAAGCATATGAATTGTCATTTAGAGATTGGCAAAGTTAATCGTGGGTGCCCTTGTGCATAAGGATGCAACTTGGGCAGGCTCAACAGAAACTATTCTAGAGTCAACTCATTCTAATGCCGATGCATCACATATTCCCGAGTCCGGATCTCCTGCCCACATCTACCCACATAATATCGCAACCACACATGGGGAACATCTCATCCTCCTATATAGTATTATGCAGGGGGAGATGTTCCCAATTCACGGGGGTAGTGTTGTGGGTAGAGTTCTCGTGGGCAGGTGATCCGGAGTCCACATTCCCACTGCTCACCGTTATAAAACCCAGACCCAATAGGCATGGCAAATCAGACTATTTACATGGTGAAAACTGACAAATCAAATCAACCAAGTGGGTAGAGTCGGTAGACCTCCCAATATTTTGGCTACTGCAAATACTTAGGTAATAATAAAGAACCTCTGAAGTAAACTAGAAAAAAATTCACTAAGGCTATGTTTGGTTTGAAGGAAAAGATAGGGAAAGGAAGGGAAAGACAGGGAAACCTATACAAGGTTTGTAAAGGTTTCCCTACCTTTCCCTGCATTTTCCTTCAAACCAAACATGGCTTAAGTGAAAGGAATTGGGAAACAGAAAGAACAGAAGAACATAAAGAGGCTAAGAGCATATTTCGGAATAATAAAAGATGGAAAGGTGAAGTATGATGCCAGCAGAATCAAATATAATGGATTCTCTGAGGAGATTATTAAATTGCAGTGTTAAACATAGAAAACCTTTTTGCCAAAGAAATTTTGATGAAGAACATTGAGGTTTGAACTAGGAGGGAATTAATTAGATTCCTTTGGCTAGAACAACTCAAAAGTTCCCTTATGTCATGGGAAATTCATATTAGCTTTCACCAAAATCTTTAAAAAAAGCCACTGGACAGATAAGTTAAGACACCTGCTTAGCTATTAAGCTCATAAATGTATGCCCATTAATGCATGTATGGATGATGCACAAATCGAAATTCAGAAATGGTAACCAAAATAAGAGTGAATTGTTTCAGACCTGCCACCCTTTGCACTATCCACTAAAATCCAGTCAGCTTGAGAAGATTCTTCATTGGGAATTTGATTTAGAAGGTCACCATCTTCACTGGCATGAAGAACATAGATTATTCGGCTTTTTTGCAATAATATTGGAAAAGCAGCCCGTGAACCACATCCATGAAGCTGCATATCCCCAATATACCAATGTTAAATGAGTCTACTAAGCTACACCTTCAAGGTTAGAATGAAACTTACCTGCACAAGTTCAATGTCTGATGCATCAGATGCTCTTAATATTGTATCTGCATCATCATCCACAAATACACCAACAGGCTCTGCTCCATATTCTCTTGCAGCTTTTGAAATTTCTTTCGCTACTGAGAATGAGACAGAACGCTTTGAGTTGGGCCAAAGAATCATCCCAATAAGACTAGCACCAGCTTCTGCAGCCATCACAGCATCTTTCACTGACGTAATTCCACACATCTTAACTATAGGGCGACTCTTGTGGTTCTCTAAAGGAGGCAAGACTTCAGCAGATTGAGACGATAGACACAAATTTATTCTATTCAAGTAAAGCCTGTTACTTGGTAAGAGTGGTTTTCTCACCTGAAAACCTGCAAGTAGCCAAGAAATGTAAGAACAGAAGAAAAAAAAAGGGGATATCCTCCGATAATAGTTGAATCATGCAATTTAGAAGCTAGTTAGTAAGTAGAACGGAACATTAATTTAAGAAAAGGAGATTTTCTGTAATAAATGATACAAATACTTGTAAAAAAGAAAATATGCTCCTATTGAATGACGCTATTTTAGGTACTAATTGCATAAATTTCCATGTTTGTTGTGAGAAATCAACAATTAAGGCAAATTAGGCACTAATAAGAGAATGCTATAGCACCAACCTTGAACTACAACAGGAGTCACACTTATATATCTTTGATAATTGAGGACCACAAATGAGAAGAACCTTATGGTCCTAATCCACTTTTCCACCCTCTCATTCAAGGATAAGTGGCCTCCAAGTTGCCTCTGCCACATCAGGCACTGCATCACCCAGAGGAGATAATTTATTTCATACATTAAAACTCAGTTGATTATCATTTTGGGAAATCTCTCTCCCCTTTTAATAGACATACCAATTTCACTATTCATAAATAAATAAATGAATGAAGACAGCATAAAGATAAAAAGTGCATATGAACGACATGAAAATCTTGATCGTTGGAAGGCAGAATTGATAGGGATTGCACACAATAAATCCTAATTTCTTATGGAGATGAAAATTTCTTGGACATTTTGATCATTTCTACCATGTTGTAAGTGGGCCCAACATACCAACATAGTAGATTGATTTGTCTAATTATAACACAGTTTATGTACTAGTGTTTATGATTTCAGTCATTTCTTAAGTAGATTAGGAGTTATTATAGTTACATCACATCAGAGTATGAGAACAATAAATTTGAAATGTTCTGCTGTTTTAGTTTAAGTAGAAATGGCCAATCCCTACAATCTATAAACATGTCTGTAAGAATACAGACAAAGAGATCAATCATTATGTTTTGAGTGAATATAGTAATATTTGGTGCCCATGGAGGGATTCAGGATCTTTTCTCTTCTTTCTTTATCTCTTGCCACTTAAGCTAACTCCAGCATTGATTGCCAAACAATGACCAGACAAAATACCACCATTCAACATGATTAGAGGACAGATAGCTAATCCATGTATTTTCTTACATCCATTTCCAAAAACCTACCCAACATTCCCCATCCCCCCCCCCACATTTTTTTATCAACCCCCCCTCCCCCCTCAGATTTAACCTCCCAACCATCCTTTCAAACAGGTTTGCAAAACTTCACCTAGAATTTCCTAGGTTTCTTCGCATAAAACATCTTTATTTTTTTTTTTGTGCAAAAACTACCCAAAAGCCTACTAAAGTTAGATAGGAAATTTTAGCCTTGCTGTAGGGATTGAGACTCATGTATACTCTATATTTCCAAAGATCGGAAGCTGGAGATTCAAAGACTGTTACTGGCTGGATGATCAGGAGATATAGATAATAAATTGGCAAATAAGCTTGCCAAATCTAGAATAAACAGAGGAGAGATATATCAGGGGCCTCCATTCCTTGGGGACTGACTATGATATAATGTAATGGGCTGATTTATTCATGTTCGCATTGACCTCTTTTTTTTTTTTTTTTAAGTTGTATTTATCTTTTATTTCTCATTTCTTCTAGGTGTCATTGCTTGGTTTAGTAGTACAATCTCAGGATGACAACCACGAAAATGCAGATTTGAGCCTGAGAGAAGCCACATAATGCAATAAATAAATAAATAAATAGAAGTAATGCCAAAAGTTATCTGGGACCAACATTGGGTAATGACCTTTCATTCCTCACTTCTTCACTTTATTGTTAACAAAGTGTTTTCCCTCATGATAAAATACTACCAAACTTAGTCACCCCTTGCATGTCATCCATCTAGACTCTTTTACAAAATGTCAAACCTTCATGTTTTTCTTAATTTTCTTTATTTTCCTGTCCTGAGAAATTTTGTTTAACCCTATCTACTCAAGTTCATCTTCACCTCCCTAGACCCCAATCTTGACCCTACAAGCATTTATTATCTAAGTTTCTAAACCTGGATCATACCTGTCATGTCAACAACTTTTTTAAATCCCAAAATAAATGGATCAAAACTACTCTTCAGGGGAAATATTGGGATTGACCAACAATGATTTCTTTCCCCTTTGTTTCATGTTGTTTATAATCTTAGTAACTGTTAAACTATGGGAATTTAGGGTCCCTCTTCCTTAACCCTCTAGCCATCATAAAGAGGTATTCTCATGGAGAGGGTGAAAGGTGAGTTCAAGTACTGCCTAGAGGACTAGAATAATAATATTAGCTCCCATCCCCCCACCCCCAAACCATCTAGCAAATGATGGAGGTTTAATCAAGTGACATACTCTGGAGATAAATCGCTGTGGCTAAGTATAAAACAAGAAACTTTGGGTGGGAGTGGGTGCATAATAAAGGATAGGGTTAAGAAATCCCGTACCTCTTTCATAATTGGGCTAAATATAAAGTGGGGAATGACTCTAGGTTGTCTTTATGAAGAGATCCATTGTGTGTTGAAAAACCTCCTATTAAGCTTTATCCATCTCTTTTCATTGCAGCAGAGAATAGAGATACACTAGAATGGAGCTGCAATGAAGAGGGAACAAGTGGAGTAGTTTGGAATCCAATATTCATAGAAAACCTCAAGGATTGGTGCTACTTATCTTACTTAAGCTCTTCCTCATCACCTCATGAATACTCATCTCCTTTTCCTTCAAGCTATTCAATTTGTTTTCCCTCTGTCTGCTTGCTTGACATGCCTTTGTGTCTATATATGTGCCTATTTGTTTCTTTACAGTTTTTACTTTTCCCCTAAACTTATGTTCTATTTTTTAAAGAAATTGCACATCACTTGAGAAAGCAGGGTGTGTGTGCACATCAACCATGAGTAAATCCTAGTTCCTCAGCTTTCCGCCCTTAATTCCACTAGTATTGCAGCATTATATTGTATGATGTCTTTATTTACTCAATACACTCCATTCCTTGCTATTTGAGGAAAGGTAAAGTGGTTAGCCAAATAGACAGACCCCCACTAAGCTAGCTACTTATGATATATAGTTTACTTATACCATCTATAACATAATGAAGATCACAAATACAACTTAATGAAAAACAGTAACAAGAGATGAGAACCTTCCAATGTTATAACCTAACATTTTGTTTCTTGATGAGTTATAAACTGACAAAATGTTCAGCACCTTCATACTGACTAGTATGCTAATCCTTCTCTTTTAGGATCATTGTGTGAGTATTTTCTTATTGGCCTCTTTTCTATTGCCGTTTTTTTCTTCAAACCAATCAAATCAGAGAAAGCTTAAGAAAATAGAAAATGTGGATCAAATATGGCTCAAACCTGAAAATGTAAACATGATGAGTGTCGGCTGATGGCTTGGACTCAAGTCATATAACAAACACACAAGTGATTGGGAGTTCAAAACTCCCCCCACTCCCATTATAGGAGATGCATATCCCATTATCTGTTAATGGGGCAATGGCCTAGAGTCCTTAGATAAGTGGACTCTTGGTAATATAAAAAGGGTAGTTATCTTTAGAAACTACCCTCTTCCCTATCACATACTCAATTTTTTTTTTCTTTTTTGAACTTATTGTTCTCCCTCTCTATCGGTTGACAAAGAATTCTCTCCAAAGAACATCACCATTGTTTCTGCAGTTTTGGGGTGTGAACAATAAAGGACTCTGGTAGCCCTTTGTGCTTGGTGGACGTTTGTAAAGCAAGCAAGTGGATCAAAGTTTGTTTGAGGATTCATTGAGGTAGGCCAAACTATCTTCTTTTCTCTATACCAATGAGAAAACCAAGGATGGGATAAATATTCTAAATTGCAATAAATGGCTCATTCCTATAGAAGACTATGGTGATGCATTACACAGTCAAGTCTCATTTTAGATTGTTCTTTATCAAAGAGGGGCAGTAAGCTGAACCAAACACATTGTGTTGTTTAAGGTATGGCTAATATTTCATTCTGACTTTTGTGCTGTGTAATCTATTAGACTATTAATTTTTGCAACGTTTGTTTGATGTCATGTGCTTTTACATATCACATCTTTTCTAGAACTCCTCCAGTGTGTGAAATACTTGAGTTCTTTTACCACCCAATCGAGCTATTTGAACAGAGAGTCAACTTCATGCACTTTCAAAGATTCAAGTACTCAAACAACTTAATAATGATTAACGAATAGTAAGAAATTGTTTTAAGTTTCCAGTATTCCTTCCACAATAAGCAAATAACGAATTCCTCCCCCAGCCACCTCCCCCCACCCCCCGCCCCGGGCCGAGCTTCATCAGAAAAACCCAAGGAATAACATGAAATTATTTCTCTAAAATGAAAATGGCTCTTCAACGATCATTTCCAGAAGAGACAAACGAAATTGCTCATATCCCTCAAGTCATCTATGTCACACAAAAGAAACATATACCAATAAATGAAAGAAAGCAAATAATATCAGTTAAAGTGAACACGGAAATGGCGGGAAAAGCTAGAAGTCTAACCATCGAGGGCTGTAGTATCCCGAGCCTCGCGGACGATCCTTCCTCCTCGTCTAGAAATCTCCGCGTTACTCAAGCTTACCGACGGAGACGTGTGCATCAGAGGACGCGATTGAATCCTCAAACCCTTAAATTCGGGCAGGCTGAGGACTTTCCAACCGTTCGGGAAAGCAGTAATCGAGGAAGCCGTCGGTGACGGCGACAGGGCCGTAAGGAATCCAGAAGGACGAGGAATAATCACCGATTCGAGTATCGTAGCCATGTAAATCAGACCGATTTTACAGAAGTGCCACTGTATAAGGATAGATCTGAGAGATGAAATGCGAGAAACTACTGAAATAAATTTTTACGATAAGAGAGAGAGTAGAGAGATTTCAGGAGAGAAGAGCACGAATTCGGATTCAGTAATCACAAGACCGTGTTCACATCGTCTTCACAGCCACATGCAATCGTGTATTGCGAATATCTCCGTGCATCGAGAATATCTATCCATGAATAAAAACATACCAATATGAAAATGTTTCCGATGTGAATACAATTGTGTGAGCATGATGTGAGTACGGAGTGAGTACAACTTTGTAAGGACCCAACCTCTGTGCTAGGAGGAGAGGGAAAAGGGGAGAAATCGAAGAATGGAGATTTGCTCCTCATCAGAATTCAAAACCAAGAGACACTTGGACGTATTTGTTTTGTTTTTATCAAGAAACATAAAACGTTTGTTGTTTTTGTTTGTTACAAAAGGTATGGAGGCTGTTAGATAGATGATGTTGAGTTTGGATCTGCTCCCAACAAGCCTTCCAAAAAGCAGTACAGCCGTACATTAGACATTTCCCGTGAATGACAAGGGAGATCCAGTTTCTTTTTCTTTGTAAAGGATTTCTTATATTTCTTTTTCTTTCTCTATCTTTTCCTTCAAACCAAACGAAGTCTTATAAACTCTGAACTTTCAAGTGTAAAATTATAAAAATGCTTATATTCAGATTTTCTTTTTTTTTTACTATTTTTCATTGTTTTATTTAAATGCATTTATTCTTTGTTAGTATAGAAATGGTTTCAAATGAGAAAAAAAAAAGAAATAAAATAAAAAGTTTAATAAGTAAAAGTAGAGGTGGGTCCCCGCCCCCTGATAGGCCAACTCAAATTGATCATTTGCTTGAAAAACCAGAGGTTTAGGCCAGGAAATTCCCCAGTTCAAGTATTTGGGTTAAATTCATGTGAAATTCCTGTAATGCCATGCCTTTACTTCAGAATTCTCTCTGGATTGTCGACAATATTAGATTCCATCATGAGACAGCATAACATACTGCCGGCTGCCGTGTTACATTTGTGTATTGAGCTAGTAGAAAATTAGGCTCTTCAATCTGTTAGGAGCGGGTTTGGTTTGCTAATTGGACTATTTAGTTAATAAGCTTCAGGATTTGTGATTTTAAAAGTTGCAAAGCATAAACCCCCAATTTTAGGCTTGGTGTTATAGGCTTAAAGTGTTTTCACTTCAGAGCATGTTTCTAAAAGAAACACTTATCAAAGTCCAAACGCTTACAACACTTCTAGTCACTTGTATGTTTACAAAGTTCAAAAGCAGAAACTTATCCAAATAAACTTAGTTATAGCTTCTCTGAACGATCAAGAAACTTAATATTTGGTCTTTTTAGGGAAAATTTCTTAAATTACTTTTGTGGTTTAGTTAATTGATTAAGTCTATTCTTACTGTTTAATTGTTGTTTTGCGCCATTCCTATGATTCCTAAAAATTACCATCGTGTTAAACCATAACAGAATATATGAAATGTTCGTTTTGCCCTTAAGTAAAAAATCCACATCAAAATTAACATTATTTCATTAAACCTCCATTTAATACACATGCACAGGTTAAAGCCCAGATAAACAGAGCGCCTGTGGCCTCCTCACAGAGAGTCATACGTCACAACGCTCCGTGGCATCTGTCTCTGTCTGAGGAGCTCTCATCCCAGGGAGCGTGAGTTGCGCCACAAAAAGGTAGTATACACATCAGTGTCATGTTTCAGGCAGAGAAGAACAACAAAAAGGAAGAAAGAGAAAAATAGAGGGACGAGAGAGAGAGATCGGACAAAGGTAAGGACACTAACAACAGGGGTAGAGGTAGAGCTAGTCAATTATTAGAAACAGTAAGGGTGGTTCAACACAATAATTAAACAATAAAAATATAGTTTATCACTTAACTAAATAATAGGGATAGTGTAAGAAAAGGATAAAAGACTTAAACCTCCCTTGAGGTTTTTCATAAATTCTAAAACCTCCCCTTTATTTTCACAAAGGTCTCCCATCTGTTAGTCATATTTCAAGTTTCGTTTGTATGTAACGTTAAGTGTGGTTAAAACTTTTGAAAAACCCAATTTTGCCTTTTATGATTATTTATTTGTGTTACTTCATTAGACAAAAGCCTTCCCTTGTAGGGATGACTCACCCTTAAGTAGAGATTCAAGTTGTTGGTCCAATTCACTACACATGACCCTTGAATGAAAATAAAAAAAAAAATAAATAAAGGATAAATTTCTTAAACTATCCCTACTGTTTAGTTAATTGTCAAGATGTATCCTTACTGCTTATAAATTGTCTTGGAGCACCCTTACTATTTCTGACAATTGTCACAAACTTCCCCTACCGTCAACTATCTGTCATGGGTTGTTAACATGTGACATGACATGATGGATATATTGTTCAAAAATTCCTAGATTACCCTTTACAGGTCTAAAATGCACCTTTTCGATTTGGAGCCACGATCATCACCTGTGTTATATTACAGCCATGAGACGGTTTTAGTGTCATTGGTAATAACTAGCGTAGCTTCAAGTAACTCTGGTCTAGTGGAAGGCGAGCTCTGTCAATCAATTGTGAGTAGGTAAAACCATCATCAGATGAAAGAGTGATGCAGTGGTGAAAGCCTAAAGACGATGTAAACACACCATTTCGTTGTGAATGGAGCATTTCACAATGATTGTGAAAAAATACAAATTTTTGATGCCATCTGTTAGAAGAAATTCTTGAAAGTCCCCCCTCACATGCCCAGCCCTCTACCTGCTCGCATACTCGCATGGCTAGCCCCAGCCCTCCTACCTCGCCCATTTGCACACTTGCATGCCTAGCCCCCAGACCCTTGTTAGCCCACCTTGCCATCTTGTATGCCCACCCCTATAACCCACCCGCCTCACCTGCTTGCATGCCTAGCCCCGCCTACCTGCCTTGCCCACTCGCACGCCCAGCTCCCAGCACCCTCCCCACTCGCCTCGCCATCTTGCATGCCCACCCCTATAGCCCGCTCGCCTCGCCCACTCGCACGTAATTCGAGGCACTATTGGACCTTGAATCTTTGTAAATGGTCCCCCCCAGAAGCAGAACCTTCACAGTGAAATGTCTAAAAAGATGAACTCACTGCAAAAACGCCTCAGTGTGGAAAATTCTAGGCAAACCAGTCAATAAAAAATCGTTTGGTATAGCAGAACTCACTACATAAAATATTGATAATAAGATAACCATGTAAGACGAAAGGATTAGGGTTTAAAAACAACGATATTTTCTTCTACAGATTCGAGGTATATGTCATGTTAAACATCGTTTTCTTCTACCTTACCTATAGACAAAAGTTTACAGTTGGCTGGAAGTTGCAGTGGTAATGAAGTTCTCAGAACAAACAACGAAGGGTTTAAGTTTCATGAATGAAGCTAATAGGATCACCCACCAGCCTAATGGTTAACCATTGAGGGTTAATATAGTAATTTTCTTTTCAAGTGAATTCTGGTCCAATTTAACGGAAGGGCATAAATGATATTTCAATAAAATCATTACTATTTAACGGTGTGACAATTGTCAGAAATAGAAAGGATGCTCCAATATAATTTAAAAACCGTAAGGAAGAAATTAGATTGAAGCATTGAGGGCATGTGAGCGATTTACATAAAAGAGGAAACCTTTGTTTTTAAAGGTGAGAACCAGTCCTCCTCTGTAACACAAGGCCCATGAGAGAGAATCAGGGACTACAATTTCAATTACCTGCACCAAAAGAATGATAGGGATGAGGAGTGTTAGAAACCACGATTCATATTACCAGCACACCGTACGATAGTCAGCATCCACATCCCAAACATATTTTGGCATGAAAGATGGAGCGAAAGAGAGGGAGAGAGAGAGAGAGAGACAAAGAGAGCAATGCATGAAGTAGTCCTAATTCTTCTTGAACGATCGACCAATTCATGACCAATTTCCTCATCTCCACATCCGTGTTAAATCTCTCTCTTTCTCTCTCTCTCTGTAACCAAAATGTGGCATACTAGGCGGAAACAGCAAATACTTCAAAATCAACCAAAATTAGAATCAACCTTTAATGTGCTTTGAAAATTTAAAGAACATTTAAGGTTAAGGCTGTCTTTTTATCGATTCTGTTAGATTTAAAGGCGTGTTATTCTGAGAGGGGAGGTTCAGTCTTTTACCCTTTTAAGCGCTTAAACCTTGACCATTTAGGATGAGACTTTTATTTGATTAGGAAATAGGAACTAAATCAGGCTTCATTGACATTAAATGTCCTGCTCTACCTAAAATAATTAAGGTGAAAATCAGGAAACAACATGAATTGAGACTTGAGAGTAAACGAGACCCATATCCTGGGTTCGAATTTGCACTCCATTGGGCCTGCGCTTCGAGGCCGGGCCCATTCAAATTTTGATAAATTTCCAACCAAAAGTCCATATAAGTTGCACCCAACCCAACCCAACCCATGTCAATTTACTTACATACATATTTGATTTTGAATTAAAATTTATTTGTCCATTTTTCTGACTGAAGCCCTCTCAGGTTGGCAATTGTTAGGTGAATGCCATTAAGTCGATGTTGATGTTAGGAATTGTTAGGGGTAATGAAAATATGGAAGAGTTGGATGGTAGCATAGGTCATCGGAACTCGGACGGAATGAGAAGTGAGAAGTAGGAATCAAAGAGAAGAGGAAGCAAGAAGAATCTAATCTTAGCTGCCATTGTACAAACTCGGACAGACAAAATAAATCAACGACCCATCACTGTTACTCTTCTTTTCTTCGTCTGCCTCTTTCCCCCACTTCGCTTTCAGCGTGATTACTAGGTGGAAAAAGAGAAGTGAGAGAAGGATGATGGTGATGGAAAAGGAAGTTACCTTTTTATTAGGAAGGATGAGCAATCACTGGGATCAAATCTGATTTAGCTTTTAGAGTAGAAAAGGGACCATGAGATGAGCTGGATAATTTTTTTTTTTTTTAAAAAAAAAAGAAAAAAGAAAAGAAGAACATTGGCCACACTGCGTGGAGACTGGAGATGCATGTTTTTAATTCAATTTGGCATTTGTTTTTGGGAAAGACCTCTCTCAAGCTAAATCCAGTAGTCATTATTAACCATTGAGATTTGAGAGAGTACACTCCTTTCCTTTGCAAAAAACGGATCCAAGAAACTTGGTACAGCTAACCGCGTTTGATTCGGAGGTTTGAAAGTTTAAACACACATTACATGATTTGTAATTGTGGTACAAAGGAAAAAAGGAACAGAGAGGAAGGGGAGAATTGACATGACAAGATCCTACAAATCACCAATAATGGTTTTAATTAATATAGCACAAAGGATCCAACAGCTCCCCCAACAAGAGGAGCATAACTATTTTCTGTGTTATCTCCCTTGACTTACTTAGACTGGGCCTTCAAAGCTCTTCCACCCCAGTTCTGAATGATCAGACTCAACCTCAGAACTGTCCTATCCCATTGAAGGATAAAGCTCCATTATCATTGATTTTCAGAGCAAGCTTATCTGGAGCCAACCATACCACTTCACCATTAGGACTGAGGCTGAATAGAATAGCACAGTAGTACAGATAGTTTGTATACATTTGAAGGAAAACGAATGAATCCTAAAAATTACTGGCTTACAATGTTGGGTTACACATAGCACAAATGGCTGTGAGAAAAACATTACATCTCCCAAAAGTAACCATCATTTCATTATATTTATACTATGTATGTATTTATCAAATTTGAGAAATGCATATCATTCATTTCTGCCTTGAATTAGAATTAGATTTGTAATAATTTGTATGCTGTAACATACTCCAATAGGGAAATGGGGATATGAAACAAGCAATCTCTGATCTCATATCGTCTGATACAGACTGATACTTGTTGATATTTTCAACTTTGAAGTTTGAACAGAACCAACCTGGTAAAAGTATAACTGGATTGGATCAAGTCTTAAATTGACATGTTCCACTGTAACTCTATGCAATGTTAAAGTTTTAAGGCAATTTTCAAGTCCGTAGCTGTAGCGCTATTAGGCTTGATTGATTGATTACTAGCTATCACTGGCTCTTCAACAATCGGAGCTAGTTTAACTATCCACCAAAATATTCAAAAAGTAGTTGATTGGTCAAACCCGATGGATCATGGAACATCCCACTAATAAATGACCTTTTTGAAGAAGAAAGTGTAAATCACATTACTCAATTACACTTGTCTACAAATGCTAAGAGGGACAAATTGGTGTGCAAGAGTTACAAGAAAAACTCATATTTTTTTTTCTATAAATTGATGAGGGATAATTTGAGTCGATCAATTATACTGCAACATGTGGCCTTCGGGGGACATCTTCGCACTAGCTTGGCAAGTTAGCTTGGGGCACCTCATTTAGGCTGACCTCCACCTCGGCAAGGCTGAACTAGTAAACTCTGTAAGATTACAGTGACTTGCCCTAGAAGCCAGCCAAGCTGTAGGAATCCATGGCGACCTGCGAGGAAGAGCTCGCTGAACCATTTTAGTAGTACGTTATCAAGTCGAGATCCTCGGAGTGTTGATATCTCGACTGTTAGACCGACCTACTGCATCGCACACCTCGGAGTTACTCGGGTAGATTGTAACCCCTGCGCAAATCTCGCAACTGATACATTAACATGCCCAACAAAGCAGAAATAGTTCTGCAAGAAGCTCGGGCCCATTACAAGAGGGCTCTGACCACTGATACTTGAAAAGGTACGTGTGATTACATACTTACTAGCTCTCAAATTCTCTAAAGAATTCACAAACTCTTTGACTTAAGCATCGAAGTGTCCTCCTCGGGTAAAAGACACCCAAGCACTCTAATTCTTTCTCTTTTAGTATACATCAACTCGGCCACCTTTTAGCTCGGATTAACACAGCTCGGCCTTGATCAAGAAATATTCAAATCAGAGTTCGAGTCATTAGACATGAAGGAGCTTCTAAATTGCGCGACATTATAAATCAACTTATATCTTCTTCAGGAACAAGTATGAACTGGAAGATCATATGGAAAACAAACATCACCTTTAGATTCCAATTATTCATGTGGAAAAGCATGGAACAATGGCATTAAAACAAGAGATAAGTTGATGTTTCTCAATGAAGCAGAGAAAACCTGTCCTATATGCAGTTCTAGTAAAGAAACATGGCAACCTTTATTTTTCCAATGTCCCTATGCAAACGCCATATGCATTACTGTTCAAATAGGGATACATCCGGAAGAGATTGAAGACATGAGCTTATACAATTTTTTTTTTCTTGAAATGGTTGAACATCAAAATAAAATTACAGCCTCCAGATGTCAAACAAAATTATATTGCAAAATTCTTTATGTTATTCGGATTGATATGACATGCGAAATGAGAAAATTCACAAACAAAGTATTCTAGATCCCAGAGAAGTGGTGACAAAAGCTGATGAATACATAGTTGGTAAAGAGCATGACAAACAAAGTGAACAAAGAGAGGTTCCTTCACAACAAAGAGAAACGGAGGCTTACATCTATGTGGATGGGTCTTTTAATCCAGTAACAGGCAAAGCTGGAATTTGTTTTGTCATTCTAACACAAAATCAATCTTGTGTGTATGCAGAGAGAAGAAGAATCAAAGCTTCATCAAGTACACAAGCAGAATGGTGACCAGCAATATATGGCCTCAGGAAAGCAACTGTTTTGAAATATAAATCGGTGACCATTTTGACTGATCATCAAGGGATCGTGAGCAGCATAAATGAAGAAGATTTTGAAGTTAAAAAGTTTTTTTGATATTATGTATAATAGAATATATAAATAGATCATATAATACAGCTGCTCCTGCTCATGGATTAGCATATAATGCCTGTATACATAATATCCAAACTGCTGAACCTGGATCTTCATGTATGAACAGTTTACTAAATGAATGAAGGTTTGTTTTTTTTTAAAAAAAAAAAAAAAAAGAAAAAATCATTTATCCAGTCCTCATCTCTGGACGCAGTGTTGCTTCTTTTTGTTGTTTGTTTCACTTCTCTCAGTTTATAAAAATCAGAAAAACAGAGACCGGAAGGAGACCAGTTTTGGTCGGTGGGGGGTGGGGTATTCACATATAAGACAACCGCGAATTAACCATCGGACCCACACTACTTAGACCGAGGTTTTAAAACTTTGAAGGAACAAAGTCAGCAACTTCGGCTGTATCCAGTAAAGCATTTCGTCAGGTCTGGATCGTCTCCGTCTGGTCGACTGGTCTTCATGAATCTGAATTCTGACACATACCCAAAAAATGAAGGAGAAAAGAAGCTCCGGAAAGTCGCCAGCCGTACTAACAAAAACAAAACCCTTTTTGCCTACCGTCACTCTCCAATGTGAACTCGTGGAAGAAAAGCGAGGCCACACCCATTACTGCTCAATGCCCACCGTCTTTTTCTTTCATTTTTAAACAATAATTCAGTTCTCCATCAACCTCCGTCATCTCCTACACAGCATTCAAACACAAAGCGCGCCTCCCCTTTCTCTATCCTTCTCTCTTCCGTCTCTTTTATTCAAGCTGATTTTGTTTTTCTTTTTTCATTTGTTTCTGTTGCTGTTGTAATTGTTGAAGGTAATTTGTTATGGTGGTGGTGGCGGTAGTGAACTATTGGTGGTGATTTAAACTATAACAAACATAACCCACTTCTCTCGTTCACTCTCTATACTCTATTCTCACACTCTGACCATGAGAGTTTCTTCCTCCTCCTCGTCATCATCTACCCCTTCTTTTGATGCAAAGTTGGGTAATTCCCACAATGCCACTAATGGGTGTCTCTCAGGCATCTTCCGTCGTCTCCTCTGTTCTGGTGGTCTCCCGACTCGCCCTGCCGATCACATTAAAGAGCCAGATTGCATTGAGTCGGATCACCAACAGCAACAGGCCTCGAAGAAGGCCGAGGCTCCAACGGCAGCAATTCCAGGTATAGTCGCTAGGCTGATGGGTCTTGAGTCATTACCGGAGTTGACTTGGGTTCCTCCAGGGAAGACCGCAGATTTGATTGGCCGAAGTAGGTCAGTAAACTATGCAGGATACTGGCCAGAATTCGACCTACCACGGGGGCGCCATCGACGGGTAATGACTTCTCTGTCGTTTCGCGAAGCCCCGACGTTCTTACAGCTAGAGAATGAAGATTTCTTTCTTCTCAGCTTTCAGAATGTAAGAGAAACTAATGAGATGAGGTTTAAGGGAAGGAAATCTAACAAGGGTTTCAGTGAATTGGAGCAGAGGAAAACAGAGAAGAAAGAAAACAACAAGGAGAACAAAAGAGAGAGGGTAGCAGAGAAGAGGAACAAAACAAAGAAGGAAGATCAAGAGAGCAGAAAAAGGGTTTATAACGAAAAGAAGAAGGTGGAGAGAAAGATATCCGATAGGAGGACTTTAAGAAAGGTTCGCATTTCTGACGACATCAAGATTCCGGTTTCAACGCCTCCTCACAAGAAGGATGTGTACCGAAAACCAAAGGCAGTCTCAAACTCCAAGCCGGGAAGTCAAACAAAGCCTAATAACCACAAAGAAATTTCTGAAAAAGCAAAATTTACTAAGAAGAAGAAGAGTGAGTCCGCAACTACGCCTAGGAAAATTGAAACCCAATGTGACTCGGAAAATACCAGCCCGGTTTCTGTTCTTGATCTCAGTGATTTTTTAGTCGATTCTGGAACTCCTTTATCAGGTTTGCCTCCTCAATTCAGTTTCCTTACAAATTCGAAGTTAGTTTCTTATGTGAGGTTTTCAAATTCAATCATTTCCAATTGTAACATTCTCCCTTTGTTAAAATGTTTTATAACAGAAGAAGAATGGAAGCCAAGAGGTTCAAATTCAAGAAGAAGCCTCACGCCAGAGCTTGCAAAGTCCGACTGTGTATCTCCTCCACCTTTGGCTTGTATTAAGAGCTCAGATTATTGGGGATCAGGTCCCTTTGAAGTGAAAACTGAGGAAACAAGGAAGAATGATGATCAGGGGTACTTGGAGTGGTGGGGAGTGATTAGCAATTTAGCTGAAAAAGAAATGAGGTCCTCCATTTGGGTTTCTAGGGAGATGTCAAAGTTGGAAGAAGTAGAAGAGATCGGGATTGAATTTGGCATACAAATTCTCGATCAACTTCTCTGCGAGATTATATTCGAATTTTCTAGGCTTCTTTGAAGAATTCTGCCCTAAAATGATTTCAAGAGACTGAATAATTGTGTATAAATTCTGCCAAGTCTCTTCTGCATATGTATTTTTCTTGCTCCACCGTTAAGAATGTGAGCTTAAATTCCCTGAGAATCCATGGCGCCCTGTAATAGTAGAGAAAAAAAATCCAGGTTGTAGACCTGGAGTATAAGCGTAAAAAGATTTGAAGAAATTTCTAATTACAACGAACGAATGTAGAATGTCACGTCTTTTTCTGGGCAACAGGGGAAAATGCCAAACATGGTAAAAATAAGGGAAATTTTCTATGCTAACCATGACTCAAAATTCTCCTCTTTACTTCAGCTACAAGCTTGCAGTTGGAGTAGGGTTGAGTCAGATGTGGCAAGGGGAATGGCAATTGTCAATTTCCCAACGTTCCAGATTTTGTCGTTTGTGTCTAATTTTTGCCATAGCTGAGCTTGGCGGAAAAAAAATGAATTTTAGCCTGTGAACTCTGTGTTTTAGACATAGAATATATGATGGGGAAGCAATGGAATTCAAATCCAATTCTGCTCCTGCAAACTGCATCTGGGGCGGAAGGGGAAACACAGAACAGAACTTTCTCTCAATTTTCTGTTTCTCTTATTTACCCTCAAAAGTCAAAAGGATCTTCTGTTCGGATGCAAGGAATGCTAAGCTTCATAGCAAGATTCAAACATTTTGTGAAAATGTTTTCAAGCCTAGTCTCTGAGTCAAGGGGAAAAATAATGCCCAACATGCATGGGAAATGTAACAAATCTGGATTACACAGTGACAGTACATGAAGATATGCGAAAAGGCCAATTCATTGTAGCACTAGGACAAAGATGTAAGCTGTAAAGTGCAAGGGCCAGAACAGGCAGAGAGACGGGCAACTCTGTGTCTCTGTGTTGTGCAGTTTGATGAACTCAAGCCTTTGGTGAAACAATTGAATCATAATGCCTGATGGATAGGATCATAAGACAGGCACTGATTGAAGCAACTCTTTTTCGGCCTTAGTTGAGTTTTGGGGGCACAAGGTGAAGTTTTGCTTGAATGAAAAATACTTGTGCTACCATTAGTGCAAGGAAATATGGTTGATCATTGTCATCCCATGACTACTACTTTTCTGGCTCACTTCTCTTCCATATACCACAATTTTTCCATATAGGCTTAGTTTGGAAAGAGTACAAATACAAAACCTTGCATTTTATACTATTTTGTATGTATTTGTACTGTATATATTTGTATTTGCGCTCTTTCCAAACTGAGCTATAATAAAAATCATGTAACGCAATAAACTTTTGATGTTTCATTATTGATTGCATCAACTCAATTTGTCTTATTGTCATATCATGTGGCTATGATGTGATATGTTGTTTAGGAAAAAAAATACAGAAAGCCTAAGAGAGCAATTACCCAACTATTTCTTCCTAGAAATGGATCTTCCATTTGGCCAAGTGAACATGGAAGGGATTCACATTTTACTAGCTAAACTAGACACAGACACAGAGAGCCCCTAACCTCTTACATATCAAAAAAGGAACCCTCTTTTGCCTGCAATCAGCTCCAATCCATCAAATTCAACTAAATCCAACCAAAATCAAACCAACCCAAGCTGCTGTCACATTCAAGTATTTGACCAATGCAGGTTACTTTTATTTTTCTGCTCATTTGAGAGAGAACAACTTTATTTCACCGCCCAGTGTACATGTTTTGTTTCCTTTCTATCTTTGGTAAGAGGTTAAAGGTTTCATTGGAATCAAAATTAAGGGGGTTGGGTCCAGCACTGGATCAAGTCACAGGAAACAGGACAAAGATCAGATCCATATAGATAGGCATGATTAAACCTCCAGTTTACAATTTCATAAAAGAAAATAAATGTATGCAGTATACCAAGTGATGGTCCTGGCTATATGGGGTCTTAGGGAGGTCAGCTGGATATGGGCCTAATGTTTGGAATTTTAGCCCATATTTTCACACTTGTCAGTCTTCCTAGATTCTATCATCGCATAAATGTGAGATCAAGTGCTCTTTTTTATATGAATTATGGTTATTTTCTTTTTTTTTTTTTATTTGTCTCCTAAGTAAATTTTCATCCAGCGCTTTTTTTTTTTTTTTGCGCTTGAGGAATGCTATATTTTCACATTGTCCTTGGGGTGTTATGTTGTGTTGTTGTCCAATGCAATCACCCTTTGCTATAAATTTTGAGATAAAAAAAGAGTGATCTTGTAAAAAGTTCAAGATAGAACTTAAGAATTATGGGTCATGACTTGGGTTATGATTTAAATGGCTGCTGCCAATAGAATATTTGGTCTAATATTGAAGTTGAATAGATGACTTCCTCAAAGTAATTTAATGTTAGTGCACAGAGAAACATAATTCTTTACAACTTCAGGAGGTCCGGAATTATACTCTACTCACGAGCTAACTATATGGGTTGCCAACTTGCCATTAATTAATTTAGTGAAAGCAAGGAGCAATGTTGTAAAGCCAGACCTGTAGCAGTAATCCATCTGTTTTTATTTCATAAGCAGTTCACGTCAAGCACTACCAAGTACGAGAAAGGGAAAAAAAAGGGTTTAGTTCATGGTTGGAAAAATATGACAATCCAATACCTTTCGTTAACCAACTGAAGTAGTATTTGAAAAGGCATAAATGCCCTTCGAATGTTATCTAATTCTCTTTATCAATCATCCAAATGTTGACAAAAAATGAACAGTCCAAATCCTTACCTCTTTTATCTAACTTTCTTGAATAGAAGAGGCAAGGATTTGGGACTATTCATTTTTTGTCAACGTTTAGATGGTTATAAAGAGAATTATATGACACTTGAAGGGCATTTGTGTTTTTTCAAATACCACTTAACGGCTGGTTAACAGTAGGTATTGGATTGTCACGTTTTGAAAATACGGATACTAAATTATCGTATTTTAAAGTTCAGGGACCAAAATGGCACTAACCCAAGGTACAGGGTACTAATTAGGAATTTCCCCTAAATGATAATCCAATTATGTTGATGTTCCGATTGGTCATTGGCAATTTGACGACCATCGACCAAATCCAAGCCATCAATCCACTAATCAATGACCATATACAAGCCCCACGCAAACACAACCACTCTTCACTTCAGAGTTTAAGTGTTACATCGCAATTCACGAATTGAGATCTGCTCCTCACATAGGGCGCCTCACAATGACCTCATAGGCACATCCCACCGTGCATTGAGAAAATCTCTCATAAATAATAACACATAAGTATGAAAGATGTTTCCAATACACGGTGGAATGTACCTGTGAGGTCCATGTGAGACACCATGTGTGAAGAGCAGATCCGGTCTCGCAATTCAAATCCTCGTCTAAGACCGCGTTTACTCACGGTGGATATTAAAACCACGTCACCTTACATTAATTTAAAAATTTTTCAAAACATGAAAAAGGTGGCTTATTGTCCACCGTGAAAAAAGATCATCCACTCGAGTCCAGACTTGCTGAAATTGATGACTGTGTTAAGGTGTAGAAATTGCCACATTGATAGTGCATAGGTCCTACTCACCCTACTGTACTGGTGATCTAAATAGTCCATATGTCTATAGGTATCTGAATAAGTGGTTCGTTAGGGCCCAAAGGGGTAATAATGGTAATGAGAGATTTATTAGGTGTTGAAAATCATGGAACTAGGGGTAGACTTGTGGGTAAACTAGTGTTAATCAGTTACTTGTAAAAGGGCTTTGATATCTGTATGTTGGTGCTAAACATGTCTCTACTCTCTATGCTTGTTTTGATGGCAAGTTAAGTAGTGGTGAAATGGTTGGTGATATATGAGTAGGCACGGTTTTAAAACCACTGTTTGACCAGACAATTGGACCATTGGTACCAGTTTCGTTTTAATCTTAGACCATCATTTTGTCAAAAAACCGTTGCATTGGTCAGTGAATTGTTCATCTGAATGATCTGGCCATTGTATCGTTTGATTCAGAAAAAAGTTTGCGGTTTAATAAAAATTATTTATAATGTTCAAAAAATTAAAATCCCTAAATTATGATATGGAAAATATATGATATTCGAAAAAACAATTGACCAATAAATTGAAACCATAAATGTGGTTGCAAATAAGGTGTTATTTATCAAAATTCATGGGTGGCTTTTGATTGGTCAAAACTCTCTCCATACCATATCTTTTCTGTATCATAGATTTTCCCCTAAAAAATAGGAGAAGAGATCAAACAAGAGAAAACATAGAGAGATCGGAGACCTCTCAGATCTCTGAGATCAGAGAGAGAGAGAGAGATCCGAGAAAGATTTATCAGATCTTCGATTATTGAGATCAGTAAGAGAGATTTGAGAGAGATCTCAAATCTACTATCATTGACTCATTATCGTCACTTGGAGCACCATCACTTTTGTTGTCGCCATTGTAAGTCACCCTCACCTCTACCTTCTTTTCTTCCTCTTCAGCCAAGTTTGGGAGTGCTTACTTGAAAAATAAGTACTTAAAACAAGTAATTAATCTAATAAGCACTTATGAACATTTGATGAAAAAACACTTATTTCAAACAAAGGTAATATAGTAGTATTTATATCCATCTTCAGCCAAAATTTCTTTTTCCTTTCTTTCTTTCCTTCTTTCCTTCTCTCAGCCAACAAGTCAACAACTCCTTTCTCATTCTTGGCTCCCATCTCACGAGTATATAGTATTTATATCCATCTTACCCTAGCATTCCAATCTAATGGTAAGATGAGATATACAAATGTTAACTGTTGAGAACTGTTCAACCCAGACAATCAGATTGCTATCTTCAAAACCGATTGCCAAAGCAGTTGTGTGGGTAGAAGATTTGTTGCCAAAACCATTCGACCTAACGTGTGAAGTTAGGAGTCTTACTAATTTATGCACTGCCTTACAATTTCTACGCTACCCGGTGGATACCTGCCCCTATACAAGATCCTTGTTATCAGCGCGATGGCAATTTTCATACAGTAATTTGAATTGGCTGGCTGTTTTTGCTTTAGAAAAACAAAAATTCGCATAATCACATTGTCAAACACCCCATTAGATAAACATGCTTTCTTAATTAGCAGGGAAACAAAGCAATTCAGTTGATAATTAAAAGACAATACAACCACAATTGGAAATGAATACGATCTATTCTTACGAACTTTCATGAATTCGAGACTAAATACATGTATCATACAACCGCCCATATATCAGCAATTCAAATAATTGGAAGCCTTCCGACCTCATTTCCTACATTCCATTATCTGTCACCCATTGGTCTTACAAGAAAAAGACCTCTTTTCTCTCCGCTCTTCAACTTCTTTGATCCCTTAATCTATAAAAAATATCACAAGAAAAAAAAAATTAGAACTGAACTTGTTTCTTTCTTCCACCTAAACCCTCTTGCTGTGTTACTAGCAAACCCATCTCATACACGAAATGACATCTATTCCTACCTAAATTGTGTTTTTAACTTTTTGCTTTTCAGCTTTGCTCTCTGAATTCCCCTACGCATAAAATGAATATTTAATATCAATCAAAAAATGGCCAAAGAACTGGTTAGCTTAAAGAATCACAGAGGTGGCGTCATCTTGCTTAAGCCACCATCTGCTCCTGCTCCATGTAGAACTGCTCCACCCATGGAGCAACCATCTCTGAAACCCCGCTATTCAACTGATATTGCTGCGGTCCCGCAGCAAATTGTCCAGTCCCCACGGATGGAACATCCTTCACCAGAGACTGCACCCATGACACATCTGGCTCATCAACATTTGCCGTCATTGGGGAATTAGCTGGGCCCATATTGCCGTTACTGCTTCTGAACCCAAAAGATGCTGATTTCCTCAGCTTGTTCAGTTCTTCTCCTCGAATGCCCCAGTCCAATTTCCCATCAGGGGAGCCCCAATCAGAAAGTGTAGAAGATGTCGCAGTAGCAGAGGTAGCAATAGAAGGAAGCCCAGAGAGGCGATTCACTGGACTACGGTCAATGAAGCTCCGACTCCGCTTTGAGAAGGCAGTTGACCTCAAATTCATTACTGCTGCAGCCGCTGAACCAGAGGGATCAAGTCCAAACGATGTTGATGTCCTCGCTGGAGAGGAAGAGAGGCTTGTCGAATAACTAGGGAGGAGCTTCTGGTTAATGCTTTCGCGTATATGGAATCCAGTCGGAGATTGCAACTGGGATGCTGCAGCACTCAGTGAGAGCCCCTGCAATTGAGACAGCACTGATGTATCAACGGATCCAAAAACATCATCAAGGTTAGTAGGCATCACTCCACCAAGCTGACTGTACTCCCCCGTTCGACCACCAGATGAGGCAGCAAGGGCTGCAGCAGTGGCCAAGGTCCAGCTGGACTGGGTAGAGAGATTGGAGATCTCATCCATCAACTGCTGCTGTTGGTGATGACGATCCAGCCCAAGCAATTCCATGTCTAAATCCATATCCCTGGCACTTAGTGTGGTCTTCAACCTGCTACCTGGAAGCTGCAGTGTAGGAGGGGCAAGGCCAGGCTGGTTCTGCCACAAAGCTCCCCCAATAGGAGAAGAAGGGGCCACAGAGGGCGACATGGGTGGTGTAGATGTAGAGAGCATAAGCAGAGATGATGAACCAAGGGCAACTGGGCTCATTGGCGCCATGTCAAGTGAAGAAATGTTGGCAGAAGATGATCTAGGCGATGGAACAGCTGAGCCAGTTGAAGCATATAAAGGGCGTAGCTCTTCAGGCTTGTGTGCAAAGAAACAAACCCTTCGTGTGCACCTGGTCTCATCCTTGCAGAGACGGGTCCTGTACTGTGCTGGGTGAAGCCAGCACTCAAACACACCATGTGCATATTCACAGGTATCCCCCTGCCTGCACGTCCCCTTCCGGAATTCAGGGCATGGAACACAACTATAGTTATACTTCCTTGGGTCACGGCGTCTAGCATTCTCCCCTGGGTGGACAAATGGACACTCTGTCCAGTCATGGGAATATGCCCTGGAACAAGGCTTCACCTTGAATGTGTACATCCTGAATTCATCTGTCCCATAGATCCCATTCTTAATATCGGGAAGCGAGGGATCAAATGGATATTCCTTTTTCTCACTAGAATCTTTCGAGGCCTGTGGCATCAACAACTGCTCTGGCTGTTCCTCCGTTTGGTTCATAGTTAGATCGGGAGAAATCCGTCCTTCCCCTGTGCAACTGCAGCCGTTCAACATCATCTCTAGTGTTTTCTTCCTCGAATTGCACGACTTCAAAACTGGAGGAACCAAGTCCCCAGGTCGATTACCATTAGCATCAACAGAGTTAGCGTCAGACGAAGCATCAAGCAAAAGCTTGACAATCCCAATAGAGGAAGCAGATCCCCCTGCAGCAGAACAGTGGAGGGCGGTTGCTCCGTCCGACCCACAGGCCCTGTTGACATCAACCTTCCCAGTCGAGAGGATATAGGTCAACACCTCCGTGCTCCCGAACAAGGCCGCAATCATAAGGGGTGTTCTCTCCACAAACCCCATCTTCTTTGACCCGATCGCTCTCCCATACCAGGAACTCGACTCGTCAATATCCAAACCCTCTCCTTCCACTAAACTCCTGAAGGAGATCAGATCATCTGATGCCGCTAATTCGAGCAAAACCGAAAGGTTACAGTTCACACCCTCCTTTGGCTTCTGGAATTCGCCCTCCATGACGAAATCTGCCGGAGATAGTTTCCTCTTCGGACCACTGCACATGAAACAGTCTTAATTCTCCTTATTCGTGCAAACAAACCCTCTCTTTCTGCAATAAGAAGATAGCCAAATTCAAGCCTGCCCTCGAATATAAATTACAGTTCAAACAAGCATACACGCAATTACACACAAGGGGAAAATAAAGAAGCAGCCTTTAGGGTTCTACTTTTTAGGGATATAGGTTCCTTAACAGAAAAGGAAAAAAAAAAGATCAGGAATTGGTTCAAAAATACTAGTTACATATGAGAACAAGACTAGGTCTAGGATTATTAGTCTTCTAGAAACATTAGAATACCAACTTCTAACATAAAATCATAATAGCTTCAGAAATTAAACAACAACAAAAGCTCAGGAAAAGTCTCTGAAAAATCAACAAGAAAGAAGAGGCGCTTAAAATACGGTCTAAGATCTACCTACAGCTCTCAGGAATCAGAATCACAGCTAATTAGAGATTCAAGAATGATAAATCTACGATCTGTATTCTGAAAAGAAGAAAGAAGGGAGAGAAATAAAAGAGAAAAGAGGAACGCACCTCCAGAGATATAGAGGTTAGGGTAGGAGTATATCGGAAGCAATCGATCGAGCTACGAAACAAGTCTTGATTTCGGCTCCCTTTTATCTGCACCGAGGGAGAGACGAGATACGAAGAAGAAGAGAGGAAAGCGAGTATCCTCTTCCCCTCTGCTTCGCCTCGGTCAAAAAGGCGAGAGAAGCAACGAAGCAGTCTCTTTCTGTCTCTGGCTTCCCCCACTAATGAAATTCAAATCAAAGCCAAATGAAATCTAAATGCAAATTAAATTCGCCGGACCCACTACCATCTATAATATCTAACCGCCTTAGTGGTACAGCTGACACGCGTCAGTCAGTCTACTGAAGCGCATTGACCGTGGTGACCGGGAAAAGATTCCTAATCTTGCCATAGGCTAGGCTTAAGCCTATCATGCAATCCGTGTTCTTCAACTAGCGACCGGCAGAAACCGAATTTAGTCAGTGCAAAATGCGTTCGAACAGCCATTATAACCTTGTATTGGGAATATCATAAAGCACAGAAGAAGTATGAAGATGTTTCCGATGAAAGGCTGTAAAGACTATTCGAACAGGGTTCGAACGATCTCCGATTCAAGCGTTACCTTCATTCTTCATCTTCAGAATTCCACTGGTATAAGTGGAGATTATGTCAATTACCACAAAAAAGAAAATGAATATTATTATTATATGGCCGATATATCGCGATTCTCTGTATTCTTGAAAATATCGACGTATCGGTCACGCTCGGTGTGGGTTTCCAGAACACCAACAGCCAATAACGAAGCTTTTTGCCTCTTGTCTCTTCTTCTTCTTCTCTCTCTCATTTCTTCTTCTCCAACGCATAGAAGAATTTTGAAGATTTGGTCAAAATAAGCAACGCTACGTTTGAATGTGGTTCATCTTTTTTATTTTAATTTTTTTCTTAATCAATAAAACAAAGAATTGAATAAAATAAAGGGAATTAATCAGGTAGAAAGGTCCACCACTGCACTCCGCACTCCGCACTCAGCAGCTTATTTAAAAAAATAAAGTTGAAAGTCAAAGCATCTGCTGGTGTTCTTATCTCCAAAGACCAAGGCCATCAAAAATTATGATCCAACGGTGAGAAGTTGGGGTTCACCGAAGCCAATCAACCTCCCCTCTCTAGTTTGGGCTGTCACATCGGATTGGAATTTACCACACTTCAATCCGACGACCTTCCTTTCATCACCAACCATGGAAATCCTTTCAAGTGGACTCGAAAGTGAAAAGAACGGTTGGCGTTTTCTAAAGTGTTTGGATAATGTATGTAGTGCCGGCTGCGTAAGCATAGCCCACCATACCTCACGGCCCGTCCTACCCCACACAATTCACGGGTCAGACTGGGTTAGTTTCATGGTCAAGTTAGGTAAGGCGTTGAATCCAATCCAATCCATTACACCAGCTGCAACCTGGAAGGGAGTAGGGATTAGGAATAAGAAATATGGCAAACTGTACACTGGTGCAAACCGCAAACTATGGGAGAATGCAATTTTTTTTTTTATTTTAAAATTTAGGGCCCGTTCGTTTTAATTGTTTGCCAATGTAAATGAAATAAAATAAAGATTGAAGCAATATAGGGGGAGTTCTTTTTTTGGATTTTGAGAGGGAGGAAAGTTGGTCAATGGGATTTTGGTTCCCATTGACCAAGAATCTCATATTATTTTTTCAGATTTCTGCAAGGCCCACTGAAAGTTTACTTTCCTGGGTATTACTTACCCGAGTAAATGATACCCATATCCCAGGTGAGTAAATAACTTTTCCACCTAGGGAAAAAGTTGTCAACATTGAAATGGGACAAAAATACCTCTTTTAATAATACATTTTTATGATTAAAATGGTCATTAGCTTATTTACATAAGAAATAAAAGAATATGGATAAATGCACTTACCCAAATAAGTGTTTACCAAAAAGCGAATAGGGCCATATAAAATAAAACTTGAAGCAAAAGTGTATTAAAACTTACATTCTTCCGATTTATCCCATACATTTGTATCAATGCAAATGAAATTGTGTTGGGAATTTGAATGAAACAATATTACATGAAATACTAAAAATGACAAGTATTGTTCATAAATTCAATTATGTTATCATCAATTAAAGATGATTCTATAGATAAATATTTGAATTGATATATCACTTTCAGTCGTAGATACAATTGTAATAAAGATTTTCATCATATAACCTTTTACATATGAAGTTAGCTATGGTGAACCAGCCATTACAACAACACTTCATATAATTTTGGAATATCAAAACACGTAGAACATATAATGCACGAGACTCGATGAAAATCCCTTAAAAATTTCAGCTTGGAGACAAGTTGCATTCAAATTGAAATAGAAATAGAAAAAAAAAACAATATGTTATGTGTACATACGCACGATATTGTTTATTAAATTTATCACAAGTTTAGGAATTTTAATAAGTTTTATTTACTAATTTATCTGCATTTTTTGCATGGAACTTTAGGGCTCATAGAAAGTGTATTTCCCTTAATTTGGATAAATTTTTAGGCCACTTCCCAAATTAATCCAAGGACAAATGTGACATGAGAAAAAAAATCGGTAACACAAAACGCAAGGACGAGAGTGGTAACTGGTAACAGCTTCAAACATGTTCCCGACTTTCAACTTTTTTTTTTTTTGAAGGCCCCGACTTTCAACTGGATTTTAGCCACAATTCAACTTAAAAATAAAAAAAAATGATTATAATTTGGAGAAGTACGGATACATCCAATGCAGATTTCTGATTCTTACTGTATAGTTATAAACATTCAAAATGTTCAAAAACCATATTCTATGCACTTATATGCGCCCGTGAATTGATATTAATTTCGAGCTGGCACCTACCCCAAATATACTTTGAACCTATAAATGCTGACACTAGGGGTATCCATAATTCTCCCATTATAATTTGGTTATCCAATGGGAGTCCACGGTAGGAAAATTGATTTATCAAATCTCTTGTGGGTTCTGATTCTTCTAACTTCTAAACCACACAAATGTTGCTACTACGAGCCCCATGAAACTAACTCAGTTCGTGAATTCTAATAATGAGGTTTGGATCTACTACCCACAAGCTGTTTTACATCCCTACCCACACAACATTACAGCTGTACATTGGGAACATCTCCTTTACATGGCAATAATATTGTATAGGTAGGGATGTGGGAACTGTTTGTTAGTAAGAGCATGGTTTTTAAAATCGGACCGGACCAGACTATTGGACCAGAAAAACTGGGAATCGATTAGGTGATCGGTTCTGTTTTACCCCAGAACCGTTATTTTGTCAAAAACCATTGATTTGGTCAATAAACCGCTGACCCGGGTGGTCGAATTGTTCGAACCGTCCAACAGTTTGGCCATTTTTTATTTTTTGTCAGAACGAGCTGTCTGCTCGGTTCAAATAGGTCGGACCATTCAACCCGAGAACCAGACCCCTAACTGGTTCATTATCTGGTTCGGTTTTAAAAACCTTGAATAAGAGTGATAATATAATGAACTGCCTTTCACCAAAGAAGAAAACATAAAAGACTGTAATGGGCTTTATTGAAAGCATTTCCTAGCTTTTGGCGTTGTATGAAAGGTGAAGCATAACAATTGCAAATAATAAAATCAAGAGTTCATGCAACTCTGATGTCTTCAAATTTGGATTCAGTCCTCATAAAACTGATCTCACACTATGTTTACAACCTTTTGCAACTGTGCATTAGAAACATCTCCCTATAAATGAAAGTAAAAGGATATTCAACGATGTAAAAGCACATTTTGTGAGGACTGAATCCAGTCTCGATGTCTTTGATGAGTTCAAATCAACCCACCACAACGTCTCACAACACATCCCCACGGTGTATTGAAAACATCTCCCAATGATAATATTATCATTTTTGGTATTATCACGAAGAGATATTCCCAATACACCGTGGAGGTGTGCTGTGGGACATTGTGGGGGGCTGATTTGGTCTCATCTTTGACCGCCCTAGGAAAAGGTGGGATCCACTTGATAGGAGGGGGCTGATTCTGCATTGTGTGTAGATGGACTACAAATTAGATCATATGATGTATCATATACTATCATTCTCTTAATTAACCTTTAAAATGTGCAATGCGCAAAGAAAACAATTTAAAATTAAGAAAAAAAAAAAAAGAAAACCCTTAGTTATAGGCCTACTAAAGATGATTCAGTCGACCTTGCATTGTTTTCCACCACAACTTTTTTCTTCGCCTTTCCAACAATCTTCAATCACTCGCTTTCTTCAAAGTTTATATTTAACCTTGAATTGATATCCGTCCAAGCAATTACTCTACTGACTCATTGAAGTCAAAT
The DNA here is from genome assembly GCF_055504915.1 of Nelumbo nucifera. Classification (NCBI taxonomy): domain Eukaryota; kingdom Viridiplantae; phylum Streptophyta; class Magnoliopsida; order Proteales; family Nelumbonaceae; genus Nelumbo; species Nelumbo nucifera. The sequence continues at coordinate 45,912,585 of NC_142650.1, read as the reverse complement.
AACGCTAGCTAAGCTGGTCCCAACACTATGTATACGGGTCTTAGGAGAGTGTGGAACAGATATGAACCTGACTCTCACCATTTCTTTTTTAATAAATGATGGCCACTTTTAGTTTATCAAACCTGCTTTTTCATTCTTCTTAGTCCGTGATTTCATATAGTTATTCTATTAAGCAATGGTTCTACTTAAGTCATGAATTACGTTGAACTTGGAAAGGCACTATTTATCTCGATCCACCAATCTTTTGTTTATAGGAAAAATTAATGACTCTCCTTTGTCTTTTTTTTTTTCTGAATCCTAGCTAGTCATCCTTATAATTTTGCTTGATCTTCATTTTTCCTCTTAGCTTTAAGTTTTTTTTAGGGAGTCTTCATCAATAAGTGTTAAAATTGATTATTAAAATTTATTTATTTATAAATATTAAAATAGATTACATTAATTTTCTGATAATTAATTAAGGTTTATACATACATACTTTAATTTTTCCATCATTTTTCAATGATTACCAATTTTGTCCTAAGATAAACTATTAAAGTATGTTCTGCTTTATGATTAAATATTTTATTTATTCATCATCTAAAACTTATATTTATTGTTATTAGTATTTTGTAGGATTTGTTTAAATTTCCTATTGCATTCATGCACATTTTAATTTTTCCACCATACATATTCAAAACTTATTGTAATATATGTTTTAAAATTGCTTTTGTAACATTCTTTGCATTTTGATACTTTGAACCTTGGGTCAATGTTCTAAAAATCGGCTTGAAACCGGAATTGCTTTGCCCATCGATTTTTAAGTCAGCAGTTTGACCTCTTAATTCGAACGGGCAAAAAGTATTGTCCGGATTAAATAGGTTGATGTTTTTTTTGTCAAAAAATGAATTAAGGGTAAAACAAAACTGATTAGTTAGACAATTCCTAGGTCAAACCGTCTTAGAATTTGGATCAATGATAATTCAAAAACACTGCTTTTGGTACCAGATCTGAACTTGATACAAAGGGGTGAAATGCAGAAATGATGGTTTGTTAATGTATGATGAGAGTTGCCCTGTGAGTGCAAAGGTTGTTGGGACTGAAGATTGCCGTTTGGATGCAAAATAGTGCAATGGGGTTTTACATGAGATGTGGTTGACTGCATGAAGTATATAGCTACATTTTCAAACCTCATTGATCACATCGGACGAATTATTTGACGTCATTACTCCCCTTAGAAATTTTCATTGGTTTTCTGATTGTATTGTCTCAAACCTTTATTTATTTTACAGTACCCTTTTTGAATTGTGATAGATTCTCCTACTTGTCCCTAACTGTACAAACTCATAAAACTTATGAGACAAGGAATCAATAAAAACCCCTAACTTTTAATTATATTCATAAACTTTTATTGACTATTTTCATAAACAGTCTGCTGATTCAATTTATGAGTTTTTGCATATACTAAGTGACTACATACTTTGCATGTGGCAAATTTTATGATGATAAGAATAGTAAATAATATATTTACAATTTTTTTATATTTTTATGTCTATAAAAATTATTTTTATTTGTCACACTTATTTTTGTTCAATATGCTGAATATATGATATTAATGATGTGTTTAAATGTTTTCTACAATTTCTTAAATATTTTTTTATACTTTTGTTTGTCTTCATTTTTTTAATTATTGTTATTGTTATTATTATTATTACTATTATTATTATTATTATTATTATTATTATTATTATTATTGATGAAGGGTGATTTGGCACGACCTAACAAGAAGGGGACACGTAGGCACGCTCTGATCGAAGGATGACAACTCAGCCTGGCAAGCCCAGTTCGCAACATTCGCAGTTCGGGTATTCAGCCACCTTGGCCCAAAACCCACCTCGGTGTAATGGCACCCCGACACCTGATCCAGTTTGGGACTAAAAAGTCGAAGTTCCAACTCGGAGCTAATGAGCCGAAGCACTGCATAACCAACTCCAAAGGCCTCCCCAACAGATCCCGAATCTCTTGAGGTCATGATGAGCCAACAGATCCCGAATTTCCCGAGATCACGATAAGAACTCATCCCGGTTCCGCCTGAATCGAAGGTAGACGATAAACCTTATCAACATACTACTCTCCTTCAAAAGCGGAACCAACCTTATCTCCACAGCCCGAAGAACCCGGAGCTTTTCCGTAAGGCCCGCGACTACTCCAGTATATAAAAACCCGAAATCTCAAGGCAAAGGTATGCGTGATTACTCTACTCACTAGCACTCAAGCCCTCAAGCATTCAGCTCACATTCACAGCAGAATTACTGACTTAAGCATCGGAGCGACCTCGCCGGGTTTGCTACCTCGAGTTCTCTGATACACTGTTTTGCAGATTGATCCAGCTCGCTACCCATTTGGAGTTTGGATCGCCCTCCAGCTAGGAGTAGCCAGATTACGCACCATCAATTGGCGCCATTTGTGGGAAATGATCGAAAGGTCATCCCTATCTCTTTGCTATTTCAAGCTTAATCTCAACCTCAATGGCATCCTCCAGTCACACCGGGAAAAGTGTCAAGATGAAAACCTTCCCCCAAGCTCCAACAGTGTGCATCGACTAGTTTGCTATTGGTAGGTGCAACTTTCTCTGAGCCCTCCATGGTTCTCCCAAAATTGGGCATTCCTAGTTTCATGACCTAGTTCAGTGCATCCGGGGTATTCAGATCCAGATGCAACAGATCCAACAGTTTTAGCCGTACCAACAATATTATTTCTACCAGCAGTATCAACACCACTTCCCTCCACTATAGCCAAACCAGCAGCCGGTTCCACCTCGGCACCTAGGGCCCCATCATAGTCAGAACCCGAATCGGCTTGGGACTAACCAGAACATCAGCCAATCTCCCCATCGGGGCGAAGAGACCTCACAAGTACCGATTCCTCTCAAGAGTCAGGACTCACCCCGTGGGAGGAGAGACGGTCAGCACACTCCGCCGGTCTCGCAAGAAAATCTCAGGAATAGGTCCGGGGATAGTCAACCCAATCTGCCTCGGTACTTGTAGCAAGAGAATGACGGCTCAAGAGCAGATAATCAGCTTGGGGTTCGAGGTGCGAACTCGAGATAGGGCCTCTCCGTCCTTCGTGATAGCCAGCCCCAGAATCCCACAAGAAATCAGGATTTACCTCGCGACAGGGCCGAAATACCAGATTAAATTGAAGTCAGCAGCACCAATGCCGAGCCAGTGAAGAAGTAGCAGCAGCGACATCGCAAAACATGTCGTACCTCGGTCAGGAACAGCCCGCCAGCGAGAAGAGAAAACCAAAGGGAAGGAAGAAGCGAGCTTGGTGGCTACAAAGACCGCACCTCCACTACTTTTCCGGTCATCCCCTCTGTCCCCCGAGCTCTTGTAAACTCCAATGCCAAAAGACTTCAAGATGCCCCCGTTAGGAAAGTATGACGGATCGTTCGACCCCAATGACCATGTGGACCCTTTCCAGTCTCAGATGCACCTAGCTGGGGCTGATGAGTCTTGCATCTGTGTGGACTTCTCTACTACGTTCAAGGGGGTAGTCCAAACTTGGTATCGAAATCTTGCGTTGGGCTCCATCAAAAGCTGGTCCCAGTTCGCCGACTTGTTCACCGCACACTTCATTACTAGCAAGAAGTGTCCGAAGTCGCAGGAAAGCCTTCTCAACGTGGTTCAGAGGGAAGGAGAATCGATCAGAAGCTATATCAAGCGCTTCAATGACACTTGCCAATAGATACCGGACCTCGACCCGGCAATACGACACTGCGTCCAAGAAAGGAATCACCCACAAGGAGTTTAATTGCCATGTGGTAGCTAACAAACCAAAGGACATCACCGAATTCCTTAAATCAGCAGATCAATTCATCGGTACCGATGAGGAGATTAATCAAAAGGTCGATAACCCATCACCGGAAAAGAGGAGGAGAGAGAATGAATGAACGAGCAATGGTGGACAGAAGAGGAAGAAAAGCAAGTCCCCGAGTAGGGGAAGAAACAAATCTAGAAGCCAATCCCCCTCTCGAATTCGCAAATCAGCTCAACGCTCCAGCACCCCACCTATAGAGAGAACGAGCTACACGCCTTTGAACACTAAGAGAGGAGAGATCCTAATGGCCATTAAGGACTCCTCCTTCATCAAATGGCCTCTTAGGCTAAGGGGAGACCCAACAACAAGGAACCCAAACATTTACTGCCATTTTCACCGAGATCACAGGCACAACACCGAGAATTGTAGGAATCTCCGCAACGAGATCAAGGAACTCATCCGACGTGGATACCTAAAGAACTTCATCTTACGGGAAGAGAGGGGTCAAACAGATCAACAGGAGGATCAATAGAGGGACCAGAGGAGGAAGGCCCCTGAGACCAGCAGGAAGAATGAGCAACCATCGCGGCAGTTGCCAGGGGAAAGATCGATTCGTAGGGTAATTAACATGATTACCAGCGGGTCCATCATTGTTGGGTGTACATCAGCAGCCGGGAGGACCTCGGTCCGCGAGCTAGAGAACGAAGAGGAAAACCCGCCAAAGTGGCCTCGGCTTGAAGGACCGATATACTTCACTAAGGACGATGCATGCGGGATCCAGTATCCTCAGGACGATGCCCTAGTAGTGAAGCTTTGAATTAACGACTTTGAGGTAAAGCAGTTACTGGTAGACTCGGGCAGCTCGATAGATATACTCTTTAAGGAGACTTTCGATAAATTACAGTTACAGTAGAGTGACCTGAGACCGACAGATACTCCTTTCGTAGGGCTCAACGGCGAGGAGGTCAGACCTCTTGGTCAAGTCCCAGTACCTGTGGAAGCCGGCACATGGCCAAACATCGTGCGATTTGAGCACACCTTTCTGGTAGTCGTGACTCCCTCCCCCTACAACGCCATAGTAGGTTGGCCCATCACGCATGTTCTATGCGTGATAGTATCCACTTACTATTAGGTGATGCAGTTCCCAACTGATTACGGGGTGGGAGTCGTGCGAGGTAACCAGCTCATATCGCGCAAGTGCTACGTAGCTGCTCTTAAAGGAAAAATGAAGCTAGCAGAGGATGTCGAGCTCGAGCGACCAGCGGAGCATACCGACGAGCGAGCTGCCCCAATAGAGGAGATGGTCCACATTCCAGTCTCTGTTGACGAACCGGCCAAGACTCTCCAGATCGGTGCCTCGACCAACGAACCACTTCGCTCCCAGCTAGTAAGTTTCTTACTTGAAAACTTAGATGTTTTTGCTTGGTCCGCGGCAGAAATGCCCAGAATTGATTCGAAAATTATAACTCACAAACTGAATACCGACCCTTTAGTCAGGCCAGTAAGGCAGAAGAAGCGCAACCTCGCCTCGAAACATTGGAAGGTAGTCGATGAAGAGGTTGGGAAGTTCCTCGCGGCAGACTTCATTCGGGAAGTCCATTACCCGAACTGGGTGGCTAACCCGGTTATGGTGAAAAAAGCCAATGGCAAGTGGCGCATGTGCGTCGATTACACCGACCTGAACAGAGCCTGCCCGAAACATTGCTTCCCGCTACCCAAGATCGACCGCCTAGTGGACGCGACCTCAGGCCATGAGTTGTTGAGCTTCTTGGATGCCTATTCCGGTTACAACTAGATTAGGATGGATCTTACTGACGAAAAGAAGACCGCCTTCATAATTGAGCTCGGGTTATACTGTTACAAGGTCATGTCCTTCGGATTAAAAAATGTTGGGGCAACCTTTCAGTGCCTTGTAAATAAGATTTTTGAGCCGTTAATTAGCAATAAAATAGAGTGTTATGTTGATGACATGGTCGTGAAGACCCAAATAACTGCGTCTTCGGGGTCACTTCGGGTAAATTTTAATGCTATATAGTCAATCGACCTGGCATCGAGGCCAACCCGGATAAAATAAAAGACATTCTAGATATGAGACCACCCCGAAAAATAAAAGAGGTTCAAAGGTTGACTGGTCGGATAGCTGCCCTGAGCCGCTTCATGTCCAAGTCAGCAAATCGATGCCTACCCTTTTTTAAAGCGAAAAAAAAGAGTAAAGACTTCAAATAGACTAAAGAATGCTAGCTTGCCTTTGACGAGCTAAAAAGATACTTAGGTACTGCCCCAGTTTTAACTCAACCCGAAAAAGGGGATGTGTTAAAGCTATACCTCTCTATGAGCGACGAGGTGGTTAGTTCGGTACTGATCAAAGAAGTAGATCGGGTCCAACGACCCTTGTACTATGTTAGTAAAATTTTGCAGGATGTAGAAACCAGGTATGCAGAGATCAACAAATTAGCATAAGCACTAATCATAGCAGCCCAAAATCTTTGCCTGTACTTCCAGGCCCGCACTATTGTCATTCTCACCAACAAACCCCTGAGGTAGATTCTTCTCAAGCCTAAGGTGTCTGGGAGATTGACGAAGTGATCCATCGAATTGAGTGAATACGATATCCGGTATGAGCCTCGACCAACAATCAAAGCTCAAGTCTTGGCTGATTTTGTAGTAGAATGCACGTTCAGCACTACGACCCCCGAGCTAATCGAGCTTGATCGCACGACAGGAGCTTCAACCAGTCCGGCGCCGGCCCCGATCAAAGTGGAACCGACCTAGGACGAGGAGCCTTGGATCCTCTACATCTACGGCTCGTCTAATCAGCAGGGAAGCGGTGTAAGACTGATATTGTACGGCCCAAGCGAGGTGAAGTTGGAATATGCTCTCCGGTTCGGATTTGAGGCATCAAACAACGAGGCAGAATACGAAGCGTTGGTCGCCGGGTTAACCTTAGCAAGGGAAATGAAGGCCAAGGACCATATTGTATGCAGTGACTCACAACTAGTGGTTAACCAAGTCACTGGTGACTATGAAGCCTATGACCCCACTATGGCAGCTTACTTGGCCAAAGTCAGAGAGATCCTGCACAGCTTCATCTCCTACTTCATCGGACAGATCCTGAGGTCCGAGAACGCTGAGGCCAACGCCTTGTCACGACTAGCTAGCACGAGCAGCAACACCATGCGAACTGTGTACATAAAGGATCTACCTCGGCCCAGCATTCTCGGGGGGGCAGAAGAGGTCTTTCCCGTATCCCAAGCGGAACCAAACTGGATTGAACCGCTCGTGAGTTGTCTTCTCCACGGGACCCTACCTACAGAATGTAACGCAGCCCGAAGGGTAGAGCACCAGTCAGCTAAATACGTTCTCATAGACAGATAGCTATACAAAAGTCCTTTTACGCTCCATTACCTATGCTGCTTGCAACCCTCAGAAGCTGAGTATGTACTTCGTGACACCCATGAAGGCTTGTGCGGCAGACACTTGGGGGGCAGAGCTCTCGTACAGAAAGTGTTAAGGCAAGGCTATTATTGGTCCACGATGAAGGCAAATGCACTCGAGCTCGTCAAAAAATGTGACAGGTGTCAGAGGCATGCCAACATTCACCATCAACCTGTTGTTGATCTAAAATATCTCACTAACCCATGGCCCTTCGTGTAGTGGGGAATTGACATCCCTGGTCCTTTCCCCCCAGCAACAGGGCAGAGGAGGTTCTTGGTTGTAACAGTAGATTACTTTACGAAGTGGGTGGAAGCCAAACCCTTGGTAACGATCACAGCCCGCAACATACAGAACTTCTTCTGGAAAAGCATAGTATGTCGCTTCGGACTACCTCGGGTGTTGATATCCGACAATGAGAAACAGTGCAAAGATATTAAGTTTCAAAACTGGTGTGCTGAAATGGGAATTCAACAGAATTTTACCTCGGTGGCACAGCCCCAGGCGAACGAGTAAGTAGAAGTAACTAACAGAGCGATACTTCGTGGATTGAAAGCTCGCTTAGCTCGAGCCAAGGGGTTGTGGGTGGACGAACTGCCTAGTGTCCTTTGGGCCTACCAAACTACTAATAAGACCGCCACAGGTGAAACCCCTTTCAACCTCATGTATGGCACAAAAGCAGTGATCCCGACAGAAATCGAGGTACCCACATTACGACTGGAGACTTACGACAAGGAAGCGAATGATGATGAGCTCCGTACCAACCTAGACCTGATAGAGGAGGTACAAGACCTAGCTTACATCCGGACCGCAACTTACCAACAAAGAGTAGCTCAATACTATAATGCCTAGGTCAGAAAGTGACACTTCCGCATCGGCAACCTAGTTCTTCGGAAGGTTATGGTACCCGAGCCCGGCGTTGGCAAGCTCGGACTGAATTGGGAAGGTCCATACTGAGTAAAATGGGTATTTGGGGAAGGCACATATGAGCTCAAAACTTTGGAAGGGAAAGAGGTACCACAAGCATGGAATATTGATAACCTAAGAAGGTACTACTCATGAACTTGCAACCCAAAGGCAAAATTTCCTCAAGTCTATGTGACCACCGAACTGGTCGAAAAAGATGATGGACTGGAGAGAAGACTGCGAATCACTCCAGAAGCCTAAGGGCTATGACGCCAAGCTGATAGAAGACCTCGGCACTACGACAACTCCTAGTCGCCTCTTCGGCATAGGCAGACAAGTCCTAGTTGCCTCTTTGGCATAGGCAGACAAGTCCTAGTCCCCTCTTCGGCATAGGTAAACGAGTCTTAGTCGCCTATGAGGCATAAACAGCTTGGGTGCAAACCCTATGGTGTCTAATTCACCTCGGCGTACAACAACGTAAGGTTAATCCCACATGGAGCCGAGCTCGTTAGCTCGACACTTAGGGATAACCAACACTTAGGCAAATAAGTGACCCAAGCGTAGTAGACAGGTCGGGTATGTACCCTATAGTGTCTGATCGTTCTGCCTTGCGATGGCAACCATATCATCTCTACTAGTGTCGAGTTCACCAGCTCGGCAGCAACCTATACTTAGGAAAAGTTCACTCCTATTTGGTTTAGTTCGCCAGCTCGGGAGTAATCTACACTTAGAAAAAAAATTTCACACACAAAGATTGCCAAAACACTTATATTTCATTGATGTAGAACTTCGAGTACAAAAAAAAAAACTACTATAATCGAGCTCGGAGGCTCAGGATGTACATTGTATGTAAGGAGGTCCAAGAAAAGAGGCACGATTATACATCCGATCTGCCAGAATCCCCTCCAACAGGTAGGTCGATTTCCATGTGGTCCTCCTCCAAGTCCTCTCGGCCTGCCTCTCTTGACGGCTTCGCCTCAAGAACTTCATCATCGCTTTCCCCTTCGAAAGAGTCAAGTTCATCGTCAGCCCCCTTCGCCATCTCGGGAGTGACGACCGACATGGAAACAGACCTGAAGTTGAGCTCAGGAAACTTCCACCGCATCAGCCATTTGCAAAGCTTGAAGCCTAACCGGTACGAGCTAGATCTGTACACAACCTGGAGTTTGTGAAACTCTAGAGACTCCTTGAAATCCTTGATGGCGCACTCTCTCTTCTGAACTCGCGCCTCCTAGATCGCGGTGTCAAAGATCTTGGTGCGCTCCTTGATCATCGCCTCGAGGTTCTCGTTCTCGCACAAGAGAGCCTCCTTCTCCCCCTTATGTTTATCCTTCTCCTCCGTTAGTACAAGGATCACTTCCTGCTGGCTCCGAGCTCCCTTCTTAGCTCGAAGAACCTCACCCCGAGCTAAATCAAGCTCGCGGTAAAGCTTTCGTGCATTTTCTTTGGCCTCTTGGGCTCGCTTCAAATGGATCTCGAACTGGTAGACAAGTGAATGAATAGAAGATTTCACCTATAAATGGAAAGTAGGTGTAAGTACTATTAGCAAGAGAATAAGAAAATAAAACAAAGGTGTGGGTTACTCACCACCATGCAGTAACTAGCCGCTCTTCCTCTGAGCTGACTCATTGGCATGTCAGCCCATTCTGCGACCTCTGTTGGAAATACGGCATCCTTGCTCTTGAGGAGCCTGAGCCGCGGGGTCATTATGCTCTCCTTCGGGAGCTAAGGCTCGGACACCGAAGTACCCTCGGGCTCGTGAGGCGGGGCTCCCTCGTCCTGGTACTCGTCCAGGTCAACGACTAGAGGTTGGGGACGGACCTCCTCCTCCTAGAGCTTTGCCGAGATCGGATCTGGCGCAGCGACCTCGGGTTGAAAGAGAATCGAAGGACCGACCTCCTCCCGACGAGACCTCTTCGAGGCCTTCCTCTTCTTCCCCTTCTGAACACTTCGCAGAAGGCTTGCTGCATTAACGCCTGTCATAGCTGTTGCAAGAGAAAAATAAAAAAGTTAGTCACGAACTGAAGTAAGTGCAAAATAAGAAAGAAAAAGCAATGTGTGTGCCGAGGTGGAGGCCTACCAAGAGGACTCGGCCCAGCTCGTACAAGCTTATCCTCAGCCAAGAAATTTTTCATTTCAAGGCCGAGGTCCCTCCAGGAATTGACGACCGCCCTAGTCTCAACATCTAGCCTCACCCCGGGATCCTTGTTGACCACTCGCTAGTGAGTCGAGAATGGCCATCCCTCAGGGTTCCGAACAAAAAAGTATCTCCTCTTCCAAGCCGGTACTTTGTTCGGGCTACCGAACAAGATTTTGAACCCGGGGCTGGGGAAATGTAGCAACTCTGTCGGGTGTCCCTGCGCAGGCAAGCGGATGGAGCAGATGAAACTAAAGGTGTCTAAGGAAAGAGGTCGGTTATACTCGTGGAACAAAGAGATCGTGCCAACTATGGTTCGGATGGAGTTTGGGTGTAACTGGTCAATGGTAATGTCGAAGAACTTAATAATCTCTATAATGAAAGGGTGAAGCAGGAAGCGCAACCCAGTTACGGGCTGCTCCTCAAATACTGCGAGCTCGTGGTGACCATGAACCCAAGGGTACTGACCCAAAGGAATACTAAAGGTAAGGGTGTCGGGAAGACGGTAACGGGCTACAAAGGACAGTAATCTATCCAAGGTCATCATGGAAGGGCCGAAGTCATCCGGATCCCGGCCCCGAGAAGAAGATGGGACCCCCTCTCTGGAGGTCGGTTCCTCTATCTGAGCTTTAAGTTCCTTAGGCCGAGGTGGCTCGACGTCAGGTAAGGGTTCTTCCCCTAAGAGGTGTAACAAGGAGCTCTCTAGCGAAGAGTTGACCACCCCGGCGGGAGCCGAGGACTGCACCTCGGCACCCTCGGGCTTACTAGAATCACTAAGAAACCTATCTATGCTAGAACTAGACATACTGGATAGGGAAAAAAAGGGGAGCAACTAATGAAAGAAGACGAACTCACCAAAAGAACGACAACAACCTTAGACACAAAGGAAGGAGTGGCGAGCAGAAGGACTCCAACGCGACCTCAGGAGAGCTCAATTACAAGATTTTTGGCGAAGGCAATGGACCCTTCAGCCCCCTATATATAGTCCTCCGCGTCCGGTGATCAATGGATGAGACCTGCACGATCCGACGGCTCCCATGAAAACCGGCTGCACGCTACCCGAGGACGAAATTGGTTGAGCACGCTCTTTGACGTCCGCGGAATCTATAAATAGTGTGACATCTGTGCATGCCCAAGACGTGACCTGGGTCATTTTGTGGTTGAGATAAATGGTTGAACATGCTTGACCAACGGTTCGCCCTCCAAATTGACTAGACCTTGCGCCAAATTCACCTAGACTCTTCATGAACTCCCCGCATCGAGTTAGGACCCCTAGCACGAGGAGTGGGGGCAATTGATGAAGGGTGATTTGACATGACCTAGCGAGAAGGGGACACGTAGGCGCGATCTGATCGAAGGATGACAACTCAGCCAGGCAAGCCAAGTTCGCAACATTTGCAGTTCGGGTATTCATCCACCTCAGCCCAAAACCCACCTCGGTGTAATGGCACCCCGACACCCGAACCAGTTCGGGACTAAAATGTCAAAGTTTCAGCTTGGAGCTAATGAGCTGAAGCACCGCATAACCGACTCCAAAGGCCTCCCCAACAAATCCCGAATCTCTTGAGGTCACGATGAGCCAACAGATCCTAAATTTCCCGAAATCACGATAAGAACTCATCCCGGTTCCGCCTGAATCGGAGGTAGACGATAAACCTTATCAACGTACTACTCTCCTTAAAAGGCAGAACCAACCTTATCTCCACAGTCCGGAGACCCCAGAGCTTTTCCGTAAGGCCCGCGACTACTCTAGTATATAAAGACTCGAAATCTCAAGGCAAAGGTATGCATGATTACTCTACTCACTAGCACTCAAGCCCTCAAGCATTCAGCTCGCATTCACAGCAGAATTACTGACTTAAGCATCGGAGCGACCTCGCCGGGCTAGCTACCCTGGGTTCTCTGATACACTGTTTTGTAGGTCGATCTAACTCACTGCCCATTTGGAGTTCGGATTGCCCTCCAGCTAGGAGTAGCTAGATCGCGCACCATCAATTATTATTATTATTATTATTATTATTATTATTATGACATCAAGGGTTAGGGCTATTAATGGATCAAACTCATCAAAATTTAAATCCAATTCGATTATTGAAAACTTGCCTCCGAATCCAATTTGTAAGGATTTGAAGAGCTTAGATTCGAATTTAAATCTTAACAAGCTTAGATCAGATTTGGATTTAATCCGACTTTTCTTTAAATTTTTGAAACACAAGAAATAAAAATTAATTGCTTTTCAACTTTTATATATAATAAATTAATGTAAATATAACATACTTAGTTTATTATATATATTATATATATATATAAATTCATGTATAATATACTACAAAAATATATTTTTATGATTTTATATATTAAAATCAATAAATATTATAATATAATCATATTCAAATTTTAATTGGATTGGATGGAGTCAAATCTAAATCGAGTCTGATTAGATAAACACATGATTTGAATCTAGGATAATCGGATTGGAAGTTGGATCAAGCTACATAGTTTCAGGTATCATTGACAAGCTTATCAAGGGTTTACAGTTTTGTCCCAAAAAGTTTGAATTGTTGAATCACCACCAAACAGGAAAACAACTTCATTTTTGTGTTGGTTTTAAATTTGTATATAATTCATCATCAATTAATATAATTATTCTTTATCATACTTATTTTTCTTTAATATTATTAATTAATATAGGATTCAATGAATCAATGGGAGTTAATACCCTAAATATAAGACTTTATGAGAGGGAATTGAGTGAAAAGACATGTAATAGTTCAAATTACATTTTGTGCCCTCACAATTACATAGGATTAAATTAGAAAAATAGGGGTATTCTATTTAAGAATGATATTCAACAAATGTGAATTAATACCTTAAAAGGGATGGCAATTTTCCTCATTTCCCCAATCTCCGTGGGGATCCGCCCCAAATGGAGTGGGGATGGGGATGATTTTCCCCCTATGGGGACGAAGATGGGGAAATTTTCATCCTCGTTGGCAGGGACGGCACGAGGACGGGGAGAGCACTCCTTGCCCCCGAGGACCTTGATCCCCATCCCATGGGATTCCCGCTAATATATGTACATATACGTATACGTTTATATATGTATATATGTATATATGTATACAAACGTTTATATGTTAATATTTTAAAAAATATGGTTGAATATTTTTGAACCTTTTCTAATAGGATTGTAAATTTTAATTATTTTATTTTTATTTTTTAAATAAAATAAAAAGCAAAAACATAATGGTTTACATTATAAAGAATCACGGGGAGTGGGATCCTCATGGAGATAGGGATAGGGAGAGGCTCCTCATCCTCACCCCGCTCCATTCCCATTCCTAATCAAACTAATGAAATTGACTAACCCGATTTTTAGTATTTTCGATCGGATTTGGTTCAACAATTTCCTAACCCAAATGGGTTGGATTAGTTTCGCTTTGGCCATTTGTAAACTGATTAAAATCGAATGACCAGACCATAAATATATATTAACATTTTATATTTTAAATATGGGCAAGTGGGAAAATTCTAATATTTCTTAGGCTAAAATATTTTATATCATAAATTTAATTTTTTAACAATGCCATTGTAATTTTTTTAATTTAAATTTAATTTTTTAACTTTTAATCTTTTGAACAGACCAACCAAATCGATATAGCCTAAGTGACCAACTCCCCAACCTAACTAGGTCGATTTGGTTGGCCAAACAACTTACAACTAAACTGAACCAGCCCGTGAACGATAGTTTAATCTCCAATAATTATTAAAAATTTATAGAAAAAATACATAGTAAATTAAATTTAAAAAGCTAAATAATAGTAGTTTAAACTTCAATAATTATTGAAAATTTTCTATTAATAAGAAAACAAAAATAGATTTATACATAATTATTGAAAACATATTTATCACAAAAAACAATAAATAACTACTAAAATACAATAAATATTAATTTTACTATATATAAATATATAGTAAATATAGATTAAGTTTTAAAATTATTATAAATAAACATTAATTTTTTTTTGAATTTTTTTTCTAGAATTATTAATTGGTATAAATGAAATTAGTTATTTATAATATTATTTATTTATTGAAATAATATCATTATTTAAATTTTAAATTTTTTTTTACATGTTGAATTTAATAATCCATAAAATTATAGTACTTTTAATACATAATTTTTTATTTTAACTATTTAAAATCTAGTTATGTTAAATATTTAGTTGTTTAAATAAATATATAAAATCTTAATCTAAGTATTATAATTGAAAGTATTCAGTAACTATTTAAAATATATTATTAATTGATTTAATAATTATTGAATATTTTTTATTAAATAATAAAACAAAAATAGATTTATATGTAATTATTGAAAATATATTTATCATGTAAAATAATAAATAACTGTTGAAATACAATAAATAATAATTTTAGTATATATAAATATACATTATGTTTTTAAAAATATTATTAATAAACTTTTTTTGAAAGTTATTTTCTAGAATTATTAATTGGTATAAATGAAATTTGTTATATACAATATTATTTATTTATTGAAATAGTATCATTATTTAAATTTTAAAATATTAATTACTTGTTTAATTTAATAATACATAAAATTATATTAGTATTAATACATAATTTTGTTATTTTAACTATTTAAAATCTACTTATATTAAATACTAGTAGGGGCCCGTGCGATGCACAGGAAAATCTAAAAGATTTAATAATTTTATTTTCCATTTAATGTTGATTTATAAAAAATAATTATTGTTAATTGAATATAAAAAATTATTTTCTAATAAATTTAGTTTTATTATTAATTTTTTTTAATTTTAATAATTTTTATTCTTTTTATTATTTTTAAATGAAATTTTGATTAATTTTAAGTAAATAAAAACTAACATTTTATTAATTCCACTAATAATTAACAATTATATTGGAATAACAATGTGGTGGGTTTAGTGCAGGGCACCCCATCCCTTTCGTTGCCCCATAGTCAAGACACTCTACCCCATCCCCACCCCGTCCCCAATGTCAGGCGGGTTCAGGGCAAGGTAACCACTCCTCAATGTCGAGTGAGTTCAGGGGCAAGGCACCCCACTCCTCATCAAGGATGAAGAATTCTTAAATTTCCCTGCCCCATCCCCAATATTGGGCAAGTTCAAGTAGAGGTGTAAATTGGGATATGCTAGGTCGGCACAACATGACCTGCATGTGGCAAGCACAAAGTACGAGTCGTGCCGTACTGGCCCACGAGGTGTCCCGGGCCGTGCCTCCCTCCTCTATGATAATTTAGGGGGTCGGTTTAGCACGACCCATGGGTTGAGCCCGCACAGGCCCGTGCCGTGCCGTGGGTCAGGCTGGTCCATGGTCCATGGTTTTCCAAAATCTATTAAATGTAATAAATTTTCCTAAAATTTCCAAAATATTCTAATAATTTTCAATAATAATTTAATGCATTTTAGATAAACTTTCAAATAGTTTATATCTTTTAATTTCAAAAATATTATTTTACAAAAATGTAGTTTTATGAAAACTTTTGAAAAATTTATTACATTTGTGTAACTATGGGGATTTACTGATTTTTTTAAATTGTTATTAAATATATATTTTTTGGGTAGTTTACTAACGAAGTTACACTAACTTATCTTTTATTTTTCAATATAAATTAATAATTTCATTTTCTAACATTAGAATATTTTGTTCCCCCATTTATATTTGGTTATTAATTATAATAATAACAATAACTAAAATTTTATACTTTTTGATAATTGTTAAATATAATTCTCAATTTTATAGAAATTAGTTAAAGAGTTTTCAATTTCTATAAAATGTTGTTAATGAGTTAATTAATAACAATATTTATTAATTTTTGGTAATTTACTAACCGTATTTATTAACTTTTGGTAATAACACTATTCAATACTCATTGAATATAGGTGGGATTAAATATTAATCGTATTTAACTATTTATTAATCAATATGAATATTTTAAATAATGGAGAGTGGATATAGATTGGGGGGATGCATTTTAGGAATTGATTAGGGAGGGGGGCAACATGATACTTTCCTATTGGTTTAAACGAGATACCTTAGGAGAGAGCTTATAGGAATATTTTTAGGTAGTTGGGTGACATGGCTTAATGGGAGTGGTGGGAAGGGGAGAGGAGAGAAAGTCAAAGAGAATGAAGAGTGGGGTTAATGGAGCAAGGAGGGGCATGGTGATGTGGACCCGTGCTTTGTTAAGCGAAAGTTAAATAATAGACCCAAATCGATACAACTCGAGTTGGTGGGTTTTCGCAAATGGTAAATCAGTTTCGAGTGACAAACTACGGACTTGACCAGACCGATTTGGTTGGTGAAACAACCTACAATTTAACTGAACCAATCATTAAACACTCCTAATTTCAACTAAATTTATAGTCTAATCTCTAATAAACAACAGTAGTTTAATCTCCAATAATTATTGAAAATTTATAGCAAATATACACAATCATTGAAAATATAATAAATAATGAAAATATACTAAATTAGTCAATAAATAGTGTAATCTTGAATAATATTTTAATCTCTAATAAGTATTAATCTATAAATTATAAAAAATATATAATTACTAAAAATAATTTTATAACAAAAATACAATAAATACGATAAATTAACTTTCAAAAGTTAAATAATAGTTGTTTAATCTCCAATAATTAATGATAATTTTATATTAAATAAAAAATAAAAATACATTTATAAATAAATATTGAAAGCACAATAAATAATTACTGAAAATAAAATAAATATTAATAATAGTATATATAAATATACAATGAGTATACACTATTATTGTAAAATTATTACTAATGAATATAATTTTGTTGATAGTTATTTTCTATAATTATTAATTGATATAAGTGAAAATAGTTATTTACAATATTATTTAGTTATTGAAATAATATTGCTATTTTAATTCTTAAAATATTAACTATCTATTGAATTTAATAACCCAAAAAATTTTAATTGTACTATTATTACATAATTTGTTATTAATTTTGTAAAATATTAAATTATTATTAATATGAATATTATGAATTCTATTATAATTATTTTTCAACTTAATTTTTTTTTAATTTATTACATAATTTCGTTATTTTAACTATTTAAAGTTTTATCATGTTAAATATTTGTATTCCTTCCAAACTGACCCATAACGTTGCTAATCTAATAGTCGGTCCATTTATTGATGGTCAAGGATTGGCTTTTAAGAGTTTACACATGGATCAAGATCCAATGGACCCAACCCAATTATATTCTGATTCAAGTTCCCGAATTCATATCAGATTCTTTTAAGATGCTAAATCCTTTTGGGAAAACCCAAGCCCATATCTCAGATCTGGCCAAGGAATCGATTGATGGTCCGACCGATTGGCATTGGTATTATTTTCGGTTTTTGAGACATTCTCGTCAGTGTATTATCGTAGGATGCCTTTTTATTCGTGACTATTCACTCATCAGTTATGTCAGTGATCATCAGATCAAAGATAGAGATTCCTGCCTCATATATATCTAGTTGAGACAGAACATGCTTGAAGCACCACGATGACGATCTACTGCTGGTACAAGTACAAACGGCCTCATCAATACATTGATTACCACTTATTTGGATAGTACATGAAACATGAAACACGAAAACGGTTTGGGCCTCGGACTCGGCCGAAAGTCTAAAACTGATTTTTTTCAGATGCAGGAAATCTCTTTTATGGGGCCCATTGATTCAGATACAATCGGTCATCAATTCATCACATACGGTTCTGAAAATTTGCAAATCTAACTCAAAATAGGACCAAGTCGCGTGGCTGGATTTAGGCCCGTTTGGGAGAGTTGGGATGAGGATTTAGTTGGTTCATCTGTTTTGAAGTGTTACGGATAAGTTATTCAGTGCTCATTTGGGAGGGTTGAGCTCTACATTCAGGTGCCGTTTGGCAAGTTTTCTTTTTTTAAAAGATCTGACAATTAAAAAATTAAATGAATTTTTATATAAAGATTTTGGCAGTCCATAGACTTAAGCAGATGAAAGAAGACGAAAAACTTCATTTTTAGCCTTTTGAAATAAGCTCAAATGGAGCTTTTTGTGTCTTTTCTGTAAAAAGATCTTTTTTCCAACCAAATAAAGAGTAAAAGATGTGAGATGCTGGACTTCTAAAAAGCCAATAACCTGCATAGGAAGATGCACCAAATGGGGCCTTAGTTAAGTTCATTCAGCTGCTTTGAGACACTCTTAATTTGTTATAAAGAGGCATAAACCAAAAAATTACAGTCTGGATTTGCTTTTCACACCATATGCACCACACTTGCAGCAAAGGTTAAAAAAATTGAGACGAACGCCCCGTATTGGGCATAACGTATCATATCTTTTGGGTCCTGATACAGGTGTTTTGGAACCCCACCCTCTTTTAATTCCCCAAAAACCAAACTTTGAAAAAAAAACAAAAAAAAAGTTAATTCCGTGTGTATTTAAATATCAATACACGTATCGATACTTTGAATCATGCTTGCAGTTGCAGATCAGAAGCATCTTCCATAATTATATATTGTCATTTAAAAGAGGTGTTTCCCGTACAAAAACATCTCCCATGCTTATATATCGTGAGGTTGGTGTGAAGTAGTCTTACGTGGGGAATAACTCTAAATTCAAAAAATGGCCGACTGATAGAGGATATAAGCTTTTGTATTTTTCATCAAACATAACTCACAAGGCTTGGATCAGGTGTAAATCAGTTAAAGATTAAAAAAAACTAATTCCGAATCGATAATAATTGTGATAATGGATTAAAAACCAAATCAAACCCATCAATATAGATAGAATCGATCCAATTGATTCGGATCCATGAGTCAGGCCCAAGCCATTGACAGCTCTGCTATAAATACAGAAACAATGGTCATGGGTCTCATACTTATCTTTATATATTTTTCACGCTTTGGTTGAATGATTAAAGAGAAACGGCAGCACGTAGAAGGGAATCGAAACCAGAACACCATAGACTGGGATGGATTAATCCAGAAGGTTCGCTTCTCTAGTCAGATGACAGATTGATTGGGCCGGGGGTCGTCTGGAACTCTGAAATCCGCAGTCTACGAGCTGTTTGGAGCCGTATAATTTTGACAATATCCTTCCTTTCTTCTCTATCATGGATTAAAGGATTTCCATTTTTGTTTTTATGTTTTCAAAATAAAACCCGAACATATTTTTGACAGGTTTGCTTAACAACGAAGAGAAAAGGAAATATATTGAGAGAATTCCAAACTTAACAAATGAGAGATGTTGGACCTAAAGTCGTCCACGTGACGCGCATCGACGGTTGCATACCGTTGTCATTCAATATTTCCATTCTCCAGCAGATTCTAGAAGGCAAGCTTTGGCGTCTTAGGGTGGACCAGAGCACTATATTCTGGCGGGCAGGCACCACAACCACAAGTTGCCTCTCCAGAATATTAAAGCTTTATTCTTTCCTAGTTTTTGCCTTTTCATGCATGCATATACATTAATACAACCTTGGTTTTTAAACCCGATTCCCCCAATCCCTAGTTAGCAGATCTTGCGACTACGATTCCCCTAGAGCTGTCAATGGATGGGTTTGGTTTGAAACAGGATGTGTCACTTTGGAATCAATTATTATTTGGTTTTATAAAAATATAAAATAAATCTTGAACCAAATCAGTTATTAATTAGAATAACCGGGTCTGACCCAATTAAATTTGAGTCCGGATCTGCTCTTCACACCAACCTCACTCACAGCATGTGATGGCCATATATTAAGAACATCTCCCGTAGAATTTCCCAGTACACGATGGAATGTCGTTGTGAAGTAGGTGTGAGAAGAAAATCCCAATGAATTCATTACATCTCATTATATTGAAATTTCTTTGTGATAATATAATCTTAATAAAAATGGCAATAAATAATACTGTTGTCAAAATCTATGCTATCTGTATTTCAAGGGTTTTGATCAGTAATTATTATATACTTATTGTATTTATTTATACTAAAATTAATATATATTGTGTTTTAGTAATTATTTATTATTTTTGTGATAAATATATTTTCAATAATTATATATAAATCTATTTTTGTTTTGTTATTTAATAAAAAATTTTCAATAATTATTGAAGTTTAAACTATTGTTATTTAACTTTAAATTTAATTTATTGTATATTTTTGCTACAAATTTTTAATAATTATTGGAGATTAAACTATTGTTCATGGGTTGGCTCGGCTTAATTGTATATTGTTTCCTCAACTAAATCGACCTAACCAGGTTGGGGGATTGGCCACTCAGGTTATATCAGTTTAGGTCAATTTTCGGTTTAGTCGGTAAGTTCAAAAGATTTAAATTTAAAAAATTAAAATTAAAAATTTAATTTATGGTATAAACTATAAAAATATTGAATTTTTTCCACTTTCCTGTATTAAAAAGTACATTTAAAATATAATATTAATATATATACCTATTGTTCAAAAGATCAGCTCATTGATCACTGATCCAACCTAGTCGGGTTGGGAAATTGTTGAACCAAAGCCGACCGAAAATACTAGAAATCGGGTTTGTCAGTTTCATTAGCTTGATTTGAAATAGCAATGGGGTGGGGCAGGGATGAGGAGCCTCTCCCCATCCACATCCCTGTCCAAATCCTTGCTAACAGGGACAAAGTTATCCCCATCCCTGCAGGAATCCCTACTCCCTGTGATTCTTTATAATATCTACCATTATGTTTTTATTTTTTATTTTATTTAAAAAATAAAAATAAAATAATTAAAATTTACAATTCTATTAGAGAAGATTCAAACATATTCAATGATATTTTTAAAAATATTAAGATATAAACATATGTGCACATATATACATATAAACGCATATGCATATATACACATATATTAGCAGGGATCGAGGTCCATGCGGGGCAAGGAATGCTCTCCCTGTTCCCTCCAACGGGGATGAAAATTTCCCCATCTCTGTCCCCATGGGAGAAAAAGCATCCCCATCCTCACCCCATTTGGGACAGATTTCCACGGGGATCGAGAAAATAGAAAAACTTGCGATTCCTAAATTTGATAAACAACCTTATCTAAAAATAATTATTATTATTTTTATATTGTAAAAAAATATTAAAAATAATATATAAAATATAAATAATTATTATCTATTATATAAAACATTTATATATTCTCACATATTTCTATTATTTATCTTTAACTTAACAAATCCCAAATCGCAGTGGGGGACTTAATCGGTTCGAAACAGAAAGAATCAGTCGTATGACCCGTTATAACTGCAAAGCAACTCAGAATCAGAACCTATATACAATCGATTGGATAGGTTCAGTTGTGTCGTATGGATCCAACCCATTAACAGCTCTACGACCACCGGTCCCAACTCCGAATAGGTCCTGCTGGTTAGGAGCAGCAGATCCGAATTTGTCAAACACGCGGTGTGGTTCCATCTGACCACAAGTGGGTCTATCTCCAAGAGCATCAAAGATGTCACTGTTTCTTGTTCTTCCCACCGACATACATATATAAAACAAATATATGTGAACACCATTTTTTCTTGTCATAGAAGGAATTGAAATCAACTCATAAAGATGCAAGATGCAAAGTTATAATGAGACGATCCAACCATATCAATTCAGATTCTATCTACATATATATTCTCATTTGTAAAAATCTCCTGCTACTAATGCTTCTACTGTCCTCCATTGCCAACACCTTTACTTAATTTACGTAAAGAGCAGCTCCGTTCACTAACCGCCAGTTTTGAAGCAATTTTTGTTGGATTTTTACACAACCCAATATTCCTGCCTCTGAGGTTGCTTCAACTGAAAAAAGGGTAGTTGCCAAATTAAAAAAAAAGAATAAAAAAAAAAACTGAAAAAAGGGTAGTTAGCGAATTGGGTGTAAGCATGCTTCAACTTAGGGCATGAAAATATACATTGAATCCAATTTTATCATATTTAAAGTGAGACTCATTAAATTGTGGATTCTAAGTAGATTTCAAGAAGTGATTTCTCATAAATTATTAGAAAATGGACTTTTTTGTTCTAAAACTAAAATCAGAAAATATGTTAATGTTTACCAAAGTCAAATTGGTCTGATTATCTAATCTGGATTAAGGACTTTGCATTTTCTTTTGCTTAAATCCAAATGCAACCAAAAAATTTAGGTGCCCAAGGTTGTATTTGGTACCATTGTTGTTTCAATTTAGAAACATTTTGGGTTGATCAATATAAATTGGCACCGTTGAAATAGGCATATCTTAAAAATGCAGAGGCTATTTCTAAAAGTATCATAATGAGGCTTCTTGCTCCAAGTTTAATCATTCTAGCTCAAGTAATTCTCACATATGATGTGACAATACATCACCAATTTGTATTTTAACATCAATAGTACTAAATACAACCGAAAAATAATGCTTAAAAACTACTAATTCAGTAATAAACAAGAGTTAAGACTTATGACTGCTGATTGTCCTGGTAGAGAGAGAGAGAGATGGTGGTCTATTACGTGAATATATTGTTTTATCTTCTAATGAAACTTAAATCTAACCAAAGTGTTAAGTACGAATCAATAGGTTGTTCAGCATTCGAAGTTGACTTGGCTTGGTTGATAATAATGTCGGTGGACAAGATCACTAAAAATAAAACAAGAAGTGTGAAAGAAAATGTACTTAGTAGGTCTACTAAGAAACTGACTTCAACTCAGTCAACTGCTAAGCTTCAAAAGCTAATGTATATTTATTAGTGATCAAGTATGTATCACTTATTCAGAAAAAAAAAAAAAACCTTTGAGTTATGAACCATGCAATGAAGGTTTTGATTGATGAACTATGAAATTTGGAATTTCCCTCCAACTTTTACAAATTGTCATCAACTTAACGCACTAGAATGCAGCACAAAAGAAATTCCTAAACTAGTCTTAATGTGATCCACCCATGTCAGTGAAGACTCTGACTCCAGCTTCAGTCATTCCTCAAATGTTCATGTTTTGTTACCCAAGTGTAGTTTAACCATATGGAAAAAGACACCCTTTTCAATCTGGAGTATGAATTTTGGTGATGTCTATTTAACATGATGAGTTTATTAACATGTAATTGTTCACCAATTTCGGACAATACTTATCCACCTCTATAGCTTTGTCAAATTGATTACTTACAGAATCCAAACTTCAATTCATGTTTGAAAGTCTTTATAGTCCTATATCATAAGTTATTACTAGTTAAACAGATGTAAAGGACCCATAATTTTCAGAATTAAATGCCATTAATTAAGTCTAAAAAATGAAATAAACTCATCCAACCTGATTAATATTGTTAATGGCCAAAGTTTCCAAGCTAGAGGATCAACAATTAACACTGATTCCTATCATTAGTGGACAGTATTCAAGATTAAGAAATTTAGTCTTTAGCTTTAGCACTGATCATTAATGCTAAGCCATTGCCATCAACTACCAAAAAGGTTTATCTCCATCAACTTAATTGCTCACATGACGCATCAACTTTTTGCTGGAAATAGTACAGTCATGTTCAAATTAATAATATGTCTACTCGCACAGCATAAATTTGAGTTTTATAGGATTCGTGTAAAATCAGGTTAAGTATATATTATGCTCAATAGATCTGCAGGTCTCTGTTTAAATGTATCATCAGATTTTTTTAATATAATGAAAGTGAGGGTTTGATGGAATTTCGTATTTTGATTTGTCTGCAGGTCTCTGTTAAGTTAAGTGTCAATTCAGATTTTTTTTTTTTTTTTTTTTTTATAGTCAGCGTTTGATGGAATTAATCGTTTTCTGTTTTTTATACTTTGGGAAGATGAAAGAATATTCAAGTACACGTTGACAAGTCTATAGGTACGTTCATTTATCGATATTCGTGTTATAAGTAAGAGACTGACACTATAAGAGGTATATATGTGTGAACGTAGAAAAACCCTCTTGGCTTGGTTTTCTAGAGCCATTACATCTATCAAAGCTTTTGCTTGTTGTTTCATATTTCCTTGATGTATCAGTACTTACAACTAAGTTAGCTTTATTTCCCATCTTCTCATGCTTCTGCTATGCCAGTACTACTTCCTATCCTATGGATTGTCATTGTTCATTAATTGTAGAAAAATTCCAGTGACAATGTTGCTTAGCTTCTAGGTTTGATGAACTTTCTTGATACACCCCCCACTCCGAAAACCTAACAAAGCCACACCTACTTCACCATGGATACATGTGAATGATCACTTGAAAAAACATATTTGATTATTGTGACTCAGAATTAGTATAGTACTAGGGGCATTTGATTTACAGCAAGAGGCAAAATTTTAGGCACTGAAGGCGTAAAAAACAAATTTTACGCCGGATTCTAATTTGTAATTTCTAAAGGGTTGGATATATAAAGCGTTCCTGATGAGGCAGTTGACCATGCCATACTGCCATAGCTATAGGATCTTTGTAGAGCTGAGAAAGCCATTGGCAAAGGGAACACGATCTGGAGTACTATGGTCTCAAGTACATTCTAGACAAACAAAACAGCAATAATGAAAAGCTCACTTGCACCCAACCCAACATGCAGGCTGACATGGCCCAATTCAATGAGGCTCATCAAACCGAAGACATTAATTTGCTGAGTAAAATATAGCAACCCTAATTACGCCTTTCAAGCTAGGTTTATTTACCAAAGCAGCTAACTAAAAGGATATCTTTATTAGTTATCGTAACAAAGAATTAATTCGAGATAGTAGTGAAGATGATAAGTACGATATTGTGGTAATCTCTAGACTCTACTAGTGTTTATAATCTGTTTATATGAACCATTAACA
The DNA here is from genome assembly GCF_055504915.1 of Nelumbo nucifera. NCBI lineage: Eukaryota > Viridiplantae > Streptophyta > Magnoliopsida > Proteales > Nelumbonaceae > Nelumbo > Nelumbo nucifera. The sequence goes on along the minus strand of NC_142650.1, from coordinate 45,887,462 downwards.
AAGAGCAGTCTGTTCATCCCACTAAAGTGACTATTCCCAACAAATATATAGTCTGATTCTCATCATGTAAACATTGAATTGGATCAACAAAAGTAAAACTTTATTCCTTACTTTAGATCTGTGATCTATGTTTCATTTTCGTTTTCTTTCCACAGCCACAACTAGATCTTGAAGCTTTCCCGGTTGATATTTATATATAAATTAAAGAAGAAATTAAAGTGGGTTTGTGTTCTTTCAATGGTGATAAACAATATAAAAATGTTCACTACTTAGCCTACTTTATACGCAATGAAAAAATGAAAACATTAGTGGGGGATGAAGAAGGGGGAAAACATGAGAGAAAATGGCGAACATAAAAGATTAATTAAGAACAACATAATAGTCTCATCTACAAACTGAGAGAAAAAGGAGAGTTCCAAAGACAAACCTCTCAGAGCTTCTCTTCGAAACAAGGAAAACAAGAGCAGCTAGCGCTGCAGCAGCTCTTGCCTGCAAAATTAACTTACATGTCTTCACGCCTTAACTTGTTCAGAAGAGCTGTAATGAGGGCGTCCCTTTTCTCAGCCCTGGCTTCCTCTCGAAGCCTTCTTTGTTCCTCTATCTCCCTCCACCTTCTATCCATCAACAACCGTTCTTTCTCCAAGGCTTCCATCGCTTCTCTCCATTCCATCTCCTTCAATCTTCTCTGCTCTTCCCTCGCCTCCACCGCCTCTCGCCATTGCACCTCCATCTGCAGTTGTTGCCTCATGAATTCCTCCAGTATCTCTTGTAAATTATTGTTAGCACTGCTACTGCTACCCGTACCGGTACTGTTATTGCTCCTACTCTTTTTCTTCTTCCTACCACTATCCTTGTCCTCGTAGCTTTCATCGTCGTCGTCATCGGATGATAATCGCCCCGTTTTCTTCTTTAAATTAGTACTACTGACTACACCTTCGGCTTCTTGCCATAGCATCCTCTGCATCCTGGCCGTGAAGATTGCTTGTAGCTCGTTGTAAAATGGGAATTGCTGTCTCATGGACTCGGGCTCAATAGTTTCGCAACCCTGAACAACACAAACCCAGATGGATAAGAAAGAAAAAACAGTAAGGAGAGAGATGATCGATGGGAGACGAAGCATTCGCTACCTTGTACCGGGTAACAAGGTTCTTCCACTTGCACTTGCACTGATCTGCACTTCGATTGTAGCCCTTCTCCTTCAACTTGGTTGAGACGACCTCCCAGAGGAGCTTGTTACGTTTGGTCTCCATGAAAGTTCGATCCAGTTCCGCTCGGATCGATAAGAACTCTTTGGTCTCCTGAAGGCTCCATTGAGGGAACCGATCGGCTGTGTCGACGTTAACAGTTATTAGGTGATGTCCCTCCATGACACATAGGGGGGAGAGGGTGCGGAGGAGGAGAGAAAAGCTGTATATGTGAGGACTGAGTGAGAATAAGGAAATATCGTCCCGTCCGGTTCCCAAATAGAGGACTCGGACACGGGAGAGAGAGAGAGAGAGAGAGACGGGAAGATGCGAGAGGTTGGTGTGAATAGAGGGCGATCGTCAAACTTGTGTCAAAGGGAGCGTTTGTTTTTGTTCAGATTTGCGATATCGATTGATTGAGAAATCAGAAATGGGTGGGACCCGGACCGGGAGGTTGTAAATTGTAATCCATGATTTATCACACCATGAGTTCCAAGCACAGGGGATCAGAACCGGAGAATGAGCGGGTCCCAGCTAAGAGACGATCAATGGCGGAAAACTACCTGATGATGCTCTCATGCACCGACTCCGAGTAGGGTATAGTGGGTCCCAGATCGTTTCAAAGCATGGGATGATGGGACTATGGGTGCAGATATGCAGGCGCCCACTGTGATTGAATGCAATGGAAATGGAGCAGCTAGCTTAGGTGAGTTTGATTTGTGTTATTGTTTTATGTGTTGGACTTGGACCGTTGGCGTGGGCTTCCCATCTATACCTCCTCCTATTCCACATCCGTATGCAATAAAAATTAGGTTAAGGGGAGTACTTTTCAGGCACATCTATCCGTCTACGCGGAAACCAGCATTAGACGTTTCTTCTCTCCTCTCCTCTTTTCTCTCATAGCTTTACTTCTCCATTTGTTCCCATTGCGTGGAGTGGCGTCACGCTTACGACTGCATCAGCTGTGGCGGGAGGCTTTATTCCCTGTGAGCTGTGAGCGAGAGTGAGCCCCCCCATTTTTAAGAGGAATAGATGACTTGTTCCCTAAGCTTTTATTGTAGACCGCGTGAGGTGCGACTCTGGAGCTGGACTGGCCGAATAGGAATAGGATTGGCCGATTGGGTTGGGACTTGGCCACTTGGGAGGGATTGCTCATTGCTGGGACTTGGGTTGGGAGTGGCCAATCGAGTGGGTTACGTGAATGAACTCAAGGCGGTTTCCCTTTCTTGATGGTAGTGGACCCTATGTTGCTTTGGGAAGCTTTTTTGCATGGATTTGAATTTTATTTTTATGGTTTTTATTGTGGGTCGTCCATTATTATTTTATACGGGGGACGCGGTATCTGAGACTGAGATTGACCCCACGTGTCTGTTGTTTATTCTCACAATGTACGTGGCTCACATGCAAGGATCTCTACAACGCTTTTGATTAGAATTTAGACTTGGACCGGGAACGACGAACCAACGCCTGTAGTGTAGAACATGTTCACTGCAGCGCTCGGCAGGCAGCGACCGTTATCGAAGTCCGGTTTAAAATACACGCCACTGTAACCATCCAAATTCCATTGGTGATATTACTGATAACGAGTGAGGAACAGGATAAAAACAAAAGGGCAAAAGGAGGAAACAGCCCAATCGTGCAGAGAAAGAAATAAATTGAAATCAGATGGTCAAATTTCGCTTCATAAAATCCTTTTTAGCAGGTGGGGCCCGACAAATGTGGGTCTACATTTGTCCCCACGTGTTCAGCGATAATTCTTCCTTTTTTGCTAAAAGTTCAACCATAATAATTAATAATTGCTGAGATCTATCTGCTCATCACGGCATGAGATGTGATCTTTTGGAAACCGGAAATGGAATGAATTGGTTCCATCTTCCAACATTTGGTTCAACGCCATAAATATAGATGTCTGCTCATGGTCCAGAAATAAAAGAGAAATTAATTAATTAAAAAATATTTCAGATCTGAGTCTCTCTCTCACAGTCACATAGCAAAAGTTCCATTTGGGTTTTTGGCGGTTGGGCCGGCTTTGGGCTGCAGATATTGTACTTAATTTGTTTCGACCAGTATAGATTACATTACAGGAGAGGAGCCGTGCTGGTTGAGACTTGAGATTCAATCCGAAACTACTCTCACCAGCTGCTGGTTTGTTATTGGTTAACCAGCAGGTTGCCCCCACTAACTTCTGTTATTGGAAAGGGATTAGGGTTTGCTCCACCAACTTTTGTTTGTCATTAGAAAGGGATTATAGCTATTATATATTGTGACAGTAGATGAACTGGAGAAAATAGATAGAAGAGGATCTCACATCAAGCGCCACACAACGTATTGAGAATATCTCGGCGGTGATAAATATAAGACATCATCGAGAGGTGTTTCCATCTATACGTGACTGGGATGTGAGGGGGGCTGAACATCATCATATAAGACTGCTCTAACAACTACTCTGCCAAAATTAAGCCTCCAGTGCGCTGTGCGCTATTTATTACAAGGGAAAAAAAAAAACGATTAGAACAACTTGTAGATCAATCTACATTATTTTCCGGACCGTAATTGAGAGGTTGCTTGAGAGAGCAAGTTTGCCAATCTGTCCACTATTTAAGCCCAAATCTCAGACTGAGAGGATTCGTGGTCATGAAATATGAGCTAAAACGACAAACGTTGCCAGATTGGATTATGTACAACTTGTTGGAGAATAAAGGTCATTCGGAGTTTTTCCGGTTTAAGTTTTTAGGTTCAATAGTTATTTGATATGGTAACATTTATCAAAAACCAAAAAGATTCAAATCAAGTTAACTGAATCAATTATATATATATATATGTATGTATTATACGTATTATATTTATATATTTATTTATAATATAATATTATAAATATAACGAAACTGATAAACTAAAGAACCGAATTGGTCAAAACCAAATCGTTCAACCGATTGATTCCGTTCATTTTTGATTCAGTATTTTACAAAAAATGAAAGACTAATTCAGTTTCAAAAAAACTGCCCAATATTTGGTTAACCTTTAGCAACACCAAATGCCTCACCACCACTATTATATATAAATAATTAAATTTTAGCATAAGATATGGGTATGGCTGTATTAATTTGTTCACACTTCAACTCCCATGGACTTTCACATGAAAGGGCATTAAATAATACTATCCAGGGGGCTCTCTTGACAGGTTAAGCTTTTAGGAGGAGCATTTCCTTATAAAGCTCTCACAGGCCATGCTCTTCTTGTTTACCGATTTCCCTTGTGACTTGAGATGTGGCAAACAAAAACCAAGAAAGAATGAATTGGGCTAGCTAGTTAGATCGATTTGAATCGGCCCAGCTCTGAAACCCAGTTAGACCAGAGATATGCATGAATAACCCCAAAATGGATTTGACACCGAGGGCCATTTGCTGGATCAAAAGGCAAGCACTGCCACCACCCACTTATGCCACGGCTGATTCATCAATGATCAATGAGCTGGGTAAAATACTGAAACCTGTAGTCAAGGGACCGAGGGATGATTGCAGCAGCACTACGAAACAACAAAAATACCCTTCCAAAGCCTGGCAAACATGAAAAATAAATGAGAACCTACATGTATTATTATGTTTCGATGAAATTAATTGACTCCCAAACAATATATACAAGAGATAATAGTTATGTTTGGTGTAGACGTTGCGTTTGTACCTGATAAAAGAATCAGGAATTGGGAAGAAATAGAATTGGCACAAATGCCAAGTAAGATTTCTTTATTATTGTCTATTACACGTATACAAGATCTCTCCTACACAGTGCGTCCTGCAGTACAATTTCTTAAACATTTAATCACTGGATTCCATATAAGCGCATCTGATCATGTATAAATGTCGTGTGTAAAAAAATATTAACGGACGTCAAAGTGGGTTTCACATAAACTAGATTATGGTAAAAAACGGGTATGTAACGCAATGATAAATATACCCATTACGTATGGAGTTTTTTTTTTTTTTTCTTCTAAATGTCTATTATCAGCAGAGTTGGGGCGATGGATAAAGGCGACAAAACATGAACTATGGCATAAAACTTTCAATGACACTGACACTGCGGTACTCTATTAGTGTGATACGTATGAATAGCACTCTACATATTTTGGAGTTTACACATGCGCCCCACGAGGGCATCCCACAAATGCCCAATACACGGTTGGGATTTGGAATGTGCTGTGGGGCACTGGTAGGACGTCTTCTGTGAGGCGGAGCGCAGATGTTTATTCTGATAAAACCGATATTCCAAAGGTAGATATCGATGTCACGAAATAATTTGGATTTTCTACTTAAATAGTAGTGCACCTCACACCAACCTCACAGTGTTTCAGCCGTATATTAGAAACATCTTTCCATGAATAATAGGAGATGATCGGGCTGTGAAGTTGGTGTGAGGCGCAGATGTGAATTCGGAACAAAAATAGTTTCATCACGGAAATGAGCGTCGAAGAGGTCTTTCATCCATCAACCATCACTACACTAAAGGACAAGATGTGACAACTCCAAAATCCCGTGTGCTTGCGCAAGCGTAACCCCGAAATGGACCCTTTTTGACACAAGTTGGAGAATCATTCATCTCACAACAATTTTGGACCGTCAAGTATGATGGTAGTTCTCAAAACACTCTGCCCTTCCTTTCTAAAAACCAAAAAAAGATCGTCTCTCTTGTTTTATGGGTGTCGGCACTCGGCAGGCGTGCGTGAAATGGTTCGGGTCAATCTGAATCCAAGGTTTGACACCGCTGCATATCGTTTTTCTTTCTTTACAAGGCAGCTTCACATCGTATGTAACGTCTCGGGATCCTTACAAACATTCACATTTTAATGCCAACCAATGTAAGAGCACGATGACGGTAAAGATAAACTTTATATGATATAATCACATTCTCATTTAACTTTTATGACCAGCAACCAAATCAAGGCAAATATATGCATATCAAGCCATTATAACCTAGAATTTCTACTGGTTTTCATGGTCCGACCGTTTGACCATTGTTTAAAAATCACTCACTTGGCTATATCTGGTCTCCAGATTATGGTTCTAAATGTGAAACAGCTTGGTTTAATGCAATTCAACAATCTTTTAAGGCTTTTGACTTTATTTTTTATTATTATGAATCTTATGACATATTGGCTAAGTACATAAAAAAAAAGTATTAGAATTTTCTACCACATTTCAAAGTCTAATTATTCATGGAAAAGGCTAATTAAAATATAGTGAGAAGCATCATGAAAATGACTAGTTATTGTTAAAGTGAGAGTCATCATGGGAAAGGTTACCTACCATTAGAGTGAAAGTTGTTGAGAGTCTTCACACAATGGCTGCATGAGTGTGCAAGCATGACTTCGAACGTTATTCTGCAATGGAGGTGGAAGCAAGCATGACTTCGATCAAGATGATGAACTAAGATCATGTTCAATTAGACCAGTTCGATGGAGCAAATTTCAGTCAATGGCAAGACAAGATGATCTTCTTTCTTACCACACTAAAACTATACTATTTGCTAGACTCGAATCTGCAATCACTTCCTGAACCCACTAACAAAGACTCAAAAAAACTAAAGAAGAAAAGATCAAAACGAGAAGATGACTCACTTCTGTGCCGATGACACATACTGAATGCCTTATCAGATCGGCTCTACAACTTCTACAAGGAACTTACATCTCCAAAAGAAATCTGGAAGGCCTTGGAATTCAAATACAAGGTGCAAGAAGCATGTACGAATAAGTAACTTAAAGCAGAATACTTTGACTTCACCATGAACGACGATAAACCCATACTAGAGAAAGTTCATGAACTATAGGTGATAGTTAACAAAATTCGATTCCTTGACATCATCATTCCTAAATCTTTCCAAATGAGAGCAATCATTGCCAAACTTCCACCTTCTTGGAATGATTACAGGAAAACCTTCTACACAAGGCTAAAGAACTTACCTTGGAGCAAATTCAGCAACACCTTCGTATTGAAGAAGAGTCTCGGATTAGAGACAGTATGGATAATGTCAATTTTGTGGAAAACGGATCAAAAAAGACTAACCATGCATTACAAGTAAAGAAGAATGATGAGAAATTCAAGAAGAGCAACAATAAGAAAGGATCATGCTATGTTTGTGGAAAGAAAGGGCATTATGCCTGAGTCTGCCGACATCGGAAAGGCGGAACCAAGTCTACAAACATGGTAGAAGACAATCTAGTGGCCATGATTACTGAAATCAACATGGCAGAATCGTCTACTGGATGGTGGTTTGATTCAGGCGCAACAATCCATGTTTGCAAGGACAAGTCCTTGTTCAAGACATATGAAGAAGTGACTGATGGCCAGGAGGTACAGATAGAAAACCAAACATGTGCCAAAGTTGCTGGAAGAGGCAGCGTAGAGTTGAACTTCACCTTCGGAAAGACATTAACTCTCCTGAATGTTCTTCATGTTCCTAACATTAGAAAAAACTTGGTCTCAGTAAATCTTGTCTGTAAGAGAGAATTCAAAGTTGTCTTTGAATCCGACAAACTAATCCTACCCAAGAATGGGATGTTTGTTGGAAAGGTATATGGTTGTAATGGTATATTCAAATTAAGTATTAATGAAGGAAAAGTTTCTGCTTATATTGTTGATTATTTCTCTTTATGGCATGATAGATTAACACACTTGAATTTTAAATCCATAAAGAACATGAGCAAACTTGGTATAATTGTTTACAGTAATGAATCAACTGAAAAATGTGAGATGTGTAAAATTTAAAATGACTAATAAACATTTCCCTAGTGTTGAGAGAAATTTTCAACTTCTAAAACTAATTCATTCTGGCAAATGTGAACTCAATGGTGTATTAACTAGATGAGGTAAGAGATATTTCATAACATTTATAGATGACTTTTTTAAGTACACCTATGTCTACCTTATGAGAACTAAGGATGAAGCCTTTGACATATTTAAACTGTACAAGATTGAAGTTGAAAATCAACTAGAAAAGAAAATTAAAATTCTTAGAAGTGATAGGGGTGCTGAATACTTTAAAAATGAGTTTAATTCTTTCTGTGAAGAACTTGGAATAATACATCAGTGTTCTGCTCCCTATACTCCTCAACAGAATGGTCTGACCGAAAGGAAAAATAAAACACTTACAAAAATGATAAACTGCATGTTATTAAAAGCTAATGCACCATTAAACCTGTGGGGGGAAGTACTCCTAACAGCCTATCATTTACATAATGGAATTGTTTTTAGAGTTAATAACAAATGCCATATGAATTATGGACATGAAGAAAGCCTAATTTAGCATATCTAAAAGTGTGGAGGTGCTTAGCATATTATAGAGTTCCAGATCCTAGAAGAACCAAGTTAGGACTCAGAGTTAAGAGAAGTATGTTTGTTGAACGCCAATATGGAGAAGTAGATACTATATTGGGAATAAAAGTTAAAAAGCACAATAGGGGTTATGCATTAAGCCAATCATATTATATTGAGAAAGTATTTGAGAAATTTAAACTTTTAGGGTTTAAAGAATATAGCACACCATATGATTATAGTATAAAGCTAGTAGAAAATACTAGTAGAGCAATTGCACAACTTGAGTATGTTAGTGCAATAGAAAGTTTGATGTATGTTATGCTTTGTACTAGACCTGATATTGCATTTGTAATAAGTAAATTCAGTCGGTTTACAAGTAATCATGGTGCATAGCACTAGAAGGCAATTGGGAGAATTCTTGGGTATCTCTTAAGAGAACCTTGGAACTTGACTTGTTTTACTGTGATTATCTAGCTGTACTAGAAGGGTACAATGATGCAAGTTGGATTACCGGTAATGGAGATAACAAGTCCACCTTTAGATGGATTTTCGTCCTTAGTGGAGGTGTGATCTCTTGGGCATCCAAGAGACAAACTTGTATATCTCACTCGACCATGGAATCCAAATTCATAGTTTTAGTGACTGCTGGAAAAGAGATTGAATGAATTAGAAATTTATTATTGGATATAAAACTTTGGCCTAGTCCTATGCCTCCAATTTCTATTTACTGTGATAGTGAGGCAACTCTATCAAGAGCCTACAATGGTACCTACAATGGTAAGTCCAGCATACAAGTCTAAGACATGAATTTATTAGGCAATTGATTCAAGATGGAGTCATCACTATAACATATATGAGGTCAAGTAAAAACTTGGTTGATCCTCTTACCAAGGGCTTGGCCAAAGAATTGGTAAGAATAACAACCAAAGAGATGGGATTAAAACCTTTTACTTAGTCACCTATAATGGTAATCCAATTTGAACTGAAAAACCATCAGTGTTGAGATTAATGGGTAACAAGTTACAACAATGTAACTGTTAACACTGACATTAAGAAATTTCCCATCACAACATAAACAGTGTTGTCCGTTATGATGAGAGGTTGAGTTAAACTCCTAATGAAATTCTAAAATGTGTCAAATAACAGAACAAATAGTGGAGAATTTGGGTTTGATCTTGGCATTGTTCATGAAACTAGGAAAAAAAACACATGGCCATAACAGTGCTGAGCAAAACTTGAAACTCTTGCAGAGACTGGACATTTTTGTGTGTATGGGTGTCTCTGGTCTGCCTTGAGAGTAATTGGTTTAAGGTCTTACCACCAATAACTTTGACAAGGCTCTGAGATATCTATACTAACAAAATGTTTAAGTTGATAAACACCTTTTGTATGCATAACTGTATTATAATAGTTTGGATTGAGAGAGAACTATGTAATTGATCAATCAATGTGAGGGATTGTTGGATTTTAATCTCATAAGAGATTAAATCCAATGTGTTTGATTGGTCAATTACATGAGAAATTACACCTGCACACTTGATTGAAAATTAACATTTCTCTTACAAAACCCAATTTTGAGCTTGTCCCACATTGAAAAATTATAAGCTTTATTTTCAGTATTTTAATAGGAGTTGATTTACACTCCTTAGAAATAGTAGAGGAGAGTATGGGGGTTTGATATTGTGCAATGCGCGCGCACGCGTGTGTGCAACGCAATGAGGTGCTTTAGGCATGGACCCGCGTGGCTCGTGAAGGGCGGCTTTGGTTTTCAACGGTCACGATTCAATTGGGTGTGATCAAGAGAAACAATTCAAAGTTAATAGTCATTAACTGTTAACTACTTTTTAAACAATCGCAATGTTTGAAATTGTGACTGTTCAAGGTGCCTTCTCTAAACTAGCACCTACCTTTTCTTCATACCTCTTCATAAACTATTTAAGGAGCATGAATCAGACTTAAAAAACACACATTTTTGAAATCCACTTTCTCTCTCTCTCTCTCTCAGTCTGGTCTGCTACAGTCTCACAAAAGGTTTTTTCGGAGATTCTTCAACTTTGCTGGTTGCGGATTCTCGCCCAAGGCTCTATTGTATCCTGGGAACGGATTTGCCTGTAACCCAACAGCAAACTCATTGAAACTGAGTGGGGGCAAATAACGTTCTAAAGACAGTGTCTTCAGACGCGTCTCAGAGCTTCTCCTCTAAAGTTACAATGACCCCATTTTCCAACAATAGGCACCCAGATAGATTTTCATTTTCCAATTGTAAGCATGCAACAAAGTTATCTGACATACCCTTTCTTTTTATGATAAATTGCATGCATGTGAAATTAGATCCCATCTCACCCAGTGGCCAGGTGATCAGGTCGAATGGGTTAACAATTAAACCATATGGATCATGTGGTTTTGACCGAAAGGGCAGGTTTCAATAGAATAGGATATGGAATTAAGGCTGGGTGATGGTTTGAAGGGTTCAACTGATTGGGTCAACAATGGGTTAAAAACACTGGTATCGGTTTGGTTGGTTGGTTAAAAAAATGTAAACTTTAAAATAAGGATATTATTAAAAAATAAATTTAAAATATAAAATATTTTAGATTAAGAAACATGGGAATTTTCCTACTTTTCTGTATTAAAAAGTTATATTTAAAATATAAAATATTAATATATATCTATGATCAAGTCGATTCAATTTTGATAGGTTTACAAATAACTAAACTGAAACTTACTTGACATGATCGAATTAGAAAATTGCTGAACCAAATCTGAACAAAAATAAGAGAAAGTAAAATAGTAAAAACAAAAATATTATTATTTTTGTATTGCAAAAATTAGTAAAAATAATATATAAAATATAAATAATTATTGATTATTAAAAAAATTAAAATATAAAATAATAATCTACTTTTATGTATTTCTATTATTTAGTTTCCTTACAGGTGCGGTCAGCAGAAATGAAGGTAAACAGTTAAATGAGTGTTAGGTGGGAATGTTGAGTTATGACCCACTTCCTTTCAAGCGTAGATTCAAAATAAAATATTACCCAGAAAAGAAAGTATATGTTCAAACCAAATTATTTGTGCAACAGGGCTACTAAAAGGGGAAGCTAAAAAGCATATTCTTTGTTTTTCGCTGCATTTGTTTACTTTTAAAAAAGTACTAAAGCTCTGTTGTTTGTTTAAGTACTTTCCCTCCATTTTTATTTTTCCTTTTCTTCTATTAAACCAAACATAGTCTAAAAGAGTTTTCAGGTTAAAATATTGAAACATTTCAGTTGTTATTTTAACCTTTTTTTTACTTATTTGTTTTGAGGTAAATTATAATTTTTTATTTTGTTTTTGTAAAAAAAGGGTCAAAATATGGATCAATTATCAGTATGAAAATGTTTCTATTCTTCTTTTTTGGTTGAAAGAAGGGGAGCCTTTGTTTATTATTTTAACTTTTCTCCCCCTCAATAGCTTTTTCTTTTGATGTGTTATTGTGTTTTCAAGTTTGTTGTTTGTTATTAAAAGCAGAAAAGAGAATAAACGTGAACTGCACTACAAGACTACAACCAGCAAAACTGAGTTGCCTTCCGCCTTCCACCTTCCACCTTCCACGGAGAGCGAGAGAACATAGAAAGCTAATTGGACAAACCAAATCATGAAACATTATTTAATTAATTAGATATTGCCTATTAAGTATTGACGTAATGGAGGAAAAAATAAAGAAAGAAAATTTCAAAATATAACAAAAAAAAGAACGTACCAGCTGATCCGTTACCGTACGCATCACTAATTGAAGAAGCTCTATTTATGAATTACTCACATTCTTTCGTCTTCGAACCTCGTCTGAACTTCCACTCTTACAGTCAGTACTTCTCCACTCACTCACTCTTGAAGGTTAGGGCTATGGTAGTAGGGTATCTTCACCATAATCTGAAACCCTAGCTAGGGTTTGAGGGCTTTTGTTCTCCAGAGTTCTGGTCTCTTGGAGCGATTGGATGGGAAACTGCTGCAGATCACCCGCTGCTGTCGCAAGAGAGGACGTCTCCACACATGATCATGGCCGAAAAGATAGAGGTGGTAGTGACACTGGAGCTGGCGGTAAGAAGACGATCACTGTCTTGAATGACGTTTCCAAGGAGAGGATAGAGGAGAAGTACTTGGTGGACAGGGAATTGGGAAGAGGAGAGTTCGGTGTGACGTACCTATGTATTGATCGCAATACCAAAGAGCTTTTAGCCTGTAAATCCATCTCCAAGAGGAAGCTTCGGACGGCGGTGGATATTGAGGATGTGAGGCGAGAAGTGGCGATTATGAAGCATTTGCCCAAGAATTCGAGTATTGTGAGATTGAAAGAGGCGTGTGAGGATGACAATGCGGTTCATTTGGTAATGGAGTTGTGTGAAGGAGGGGAGTTATTTGACCGGATCGTGGCTCGTGGTCACTATACTGAGCGGGCAGCTGCTGCGGTTACTCGAACTATTGTGGAGGTTGTTCAACTGTGTCACAAGCATGGGGTGATCCATAGGGACTTAAAGCCTGAGAACTTCCTCTTTGCAAACAAGAAGGAGAATTCACCTCTGAAAGCTATTGATTTCGGCTTGTCTATATTCTTCAAGCCAGGTGATGATTTGAACACTATGCACGTCTCCATCTGTATATTTCTCTTATATTTTGGATATGTATTCATACCTCAATGCCAAATGAAACTAAGATTTGAATTCCTAATATATTGATCTTCTTTTTACCTCGTTTTCTTCCATTAATTGCTTCATTGGCATTTGTAAGATTACAGTTGCATGAGACTAGTCACAACCGTAGTAGTACCTTTTACTCAATTGCTAGTTATTTCATAGGATCTTGATTTCATATCCCTTTAATTCATGATCAGAATAGCTGGAGCGCAGAAATATTGGAAGGTTTAGAACTCTCCTTTTTTATTTTTCCCCTAGGATCCACAAGGAAACAAAATATACAAATCTTCTTGTTGCATCCGGTAAAATCTATCTTGCAGGAATGCTTTTTCTCTATTTGATTTTTTTTTTTTCATGTCTCTTACACGAATGTTCATTGTTCTGTTCATAGGGTTGTGCATTCAACCATGTAACTGTAATAGAGGATAAATTCTTGCTTTGTTCTTTCTTTATCCATCTGAATTTTGCTCACTGGTTTGTTATTCCTTGAGGTTTTCTATCACTGAGGACTGGATTGGGCACCAACAGTCTATAGTGATATTGAGTTATGTAGCCTCCCACAAGTATGGTGAATGATCCTCAATTCCCCATAAATCCTAGAGTGATATTAGGTTCCGTTAGACTGATTCACTCTCTTCTCCCTTTCCTTCTTAGATTCTTGTTCAAGAATTCTTCAACAACCACTAATCAGCCATCAAAGACTAGGGACAACTTCATTAGTGGGCTAGGATTGATTCCTGGTAATCATCTTGTTTCTCAAAACCTAGCCTTTCTCCACTTTCTCTAGAAAGAGAGAAAACTCTTTCTAATTCACCTTACCCTAAAGTTAGTGAAAATCAACTCCAATCCTGCTGCCACCCATATTTGCCTAGAACCCTAGTTTCTAGAACATCCTCTGGGTTTTCTTCATCAATAAGATTTTTTCCATCACTAACCAATCAAAAGACAAGATTTTTTTGATTATTTTGTGAAAAAGCTACTTACAGCCCTACTAAACTTGGCTTCCCCCATGTATCTCCAATATAAATCCTTCTAACAGAATTTGATTTAGAAATTCCCCTTCTACATATTTATTTTGAGTTTTTAAACTCCCCTCCAGCTTAGGGAGAATTCTCTGTTTGCTGAGTTTTAACCAGGAATCCTTCCATATCGTATCATACTCCTCTAATATCCCTAAAACCTATCCTAAATCTTCTCCTAAGCCCATAAATTAGCCTTACACCACCAAAGAAGCAGTTATTCTTCAGTTCTCTAGTCCTGGATCATACCATTCCCACACCGTATGCGGTTCAGAAATACAATTCATAGCATGCACTTTTCCAATCTTTTGGTATGTTTCTTCACATAACAATCTTTTCTTCATATGTACTCCTTGTTATCAGTGAAGAAGAATGAATAACAAGATGAGATCTCCTATGTGGTACATGGTACCATCAAATAAAGCATTGATAAAATGAAAATAAAGAAAATCATGCAAAGTTGGTGAGGAACTTTATCTCATCTATTTAGTTCAAATTTGATTATCTTTGATTCAAATGGTTAGAATGGAAAAGTTATCCTTTCATCATCAGCAACACAAGGGAATTTTGTTGAAAAGATAAAGAGAAAGATACAAAGAGCAGTCAAGGCAACCCAAGTCCTTCTGGAATTGGAGGGGTCATAAGAGATAAGGAAGGGAATATGTTAGCACTTTGTTCAGGATCGGTGGGGACTGGGGAATGGAGACTCTGTAAAGGCTGAACTGTATGCAGTTCTACAAGGTATTCAGATTGCAAAGGAAATTTACTTGGAGAACCTAGTGAGTGGAGGGGATTTCAAGGTGGTGGTGGGCTGGCTAAAAGATTTGGATTCAGTGATATGGTGTTGTCGAGATGAAATGAAGTTCAGATGGTTAACACAACAGGTGAGTTTGATTATACAATGGGTGGGGAGGGAAGCTAATGCTTTGGCTGATTCCTTAGCTAACTAAGCAAGGGGTAATTAGGAATCAGTTGTTTTGGGCTCATTTGTAATTCTTGCACTGTTTTTTCTTTGAGAGTGAGGCTGCACCTCATGTCTCCCTCTGAAAAGCTTGTAACAGTTGCTTATCCTTACTGATTTAATGTGTTTTTACTTATAAACAAAAGAGCAGTAATAATAGGGTCTTGTGACTTCTCCCTTTCTTTTTTTAATATTTTTGAAATGGTGAAAAGTACTGTATTGCTTCTTTTTTTCCTTTATTTTTGTTTCTTTTTTCTAATGTTGGATAAGCTGGATACTTCTGAACAACTAGGTATATAATTGTGTCTGTTTGGTAAATCATGTTTAAGGTTTTTAGTCTTGGTTTTCACATCGAGTTTCATCCTGGTCAAAGTTGTAAACATCCTAAAATTGAAGAAAGAAAACTAACTCAAGTTTAAAACCTTGAGTACCTCAGTCTAATGGTCTTTTAACGATGGAAAAAGAAAAGATGAGGGCTTGATTTAGCATATGATACTGCAGGAAATTAAAACCTTGAAGAAAGATAACCATGATTTTTTTTATCAATAACAGAACCTTTTATTAAAAAAATAAAGAGACAATTACAAAGGAAGCTAAGGGGAGAGGTAAAATCTCTTAACCCTCTCCAAGAAGAAAACAAAAAACAACTTACAACACAGCCCAAAACATTTGTTCCCTTCCCACCCTTGTTTAGCAAGAGTACCGAAAGGAATTGACACTTCTCTTCGCCCATTGAAGCTGAACCTCTATACCTTGAGTTAACCATTCGAGCTCCCTTTTTTCATTAGTAAACTTCCATAGACCACTATTCTCCTTTTGCAACCATCCTATAACCAATTTTGAGTCCCCTTCAGCAATTAACTTTTGAATACTCCTTAGCCTTCTTTAACCCTTCAACAATTAACTTTTGAGCATTGATTTTAATTTTAGTAAATCTGTATTCTGTGCCCACTTCATGTTCACTAAGTCTGTTAATATTTTACCAAAAAAGTTGTTAATCTAAGTTTGAATCCTATTGTGCTGTCATCATTAGTTCTTCTATTTATTTTTTACTAGACACAGAGATATCAATGCATAATGCTTATATTTTCAAATATAGGTCAAAGGTTCTCTGAAATTGTTGGAAGTCCATATTATATGGCTCCAGAAGTTCTCAAGCGGAATTATGGACCGGAGATAGATATATGGAGTGCAGGAGTCATTCTTTACATCTTACTTTGTGGAGTTCCTCCATTTTGGGCTGGTAAGGCTCTTCCCTGGTGGAAACTAATCTTTTTTCCTCATCTTCAAACTGCTGCCTTTTCTATTTCATGCACCAGACTATGTAGAATTTGTAGCTGTCAGATAATTTTATTTTAACATTTTTGCAGTGTTGTGTTAATGGACAACGTGTCTGTGTTGGACACATGTTGGATTCTTACACTACTTCAGAGATTGTTGGACACTTCAGTCTTTTATGTAGCATTTCCTTTTTATCTTCTATATTTGACATAAACAGACAGCTAATGTACAAGATGAATGCTATTTTTATTTAAAACATTACTTGGTAACAAAAGCAACATTTAGACCCCTTTTTGTAGGTATATAATGTTAAATTCAAAAAATATTAACAATTTTAATAGTATTTGCATTTCCATAGACATGTCGTAAATCCACGTTTTCTTGTCTTGCCCAGTCAAACTCTTGGACACATGTTGGGATCTGACTGATGTTGATGTCTATGCAATACTGCTCTTTTATATTATCTTTCTGTCTTTAATTGTATTTTGAGCTTAATATTTAGATCTTTTTCTACAAGTTGATATGCTCTCTTATAAAATGCAGAGTCTGAGCAAGGGGTTGCACAAGCCATTCTTCGTGGTCTTATTGATTTTAAGCGGGATCCATGGCCAAATGTTTCAGAGAGTGCAAAGAATTTGATTCGACAGATGTTGGAGCCTGACCCAAAACTTCGCTTGACTGCAAAGCAAGTGCTTGGTATTTTCCTACTTCTTTTGTGCTACTGTACATGTTGAACATGTAATAATGCAAATCAACTTCTTGAAAAGCTACACTTAAGGCACACTCCTTACAAACTTACATGTACTGATATGGTTATTTGGAAAACATCTGGGGCATATTTCTCATGGGTTATGATGCCCCAGGCGACCAGGCCATAGGTTCCGTGCCTAAAACTGTCTTGCCCAAATAGAAGGCAAGCTCTATGTCCATTTCAGAATCCTCATGTCAACAAGTGATCCAGCTCTAGGCATAGGTGCTACTTTACTGGTAGGGTGTTATATAGACTTTCTAAAGAAATGTACATCCTTCGAAGAGAACACATGCAGAAATCTGTATTGATATCTGAGTGGTGACAGCATAGACTTGGGTTTAATTTCTACCAAGAGCAGTTTTAATCTGATAGTATTACTCTTACTTGTGCCATTATTATTTTGTTATGGACTTACAAGAGTACTGTTGATTTGAATATACTTGCAGTTGATTGTTTTTGTTATTATATTCTTCCTGGTTCTGTTTTGCTGAGCCAGTTGATTTCATGAATACTACCCACAAGATTATCATTCTGCTTATTGAATCAGCATAAATAACTTACAGCTTGCACTTGGGCTATCATTCTGCTTAGTATGATGATCAGACTTTCTGACATTTAGATGAATTATTGAACACTAGACAATTAGGATCTGATGCCTATATTCTTCCTCCCTTACAGAACATCCTTGGCTCCAAAATGCTAAAAAAGCTCCAAATGTTCCTCTTGGAGATGTTGTCAAGTCAAGGCTGAAGCAGTTTTCTATGATGAACAGATTCAAGAGGAAAGCATTAAGGGTTGGTTGACCTGTAGTGCTACCCTATTTATTTTCTGTTTCTTTGATACTGTAATTTGTTCAAGAATTTATTACTAAAATGGGCTTTCAAATAGGTTATTGCTGATCATTTATCCATTGAAGAAGTTGAAGACATCAAAGAAATGTTTAAGAAGATGGACACTGATAATGATGGTATTGTTTCAATTGAGGAACTGAAAACTGGACTTCCAAAGATTGGCTCCCAGCTGGCAGAGTCTGAAGTGCAGATGCTTATTGAAGCTGTAAGTGCTTATTAACCCTGTAGCCCAATTCTAAACTTAAAGCTTCTTTATCGTACCTTTCAATTTACCTGTTTTATGTGGTTTATTTTTTTTGTTCTTTATTTGCTTAATTGTTTTTCTCTTCTATTCTTAAAGTGAAGTTGTAAGCAGCTATCAGTAAGTCTAACTTGCAATATTCTACCAAGGAATGAATTACAATTTTGAAACCCATCATGGATGGGGAGCTTCATGCCTTTTCACCTATTTAATTGAACTTTGTTACAGTCCAGGCTATGCATCGGAAAAAGCTCTTATTAGATGATGTGTAAATGGTAAACCTTACTTTTGTTTGTATATTGACCTGAATTATTGAGAATATTGTGTCTTCTGCTTCTATTTGGATGATTAAGAGGAAGATATATTACATCTCACGAATAAAGTTTTTCAATAGGATGTTAGTCTTTTGTCTTAATTCTTGTTTTTAGAGGATATTTTGAATCTTTAGATGCTTCTATAAATTCTATAAATTGAACTGTGCGGGGACAAATCTCATAAACTATGACAGGGTGTTTCCCCTATGGATTTTGCATTTTATTAGAAATTAGAAAATGTTAAATAATCTTCCAACACTTCACTGAAGGGAATATGGTTGCATCTGCAGTAATATTGCAGGACAGTTGTTACATGATTCAACTTTATTTGTGAAATGTACTATATCTTCCTCTTAACCATTAACAAAAAAAAAAAACCCAACTCAGCTTTATGCTCTATCAAGAGCAATGATTTTTGTCAAATTGTAAGTCCTTAGATTATTATGGCTTAAGCCAACATTTTATTTTCTTTCTCTTTTAAACCCTTCTTGAACCAAATTACTCCTCACTAGTGCAAGTGTGCAGCCATTCATTTATCTATTCACATGACCAAACCATCTTGATCTACTTTTCCTCATCTTGTTACCAATTGGGGCTACCAAATCCTCCTTAATTGACTTGTTTCTAATTAATTCTGTCTTTTTCTAGTCTTGCCACTCATCCATCTCATCGTCCTTGGCTTAGCTTATGTCCTTATTTTTTTACATGCTGTTTCTTGATCACTAACACTCTTCCATGACAATTACCAGTTGACATACCAATAAAAAGTGCAGACATGCAGCTTATTGTAATTAAATCCAAGCCAGGAGCTAATTAACTATTTAACCTTGACCATTTGACCATCAAATCCTTCTATAGAGCTGGAGATACAGTGAACCAGTGAAGTACTACAAAATTTGTTTACAGATCCATGTTATGATTATTCCATTGAGCTGTGGTTTTGCTCATTAATGGTTTTCCGATTTCCATATTAAGAAACAGAAACATGCTTTGAATTGGTTGGTTGGTTTTAGAGAGTGTTAGGGCAGTCCTAAGGATCATAACTTGGTTTTTGGTCTAGCACTACTCAGAGAAATGCTAGCAAGGAACATTCTGATTCTGATGGAAGAAGGTTTGTTGGAAATAGGTAGATACCAATGGGAAAGGTACACTTGACTACGGAGAATTTGTTGCAGTGTCCCTCCATCTACTGAGAATGGCGAATGATGAACATCTTCGTAAAGCCTTTTCCTACTTTGACAAGAATGGAAATGGTTATATTGAACAAGAGGAGCTCCAGGACGCCTTGATGGAAGATGGAGCTGCGGACTATGCAGATGTAGCAAATGACATCTTCCAAGAAGTAGACACCGACAAGGTCAGAATCCACGCTCTTTGAGTGTTGAATCTCTTAGTAGCTTACTATTATCATACTATCACTATGATAGTCATAAAATGCAGGATGGAAAGATCAGCTACGATGAGTTTGCAGCAATGATGAAAACTGGAACAGACTGGAGAAAAGCTTCTCGCCATTATTCTCGAGGAAGGTTTAATAGCCTTAGTGTAAAGTTGATGAAGGATGGTTCACTAAACATGAGCAATGAGTAGCATAATAGCTGAGGTGGGTTAACTACCATTGGATTTTTCTTCTTCTTATATGCTTACGTATTCCTTCTTTTTCTTGATTAATTGTGGGTTCTGTTTATTAGGTGGGTCCCTACTCCCCTTTGATTTGTAGGTATCTTACCAAGGATCGTGGAGAAGCAAGCACACATCATTTATTACTTCCTGCGGTGTTGATGAGCTAAACACGGCATGTATGTATGAATGCTTAACGAGAGAGATGTGTGATGCTGTCCTCTGTCACCCACTTGGCCTCCCGACGGTGTTTCAACTTTCATGTGCAGAACTTGTACGTGGTCCGATGGATAGTACTGTACTGCTGTCTGCTGGTTTACCAGAAAGAAGAAAGATTGGAATTTTCTATTGGGCAAAGGTTGAGTGGTTTTGCTGCATCCCGCTTGGTGGAGACTCGTTGGATTTGGGCCAAAAGTTTTTTCTGTATGCCAAGATAAATATCAAGGTGCAAGTCGGACTTGGTACAACATCGCTTGGGACTTGGGAGTTAGGGACTTGGGATAAGGATTAGCAATATAGATTGTCAAACTTCAATGCATACCACGTTGTACTTTAATCTCCCCTCCATGTTTTGGAGAAGCTATACAGACAGAGTGACAGACCACTGTTGTTCGTTAAGAACATAACCAGATATGATGATGTATTTGATGTCATTACATCAAATTCCTAATTTGCTTATGAAAAAAAAAAAAAAGAAACGGGAAACAAAAATTAGACATGGTTCCATCGTGGGGCGGGATACAAAGAAATTGCTGATTGGTTGTTTGCTTTGGAACTCTCTTTCCATTGTAAGGACACATACACCCCCAACAACACATCAATCAAGAGCCCTTTGCCCATAGGAAACCAGCATCCGATTGCCAGCTTCCAATGAAGAATTATCACCATTTAATTTAACCATTGAGGGATCTGGCCATGGGAATTATCAACCACACACCTATCTAATATCCGCTTATCAACTGCTCACGCAAACCACTCACCAGCTGCTTTCACTAATCACTCAACCATGGGGAATAGATAGAGCCATGGGAGCCATTGTGTGCATATCATTAGTTCTGATACCACCGTTGGGGGGGAACCAGGGAGAGTCAATAAATTCACCCTCTTCCTTATTAGCGAGTATACTATGTGTTTTTTTTTTTCTTTTTTTAATTTTGTAAAGAAATAGAGATTTACAGGTTCAATTCCCTGGTTCTAACTTGGCCAAGCTGAATTGGTCTTAGAGCCAATCCGTTCATTTCTCCTACAGAAAGACAAGAATATGGGACTTGGGTTGGTGAAGAATGATACCAGGAGTAGGAAAACAACTACCTGCGTTGGGTTATCTTTAGCAAATATGCCTACCAAATCCGCACTCTATCTCAGCGGGTTGGTTAATTTTGAGAGTTTTCTTAATTTTGGTAGCAAATATGCCTACCAGATTATGAGGGTGTTCGACAACATGATGGTTGATTTTGTTTTTGAAAACAAAAACAACTGCCATCTGCTCATTCCTTATATAGTTATGTATGATTGGGCCTGGGAAGATTGGATTATATATGTGTTCTTTCTACTTGAGTGAGTGGGCAAGTATATAAAACAAGCATATTTCCTGGCCCAGGCCAATTCTGCAAGTCTAAAATGGAAGATCCACCCATACAAAAACCTCGTTTGGTCTCAGACAATGAAATAGTTTCGGATTGGGCCCACCCAAACTTAGTTTAATCAAGGTGGCAACCAGCTGGTTGGTAAGGTCTCCTGCTCATCATAGCCAGGATTTGGGATCAAATCCTGCTTGCACCTGGGTTGGGGGGTGGGCTACCCTCGTTGTGTAGCCCTTCAAAAGAAACCCCCCCCCCCACCCCTAAAAAAAGCCATCCAATACGAAATAACAGGAAATCCGAAACCATCCAAAAGATTGGGCTGGGCTGGGTTTACCCAACCCAGGTTGCAAAGTTAATTACTCGATAGCTGCTATAAGATGATGCCTCGATTACTAGCACGTATTACATGATCGATACAATTACTTTCACCATGCTAATTTCTCTAGTGGGTTGACTCCTTTCATCAGGTTGAGTGAGTGATGGGTCCTGATCCAGATAATGTTAACACTAGCCCTTTGTTCCCAGGCCCAAGATTCTCCTCTCCTTCCAAGGGAATGAATACATCCCAGAAGAGGAAGGTAATTAAGGGGGTGTTCGTCAATATGTGTGATTTTGTTTTTTAAAACAAAAAATAACTGCCACATCAGAAAAATCATATCCAAGCCCATTTTCGTATCCACTTGTAGATGTTAGATTAAAAAGGGTTCTCTGATTGGGTCAAATAAGGGATTTCTCCCTACTCTGCTCCACTAATATTCTGCCATTTGGATAAATTTTGTGTCCGTTTGGGCCATGTATCAGATAGGGGACCCACTGGATCGGTCATAATCCAAAATCCACAATCCGCGTCAGCCATATACCAACCATGTAGTGGAGTTTTCTCCCGATCAATTATAGTCATCCATGATTTCAACCTTCTAATAATAAAAGAGACTTTTATTGTATTCGTGCTTGACAAAAAAATTTTAGTTGAAATGATTTTCATAAATAAATGATAAGATTAGGAAGATGGGGACACTCCTTTTAAGCCCTAAACCAAGTTGCCATTTAATGATTTAAATAACCAGACTAGCAAATAGATTTATGAACATATTATACAGGGCAAGAAACCAGAAATGGGTCTTTGTTAGAAAATTCCCTTCCCAAAAGAAGCAATAATTCCATGAACCAAGACACCAACACTCACCACCACCTCAAAGTAGGCCAGGGCATTTTTCCATTTTATCATGCTCCATCTATTAAGGCATCATTAATGGCGGGCTGTGTTCCTTGTTGAAAACTTTTCTATTATTCCCTCCTTGTTGGGGTCTATCATTTTGTTCCATTAACTTGGAATTGTATTGTCATTTCTGTTTGGATTTGGGGGGCAGTATGATTATATTATCGACCATATTTGTTCATCAGTCGGAACACATTTTATGAAGATATATGTTCTCGTGTTCATATATTGCTCTCAGTTCTCACACAGAATTTGCATTCCAGTTCTAGATTGATTGTAATTTGTAACTTGTAAGACCTCTCCTAGTCCTTAGTCCTTGCTACAAGAACTGGCCTTTCGTTGGAACTTGCAACTTTTCCATTTGATTATACCTTTTGCAGTAGCCAAAGGTCTCAGAACGTCTTTAATTTTTCTCTTCACCAATAATTAAGGTCTACATAATCATCGTGATTCGTGAGATGGATTCATGACTCTGCACTCAGCACCATGTCTGAAGTCTGAACCCAATGGTGTATAATGCGGATACCATACTTTAAGAACAGTCAAGTCAGGGGCCTTTTTCAGACATGTGATAATAAGAAAAAGGCACTAGAATTGGTAGCCACCTGTCAAGATTTTGTTTCGTATATGCGACATGGCTATTGACTAACGAAGAAATCAAACGACAGGGAGATCCATGGCCGATGGGTGTCTACCACAGCATGCAATAGTAATGCAGGTTCCAGCCTAACAGCCCCACCAAACAATGTGATTTAATTTTGTGATAGAAGGGGGAAAAATCCCTTCCCTACTTCTCTCTGTAGTCTGTATTGCACCGTTTAAGGCAAAATATCTTGAATGAAACAGAAACCCACAAACCAAGACGCCACCCATTTACAGTCTTGCGAACCTTATCCTCTCATTTCATCTCTCACTAGATAGTAAATATGAGACAGAGGAGAAAACAGAGAAAAAGGCGTCAAAAGCTTTAGTGAACTGAACTTTGATTGGCATGTGACATCAATTGTCAGTGATGCAATGATGTAACATTAATATGGTATTATCATCTTGGATGTTGGATAATATAATCATGTTAAAAACACTGCTGTCAATACATTAGTACCAAATAAAATCATTATTATTTTCTGGTAAAATAGTCTGTGGCAGAAGAATGCATTCCAAATAAAAAATAAGCATCGTTTTCTCAGAAAATGATACTTATAATTCTATATGTCCAATATGAGTTTTCTCAGAAAATGATGAAATTATCCCAGCACCCATACTAAACACCTACTAAAAATTTTGGATTGGGGAAATGAAACTCAGGCTGTGGGCATTCCGCTGGTTGTTTTAATTTCTTCAGGCATAAACTTGTCATTTCTCCCATTAGATCAGAATTGGTATTTTCTGCCAACAAAATAAATTCCAACCCTCTACCAACATCATCTCAAACCGCACATCTTAACTTGAGACTAGGACCCATTATAAAAGTGAAGCCTACCATGTGTGAAATGTGGGGTGTGAGAAAATGTTGGTAGAAGGTTAGAATGTATTTTATTGGTGGGTGATCGGGTGTCATCGGATGGAGGGATAGAGTGCCAGGCGGTTGGTTTGGTACCTTGCTAGTGCTTTTCATTTCAGGTGGTGGCATCAAAAGTTTTAAAGTTTTAATGATGACAGCCCAAGCGAGTTGAAACAAATACGGAAGATGATGAAACAGTAAATACCAACGAGAGATGTTCCCAATACAATATGGGAATATGTTGTTGGGCATTGTGGAGCGCAAATGTGAACTCAGGTTGATATGGTCCACAGAGCTAGAGCTGATCATCAAATGAGCTGACATCCAAATCCAAAATAAAAGCTCGATTATATTGAATTGCGTACACTCTTCTTTTTGCGCAATTCTCTACGACTTCACTTTGTGGTCACATTAGAAGCAGCCTGCAGAGGGGTTTATACACACACCCCACCATGCCACACCTGAAAAGCACTAGCAAGAATTGCTCAGTGGTCCTCTAGATCTTTCTCTCTCACTCTGACCAAATTTCATTCAAACAAATGGGTCCAAAAAGCTACAGTGAATTCACTTTCGTGCTGCTGCTGCTGCTAATTTTATGTATTTCTCGGTAAAAGAATTGACGAAGTCTGTCTGTCTACAACATTGTTGCCTTGTAAAATTAATGTGAATGCAATGCAGAGCAGTCCGACCCAGTTCACGGCGACAGGCGACTGGTCGTGTCATTGTCTCGACTCTCATGTGAGTATGCATAACACGTTTTACAAATTAAATCAATTCCAAGAGAGTGATTTGACATTTTCTAATATTCTACTACTTCAAGATCCAGCCTGGTAGCTTAGAATTGTTACATTTCCAACAATTTGTCATTTTTCCTTTGTTACAGTACCGATAGTCATTTGATAGGGGTGTTTGATTTACATTTCCGAGAATTTTTAAATCGATTTTCCCTTGATGCAGGATTGCAACATCGTGCTCCACCATACCTTCCACTAGATTAACCTATATTATCAATTTAATCATTTGGATTATTTCTTTATATATATATATATATGAAGTACATAGATCAATTATTTAGCATAAAAACCAACATATGGTGGCTTAATTGGTAGCTTCTCTGGCTAGTTTTAGTTCTTAATTTAATTAAAGGCTCGCATTAGATGCTTTCTTATTGCATTTTATTATTGAATTAGAATAATTCATGAAACAAATCTACATTTAATTATTAAAAAAAAAGAGAGAAAAACCTGATAGCCCATGGATTTAGACTTTTATATAAAAAAAAAAGATTTGGTTCACCCCCATATACTTGGGTGGGAAAATTTGGGTTTTGACATTAATCTGGGTCTAACCTAGGGTTTATATGTATGGTTGGCCCTTAACCCAATTCAATGCATCTTATTTACACCTAGAGAGAGAGAGGTTGATTTAAGAATAAACTTATTGGAGAGTAAATATGACTTTTATGAGAGACAATAAAGACCCATGAGAGTTTCAAACTTATTATATTTTTTATGATCTAATTTAAAAATAAATATGAGCATGTGTTAGAAAGGAAAGAAAGAGGAGGTACATGTGTTTGATTTTATTATTAGTTGTTTTGGGGTTTGAGTGTGAAAGGGAGAGCTTTGTTGTTGGATTTGGGGCAAGGCGGGCCGCTTCATCTTCTCTTGTTATGTTTTATCTTCCTTCTGACAATGTTTAATAAAATCTAAAGATGGTCATCTCTTCATTTGGAGTAAATTTTGGGAATTAAAAAAATGGATAAATAACATTTTCACTTGGGCTTAGTTTGGAAAGAGTACAAATACAAATTTATAGAGTGTAAAACCTTATATTTTGCATTATTTTGAAATTATTTGCACTGTACATATTGTATATGTACTCTTTCCAAACTGAGCCTTAGGGGAAAACTGTCAAAAATATTGTTAGATAAATCTAATAATGAAATATATAGATAAAAATGATAAATTGTTTAGATTATTTGAATAAATTTTATGACTAAAAGAACATGAGTAAATGCACTTAACTGGATAGTCAAGGAATACTTAACGGAATAAGTACATTTATCCAAGTAAATGATTCACCAAATTAAAAAAAAAAAATGATTTGATTTTCAGCATTTTGTGAGGGGTGGATCGAATGTATGTGAACCTGATCTTCGTCATTTTTGTACAATGTATGTGGCTGCTCTCTAAATTTTACCATTATGCCAAACAAGGGATGTGAAATTAGCTGGAATTGGAATTTGAAAGAAGCAAGATTAACACAATTCGCCAATTGCTTGTTCCTTTGTGTCGCAAGTGGAAACAAAGCTAAGACCTATTAAATATCTCTTTTGAATTAATATGATCACCAATTAATTCCACAAAATAACAAATGGGTGTTATTTTGCGGTCACTATCGAAAGGCTCGTCTAGGGGTGTAAATGGATCGAATTCGAATCGGATTAGATAATATCTGAATTTGAATCCGATTAGAAAATCTAATATCTGAATTTGATTCGATATTCAACGGATATTGAAAATTAATATCCGAATTCAAATCCGATTAAATATTTGAATATTCAGTTCTATTCGAATTCAATTAATTAATTATTTTAGATAATTAATAAATATATAAAATAAATATTTTATTGATATAAAGTATATAAATATATAACTTAATTATTATATATAAATTATATAAAATATTTTATATATTATATATAAGTATTAAATAATCGGTCGAATTCGAATATTTATCGAATCGAATAAGGTCATATCTGAATTCGAATCCAATTAACTATTCATTAAGAATGGGATATTCGAATTCGATTCAATTATACCGAATATCAAATTCGAAATCGAATTTTCGAATACCATTGACACCCTAACTCCATCTCATCTGTAAACTCCATCAATATCACTTTCTATTTTAATGTATCAAGTTTCATTTTAGCTGCACCTTCACGTGGCGCAGGACAGACCTTGTTTGGGCATGTTCCCCATTGATATACATTTAGAGGGTAACCGTAGAAAGGAGACTAGGGCCACGCCAAAATGTAAAGGCTTTATTTTGTCACATGGCCACAAGTGCAAATTGTACCGTATATATTTATATTTGTACTATTCCCAAACTAAGCCTTAGGTTCAAACTTGGCCATGATCAGGAGGGAGGAGTGGGACTCGCGTGAGGGCCTGAGGCATAGCAGCTTATGCTGCAGAACGGGACATTCAGAGGTTGTATAAAGCCTTTCTCTTTCGGGTACACAATAAAGTCTCAACCACAAAGAGTCAGAGATGTTACCAACTGAGCCAGTTCATGTATGGTAGGTACACTTGGTGGCTGGTATTCTGCATGAAAAATGTGCTCAACATACTGCTCAGGGCTCAGCAGTTTCAACACGAAACCGGATCTGTTCCTCACATTAGGCGCCTGACACGCGCCTCACATGCATATCATGGGACGTTGGACCAAATTACCCAGTCTTTTCCTATGGGCTATGGTAGTTGGTGATACGGCTAGCAAAAAAGAAAGCTACTGTCAAAGCATGGTTCTACTCACCTGGGAAACTTTTGTGCATACGACAATGTCTAATATCAATAAAAGCCCCCAGCAAAAGTAGCTTTTGCAAGTTAAAAAAGGCTGTGTTTGGTACCGTGATAGTTTTATTATTTAGAATCTTTTGTACTTCACTGATCTATTGGAAATCGGAACCATCGTTGAATTATGCATTTGTTTTTCGTTATTTATTCGAGCCGGGTGTCATTGGCTTCTTTGTTTATAATTTTGTAAGGGGGTGCTATTTAGTGTGGACGAAAAATTAGTAGGTATAGACCGTCTACACTACACTCTGTGGCAGAGACCAATCCATACCATACCACAATTTAATGCTGGTTTTAACTATGGATAAACTGTGTATTACACTTTTTGATTTCATGTATCTCATATGTATTTTATGAATAATTTACACAGTTAATCATAAATATCTAAATTTTGTATTTGTTATGATAAATATATTTAAAAATGCATCAATAAATTAATATTAACCAATAAATATTATTTTTTTATAAAAAAACTAGTAAAATAATTAAAATTTTAAAAAATATATTTTAAATATTTAAAAATATCATTTTATTGATAAAAATATTAAAAATTAAAAAAAAATAAAAATTAAGTAAAATAATTAATATTTTATTGACAAAAATATTAAAATGTAAAACAGACAATAGGGTTTCAACCTTAGGGAGAGTGTGAAGCAGGGGATCAAAAATAGATTGTGGACGGGCCCTAACCACGAGTTTTTGTTGTGGATGAGAAATTGGGGTGTGGACAGGACCCTGTCCACAGCCAACCAAACAAGACAGGATGAACACGGTGCCGAAGACCGCCTAAATGTTTTATGTTTAATATTTATCCAGTTAAGTTTACTTACCTATAATCTTTTGATTCTCATGTAAGTAATATAATTACCTTTTCACTCATAAAAACCTAATATCAAGAAGAATGCTGTAAAGCTGGGGCCCAATAATTAATTCAAGAATGCTGTAAAGCTGGGGCCCAATAATATAATTACCTAATATCTTTCTTTACCATGGGGCCCAATAATTAATTCAAGAAGAATGCTGTAAAGCTGATTAATAGGAAAGAGATACCCATTGACCAACTCCCCCCCCCCCCCATTTACTAGTAAATGAATAGGGTGTCATATAACCACATGGGATATGAAGTTGAAAATGCTTCTTTTGACAAGAAATACTAAAACATGGTTTCACTTAGGCTATGTTTGGTTTGAAGGAAAAGGTAAGGAAAGGAAGGGTAAAATAGGGAAACCAATACAAGTAAGGTCTCCCTACCTTTCCTTTCCTTTCCCTACATTTTCCTCCAAACCAAACATAGGCTTAAGGTTACTTACAATTAAACCAACCAAGACATAATCTCAACCATCTTGATGGGTTTTGGTTCGGTTGTCGTTTCTTTGAAAAATTGTGCCAATTCGGTGCCGCATAGGTGTTTCTCCTAAAATGCTGTTAAATCATTTATTAAATAAACATTTTCTTCGATTTGTATGAGAGAGTCATCTATTGGGAGACACTTATTTTTAATATTTTCCCCAAAGACTAAGTGTTTTTTTTTTCAATATTCAGCTTATATTGCGTCTAATGGCATTTAATGGCACCTAACTATCAAAAATCATCAAAAAAACGTTTTTCAACCATATATATATTTTTTTCATTTTTCAAGATGAAGAAAGTACAAAATGTTTATTAAATAATGGTAATGAAATCAAACAGCTCCTTTGTGTAAAACTACCTAACCAAACAAAAAATAACATTAGATATGGTTAAACAAGGGTCAAAATTTTTAGGCCCAAAGTACAGTTGGGGTGAGTGCCAACTCAGAATTGATGCCAATTCACGGGCAAGCATTGATGTATAGAGTGGAGGATTTTGATATTTTGAATATTTATAACTTTGTAGTGGAAATCAGAAATCTGCATTGGGCCTACCCGTACTTCTCCGCAATTTTTAAGAAAATTAGAACAATACCCAACACCATCTAAGATTCTCAAGACTGAGATTCCATTAGGATAGAAATCTCATATCCGAATAAAGTAGTTCCATCGCTTTCTTTCTCGCTCTCTCGCCCACTCGCCCAAGTCCCGACCCAAATTGTGCAATATTATGGTGGGTAAGCCAATGTTAGCTAAGCCATGTAAAAACTAAAAGCTTCATATAGATACAGTACCAAATACCATCAATAAGAATTTTTCTGGGGTCGTGGAAGAAGATAATGGGAGAAACCCTAGTGAATTCTGATCCTTACAAAACGTGTCTCACACCAATCTCACAGTCACATCCCACTCTGAATTGGGAACATCTTTCCATAAATAATAAATACAAGTATGGGATGCTCTCGATCTGCGGCATATATTATGAGGTCAGTGTAAGGCATGCATTGTGAGGACTGAGGAGCAGATCTGGACTCAACCCCAGACCCCAGTCCCTAGATTCCAAATGAATTGGGATTTACTTCTGAATAAAGCGAGACCGGATCTGATAAAGCACACCTCATTGTGAGATGCCCATTTGTGAGGAGCAGATCCCACTTCTGATAGAGCACACCTCACGTCGACCTCACAGGAATAACCCACCATGCATTGGGAACATATTCCAAGAATAATAACAGGAGATGTTCCCCATACATAGTAGAATGTGTTTGTGAAGTCAGTGTGAAAGAGCAGATCGAGACTCATTCCAGGTATCCTACTTTGGCAATGGCAACAATACAAATAGAAAAACAAACTTACAGAATTGTCATTCAGTATTGAATCAAGAATAGCCATCAAAAGAGAAAAAAAAAATTAAGTGCAAATGGAGTCGGTCAGGGTAAAGTCCGTTTCAATAGCCTTTACAGCCTTATTTTGAGAATACTAGTAGGGAACCCAATGTCTAATTTGCTGGTAAAAAAGATCAAAAGGATATATTGAATGTTGGCTCATGGTAAATTTCTAAAAGTATATATACTAAATTATTGGTTTTTTAAATATATTAAATAATTTAGTTTCTTTATATATATATATATATATATATTATTTACAAAATTACACTAATTTATCTTTTATTTTTCAATATAAGTTAATTAATTATTTCCTTTTCTAAAATTTTCCAATATTATACTAATTAATTTATATTAATAACAGAAATAATTTGTGTAATTATTGGTTCAAATTAATGTTTTCCTTTACAAATACTAATTTATCTTTAATAATTTAATCACGCAATTTTTAAATAATTTTCCAAAATCTATCAAATGTAATAAAAATTCCCAAATTTCCAAAATATTCCAATAATTTTCAATAATTATTTACTACATTTTAAAGAAATTTTCCAAAATTACACTAATTTATCTTTTATTTTTCAATATAAGTTAATTAATAATTTCCTTTTCTAAAATTTTCCAAAATTATACTAATTTATATTAATAACAGAAATAATTTGTGTAATTATTGGTTCAAATTAATGTTTTCCTTTACCAATACTAATTTATCTTTAATAATTTAAAATGAAAATCACACAATTTTTAAATAATTTTCCAAAATCTATCACATGTAATAAAAATTCCCAAATTTCCAAAATATTCCAATAATTTTTAATAATTATTTACTACATTTTAAAGAAAAATTCCAAAATTACATTAATATATATATATTTATTTTCTTTTCAAAATTATGATATTTTGTTTTCCAATTTGCAAACTCCACCAACTCTTTCCTGGAGCTATAATTGTTGAATTTATTTTTCAATTTTATAAATTTTAATTAATTTTAAATGACATCTATAAAGAAATTATTGGTTGAAAAATTTGTATATTCATTGACTTCTAGTAATTTTTCTGGAAAATAACACAATTTAATTGTTAGTGTAATAAAATTAATTTTAAGAAATTGTAACTATAGTAAAACATTTATTATAATGATTATTTAATTACTATACCAAAATTCCAATAATAATTATTTTGAAAAAATAGTTAATTTAACTACACTAATAATTATTATTAGAATTACAGTTATTTCAAAATTACTGTAATTACAGTATTTTGAAAATAACAAATTTTACTATAATAATTAATGTAACTTAATAATTATTATTACATTAAAAAATTTCTGAAAATATAATAAGATGGAAATATATTTTAATGACAGGGGTATAAATGAAAGAATGAAATCAGGGTCCTTTGACGATAAGATTGAGCCATTCTTATTTTTATTAATGGGTAATATATTCGTATGATTTATTTTATGAGAAATACTCCTAAGATTGCAAGGGGTTGTTTCTTGAACGATGCAAACACCGACTTGCCCTGACAGAAGCCGGGTCAAATGAACAATGATTCAAAAAATTTTAAATTAGGAAAAAGGGTGAGTTGCTTTTGTGAAGAAAAGCAACTCAATCAAAAGGCACCAAATTGAAGAAAAAGTTAAATATTGATCCATTCCACCAACCAGAAAGGTCCCCAACACCGTATGTGTGTGTGAATCTCATTTCATCAAGATAACTAGTCTTAGTAACCCCAAAGTGAATTTCTTATTTAACAAAAAAAAAAAAGTAAAATTCTAGGGCCAGGATTATATTAGCTGGTGGAATAGCCCATCAAGCTCTAGTATAATATAACAAGAAATGCACGCAAACTCATATAAATATTTAATTAAGTTTTGAACCCAACCCCCATTAATTATGTCGCATGTCTGTCTCCTTTTTGTGCTTCGGCTCCCATTTTTTTCACGTTTTGAAAACCTAGCTGAACTCCTCAGTGATGTCGGCAAATGTTCGTCTTGCCAAGTCTAAAACTAAGTACCCTAACAGGAAGGGGTATGGTTTTTCACACACGGAAAAAAAGAAAAAGACAATCAGTCTTAGATCTCCTCCCAACAAAAAACCAAGATCTTCCAATAAAAAATATAAACTATGTCTTCACATCTCATAAATGGGTGTGTCTCAGTATTATCATGGGTCTTAGTGTATATGTGCAGACAGGGATCACATTGAAATCATGTTGGGACAATTCTTCTATTCTGCGCCCCAGGCCAAGTCCCTACCAACTTCCAACTATTCCCAGTAGTACTTGGATTTTTTTCTTTTTTTTTCCCTTTTTGATAACTACCCAATACCCAGTGAATAGTACCTTGAGAGTTGAGCCCCATACATATTCATACGTGTAAAGGCGGTTTCACGTGGGCTTGGGCTACCCGTGGGTTCCTTTTTGATGACCACAGGGCCCCCGCCCACTACTAAATAGACCACTGAACCAATTACGTTTGATCATTTTAAGAACCCGTACTTTGATTTATGCAAGAGTTTTGGATTGCGATCCAGAACTCGTATTTTTCTTTGGAGAGAGATACGAGAGTTGTGATTATTGCAATGACGGCATGTGTTTTCTAGGTTGTATTTTGATAAACTTTTTTAGAAACTGTTTTGAAGTTTGATAACGTTTTTCAAAGCAAAAACATTGAAAGCAATATTTTGGCAATAAAACGTAAAAAAAGTATGAAGCAAGCATAGAATGCTTTGTGCTTCGACTGTGCAGCTTGAGGCATTTTTTTGCTTTTCGCAAAATTCAGAAGGCATGACCGTATGAAGCCTTCCCACAGCTCAGGCCATTGAAAGCACATTTTATGCCATGTCACGTGGCTCCTCTATGCCATGTGGCAAAAAATTGCTACATAACCTTAATTTATGTAATATACTATAATTATGGTCGTTTCCAACAACCCTTTTTGTGAACCACATGCGATGGTTAATTTAATGCGAATTGGCTGCTTAATGGGGTAGGTTCTTCAACAACATGTAGATTTGCCACGTGGCAAGATGAGCAGCGCAGGAATTACTGATACATTGAATTTTTCATTTCACATGTGGTAAAGCAATACATCATAACCTTAACTTGGAAATTTTAATTTCACAAATTATGGATTCTTCAAAAATGCTTATTTATGGTTTTACTTGGTTTGCAATCAATATTTATCAAACTATTAAACCACAAAAATGTACTTCATAATTTTTTATACTCTAAAAAAGTAAAAGCAGAAGTTTATCTAAAAACATCCTTAATTAATTCCAACTACTCATTACAACTAGCTAGGAAACAACCTCCATGATGGGTTCAAGTAGCTCTATGAAGCCAAGGACCAAAAAAAAAAACAAAAGGAGTTGCGTTCATGGATGGGTTCAAGTAGAAGTTTATGAACCTAAAGGCCAAGGAAGTTTGGGTTTTAGAACTTATAGTTCTATGAATCAAGTTATGTTTGGAAAGTAAATATAGAGACTGCTAATGGATAAGAGAAGTTTCTGGAGTAAACAGATCAAATCCAAATACTTTCCACACACCTCCATTTTTGCATCAAAAAAAGGTGGACGTAGTTCTCAATGGTTCAGAAATCTATACAACTTCAACTTCAGACCCTTGAGTCCCATCATTGCCTAGACACATACCACATCTTAACACATCACCCTCCCAAAATCAAGTGTCCGATCTAAAGGTATCAGAGCTACTCAACCCTGAAGGCTCATGAAACCTCTCCAAACTCTAGCAATTCTTTCAGGTGTCTACCATCCAACAATCATTGCAATCCATCCAGAGCCAACCCAATCCACTGACATTATCTAGAAAAATAATGCTTCAGGTATTTATACAGTAATCTCATCTTCTTTGGGTGCTTCAAGTTCGGCTACATATAACTGGAAAATAATCTGGATGCTCAAGATCCCATTCAGGTTCCAAGTCTTCCTCTAGAAAATCCTTTGGGACGGATTGCTCACAAAAAAACAAGTGTGTTTGGTTGCTTGAACCATACAAACTTTGCGTTTTTTGCAAGGTTCACGAAGAATCGACTCATCATCTGCTCTTCCAGTGCCCATTTGCACGAGCTATATGGTGTGGGGCTCAAATCGATTTAAATCCTTCTTCCATACCTCAGCTTTCCATCGACGCCATCATTACAGAATGGTACACTTGAGTGTTTCAAAACCTAGGAAAACAGTAAGCTCTAACGAGTCTCTGCAAATTCGCACTCATATATGGGAAGCCAGAAATAAGTGCATTTTCGAGAACATTAGACATGAACCCTCACAGATAGTGTTAAAGCCACGGGAATTTTCTCTGTTGAATATCCACTACCTCAATCACTTCTATCTCAACCTCATCAGTTACAACATAGTAACAGGCCATCTTTATTTACTGATGGTTCTTTTGATCCAGATTCAGGTTATGAAGGACGAAGGTTCATCCTCCAACATGCCAAAGAGTAGTACATCATTGCACAAGGTAGGCCTTATTGGGCATTCAACAGCTATAATGCTGAAATTCGAGCCCTGTTAAGAGGGCTTCAAGTAGCCTCTACAAAAGGAATTTCACATCTTTTGGTATATACAGATAATGCAGCATTAGTTGAATTTACCTTAGAAGACGGATCCTCTTTTGAATCAATATGTTTTATACATATACCTAGATATTACAATCAAGCAGCCCACCTTTTTGTTTATATATCCTGTAAGGACCAACTTAACTTATACTATAGTAACTCCAATCCTAATCATGTAAGCGTTTCAATATGATTTGAATGGAGAATCCTTTTTTAGCCAAAAAAATAAAAAAGTAGAAGTTTATGAAATCCAAACAGCTCGTTTCTTCCGGTTTAACCAATTGTACCTGCTCACCCATCAATATTAGAGGGTTGTAATTGGGTCAGATTCGGCTCCGATCTATCAAGTCCAAATCTCCAATAACAAAAAACGTTAGATCCAAAAAATAAAAATAAGAAAAAGATTTAAACAATTAATTATTTCTTATTCTTATTTATGTATATAATATAAAATATTAAATTTATTAGTTATAAACATTATATGATTATATATTACATACATGCATCACATGGGATGTAGTCAAATCTGTAGTCCAATTATTAATTGTATACAAGTTCTAAATCCAGGATAATCGATCAAATGTTGGATTGAATTTCAGACTTTTTGACAGACTTAATCAATATTTATACAAGTAAACCCTTGTTATCTAGAAATCTTTATTGGAATCAGATTGGGGGAAGTGCAGTAATAGATTGCAAAGAGTGGGGCAAAAAGGAGAGACGTTTAGTGGGAGATTTAATGGGAGAGAGATCAGAAAACCAGCCTAACAGGTTAGATGGTGTTTGGTAGCGTGTTTTTTTTTTTGCCCAACTTACGAAAAGAAAAATGCCTACGCTCATGCAACACCCATACAGCCGTTGTTTTATATTTTTCCTGTTTGGCAACGTTTATGCCACATTGCTATTGAAGGAGGCATTTCCTTCAACGATTCTGTTTTGGTATTCGTTTTTCACATTGTTTATCAACTATTTTAATTGTGCTAGGTGATCCAAATTATGTATACCCATCTAACAGCCCAGAAAATTTGGACAACTTATGTATGCCCATCTATATCATTAACCACCCATATTCAAATCAACGGTCAACTTTAAAAATTGCTAATATTTTTTTTTTAGTGTATCAAATCCAACGGTCACTTTTGGTGTGTCCATTCTCAGGGGACCTCACACATTCACAATTGGAATATGCCAAGAATGGGTGCTATGGATCAATGATGGCGGATTGTTGCCAAAAGAGAGACCCTAAAAGTCCCATTCCAAGCCCATGGAAATAGCAAGTTCAAGACTGTGAGAGTAGCAAATTCAAAGCAATTGAGCCCAGAACAAGGATCACACTTTACAGTGGGTTATATCACAAACTGCATTATTTAATGTGAAGGCCTGTAAAAATTATCGTAGGGAGAGAGTAGGTTTAGGATCTCTAAATATAGAGAAAAAAATGCATTTCTCAAATACGAACAATTGATTCCATGGTGTTAGAAATTATATTTATCACTGAATGGACTATGCATGAATGGCTACTATGATTGTATTGGAAGAGGAAGCCAGCATAATAATAATAATAATCTCATTCCCTCTTTCATCCACTATTCGTCCCTTCCCTTCTATTCTTCTTCTCTCGGAGTCTGCACGTGCTTGAAGTTGTGCA
This sequence comes from Nelumbo nucifera, assembly GCF_055504915.1. Classification (NCBI taxonomy): domain Eukaryota; kingdom Viridiplantae; phylum Streptophyta; class Magnoliopsida; order Proteales; family Nelumbonaceae; genus Nelumbo; species Nelumbo nucifera. Next base: position 45,850,404 of record NC_142650.1, on the reverse strand, counting down.
AAACTGATACGGAGACGTATCAAACTGGTGCTCTCATTGAGATTCAGTCCAAAACTGGTGCTTTTGTTGAGAGACCGTGAACCCGAACATCTGAAACCATGTCTGATCAAACCAAAATCCTTCAAACCATGCAAAAAAATTTTATGGCTGCTATGAAACAACAATTTGATTCGCTCAATGTGCAGATACAGTCCATGCAGGACCAATACGCATCTCCGAAAGCATCGATCGATGCCATGCAACAACAAATTGACCAACTACAATCTCAAGTCCGTGGTAAGGAACCAGAAACCACCAGCGGCGGTTCGTCCAGCAGGTTGCCCATGCCTCTATCAACACACCATCCATCCCAGCCGCTCTCAACCAATGCTCACGACACCAACAGATCATTGCGACTCGACGTTCCTCGTTTCGATGGCACCGATCCCTTCACATGGATTTTCCGTATTCAACAATATTTTGACTTCGTCGGTACCGCAGAAGATCAACGGATTCAGATTGTGGCATTCCATCTTGAAGGAATGGCCTTGGAGTGGTTCCAATGGATGACCAATAATAACCTCCTCCGTGATTGGACCGATTTTCTTCACCAAGTCAAGTCGCAGTTCGGCCCGTCTCAGTTTGAGGATTATCAGGGGGCACTTTCAAAACTCATTCAACGTGGATTGGTGAGTGCACACCAGGCAGAATTCAAGAGACTTATGAACCGTGTAGCGGGTATCTCGGAGTCTTTGTTAATCTCATTTTTTATATCCGGACTAAAACCATTGTTGCAGCGGGAATTGTTGATCGCCCGACCAAAATCCTTGAACGGGGCTTTTTCTTTAGCCTGCTTATTTGAAGATAAATATGAAGGTTCATAGATGCAGCAACGGTCCTCACAACCAATACAGTATACAACGACATCCACTCTGATTATCACGGATTCATCCACAAGCCAAAAACCAGCGTTACTACCCACTCCACCACCTCCCGCATTACCAGCGCTACCACCGCCAAGGCAAAACACCAACCATCCAGCACCATCCAATACCCCGAATATACCCATTCGAAGGTTAACCCCCAGTGAGATGCAAGAGCGGCGTCAACAGGGCTTGTGCTTTAATTGTGATCAAAAGTGGTCCACTAATCATAAATGTCATGGCAAATCCTTTATGCTTCTAATCTCCGAAGACGAGGAGGTTGAGCCAGCTGCTCTCGAGTCACTCAAGCGATTCTATCCAACCCTCCACCTTGAGGACAAGGTGGCTTCACTAGAGGAGGAGAATGATATGCCAATCATTCAGGAACTCAATCAACAAGAAGATCCCCAAGTCAGACGCTCAGGCCGCATAAGGAAACCATCGAAATGGATGGATGGAAATTATATTTATGACTAAATGGACTATGCATGGATGGCTAGCTAATAATCAGGAGCAATAAAGATTCCCTTGTCAATCATAGAGCCGTCAGAGACATTTTAGGAGAGATTTACTTTTATTACCAGTGAGTTAATTAAAGAAGGATGCTTTGTGGAAGTATTTAAATAGCTATGATAGTATTGGAAGAGGAAGCCAGCATAATAATAATAATCTCCTTCCCTCTTTCATCCGCTATTCATCCCTTCCCTTCTATTCTTCTTCTCTCGGAGTCCGCACGCGCTCGAAGTTGTGCAAAACTGATACGGAGACGTATCATGTTCTTAGACTCGTGTAATAGAGAGAGTAACAGAGAGATGTCATATATGTATATAGGGGGGTGGTGATGGGTACTCTCACCACAGAGCTCACATACCTCCTCTTCTTCTCCTTTTTCACATATATACATATTTATTTTTAAAGTAAATCATTAAAAAAATAACAAGTCAAAATTAAAAACCACATGGATCTTCATTATCTCTCATAAAATTCATATTTACTTTACTATCTAATAAGATCCTTCTTAACTCTCTCTCTCCCTCACCTTAATAGTCAATGCTTGTAACATCCCCCTTCAACTCCACAATCTCTTTATCCCTTTTGGTTCTCTCTAATAAAGTAGGGGTGTAAATTAGATGGGTTGGAATAAATTAAGGGCCAACACTAAATATGAATCCTAGCTTGGACCCAAACTATGTCAAAAATCAAAATCCAAAATTTCCTAGCTTTCGAACACTAAATATGAACCAATCTTCTTCTTAAGTTTAAAGAAATCGTTGCTCCTTTCCATGGGTTATCAGTTTTTTCTTTCCTTTTTTATTAATGTAGTGTAGATTTGTTTCATGGATTGTTCTGGTTCAATAATAAAATGCAATAACAAAAGAACTTAACAAATGAGCCTTTGGTTATCTTTGTTAGTTCAATTTTGAAATTGTTTCTTTAATTTGGTTATTGATCTCATGCTAAGCACATTTTTTGGCTTCATAGGGCTACAGAACGGGGGTAGTCCATTCCCCCCAACCCTTAGTCTCCCAACCCTAACGGCAATGGGATTTAATCCCAAGTTTATGCTATAACTAGACAAAGAAGTGAATTAACCTACCAATTAAGCCACCATCAGTTGGTTTATGTACTTCTCATAATATATAAATTATATAGAAAGGAATAAATTTGTAGTTCAATAACTAAAAAAAGAAAGAAATTATTTTTTCTATTATTTTATATGTAAAGAACTAGAAATATATAAAAATTTTGGTGAACCATTATTCATTTTTCCCTTAAAAATACATTTTTTAACAATCCACACGAACCTCCTCCTCTCATTTCTCACACTTATGGTTATTTATTTTTAAATTAAATTATTAAAAATAAAAACCCTCTTGATTATCAATTATCTCTAGTAAGGTCAACCATTACTCTCCCTCTCTCTCTCTCTCTCTCTCTCACGCACGCACGTGCGTGCACACACACACACACACACAATTCTCAACCCCTTTTGCTCTTAATAAATTAGATGGATTGGGTTAAGGGCCAATCCATGACCAACTCTAAATGTAGACCTTATCTAAACCTAAATTGATGCCAAAAACCTAAAATTTTCAACCAAAACCTAACTTGTGCCTAACTCAAAATATGGATCTTCGCTTAAACCAAAATTAATGGCAAAAGCCAAATTTCTAATCAAAACCTAACTTTTTCTCAACTCTAAATATGAACCTTAGCCTAAATCCAAGTTAACACAAAAAACCAAAATTTTCTAATGAAAACCTAATTTCTGGCCAAATCCAAATATAGACCTTAGCTTAAACCCAAATTGACGCCAAAAACCCAAATTTGTCGGCCGAAACCTAAATTCCATTAAAACTATGCATTGCATGGTTTAGTTGCTAGTGTATATTATATTGCAATAAATTATAAAATTGTTGGAATTCATGACACATGTGTGCTAGATATACTTGTGGTAAGAAGTTGTTGACGGATTTTGGTTATAGGTCTTTTAGGTTGTGTTTGGTACTTCTGCTTCAAACATTTTGGGTTGATGAATATGAATTTGTCAAAGATTTTTTTCTCCTTGGAATGTCAAATTCGACTTTTCGACCATAAACATCAATGATCACTCACACACTTGCATCTTTCTGGTTGAAGTGATTATTGATGGTGCACGATCTGGTTGCTCCTAGCTGGATGGTAGCTCGAATGTCGGTCTACCTAGGTGGCCGGTCAAACTACAAGAGAGCACGATCAGAGGACCCGAGGTGCTTTACCCAGTGTAGGCACTTTAATGCTTAAGTTAGCGAAGAGTGATTGCGAGCTTGAAAGCTTTGTAAATGAGAGAGCTAGAGAGCTAAATCGCACGTACCTCGTAAAGTTGGAGGTGAAGCCCCTATATAGGCGAGTTGTCGTAAGCCTCATGAAACACATCCGAGATCCCCGACCCATGTTACCCAAAGTCCATTTCACACCTAGAGATGGACTTCACATAAGCTGATAAGTCTTATCAAGTCCATCCAATCTGGGCAGGATAAGGATAAGGCTCACAGACGTGCAACATGATACCGTAAAGGTTGGAGACAAATGGCTAGCTTCTAGACCTTGGTCCTGGATGAGGTACCCAAGATGCCCGAGCTGACCTGGCTTACTAAGGTGGTCGAAAGTGTTGAGTTGTCATCCAATGATCAGGTCGTTCCATGTGTCCACACTAACAAGTCGAGCCAAATTACCCCTCATCAATTTCCCCCCACTACCTGCCAAAGGTACTCAACTCGGGGCAGGAATTCAGGACGAGTCTAGGTGAATTTGGCCCGGTCTCTGGTTTGGTCGATGTTCGGTCTGTAGGTCAAACCTGACCGACCCAATTGGCTCGACCTTAGAGCTAGACCGCATCTTGGGAACGCACGGACGTCTCGCGGACTATAAACTCCGTGGATATCAAACACGTGTTCAATCGAATTCGACCTCAAAAATCGAGCGATCGCCCTCTTGGGAACTGTTGGATCATATCGATTTGGACCGTCTATGTCTTCGGTGTCACTAGGTCGGTGGTCGAGGTCGTTCTTTCTCTTATATTTGGTAAGTCATTTTTCTTGCTCGGTTCATTTCTTTTGCCTTCCATTATGTTGGGTAGTTGTGAGTTTAGCAAAGAGAGGGAGGAGTCCAATTAGGCCAAGGAGGGCACCTTGGTTCAAGACCGGCAAGGTTCCCACAAAAGGACCTCATCTTCCCACCGGCCTGCTCGACCTAGAACTAGACCGCTTTGGTCCCTCCCAGATGTCCCCGAATTCCCTTCGAAAGTCCTGGCTTGGAAAAGTAGATATTTCTTTCTCGCCCAAGATGGGGGTGGCCTTTCCCAACACATTGAAGGAAAGGTATCAAGGACACCAGGGACCAAATGGATAAGAAAATGCAGGCCAAGATTAGAAACCTGGCGGAGTGCAGCCTAAAGTTGGAAGAATACTTGACCGAGGAGAAGCTAGCTAAGGCCGGGTTGAGTCCTCTGGGTAGGTCACCACCTCGGGCTCAAGTACTTTGTCCTTACACTGTTTTGTTTTATATTGTTTTGACTAACTTTCGACCTGTCTTTTGTAGGCATCATGGAGAATCTTTTAACAAAAGGGCCTTTCGCCGACATGAAACAAAAGAAAAGGAAGAGGAAGTCCTGCGATGATTCTTCTCGGACACCAGCTGTTGAGCCCGTCGCCCCAACTTCGGCCAAGGAGATCCCAGTCATTAACTTGGTCGAAGAGGACCAGGAAGAAAGGTCACCACCACGCCAACCCGAGGTAGTCCGGTCTCCCAAGGTTTGGTCCAAACATCTCAGGGACAACTCTTCTAATGAAGGCCCTGAGGAGAGTCAGAGTATAACAGATGTTTGGACTAGCCTCGCCAAGAGCAAGGAGGCAACTTTCCCTGAAGACATCTCCAAGTTCACCGAGATGAAGCCTACCGAGTTGGGCATAAAGATAATGTGGTGCCTCATGGTGGTATGTTCTCAAACCCTTTGCCGTGTTGTCTTGGAGGTGCTTCTTTCTTTCTAGTACTTAGTGAAATTTGTTTCTTTTTCCATGCCAACTCTATGACTCATGCCTTCATGAGGTAGTCAGAACAACAACTTGTGCGGGCTGAAGGAGTCGGGACTACAGCAACTGAATACAGGTCTAGGGTGGAGAGGGTCGTCGACATCATCGGTACATTGAGGGATGAGGTGCTAGCGAACCGTAAGCGCATTGAGGAGCAAGATCTTGAGATAGAGAGACTATAGAAGGGGGAGATAGAGAAGCTGAAGAAGGAGGTCGAGGAGTAGAAGACTACCTTTGCCGAGCACGAATATGTCCTCCTCAATGGAATTAAAACCACCAAGGCCCTCGCCATCAAGGAGTACAAGGCTTCTCTAGAGTATCGTAAGGAGAGGTTGGACCTCGGTACCGTGACCTTCCACAAGGGCTTTAAGCTCTATCGTATGGTTACGAGGTCGGTATTTCCCGAGCTCGACCTCAGACCTGTCACTACTTCGTCCTGCACTCCGAAGATGATTGACAAGATCGATGAGGACCCTGACTCCGAGGAGGAGAAAGGCGATGAGGTCAACAAGGGAGTCATGGAGGAAGTCGATCTAGACACCGCTGCCAAGGACACCAAGGAAGTTGAGGTCGCCAAGAATGACACCACAATTGCTGAGAAGGATGGGGGCGAGGATCCTTAGGATGCCTGACAATTCTTTCGCCTCTTTTCTGGGACCCCCTGTAAAAATGTTACTCTCTGAGCCTCCAAGCTCGATCTAGAAATTTTTCTTTTCTTATGTACAAAAATCAAAGTAATGAATGGCAATACAATTTCTTTTTTATCACATTGCGTACACTTGCTCTATAAACACTTAACTTCAAAATTTTTTCTAAGTGTAGGTTCGCTCGAGGTCCTAACTTCCAAAATGGCTAGGCACAGTATGGGAGTAACCCAAGGTGACTGTATGCCGAGGCGACTAGGCACTGTATGGGATAGAACCCGAACTACCTATGCGCCAACAAGGCATAATAAAAGATGCACCCGAATTGCCCATATGCCAAAGTGACTGGACTTTACTTTATTGTGGTGCTGAGTTCATTACCAGCTCGGCATAGGGGCCCTTAGGCTTATAGTGACTCGACGTCCACTCCTCAGTACATAATTTAGCTGACGTGCAGCTTGACCAGGTCGCCGAAGCGGGTGGTCCTCCGTACTAAGAATAATTTATTAATGGGGCGGATGCTTGAATCCCAAGCTCATAAGTAGTACTTCGTTTGGTTGTTGACGTTCCAAGCGTAGGATACCTGCCTCCCTTCCAGCGTCTCGAGCTCGTACGTCCCTTCTCCAAACACCCATCGTACTCTGTAAGGACATTCCCAGTTTGGTTCCATCTTACATACGCCGGGCTCAGGTACCATAACTTTTCAAAGTACAAGGTCACCAACTCGAAAGTCGCTTAACTCGAACATTATAGTACCGAGCTACTTGTTGCTGGTAATCTACAGTCCGAATATAATCCAGGTCGTGATCTTTTTCGATTTGGTTGAGGTTGTTCCGCAGCTCATCGTCATTGGCCTCCTCATCGTATGCTTCTAACTGTAAGGTCAATACTTCGATCTCAGAAAGGATGACAGCCTCCGTACCATACGTCAGATTGAATGGGGTCTCTCTAGTTGTTGTCTTGATAGTAATCCAACAGGCCCAACACTAGGCAACTCGTCTACCCACAAACTCTTAGCTCAAGAGAGCTAAGCTTTGAGTCTGTGGAGGATCGCCCTGTTCATCGCTTCAGCCTGACCATTCGCCTGTAGATGCACCACCGAAGTGAAATTCTATTGAATCCCCATCTCAGAACACCAATTCTGGAATTTTATGTCCTTGAACTGCTTTCCATTATCGGATTTTAGTACTTGTAGGAGACAAAATCTGAATACTATGTTCTTATAGAAGAAGTTTTGTACATTCCAGGATGTGATGGTCACCAGTGGCTTGACCTCCACCCACTACGTGAAGTAGTCAACTGCTACGACCAAGAACCTTCTTTGCCCGATTGTCAGTGGAAATGGAGAGAGGATGTCTATCCCCCACTAAACGAAGGGCCATGGGCAGGTTAGATACTTGAGGTCAACAGTGAGATAGTGAAGTATGTTAGCATGCCTCTAGCAATTATCACACTTCTGGACGATGTCGAGTGCATCCGCCTTCATCATAAGCCAATAATAGCCTTACCTCAGCGCCTTACCCCCCATGTATCCTCCACAAAGACCTTCATGGATCTCATGTAGCACCTGGCTTGCTTCTAATGGTCGCAAGCAGCACAAGAAGGGGAACGTGAAGGACCTCCTATACAAATGCTCGCCAATAAGAAGATAGCGAGCAGACTAACGCTCTACCCTCCACTCTACGTTACAACCTACTGGAAGGGTCCCATGGAGCAGATAATCAACAAGTGGTACAATTCAACTTGGTTTTGCTGTCAACACGGAAGCGACCTCTTAGGCTGCCCTCACAATGCTAGGTCATGGTAGGTCTTCAACGTATACCATCCTCTTTGTGACATCACATGTACAAGCCAACTTCCAAAGCGCATCGGCCTCTGCATTTTCTATCATTGGTGCTTGCTGGATGAACCAAGAGTGAAAGTTGGGCAGGAGCTCCCTCACTTTGGCCAGATAAGCCATTGTGACGGGTTCTTGAGCTTCGTATTCACCATTCACCTGGTTTGCCACCAACTGAGACTTGTTGCACACTATGACATGCTTTGTGCCGACCTCCTTCGCCAAAGTTAGCCCGGCTATGAGTGCCTCGTACTTCACTTCATTGTTTGATGCCTCGAATGCAAATCGAAGAGTGTATTCCAGCTTCACCTCGCTAGGTCCATAGATTATGAGTCCAACTCCGCTTCCTCACTGATTAGACAAGCCATTGATGTGGAGGATCTAGGGCTCCTCATCCCAGGCTGGAATGGGTGCCACACTGGTCGACGCCTCCACCACGTTAACTGTTTCAATCACCTCAAGGACCGGCGTATTGAATGCACACTCGGCAACGAAGTCAGATAGGACCTATGCCTTAAATGCTAGGCATGACTCGAACCGAATGTCGTATTCGCTCAACTCGATTGCTCACTTCATCAACCAATCTACGACATCGAGCTTCTGAAGGACATGGATCGAAGGTCAATCAGTTAAGACAACAAATGTGTGGGCTTGGAAGTAGGGATGTACAGAGTTGGATCTGGTCTACTTCCCTTATTAGTACAGAGCTGACTACCTTGTCACTCGCAGAGAGGTAAAGTTTTAGGTCGTCTCCGGGTTTAGGTCGGGTTAACATAGGCGGTGAGTTTAGGTATTTTTTGAGATCATCAAATGCAAGCTGGCACTGCTCGGACCACTCAAAGTAGTCATTCTTTTTAGTGGCCTTAAAAAAAGGGTAAACACTGCCCAACCGACTTAGACATAAATCAGTTCAAAGCACCAATTTGGATAGTTAACCTTTGTACTTCTTTTATTGACCTAGGTGGTCTCATATCTAAAATATCCTAGATTTTGTTTGGGTTGGCTTCAATACCACGTCGGTGCACTATATAGCCAAAGAATTTGCCCGACGTGACCCCGAAGACACATTTGTTCATATTGAGTTTCATGTTATATTTTCTTAGAATTTGAAAAACACAATTTAAGTCATCAATGAGAGAACTTTCAAATTGGGTCTTTACGACCATATCATCAATATAACATTCTACTTTATTTCCAATAATAGGTTCAAAAACATTATTTACAAGTCACTGGAAGGTTGCTCCAGCATTTTTCAGTCCAAAGGGCATAATTTTATAACAGTATAGCATGAGTTCAGTTACAAAAGAAGTCTTTTCCTGGTCGACTAAGTCCATCTAGATTTGGTTGTAACCGAAGTAGGCATCTAGATTGTCGGCCTAACTTGGAACCCCGATGTGGTGATCTTCTTTTTCTAGGCAATTTACTTCGTTTGTTGCAAGGTGGCTGGCATCTTTTCGACGACTTGCTTCTTCGTCGCTGCTACTTGCTACTGCTTGCCTCTTCTCTGATCTTTTCCTCTTCCTGGATTGCTGCAGATCTAACCGGTATCCGAGATCCTCCTCCATCTTAGTTAATTTTTCATCCTTAATGAGGAACACCTCAATGGAAGCCGAAGGGTTCAAATCGAGCTGCTAGCAAAAGTCAGGCAGCAAACTCCCTTCATTGTCGCAGTGAGCTGCATGGCCGGGTCGAGATTTGGAACTTGTAGCCACTCGAGGTTGAATCTTCTAATATAATCCTGGAGAGGCAAGTCTGCTCACTAGACAACATTCAAGAGGCTAGTCACGGATTTTGGGCACCTCTTGCTTGTAGCGAAGTGCGTGGTGAAAAGTTTTGTGAACTAGTTCCAGTTTTTAATTGAACCAGGGGTAGTCCCCAGTACCACAATCATGTTGTACCTTGGAATGTTGTGAAAAAATCCATACAGAGGCATGCGCCATCGGCCCCATGAAGTTGCATTAGGGGATCGGATCAGTCATTTTGCCGTACATCTCCAGGTTTGGGGCCTTGAAATTCTTACAGCCATCCAATGCTAAGGGTGATGGCCAAGTCACAGGTAGTGTAGGCAACTGTGTTACGATTGATCTGACCTCACCTTTCTTCTCCTTCTTGATTTGCATGGTGTTGGCGGTTGCAAGATTAGTAGATTACTCTTTCCAGTGCCGCAACGTGACGTGCACGTCTACATGGTCTCTTCTTCGACACCTTGGTTGTGTCGTTTGCCTTTGTACTTTCCGATATCAGAGCTTTGGTGTTCTGTTCTACCGGGGCCTGGTTCCGGTTATCAAGATGGTAGAACGGGTCCAGAACCGGGTCCCGATTTCTCACTTTGGGATGTTGGTCATTTTGACGACTGTTCTGTTGATTGTTCTACTGGCGATTGTTCAGTTGTTGATGGTTCTGTTGCTGTTGGTTCAGATTTTGCTGGGGTGGCAGTGGTAGTGGCAATTGTGGCTGTTGCGGCTGTTATGGCGGCATAAAAGTGCTAAACCTCTCTTCCCATTCCCGCATCTATAGGTTCATGCTGCGGACATACTACACGAGCTCATAGAACTGCCGCACATCAATCCCTGCGGGGACCACTGATGGATCTACCACGGGGAGAGGGGTGTTCACCTAAGGGAGAGGGGCATTCACCTGGGGCAGAGGAAAGGTTGGGTTCGGCATGGCTGCTACTCTAAGAAGAGTCAGGGGCACTGTAAACTGCCCGATTGTCACAAAGGGGACCTCAGGATTCATTGTGGGCTGCTCTTGGCACCCTATGACTGGTACCTCATTGTTGTTGACGTTGGTGTTGCTTAAAAATGCCATTGAATGAAGCGAAAGTAGAGAGAGAGAGAGAGAATGAAAACTTGGCTTTTTGTTGCTGGTTCCCACAGGTGGCGCCAATTGATGGTGCATGATTTGGTCGCTCCTAACTAGATGGCAGTTCGGACGTCTATCTGCTCAGGTGGCCAGTCGAACTACAAGAAGCACGACCAAAGTTTGATATCATTGTTTTTTTTTTTCTAATTGAAATGTTTTTGAATTGATTAATACAAATTGATATTTCTACTTAAAACATTAAATTTGATATTTCACTATATAAATGTTAATGATCAATACCAAACATGCATTTTTTTAATTGAAGGGACTCTCATGTGTGATGTGATAACTCATATTTAGGTGGTAATAAAAAAAAATGATTTAAGCACCCATAGTTTAATGATGGATATGGTATTAAGGCTTTATTTGTTTTTGGATAAATGGAGTAGATAAGTTGGTCAGCACGAGAGCTGACCAACTCACCCACATTCATGTTCAGATGTTAGTGAGTCCCACAAAAATAACAATTCCCAAGCGGCACAGTTATTGGGTAAGTATTACCCTAATACCCTCTACCCAATTTGGTAAATAATTTTTCGGTTCACCAAGAAAATTGCTAACACATGATGGAATAACATTGTTCCTTAATACCAGTAATTTCATTTATTTGGGCAAGTGTTAATCTGGAAATATTTTGCCTGGATAAATGCATTTACCCATTTAATGACTTGTAGAAAAAATTAGGCATAAAAATATAATGAAATGACAAATTAGGTTTCATGTAACCAATCCCATATACTTGGAACAAAGCTTTGATGATGATGATCATGATGACTCTTTTAAATGAAGAAAATTTTAGTCTTTTGGTATATCCTTTACCAAATAGAAATAGACTATTTTTTGATCCCTCAACACACTTATCAAACAATCCCAAAGTCTGAGGGGGTGTTCGTTTTTTTGGATTTTGAGAGGGGGGAAAGTTGGTCAATAGGATTTTGGTTCCCATTGACCAAGAATCCCATGTTCGTTTTTCAGATTTGTGTGGGGATCAAGGAAAGTTCATTTTCTTGGGTATCAGATTTATGTGATACCCATCTCCTAGGTTGGTAAATAACTTTCTCATGTAGGGGGAATATTTCTAACAGTTGAATGGACAAAAATACCCCTTTTAATAATGGATTTTTAAGCTAAAATGGTCATTGCCTTATTTACCTAGGAAATAAAAGAACATGGATAAATGCACTTACCCGAGTAAGTGTTTCCTAAGTAACTTACCGAAAAGTGAACAGGGCCTGAAAGGGAACCCAACAGGATAGAGTAACGAAAATAGTAAAAACTATGTCTAAAATCATAACAGCCTAACCAATTAGCCAACTTTGGGCATTCACGATCTGGTTTGGTTTGGAGATCTCAGACCAAATCACCAAGACTGTTTTGGTTGCAATTAATTTTATTTGCACTAGTACAAATGCATTCCAGTGCAAATGAAAAAATAAGGTAAAATTTATTCAACTTCAGGTCTTATTTTACTCCATTTGTATTGCAATCAAATTAAATAAGGTAAAATTCGAAACAAAAATAAACTAGAATTTGTACCCAAATCATTTGCATTACCATAGTTTTGAACCAGTTCAAATTGCACAGCAACCAAACATAACCTAAATTACATTTCAAGAAATTCTCTAACCAAACCAAACCAGACAAAACCGTTCTATTATGGTTGGTCCAATTTCAATACAGTTTAGGCCATTCTATTAGTCTTAACCCATACCTATATAAATAACAAATATAATTCAATTATCAAATTCAAATGTAAACAAGTATATATAAATTACATTGACACTTTCTCAAACATAATTAAACAGTTCATTGAGCCTCAAATTACAAGTTAAAAATTGAAACAAACAATAACAATGTATGGAATACTTATATAATTAAGAATTATGAAATTATGTTTAAATGTTAAATGAATACACACACATATGGGGTTCGACTTGGTACCGTAAAGACATGATACTAGAAAAACTTATAACCAACCAACCTACATCATAAAAGTAGAAACCTATCAGGTGGATTTTCACTGAAATTCATAGGGGGTTGTGATTGGTCAAAGCCTTTCAATATCATCTCTTTCCGGCATCATAGATTTTCACTATATAGCACATTTATTAATAATTGAGAAAATTAAGGAAAACCAAACTGTTTGGTTTGGTGGAATCGGAATCTCATTCCCATTCCCGATGGAATGACTTTCCCTATACGAAGAAATGGTCATTCCCTCCCCCTCCCCTGGGGATGAGAATCCATTCCAGCCAATTCTAATTCCGATTCCTATTCCAGACTGAATCAAACAGGTGAAGAGAATAAACCATTCCGATTTTGAAGTTTTCTAATTCCAAAGAATTTCGATTCCAATTTCAACTCTGGACCAAACGGACCTTAAGTGAAACTCTGCAATTTTTCCTTATTCCTCCTCTTCTCTTATTCAATGATGTTATGTTGCCGCACCATCCAAGGAACGAAACTAAGGAGTAAGGACGGTTCAGTTTAAAACTTATGTCCAATTGGTTGGCGTTGATTTGGATGGGTTATTGTAAACCCGTTCAATAATTGAACCAGCCAATATAGTGCCAGGTCCTAGTTCAAGTGTTAAACTATTATATTCCTAACCTTAGCCAACTAGTTTGCTGTATTAACTAATTTTTATGTGATAAAGATATCCCTAAATCCTTAATTTATTTATCTCCCCTATTTTATCATCTGTTTAATATTTATTCATCAAATAACCCCATCAATGATTCAAAAAATTAATCAATGATGTTAAAGATGTTGCATGTTTTATTTACTTTTTATTAGTTGATATTTCACAAGATGTATTTATCAATTATATCAGGAACTAACATAGTGTCACTTACAACATTTCACCTTATTACGGTTCATTTTTTTCTTTGCCGTATAGCTTTTTTTTTCGAAAAGAACCTTAGAGTTTTTGTATACCATAGATTTTGCCTAGTTATATTTATGTATTGATGCTTGTGTTATCAAACATCAAACTAAAATAATTAATAGATAAGAGTATGAAATGAAACATTCTCAATATCATGGTTTTCAAAACTGGACTGGACCGGACAGTTGGAATGGAAAAATCAGGAACCGGTTAGGTGTGGTTTCATTTTCCTTAAAACCGGATTTTTTCTAAAAAAATGTTGATTTGGTCAATAAATCGTTGACTCGAGCGTTCAAATTATTCAACAATTTTGACCATATTTTAATTTTTTTATCAGAACGGGCCAACCATTCGATTCGAACAGTCCAACATTACACAGTTTTATCATACTTCTCGCACTATAGCAGGCTGTGCCAGCATAGCCTGATGTGCACTATCACTTAAAAGCTTGTATAGATTGTATTTCCTGTTTCGAACCCAAGGAAGGATATGAAATATTGGCAATGCGATCCGGAACATGAACATCCATCAGCTAATTAACAGTCTAGAGCATGTTGGGAATCACCTCAATAATGGTATCAAAGCCAAAGGTCGGTTAGATGCAAGTATTTATATCCGTGACTCCTATGGTTTTATCAGTTTATCCATAATTGAATTGTTGGTAAGAGTAATTGATCTCCCATAATGATTTCGACCTATGGGATAATGGGAATGGGCTCCATAGTTGAGCATAGTTGATGATTCCAATGGCATAACCAAGGAAAAATTTTAGCTGTTGGGGACCAACAGCCTATGTTGTTGAGAGAATTTCTAGAAATGCCATCTTACTATGAGAATGGGTAAATTAGTAATTATATCTTAATTTATTTTTACTAAAAACCAAAACATGAGCGTGAATAAATGCACTGCTCAGAACTGTCCAACCCAGAAACTGTCTCAACAGCCTATGCTATTGAACCCCAACAGCCAAAATTAACCCCATAACCCACGCATAAATGATAATATTTGGTACTTAGCAGTTGAGCGATGGCTCTTTATGATTATGAGCAAAGGGCTCTTTATGGTTAAGCTGCGGTACAAAAAGATTCTTGGGTCACATAGGTTTCTTTGTTAGATGAGTCTATTATGGTTATGAACTTATGATCAAGATTTTTAAAACTGGACTGGACAGGGAACCGTTCTGCGGACTGGTTTCCAGGTTGAATAATCTGATCATTCAGTTCAAATGGATGACCCGTTTTAACTTAAAAAATAAAAATAAAAAACAATAAAAAACCATTGTCCAAATTGATAATTCAACAGTTCAATTACGCAAGTCAATGGATCATTAACCAAATCAACGATTTTTTGTCAAAAAGCAATTTTAGAGTAAAACGGAACTGATTATTGACCGGTTCCCGATTTCTCCGATTTTGAAAACCATGCGTCTATATATATCAATATCAAACCTGTCCCCATATAAAAAATATTGGTATTTCTAATTATGAACCAACCATGGCATGGTATGGTTCAAGAGCATAACTTGGCTCGGTTACCCGAGTTATATATTACCAATTATTCCCCAACACTTCTTGTTCACCCTTTCTTCATCAACCCACCAGTCCATCCTTTGAAATGATGATCAAACCAGAGTATTCCTTTTTCCAACTTCTACCGGTTTGAGAAATTAAGATAATGAAAGATGTGTAATAGATTCTCGGCCAATCAGAACCGGACTTGGGTACTCTTCCCAGCCCCATTAATTTCCCACCATTGGAGTGCTTTTCTTTAATTAGGTTGTGTTTATTTTCATTTTCAGAAGGGTGGAAAATGTATAGATTGGCCAAGAACTGATTTTTTAGGGGAAATTACTTATACCTCTCCTAGGTCTTGGTTAATTATCAAGTCCTCTCCTTAATTGGGTTTACCAATTGATTTATGCCTCAGGACCACGTACAAAAGTTAATGGAGTTTGTTAAGGAAGAGACAGAAATAATTAGTTTATGAAAATTTCAATAACAAATATCAGTTCTGCCTCTAAAATGTATATTTTGAAATTAACAAAAGTAACTTTACCTTCTCAAAATTATATATATTTTTACCTTTTTTTTATCTTTCTTGAACATATTTTCAACTATTCATTCCGCCTTAACATTGATTTCCCTTTTGATCAAGAAATATAAATTAGGGTTATTTTTTGGGCTCAACTGTGATAACGGCAAAACATGATATCCAAAAAATTCATGATAAGTCAACCAGTATTATAAATGTGGAATTTATCAAAACTCACAGATGGGTTTTAATTGGATAAAGCTTTTATAATACCATGTCTTTCCGGCATCATAAATTTTCTTTACATATAACATATAAATTAAAGTGTCTTAGAAGGATAGAATGGACATTAAAAACTTTTAAATGTCATTTAAACACTTAAAAAAGGAGGTGGTACGTAGTATTTGATCAAATTCCCAAGAAAGGTATGAGTAAATTTAACCTTGCTTTATTGAAAAATTTTACATGATACGCACCCTGTACCTTATTATGGTGTAAACTGTATAAGAGATGGACTGACTACTGAAATCAGTTAGTGGGTAGATTTATATAGGATAATCCTTGGTTTTTTTAGTGGATGATCTAATGGATAGATGCTTACAAGCTTACAAAGACAAACAGGAAAAAATGCTTAATTTTCTAGGGAATGAAGGTTGAACGCAACAAAACTACTTACATAGAATGTGTTTAGTATAGTTTTTGTTTATTAAATAAATATTTGTATTTGGTTTATTTTTAAAATTGAGAAAAATATTTGATAAATCATTTATGAACAATTAGGCACTACATTAACAGATTAGTGAATAAAACGCTCATTAATAAACGATTGGTGCACACATAAATCAAAATTCACTTTGTGAATATCAATGCATATGAATGAATATAATAGAAAAAGAAAAATTGCTGATTTAGCAATGACATGAAAACATTTTGATAAACACCTATCATAAAACACTATGAAACAAAACACAAGAATATTTTATTTAATTTAAGCATGTCTCACTCCTGATGAATCATCATTCGAGATCTCAAATGGAATTTTAAAACGTCCACTCTGTTGGAAGAAATACTTGTCTTAACCCAGCCAGCTATAAAAATATGCCCTGTTCAATACTATCTCTTATATATATACTATCTAATTGGGGTGCTCTCTCCGTACAGGAAATAGAATCTCACATGAGAGCACCCCAGTAATTACTGTTATAATAATTAACAATTATTACTGTTATTAATTACTATTGTCACTGTTATTATTGTTATTAATTACTGTTATTTTTTTTTATTATTATTATTCTAACAGTAATTATTGATTATTACAGTAATTTAATAAATCTACAATTAGTGATTATAATTAATAATTACTGTTATTATAAATATTATTAATAAATAGATATTTACTTTAATTTTACTTTAAATTAAAATTATAAATATTGTTATTAATAAATACTGTTAATAAATTTAGTAATTATTGTTATATTAAAAATAATTAAAAATGTTATTAAATGTATTGTTATTGATTATTTAATAAAATATTATAATTACTAACTATTACTAATAAATACTATTAATTTAATTTAATTTTGGTAATTATTAATTTAATGAATATTGTTAATAAATCCTATTCATAAATTTAATATTTATTGTTATGTTAAAAATAACT
The DNA here is from genome assembly GCF_055504915.1 of Nelumbo nucifera. Lineage (NCBI taxonomy): Eukaryota > Viridiplantae > Streptophyta > Magnoliopsida > Proteales > Nelumbonaceae > Nelumbo > Nelumbo nucifera. Next base: position 45,833,007 of record NC_142650.1, on the reverse strand, counting down.
AAATAATATTATTAAAACTATCATTAATGATTATTTAATTAAATAATATAATTACTTACTATTATTAATAAATGTTGTTAATAACGTTCTAACAACCGACAGTCTGATCGTCCAGTTCGAACAGATGACCCATTCTGATAACAAAAATTACGAGCAAAAAATTATGGAACCGTTCTGGCCACCGATTTTCGGGTGGACGATTCAATCGTTCGAACGAATGGTCCATTCTGACAACAAAAATTATAAGTAAAAAATTGAGTTTGTGAGGTCCATTAAATAGTATCATACGTGTTATGTCATTCAAGCGTGTGGCTCATACAACCCGAAAACGGAACCATTTTGGCCACTAGTGACAGCCTGTTCTGACAACAAAAAATTATAAGCAAAAAATTACGGAACCATTAAGGCCACCGATTTTCGGGTCGACGGTTCGATCGTCCGGTTTGAACGGATGACCTATTCTGACAACAAAAATTACAAGCAAAAAACTGAGTACGTGAGGTCCATTAAGCAGTATCATAGTGTTATGTCATTCAAGCGTGTGACTCATACGACCCGAAAACGGAACTATTTTGGCCACTAGTTTTTGGGTTGATGGTTCGACCGTCTGGTTCAAACGGATGGCCCGTTCTGACAACAAAAATTTTAAAAATAAAAAAAAAACGGCCAAAAACCATTGAATGGGTCGATAGGTTAACGGTTCCACCACTTGGGTCAATGGGTCGTTGATCGATTCAACGGTTTTTGGTCAGGGATCGGGATTGGGGTAAAACGGAACTAGTTGCCTGGGCAATACCCAATTAAAAGAAAACGGACAACCTATTCTGACAAAAAAATTACAGGCAAAAAATTGAGTGTCTGAGGTCCATTAAGCAAGACCATACATGTTATGTCATTCGAGCGTGTGACTCATACAACCTGAAGACGGAACCATTCTGGCCACCAATTTTTTGGGTCAACGGTTCGACTGTTCGGTTCGAACAGATGGCCCGTTCTAACAACAAAAATTATAAAAATAAAAAAAAACGACCAAAAACCACTGAACGGGTCAACGGTTCGATCGTCTAGGTCAATGGATCATTGACCGATTCAACGATTTTTTGCTAGGGACAAAGATTAGGATAAAACAAAACCGATTTCTTAAATTGTTCCCAATTAAAAAATAAAAAAAAAACAGCTAAAAACCATTGAACGAGTCAACGGATTGATGATTCAACCGCTCAAATTAATAAATCATTAATCAATTCAATAATTTTTTAGAGTTCAACTATGATGAATTTACTTGTATCCGTTTTATGTAACATTTACAACTCAACCAATAATCATGTTAAAGTTTATTTGTTTCATATTGGCTCATGTTTCACAAAATGTACTTTGATGTATTTTGATCGATATAAGCAGTAAATTTATAGATTTTCCTTTAAAAGGAAAAGATTTAAATAATTTTTCCACTTATATCCCCATAAAGAATGAAGTATAAGATAGAAATCAAGTTCCTGATAATGACGCCAAAGTCCAAACAATTTAGAGTATGCAAAATCTATGGTACAGATTGAAACAAAAAACATGAACAAGTATTTAATGATAAATATGTGAATCAATGAAAATTAAATAGACGATAAAGGTGTTGCAAATATTCATTTATGCATTTTCATTGTCAGAGTGAAAGAATCTGTCTTTCTCTCACTCTCTATCTGTGATGCAACACACAACTGGAATCGGAAGTGTTGCGAGAACACTTGTATTGCATGCTGGGCTGTAAGTCTCCCGAGAAGACCATAAACAATAAAAAAACATACAACCCAGCCTTTTTCTATCCCTATTAATACCCCACAAATAACACGTTATTTTTTGCTCTCACTCCCGCTTCAATTGAACAATCGCACAAGACTCTTCAACACTCCACTAACCTTAGGTAACTGTTGCCCACCTTGCTCAAGTCCTCACAACCTCTAATATTCCTTTTTCCTTCTTCTCTCTCTCTCTCTCATATATGTATATCATTCATTCAAAGTTTTAAAACCGGAACAAGGTAGCTAGGCTAGATTGATTGAGTTGTATCATCACCTCACCACACTTGTATACTAGCGTTTAAAGTAACTATTAGAAGCTAGACGAGACGAGCGGCATCATCAGCCATGAGTTGCTTACAAGATTGGCCTGAGCCAGTTGTTAGAGTGCAATCTTTGTCCGAGAGCGGAATATCCGCAATTCCTGATCGATACATTAAACCACCATCGGAGAGGCCTTCCATAAAATCTGATCATCATCAGCTGGGAGCCGGCGAAGGAGGAGTTAACATCCCATTAATTGATCTGGGTAGCCTACTTGACAACCTTGACGACAAGACCACCTTGAATCGAATATGGGAGGCTTGTCGAGACTGGGGCTTCTTCCAAATTGTTAACCACGGAGTGAGCCCCGACCTGATGCATCGCACACAGGAGCTCTGGCGTGATTTCTTTCATCTACCGCTTGAGATGAAGCAAGTTTACTCCAACTCACCCAAGACCTACGAGGGGTATGGCAGCAGATTGGGGGTGGAGAAGGGCGCCTTTCTTGACTGGGGTGACTATTTCTTCCTCCACTACCTTCCCCCGGAGCTCTGCGACCAAAACAAGTGGCCTGCCTTCCCGGAGTCGTGCAGGTACTCAACCCGCCCACCAACAAATTAAAGCAATAGTTAATTAATTCATATATATATATATATATATATATATAATATAATATAATATAATATAATATATATATATATATATACCAGGAAATTAAAGGAAGGAACAAGCTACCTAGCTGCAATTTATACAAGACTATTACTAGCTAGCAGCTACTTCAATTCATTCCTTTTCTCCTTAATCCTTCTCTTGGCTTGCCTACTGCTCCTAGCTACTTTGGCCGGCCATTCAGTGGTGATAATTTCTGACGGTGATGGAGCTAGCTAGCTAGGCGGCCTAATTAAACACCTTCGATCAGGACCAAACCATTATATACAGAATATATATATATATATATAATATTCCATTGAATAATTCGGCCGGCCTCGATCTTTTGTACTCTTCTCTTCCCCAGATAATCATATATAATAATTGATTTGTTAAATGTAGGGAGGTGACCCAGGAATACGGCATCCAATTGGTAAGATTATGCAAGGTGTTGATGAAAATTCTGTCTGTGAACCTGGGACTGCAAGAGCAGTATCTCCAGAATACATTCGGAGGGGAGGACATCGGCGCGTGCATGAGGGTGAATTTCTATCCCAAGTGTCCACAGCCTGATCTCACTCTTGGTCTTTCCTCCCACTCTGACCCCGGAGGAATGACTATTCTCCTTGCCGACGACCGTGTCCCCGGTCTCCAAGTACGTAGAGGCGATGATTGGGTAACTGTGAAACCCGTCCCGCATGCCTTCATCGTCAACATCGGCGATCAGATTCAGGTCTTCTCTCTCCCTCTCCTTCTCTTTCTCTGTAGACTATACAGTTCATACAAATTGGTTGGACAGTATTCTTTGAAGCATAATCTCTGGAATTGTACGTACCTAATAACCAATAATTCATCCTCGGTCAAATACATATCTTAAAAGGTTTTGCTGTTTGGGACCTTATTGCGCTTGTTTCGCCTTATCAACACTCGGCCTGCAAGGGCAAATTTTAGCTCCTACCAGCTGGTTCTGGTTGGAGGACCTGCGTCCTACGAAATGTGAAAATCTCAAAATCCCAAAATCAAGAGGTGGTTATCGAACGCTTTCGTCCCACCATGGTAGCAGCGAATTAAGTAATGCCCCCTCCCTAACAATATATTAGTCTTAACTGTTAAACAGGACCATCAGTTTAGAGAGAGAGAGAGAGAGAGAGAGAGAGAGGGGTTTGCAGTTTGCATGAGATGAGAGAACTCAACAGTCCTAGCTCATAAATTCGTGGTTGGTACCCAATTACCAACTTTATCATTACTCACTTAAATTATAAAATATATAAAGGAGTTTCCTTGCTTTTCATGTTATGTATACTACGGCCCTACAATTTTCATGTTATGTATACTACGGCCCAACAGTCCTAGCTCATAAATGCGTCGCTTTTCATGTTATGTATACTACGGCCCTACAATTTTCCTTGCTTATATGAAAATTTATTTTTCTTTTGGATAAAGGCCACTACCTTTGTTTTGGGCTAGTTGGGCCAAGTGAAGTGGACCACCTTTTTTGAGAGAATTTTCTTTAATTCGATAATTGTTTTCCTTCTCTCAGTCTCATTTATTCCCATCATACATCATATATAGGAAATAGAATTAGGAATGGCAATTTTCCTTATTTTCCTGATTCTCATGGAAATCTGTCTCGAATGGGGTGGGGATAGGGAGAAGCTCCCCGTTCCCGCCCCGCCCCGCCCCGTTGCCATTCCTAGATAAAACTTTAATCGGAAAGTCTTCTAGTGAAAACCTCGGCATCACACTATTTAGTATTAAGTGGACCACCTTTTTTGAGAGAATTTTCTTTAATTCGATAATTGTTTTCCTTCTCTCAGTCTCATTTATTCCCATCATACATCATATATAGGAAATAGAATTAGGAATGGCAATTTTCCTTATTTTCCTGATTCTCATGGAAATCTGTCTCGAATGGGGTGGGGATAGGGAGAAGCTCCCCATTCCCGCCCCGCCCCGCCTCGTTGCCATTCCTAGATAAAACTTTAATCGGAAAGTCTTCTAGTGAAAACCTCGGCATCACATTATTTAGTATTATATATTATATATTATATATAATATTAGTGTAAAATCACGTTGTATGCATGTATGCAATTACTCATATACGATACAATAAAATATAGAAATTAACAAAATAGGCTAAACAAACTATATGTAGAGTAGAGGGTGAACATGTCAGCATTTCATATAGAATGAAACACTAGCTAGCGTATTCAGTATTCACTGTTGTTGATAAGTTGCCTAACCCACTTTATTTCTGCCCATCTGATCCTTACACAGAGATTTTCAAATTAAGATCAGTTGAGTCCGGATTAACTGAACTTAGGGGCTGGACTGTGAGAGTTTGTGGGGCATATATATATATATATAATTATGACTGACTTGGGTTGTTATTAATTTATTATTGGTTACACAGCATTATCTAATCCGAACTCAGAATCTCAGATCAAATGGGAGGGGGGTTGATCTGAAGAAGAAGAAGGCTGTAATTATATTCCAGCAATTAAACGTGAAATTTTGCAAGAATTTAATCACGTAAATATTTTCCTGTATATGTGGTTTTAATTAACTTGGTGATCTGATTATTGAATAGGTGCTGAGCAATGCAGAATACAAGAGCGTCGAACACAGGGTAATTGCGAATCCAGTCCAAGAGCGTCTCTCCTTTGCCTTCTTCTACAACCCCAAGAGCGATTTACTCATACAACCAGCAAAGGAACTCGTGACCTCAGATCGCCCTGCTCTGTATCCACCGATGACCTTTGATGAATACAGAATTTACATAAGGACGAAAGGTCCACGTGGCAAATCTCAAGTTGAGTCCTTAAAATCACCATCACCATGTTGATGATGATGATGATTACTACGCAAATACACAGCAGTACGTCCTAATGGCTAGCTAGTGCTATCACACATCATGGGTCACTTTTGTATTTGGAGCAGAATCTCTATCTTTTAAGGGAAATATCACATTGTCGATTGGTTACTTAGAAATTGAAATTTGTGTGTTGTCGGTTGGCTTACCCGTCTCTATTAGATGAGGATATATCATCAATAAGCCTTAAGCCAGCAAAAGCCATAGAATTTGGTCGTTACATCTACTACTGTAGCCGGCCCCCATTTCCTATAAAACTAAAAATTTTTGGTCTAGGCCATAATGCAGGCTATGAGTCGTACTTGACCCGCTAGTTCTGTTAAAACTTAAAAAATCAAATCAATATTTTGGCTCAAACCCATATAAGCATAAACATAGCTAAGTGCATGAATCACAATGCCGGGACCCTTTCCATATTTTTATATAAACAAGACAACAATCATGGATGCACACTGTCACGTTCATGTTGGGGTTGATTTCTTTTTCATACATTACCATTCAGTTTTTCGGGTCAACATTGCTAGGCTTCTCCTCCAAACAATCTCTTCATTTATTATATTGAATATAGAATCTCATATGAGATACTCAAAAAACCCTAATTCTGTCTTTGAATTTTCTTTGGTTGGTATCAATTATCAAACTATCAATAGAGATTAGGGATGGCAGTTTTTTCCATTTCTCCGATTCTCATAGGAATCAGTTCCGAATGAGACAGGGATGGGGATGATTTTCTCCAGTGGGAACGAGGATAGGAAAATTTTCATCTCCATTAACAAGGACAGGGAGAGCGTTCCCCGCCCCACGAGAACCCTGATTCCGGCCGTATAGGATCTCCACTAATATATATGTATATATGTATGCATACGTTATATATGTATATATGTACACATAATCTATATATTAATATTTTTAAAAATATGGTTGAATATGCTTGAATCTTTTCTAACAGTATTGTAAATTTTATTTATGTTATTTTTATTTTTTTAAAATAAAATAATTAACATTATAAAAACTCATAATGAATGGGGATTCTCGTGGGGATGAAAATCGCTGTATTTGGTATCCAATCCCACATTTAATTAAGGTTGGGACATTATGGAATAGATGACTCTTAGATTCTTCTTTGTCTTCTATCTGAAACCTGAGCTCAGCTTTGTTAGCACACCGTGAAATCAAACTCTTCACATTTTAAAATATCACCCCATGATTTACAGTTTTAGCCCAGTATTAAAATCAGATGTGTTAAAAGTGTATTGGACTCTTTGGCATGCCTTATAAAATAATATTTAATTCTTTGGCATAATCTATATTCTATAGTGCATTCGCTGAAACATAAAGCTTATCTCATATAGCCAAATTTGATAAATTACCTACTTGTGATGTGATGTAACCCGCTTGGTATATTTTATTAAGCAAATGATATAAACCACACACTTTAATTTTGTTAAAAGGAGTCTCTGTCTCTCTTCTTAAGTCTTTTATTGTGCAACACAGAACTCTTAAGGAAGTATGACAAGTTTCATTAACTACACGAACGTACCATTTGACAAAGTTATTTCAAGCCAGCACTTATATACCGATTGACTCGATGCAGGTCGAGACCTAAAGAATTTACAGGAAAAAAAAAAGGAAAATATTATATAAATAATAAAAAAAATAGAAAAATAAACAATAGATGGTATATGAGATAGATTAAAGAAAATGTCAAATACAGTATCAATTACACTGTTTTAGTTTTAGGCTTAGGGCTTTAGGCTCAGGGTGGATATATAGGACATCTAATGGGGTCTGGGGATCCCCATGACTTACCACCTGTCCCATTTTAGGACATCTATTTGAGCTACACAGCGGGAATAACCCATTCAGTTCCTTTGCAATTTGAACAAAATCCTCACAACCAATATTCGATGCTTGGTTATGCTGATTTTGGGCATTTAATTGTCTTGGTTGGGATAGATCCATCCATACAACAGTGGGACTCCTAGGGTGGATCCATCCATACAACAGTAGGATATTTTTAGGGCACCCCTAGGTTGGAGCTAAAATTTCTAGGGGTGGACTGAATCCGCCTGTAGATTGATATCAAATTTACGGATAAGATGCGATTTATAGGAAGGACTACTAATAGATTAGGAAAGTGCTGCAATTGAGGTGGATTGCAATCCACTTATTTTTTTTTGGGGGGGGGGGTCAAGGGCAATAGTATGACCCGTTTGGTAATTACAAAATACTCTCCAATACGTCACTTGTGTTGTATATCAGCTCTCAACCTCTCTCTCTCAGAGGGAGAACGTACGTCACTGATGACACAATCGTCCATTCACGCACGTTTTGTTTTACCATGTTTGTGGGTTTGTTAGCTCGTGGTGATGGAAACTCCTCCCTTCTCCCTTTTTTCTTTCTTTCATTCCAATCCAAAAAACCCAAAATTTCATGGCCCATAATGATTGTTTATCATCTACTTCCCCCAACTTCTCATTACTAGTCAACACCATTGTCTCGTCTCCTTTCCTTTGACCCATCAAGTTTTTCTATTCGGCAGTCATCTGCTACAAACAATGGAGTATGATTTGAGATCCAATAGCCTATAGGATCAGTTGAATCTGGATATATATTTCAATTTGAAATCAGCCTTCTTCTTCTCGGGGCGGGTCATTAGAAATTGCATTCGAATTTCGACCCATTTTTTACTAGTCTAGCTTCGACATGTAGCTAGAAAAGTTTTTTTTTTTAGTAAATAGTTACAAGAGAATATTAACCAACGACAAATGGGACCCACATATTTTGGCATGCTTGGCTCTCCATCTAGAAGTTGCCTGCATATTCCAAGTTTATATATGGAAATGTGCCTAAAACATGCTTTTATTTGTTTATTTATTTTGATAATGCGCATTTGAGTCAAAACCATATTAAATTCATGCTAACCCCCCAAAGTAGTTTCACTATTTGGTGCCAGTTTCTTGGTTTCCCATTTTTCAGCTAAAGTTGTTTTAATGTCAAATTAACATCCAAATAAATGCATATGATCCGTATGTCGGATTGTTGGACTGGTGAATATTATATGATTGTCATAGACGTAAATCTAATATATTTTTAAAATTGACTATATTTTCTACAGGGTAAATTAGTTAAATATACCATATTTGATGGTCCCACTTGATACAAAACGTTTAGGGTGTGACTTAAATGTGCATCATATATTTAATCATAAGGGTCCGTTCATTTTTTAGATTTGAAGAGAAGGAAAGTTAGTTAATAGAATTTTGGTTTTCATTAATCAAGTATTTGTATTTTTTTTTATATATTTATATGGGGTTTATGGGGTTATCACTTACCAAGTGACATCCATTTTCTAGGTGATTAAGTAAATTTTCCACCTGTCCAAATTTGGCTTCCTTGTTCATGAGTGTTCTTCGTTGTTACAGTAATGTGTAAACTTTTCGATGGCTTGTGTCAAAAGGCAAGTTAACACCGTAGCCCACAGTTTAGGTAGGGCTTCTTGTCGTTTTGTTAATCTTTAAATCTGATATGAGCCTCTAGTGTTTGTGGAGGACTTGCTTATTTGTGATATTTCTGATTGATTAATGCATTACAATTTGTTCTCAAAAAAAAAAGTAAATTTTCTACCTGAGAAAAAAGTTATCAACACTTGGTGTCCCCTTTTAATAATGATTATTTTAATTAAAATGGTCATTGTTTTATTTACATTTAATCAGATAAATAATAATTGTTTGATTAATTAATAATGATATTTTAATTACATTTATGCGGAAGGAAAGAAAATGGGGCGTGATTTTAGTTGTACCTTTAGAGAAGTGATAGGAAATTAAAAAAAAAAAAAAGAGTAAAGAGAGTGAGTACTCTTGGGTGGGTAGGGTCTATAAATGGGTTGGTATAAAAGTTGACAATTCTCTCCTCGGGTCTCGGCCGACACACACACATATAAGTACTTGACCATTCTTATTGCTCTACATGCCTCAACTTGTTGATTATTTGATGAAATTCAATCTCTCTCGTCTTTCTTTACTGTTTACTTTCTCTTTCTATAATATTGAAAGTTAATTTATCAATCCCAAATCCCAAATAGCTAGCGCCTGCTGCCACAAACAGTCCATCTTTATTATTATTATTATTATTATTATTATTATTATTATTATTATTATTATTATTATTATTATTATTATTATTATTATTATAAATAAAAATAGTTTTATTTTTAACAATTATTTTTATTTAATATGATGAATATTACATTAATAATGCTCTCAAATGTTTTCAACAAAATTTTGTATATTTTCATTTTTTGTCCTCTATCTTTTTTTAAATATTTATTATTCAATTATGACATCATGGGTTTCTTTGAAAAGTCGGATGATTGACCCATCATCTAGATAAGAAAATAGCTTGATTGTACAAGTGGTATAAGTGTGTAACAAAAAAAAAAAGTGATGTTTAATACCAATTTTTATCAAATTGGTATCATTACACCAATTTGATAAAAATTCACAAAACACTCTTGGCTATGAAATTTACACCAACTTAAGAGAATTTTATAACTTGATTGTACAAGTGGTTGGTCCTTTTAGTTCTTTTATACAGTCTCATTAATATTATATAAGTTTGTAAGAAAAATAAAAAGAAAAGAGCGAGAGAGGGAGCAGGAGAATGACCAAGGGAGAACAATAAGAGATTGAGGGAGAAGGAGATATTGATCGAGAGGAAGAGTGAGGGAAAAGAATGAGAGAGAGAGAGGGGGGGAAGAAATAAAGGTTTTGATTTGGCTACAAACCAAAGGCAAGAGAGTGGGAGAGACAAAGGAAGCGGTAGATCCAGACATGACTGTGAGAATGAGAGAGAATGGAGGAAAATCAAGAGATAGAGGGAGCATGAGAGAAACTTAAAACCTATTTTCGATATAGGCTTTTTGTTGTGTCCAACATGGATTAAGAGTCCCATGTTGGAAACAACCACATAAGACTCCGATGACATGGTGGGGGTTTTTATAATTTGAAATGTTTGAGTCAGTTGTTAGAATTTTGTTGGTTTTTGGGTCATCCTACAACCTAATTTTAAATGTACAATTAACTTTGACTTTAATTTTTCTTCAAACTATATATTTCATGTACATTATATAAGCAATTTTTACTTATTACTTAAATTTTTGTTTGTCTATGATATCATTTGACCCAAACCACTAACCACCTGTTGGGGTCATGGCTAAGCTAGCCCTGAAAGACACGTGGCCGCCCAGTCATCGCTCAGCCACGTTGGCATAACCTGGTCATGTCGGCATGCCTCGGCCACGTCGGCTTGGCTCAGCCGAGCTATGTTATTATCATGGCCCCCCTGTCTCATCCCTCCAGCCACGTTAGCTACACGCCCCACGAATAAGCTCAACTGCGGACAAGGAGGTGGGAAGACAACTCCGCCGAAGAGTAAGACTCTACCCCAGTAACCTCGACGGAGAGCTCCATCCCGATCTCCCCGGAAGCCTAATCCAACTAGGAGACGAAACCTTGGCTATAAAAAGGTGGTCCATGCTCAAGGTAAGGGATTCTAACTTCTAGCACCCATACTGTTACTTTGCTCGGACCAAAACCCCCATTGCTCGGCCCGACCATTCACCGCCCTCTCACTAACTTAAGCGTCGGAGTGTCTACCTGAGGACAACTCCTCGGGCCTCTGACTTCTCTTGACCGCAGGATACATAACGTGGCACCATCCTTGTAAGCTCGGCACCGCCTAGTCAGCAAGGATTATCTGGTTGCTCTCCTCAGTTCGTGCACCACCTCGGATTGAGCAACATCACCACCAACTAAAAAGAAAAATAGTTTGATTTCTAGGTAGACATTAAATTTTGTATTACATTTCCATCATTGATAAAATTATTTCTTATGCACCAAAAAATAGTTTTCTATAAATATATAACATCATATATACACCCAAATTTTTTCATGTTTTTTTTTATTTTTGTGATTCTTTGTATTTTCTATTTTTAAAAATTTTATGATTTGACTATGACATCATTTCATTAATAAAAATGCTTCTTACATTTCATACTTATTTATTGTATTATTTAATTATGGCATTATTTATTAATTCATTTGACTCCAAATGGTCGAATTGCTTGCCCACCAATGGCAGGGAAGAAAATGTTTTTGTTTACAAATTACTTTTCAAAATATTCATTTTTATGCTATTAAAATTAATATTGTGGATTTAATTACAAGACTTTAATGATGAGAAAAATATATCTTAAATATACGATTTAATGAGAGAAGATAGAAAAATATTTTTATTTCTAATTAGTTTTAAATATTACATTCCATTTCCGTCATTAATAAAAACATTTCTTATTTATCATACTTATTATTGTTTAATATGTATAGTAAAAATGTCCCCTTTTTTTAATTTCTATTTTTGAATTTTATTATTTAATCATGGCAACATGGATTGACCCATTTGACCCAAAATGGTTTAATTTCTTACCACCACCTAGATGAAAACACTATTTTTTCTAGGTAGATTTTAAAAGTATAAGCTTTTATGTTATTGGAATTATTAATTTATTAAGTATGGATTTAATTAATTGAACTTAATGATGAGAAGAAACAAAAATAATAACTTAAATATATGATTCAATGAACATGAATGCAAGTTAATAACTTAAATATTGGATTTAATGAGTGAGAATTGAATGCTTGAATATCTTAAAATTACCTCTTTTCAACTTATTTAATATCAATAACTGATTACCCTATTTGCCCTCATTTTTTATCAATAAATTTAAATATAGAGGGGTAAATTTTGTTCTCAAAAAATTATAGAAATATTCTTAAGGCCATTCGTGCTTTTTGTAGTCTAGATTTTCCCTTTTTATATTATAATTAATAATTAAAATTTTAATATAAACTAAACAATATATTAATATGTAATGGATTGCAACATATAATAATTGATGATGATAAAGCATTAAAATATATTACAAAATTTTTTAGAATGAAAGTTAAACATTAGTCAATGATTATCAATAATATTATTGCAAGATGTCTACATGTCCAACGTCCACATATGTTGAATGTAATGGACTTCTTCATTAAAACTATCAAAGCATTCATTTTTTATGTTTGTGTCTTGATTATAATCATTTGAACACATATTTAGTGTTATTTTTTGGATTTATCAATTTGCATAAATTATATTATTTCTTTTTTTACAATATTTATGTGTATCCAAAGTATATCTTAATATATTTCTTAAAATTTCATTTCTGATACATACTCAATGTGATATTTTTAGTATCAAGAATACCAATACTTTGAAGCATGGTTTTGAAAACCATACCAGATTGAACAATCGGGCCGGTTGACCCAGAAACCATATCCAGGTAACCAATACTTTTCTCCTTTTTTTTTTGAATTTTCTATTATTTTATTCCATGACATTTTTTAAACAACCAATGAGATGCTCTCCTTCCCCATAAAAAATTATCTAAAATCTCTCTTATCCACACCTTCCCAATAACCTAAATGATATCATCTCCTAAAATTTCTCCTAGTATCCCCCACTCTTTCCTAAATTATCTCTAATTCCTATTTATCTCCTAAATTATCTCTAATTCCTATTTATCTCCTAAATTATCTCTAATTCCTATTTATCCTCTCCCACACTTTTTATATATATCTAGCTAGAGAAAATTTGAATTAAAAGATTTTAAAATTATTTAAATATTCTAACAAAATTATATAATAACTTTAAAATATTTATTAAAAATTCAAAAAATATATATAATAGATTTAATAATACTCATATTATTAATAATTTTATATTTTTACAAATTTCATCATGAAATTATGTACTAACAGTATAAATTATGGTTTTTTAGATTATTCAATTTAAATGTTATTCAAATAATAAAAATTTAACATTAAAAATAAAATATTATTTAAATAGTTCACTAATTAAATATTTTAAATAATAAAAAAATTTAAAATATCTAAATAATTATTTTATTATTATGTAATAACTTTAAAATAAATAAAATTCAAGTAATGAAAAATTTTAAATATTTTATTTATTAATTAAACATCTAAAAAACTAAATATTTTAACTAACAAAATATTTAACATACCTAGATTTTAAATAGTTAAAATAATGAAATTATGTAATAAATTTAAAAGAGTTCTTAAAACTATAAAAATAATTATAACATAATATTCAAATTAATGATAAGTTAATATTTTACAAATTAATAACGAAATTAAGTAATAATAGTATAAACTATAATTTTATGGATTATTAAATTCAATAAATAATTAATATTTTAAAATTTAAATAATGATATTATTTAAATAACTATAATAAGATTTTAAATAAATCATTTCAACTATATCAATTAATAATTATAGATTATAACTTTAAAAAATAATATTTATTAATAATTGTTTTAAAATCTTAATCTATATTTATTATATATACTAAAGTTAGTATTTATTGTATTTTAAGTAATCATTTATTGAATATATTTTCAATAATTATTGGAGATTAAACTACTATTATTTAACTTTTTAAGTTTAATTTATTGTACTCATTGTATTTATTGTATTTTTGTTATAGTTTATTGATTAATATTTATTAGATGTTAAACTATCATTTGAGATTACACTATTTATTGACTAATTTAGTATATTTTTAAGTATTTATTGTATTTGTGTAATTGTTGTATTCATTGTATTATTATTATTATTGGATTTCATTATCAAAATATTGTCAATAATTGTACATTTTTGCTATAAATTTTCAATAATTATTAGAGATTAAATTATTGTTATTTATTAGATATTAGACTATTAATTTAGCAAAAATTAGGAGTGTTCACAGGTTCATTCAGTTCAGTTGTAGATTGTTTGGCTAATCAAATCAACCTGATCAGGTTGGGGATTTGGTCAATTGAAACCGAATGACCATTAGTTAATTGGCCAACTCGGGTTGTATCAGTTTGAGTCAATTTTGGTTTGGTCGATCGGTTCAAAAGATTTAAGCTTAAAAATTAAATTTAAATTTAAAAAATTATAATGTCATTATTAAAAAATAAATTTATGATATAAAATATTTTAAACTAAGAAATATGAAAATTTCCCAATTTTCTATATTAAAAATATAAAATATTAAAATATAAGGGAAAATCTATGATTCAGGAAAGATATGGTATCAAAAAAGTTTTGACCAATCAAAATCCACCCATGAATTTTGATACATTACACCTGATTGGCTATCATGTTTTGGATACCAATTGACTGGTCAAAAATTTTTCAAATATCATATCTTTCCCATATCATAATTGAACCCAAAATATAAATAATTATTAATTATTTAAAAGTTAAAAATATAAAACAATTATATACTCTTATGTGTTTCTATTATTTAGCTTTTTCTTAAAAAATCTCGTGCATCGCACGACTCCTAGCTAGTTTCACCCTAAAACCGTTCTTGGGCGAAAAACTATTGACTTGGTCAATGACCCACTAACCTAGGCAGTCAAACCATCAACCCAAACAACATTTTTTGGTGTTTTCTATATTAATTATTTTTTTAATCAATTTTTTAAATCAGAACGTACCACCCATATGAACCAGATGGTCGAACTGCTGACCCAATTTACCAGTGGCCAAAGCAGTTCCGGTTCAGATTGGTTTTTAAAACATGCTTACTTTTAACCCTCATGTCCCATTACTGCAAACTCCTTTAGCAGAGCCGTATGAAATACTTCACTAATAGTTTCCTCATGAAATTCCTGAACATCATAATGATCGATATTCATGAAATTGTGTATATAATATATATAACAAAATCTAATATATATAGTAACAACCACAGAAAGAAACTCCGACCTTATAATGGTCATAGTTAGACTAAAAACCAGAAATATCACAACATCAAGAATATTTCTAACTCAATACTACTGCTACTGCTACAATGTCAGGCACTAAAATAACGTTAATCTCATATGTTTTAGTGATTACTGCCTCCCTCTCTTCAAGCTGCAAGAAGGACACTTGTATTGTTTTATGTTCTCAGCTTTGGCAGGTGTTATTTTCACACATTTTCCATGGAACCACCTCTCACAGATGTCACAGCCAATCCAGAACTCATCAGAATTATAATTACCCCCGCAACTTCCACATAGGGTTTCACTGTGTTCGTCATCCTCCTCCCCATAACTCTCATCAGCCAATTTTGAGTTGCTTTTCACCTGCCCATCACTTGACCTCTGCTAGATAGAAAAAACATCAGGTTTGAATCTTGAATTCAGATACTTGAAGAAAAGATAACAGTGTAACAAAACAGTATAATTCATGTTTGATCCAACCCACTTTTGTGCTGAGCCTGGATTTGCTTCCACTATCAGCACTGGGCTTGTCTTTAACAGGCTTCCTTTCTGCTACGACTTCAAAAACTGTTGGCAGATCATTAATCAGACTAAATAGGCGCTTCCTGTCAAGCAAAAGACATTTCTTACTGAACAAATGTAAGAAGGATCACAAGGGTGAGGAGATAGACCCATCTAAAGCACAAATACCTGTGGCATCATGAATACAGACATAGATATGAGGTCTTCCTCTGCCATACACATAGCAGGCATCAAGAAAGTGGGTGAATTGTGCCAAAAAAAAAATTGACCATATTGGGCATTCCCAACCATAAGCTATGGATTACTTTGGGCCATCAGGAGTATCACAAAAGCACCGAAACATAGAAAATGTCCAGAGTCAAAAGTTGGGCATGTTTAACCAAGAACCACCAATGTGATCCAAACATACCAGGGAATGTTCCAGATTTACACAGCAAGAAGGATGGCACTACTTCCATCTTTCCAAACAGGAATTTCCTTGTACAGCATGAGCCTACATGCATGAACTGAAGTGCAATTACAAACACTTTATACATCATAATCATCAATGACAGGATTCCCCGCAAGCAAAAACTCTGCATACACTCTTCAAAGCATGGGATTCCAGCCGCACATTGGGAACATCCCCCCATGAATTTAACATACATATACAGAAGATATTCCTAATGTGTAGTTGGATGCTATGTGAACAGAGTTTTGCTTGCAGGAAATCCGGGCTCTAATCATCATCATCATCATCATCTAATCCTTCTTTTAACTGTATGGGGTTAGGCTACATGAATCCTATTCCACCTTTCCACTCTATTCAGTGTCATATCCATTGAATTACATTTTACACAAAAACAAGAAAAGGTTTAAAAAGAACAGACGTAAATGTATAGATTTTCTTTTCAGAAAAGTATGGACAGAACAATGCAGATTTCTGAATTCCATTGCAGACTTATAAACATTCAAAATTCAAAAACCCCCACTCCATACACCAATGCCCACCCGTGAATTGGCATCAGTTCCGAGCTGGCACCTACCCCAACTGTACTTTGGGCCTAAAAATTCTGACCCTGGGCTGAACCGTCACTCTCCCTTTTCTTTTTGATAACCCAAAACTTTCCAAATAAAAGGGCAGTCACCATAGTTACCATTGAACTAGCGAAAAAGAAAAGCCTATCCTGGTCCACTGACATGGTGTGGGGGCTCAGATGGCTCCCTTTTTACTTCTACTAGCAAGTAGCAAGTATACCCATGCAATCATAGAGTTGAATAGAAATTTGGTTATATTTCAGTTGGCAAAGTTGGGTGGGGAGGCCAACCATAGGAGGAGCAAATAAACATGGACGAGGGCCAACCATCCATTGAGGTGAGAGGACTCTTGGCCTCCATCTTTTCTCTATATAATATAGATATAGATGGACAATATCTACTACATACATTCAAGCATTAATTACTTCATTATATTGCTTATCTGTAATTAATTTTCTAAAAAAATTGTCATTTTTAGATTTAGCTCAATTTTCTTGCTGCATCAATGTGCACCACCATTCAAGTCCAATAGCCCCAAGTACCAAAAAGATTGCAATTTAGAATTGACAGGTTCAAAAGATAAAGATAAATTAGTTTCACAACCACTTGCCCAATATGGTGCTTTGAAGAGTATTTAGAAAAGGATCCTAAACTAATCTATACTACTTATAAAAGTGTGAATGATGAGGTATTGGCTTTTGCAATTTTTCTTCACTAAAATACCCTTCCTCTTGAATTTAGTTCATCTCCATTGAATGGGCAAAAAATGTAATTAAAACAATACCATTAAGTACATTCAATTACCTCTCATTAAGTCTCACATTTAAGTCATTAAATAAATCACATTCTCACTCATTGAATCCGACATTTATACTTTTGTTTATCATCATTAAATTCCACTAATAAATCCATACACAATAAGTATTAAGAATGAAATTTTATATTTTTAAAATAAACATAGAAATGAAATCATATTTTTCATCTAGGTGGTGGGTAAGTAGTTCAACCATTTGGGTCAAATGGATAATTTCATGATGTTATAAATAAATAATACAAATTTAGAAATATAAAAAATACTTTTGTTTGTCATGATTAAATTCCACTGATAAATCCATACACAATAGTTATTAATAGAATGAAATTTTATATTTTTAAAATAAAGCTAGAAATGAAATCATATGTTCCATCTAGGTGGTGGGTAAGTACTTTAACCATTTGGGTAAAATGGATAGTTTCATGATGTCATAAATAAATAATACAAATTTATAAATAGAAAAAAATACAAAAAATATAGAAAAAAAAGAAATTTTGAAAAAAAAATTGGACATGTTTCTATTATTATGTATTTGTCATATTAAAAAATAAGTATGATAAAATAAACATAATTTTATTAATGATGGACATCAAATATACAACTTAAAACCGATGGGAAATTAAACCATCTTCTTATCTAGGGGTGGGTTAGTGGTTCAACCTTTCAGGTCAAATAGGCTAACCCATGATGTATAATTAAAAATATTTTTTTAAATAGAATAGTACAAAAAAAAATACAAAACAATTTTAGGCACATCTATAATATTATATACTAATAGTATAAACAAAAATAAGTATGATAAACAATAATTACTTTATCAATGATATAAATGAAATGCAAAATTTAAAACCAGTTTGAAAATGAAACCATTTCCATATCTAAATGATAGGTAGATCAATGATCTAACATTCTAGGTCAAATGGGTCAATCTATGATGTCATAACTAAGTAACGAATATTAAATATATACATACATACATACATACATACATATATAAACTCAAAGAAAAATATAAGCTTTGTATAAAACATTTTGATACAGTTCTATTGTTATATATTCACCATATTAAACAACAATAAATGTGAAAATAAGAATTACTTTTATCGATGATGAAAATGAAATACATGATTTAAAATCAACCGAAAAAGCAAAATGGTTTTCCATCCAAGTGGTGGGTTAGTGATTAAACTATCCATGTCAAATAGATCAACACATAATGTTATTATTAAATAATAAAATACACAAAATTCTAGAAAATGTAGAAATGTGTCGATAATTTCGAGTACATTCTATAATATTATATATTCATCATATAAAAAAATGTGATTAATGAGAATTATTTTCATTAACGATAGAAATGGGATAAAAAATAAAGAGCATTAATGTCTAACACATGACCCTACTAACCATGTCAAATGGTTCAATAATTTATTTAGCTAGGTCATCGTGGGCAAGTGGTTTGGTAGGGATGCGAACAAATCAGATCAGATTGGAATAAGGGTATATTCAAATCTGTTCTGATCCAAAGATTCAACTGGATCTCATAAATACTAATTCAAATCTAAATCTGATCACGATGTCGGATATTTGAATGTGACACGAACCGATTTAATTTTGAAAAAATAATAATAATAAATTATTAAAAGAAAAAGAAAATATAACAATTGAAATAAACAAAAAAATATATAAGTAATTTTTCAACTATTTCCATCATATAAAAAATTTACAAAGTGCAATATAAATAACATATATATAAATAAATAATAAATAACACATATTATATATAAATAATATATATAAATACCATATATACTAATTGATTTGACCATAGTATTAAAAACCAATGTTCAAACAATATATTGGAATTGCATTTCCTATTGGTAAATAAGTAATTTTTATTATCTCATTAATTAAATAATAAAAAATAAAAATATAGAATTTTTTATAAATGTTATAAAAATTTGAACATACATTAATATTATATATTCTTCATATTTCACAAAAATATGTTTGAAAAAATGAGAATTATTGTTAGTAAAAATAGAAATGTCTAAAATACAATGAAAAAAAATTAATTAATGTCTTAATCATAGTCCATTTTTCCTAGTTAAATAGGTTAACGATTCTACCAATAAGGTCATTTGGTTGCTGATTATCATCATCATCATTTGATACTACCCCATGCAAAAATAAATGTGAAAATAAGAATTACTTTTATTGATGGTGAAAATAGAATACATGATTTAAAATCAACTGAAAAAGAAAAAATGTTTTTTCCATCCAAGTGGTGGGTTAGTTGTTCAACTATCCATGTCAAATGGATCAACACATGGTGTTATTGTTAAATAATAAAATACATAAAATTCTAGAAAATGTAGAAATTTGTAGATAATTTTGGGTACATTCTATAATATTATACATTTATCATATAAAAAAGTGTGATTAATGAGAATTATTTTCATTAATGATAGAAATGGGATAAAAAATAAAGAGCATTAATGTATAACACATGACCCTACTAACCATGTCAAATGGTTCAATGATTTAATTAGCTAGGCCATTGTAGGCAAGTGGTTTGGTAGGGATGCAAACAGATCGGATTGGATTTGAATCAAGGTATATTTGAATTCGATTCGATCCGAAGATTTGATTATATATCATAAATATTGCTTCAAATCTGGATCTGACCAAGATGTTGCATATCTGAATCTGATACAATCCGATTTAATTTAAAAAATAATAAATTATTAAAAGAAAATATAATAGTTGAAAAAAGAAAAACAAAAAATATTAGTATTTTTTCAACTATTTTCATCATATAAGTTTACAAAAATGCAATATAAATAACATATTTATAAATAAATAATAAATAATATATATTATATATAAATAATTGATTTGACCACAATATTAAAAACCAATATTCAAACAATATATTGGAATTGCATTTCCTCTTGGTAAATAAGTAATTTTTATTTCTCATAAATTAAGTAATAAAAATAAAAATATGGAATTTTTATAAATTTTATACAAAAATTTGAACATGCATTAATATTATATATTCTTCATATTAAACAAAAATATGTTTGAAAAATAAGAATTATTGTTAGTAAAGATACAAAATTACAAATGGCTAAAATACAAAGAAAAAAAAATGAATTAATGTCTTAATCATAGTTCATTTTTCTGGTTAAATAGGTTAATGGTTCAATCAGTAAGGTCATTTGGTTGCTTACTATTATCATCATTATCATTTGATATTGCCACGTGCAATGCATGTGCACTTTTACTAGTGCTTTTGAAGAGTATTGAGAAAAAAAAAAAACCTAGAGTAAACATTTCCGTGCATAGCCTAATTTTCTACTTCCCACAGCATAATTGTCAAGGCAACTCCTTAGAAAACCCTTAGGCAATATGGTGCTTTGCAGATACCTAGTTGCCCTATATTACCCAAATATAACGAGGACACACAGCTGGACAAGGGGTAAGATAGTGAGAGGATTAGGGCCTCAAGAAGTAGCAGCCTTTTATCTAGGTTAAAACAAAGGGCCAGAAAACAAGAGATTCATCAAGTACCAAATGGTAAAAACAAAAACCAGCAAGGACCTGGAGGCACAAAAACACAAGGAACTAGTTGCCTGTCTCAAAGAGGTAACAATGAAATAAAGCAAGTATAGCATACAGAACTAAACAAGCAGAGAACTGCAATACATCACAATCCTCCCAACCCCATCCAAGACCCTTGGCTAAAGAGTTAGTGGATCTAGGAAAGGCATATGAGTTCTGAATAAGATATTTCGATGCCCAAATATGGATACCACCACAGACACAGGAAGCGGGGATTTTATATCTAGTTTTAAAAATTAAGAGTCAATTTCCTAAGATCCACATAAAATGTATACAGCTAGTTTTAAGATTAAGGGTCAATTCTCAATATTTATTTATTTTCAAACTTATTTGAACTCATAAACTGATTTCTGCAACTCAACTAAGCCTTGTCCCAACATACAGGCATCTTATAACATATACAGATTTTTTTTTTTTGATATTTTATAACATATACAGATTTCCTTCAGTATATTTTTTAAGACATCCCATTTAATATATTTTAATGTGTAGTGTTAATGCTATAATGTATTCTAAGTAAAAAGCTTCATTGCAGTTTCTGGTGTTGTATTGAGTCCATATCATCTCCAACACTGGTATGCTAAGCATGTAAAAGATATTCAGGTATCATAAATAAGTTCACCTTGAAAACCAAAGTTCTTCCTTCCTAATAAAATCTCTCAAAACTCCATGGACCAACCAAGTTCCTCAACATGTGCATGTGTTTGTTTTCATGTGCAGAATAAGGGCTTCATGCCCACTGTTCTCATAATAAAGCCACAATTTTTCTTCTCATAATCTCTCAATGGTATGTATATTCAATCCAAGACTATAGGAAAACATCAAAACATAAGCATACTCTGTTTTGAACTAACACTATAATACTATAATACTATAATACTTAAATGTATCTTTGGAGCATGGCTTGTCACCTGGGCACCTCTATGCATCATCTAAGCCCCTAGGTGAAAGCACCATGCGGACAATCCTTGATAATTATGTTCTACAATATCAAAAGGCCAAAAGAAAGTTTTACTGGCGTTTGCTTCATGAAGAAAAACTTCCTCAGCTAATAACACTTTCAAATTCAATTATAATGTGAAAATGGAAGCCAGAAAAGGGCTTATAATGAATATTACAACATACATACTCAAAGCAGGTAGATAAAATGGAGATACATTGAGATGCATTTCAGGCATGTTACCACTTATCATGCTTGACAGAGAAATTGTCACACAAAAATAAAATAATACATCTATAAAAATAAACAGTCTGTAGTGGAGATGAAGATGGACAAGTGGTAAAATTAGGGGAGATAGAAGTATAGATGATGATTTAGCCATGTAAAAAGAAAAGATAAATGAATGCACTAGCAAGGGTTGACTTGGCACAAATTTCATGTTTTAATAAAGACAACATGGAAAACAAAAAAATTCCAAGGTAGTAAGAGACGAAGTTGCTTGTTGGTCCTACATTCCATACATGGTCTTGCACAACAACCAACAGAGATTGCATACTGTTCAAGTTGTTATGCAATTTTTTTATTGGAAACAATTACTTTCATTAAAGTTAAAAGGAAATACCACTGTCAACCACCCAGAAAGAGGTGCTGACCCCAAAATAAACAAGTTACAACACAGACCAGAACAAATTCTCTCTAGATAGAAACCCCTTGTTTTGCCAATGTGTCAGCTAAAATGTTTGCTGATCTCCTAATCCATCTAAAGCCCCAACCTCCTTGCTAAATAATTGATTTCCCCAACTGCTTAGCCAACCTTAGACCTTGAAGTAGGGCCATCACTTCATCTCTTGATGAGTCCCCCACAGCTCTGAGAGATTGAAAATGGTTACATCGCAATATTCCTTCTACAAATTTTCTTCAAGGACAACTTAAATGCTGCCAACATCACCCCTATTAGTTATAACTTCCTATAGAGATGAACTTAGAAACAACATTTCCACTAACAGTCTAATGGGTACAATAGTTGTCCAGGTAATGCCTAGGCGACAAGGCTCCCTACAAAGGATCACCTTACCTAAGCACCTAGTTTTTTTGTACAAGGCATCATATGATATTTTTATATATTTTATTAAAATTAGAATAGACATTATTACACTAATATTTACTTGTTGTCAAGCTTTATATTGTTGGAGGTTTGGTGTATTTATTGTATGGTTTTTTTTTTTTGATAGATAAAATTCAATTGATTTCATTAGAAGCGAATGATAAATAGTTCATTACAAGCATCCCAATATGAGGCGCGAGGTGCAGCCTCACTCATTGATACAGAAGCATCATAAAGTTACAATTGGGCCCAGTACAACTGTTCCCTAGTTACCCCTTGTTTAGCTAGAGAATCAGCAAAAGCATTTGCCTCCCTCCCAGTTACCTCCATCTGCTGAGTTAACCATTTGAATTTCTTCAATTCATTTATGTAAACCCAGATCACTGAATCTGGGTTTTTTAGCCAACCCACCACCACCTTGGAGTCCCCTTCTATCACCAAATTTTCCAATTCTAACTCTCTTGCAATTTGTACACCTTGTAGGGCTGCGTACAATTCTGCCTTTAAGGAGTCTCCATTCCCCACTGGTCCTGAGAAGAGTGCTCTTGTGTATTTATTATATGGTTGAGGAGAGGGTTTGTATATTTGAGTTGTAGAGTTGAATTCTGAAACTTGCTTTCATTGTATGGTTGTGTATGTGGTTTGGGCAGAGGTTTTTAGTCTTTCTTTTGGTTTGGTGAGTTTGATCTAGGAGTGGATTTTGTGGTCGCAATGCCAAGGGTTAGGAGTGAGGTTATGGTTGGGTGTGGAGTTGTTTCTTTTTCTTCTCTCAAGTAGCTTGTGGTCACCTTTCTTATAATCTTCTTTTTTAATTAAAAAAATATATTTTATTTAAAAAAATGAATATGGGAATCAACATCACCTGTCTTGCCTCCTTTTACTACAATTGGCAAACTTTTCCTGTTTTGCTTCAAGGCCATATCTTCTGCTTGAAAATGAGTATGAAATCCTGCTCTACTACTAAAGTTCTTTCTAGCCTTTCACTTCCTCCTTTTCCAAACCTTCACAAAATAGTTAATGCATATTCGTGCATGTCTTCATCTGTTACAGGTTAACCATCTCAATCTACTTTCCCTTACTTGTTGCCTCCCCTCTGTTATATGAATCCAGATTAGCTGAACGCTTTAGCTGTTTAGCAGGCTGTGGAACCAATCATAACGCCCCACCCCAGGGCCCACAGCTAGGGGTTGAATGTATGTGGGTCCCATGTATTTTATGATTGACATGGAACATTATTACTGGTTCCACAGCCTGCTGAACAGCTATTGCATTCGGCTAAACCTATCACCTATTATATTCCTTTCATACCTAAGCCTCCTATTTTGCCACCCATCCATCTCAGCATGTTCACTTTTGTTGTACTCATTCTGTGTATGAGATCGTTTTGTTTGCCTGGTATGTTGCTTCATGAGTCATGACAAGGAAAAATCAACACCACATGTCCCCTTCAATCTCTTGGTATATCTGGATCATAGACCAAGCCTTATATGTGGATCATGCAGCAAGCCTAAAACACTTCTCTACCTTATCCATCCTGCCCTATGGCTGCATTTAAGAATTGAGATAGGACCCTTCTATGCTTCCTAAAGGGGAAATACTTCTGTCTTTTATTTATATTTGTTAATTTAAGTAAAGAATACAAGTACTATTTGTAAAAGGGGAAGGATCTATTTTCACTGTCTGCGACAAAAAAGAATCACAGGATTTCTTAAAACTGGGTTCACTCCCTTCATGATGTCAATGACTCGATCTCTATTGTAGTAGTGTAATAGTTAGTAGAGATATCTATGAGTATAAAATCCAACTCAATCGCATGAAATATGTTTTATTTTTTCTAGATAACCCCCATCAAGTGTGATAGAGTTGCTGCTTGATGCACAAACTGGGATCATCTGGGGCAGAAGGAGCATCCAAGAACAGCAAATATGAATTTTTCTCTACTTTCCAGGTCCTATTGGAGTGGTGTGGGGAATTCTATTGAATCAAGGTTCCTTCTCTTAGATCGTCCCCATATTAGAGGATTGAGAATTGAGATACAGGATAACTTTCATGTCATGACATGGTGAACTGCTATGTCATTGACATCCAGGTAAACACATTGTCCACTTGGATTCCATGGCTTGCAAATTTCATCTTTAATGATAATGCAAATCTAGCATCACCACACCTAATCATACTAGGAAAACTGAGAACTCCGTTTTGCTGATAAAAGCTTAAAAGTGTATCTTGACAAATCAACCCTAAGTCAAGCATTACATCATTGATATTCTAAAAGCAGTCATAAAAATGTACAAAAACTATATAAACATTCCCAAGGCTATCATCCTCAAGCAGCATAGTTCCATCATCGCCATTAACTCCAAGTCTCTGACCACCACACTCCTGATCCTTGAATTGCTGGAAGCATCAAACAACAAGTGATGTAGAACTGCCTACTCTGATACCAAATGGTGTAGGATCACCTGCTTAAATGCCACTTGATGTAGGATTCGAAATACCATGTGTAAAGTGACCAAAATACTCCTGTTGTCCAAAATTACAAAAAAATACATAAAAATTCTGATATTTCCAATTGTGACTCTTTGTCTCCTGCATCAATGAATCAATTGAAACATCATCGCCATCTGCCATGTCAAAACTACTTGGTGTGGCTAATCTAAGGTTCCATTTCCTAGGTGAATCAAGCACTTTCTATCTCAAGACACCATTCACCCCAACCTCTCCTATTGTTATCAGTTATCACCACTTACCAAAGGAGAATGAGCAAACAGAAAAAGTGAAGAAACAATTCTATCCACTTTGCCCATATTGATGTAGTTGGTTATCTCCTTCCAAATGGAGCTAAAAAAACAAAGAGTAGCAGATACGCCTTTACAGTTTTGCCCTTTAACTGGCCATGCCACCAATACTGATGTCAATGCCATGTCATGAGAAATCACCCTTTCTCTATGATTAGAATAACAAAATAGTGGTCTGCTTTCAACAAAAAAGCAATACTGAATCAAAAAGAAATTGAGTAGATGACTTCTCTTCAACCCTAATGGTATCATAAGTCATAGAGAAAGTTGAGTCCAATCAAATTGTAAATATTAACAACCATACCTTACCATAAAAAGAATATCATTTTCTAGCAGGGGCTTTAAAATAAGTCTCCGTTAACAAAACTAAATAGGAACAAAGAAATGACAAAGCAGAGAATTAATTCTTAATTGAATTGGTTTTGAACTGTATAAATCATAAGACTCATTAATCAAATTGTAAGATTCAAACCAAACTTACGATTTCTGCAGAAAAGGATTCAAATTTAAGATTCAAATTAAAACCCTAGGGATTCAAAATTCAAATCATGAATCATATTGTAAATCACAAAATTTTGACAACATTCAATACTAAATCAAGAAGAAACTGAGCAAACAACTTCCCTTAAACCCTACATGAGGAGCACAATTATCTACAATATGTCTTCTAGAAGTAAGATGACCCACCTGAGTACTTTACCAACAAAGGTGGTCCACATTAAGAATGAGGTCTTGGGAAGGATATGAGGGTTCCAAATAAAATTCCCAGGAAATTTGTAATTTCATTGCCCTTGAAGCATATAAAATTGAATGCACTCAGAAAATGTGTGTGGACAAATGCTATTTTTATTTATCTGCAAACAAGTCAATCATCTTATCTTCCCTTACTCATTAACATTTTGTCAGAATCATGCTATCCACAAAAACATACCACCAGCCTTCTCAAAGGCCGCAGCAGTCCCTCACCACCACTCTCTTTCTACAGAAAAGAGATATATGACAAAAGAACCATAAAACCACTCAGCCCTTCAAATGTGAACCTACCCGGTTCTATAACTTGGAAAGAAGTGTAACTGTTGAAATCTGCCAACACCTATACATTGCCTCTAAGAGGCAGCACAAATAGGAGATAAAAATAGGTAAACTTTCACATCTTAATCCCCTATGCACATATTAATAATTGCCTCCTCAAAAGTTTACTCCCCAACCCTCCAAAGCATTTAAGATATTTGACTCCATTAAATGATTAATAAAGATTTCTAGCATCTAAGAAATCTAAACTTCAACTGAATTTTCTGTTGTTTCATGATGGTAACTTTTATCTTGAAATAAGCTTGCTTTTGGCATTTTCTTCATTTGATGGTGTTGGTTCAGAAGTACATAATCCCAAACAATCCTACAAACAAAATTTACTTAAAATTTATGAAAGATACAAAGAGAAGTTAATGAATTTGATTGTTTTGATTAATGGAAAAGTCTCCTTAATACCACAAAATCATCTCTCCAAGTTGCTTCCTTCCTTCTCATTTTGTGACCAAAATATCTCTATTAAACACGCATAAAAATTTCCCCCTAATGTCCTTACCTAGAAGTTCTTATTAATCCCAAAAGAAACAAAATTACACAGCGTTGAACACTAAATCAAACCTGCTATTTAACTTGTCACTCATAGAAACATAGAACTTCAAAATGTTTAAATATCATTATCATATATTATATATCATAGGTCAATGCCATTGAACAACACAGATTGATGCTCATATAGATCTTCATTGTTCTTTTTTCCCATTAAACCATTTAGTGGAACCAAGTCAGATGTATTAACCTTTTTCAGTCAATGGGGACCAAAAAAGATTAGCGATTGAAAAATGGAGTGCCAAACTGATGAGCTTTGTAGCAAAGTACAATTAGTCAGAAGATCTAGAAAGGAAAAGATAAATGAGGCATGGTTACTATTTAACAGTGGAAATAATCTAGCAAGAAAAGAGCGACTAAGGTAATAAATAGTATTCATAAAGACTAAGTAATAACATTCATAAAGACAAAAGAAATGATTTTTTTAACATAAGCCCTATTCCTCAGTTGAAGGTCATTTGGCACTTGCATATTTTTTACTTTTCCATTGAAGGGATTACAGAAAATTTGCGTGCGTGTTTATTTTTTTTCTAGTCCAAATGAATATGTGAACAAATCTTTATCAACATACTGGTATAGATGCAGTTAGAAAGATCCCATCATAACCAATTAATAGTGGAAACTAACGCACTAATTGACAAAGGGTAGGCAAGCATTAAGAGGATCAGAAATAATTGTTCAGGGGAAAAAACCAAAACCTAACAATTCTAAACACTGAATCAAGACAGGCACAAAACAAACTTGGACATCAAACCAACCACTCTTTTTCTTTTGGATTTAAAACCTAATTCTCCTGTCCCAGTATGGCATCTTTTAACAGGCATGTGGAATCCAATGGACAAAAAGATCAGTTTTTCATTAAAGGCATGTTGACATATAAGTATGCTATGGCATCTCCAAAGTCCAATCCAAATGATTTTTAAATTCTGAGTCCACTAGTCATTTAGCAATAGAAAATACAAAATTTTATAGACCTAGTTGCAAGTTTAAACAATAAAACACCAATCCTTGCTGTTTGAGATGAGAGTAGTGGTTTCTTGCAAGGCATGTGAAGTTTAGACTTTAGAAACCCTTCATAGACCCAGTCATATATTTATTCAAACCAATGAAAAGATTGAATGGATGCAAACTAATTATAATTACTTTATCTCCATATCCAGCAATTCCAGTCTAGATGGAATTACATGAATTGGCACTAGGGCTGTGAAATCAATGTCCAAACCCAATTTATTGTGTCGGAATTGTTGGTTTGCATATACCTTGCTTCTTCAGTTGCACCAAAATCAACAATTCATCAAGCCATATAAGAAGAAATAAAACCCATTAGATTATATAACGTTAAATTACTCCAATGAACCCATAAATTGGCGACTTGGAAGAACATCCAAAACAATCAAACAAGGTCCAATCAGCAGTTAAGACACAATAGAAATTCATGCAGTAAAACATTAAAACTACCTTCAGAATCGATGTGAGAGAGAGTAAATTCATAAGAGACATGAGCACCATTCAATCATTCCACTCTCAACACGATAAACCACCACAAGTATGAAACAGACAAAATGTACCTTTCGTTACGATTAAGGCGTGCACCAAAATAAAAGGCCACAGAGAGCAACCAAGAATCACTGTGCACAGCAACCAAGGAAAGCCAGTCTTTGCGGTTCATCCCGTCTCTTGCGAAATTGATCCCCAATGCGGGCTCTGGAAGCTCTGGGGGAACTTCCTCTGCAGGAAGAGTGACTTCCCAAGTCTCATTGGGATGGCCGTACAGGCACAAATTATCTTTTTCTGCAAACATGCCAAAATAAAGCAAAAGGAATAAAAGTTATAAAAAAATCAAAAAAAAAGGAACCAAATTTTATTAGAATTTAATTTATCCAAACCAACAACGACCAAAGCAAATAACCACGCGAAACCCAAAGTAGCCAGGGAAAACACAACGGTTCGAAACAAAGGAAAATAAAATTATTATTACGTAATACGCATTTACGAGAATGCCGATCTATATTCAAAAAGAACAATTAACAGTAGAATTAAAAGATGAACCTACCTGGATCGCAAAGTGCGTAGAATTCATCGACATCTGATAGAAGAAAAACACACAGAGGTCAAGAGAATCAACAGATATCAATATATGCATATTGAGAGAGAGGTACAGAGACGAAGACTAGGGTTAGAAAATAAAATGGACTTGATGCAACGAGTACCGTAGATCAAAGCTCGGATGATGCCTTCTCTTCGTCCACTATAATCCTTGAAGATCTCTTCTACCGTACGAGGACCCGAAGAAATCGAAGCCATTTCCATGGCGAAGGGTGATTTGTACGATCCGGCTGACGTTTAAAGTTGGAAATAGGGATCGATGGTCTGGTGGATTGAAAACTTTGATGGATTGGCGTTGCAGAGATTACTGAAAGGAAACGAGGAGAGCATTGTTTAGCAAGGTGTCAGACACCAAGACCCATCGAAGGGAAGGAGCGCGACGACGAGGCCTTCTAATGTACTTTTCTTCTTCTCTTTAACCTTTCGTCTTTAATAATTAGAAACACCCCCCTGTATTATGGGGTCAGTGACAAATACGCCCTTTGAACTTTCATTTGTGACAAAACCCCTTTCTAACTTTCACTTTGCAAGAAATGCCTCTTCCTAACACTTCAAAAAAACATTCTCATTCAATTGTTTAGAGTTTTTTTTAAATCCAATAATTATGATTTAATTAATTTTCTAAATTAACATTAAAGTCCTCTCGGTTTGCTTCAATTTTTTTTACGGTTGCTTCAATAAAATTCTCAATTAGTACCTTTTACTTTGGGCCTAGTGTCACTTTGGTTTCTGAACTTTTAAATGCAACAATCCAGTGCTTGAACTTTCAAAACATGCCAATTTATTATTTGTCGTTAATAGTCTGTCAATTATTTATATCACATGATGACATATACGATTTAAAACTTTTAAAATATCAACACTATCCTTAAAAAAACATTGTTCATCATCTTCTATCTTTGAGATTGGAATAGTGCTCCATGACCCAAATCAGATCTTGAAGAGAGACTGCTTGAGAGAGAGAGAGAGAGTGTGTGAAGGGTGCTTACAACCAATCAATTTTCACAAAACTGCCTCTTGTCGCTCAATCATTTACGTTCCATAGAACTGTTGAGGAAGAAGATGATGAACATTGTTTTAGTTTTGAGAAAGGCATTTGTATCTTTTCACATGCCACTTAATAGTTGGTTAACAATAGGTACTAGATTGACACGTTTTGAAAGTTCGGGTACTGAATTGTCATGTTTTAAAGTTCAAAGACCAAAGTAGCACTAAGCCCAAAATACAATGTACTAATCAAGAAATTACCCTAATTTTTATATTTTAAGATGAGGAGAGACACTCATGTTAGTTAAATGAATCAAGATTTAAAAAAACAAGTTCTTCTATGCAAAACAAGGTTTATATGGGTAATTTGGTAATTTAATGCATTTCCTCGTTTAAATTTAATGGCTAGCGAGTATTTGTCGCAAAGTAAAAATTAATGGGTTTTTGTTTCAAATGAAAGTTTAGGGGGTATTTGTCTCTTTATAATTTAACTTTTTAATTAATTACTCAACGTACCCATTGATTTACATAACCTACTTAAATACCTCTAAGATAGGGCAATTTCCTTAAACTAACCCTACTATTTAACTAATTGACTAACCCCACCCTTATTGTTTAGCTATTATCTTAAAGTACCCTTAAAATTTTTGACAATTGTCTAAGACCTCTCTTGCCGTTAATTTTCTATCACACTTTGTTCACATGTGACATCAGTGAGTGGTAATTATTTTAAAATTCCTAAAATACCCTTATTATTCACCGCCGCTGTTGGAAGTTGCAGCAATGGCGATGATTTTGGTTGTTGAAGGGAGCGGAGGAAACCCTGATCCCTTTTCCCTTTCTTCCTTTCTCCCTCCTTCCATCTTCAAGGTTGTTGTTGCCGAAAGTTGCAGCGGCAACAACGATTGACCTTAAACAAAGAAAAGAAACACCAAAAACTCGCCCAAAGCCCCAATTTTAAAATTTTCATGTTCCTGTCCTCAACTCATAACCTATGTGAGAACCCCTAGAATCTTTAGTAGTTCTTTGCCAAAACCAATCCAAAATAGTAGGGCACTAATGTCGGTGTTAGCCCCACACTTCCATGCTGGCTTACCCATTACTATCTCCGATACGGCACAACCAAGAGCCCATATGTCAGCCAGCGCCTCGTGTTCATTATAGGTGATGGATTCCAACAACATGTAAAGCATAGTACCTCTTAATCTAAATGTCCCACCTTTTGTTCTCTTGCTCTCTTGTCCTGGTCTTCCCTTCTTTGCCAGCCCAAAATCAGTAACTTTAATCTCGTTGCTTCCATCCGGAGAAGGACAAAGGAGGAAACGAAAGCCTCAGAGAATTGATCTCGTGTAACGTCAAACATCAGATTCCAATAATGAACCGCCAGATTTTTTGAGCAAATCAGCTAAAGTACCTCTAGAAGCGTACTTGAGAAAGATATTGTAAATTTGCTTTCCATTTTCAACGGTAAGATGGGTCAGATCTCTTTCTCCACTTACAGCGAGGAAGACTTGTAAAGTACAAGGATTTCACTACCATCAATTGAGTAACCTGAACCAACAGACTGTTAAATTTATGGTGGCAAATTTATGGTGGCAAAGCTTCCCCTGCCATCGGGCTTCCCTCTCTTCCACTCCATGGATTTTGCTGGGTTTGACGTGATGCCAATGCATGATTGTCCATCAGTAAGGTTTTATTTTAAAATTTGAGGAATAATAGAAGACAAATTGGATATTTCATTTCTTTTCATTAGCACTTAAACAGCAATGTCAAATTTCAGAAACAATAAGGATACTTTAAAACAATACGTAAACAGTACAGTTAATCAATTTTACAAACAGTAGAAATAGTTTAAAGAAATTGCCCGACATAATATAACAAATGTTATCCCTCCCTCCGTTAATAGACTGTTTACATGTGTAGTCACATCACATTTTTAATTATTCGACAACTCAATTTTGCACTCACAACCGACCTTACCGGTTTCAGATGATTGGTGATGAAATTTCCGGTGAGAACCAGAGAAGCAATAATCGATTGAGAGACCACCACCACTTTGAATCGAAATTAAGAAGATATTAGCTCATCATCTCTCGTTGCTGCAGCCTTGCTTTCTACTCCCTCTCCAATACAGACGTCGTTGGGTTTGAGATCCATAGAGCAATGCAAGCCCAACCATGACCTCATTGAAGTAATTGATAAGCTCCATCTTCGTTTTGGTTCGGAGTTCATGAATTTCTTGTTTTTTTGTAAGTGGATAATTCATTAAAGAGAAGAGCTACAGAGTTTTCATATCTTTTTTTTTTTTTTTTTTACATACAGAAAAAGTGCATAGTTCAAAAGAAATAGATATAGCTTGTATTTCTTCCAAAACAAACTCGATCCTTCCACATGCATTTGTTCTCAGGTCGTCGACGGAGTTTATCTACCATCCCCTAGCTCTAGCTCATCTCATGAACCTTAATCCACGTCAAGTCGCCATTTAATGCAATCTGTAGTGTTAAACAAACTTTCCGCAAAAATCCTGCCTCTCACAATTCACAAACAAAAAAGCTATAGGAAACTGTCGGTCCAAAAATTTAACTTTCAATCTTGTTGAGAGCCTCCGGCCCAATCTCATTATTCTCAGTGTTTTCCTTGTTACGCGATTTGGTTACTCCCTCGTGTCAGGTGATTTAGATACTGATTTAGATGATTTTTTACCAGGGCCAAGTTGTATAGGGCCGGGCCGAGCTGAAGTATTTCTGCAAGAGAGGATGTTAGAGTGCCTGGGTTATCTTTACCTGGGGAGGGCACTTCGATGCTTAAGTTAGAAGGTGTTTAAAGATTTCTTGAAAGAATGAGAGAGATAGAGAATGTATTATTGCGCGTACCTTTCCAGGTAGAAGTTAGTGCCTTATATAGGCACCTGCTGTCATAGCCCTCTCAAAATGGGCTTCAACTTTTTGTGGAACCATTTCCTTTTCCGCTTGGTTTGGCGCAATAATGTGTCAGTTACAGGATCTGCGCAGAAGTGACAATCTATTTGGTTAACTCCGATGTGTGCGTCGCGATAGGTTGGTCTAATGGTTGACGTATACGCACACCGGAGATCTTGGGTTGGTAACATATTATCGATCCAAGTCAGCGGGTTCTCCTTGCATGTCACCATCGACTCCTACAACTCGGCCGATACTTTAAGGCAGGTCGCCATGAGTGGGGAGCCAATTAGTTCATCCTAGCCGAGGTGGAGGTCGACCTGGATGAGGTGTTCCGGGCTAACTTGCCGAGCTAATTTGCTTACTCAGCACCAAGATGACACTCGAAAGCCAGATGTCGCAAGATGATTAGGAGAATCAAATTACCCCTCATCAATCCCTTTTCACAAAACCCCACCAATCATTGAACGCATTGCAGATCAAACACAGTCAAAGAATTGTATGGAAATTCTTTTTCTCTCATGTTGTCACTTTTACTCCACCCATTAAAGGGGTTGTAGAAGCAATAAGATTGAGCATACGAATTACTTTACATCTTAACTTTTGTTGCAGAAGCATTTGGCGCAGTTAAACATCGTTTGTAAATGATCTGCACCCACCACAGATTACCATTGTTGTTGTTGAGATGTAAAAGAAGACAATGGCTTCCTTGAAATCTAGAGTTCTTTTGAAACCTCTTTTGACAAGTCTCCGCAACCTTGCTTTCTCTTCGACCGGAGGAAGAAGTCTGGTTCTCATGGTTGTCAGATTCTTTTTAAACTTTTTTTATACAACATATTTTGAAAATTTGAAAAATAATTAAAGACAAAAAAGTCTTTTGATTAATTTAATGACAACACATAACAAAAAATAAATTTCTGAAACTTTAGGGATACTTTAAGTTAGTTCTAAAACGTTAGAGGTAATTTAAGTAATTATCGAATACTTCAAAGGTAATTTAAGTAATTAAGTCTTAACTAATTAAGGATGTTTACTTAGAGTAGGGAACCCACAACCCCCTTATTTCAAATTTTCAAACTAGCCCGCTTGATTACAAGGACAGTGCGCTATGTATCAAGGGCTGCTCTTATCCGTTTGGAATCAGTGTAAAACGTCATCAGTGTATTGATGGCATTTTACAGTGAACCAAAAAGTGACAGTTGCTTTTTAAAAATAGTAATGGGTGAAAGAGTGTTAAGTTTTACATTGATAAAATTGATGTACTTTTTACATCGATTATCGATGTAAAACTTTAGAGTTGATGAAGTTTTACATCGATTATCGATATAAAACTATACTCCATCAAAATGCATGCAAAACTGAACCGGAATATAGTTTTACATTGATAATAATTAAACCCTCCTTCCAAACACATACAACTAAACCGATGTAAAATTTACATTAGTTCTTAATTTACATCACATTCAATAAAGGAGTCCAGATCAGGTAGGCGAGCACATTTAGTGAGCACTCAGCCAATTTTATGACACTTATTCCATAAAAATACCCTCAGCCTACCCTTGAAATGACTCAAACAAAATTCTAAGGCAACTGCTACAATATTCATTTTGTACTTGTTTATTACCCACAAGAGTGTGACCTCTGAATCTGGCCTGGCTCTAAATATCCAATTATGGGTCATTTTTTCCCACACTTTCATGAGTTGTGTGAGGTGAGAGTGAGACAATATGGTTTCCCCACTAACGGTGAAGGAATCTATCACAATTCAAGAGGGATACTGTAGCATAGATGAGGGTTTGGAACAATACATTTAGAAAACCAATAAAAACTTGTGAGGGAAAAAGGTCAAAATCATAAATTTCCCTAGATTATTAAAAAAAAAAAGCCTATTTATAGTTCAGTCCCCCTCAAATTCTTTTTATTGGTTTTCCAAATGTATTTACCCACCCCTAAATTGTGATGAAGTCTGTTTGTGATGGAAAAATACCAATTGGATACACGATTTCACAAAGTCTGTTTGTAATGGAAAAATACCAATTGGATACACGATTTCACAAAGCCTGTTTGTGATAGACAAATGTTCAGATGAATCGGATATAAATATCACTACTGTAACCAGCAATAGAGGGAGATCATTGAAATAAATAGCTGCTTGAGACATAAACTAGAACCAACCGTACATTCTCTAAATGCCAATTGATAATAATACACACACAGCCCGAAAAAGAAGAACCCCAATAAAACCATGGGATCATCGGGCCAGCCAGACTTGAAGATGCTAAAAGCTAGCTACATTATACATCTAATTACAAAAGCATTTTATACATGCTAGTTCAAAATAATTCGTGCAGGAAGGCAGATACCAAATGTTTGCTCCTCCAAAAGGACACCCTCACAAGGAGCAAGCTTCAGAACAAACCCAGCAGAGAAGCCATCCCTTTTCCGTATCTCAGTAAAACATTTTCCCAGTACCTGATCCACCCAATCCTCTATTGTTCTCTTCTTATCTGATAACCAAGCAGCCGCAAGTATCTGTTCCATGACTTCTGAATCAATCTCCAGCAGACTATCAGGACCAATCACCTTGTTGAAGCTCTCACTTATATCCTTTAATATTTTGTCAGCAAGACCATCAAAATCAAATGGCTTGAAAATGACTGTTTCATCAACTTGACCAAGAAAACCTTCCAACCAGGCCTCTGAGTTTTCTGATACAGAGTCACTGTCACAGCTTCCATAATCCATGTCATTTGCTTCCATTGCTTCTATGGGAAGATTCAAATCTAGATATGAATGTGAAACTTTGTGGACTCGCTTGGTCATCTCCAAGGTCTCATTTTGCTCTTTGGGGTCACCAGTTCCACTTAGCTTCCGCTTATTCACAACCAATAGGCCTCTTTTTCTTGAATTAATCAACACATTTGGATTATTTCTTCCTGCAGTATCCTCGAGAACACATTCAAGTAACATCTGCATTTGCAGACCTTGAGCTCCTAGAATTCTTTCCTCGGGGAAATTAACAGATTCCTTCCCAGAAAAGAAGTTTTTATTACCCTTAATAATTCTTGATGTTGTCACAAAGATTGCATTATTGATACTGACCTCCCTTCCATGTGAATCTGAAAACTTGCCAGTCCTTATAGCTTGGGACAAGCTATTCTGGACCAATAAATCAGCCTTATCTACATTTTCAAGGAAGACAATTGACAATGGTTTCTTGCCTAGCTCCCCAGTAATATAATCAGTAACTGTCTTCCCTCTGAGTTTCACATCACATCCATTCATTTCTTGGTGACCATAGACCATGCTAGAATGGGTAATCCCATCTTGGGAACTCAAATCCACACAGATTAGGTTTTCTTTGCTGCCAAATATCACTTCTGCAAGGGCCAAGGCAATTCTCTTCTTTGCAACCCTATCGGGTCCAAGGAAACTGAACCATATATCTCCTTTCAGGTTTTGACCACGGCGTCTTCCGCTTTCTTTTCTACAGCGAGCTACAGTCTGACCAACAGCACATATAGCTTCATCCTGCCTACCAACCTTTTCAGTAAGACCTCTCCACAAATTCTTGAAATCTCTTGGATCAAGCTGTCCACTCAAATCAGGAGCAGTGAAAGGGGAAGATCGGGCAGGAGGGTTTAAAACATTCCCATTGACCACATTAAGCTCAGCAGAAAGGCAACTAGAGCAGTTCTGCAGTTGCCTATCATCAGGTTCCAATGTTGGTTTCTTCATCTCCTTATGATTAGATGCATAGAGTGTTCCCAGTCCTAAATCTGTTGTTACAGAAGTTGCAGACGAAGGTGACTTATGACCATCAGGTACGCTCCAATGTGGCAATGGGAATGAAGCAGACATGACGCCCTCTTTCTGATTACTTGCATCGTTTGAATGTTTAACCTGTAGTTTTGATAGGAAACTGTCACTCTTAGTTTCAGAAACCAACATAACTGGCACATTCAGTTGTGGCAGGGGAGCTCTGTCCAGGGAAATGAAAGGAAAAACATTTTCACCTCCACTTTCATTCTGAGATGCAACTGTACCGTCACTGTTCTGATTACTTGCATCGTTTGAATGTTTAACCTGTAGTTTTGATAGGAAACTGTCACTCTTAGTTTCAGAAACCAACATAACTGGCACATTCAGTTGTGGCAGGGGAGCTCTGTCCAGGGAAATGAAAGGAAAAACATTTTCACCTCCACTTTCATTCTGAGATGCAACTGTACCGTCACTGTTCTGATTCCCAGGTCTTTCGTTACCATCCTGATATATATCAGCTTTGGGTATTGCATGGCTTTGGTGAAGACGCTGGCAAATATCATTCCATTTCCTTCGCAGACCTATAATTTTAGCTTTCAAGACCGTCCCATCATCTTTGGCCTGCACTGAAAGGATGGAACACGACATTTAAAAAAGTATATTCACAAATCCTTCCATGCAGATACCGTATGTAGAATAGAGAGCTGGGTAAACCATGTCAAAGGTTTAAACAAAACCTTCAAATCCACAACATGAAGAAATTCAAACCTGATTATGTAAATGGGGAAAACAGTTAGAGTGAACCATAATGATAGACTAGCAATAGTAT
Organism: Nelumbo nucifera; assembly: GCF_055504915.1. Taxonomy (NCBI): domain Eukaryota; kingdom Viridiplantae; phylum Streptophyta; class Magnoliopsida; order Proteales; family Nelumbonaceae; genus Nelumbo; species Nelumbo nucifera. The sequence goes on along the minus strand of NC_142650.1, from coordinate 45,794,484 downwards.
ATGTGATACACACAGACTCCTAAAATAAAGTGTACCCAGTGATTCTGTTGATGTCTACCCTATTTTCTATGAAGATTGTGACAGGATGGCTTTTTGTGATGCCTTAGGACCCCATTCATTGATCATGATCCTCCACCCAAATTAAGTGTTCATAACCACTGGATCTATACCATTTATAACATACAAACATTGATGAGCCATCAGGGTCCAAACTGGAACCTCAGATTTCCTCACTAATAATTGAAAAAAGTTGAGCATATCAGGGAGTTGGGCGTAACTTCGACAGAGATGCGCACCTTTACAACATCCAATCCTTTGCTTGTTGTGAGTTCAGGTGACTGCAGCCAGAAAGACAAGCTTGATTGGTACTGGTCTGCAACTGAAACAGTGTGGCCAGCCTTCAGAATAGAAGAAACTTCTTGTTCATACTTCTCATTGCATAGGTGACAACAAGATATGGCTTCACATATGCTGCTTAATGGGCCCTTCAAATCTGATGATGTGCAAAAAACTCCACCAAATGGAACAAATGATTCCATCAAGCTGTAAGTATAGCATGAGCATGGAACTGTGAGACCCAATGGGCAGAGATAGTCAGAAGCCAAAGTGAACACATGATACTGACGTCAGAATTCCTAAACAACGCACGATGAAGAGAAGGCATCTTTCTGTACTGTTATATATAAATTAAATGCAAAAAAAAGTGGAGGTTTTTATTGTTTCCAGTTGCAATGTAAGACTCAATTCATGTTACCCTATCTCCAACTCAAGTAAAACATTACATATTTGTGTACATACAGCCTGAATTCTTATGCTTACCACAAAGAGGGTATAAACTCCAATAAGTGACTTGCATTACATATAAATAATTAACAGAGAAAGAGAAACAAGTGATAGTTAAAAGAGTTATGAGCTAGAAGAAAGACTTGCACCAAATAGGTCTGCAAATGGATTGGGTCAAATTTGGATAGGGGTATATATCTGAATCCGATAAGCAGAACAAATCTACAAAACTAAATATAACACACACACACACATATAAAACCAATCCACTTGCATCCCTAGCACCAAACTAGAGTGTCTATATCTTAACAGTACTCCTATGTGAATATAAACATACATATGTATGTCACCATGTCTGTGTGTGTGTACAGCTGATCTCAGTGTTTTAAAAGTGCAAGGCGCAAAAAAGGCGTGGGGGCCAATTTGTGCCTGAGGCGCAAGGCAAGGCATGTGCCCTTTTGAAGCAAGGCGCAAAAATACAAAAATAAAAGCTAGAAAATAAAAAAAAAAAATTGTCAGAAAAAGCAAAAAAAAGCTAAAATTTTCAAAAAAATAAAAAAATATAAACTTGAATTTTAAAATAAATGTTTTAAAAAACCTATTATCTAAAATTAAAATACATAAACATAACACGTAAAGCATATTCAAATGAAAACTTAAAAATAAAATCAAACATATAAAACATTTTCAAGCATGTAAAACCCACAATCTCTTTATTTCCTCAATTGCATTACTTCAAGTAGCTAAATGTAAAACATATTACATTCCTGATTCTACGAGCTGCCTTTGTGCCCCCAACAAGCCCATGTTAGGGTCTTAAATCTTAGTTCTCACACACAAAAAAAATGATTTTATAATTTTAATTGCTTTTTAAGAAGATATTTTATTAGGATGAATGAATGAAAAACATTAGAAAATAGGGGGTCCTCGGAGCTTCGGTGAGCAAGCGAAGCGGAGCGGAGTAGAACCCCCTAATTTGCTAATGTTGTACATTCATTCATCCTAATAAAATATCTTCTTAAAAAGCAATTAAAATTATAAAATCATTATTTTTTTGTGTGAGAATTAAGAATTTAAGACCCTAGCATGGACTTGTTTGGGCTTGCATCAAGGGATGTGGTATGGGGGTCTGGGGGCGAAGCCCCCGACCCAGGCACTAGGTTAAAAAACAAGCAAAAAAGTGTGAAATTTTCAAAAGGCACACATCTAGGTTGAGGCGCAAGGCACATCAGGCATGCGCCTTTTGAAAGGGCTGCACCTAGGACCTAGGCGATGCGCATACCCTAAAATGTGCCTCACCCGTGCGCCTAGGCACGCCTCAAGAGCGCCTCTTAAATCACTGGTTGATCTCACAATGATTCTGTGTTTTCGAAGTCATCATTTCTAGCCTGGAGATGGTACATAGTTTACCGGGAGAAATGTAACTTAACCAACTACTAGCTTATGCTGTTTCTTGGCCAAATTTGGTGCCCAGTCATCTAAATCTAAATGTCTAGAGCTGCTTCCCAAAGAAAAAGCAATCAATCATCAAAGATCCTTGAGTAAGATTTGTCATGCCTATTTTTGATTGACATAAATCTCTTTTCTAAAACTATTATTTTAAGAAAGTTAATGAGTATGTATTCAAAAAGCAAGAGAGTACATGGGAGGATGTATAGTGGTGAACAAGGGAAAAACAACTCCCCCTACCGACAAAAAAGCACCATGTGGGAATCAAGTTGTTACTGTACAATAAAGCATTCACAATTCCTGAATTAGCTAATCTGCTTCAGTATTAAGGTCATTAAGAATCCATTTAATTCTAAAATCTCATTTAAGAGATGCGCAAGATGTCAAGGACCTTTGTCTGCTCTTTGGCACGTAGATAGCAGTTGCTGAGTCTACCCATAGAGCTATAGGGGCCTCCTCCATTGCTTATGTGGAATCCACATCTCCAATGGCCCACTAAAGGCCCCAAAAAAAATCCCCATTATCCTCAAGACATGATCCGCCCATTTATTTCTGCTTTATACCTTTTTTATCGGTAATTCTCCTTTCAAACCTATTTAAACCAAGAAAGATCCAGTCTCACTTGAAATGCTTCCAAATCTACCCCAGTATTGTAAGAACTGCTCAAAACATGCCTAAATTCCAAAAATTCCATCCAAGTCTCAACCATAAATTCCTAAAATTAGAATAATAGTTCAAAAATCTGTTCATCAATGGTTTAACCCATGGTTCTAAATTTTGGTGAAATTTCAGTTTCAGTTATCAAAATACCAAAATTTTCTGGAGGATTTGTTTTGAAAAAAAAAAAAAACAAATCTGAATCTCTCCTGAAATCTCAGAAATTTCTCATGTATTTTGTCCAAATTTTCAATTTTTTTATAAAACCTATACAAATGAATAAGATAAATACAATGAATGTTATAAAATATCAGAATTATTAATAAAATAAAAATACTGCACCAAAATAGTTACCAAGATCTCAACATTTTTTTAAATTTCATTTTGAACTGGACAAAATTTCTAGAATTTAAAGCCTTGCTTTGGTTATTGAAAGCATAGGACCATACATTGTTCCAGACTTATTACAAGCTAAAATATAGATCATGCGTCAGGTTCAATATATGCAGTCATGTTAAAATTGAAACAAAATAAAACTATGATGAAATATCATTTCTCTATTTCAGGGCTCTACAATGTTCTCAAAACAAACTAGTTCTATCACATTTCCGACGATTTATCTCTGTAGAAGTAACCAACAAATAATTACTTCTCTTACTTGTTATATATTACAGTTGTTTATTATAGCTTTTTGAATCTTATGCATGTAAGTATACTTCTTTTGACATTCCTTTTAGTCCAATTGATAAATTCTGCATTTTTGCTAATATTTTCCCCATCCTTCCTTAAATTTTCCAGATTTTCCAAGATTATATGATCCCATTTCCACATGGAAGAGTTGACATAAGATTTGCCAATTGCATAACCAACACATAGGGCAATGCAGGAACAGGGAGGTTTCATCCAATAGGCCTAAGATAACTTCATCAACTGTATCCTACTGTAATAACTATTTGGTATAATATTTCAGTTGGGGAAAATGGAAAAGAATACTATTGAACAAGTAAATAAAGATCAGATGGTCCACATCTGGTAAGGAGTTCCTATAAGGTGGAATTGAATGGTAGGTAGGTAGCAACATCCCTCAGCACATACACCACTGTATAAACAACAGGTACATCTATAAGATCAACATCCCTCTTTTTGGCCTGCCACAATCACAGGTTAGAAACCTTTTTTCTCCATAGAAAGGCCGTGCATCTTAAGCAAGATGTGTAAGCTAGGTTTGACAAGAAGCGGAGATAATATCAAACTATAGTAAGCTAGGTTTCCGTACCAATTAATATGCCTGCAAGAATCTGAATGCCAGGATGATTACCTTTTCAAAATACAAAATCAATAATACAGGTCGAATTTATGTAAATCCAATGTTTCTCAAGCTATGGCAGGATAATGGAGCCTATTGATTCATTGCTAACTAATAATCTGGTACTAAACTTAAGCTGTATAACAGATAAGTCCGGAAAAGCGATGCAAAAAGATAATGAAGTGCAAGATAGCCTATCCACCTGTAGGGCCGTGAGTAGAGTCCTCCGAAGGAGGGCCTATGAGAAGTGATGGGCAGGAGCTGTAGATCCCAGTCCTTCTCTATGGAAGGAAACTTTGTTAGGAACTTCAGATAAGTCTCATAACTGGCTGCTGCCCCCATCAACCACAGTTTCTGACGATGAAGTTCCAACAAACTCGTCAGTTGGGAAACTACATAGCTCATATCATGAACCGAGTCATCAGCAACGAATCCCTTTAAGTCTCCAAAGCTAACGATCACACCAGACCCGGAAGAACTCTCTGCTGATCGACCTACCTCCTCAAACCTCAGACCGAGCAACCTCTCATTCCCATTCTCCGTGATAAACTTCGAGACCTCCTTCTCCATACAAATGAAGCTCAGTTCAGACACTTCTACAGGTAAAACGCCTCCTTTCCTTCTCTCTATGCAATCCCCGAAACTCCGCATGGCATCGTTTGCGTAGACCCCAACAAGCAATGGATTCCTTCCCTTCTTCCTTGCAAGAACCTCCCCAATTCTCTTGCTGTTCTCATCTCCATCCGCATAGACAGGAATTCCCGACAACCCAGAGAATGGAAAACTGAAATTCCGTCTACCCGGCTCAGAGTCAACCCCAGTTAAATTACATAAGAAAAGAGGTGGGCACCGGGAACGAGGATACCGAACGAGTGGTGGAGGTGGGCGAAGAACCGCCAACTTGATGTCGCAGCTACGAAAACCAGCTTCCCCAAAGACCCTGCTAACAACCGGGTCATCGAGAATCGACAATATCAACTGCTGAAGCTCAACCTTGACGCAGGACATAGACGACTGTTGTTGCTGCTGCTGAAACAAATGAAAGCTCTCCGGGTTTCTCCTCTGATTCGCTTGCGAGCGTCTAATAGCGGCCATCAGAGAGTTGGATATGGGAGGCTCATCTAACGCTTGGGAGGAAGGAAGACGATCGAGTGCAACACCGAAGCACAACTCAAGAGCTTTGAACTGAAGCCGAGGCGGGTAAGCAGAGCTGCGCGCACGGGCACAAGCCTCACGCAGTGCCGAGGAAGGCAGCGCGAGGAAGGCTGAAACGGCGTGTAAAGACGTAGTCTGTGCATGCCCACGGCGGCGCGCGACAGCGACCGCCTCGTCGAGCGCGTGCGTAGCCTCGGCAGTTAAGCATTGCCTCGCAGCGCTAACCGGCGTCGGCATCACCGGCGACCATAAATATAACGCTCTTAAGTCTTAACCTCCAAGCAAATAAAAAATTCGAATGGAGTAGACTCCATCACCTTTTAATTTATTTAAAGTAGTCGAGAGAACTAGAAGCATTGCTGCTGATGCTGTTGTTGTTGCGACCGTGCGGTCCCAGGTCCCTCTCACCTTTTCTCTTGGGCCGTTGAACAAACAGATGAAGAGCACAGATTCTCTCGAATAAAAAAATCTTCCCATTCCGCTTTGGACAGAGAAAACCAATCAGTGTGAGAGACTATTAGCGGGTGGGGGAGAGATCAGAGATGCTGTGCCCACTTATTTCAGTGGGGGCAACAACCCACGTCACTTATTCGAACGAACTTTTAGAGAGAGATACAGGTGGAGAGAGAGTATATCGCAGAAGCTAGAAAGAAACTAAAGAAGAAAGAGAGGTCAGAGGTCGTTTAAATGGCAAAAAAAAATTGCATGTGATAAGGTGGATGAGAGAAAAGAATAAGGCCTCCTCCACCAACCGGGCCAGGGCCAGGGGCCACCAGGCCCACCACTACACAATACACATACATAGTTGATCGTCATTTTGGAATATGAAAGCACTGGAAGAAAACATCTTCCCCCACCCATCCAACGGTTTTAATCCCCCCACTGTGTAGTGTGTAGAAGTAAAAAAAAGGTGCTGATTGATGCGTTTTTGTTTGCTTTCCACTTTTGTCCAGTTTAGCAATTTTTTCATTTTCAACCACTTTTTGATGAAATGCCCACCAAGTGCCCACAAAGTAGAATTGGGTGCGTTTGGTTAATAATTGGAATCGGAATCAGAATCTTTTTAAGTCTAAATGAGAGCCGTTTATTCTTATGGTCTGTTTGTTTTTAACAGTAATGAAAATATGAATTGGAATCAACAGAAATGAGATTTTATTTCTAGACAAGGAACAGAGAATGACCATTGGGTCGAATAGGGATATGACATTCTCACAAGAATTAGAATAGGATTCTTATTTCATCCAACCAAATGATTAGAATTGGAATATCCAGACCCCTATTCCTACAAACCAAATGAGGTCTAAAACTTAAAAACTAACAGTAGGATATACAAGTAGGGGAAAGTGGGAAATTAGGTAGGCTAGCGTTTTAAGTCATTCTCTGTCCATGGTCCATTGTCCGACCATCACTCCAGACTCCGTATAATATTAATATGGTTGAAGACTTACTCTAGTCTAGAGAATGGGGGTACCCATAGCTAAATAACGAAGGATCTCCTCTCTTCTATGTTCTCCTCCTCTTGTCTCTGGATTGGCTATAATGTATCAAAAATTAAATATTCATGTGATGCATGTCAAATTGAAATGCAGAGCATGTTATGTTACTTACTGATGCATAATATCCGCTTCAAATCTAATGTCATCCTTTTTTATGCCATTGCCGTCTTGCCGAGGCTTCCATTTGTCAATTGTTCACATCACTTTTCTCTTTCTTTCACACAGAATTCACATTACTTCTTTTCCCCCTTAGAATTCCGTGTTTTTAAATTGAAAAAAAAAAAAAGACTATATTTAAACTCATCTATAACCAATTCAATTAAAACCAGAGTGCAATCACTCCCTTGTAGAGCAAACATGGGCATCTTTTTACACGGGGAGATGCATCGAACAGGTCTCTTATAGATCCTAATGTCTAAATTCATGGTTGGTGGTGGACCTCTCCTCTCCACATATGGGAGATGCATGTCTAATTTACAGTCACCATGAAAGGAACTACTCACATCACACATCATAGAGGTGGGGGAGATGGTCCTGCTCCTAAGTCTTGTTTGGCGTATGACTTATATATAGATATAGCTATTTTGAGTTGCGTGTATGCTTGCCCGCACATGAGTACATGACATGGTCATGGTGGGGACGTCCCTGCACCCGGACAGCCTGAATTATATCAATACATGGATACACACTCTCTCTCTCTCTCTCCTCTGATAAGGACAGTATTCTGTTCTACACTTCTAAGCCATCAAAGCCAAAGCCCAAATGTGGTTCCTTGAGGTTATGGGAGGCCATGCAGGCATGCACCTTGTCCACGGACATGGGCCTCTGCTACTTGTCACGTCACCCTGAAAGATCGGGCCCATCACTAAATGGATTCAACCCTAAACTTAATTGTTGAGATACATTCAAATGCAATGGTGTTGTGGGTCTCAATTGTCTAGAAATTAGACGCATAGACTGATGGGCGGGGCCTCCTACGACCCGCTAACCTAAGAGGATATTTGCCCTATACCGAATACACATGTGCTGGACAGACACACCTTGTCAAGAGTGACCTAATCTGATTAGAGATAGAAAGGGGCACTTATGGTGAAAGTCCAAGAGTATTCGAGCTCCACGTGGCTAATTGCTACATCTATGGTAGGTAGAAAAATGGTCCTAATGGCTACCTGTCAAAGGCTGAAAAGCGAAAGCTATAGTAAGGACATGGGCGCAATTAAACGTTTACCAAATATCAAACAAAAGAAGGATAAAATATAGTATCTAGGAAGATCTGGAAATGGAATCTTACTTTATGGTGATAATTTATTTATTTTATGCTTTTAAAATGGTTCTCCCTCTTTCTACGCATTTATTCATTCTAGTGATTCCCTTTCACTCAAGCCCATTTGTTGCTCTTTTGAGTGAGCAGACACTAATCAACCTGAGAGGCTGGGACCTTGTCCTAGTCAATGCCCAGGACCCATTTTGAGATTATTTCATATCTCTGTAACTGGGTAGCTTTTTATTGATGAGGCGTTTGGGCACAGATTATTTCCCCACAAGAGGATTTTAACTCCTTTTTAACGGTGTATGACAAAGCCACATAAAGGTGACGTGGCTTTGTTATTCACCATTGAGAGAGGGAAGAGTATGATGGTGTGATGGCTCATTGGCTTGTGTCTGGTGAATGAATGGACATCTAAGCAATTGGAAAGGAAAATTTTTAAAAGAAAAGGACGGAGGGGTCCATTAAATTAAATGGGGACCAATCAGGCAATCACCAATGAAGCACACAAGAAAAGCAGAGGGAGAATGAAAGTTGGGGCGTTGGCAGTGAGCGGTGGTGGCACTGGTAAGATTGATTGAAATCTTCTACTTCCAAAGTGGCAAACTGGCAATGAAATGAACATATTCAACCTTCCACTCGCTTAGGAGTTGAGAAAGAAAAGTGAACAGCATGGCTGGCTCTACGAGCTTTTGGTATAAAGCTGCTTCTGCATCCTTGTCAGAATGTCGGATCGAGTCTCTCTCTCTCTCTCTGATTTCATCTTTTTCTTAGCCTTCGGTGCCTCGCACCAGCCTGACATGTCCCTCATTTTTAAATCATGGATTGTATTTTTAATTTTTTATCGTTACGCAATAATAGTCAAAGCCATTGTTTTTCCCATCACACCCCCACTGGAGGAATAGAACTTGCTCTATTAGTATTTGACTAGTTACTCCATTAGAGTGAAGAGAAGGATCAAAGGAATTTGCCGTTGGGTTCTTTGTCATCGCTTTTCCTTTTCTCATCAAGGGTTTTAAATTTAATTTCGGTAAGTATCAAAGTTTTATCCAAAATTTCAGAATTCTGACCATTTATTGTGTCTGAATTTTTAAATCTATTATTGGAATAATATAGACTAAAATGTTATTAAGAATATTAGATGGGTCGCTAGAATATATATAAAAAAAAAAAAGATATATACCTCTATTATTTTTTTGATGACAGACCAAGGGTCCAAGTCAATCCATTGCTATCCCATGTCATATTGACCCACTCCAGTCGTCCCATCGAAAATTTAATGATACACCCACCACCACCACCACTACAACTCAATCCAACCTATTTCTTTTTCTTCCGGCCTGCTTTTAAGGCAGGGTAAATGTTCAGATTGGTCAGGTCAGTTTCCTAATTTTGGTTGTCATTATAGAAACCATTTTTATTTATTAACCAAAAAGGCAGATGATAATGGAGAACTAATCAGCTAATCAATCAAAATCACAAACAACTGTTGTGTGTGACTTGGATGTTGTCTTATGGATTTGATTGAGAAAACTACTGTTGTTGTTGCTATCCACCAAAGCCCACATTGGACGGTTGTGCAGAGAGGCAGAGGAGGAGTGCCACTACCAGTTTTCCTTTTTCTTTTACCCTTGTTTGGAGCATCTCTCTTTAATATTTCGCCCAACCCAAAGGCCAAAACAACTGGTATATATGTTGGACTGTTGCCCATTTAGGCCCTAGACACCTGCATTTCAATCAAGGAAACTGCTCACCATCCAACCACATGTTGGCCATATGGAGTTAGGTGAACCGGTCGTTTGATTCATTGAAAAAACCCATATATATATATATATATATATATATATATATATTTATATTTATATATTCTGCCACATCAACATTTGTTGCTTTTGGAGGCTTTTTTACATCTTTATCATTAAGTTGGTAAAGGGAATGCAAGGACAGGGGGAGATGGAGCCCTCTGAGGAGGATAGTTGGGATTGCCTTTTAAGGCTACAACTGTTGGATGGGAACCTTTTGGATGGACTTGGAGGCCCATGTATGAAGAGCAGTTGGGTAGCCTTTAGCCTTACTCTTTAAGGCAAGTAAAAAATTGTGAATGGGGATGACGTGGGTCTTTTTTATAAGACGATGTTGGGCTTTGTTCAGTTTTGATAGGCAGGGAAACAAAAATCCCTATTCCCTAGTCCTAGTCCATGGAAAGAGTTACTTTTAGTCTACTTGTTTCATGCAGGGAATCCATTATAGAAATGTAGGAGTAAAAGCGTAAATTATGAGATTGCACTGCTGTTTGGTAGTCTACAACTTTGAGTAATTGATTCACTCAAAATAGAAACTCATGTTTCTGGCAGTGGGGAACCTAGTTCCTCTGCACATACATCAATTGCTCTCAAAGGTCATAGTTTCCTCTACTTATCTTCACCAATTCTCACTCTTTCAAACAGGGCTGATGCCCCACCTCAACTAAATGAGAATAGGTATATATATGTATGTATGTATGTATGTATGTATGTATGTATGTATGTATGTGTGTATGTGTGTATTTATACACGTATCTCATTCCACTTCTGCTTTAAGCTCTCTACAATTGGTGTTGAAAAATGGGGTCATTGTAATTTTGGAGGAGAAGCTCTGAGGCGCGTCTGAAAATACTGTCTTTAGAACGTTATTTGCCCCCAGTTTTACTGAGTTTGTTGTTGGGTTACAAGCAAATCCGTTCCCAGGATACAACAAAGTCTTGGGCGAGAATCACACCCGATTGGGTGTATGAAGAAAAGGTAAGTACTGGTTTAGAGAAGACACCTTGAACAGTGACTGTTAACTTTGAATTGTGCCTCTTGATCACACCCGATCGAATCGCTCATCAACGGTGATCAACGGTCAGTATCGCACCAAAACCAAAGCCACCCTTCGTGAGCCACACGGGTGCGCGCAAAGTATGCCTCTAAAGCGCCTCATTGCACCACACACACGCACGCACACGCGTGTGCATGCATTGCGTGGTATCAAACCCCCATACTCTCCTCTATTATTTCTAAGGAGTGTAAATCAGTTCCTATTGAAATACTGAAAACAAAACTTATAATTTTTCAATGTGGGACAAGTTCAAAACTGGGTTTTGCAAGAGAAAAGCTAATTTTTCAATCAAGTGTGTAGGTGCAATTTTTCATGTAATTGACCAATCAAACCCATTGAATTTAATCTCTTATGAGATTAAAATCCAACAATTGGATTCGGCTGCAATTATATTTGGTTTGAAAGAAAAGGAAGGAAACCTCTTTCTTTTCTACCAAACCAAACACAGTTAGACAGCACCGAACAAGCTGCCTATTAACATTGCTTTGGATTCTTTGTAATATACTCAGCATCAGACCCCATCTTATATTGGAATCTCTCTCTCTCTCTCTCTCTTAATTATATTTTGAAAATATCCTCCTCATTATCGACCTCGCAAGTTGATGCTTTCGAAGAATGGTGGAAACAAGGCTTTTAGAGAAAATTTTATTAGATAATTTCAAGTTTTAAAACGAAGATATTTTATAATGGATGAAATTCCATATAATACATCTTTCTTCATTGCAAATTTGCATTGCTTTGCCTTTGAGGAGAAGGAAATGTAATTAATGTCTATGCCAATAATTCATTTCAAGAGGCCTAGAAGGAAACCAGACTTACTTTTGAAAGGGGAAAAATAAATTAAACTTAAGACTTTCATTAATGTAATTATAAAAAATAAACACATAAACACCTTATTTTTTATTCCTCAAAAGTGACGAAAGATGTTTTCCCCCCGAATCTTCAAGATAAATAAATTAATATGATTTATGCTAGCATTTCTATCCCAGTATTTTCTCTATAATATGCAACATCTCAACCCAAAACTTAAATTTCATGAAACCTTTCTGTCATCCATTTCATGTTGCTATGTTTAAACGGATGATGGAGAAAATACTTTCTTAAAGTCAAAACAAATGATACACTAATCAGATGGTCAAAGATATCTCCGATTAAACTGATTATATATATATATATATATATATATAAACCTACCATCAGATGGTAAAGTAATTCTACAAATGGTACCCTAATCAAAATCATCTGATTGAGTCCATACAGTGGTTTTCTTTTTTATTTTATTTTGTTTATTTTTTATTTTTTTTGTTTTTGGCGCCTATTACTTCACACAGGATGCTTTTAATTTTCTTATCATTCCATTGCTTCGCATTGCCTGGTGACATCTCTGTGAACCCAGATTTCCTACTCACTCACTTTTCCTACCCATTCTCTACCTATCGTGAATTGCAGTCACAGACATCAACAGCCATTGGCATTGAGAGAGAGAGAGAGAGAGAGAGAGCCTCTTTGTGTTGGTGTTGTTGTGTCATTGGCCTGTCCTATGTTCAAAAGCCCAGATCTGCTGAAAGCAAAAAGTGTGAACACACACACAGAGCACGGCATCCAGCTTTATGTAATGTGATTTGTGGGTTCGTCTTGCATTAAAGCAAAAAAGTGTATCAAGTGTGAACACACAGAGACGGAGAGAAGGAGGGCACGGCCAATTGATTTTTCCTACTAAAATCAATTGGCCTAGACTATTGCGTCACAAAATACATGAGAATTCAAATGATCTCTTCGCTTGTCTGGCATGCATGCACCAGAAATCCACCATTGCTAAGCTTTGATCTTAAATTTATTTATTTTCCTGAATTGTTTTTTCCAATTTCAACTTGTTGGCCGTCAAACCTCTTATAAATCTCTTGATATGATGAAGAATGTAAGATTTCTTATTAACTTCACTACAGAAGCTGGCGCTATCATCAAGCAAATCAAGGAGATTAACAATGCTGACTTGCACTTGTTTAAAGTTTAAACAGAGGCGCATTACATCCTTAAAACGCAAAATAGATACACCGGTTACTCGTCACTTGTGCTGTTTTAGGCAAGGTTCAAAATATCAATACGATAAAACAGTACCAGCATATCGGGCAGTATCAATAACTTTTTTTTTTAAATCTGGTTTAGAGGGGCTGGTTTAAGGTCCATCCACCCTCTGAACCGGTCGAGACCCCGAGAAACACCCCCTGTATTAACCGATACAACCCGATATATATCGATATTTTGAACCTTGGTTTCAAGTTGCCAACAAATCGGTCCCATTAATTGAAATGGCTGTACTACATCAGAAACGCTTCATGTGAGGGCCTTGACCTGAAACCATTAAAACAGTTTGGGCAGCTAAATTAACAAATGCTTTAACTTTTAAGCCTTTTCCAGACCATAATCACCCTAGTTCCGGAATGGTATCCAAGAAGAGGCACACCATTATGGTACTTCTCACTTATAAAATTGGAACTAGAACTTCACACACAATTATGTACTTTCTATTGCTGAAAGAAAATCCTCAAATTTTGCAAAAGAAAAAAAAATCAGCAAGTTATGTGCCAAACTAGGCATGGAATTCAGATCTATTTTCAGGCATTTTGTCAAGCTCATCTGGTTTCTGCATCTACAGCATTTCATTCCTTCACCTCTGAGAGCATTGTAATACTTGATACCAATATTTAGAACAGCAAAAGCCTAACTAGATTTGAGCCACATAGCTGTATGGAGGGCACATTACTAATGCAGATTTCCTAACATCATGTTCACCACTACTATGTTAGACCAAGCCAGAGCAATTTGCTGAAAATAATACAGTCATCAAACTGTAGTGAAAAGATATTAACAGAATCTATTCTTGAATTGAAGCTGTTTTTAAATTAATATACACTAGAAGCAACCCAAAAAAGAAACACTGGATTAGTCATAAACAGTCATGGCAACAATCCAGAACTTTTCCCCATGAATTTCATAGGATCACTTTATCAATTCAGTCCAGTACCATAAACTTAGTAAATTTGAAGCAGGGCATGAACATAGAGTTGATCTAGCTCTGGAGCGACTTTGCCCAGTTACTCAGAAACCATAGCCTTCCATTTCTTTTCGGCATCATGTCCTTTGCATTAAAAGCCACATAAAATCTAAAACTCCAACCCACCCCCAAAAATAAATAAATGAACAAAATAAATTGTCTTGCCAGTTGCCACTATGTTGATGAGAAGATATGCAATAATACTAGGCAATTGAAGAAGACAGCCCATGCATCAAAGAGAGAATATGTATATATACGGACATATACTGAACCTCCACAACTATTGCTCCCATGAAATCCAAGTAAAAGCACAGTGCCTAAACTTCCGTACCTGAAAACACCAGCAAAAAAGGAAATTCTAGAGAACTTACACGAGGAAAGAGAGCTACTAATATTATTCATGAAGTCAACAACCGTTTGATGCCCGTCTTCTGCTCAGGTGTAAGTCGGCTGGGGAACTTGATGTTGAACTTAATTCTCAAGTTCCCTTTCTTGGTAGGCTCCTTTGGAATCGGCATTCCCTCCCCTTTAACAACTTCTTCATAGCTGGGGCTGATGACAGAGTTGATGGGGATGGTCAAATTCCGTCCATCCAGGGTTGTCAACTGTACTGTGTAACCTGTCAGAGCTTCAACAAGAGATATTTTCTGTGTGACAATTAGATCATTGCCATCCCTCTTGAAGACACTATGTGGCCTCTCATCAATGATAAAGACCAGGTCTGAAGGTATCAGACCTCGCTGTTCATTACCCTTCTCTGGAAAAGTGATTTTTGTCCCTTTCTTCCAGCCTGGCTTGATCTCTATTGTCAGAATTTCCTCTAGAGTTGTGGGTCTCCTGTAAAAACAAAATAATGAAGAACCAAAAGAAAAATGAATGGTTGTCACCAAGAAATGATGAGAGCCTATGAACTGCATTGTTCTTGACTTTTCTCAATTTGGCCTTCACACTTTATTGTCTATTTCTGTCACAGTTCAGGAATTTGGGGCTATGATGCTTGGACCAGGATTGGTAATGAACTGAACCTCAATTGTAATCAAATCTTACCTTTGGCCAACACCAAGTTTATAAAGTATGCAACAAAAAACAGGACAACGAATTCCATGTATAGGCAGATTTAGCTTATAATATTAGGAAGTCTCTTCCTTAAATATTTTCCTTTTTTTTCAAATGAGAAGTAAAATTCACTAAAAAAGGATTCAAGAAAAGTACATAAGATTAAAAAAACTGTGGAAATGAACATTTTAGCAGTAGATAACAAAGAGTACAACATTGAAACTGCTCTTCTTAGAACTGTGTCCTCTTTAGTTGATTTGTTATAAAAAATTGTAGACTCCATCTAGACAGTCCAAATAACAGCTGCCAGATGGCTCTCCAGGTTGTCTTCCCCCTCTTATTCAGGACTTCAATATACTTCAATATACCATTATTCAAAAAATTCCTTAATAAGTCCTAGGGAAAAACCAGCATACTTTCAGAGGGGAAAAGAGAGAGAAAGAGAGGGCTAAGGAAAAAAAACCAGATCTTCTTACTGCTTAGGCAGTGAATGAAGAGGTGATCATCAGACTCTCAAACATGTTCATGGAACATGCGCCAGTGATGGAAATTTTCAAGCCTCTTCTGACGAGGTTCCCCTTTGCAAGTCATTTTTTTTAAACAGCAGTCCAAATCATGATGGAAATTGATGATGAGACCCCAGGATTCCACACAACCTTGAAGGGGTATTGCTACTTGGATTGTCACTTTGGAGGTTCAATAAAAGAGACAGTGCCTGTTCGAATACCCAGTCATGGAGGTGTATGCAAAACTTAGGAACCCACATCGCCTTATTGGTCACTAATTCATAGAAATGCAACACTCATTCCTAGTTGTCTTCAACCAGAGCAAATAGATATGAAAAAAAGGATTTCAACAGTGTTGCATGGACCTTCCTAGATGGATGACATGTCCGTGTGAGACATGCATCTTAGTCCAACACTACAGGATTCTTGAGGACACTTCTATTTCTATATGACATTTCTTTTTATCTCTGTCCTGCTTAACATAAATGAACAGCTAATGTACAAGACCAATGACATTTTTCATTTCAAATATTACTTAATACTTAGTACTTAGTAACAGAGACAACATTTTTTGCAGGTATATAATGTTAGAAATAAAAAAATATGAACTATTTTAATAGTACATGGTTTCCAGAGATGTATCCGTGAGTCCATTTTTTTTCTCATCTTGCTGATTCAGACCCTTGGATATGACATTGGATTCTGACTCCTGTGTTGTCCATGCAAAATTGGATTTCAAAAGTCTATGGTCACACCAAGCATCCTACCAAAATGTAATTTCAGAATCAGAACCATCATCCACCTTTATACATACTACCCAAGATGAAGGAATCAAAAAAATTGCCAATTCCTTCAAGAGCCTAATAACCATAGGTAGATTACAGCTAGGTCCCACCCACCATTTCTTAGCCCAAGTCCTCTACCAGCTCCTAGTTTCGGTACTAGCTCTCTTCCCTAAGGATTACCTCCATTTTATTAGTAGATCCTAGTATTTGTAAACAGAAAATTTTCCATAGAACAAAATACAACCCCCTCAAAGACTCACCTAGAATAAAAAGGAGGAAATAGGAGTTAGGATAAGAACAAAGCTCAGGACACTACTTATCAAAAAAAGAAAGCTCAGAACACTTTTTTTTTTAATGTGGAAACCATATAATGTGCTCCCATCTAGCATCCATCTGGAACACCAATAATTTTTTTATTAGCAATAGTATGTTGTATTAAAGTATGAGCACGAAAGATACAAAGGCCCACTACTCAATACATAAAACAATGCCAATGTTACCCAATAGTCATAACTGGGTTCCTTATACCATGGTTAGCATTTAGCAATATTCCCAAAACTTGCCAACTATTTCCCACAAAGTTTCCCATTTTAAGGGATTCCAAGTATCTATCAACAGGATTCTCATAATCATATAATTTATAAGAAAATTGACAATACTTCTACTAAACAATCCATATGTTGATATTTAGGAAATATCACAAGAGAGAGAGAGAGAGACTGGGATTTTACATTAAGAGAGGTCTATATTTCCCTTTCAAACCAAGACCAACGAATCTGGAAGCTCCATCCAGCCGGTAAGTTCACAACTAATTCCTTTTTCAAAGCCTTGGTAACGGGTGACACAAACTATGGGTTCCCTTATAGAAGAGTTTGGATTGCCCACATATCCTCTAGAGTCTCTTTTTTTTTTTTTTGTGTGTGTGTGGGGGGGGGAGCTTGCTTGAGAAAAATAAACACCTGTGATCTATTACAGAAAAAGCACAAAGGAAGGCTGTACATTTCTCCCCATGTCTGTATCCTTTGTTTCAGTAATGGTGAGTCGGCAGATCATCTCCATTGCTCAGTAACAAGGAAGATATGGCTTTACTTAATTAACCTAGTAGGGTAGAGCTGGGTTTTCCCAGAACACGTAGAAGATTTCTTAAGACAATGGCAAGGTAGCTCAAGAAGTAATGTGGGATGTTTGGGAAGAAAGAAACAGTCGCATTTTCGATAGTAAAGCTAGATCACTTGGAGACTTAATCTCTCATATAATAATATACTTGTGCAATCAGTGGGTGCAGAATTCGGAAAGCTTCAAAGGAATATCCATGAATATGCTTCAACAGAATGTAGTGGAAGTGTTATTCTCCTCTCCCAGTCCTTCAAGAGGAAAGAGCCTCCCTCATCAAAGAGAGAAGGAAGTGACTTTATATTTTGATGGAAGTGCTACTGGAATTCTGGGAATAGCAGGAATTGGTGGTGTGTTTAAGAGAAGGGACGGTCACCCTATGTGGATCTTTAGTGGACCAATTGGGGTTGCAGATTCCACAACGGCAGAAATTTTAGATGCTTTAACAGGGCTCCGTAACACGAGAGACCTAGGCTTCACTGATCTAACAATCAAAGGAGACTCCAGAAACACAATAAAGTGGTTAGGGGAGAGGGAAGGAGGTCCTTGGAGACTGGCCCACTATTTAAATGAGGCTATAGATCTGTTAAATTCCTTATCGCTAAACCTTTGCTGGATTCCTAGGGAATTAAGCTCTGTAGCTGATAGTTTGGCTAAATCTGGTACACACAGGGATTTTTTGTACAGTGATAGAAATATGCCTTTGTAACCTGTGTGTAGCCTAATTGTACATTATCTCATTACTCTCTGTTTTCTCAATCAAGATAACCTCTTTTCTCAAAAAACATTATAAGCTTGTCAAACTCTAACCTCAGAAAAGCCATCCTTTATCCTTTTGTTTGATGGGCTGATCCATTCAACCCAAATGATCAAACTGGTGAACCATTGCCCATGCCAAAAAACAGGGTTAACCTCCTGTGCAGGTTTTAAAACATTGAGATTCACTGATATTTTAATCAAATCAGATTTGAACCGAATATCCAGATATGTAATCAAATTGAATTCAAATCTATGTTTTACATATCCATTCAATGTCTAATCAACTCCGGATCTTTATCAGATCAGATTCAGATATACCCCTTATCCGAAGTCAATCCAATCAGCTTGCATCCCTACCTGGATAAAGGAGAAGGGTTGTTTTAGGTTGGCAGCTGGCATTAAAACTTTTGCCAGACTTTCATAAACAATAATAATATTTTTGTTATCATTAAAAACATTAAAAAACCATTATAATTGCTCTGTTACGTATATTGTAAATTCAAAGGAGTGAAAGTGGAATACCCCAATCAATACCCACCTTTGCCACCATATTTTCTTAAATAGCAATCATGGATACAAGAAAAAAAGGAAACTTTGTTGCATTTAAATTCTGATAGCCAAATACCTAATATGCACCTAGTATACCTGTATTGTGCATAATAGACACATACATGGCAGTAGACACTGCATGGCCACTTCTAGAGTATATTTTGTAGTGTTAATACTAAACCATTTCGTATATTTTAACAAACTATACTATTAAAAATATTTGTATCTATTAGAAGTTTAACGAAATTTGGCAAGATGTAAATTTATACTATACTACTATTAAAAGTATGAATGACAGTGTGAAACTTTTATTTGACTCAAATACCCCTATTTTTAACTTGGTTCCTCTCTAATTGTGAGGGTAGAAAATGTAATTAAACTATTACTTTTCACCCTATTTAAGATCCTCTAATTAAGTCTTATATTTAACATATTAACTCCCATCATCTTTCATTGAATGCTATTATTGACTAAAATGCCCTTATCATTTAATTTAGTCCTTCTCTCACTGTGAGGGAAAAAAATGTAATTTAAACTACTTTTTACCTCATTCAATTCCCTCTCATTAAGTCTTATATTTAAAGTATTAATTCCCATTCTCTCTTATGAAATCCTATAATTGTACTAATTGTTTCACTAATAAATTCTATCATTATTAAATCTCATGTTTAAAACCAACCCAAAAATGACATTGTTCTTCCATCTTGATGGTGGGCATGTAATTCTACCATCCAAGTCAAATGGGCCAACCCATGATGCCATAGTTAAATAATAAAACTTTCTAAATGAAAATAAATGCAAAAAAAATACAGAAAAATTGTAGAAAATTGGGCACATCTCTAATATTTTATATCAATCATATTAAAAAAACACATATTGTTTTTATTGATGCTAGAAATGAAATACAAAATTTGAAAACCATCCAAAAAATGAAGTTGTGTTTCAAATTGACGGTGGGTCAACAATTCAACCTTTTGGGTCAAATGTATTAATCCTTGATATTATAATTAAATAATAAAAAATTTAAAAAAATGATAACAGCACAAAAATGAAAAAATACAGAAATTCACTAATATTTTATATTAATCATATTAAATAAAAATAAGTGTGATAAAAAGTTGAAAATGTGTTATCAATTGGGTTATCAATTGGGCAAATGTGTTATCAATTGGGCACATCTCTAATATGTTCAACCTTTTAGCTCAAATGTGTTATCAATTGGGCACATCTCTAATATCATATATTCATCATATTAAACAAAAATAAGAATTATCTTTTATACACAAAAATATAAAAAAAATGTTGAAAATTCTGGAAACATATTATTATTATCATCGTCATCACAATCTAAAATTGCCACGTAAAAAGCATGTGCTCACTTAGTAATATTGAGAAATGATACTTGACTTCATGAGCTATATATAAACATGATATAAGCATACATGGGATACCCCCACCAAGATCCATGTCTTGGATCCCAGGAAATGAGGAGTCACATCCCCATTTCCTATATCCTCCACGTGACTAAAGTAGGGTAGGTTGTATAGGGAAGCTACCTACTTGACCCAATCAAGAACTCTTTTCTGTATCTAATCATTTAAGATAATCCTAAATTACTAAACGAATAAAGGATCTAAACCCTACTTGATCATTATAAGGCTATCCTGATGTGTTGCTTCAGGTGTAGAAGAATTGAAGAAACAGAGATGCTTCTAATATAGCAAAAGCCTTCGCTGGCTTTTCAAAAATAAAAAAAATAAGAAAGCAAATCATGTTTACTAGAATTGTTATCCATAACACTACTAATGCCCTAATCACCACAAATGACGAAGGATGTGTAATTAAAAAAATTAAGAACAAACCCAGGCTCCACATAATGTTCCTATTGTTATATTTAAATCATTCATAACACTAAGCATGCCTCCAGGATGCATGACTAGTAAAGCTTGGTTTCAATTCAGGCATCATGATTCAGTGACACCTACCAAGTTCCAAGTTTGAATCATAAATATAGAAGCCCAAGTTTAAGTCTAAGCATACTTCTGAAAAGGAATAAAAGCTGCCATGCAGATCATTTAGGAACATATCTGGTATGATCAAAGAATATCAGCTCAATAGCTCTGCTATCAAATAATCCAGATCCCCTTCAAATTTTCCATTAGTTTCTAACATTATGGATATATAAGATCTTGTTCCAAAACAAATAAAAGAAGGAAAGAAATTAAGACAAATATTTAAACATAGAAGGCCGGGACAACCACATAATCTAAATCAACACTAAAATTTATCAGCACCTCATTTTCCTTCTCTAGGATCATAAGAAATACTGACAATATCAAAATGATCGTTTGAAGAAACCCATGCAAATATAAATGCAAGGTCATTTCAATTTAGTTCAAATTTAATGTTTAAGTCATATCAATTCATGTAGAGATATAGGGAACACGTACATTATGAATCCAACGAAGAGTAAAAGAACAAGAAAAGAAACTCACCCACTAGAGTCAGCCACATCCCTCGAAATCTTCATTTTCTTGGTCGTTCCCTTGTACAAATCCTCCAAACTACAAGTAAGTGTCCGCTCAATTGGCGCTGCTTTGCGGGGTGCAGTAGCAGAACCTTCTCCTCCTCCGCCCCTAAATGAAGCAAAAATGTCATCACCAAACATGCTCCTCGGAAAACTCGAGCCACCGGCACGCGACCCTCCCATGTCTCCCATCCCTCCGAAGGGACTAGAAAAGCCAAAAAACTCAGAGAATATATCGTCGGCGCTTCTCGGATTAAACCGAAACGTCGTGGAGCCACCGGCATCCGACATGCCAGAGAACCCACCTGCACCTGGGGGTGGGACCTGACCTTTCAGACCTTCTTCGCCGTACTGGTCGTAGACCGCCCGCTTTTGGGGGTCACTTAGAACCTTGAGAAACAAATAAGCAATTAAATTAAATATCAAATGAATAGAAGAGAGAGGATACGAGTTGCAGAAAAAGCAAAAGGAAGAACGAAAGAGATTAAGAATTGAGAATTACATCGTAAGCTTCCGAGATTTGTTTGAATTTGGCTTCTGCTTCTTTCTTATTGTTAGGGTTCTTATCCGGGTGCCATTTCATGGCGAGTTTCCTATAAGCTTTTTTCAAGTCATCTTCCTTGGCGTTTCGGTCTACCTGTAAAACCTTGTAGTAATCCACCCCCATCTCCACTCCCTCTGCTATCTCTCCGTCCCTGCGTCTGTTTTATTACCTTATCTGAGTTTTTGGCCGGCTAGGTGAGACGACTGGAGTCTGAAGCGACTAGCGACTAGCGTGTAGCGAGCGAAGGGCCACGGGGAAGGGAAGCCTGAAGCCTGAAGCCTGATTCGTGAATCGGGGTTTAGAGTTAGAGATGGGCCTGCGGACTCTGTTTAGGCCCATATGAGCTACCAAGCCAAGCCCTAAACAAAATGGCCCATTATAAGCTCAACTCAAGCTGGATGGGATTGGGTTGGGATGTCTGGTGTCTCATTGTCTCATTGTCTCATTTCACTCTCACAGGCTAGAGGCTATATCGTATTAAATTGGCCTTTTCGTGTTCTAGGCTTCTATAGCACCGTTTATTTTGTCGTGTAGTGGCCCATGGGATCTGCTTACAAGTTACAAGACGGAATGAACCGCACGACTGTAGTCTCTAGATACGGTATGACAACCATCGGATTTCCATAGAATAGTACAGTTGTACGTGGAATCTTTCCTCTGGTGGGTGGAGTCTACAGTTACACGTGTAGTTCTTTAGGATGTGTTTGGCATGCTTTCAAATAAATTAATTCCGATGAAAATTTTTGTCATTCTAAGAATAATTTCCAAAGATTTCCCACCAAACATTACTTGTATTTCATTCCATTCCATTCCATTCCAGCGGAATGTAGCTCGGCTCACATCGCAAACCCAAAAGGCAAAAGGCTATCACGGGTATGCCCTCCCAAACAGGTCTCTAAATATCCACACATATTATATAGTTGAGATCATGCAAAACTATTAACGCGTATTTTATATGATTTGCCGGTTCCTCAGTTCCCCCGTAACCATGGGTATGTTTATTTCTAAATTATATTTTTAGCTGTGTAGCCCCACAGCGTTCCACAACACATTCAAGCCGTGTATTGAAAATATCTCCTGATGATGATACCAGAAGTGATAATGTTATTATCGGGAGATGTTCATAATACATGACGGGGATGTGTGGTGGGGTGTTGTGGGGGGCAATTTGGTGGGGGGCATATTTGAACTCTTATGCAGTTTCTAATGAGGCATACAATATTCCTAAGTATGTGGATTTTTTGTTGTATTGCTTTAGGCTGTATTTGGTTTCATAGGTGTTTATCGACAAAACGCCACATAGGCATTGGCGTTTATTGTATATAAAGCAAAATAAAATAATTGTTTAGTTTCACTGTTTATGATCAAATAAATGATAGAAAACTGAAACGTTTTGATTTTTGTGCATGGGACATTTGGGGAAACGTCAAATTCTTGTTTCCCCCAATGTCCTAACGTTTCTTGAAACCAAATGCTGATGCGTCACACTTTAATGGGTATTAATCTGAGGTGGAGAGTAAAAAAACATTTAAAATAAAATCCAACCAAACAACAAAAACAGGAAACATTTAAAATAAAAAATGCTTAAAGTGAAAAAGTATAAATAAACGTTTAAAGTGAAAAAGTACAAATAAACGGCCTATCCATAAATGACCATGAAACCAAACACATATTTAGTGTTACCTTCAACCCAATTCCTCTTTGCTCTTGGCCCTAACTTGACAATAATTTTAAAGGACTAAAGTAGGCAGATTAGATCAAGTTCTAAGCCAATTCATGCCCAATCCTAGGATTTGAACTTTGGGTTTAAACAATGGCGGATCTATGTAGAAGCCAGTGTAGGCAATTGCCCCAACTTAAATTTGAAACTACTTTATATGTATATGAAGAAATTTAATTTTTTTTTTTACAATTGCCCCCACTCAAATAAAATAGTAGGGGATCAAATTTTCTTAAATGTGATATTTTTTTCATGGTTTTATAAGTCCTCAGAGGTGAATCCACAGGTGTGCCCCCACTAACCAAAGGTCTTGGATCCGCCACTAGATTTAAATTCATCCAACTCAAGATTGAAGCCTAAGTTTGCCAACCCAGATCTCCGGCATGTGCCGGCTCAACAAAGTCAATTGGGTTTTACACTTTTACATCTCATTCAATCTTCGTAATTGAGAAAACTTTGACTGTTCATGCTTGACAGTTTTGATTTGTTAGCAGAGTTTGACACTTGAACTCCCCGACAAATCGGCAATGCATCCAGCAATGATACATTGGGAGAGACCTACATTTATGGGTTCAATTACGATGACTGAAAGACATGATACCGAAAAAACTTATGACCAATCAACCAACATCATAAAAATAATAACCAATCAAGTGAGTTTTCATCAAATTAGGGATTTTGATTGGTCAAAATCTTTCAAATATCATGTATTTCTAACATCATAATATGAATTAAACTATTATGAAATGTCAAAATTATTTCAACTTAGAAGACAATCATTAACACATTATATTACACATACGAGATAAAATTACACTTCATAAAATTTTTAGGCTAGAAAACTTACAGCAAAGTTCTTAACAGACTATGCTGAAGCGGAACACAAATTCAGAAACTATGCTCGAGGCAAAAGGAAGAACAAACTCTATGCACTCAAAACACTCAACCTTACTATAGGAGATTCTTTAGAACTTTAAACATAATACAAAGGTACTTGAAACCAAATGCCCCTTCCTTCCCCTCTCGGCTCTTTATATCATGATTTTTAAAAACGAATAGGTGACCGAACCTGTCAGGGTCCGGTAACCGGTTTGAACGGATGGTCCGTTTTGATAAAAAAATAAAAGATTGGAAAACGGTCAAAACTGTTCGAACGATTAACCGGCCGGTTCAGCGGTTTGCTTATCAAAATCAATGGTTTTAGGGGAAAAGGCAGTTTTGGAGGAAAACAGAACCAGTCAGGTGACCGATTCCCAGTTTTTCTAGTCCGACCGTCCGGTTCGGTTTTGAAAACAGTGCTCTGTATAGGTAAATATGAGGGCATTACTCCTTCCTAAACCTAGGAATAAACCCTTTTCTTATCTAAAACTTTGTCGTGAATTAGAAAGCACAGTCAATGAAGTAGAGACAGCCCAAGGTGGCCCTGCATAGGGATGCAAGTCAAGCGGGTTGGGCTGGGTTTATGGTTAACCCAGGCCCAACCCTAAGATTTGGGTTTAAGGCCTGAGCCCAAGGTCAAGTTTGATCTTTCCAACTTGAGCCCAGCTCGCATTGTGATATGATGCACTCTAATTGGCCAATGAATCTACTTTAAAACTATACATTTATGGTTTCATTTATGCAAATATGTATACATATATGTATGTATGTATGTAAATACATATCTATATATATGTATGTAGGAATATGTGTAGTCGGACCAGGCTCAATCTACCTCTGGGGTAAGCCCGAGTCCAACACAAAAAAAATAAAAAACCTAAATTATTAAACATGAGCCAGCCAACCTAAAGACCGAAAACATACATACATACATACATACACTAGTAATTAAGCACATGCATTGCACATTAGAAATTTTTCTTCATATTAATTACATGAATTTTAGACATATCATAGTTAAGATAGAAATTGAAAATTAACAAAAGTAACAATATGATTAAAAATAAACTTAAATGCTTGTAGCAAATAACAATTGTTATTATTATTATTATTATTATTATTATTATTATTATTATTATTATTATTATTATTATTATTATTATTATTATTATTATTATTATTATATTAAATTAAATTTTGTATTGCATTTTTATCATAAATAAAAATAACTTCTATTTTTACAATTATTTTTATTTAATATGATGAACATATAATATTAGAATACATTTTCATGGGTTTCTTTGAAAAGCTGGATCGTTGACCCACCATCTAGATAAGAAAATAGGTTTGCTTTTGGATTAGTTTTAAATTAGGGGAAATTATAGTCGAAACCAGTTGTACATTTAAAACTAGGCTACAAGTTGGTCCATTAACCAACTAAACTCTAACAACCGACTCTACATTTCAAATTATAAAAACCCTCGCCATGTCATTGGTGACTTATGTGGTTGTTGCCAATATGGGACTCTTAATCCATGTTGGACACAACAAAAGCTTATACCAAAATTGCCCTTTAATGTTGGGTGATTGAAAAATAAAAAAGGGTTTTTAGTCTCTCTCTCTCTCTCTTAATCTCCCTCACACTCTCTCACTTTCACTGTCATCTTTATCTACTCAACAACTATGTTATTTGAAAATAAATAAAAATGGTTTTTGGCTTATGTATTTACGTTCTCTGTATCAATTTCTCTCATTCTCTCCCTCTCTCTACCTATTGTTCTCCTGCAATCTCTTTCGTTCTCTTTCTCAGTTGATCTCTCATTCTCCCTTAATTTCTATCGTTCTCTCTCAGTTTCTCTCTCACTCCCTCTCTCATTCTTTTTTATTTCCTTACACACTTATATGG
The DNA here is from genome assembly GCF_055504915.1 of Nelumbo nucifera. Classification (NCBI taxonomy): domain Eukaryota; kingdom Viridiplantae; phylum Streptophyta; class Magnoliopsida; order Proteales; family Nelumbonaceae; genus Nelumbo; species Nelumbo nucifera. The sequence goes on along the minus strand of NC_142650.1, from coordinate 45,768,113 downwards.
TATTAATTAGATCATATAGAAGAACATGAGATCAAGTTGGTATGGTTCAAAAATCATTACACCAATTTGATAAAAAATCATAATAAAATCTTGGCTATGAAATTTACACCAACTGGAGAACGATAGAGATTGAGGGAGGAGATATTGACTGAGAGGGAGAGTGAGGGAGAAGAATGAGAGAGATTGGGGGAGAACGATGTAGATAGATAGATAGAGAGAGAGTGAGTGATTTGGCTACGGACCGAAGCTTAGAGAGTGAGAGAGATAGAGGGAGTGAGAGATCGAGAGATGACTATGAGAGTGAGAGAGAAGGGAAGGAGATTGAGAGATAGGGGAGTGGCAAAGAAACTGAAAACCTATTTTTGGTATAGGCTTTTTACTATGTCTAACATGGATTAAGAGTCCCATGTTGGCAATAACCACATAGGTCTCTGATGACATGATAGGGTTTTTTATAATTTGAAATGTAGAGCCGATTTTGACTATAATTTTTCCTTTAAATTATATATTTAATTTACATTATATAAAGTATTTTTTACTTATCACACTTAATTTTTGTTTGTCTATGGTATCATTTGACTCAAACCACTAACCTACCATCTAAAAAGAAAAATAATTTGATTTCTAGGTTAACATTAAATTTTGTATTACATTTCCATCATTATTTATTAATCCATTTGACCCCAAATGGTCGAATTGCTTGCCCACCACTAGGAGGGAAGAAAATGGTTTTGTTTTCAAATTATTTTTCAAAATATTTATTTTTATACTATTAAAATTAATATTATGGATTTAATTACAAGAATTTAATGATGAGAAAAAATATATCTTAAATATAGGATTTAATGAGAGAGAATAGGAAAATATTTTTATTTCCAATTGGTTTTAAACTTCCATTTCCATCATTAATAAAAACATCTCTTATTTATCATACTTATTATTATTTAATATGTATGCTAAAAATGTTCCTAATTGTTTTAATTTATATTTTTTTCATTTTATTATTTAATCGTGGTAACATGAATTAACCCATTTGGCCCAAAATGATTTAATTCCTTACCACCACCTAGATGAAATCACTATTTTTGCTAGGTAGATTTTAAATGTATAAGCTTTTATGTTATTGAAATTATTAATTTATTAAGTATGGATTTAATTAATAGAACTTAATGATGAGAAAAAACAAAAAAAGACTTAAATATATGATTCAATGAACATGAATACAAGTTAATAACTTAAATGTTGAATTTATGAGAGAGAATTGAATGCATTGAATATCCTAAAACTATCTCTTTTCAACTCTTTAATATCAAGAATCGATTACCCTATTTGCCCTCATTTTTTATCAACAAATTTAAATATAGAGGGGAAAATTTTCTTTTTAAAGTAGTGCATATATATATATATATAGTATGTGTGTGTGTGTGTGTGAGTGATACACACACACATATTAAGTGGGGTTGGGCTGACTGAGGTCAAACCCAAGCTTCCAGGTCTTGCCCCAACTTGGTAAGAGGGCTTTGCTAGGGTTGGGGCCTGCCTAATTGTAGCTAAAGGGGAGAGGGGTTAAGGCAATATTTTGATTGTTGGTCAATGAAAAATACATCTATTGGACTTTGAGATAAATAGCACTATGAGATCATAGCATCCAATTGCACATCTAGAATTTTTTTTTCATAAATTTAACATACAAGTTTAGAAGATATCTATGGCTGGATGTTGTGCACTCAAGGTATTTGCATGATTCAAAAAACACCTTTATATCCACAATAACAATTGAATTTTTTATTACTAATGAGGCACTTTTGATTAACCATCGGCTTTCTTTGGTTTATAGAAAATGAAAGAGAAATATAAAGTTGAGGAAAGGTTGACTTTGATCATTCTTAGTGACACTAGACTTTGAGTGGGTCGGATGGTTGAGCCCGGTTCCAGATTATTTAATCACCTTTGTAGGTTGAATGATTTGACTGGTTCAGAGTAGTTTGGTTGTCATCGTATAACTCTTCTTTTTTTTGGTAAGAAAATAAATTTATTAAAACAGAGAAAACAGAAATAGCCAGACAAAAAAACTAAGAACAGAGCTCCTGCTTGATGGGATCAGATAGCGAGATGGATACAACATTACAAGAAGAAAAATAACTATCAAAACCAAGCTTGGCTGCCTCATGAGCTGCAGAACTTGAGAACCTTGAGCACCAACTAAACTTGAAATTTCTCCTGGAAGCAAAAAAATTGATGTCTTGGCATAAGAATAAAATATCAGGGGACTCCTCATCAAGATTTGCATTGAGAGCACTGATAAGATTAATATTGTCCGATTCAAAAGAAACATTGGAGAGGTTGTTCTGAACTGCAAAAAGAATAGCCTCCCTTACTGCTTTTGCTTTAGCTACTAAAGGAGAAAAGGCCTTTTGAGGACCATATCCAACCCCCCAACACACACCCCTGTGATCCCTTATAATAAAGCCATAGGACGCCTTCTCAGAATTGATGAAGTTGGCATCATAGTTTACCTTCAAATAGGCTTCTTCAGGGGGAGCCCACAAAAAGTTGTTAACCACTCGAGGTTCATTGGAATAGCCTTCCAATTTCCTCCGCCAGTAAAGAGATCTCTCCTAAATTGACCTATTCAATTTGTGCAAAACAGCAAGAGGATTCACATTATCTTTTTCTAAACAGTATAAATTTCTGTCTTTCCACAATTCCCACAAACAACACATAATATTAGGGAGTAAATCAAAATGATAATTCTTCAACTCAAGAAAGATGAATTTTAACCAATCCTTGAAAGAGGTGAATGTTTCTAGCCGCCTCAGGGTTTATTCCTAACCCCGATGCTAACCAAATGCACCAAGCTTTGTCACATAAAAGAAGGGCATGAAGGATGGATTCAACATCTTTGTCGCACCTGTCGTAGGAATCAGAATCACATAATCCTCTTTTCCTATGGTTTTCTTTGACAACTATGTCATTCACACATCTCCAAAGAAAATGTTTGATTTTTGGCTCAATTTGAAGAACCCAAATCTCTCTCCATAAGGTCTTATCATTGGGGGAGCTTTTTCGGAGGTGGGGATCTATATCATGGAGCTTTTTTGCAATGAAATAGGCAAATTTTACAGAAAACTTGCCATTCTTACTGCCTATCCATACTATTTTATCAGGTCAATGGTTGAAAGGGATATCTATCTCCACAATTTTTTGAGCTATGGGTGTATTAAACAAGGTCAACAATTCAATTTCATCCCAACTTCTAATATCTGGGTTCATTAAATCAGCCACCTTGAGATCTAAGGAATTTCTTGGTCTGGGGCCAATAGGCTTATGCTCTTCCAATCCTGGAATCCAGGGATCATCCCAAATATTAACATCTGTTCTGTACCAATTTGCCAACATATTCCTTTTTCTAGCACTTTCCTCCCTTCCAAAATGCTTCTCCAACCCCATGAAGGTTTGCTCGTTTGAGTGGCTTTAAGGAAAGAGGAATTTGGGAAATATTTGGCTTTTAAGAGTCAGGCCCACAGACTAGTGGAGTCATGACAAAGTCTCCATGCCAACTTTGCTAAGAGGGCTAAGTTAAAAGCATGGGGATCCCTAAAACCCAAACCCCATCATGTTTGTCCCTGCTTAACTGCCCACCTAACCCATCTAATTTTTTTCCTATCCTCTTTATCCCCCCACCAAAAGGCCTTTTGACTTTTTTCCATCATATTGCAAATTTCTTTTGGGATCAAAAAGCAAGACATGCAATAAGTCGGAATAGTAGTTAGGACAAATTTCATGAGAACTTCCTTCCCAGCTTGAGACAGGAGAGAACTCTTCCAGCTATTTGCTTTGATAGCAACCCTTTCTACTAAATAATCAAAGACTTGAGATTTTGTCTTCTCAATTAATGGATGGGTTCCTAGATAAATAGAAGGAGAGTCCACTTTTTTTTTGTTTATTTTGAGCATTCTAGATAGCGTTTTTTTTTATTTGGGATGTAAGTTCTTACTAAAGAAAACTTCCAACTTTTGATAGTTTACCTTTTGACCCAAAGCTTTTTCATAGAGAGAGACTGCCTCCAGTAAAAAACTTGCCTCTCTGAGATCAGCTTTGGTGAATAGATAGTTGTCATCTGCAAAAAAAGAAGTGAGATATAGTTGGAGCCCTTCTGCTAATTTTAATTCATGATAGCTCTTTTCTATCCATCTTATTTCTTAGAATTGTTGAGAGAACATCAGAGCATAGGAGAAATAAGTATGGAGATAAAGGATCACCTTGCCTTAGACCTCTCTGGGGAAAGATTCTTCTTGAGGGAGAGCCATTTACCAGAATTTGGTATGGCGCAGTGGAAACACAAGTCATAACCCAAGAGATCCATTTACTTCCAAACCTAGTTTCTCCATTGTTGATTTTAAGAAAACCCACTCCACCCTATCATAAGCTTTGCTCATGTCTAACTTGATTGCCATATAGTTATTCTTGGCTTTGGTGTTAGACATATAGTGAAGGATTTTGTGGGCGATTAAAACATTATTTGAGATTGCTCTGTCATGAAGGAATACACTATGATTTTTTGAAATTAGGCCTTCCAGGATTTGCTTTATTCTATTTGCCAATTTTTTTGCTATAATTTTGTACACCGTATTGTACAGACTGATAGGCCTAAATTGAGATGCTTTCTCTGGATTCTTTGTTTTAGGGATTAGAGCAACGAAAGTTGCATTTAAAGAAAAGTCCAATCTTCCTTCATTGAAAAAACTATTAACCTCTCTCACCACATCATCTTTAATGGTATCCCAGAATTTTTGAAAAAAAAGATTAGGGAAACCATCTGGACCCGGGGATTTCCTAGGAGCCATTTGGAAAAGGGCTATTTTTATTTCCTCTTCGGTTACATCCTCCTGCAGTTCTTGATTCATTTCATCATCAATTAAACAATTCATGCCATCAAGAGCTATAGAGATTTCAGGTGGGTAAGAGGTAGAGAAGATGTTACTGAAATGATTTACTAAAATATTGTTAATATGCTCCTGGCCTTCCTTCCACTCCCCGTTCTCATATTTTAGTTTTAAAATTATATTTTTTTCCTTTCTCCTAATGGTGAAATTGTGGAAAAATTTTGTTTTCCTATCCCCATAATTTAGCCAGGCTATCCTAGCCTTTTGAGCCCATAGAATTTTCTCCCTCTTTAACTATTTATCCAACTCAGCTTCAATCTCATATACTCTTCCTTAACTGTAAGTAGCCCCTTCTTTATTTAATTTAGCATTAAGATCCTGCTTTAAATTTTCAATCCAGTTTTGAAATTTGCCAAATTCTTCCTTATTCCATTTCTTTAAAGATATTTTTAATCTTTCACATTTTTGAGAGATGGAATTAGGCTTTAACTAGTTTGTCTCTTTCCAAATGGAATTTACCAGGTCTTCACACTCGTCATGAGTTAGCCACATTTCCTCAAACCTGAATGGTCTCCTAATTTTAAAATTTATGAGGTTTGTATCCAAGCAGATAGGCAAATGGTCCGATCCCTGAGTAGGAATGACTAGAACATGAGCTTTAAGGAATAGAGCTCTCCAATTCTGGTTAACCAAACCTCTATCCAATTTGGCTTTTATATGATTCCCTAGATCTCTCCTATTATTCCATGTGTACTTTGGACCATTAATAGGGATTTCCTCCAGGCCCCATCCTCTAAGAAGACTCCTATTTTTCCTTACTTGAGACATCCTCACCTCCTTACCCCCCATTTTATCATCCTAGTGAAAAATCATATTAAAATCACCAATACTACACCACGCTCCTTGGGAGAGACTCGCAACTTGATTCAACTTACTCACAAAAAATTTTCTTTTATTTTTCTCTAATTCCCCATAAACAAAAGAACACCACAACGGATTTTCATTATTTTCATCCAAGATTCTTGTGTGAATAATGTTTTTGTTGGCTACTACTACATTGAGGTTAATATCTTTACTCCAGAAAAGTGCTAAACCTCCAGAATAGCCTATAGAGTCTACTACCCAACAGTTCCAATTCCACAAAGAACGGAGTTTTCTCCTACTTCTTAAGAGACTACCCTTTGTTTCACTAAATAAAACCACTTCTGCTTTTGTCTTCATAATGCTTCTTTTGCTGCTCGAACTGTCAAGGGAAAGCCTAACCCTTGGCAGTTCCAGCAGAGCACTCTCATTTCCACCCTGGGAGTTGTGTAGGGACAACTCCTGCAAGCCCTTTAGTTTGATTCTGGAAATGTTCATTGTTATTTGGAAACCCATCTTCAAGACTTATTTTTCGGGTATACAATTTTTTCCTTTAAGTAGTTCAGACCTAAGACTTTTAAACCAGTTACAAAATTTTCTATTGAATTTTTTTCCTTTCTTGAAAAGATGTCTTCTCACATCATAGTACCCAAAGCTTTTTTTTTTTTGACCTTAATCCCTTTCCTACCCCCTTATTCAATGGCGAAATTGCAGAAATGAATAACCAGAAATCCTTTCCAAATTTATTTTGTTTTTTCCTCTTTTTTTTTTGTTCCACCCACCCCATTTTGTTCTATTGTTAAAACATTTTAGCTTACAGAGTAGATATTCCAAAGGTTTTGTTATAGTCAGGTTTATGCCTTTACAATGACAAATATTTGCATGAAATTTTGGTTCTTCTTCTTCTCATAGGTCATCAGCTCCTCTATTATAAAAATTAATTAAATCAGGACAGTCAAGAGTTAATATTGCTTTGTTTTTTCTTTCAAAGTAACACAATTCAAACATGTCACAGGAAAAGTTTAGGCTTACCTGATCTGAATTTGGCGAACACAACTGGAAGTTTTGTGCGGACGATTGACTGAGATCACAGTTGAAGAACTTATTAACTTCCTTCTCTATCCCATTGCTTTCCTCTTCGACTACTAGCTTCATCTTTTTTTTTTTCTTCTGAACTTCTATCATTTCCTGCACATCTTTAGTGTATTCTCTGGTTCTTTTTGCCAGGGTAGCAGCAACAATCTCTGAAATTTGCACCGAAGGGATGTTTGGGTTGGAAATATTTCCTAGGATCTGGATCTCTTGACCTGGATCCGAACTTGTTTTTGTTATCCCCTCTTCCCAGCAATCCTTTTCTTGTTTGATTTCTGTTGAAGCTTCAAATTCTGCTTCAGAAAAATCTTTCTCTTTAGAGGTCTGTCCTATTACCAGAGATTTTGACTTCTCAAGACTACTTTTCGAATCTAGTAAGACTTGCCTTGTGAGCTTGACTTTTCCTTTTTCATGTTCCATCGGTAGTATCTCAGCAATTGAGCTACTTATGCCATTACCCAGAAAGGAAAAAGCTTGTCTGCTGCTACCACCCACATCCCTTCCAGTCCATCTGCTTTCTGTAGGCACCATGAAACTTCGCCGGAAGAAACTTTTTGGCGATAAGATTACCTTGAAACTTTGATTGAAGGCTTCCGGATTTGCCTTGAAAGCACCTCCACGTTCTTCTTCCTCAAAAAGTCGGCGTCTAACTGGAGTTCTGGAAAAAATCAGTTCTATCCCTTTCTGCGACTCCTGGTTATCTTGCTTGGTTCGAAAGGAAATTTCCTGAACTTGGGGATCATCTCTAACCTTGTCTTCATTGACTAGATCTTGTGGCTCCATTTGCTAACTTCTTCTTTGGGTCTTCTTGATCCCTTCCTTCACCCGACGACCTGCATTCAAAAAATGGTCTTTTTGATCTCCAACATCAGCTTTAAGCCAAGGCCCATATCCTTCAAGAATTTTTGTTTGGTCTAGCCTATACGCGCCCAATCTTTCCGTCAGCTCCTCTAGTACCTTCTGGTTTGGCTTTTCGATCTTGCAATGATTTTCAACATGACCTAGGAGGTCACATCTGAAACAAAACACAGGGAGGTGCCCGTACTAGAAGGGGAACCATTCTTCCCTGTCATCTGCCAGCAGCCCTTTGGAGCCTGTTGCCAAGGGTTTCCTTGTATCTACTCTCACCCTAACTCTTAGCCCCTTATTCCATTCATCCTTGCTTCTCCTCATCTTTCCTTCTTCTGGATTCACATCCAGAACCTCATCCGCTTCTTTGGCCAGGAGCTTTGCTGTTTCCTTTGTTCAATATGCCATTGGAACATTCAAAATCCTCATCCACTGGCTGATGGTGTTGAAGCATACTTCCGAAGCCAGCATCTCATCAGATTGATTTTGAAGAAGCAGAGGATACTCTTTGATTGTCCATGGTTCCTCTCTCAATTTTTTTTTTCAAATCTTTTTCCCTAGAAAATGAAATCCACAGAATATCATCACTTGCCCTCTCCATTTTCATTTCACCCTTGATCCTCCACCACATACTCCTGATTTGGTCAAGAACTCCTACAACATTCATGGGCTTATTAGCTAGCACCTTTACATACAATCCATCCTTTTTCAGCATCTTCTTGACTAAGACCTTTTGTGTTTCCTCTTGAATCCCTGTCTCCCTTCTCTCTTCAACCGCATCCATGCTTGCCGCTATAATTCACTCCCATTGGAAATTATTCTCAAATCTCCTCTGCTCACCCTAGCCCCGAGCTCATGTTCCCTTTCAGAGCCCGTTGTTCCCTCTCAGAACCAGTCACTGCCTCACACAGTCCTCGTGCACTTTCGTATAACTCTTCTAAATATTCTTGATTATGAATCCACTTGTCTCAATTGTTTATGATAAATATGTAGTTCTGTGAGTTCAATAATTAGGTAGGTATGATATCTAATCAATGTTGGGCTTATAATTCAAATCAAATTGTGTAAAATTTTCATGCCAAAGTACACCTAGACCAAGCTCTTTTTTATACAATGGTGCAACGTATAATTAGGTGCATGAAAAAAAGGGAGTTCTTGCATATAAGGGAAACTTTTGACCTCTAATATTAATAAAAACAATCTTTTTAATATAACCTCTAAAATAGGTTAAAATTTTTTTAAAAAATATGAAATAAGGGTAGAGATATTATTGTTCACCTCATTCATCCTCCCGAATGATGAACAATGACAACAAATCTCCCCTACCTCCAATCTCTCTCTCTCTCTCTGTGTGTGTGTGTGTGTGTTTGTGTCTCTCTCTCTCCTCGCTCTTGTTCTTCTTATTCTTATTTTTTGCATCTAAGTTATTCCAAACTCAAAGCGGAGCAGAGATTCCCTTTCTTTTGACCACAACCTATTTGTTTTGTCTGACTCAGATCTGATCCACGGAATTACAAATTGCAAGGTTCAAAGTAACGACAGGGCATATCGGCCTGTATCAATACTCTTTTTTTAGGTTTTATTTATTTTTTTCAAAACTGGTTCAGAGGGGTCGATTTAAGGCCCGACTACCCTCTAAACCAGTGTTTGACCCAATACAACCCCTAAAGGGGCGTGTCGGGAAGCCATTGACACGATACATATTGGCCAATACATATCGATACTTTGAACCTTGATAGGCTGCACTCTTCGAGCCACCATTGTAGAGCTCATCGTAGATGGGATGCCAACAAACCTAGCGTACTCAGGTGCGGCAAATGTCCTCCAGTGTCTAATATCTCCATCGTGTTCTAGCCACCCAAATTGTCCTTAAGGTAATAATTCGCCATTGATACTGCACCAAGACATCTTTGTCCGTTTGAATTATACAGCAAGGCAGCTTCACGAGCCCCAAAATCCCCCTCAAATTGCTATTGAACACGATTTGACACATGAATAGCGATATGTTGGGCCTCATGTTGAATAAGGTCTGTCTGAATTCTCTATTGGCATTCGACATGTCCACTACTGCTGAACCCATTAACCCATCCCATGCCTTGTAATTAGCCTCCATTGTCGAGAATACCATCTTGATCTCTCCTTGCTCGAATCTGCCATGATAACCTACATCATTTAAGAATCTGTCAAGTATATAGAAAATTCACCAGCATTATTTTCATGCTTATACAATTTAGTATTTTTTGTTTTTTAAAATAATTTTTAATCACTTAGGCGATGCACCAATGAAGACGAGTTTGGTGAAGAGATCAAGTTGCTGGTACCGACGACCCTAACATTAAGGTCCTATTCGCTTTTCGGTAAGTTACTTACTCGGGTAAATGCAGTTACCTAGGTAATTTTTTTTGGGAAACACTTACCCGGGTAAGTGCATTTAACCATGTTCTTTTATTTCTCATGTAAATAAGGTAATGTCCATTTTAACCATAAAAATCCATTATTAAAAAGGGTATTTTTGTCCCATTCAAGTGTTGATAACTTTCCCCTTAGGTGGGAAAGTTATTTACCTACCTAGGAGATGGGTATCACTTACCCAGGTAAGTGGTACCCAAGAAAATAAAATTTCCCTGGTCCCCACATAAATCTAAAAAAAGAACATAGGATTCTTGGTTAATGGGATCCAAACTCCCATTGACCAACTTTCCCCCCTCTCAAAATCTGAAAAAAGAACGCCCCTAAGGGCTTTTAAGAGAGTGTTTCTCATGCTTTTTTTGTTTAATAAAAAGGAGATGGTGATTTGGGGGCGAGAGGTAGCCTCAGTAGGACTCTGTTGAACGGACCCTGTATGCCTATGACTCTACTAGAAGGTCCTAATATGATAGAGCATCTTTGATTAATTTAGTGAGTAGCATAATAGATACAAATGGGGCAAGACTGGTGAGTTGTTTGTGTGTACTATGCGCTTCCTCTCTCTCTTTTTCATCGTTCACAGTATAACAAAGTGGAGAGGGATCTCACCGTTCTGCTCTTATCTGAGTTTGGAGCAACTTAGGTGTGGAGGAGAGGAAGAAGAAGAAGAGAGAGAGAGAAAGAGAGACTGGATATGGGGAGATTTACCGCTATTGTTCACCATTCTATAGGAGGAAGAAGGTCAATAGTATCTCTGCCCTTATCAGCATGACCCCCCCTCCAATTTGAAAAATTGAGGCTTTTATTGTTTGGTCCACTTAAGAAATCTTAATCCCACCCATACAGGTGGGATGAATCCTGACCCTGGATCGATGCCAAATCCACAAGCAGGATGCGGTTATTTATTTGGATGATTGAATTATCGGCCCATTTAACTCGGATAGATTTTTTTGACAATTTTTATGTAGTTTTTTTTTTTAATTTTAAACTTTTTAAAATGTCATGTGATTCATTCAACCCAGATAATCAAACCATTGATCCAAAAACCGAAAACCTACACTTGTCTCCAAGGGGTTAAACTAGCAAAGACCGTCAACAGGGGTCCTTTGTGATCGAAAGCGATAGTAAAACCTTAGTACAAGCTCTGGTCTCAAAGAATCCTACTAAAGCTCTTGATGCTTTCTTTTTTTGTAAAGATATTCTGGACGAATGTAAAGACTTGGACTGTTCTTTTTCTTTTCTAGGCGGGAGAACAATTTGCTAGCTCACAACCTTGCAAAAAAAGGCCTATCAGGTTTATATACAAATGTGATACCCCTTTGGCTAGCAAATTGGCTGGTTTCACTGCCCTCTCTGTAATTTTTCTGTTTTTCCTTTAGTTTGATCTCTCTTCTACCAAAAAAAGAAAAAAAAAGTGGAGCGACCCAAAATGATGGGGTGACCCAGGAACCAAAGGACCATGGCTATATATAGAGTAGAGATTAGGCCTATAAACGATATTTGAAAATCTGAATTCAAATCCGAGATTCAACATAATCGATTCAGTTTTGAATAATTCAAATCAGATATTCGGTTGAATTCGAATATTAATTTCTTATCAATTAAATTATCGAATCGAATTCGGATATGTATTGTATATATAAACTTACAAAGAAGGTTAAAAATGTAAATACAAATTTGAGATTCTCCATTTTCGAATCTCCTTTCTCATTTCGCATTGAATCAAGCAAACATGAAACATTTGAATCTCTATATCTCTCTCCAGTCTCCATCTCCTTTCAAAACCTAACCCTAACCCTCCCTTCGTTGTCGCCGCCCGAGCAACCACACCGGCCACATCAATGACTCGACGGTCGAGTACTGGTCACCGGCCACCGCCCCTCATCCTATGCCTCTCCTTAGTTCTCTCTCGTATCTCATCTAATCATCTTCTCCTCTTTCATATATCAATTCAGCATCGCCGCCACCCGAGCAACCACCATCACCAACAACAACGTCAGTGACAATGGTCGAGTGACAGTAGTGTCGACGACAACCATCATCTTCTCCTCTATCTTTCCTTCACCGCACTGCCATCATCAGTGACAGTAGTCTCATCTCTAAGACTACAACTCAAACTAATACTGTGAGAGTGCCAACAATCCAACATCACTGCTTCAACGGCCACCATTGCCATTGGTCTAATTCGAATTTGAATTAAATTATTTGATGTCCACCGGATATCGAATCAAATTTTAATATTAATTTTCATAATCGATTTCGAATTCGAATCTAACCTGATTCAATTCGAATTTGATCCATTTATAGGCGTAGTAGAGACCACGTTACCTCAAGACCGCTGAGACAAATTTGCCCTTTTTTCATGACCCATGAATTCTATTATTTCTCTTCCTTCTTTTATCCGGGATATAACTGGATGGCTGAGGTCGTTGTGAACTTAATAAATAGCTTCGGATTTTAAGGCCCAACAAGTTTAAAAAATAAGAGAGAGAGAAAAAAAAAGCCACAAACCCCTCAACGAACGCATCTTCAGCTTTTACTAGATGCACATGGAAAAGGAACCGAAAAGCGGCAAGTATGTGTCACATTATACAAACAAAATCATAGCGTGAGGTGGGAGGGTATTTATTCATGTTTACTGGAAAGGTAAATCCAACCAAACCAGTTTGAAATATCTGACCCGGCATCATCCTTCACCTTCCACAAATTTATATTTACTCTTCACTCTTTGGATATATATTTTATAATATGAACACATTTTTTCTTATTAATTTATAAATATATATATATATTTATATATTTAGGAGTATTCTACTTCTAAGCATAAATGTTTTTTGTTTTCATTTGTTTTTAAAATCTTAACATCTATCTTGTTTTCAAAAGAAAAAACAAGTTGATTTAATTTAAAATAATAATACATATTTTTGAATTATTAAAATAATACTTTTTAATCTAAAACAAAAATATTGAATTTTATAATATAATTGTAAACAAATTTTCTAATATAGGAATTGCATGACTTATACAACATGATGTCAAACCAAATAGTTTTTTTTTTTTTTTGAATTGCTTTTAGAACCTCCAACAAAAAATCAATTGACGCTGTAGAACCCCCCACCCCATAAGAAAATATTTCTTAACTTCTATTTAACCATGTAAGAAACCAAACTTAATTGAAAAATATAAAAAAGATAAAAAAAAAAAACTCAGGGAAATGTAAAAGTAAAACTGGTCCCTCATCACCAACGACCCCCGTTTGGTCTGGATTGACATCCCACCGAATGCTAGGTGTGCTACAAACAAGGCGTGTATAATGGACTACGTGATCCAATCAAAAGCGAACACGCAGCGATCCGTACTAGTACCACTTGCACGGATCAATGGCGTGTCAATTTCTGATTGGTTTACAAAGCTCGTTGCACATGCCTTGTTTGTAGCAGGTTCGGAGTGATTCCAGCTTTCTACCCTACAAGCTAACGCCCGATTTCGTTGCAAAGAATCTAGACGATGTGATCAAATTTAAAAAAAAAAACGAAATTGCGAAAATATTAAGGCGACGTGGAAGCGCAAAAACGACGCGCGTGTCGTTTAGTTTTATTGCTCACGGATTTGGGCCCACGAGAAGAGAAGAAATACGAAGGAAATACAAGTAGTACCTTCTCCGAAAAAGAAAAAGGAACAAAAACTCAACTTTTCAAAGTTGGTGAGAACTTTCATTTCTCGTCGCGCTGGTGGCTTTCGGTTTTTATGTACAGCAGGAGATCTGAAGTTGTTCAAAGCATGCAAACCTTAATTCCTCACTCTAACCGTTCCGGTTTACTTTTTGTAAATGAGTTTTTGGTCTCTCCTCTATCTCTGAATTTTTGTTCGCGCCTCCATGGCGGTCTCGGACGTCGAAGCTGTCTTAGATTTCTTGAGGAACAATGGGTTTCCCCAAGCTGCTTCCGCACTTAGAGACGATATCGTAGAGAGAGGGGAGGTTGGTTCCTTCGATTTCGAGAAGTTCATGTTCCCGATGGACCCGCCGCCCCCTCCGCTGAGAATTTCGTCCAGTAGCCGGCAATCAGAAATTTCGAATGGAGTTCTTTGCTCCGGTTTTATCTCTGACTCGTCGGATGATTTCATAAGCATGGGTTCTTCAAGTGTTGAAATGTCTGCTTCTGGTATGGATCGAAAAATTCATTTTTTTCTTCCTTAATTATGGAACTCATAACTCGATTTCAAAATCGTGGAAGCTTGTTAAAATGATTTGTTAAATGGGAGCACTCAATGAAGCGCATTGGTTAATCTTATTTGTATTTCAGTTTGTCTGGAACTGATGACTTTTGACTTCTTTTTTGGGATATAATAATTTTTATGTTGAAGCATTTTCCACTAGTGAAACTATTTTACACTAATCTTCTATGTTCTATCGCCAATTCGCCATTGATTAAAAATATGGAACTTAAAGGCATGGACTTTGCAATGATACTTGTTCTGTCGCCCAACATTGTTCCTTAACCTTTAGTGTGAAGAACTAGAAATTTCTTGTCTGCTGTTACTGCTTGTTTTTTTGTAGCAAATGTGAAAACGATTGATCCCTTCGTTATTTTTCCCCTGGCAAAACATGCCGGGTTGACTGTGACAGAGCGTTGCATTACTGCAAAAGAACAATGACATGATATTCTCTCTTCGGTCTACATCTAGACCTAGAATTCTTTCTTTTATATCGATTGGTTCTCTATAATCACCATGCTGATTGTAAAATATGTCTCCATTTCTGTAGTTTGATTGAGAATATATATCATTGTCTTTTCAGCCAAATCTATGTCGAGGGAATGTATTCTGATCACTAATTAGTGCTGGCTAGGAAATGGTACCATGGATTACTTCCCAGTTCCCACCGCACCTTTCCAGTTTCCTTTTTGGGTCTAAACTCTAGAGAACTTACCTCCTTTCAAATTCGTTACTTTACTATATCTGATTTAGATGGGCATCTGGAGGCTGATTTCAAGTGAATAGTTTGTGGGTAGAAGGACAGAAGCACTCATTGGTCTTCTATGATTTCTCCAAACATACATGGTGTTTGGTTTTGTTGCTGTTTATTTGAAAAACAGCACCAGCTCATCACCACATAGGTGTTTATTTAAAAATGCCATTTGGTAAAATGTTTGTCTCGGTTTGTGTAAGAGCCAACCATTGGGGGAAGCTTCTTTTTAATGTTTCCCCCAACATCCAGGCGTTTATTTACTGTTCAGCTTATGTGGCGCCTAGCTGTCAAATAACAGAAAAGAAATGTTTATCAATTACTTTTCTTGTTTTTCAAGATAAATCCTGTACAAAACATTTCTTCAATAAATGGCCACAGTACCAAACATCGCCATAGTAATTTGTTTACTGTTGCTTATTATGCTGCTAACTGACAGTTTCTAAATATGCTTCTGACATAGAGATTCACTAATCTAGCTGTTTCTGGCTCAGGCTGAGCTTATCCTTTCATTTTTCCAACAGGATTGACAAATCCATATGCAGCTCAGGATAAATCTGATGTATCATCAGATAGACTCTCTGAATTTGGTACTGCTCGTGATTACCATGATTCTGATATGCTCAATGACATTTACTGGTACAATGAGAAAGATGGGGGCTATCTCAAATGTACCTGTATTGGAGGGTCGGACTTACTTAATTGTCCGAGTGAGGACAAGTATATCACCACTTCAGAGGCAGACAGGAATTGTAAGAAATCATCAGTTCTAAATTCTGCAACAGAAGGGTTCCATTCAATGACAACTATTAATTACTTAGACAAGCCATGTCTTCTTAATAATACCTCCATGGATGACAGAATTCCAATTGCAGATTGTTATCAATGGGTTGAAATCACCCAACCTGAACAAGGTGATGAAGCAAGGCCTGATGGATGCTCTGGAAAGTATAATTTGGATCCTCTTTGCGATTGCTGCATGGGAATAAAAGGTTATAATGGTTGGAAATTGGAGGATCACAACCAGATTAAAAGCTTGAAAGAAACTTGTTCAAGTGATGTTCAGTTAAAACATGTCTACGAGTGTCCTTCTGATTGTGATTCTTCCTCAGAGCGCAAAAGGAGTGGGGGTGCTAATTGGTCTATTAAAAGTGTGGATGTGGATCTTCAGAATGACTCTCATTTACATCTTCAGGTTTCTGATGAGATTGTCCAATTAAATGGAGACAATGATCATGAAATAGGAGATTGTAGAAAAATGGTTGGAGAGCACCATGAATCTGGAACTGCTGTTGATGGAGATGAGTGTATTACTCCAAGTGATCATCCGATGTATGGAAGTTGTGAGGATGATTATGAAATATTTGACCTGAGAATTATGCATAGGAAGAACAGGTTGGTGACTGCCCAATGACTGTGTAGGTTCCATCAAAATTTCATATATCATGACACAAAAGAGGGGCAACGCCCAAGGTTCTGGTATGAACTGATCCTTTGTGTCACCAGTCAGAACTTATTGACTGATTCAACTTGGCTGACCCGAAGGACTTCTCTGTGTTCATACCAGGCTTGGTTAAATTGAAGGTCACTTCTTTTTTTTTTTTTCTTTTTAATTTCAGTGGGGGATTCACATATATGACTTGTAAATTGTAATGCTATTGCCTAGTGGTAATGGCTGAGACTACATTTCTTTGGTTTCATTTGGATGGTTTTTAGAGGAGCACTTATGCACATGAGTTATGTATGCAATGCAGGACTGGGTTTGAAGAGAACAAAGATTTACCCATTGTTCTAAACACAATTATAGCAGGAAGATACTATCTTACAGAATACCTTGGTTCGGCCGCTTTCAGTAAAGTTGTTCAGGCTTATGATCTTCACACAGGAATGAATATTTGCCTGAAAATAATAAAAAATGATAAAGATTTTTTTGATCAGAGTTTAGATGAGATCAAGCTTCTAAAGTTTGTGAACAAGCACGACCCCATAGATGAACATCACATTTTACGCCTTTATGACTACTTCTATCATCAGGTATGTAGTTGAAAGCAGGTTGATTCTTTTTATTGTTTTTACCACTTATGGCTTAGGGAATGTAGTTTCTGTTTAACCTTAAAATTAATGTTTTGAAATCCAAACCAGACTGGCTTTTTGAACACTTGAACCAGGTGCAACTGAACAGGATCCTTCCCAGATCACAAATTTAAATTGCCTGGAATATATAAAAATTCATTGATCTGGACCCAAACTACAGCTGAATCATGAACCATTGAGCTCATTTAGCTGGTTTCTGGTTTTTGCCATGTTCTTGTTTTTATTTAATCAATTTATTTATGGTGTTTTGCTGATCTGACAGTTGAACTAGTTGAACTTAGGTGAAATGTTTCACCTGCGAACTGGGGCATATGAGCATATCCACATCAATGCCTGGTTCAGTTTTTAAAACACTGCTTGAAATTGTAGATTTATTTCATAGAGTAGCCTGCGTTTGTCTCCTTTTCCAACTTCTGAAATGTCCTATCTGATCATGTTCCTTAAGGAGTGATTTGTTAATGTTCCAAAATTCTTCCTTCCTGTTGATTGCAGCAACTTTCTTTTTCATGTTAAAGATACTACTTTTTGAAAAGAACATATGACCTGCTTAAGATCTTTCAATGTTTGCACCTTTGCGATAAAAAAATAAATCAATTATATTGCCCATGAAAGTAAAGGATGAATGAGTGGTTATAGAGGGTTTGATTACTGTAATGAAGACACCAATACCTAATACTTGCTTTTCAATTGCTTTGTCTCATGATGGTGTTCTGCTCTCAGTTCCCAAAATACCTTCTTCAATATTTAGGGAAGCTCCTTTTCCAGACCCTTGATCTGCACTTTGGAAGTGGATCCTTCTCCAAAACTTCTCCCATAAAGTTGGGAGTGTGGATTCTGTGTGTGTCTAATGTCAGAGATCTCTTATGGTGGAACTTTAACTCCTATTCAAGCCTCAGGGAACCTGATATAGAAACCAATCTAATGTTTCCTCTCCATAAGAATATGTGAAAAATCTATTTAAACATATGTCACACTGACTTGAACATGATGGAATTGAATCCCATGCTCAAACTTGGAGAACCTGTCATAAAAATAAATTCATTGCTAAGCATGCTCTTGCTTCTCCAGAAGTATGGTTAATTCATAGTTTTTCTCATGTAAATAGAAAATCAAACATTTCATTGAGAGCATGCGATGATAATTTTATCAAAGAGGTGAATGCAAGCCTGAAAATGCTGCTTTTTTTATTACTTACTATTTGTTATGTTTTATTTTGTCTCAAGTCTGCACGGGTATTGGATATCTTCCTTGGAAAGACAAATCAGAAAAAGAAAAAAACTAATTTGACGAATTATGAGTACCATGCAATTTTTTTGGTTCTATTTTATGTTGTCATGTCTAATGGTTTTGAAGCCACTGCAGGAGCATCTTTTCATTGTCTGTGAACTTCTACAAGCAAATTTATATGAATTTCAGAAATTTAATCAAGATTCTGGTGGTGAGCCCTATTTCACATTACACAGGATACAGGTTAGTTTGATTGGTATTTATGAATTGGAAATTCCAAATCTTTTTTTTATTAAATGTTTACTTTCTTATCTAGTCAAAGCCTAACATGGATTTTTGGTTATGTTGCTTTTTTCAGATCATAACTCGGCAATGTTTGGAAGCACTAGAATACTTGCATCACCTGGGAATTATCCACTGTGACCTGAAACCTGAGAATATTCTCATCAAAAGTTACAGCAGATGCGAGATAAAGATTATTGATCTGGGAAGTAGTTGCTTTCTGACAGATAATTTATGCTTATATGTACAGTCTCGTTCCTATAGGGCACCTGAGGTCATCTTAGGGCTCCCATATGACCAAAAGATTGATATCTGGTCTCTTGGTTGTGTCTTGGCTGAGCTCTGTTCTGGTGATGTAAGTTATCGAGTTTGACTTATTCTTCTCTTGTCTCATGGGATGACTTCTATTTTCTTTTTTATTTCTTAATTTTCTGTGTAGTTTATACCCAAAATCCAGAGGCTTTACAGATTATATCATAACTTCCTCTTTGCTTCTGTTCTCCCATATATTCTGCTGCTCAGAAGATAGTTTTTAGACTCTTTCTTCACTGTTGAACTTTATGTCCTTTTCTAACATTGACAGTAATTGCTAACATGAGGCACATATGGATCCACTAAATTGTTCTTTTTTGTAGTAACTAAATAGAGATGCCTTTGTCATGCTGCAATAATTTTATAGTATTTGGAATTTTTTTGACATAATAAGTATATTTTAGGAAAAAGGAATCCATGGCTAGCTAAGATTCAATCAGTTTTAAACCTATGAACTATAATAAAATAATATCCAAAAAGTTAAAACACACTTGTACACACACATACAAGAATAATACCTTTTTCATGTGAAGTTATGTATGTATTATTTGTCTTCTCTGTCTGTTTGTCTGTTCAAAGTGTTTATTGCATGACCTATTAGGAGGATTCCTTAATTGCATTGCTGAACACATGGAGTAGCAAGCATTTTGTACACATCAGTAAATCCTTTAGGTGGTTTTTTTATATAACGTATCCCTTTAGCTTTTTCTATTTGTTGTGGTATATTGGTATCTTTTTGTTATATAGGCACATAAAAGTGAAAAAGTTCATCTCTTTCTTGTACCCTAATTATTACTTTCGAACAGGTGCTTTTTCCAAATGATGCATTGGTGATGTTGCTTGCACGCATGATTGAGATGCTTGGTCCTATTGATATGGAGATGCTAGAGAGGGGCCAGGAGACACACAAGTATTTCACGGAGGAATATGATCTATATTATATTAATGAGGTTTCCTTGCAATCTCCTTATTTGGATCTAACAAGAATCAATTCATTAAGAATACATAATATTGTAAACATTAGTATTTGCACATATTTTCTTTTGTTTAAAAATGGAACGTCAGTTATATGGTGTACTAAGGCAGACTAGGTGCCCTAAAGTTCAGGGTACGTGTATGATGCCCAAACATTGGGTGGGTGGGGGGGGGGTGTACAATTCTTTGGGCATGAAAACGTTGGTTTGTGGAACCATTGAATAAGCACTGCTGTGGAAGCAGTCTACAGGTGCAGCAACAGCTTGTTTAAACAAGATAAAATGGTAGAGATTCACTTCAGGATCGTCCTTGAGTGCATTGTCTAGTCCTCATTCAAGACTCATAATCCATTCTAGCATACATGTCAGGACCATGGTGAGGAAAAGGTAGATTACCAAAAAGAAGGATCTTTTGACAGAAACAAAATAGCCTAGTGCATTTTATTTATCAACTAAATGAGCCAGTCAGTATTTCTATCAACTTTGGTAATTGGTTCTACTGAATTTGAATTCAATTCTTTTTGTCATTCCCTTTACAGGAAACAAATCAACTGGAGTATATAATTCCGGAGCAGTCCTCACTGGAGCATCATCTACAGGTTTCTGATGCAGGGTTTGTTGAGTTTATCAGAGACTTGCTTGAGATTAACCCAGAGAAGCGGCTAAGTGCAAAGGATGCACTACAGCATCCATGGCTTTCCTATTCATACGAGTGACAAATTTTGGGAAATATCTGATTCAGCTGTTGATGGGGGGTGGGGGTATGACTTTGATGTTTCAAGTGCTTGAGTGCAGAATTCTGACACTGTGTAGGGAAGAATGTTTCTAAAATCTGCTCTTGATGTTGGATGTTTAATGTATACGTGTATGTACAGTTACAAGATTCAAGTCATATTAATAATGGGTTTATAAAAGATTTTTGTGGGTTTTCTTTTGTATAACAGTATAAGAGAGATGCATGTAGAAGAGGCTACTTCATAGTTCCAACGACTACCGCAGTGATGCAGCAATCATGTGAGCTATTACTTTTGGAGGGTCAGGATAATGAAATAGTTGCTACCTTTTTACCTGTGACCCTGACTCTGAGCGGCCAAAATGAAAAAGAAGACAAAGAGGAAAGAAGGTGGTTTTATTTTTCTCGTGAATACAAACTTACAAAGCTATTAAGCTCACACGAATCCATATGGAACCTACAAATTCCAGTATCGAAAGATGCAATTAAATGGGAATCGATCTCCTTTTTCAAATATGAACCATGCATTTGGATGGTGATGCAGCTTATTCCTGGATTAATTGGGCAGAAGTGTGAAGGAAAGATTCACCAAGCTGTGTGTCTGTTAAACATTTTGCACAAAAAAATCTGTTTTTGGAAAGATATCAATGAAAGGTTCCCTTTTGGATGGTTCCTAGAGGGAAATTCACAACCAACTTCCCCTTCCTAAAATATCGTCTTGATGGGCTGGAACACTGATGACTGATATCATCATTATCCTCATCCAAGCCTTATCCCAACTACATGAAATCGGAATCGGTTACATACATGACGTGGGATAGCATTGTTAATTAAGGGCTGTGCGAGCTGTCGCTGGGGTCCTCCTAAGTCCCGTGTGCGTCAAAGCTTGGAACATTTCTTATTCTTGGACAGAAATGGAGACCCACACACCCCAAAAGTCACATTCCACAATCGTAAGCCGTTCAAGATCAAATTTGCCAACTCTCTTGGGAAGATTTTCTCATTATCCATTGTCCTCCCCTCCCCCTCTTTTCTTGCAGAGAAAGATATAAGTTATTGGTTGTGGAACATCCAATTCTTAATTCCTATCTGCTATATGCCCATGGGCCAGGGCGTCACCCAATCTGAGTTGTGTCCAAAAATAAAGTCAAAAGCTAACCCTGGCGTATTAAGAGCGACATTTCTTTGCTAATTATTCTGCTAAACTATTGCATGCCAACCGACCAAAATGGAATATGGATCACACAAGCTAAGCATGGCTTCCTACTCTCTTAATCATCTTTTTCATTTTTTATTTTATTTGGTTTATTGTTATTAATTATTATTATTAAGCTTAATCAAATGAGAAGACAAATTCAGCCAAATCAACCACTAATCTCTCAAAGGAAGAAAGAAGCAATCTATTTTTAGGCCATACGTGGATCGAGTCTCCCGGTCAGACGGAATTGCTCAAATCAAATCAACATGTTCGGCGTTTCCACATAACCAGGCCTCATGACTAGTGAGATAGCCCTTTTCTTTTTCTTTTTCTATATCAGGCTTTTACACAGTGGTCTCAATCCAACGGTCTTAACTTTACACAGACAGCCTATTCTATATTTCTATTCTTTCTGCTTGACAACTCAGAACTCAGAAGGAAGGAAAAGCAAGATCCCAATGCCAAGGCCGACGTCTATCTCGCCAATCGCCATGTCAGGGCCCACTTTTATTAATTTCTTTCAATATATAAATAAATATAAAAAATAAGGGAATCGGGTGTTCAACAATTGGAGCTCCGCCTCCGCCTCCGCCTCCGCCTCCGGCATCCCCCTATCTAATTCTACAGTGATACGTGGACGCTCATGATCATTGGATCAGTAATCAGTTTGACCTTATTCTGCCTCATCGATCACATGCAATCAAGCAAGTGAATCTGATCTCATCATCAAATTAAAAAAAAAAAAATGCAGAGCCAACAGCCATCGATCGGCAGCAAAAAAAAAATAAAAGTGAAAAGGACTTACCAGTTTGTCACCTTTCCTCGGAGGCGTCTGCCGGGTTCCAACTCAGAGTCCGAGTCACCACCAAGGCAACTAATCCGGCGGCTTTGTCCAACCGATCTCTCATCTCTCATTCTTTCTCCCAGGTCCCTAGTTCCACAAGTCACCTCACTAATGGGTCATCTTCTAAAAAAACGAGAACAGAGGGGATTGGAATATGCTCCTCACACAGGGCACTTCACAACGACCTCACAGAGGCACATCCCACCGTAAATTAGGAGCATTTCTCATAAATAATAACATGGCGGAATGTATGTGAAGTGCCACGTGTAATGAGCAGATCCGGTTTCGAACAGAGGGATGTAACGATGAATCTCTTCTCTGATTGGTCGGTCTTGACTCTTGAAATGGGACCCACCAAAGTTTTTGTCGTCCTCCTTCCTTCTCCTTCTCTAGCCTCCTCTAGAGGAGAGAGAATAAGAAAGGAAAGGAGGAATTCTTCGTGGAAAAAAAAGGCCACTACCACGACGCTTGATTGCCCTGAATTGATTGATTGATTGATTTATTGGGTTTGGCTTCTTTCTTTTCTTCCATTCGATTCAGGTATATAGAAGAACGACGAAGGCTTTTCCGGGGAGAACACGTTAACGTTCTTATCCGTCTCTTTGTCTACAAATATTATATTATTTCCATTTTTTGCTTGCTCTAAAGCGGCCATGGCCGAGCTGGCCCAGGCCGATGTTTATGCGCCGAGGCCACTGCAAGTATGGAGGACTCTGTTGAACTGGTTGGCCTTCTTCTTTCAAATCTTCCTCCAGATCCTCAGGGGAACACCTTCAATGGCGCAGGTTCTGTCTTTTATTGGCCTTCGACATCCCTTACTCGCTTCTTCATCCTCGTCCTCTTCTGCCTCATTCAAGCCCTTGCCTGTCGTTGAACTTCCCCATCAAGATTTGCCTTCCGTCCCTTCGCACATTACCAGCTATGACGATAGCGACCTTGATCAGCGGATCGAGAAGCTCACAGTAAGTTCCTGTAGTCGACGACCTCCCGTTTTTGGAATTATGGGATTTGAGGACTCCTTTCTTTTTGTTGTCTTTTTTTCCCTGATGGGTTCTCTCTCTCTCTCTCTCTTATTGTTTTTGTTCGTTCTGATCTTTTAAGTTTTATCAATTCATTGATTTTTTTAGTATATTTATTCTTGTAGTAATGGGCAAAAGCGTATGATTTAGCTTCAGTCATGTGCATTTGATGATTGTGCATCTCGTAGTTTTTGATAGAATGATCAAATGGAATTTACATTTTCAGATGGTTTCTGCTTACATTGCTTGGGAATATTTGAAGGGATAAATATTGTCGGTATGCTAGGTAGATACTACTTTACGGCTTATTTTTCAGTGTTTATGGTGGATCATTCTGCGAAGATGCAGTTTACATGGTCAGAGCTGAAATTTTCAGCTTAACGCGTGAAAAGAAGTGGGTTAGTCGCCCTATGTAGCTTATAGGACCATTAAGAACGGGATTAATTTTGTGGCAATTCCTTTTGCACCATAAGGTTAGGTCACTTTGTGCAAACGAAATGCCAAGGGTTTAGGGCCGTATCTAGTCTACCCCTCCCAAGATCCCAGATAACTGGAACGAAAGTTGTGGTAATGGCCTTTTATACGTGGGAATTGCTTTTTGCACCGTGATAGTTTAGTGTATGCCAAATGCTTTTCTGTGAACTAGATATAAATCCTTCATGTATCTGGTGCCCTGACTTGCTTATCTATACTATTGTGATTGATTGAGAAAACATTAATGAACCTAGGAGGGAAATTTTAAGATGCAAGGGAAATTAACAAAGTTGGTGTAATGGTAAATTCTCGGGCCGACAAGTTTGAAGTTTGGGAATGTAGGTTAAAGTCTGAGAGCAGCCACTTTGTTGAACAAATACCAAAGGTTCAAGTCTGTGAAATCCTTTTCCCTTCTCTCTGCACAGGATGTCGATGAAGTTCCTTGGAAGTGATTTTGGTCAATTATGCTCCCTTTTCCAGGAGGGGTGGGGATCAGTCAGTCACTTTCTTTTGCACTGCCCCTTTTCTTTTGCAGAGTGGACTCGTTTCATAAGACTTTGGAAAAGATTGGGTTCTCCTCTTCTCAGTTGGAGGCAGTAATTGGGAAAGCAGAGATGCTGCTGTTCAAGTGGCTGTATGTCAAAAAAGAATTCCATGGCTTATCCTTTCCCCAAGCCTGTGATCAGTGGGGGTGTATCCTTGTCTCTTAGTATAGTGTAGTGGTTTTGTATATGCTGTGGATCATACTATCATGGGCTTTCCTCGTTTTTTGCTGCCATCACTGTCAAGCTTTTAGGAGCTCCAGCTTGAATCAGTAGTATATATTGGAGTTTTGACAATTTTCAGAAAAATTGCAACTCCTTGTTGCACCTTAAATTTTGAGATATAAAACAAGTGGAACCAACTTCATTTCTGAAACTTTTTTTTTTGTTGCCATGGCTTAAAAGGTGGAGTTCCACCTAAAACATCCTTCTGGAATCTATATGGTCTTCAATGCCAAACTTGGATGTGACTTACTTGTAAATGTCCTCAAACTTTTGTGATGCATTTTCATATGCAGGTGTCCCAGTTTCTTGTCACCTCGGAAAAATCCCAATTTGTAAACCTACTGCCATATTTTACTTAAATGTTAGATCGTCAATTTCCTTAATTTGCTTCCTCTCTTCCAATACCTATTTACCAAGGAGGGCTTGAATCATGCTTTTTAGGGGGTCTATTCCCAAAATATCCCACTGCTACTAGCAAGAACACCTGATTTCTTTAGTTGTGGTTTTCTCATCTCCTGTCCCATCCCATAACAAACCCCTTTGTAATTTCTCTGCAAGGATTGCTAACATCTAAAGGAATAACAAAAATAGAAGGCTTGACATGAAACTCTCAGTTTCAATTGAAGGAAATTCCAAGTGGGCAGCTGAAAACCTGCCCAAGTCATGCATCACAGCGTATGCTTTCACCGGCTCCTCCAAGTTAGCATAGCATCACAGCCTATGCTAAAACAACTTTAATACAAATTAAGATTCAAATGTGTATCCAAGGTTCAAAATTTCAACATGATACGCCTTGTACCAGGTGTATTGTATTGTGTCAATAAGCCACCAATATTGCAAATGCAAGGGATTTGGGATTTTGGGTATTTTCACGGGGTAGGCAGGCGTAAGACTGCCCCCC
Organism: Nelumbo nucifera; assembly: GCF_055504915.1. Lineage (NCBI taxonomy): Eukaryota > Viridiplantae > Streptophyta > Magnoliopsida > Proteales > Nelumbonaceae > Nelumbo > Nelumbo nucifera. Next base: position 45,742,228 of record NC_142650.1, on the reverse strand, counting down.
CGCGGACCAATTTCGAGGAAAAAAAAACCTAAAAAATGATGTTTTTTGGTATCAAAACACCCGATACGTTTGTTCGTGTGTATTGTCTGTATCGATACTTTAAACCGTTTGAGTATTCAATGATAAAATTTGGTTGAGTGGATCCTTTTATTTTACCTTTAAGGCAGGGGTGGAGCCAGGGGGTGGCGGAGGGGAGCCATGGCCCCCCCTATCCCTTCAAAATTCCAATAAAACACATTTAAATCCCACTTATATTTTGACCCTTTACCTATGTTTCCTAGCTTTTGGCCCCCCTCAAGAAAAGACTCTAGCTCCGTCCCTGCTTTAACGGAATCTGAAAAATATCCTTTAATGACAACCAAAAGGCCAAACCTTACATTGAAAACTCAGGTATGAGCTTCAAGCATGGTGCCTGCAAATCAAGTCAGTCCTTCCTACCCCTTCTATGGTCAGAATCAGTTAGGTTGTTTGCAGATCTGTGAGAAAGCCCTTCTCTGCTTTAGTGCCAATGGGACCAAGAACCTTTTAATGTTGCCGATAGTGAAGAGTGATTATTCGAATTTTGAAATCTGAATAGTATAATTGCACATGGAATGTTTTTTCTCTATGCATCACAGTTGGGGCCATCATTGGGTAATGGGCCTTTGTACCATAAATTTTTTTTTCTCTCTCTAATTCATCCAATTCCTCTATAGGTTATAGGATTGATCAAGGATTGGATTTCAAAAGCTAATCTATCAAAGAAAGCTTCAAATTCATTTCTTTTCAAAAAAAAACAGAAGAAAGCTTCACATTCATAGGAACATTCTACTCCCAACATCTAAGTAAATTCCTTCTCTCTCTTCAATTCCCTTAGATTTAAACCACATTCTAATTGTTCGAACTTCCATTTGCTGATAAAAAAGAAACTTCCATCCTTTTGTGCCCACACTGCTTAGAAACCATTTCAAATGTAGTTGCTTCTAATATTTTGATATTATTCTCCATTATAATTTATGCCACCAGGTTTCATCTAAGATTCCTCCTAGAACTATGGATTTGAAAATTCTTGAGGTTTTGTAGGGCTGCAATTGGTATCCATTTATCCAAATTTGAATTTGATCCAGTTAAGGGTGATCTGAACTTAATTTGTTTAAGTTGGAACATATATGCACATACATACTTATAAAAAAAGGTAAAGCCAACAGACAATTAGAAGCTGGTGCTATTGCGGCTACACCTCCCGATTTGTCAGGTATACTACGAAGAATGGCATGGATCGGTAGGGCAGAGGCCTTTGGTGTCCCCTCCAGTCAAGAATTGGGGCCTCACAATCCCTAGCCAATATGCTTTTCTCTCATGCCCTTCTTCGTTCATGGTTCGATATTCTGGTGTCCTAGGCGGATTATTCAGTCTAAACTCGGATTTGAGCTTTCCTGTCCTAGTGTGAACTGAATATTCAGCTGTAACTGGGATTTGGCGCATAGATCTGAAGTTTCGATGGCTAGTTGTTCCCGTTCCGGAAAATCCATCTTGGGCGGCTCGTAACATGGTAAAGGGTGACGTGCAAGGTGATCAGCAATAGCTTGTCCCAACATCGATTTCTGGGTGACATAAGTGATAACAAACTCTGACAACAACATTTGCCACCTAGCAATTCGGCCTGAAACAACCGGCTTTTCGAAGAGAATTCTTCATATTGGATGTTGACTCCTACTCCCGAAAGAAAAGATCTAAGGCATCTTGGATAAAGTCAGTTCTCCCGCTCGTGTATAGCCATATCATCCATGGGGGAGGGATAGTGAACCGAGGAGATTAGTTTACTATATCCGAAAATATTAGATTATTTATTCCTCCGGCACCGCAGCGTCTTCTTCGAGGGTAACCATGAGGTTACTTTTGAAGGCTACAAACAGGAGCTTTCTTTCAGCATGTGCTGTTCTCAAGTCTGTATATATATATATATATATATATATATATATATATATATATATATATATATATATTTGTTTGTATTCTATTAGTAAAGTTGGTTTGACTGTTCGGTTTTTACTAAAGAGCCATTGGTACAAGTTTTATAAAATTTATTTTCAACATATTTTGCTCATGATATACAATATCAAGATCATTTTTAGTTTAATTTATCAATGCTATTTAATATCCAATTGCAATCTGGTGGGTAAGATATGAATATTTGATTCGAATCAGAATAATCAAATTTGGGTCTATTCTATATCTGATTTGATCCAGTCTGTTTGCGGCCCTTCAGGTTTCTTCATAAAAAGTATTTTTTTTCCTTTTTTGGTGCCACAATGCCATGTACCGGGCTTGGTCATCCCTTACAATCTTCCAACTGAATCCTGCATATTGTGGGATGGATTAGATGCTCTATCTCTGTTTGTGTATATAATATCTGGATGCATGTGTATGTGTGATGCAGGACAACCCAATTTTTAGTTGCCCTTCCTCTTCATGGTACATAAACTAGTTAAAATAGTTGATGGAAAACTTATAGAGTTGAATTTAAAAAGTTTTATCCTCAAATACAAGCAGGTGTCTCAACATCTGTGATCTTATCCCTTTTGGCATCTAACTACTAAGGAAGTGGTATCGATGCTTCAATAAAGGACTGGAAGACCTTGGAGGAAGGTCAATAGATTATTGTCACAAATTATGGAATAAGAAATTTACAATGGGTAATGGGAGCAACAAGAATCTTAAACAATCCTAGGAATATTTAATGTGGAATTGGATTGGAAAAGCTTACCACCATTTTATAATAGACATCAGACACAAAATTGGAGAAAGGAACTAGGGGAAAATTCTGGGTAGATCCCTGGCATGATGATCATCCCCTAATGGATATATACCTCTCTCTTTATATTGCAGTCCAGGATAGCAAATCTCTTTTTTCAAAGTGCTTGGAGATCTTCATTGGTGAGACAGTTTTGAACCCAAGTAGTCTCAGATCACACCTAAATGATAGGGAAATTGAGCCAATGAATGAGGCTCTGCTCAAGATCCACAAACAAAAACCAGCCCCATGACAAAGGGATAAGAAGATCTTGCTTTAAGATTTTTTTTTTTTTTATCAGCAAGTAATTTCATTAATCATTAAATAAAATTAAGGAAAGTACAACAGGTTGGAGCATTCCAACAAGACCCAAGAGGCAAAAACTTAAAACTTAGATGTTAAGATTCTTTTACAGAAACATCATTCTTTAGAAGGCTGAATTACTCTTCCCCTTGTACATTTCCAAGCTCTAGAGTCCACTGCCTATTATACCTTCAAAAGTAGCTTTCTTTGCCTGGTTGGCAACTCTTGGTAAATGCCTAATCATAGAGAGACTCTTCACAAGAGGGATGGATCTGGACAATTTTGATTGCATTCTCTGTGCTAGCAATGTGGAAACCGGAAAAGTGGAAATTACATCTTTCTCCATTGCTAATTTACTTCTTTCATATTGTCTGAGTTAATTGGAAATTTCAGATTGTTGTGGTGCTTACTAGGTTCTATAGAAGTCTTCTTGAATCATTGGAAGCTTAAGGGCTAACAAAAGAGTTAAAGCTCTATGGTCAATGGTGTTGTTTGCTGTTTTCTGCTTTGTATGGTGCCAAAAAAGGGAGAAGACATGGTCCAGGCACAAGGAACACTACAAATCTGGATTTCAGTGCACAGGGAATTTAGGAAGTTCCATACACTTATTTGACTTTAAATCCTTGTTTGCAAATAGAAATTCATGATGTGATATATTCTCTGGCTGATCTTTTAGCAACTCCCCAGTGTATAATACTTCAATGTACATTGGTGCTGATGTATATGATCTTTTGCTTGATCCATAATTCCGTATAATACAAAGCTTTTACTTTACCTATTAAAAAAATAAGTTAAGACCAGATTTAAGAGATTCTAATAGTCGATACAAGGTTGATCAATGATGGTTGTAAAGAGGTTAAACAGGGCTTACAGGAAAGGTCTTAATCTTCATTTTTTGCCGTAAATATCAGATCCTGTGAGGTGGAATTAATTTATTAAAGTTGCAAGGTGCCAACTAGCTGGTTGGTAAGGTTTCCCGCTGGTCGTAGCAGAGACTTTGGATCGAATCCCGCCTGCACCTGGGTTGGGGGATGGGCTACTTTTTCTCTATCAAGTCTAAAACATCTCTCATGCTAGACTTGAAAGTTGAAGGAAAATAATAGGCCAGCATTCTTCTTACTTGCCAGATCAATTATTCTCCTAATCCTCATTTGCCAGTTATATTTTTTTAGCTTTTGTTGTGCATAGAGCTTGCTTTTACTTCAGAATATAGAGATTTTGATAGATGCACTTTGGTATGTAGGTGGTCCTTGACTTGGATGAAACCCTGGTATGTGCATATGAGACATTTAGCTTGCCTGCAATAGTCCGTAATCAAGCAATAGAAGCTGGGCTGAAGTGGTTTGAGCTGGAATGTGTATCATCAGATAAGGTATTTTTAATAGTTTCTTTGTCATTTATCCAGTTATCTATCCATAACTCCATTATACATGGAAGAAACTTAATCAAACATACACTGTTTTTGAAGGAATCTGATGGAAAACCCAAGGTCAATCATGTCACAGTGTTTGAACGTCCAGGTTTGCGAGAATTCTTGAAGCAGACAAGTGAATTTGCGGATCTTGTGCTGTTCACTGCTGGTCTTGAAGGTTTACATGCTAATTAATTTTTCCTTTGATCACTTAATCTTTTCCTTTTAACAGTTCATCTTTGGGTGCTCTACAGGTTATGCTAGACCACTTGTTGACAGAATAGATGTTGAAAAGCGATTTAGCCTTCGTCTTTATCGGCCTTCAACAATTAGCACGTAAGTAGAGCTGCTGTTTAATAGCTTCTAGGTAGTATTGTGTTAAAGTTCAAGTCATTGTTATCATAAAATAGGATATGCATCTAGGGGAAATGATAATCTAAAAACTACAGTTGGACAACTGAACCATCTCATCTGTTGATTAGTGTAACTTTACTGGAAATTTTTTTCGTACTTTTTTCCCTGGTCCATCTTAAATAATGTAATAGACCACGTGCAGGCATTTTTGTCAGCTTAGAACTTTATTTAGATTTCTCATGTGGATCTTACTGAAGGTTGGATCCCTATTCTCTCCATGTGAATGCAATTTGCCACGGTTGTTGGTTGTAGCATCTAAAATCTCAGAGATACATTTGCACTAGGCAATTTCCTTGCATATTCATTATATTCATAAATCATAATAATAAGACATAAAAAGTTGTTGTACCAATAAAAGGGGAGGGGGCGAGGAGGACCATATTTGCCTAACCCTAAAATACATCTCCCTTACTTAATCCTGTCCCAACAAAATTATAAAACCAGAAAAGCAATAACTTTGAGGCAGCATCAAGCTTTTATTTGTCTGCTTAAGTTCCCAAACCATGGACAGAACATACATATATTCCTTGAATTGCAATGAATCCCATAATTTGTGGTTAGATTCATGTTAAGGTGTATATTTTCTGAAACAGCATGCATGCATGGTGTCAAGTTCATACTTGACTTGCTACATAAAGGTTTATTGTCTTGATTAAATTTTGTTGTTAATGCTGCTTCCACTTATGGAGAACTGCATTGAGGGTGAAAACCTGGACTTTCTGCAGTTAAGAGAATTCAAACTTTATGCTGTTACTAAGATGAAATTTCCACAACTTTGTGCATCAGAGAATACCGGGAGCATGTGAAGGATCTTTCTTGCCTATCAAAGGATCTTTGCCGAATTGTTATTGTTGATAATAACCCATTCAGCTTCTTGTTGCAACCACTTAATGGAATACCATGCATACCATTTTCTGCAGGACAGCCCTATGATGAGCAGGTACCCAGAATTATTTCAAACCAAGAAAATTAATATATTGTGTTTTTGTTCTGAACATTATATTTGGATTTTTAATAATTTTTGCACCAAATTATTTATTTTTCTTTACAATGTTTCAGCTTTTGGAAGTCCTCCTTCCACTCCTTAAACACCTCTCCCTCCAGAAGGATGTGAGGCCTGTACTTTATGAAAGATTCCACATGCCTGAGTGGTTTCAAAAGCATGGAATCCCAACTTCTGATTGGGTATTGTAGGAAGAGTTGGAAGGAGAATTGGCAAATCTTGGAGGACATGAAGTATATCTGTACAGGGCAGCGTGTCTACGTTTGGCCTGGCAACTTGTATATTATCATCATGTATACAGATGCCATTGGAGAAAACTACCACATTTCTTTCTGTAGGCATTTGCAATGAAAGTCGCGTCATATTTTGCTGCAGTATATGGGGAATTATGTATTTAGGGTGGATCAACTCTAACTTTTGAAATTTGATTATATGTTTCCATCTTTTGGGCATAAGGATTTTTTTTTTTTTTTTTTAAGTTTTATAAGATTCATTGAAGTGGCAGCCAACCAGTAAATCGAACATCTTATTTCTTTTCCCTTCTTGATGAGTAAGTTGAACAATTGTTAGAGAAGGTTTACTGGGTAGAACATCCCGATTGAGCTAGAGGGCTAATGTTTCAGTGGCCAACAGGTCGTATTCTGAAGGTTGCCTATCATTTGGGTTCTATAGCAGGAGAGGTGACTATGACAAATTCCTCGTCTACTTTTCATGTTCCTTAAAATAACAAACGGCAAGCAGTTGGTCAGATTATGCATACTTTATGGTTCCTTCCTAACTTAACTGGTCAGATTTGCTATGACCCGTCTAAGCTAGAAGAGGAAGGATCGAGGAATCTGTTAGAATATGAATGCAATGAGATATCGGTACTCAGTCAGGTAAGAAAAAAACAGTTCTTTTTATTTTTGGGGGGGTGTATTTGGTGATACACCCGAATCCCCATAGGAACCCATGCAATGCACAGGAAAATCTGAAAGATTTAATAATTTTATTTGTTTCATTTAATGTTGATTTATAAAAAAATAATTATTGTTAATTGAATATGAATAAATATTTTTTAATAAATTTAGTTTTATTAATAATTTGTAGTAATTTTAATAATTTTTATTCTTGTTATTATTTTTAAATAAAATTTTGATTAACTGCGAATAAATAAAAATAATTATAAAAGCTAACATTTTTATTAATTCCACTTGGTTCAGGGAAGGGCACCCCATCCATTTCCATGTCCCATAGTTTAAGACACTTTACCCAATCCTTGCCTCGTCCCCAGTGTCGTGTGGGTTCAGGTCAAGTAACCACTCCTCAATGTCGGCAAGTTCAGGGGCAAGGCACCCCACTCCCCATCAAGGATTAAGAATCCTCGAATTTCCCTACCCCGTCCCTAGTGTGGGCGGGTTCAAGTAGAGGTGTAAATTGGGTCGTGCTAGGTCGGCGCGACATGATTCGCATGTGGCCCGCACAAAGTGTGCATTGTGTCGTGTTGGCCCATGAGCCATCTTGGGCCGTGCCTCCCTCCTCTAGGATAATTTGGGGGGTCAGTTCGGTATGGCCCACGACCCGAGCCCGCATAAACCCGTACCATGCCATGGGTCGGGTTGGTCCATGGGCTAGGCCTTGGGCCAAGCCAAGCTCAAGGCAAGGCACCCACCCCCCGTCCAAGGTTGTTAAAATTGGACAAGATAGGGAACTGTTATGGGGTCAAACGGTCCAACTGTTCGATCCGAACGGATGACTTGCTTTGACAAAAAAATAAAAAATAGAAAAACAAAAAAGTCCAAAAACTGTTGTCTGAGTTGACGGTTCGACCACCCAGATCAGCAGTTCGCTAACCAAATAAACGGTTTTTGGACAAAAAACGATTTGAGGTGAAACGTTCGGTTCCCAATTTTTCCGGTCTAACTATCTGGTTTGATCCAATTTTGAATACATTGTCCCCGTCAACCCAATATTCAATTTGATGATAGAAATGATCAAAAGGATATATTGAGTATCAACCACATTGTAAATTTCTAAAAGTATACTAATTTGTCTTAATTTTCAAAAATATAATTTTATGAAAAATTTGGAAAATTTGTTGTACTTGTGTAATTTTGAAAATTTATTAGTTTTTATTAAATAATTTATTTTCTTTTTAAATGGTTTACTTACAGAATTATACTAATTTATCTTATAATTTCTCATATAAACTAACCAGTAATTTCCTTTTTCCAATATTATACTAATTTATCTTAATAATTTGTGTGATTATTTGTTCAAATTATAGTTTTCCATTTCCCAGTCATTTATCTTTAATAATTTTCATTAATTTGTAATGAAAATTGCATAATTTTCAATAGTTTTCCAAAATCTACCAAATGTAATAAGTTTTCCTAAAATTTCCAAAATATTCTAATAATTTTCAATAATTATTTAATGCATTTTAAATAAACTTTCAAATACCTTATATCTTTTAATTTCAAAAATGTCATTTTACGAAAATGTAGTTTTATGAAAAATTTTGAAAAAATTATTACATTTGTGTAACTATGGGGATTTATTGAATTTTTTTTTAAAATTGTTATTAAATATATATTTTTATTTGGTAGTTTACTAACAAAATTACACTAATTTATCTTTTATTTTTTCAATATAAATTAATTAATAATTTCATTTTCTACCATTATAATATTTTGTTCCCCCATTTGTATTTGGTTATTAATTATAATAATAACAATAACTAAAATTTTATATTTTCTAATAATTGTTAAATATAATTCTCAATTTTATAGAAATTAGTTAAAGAGTTTTCAATTTCTATAAAATGTTGTTAATGAGTTAATTAATAACAATATTTTTTAATTTTTTGTAATTTACTAACTGTATTTATTTACTTTTGGTAATAACTCTATTTAATACTCATTGAATATGGGTGGGATTAAATATTAACCGTATTTAACTATTTATTAATTAATATGAATATTTTAAATGAGGGAGAGTAGATATAGATTGGGGGTACATTTTAGGAATTGATTAGGGAGTGGGGCAACATGATACTTTCCTATTGGTTTAAATAAGATACCTTAGGAGAGAGATTATAGGAATATTTTTAGTTAATTGGGTGACATGGCTTAATGGGAGTGATGGGAAGGGGAGAGGAAAGAAAGTCAAAGAGAATGTAGGGTGGGGATAATGGAGCAAGGAGAGGTGACGAGGACCCATGCTATGCATGGGCTTTGTTAAGCGAAAGTCAAACAATGGAAATACATTAGAGTATATAATTGTTTTATATTTTAACTTTTTAATAAACAATCCGATCAAACTCAACCCGAGTTGGTCTGTTTTCTAGTATTTCAGATCGACTTTGGTTTAATAAATATATATTAATATTTTATATTTTAAATTTAATTCTTTAATAGGGAAAGTAGAAAAATTCTCATATTTCTTAGTCTAAAATATTTTATATCATAGATTTAATTTTTGTAATTTATTTTTTAATATTATCATTGTAATTTATGAAATTTGAAGTTAATTTTTAAGTTTAAATCTTTTGAACAAACAAACTAAACCGAAAATAGACCCAAATCAATACAAACCGAGTTGGTGGGTTTTCACTGAAAGTCAATTGGTTTCGAGTGACAAACTACGGATTTGACCAAATCGATTTGGTTGGCAAAACAGCCTGCAACTGATCTAAACCAATCATTGAACACTCCTAATTTCAACTAAATTTATAGTCTAATCTTTAATAAATAACAATAGTTTAATCTCCAATAATTATTGAAAATTTATAGCAAACATACACAATCATTGAAAAAAAGTTTATAATGAAAATATAATAGATATATAATAAAATGCAATAATTACAAAAATATAATAAATACTTAAAATATACTAAATTAGTCAATAAATAGTGTAATATCAAATAATAGCTTAATCTCAATAAGTATTAATCTATAAATTATAAAAAATATATAATTACTAAAATTAAATTTATAATAAAAATACAATAAATGTGATAAATTAAATTTCAAAAGTTAAATAATAGTTGTTTAATCTCCAATAATTATTGATAATTTTCTATTAAATAACAAAATAAAAGTAGATTTATAAATAATTATTGAAAGTATTTTTATAAAAAGCAATAAATAATTAATGAAAATAAAATAAATATTAGTTATAGTATATATAAATATATAATGAATATACACTATTGTTGTAAAACTATTACTAATAAATATCATTTTTTTGATAGTTATTTTCTATAATTATTAATTGATATAAGTGAAATTAGTTATTTACAATATTATTTAGTTACTGAACTAATAAAATTATTTAATTATCAGAATATTAATTAATTTTTGAATTTAAAAATCCATAAAATTATAATTGTACTATTATTACATAATTTATTATTAATTTTGTAAAATATTAAACTATTATTAATATGAATATTATGAATTCTATTATATTTATTTTTCTACTTTTAAGATTTTTTTTTAAATTTATTACATAATTTTGTTATTTTAACTATTTAAAATTTTGTCATGTTAAATATTTTGTTATTTACATATTTAAATGTTTAAAAATATGTAGCATATTTAAAAAATTTTCATTATTTAATTTAGTGTTATTACGTAATATTAAATAGTTTGTTATATTATTTAGCTATTTTTAATGTTTTTTATTTAATATTTCTAGTTATTGAAATATTTAAAGAATGTTTATTTTTTAATGTTAAGTTTTTATTATTTGAATAAAATTTAATTGATTAATTCGTAAAATTATAATTTATATTGTTACTACATAATTTCATGATGAATTTTGTAAAAATATTGAATTATTAATAATGTGAATATTATTAAATCTATTAATTTTTTGTGTTTTGAATAAATATTTTAAATTTAGTATATAATTTTTTTATAACATTTAAATAGTTCTAATTTTTTTTTTAATTGAAACTTTCTTTAGATAGATATAGATAAAAAGTGGGGGAGAGGATAAATAGGAATTGGAGATAGTTTAGTAGAGAATCTCTCTACTAAATTAGAGATAATTTAAGAGATAAATAGGAGTTAGAGATAATTTAGGGGATAAATAGGAATTAGAGACAATTTAAGAGGAAGTAGTGGCACTTGGCTAAACATTAGAAAAACAAATCCCTCTTTCTTTATGGTTGTTACAAATAGTTAAATATATGTGATTTCCTTATTGGCTTAAGTGATATTACATGGATTAAAAAAAATAAAAAATTCAAAATTTTGAGAAATTAGGAATGGAGTGGGGGAGAAAGGAAAGAGGTACCGACATGGCAGGACCAGTTTATATATATATATATATATATATATATATATATATATATATATATAACTCGCCCTCCCTAAATTTGGTGGGAGACCTGTACATAGCCGGGCTCCGGTTTGACTTTTGTCAAAATTTAATGTATCGACTGAGCCATCCCTCAATTGGCAAAAGGCAGGAAGAGTTAATAAGTTAAAAGGAAAAATGTACAGAACAATGAAATGATGATTTTTAGAAATTAATGAAAGAAAGAGGAAAACAAAGAATTATGCATCCCTTTTTTTTTTTTTAATGAAGGGGACACAACCCTAGTGAATAAACTAGAAGCGGTGGTTTGGAAAGAAATTTAGACAATGAGACATGGCAAAACCAACTAGGGCCAGGGAGGGGTGTCTTTTCAATGGTGAAAGCAGTACTTTAAGAGAGAGAAAAAAAGCTACAGTTGGGCCTCGGTCACGGAAAATTAGAAATGGTCTCATGAGTGCCTGATGGGTGTGAACTGGTAGTTGGGACAGAGATCTTAAAAGATACGTAAAGTCAAATTATTACAACCCCAGTGCAGTGATAGAATCTTGGCTTTGGCTAACCTGATACATTTCGAAGATGATCCAAACAATAATGCCAAAAATGTTCCAGTGGTGGAGCAGATTCAAGTTTGGACATCCAAACAGGAGGGTAGAGTAGAACTGGTCTGCATCTGATTTGCCTTATCAACATCTTTTAGTGGGTGGCTATGGACTATGGAGGAGGTTTGCGGATGAACAGCAGAATATATAACAATACATGTTATATATGAACCTAATTGCAAGTTTCCCCGTCTTTATTTGATATAAACCCAGTAGTTACCCAAGAGAGGTTGGTTCCTCTAGTTTCACAGAGCACAAGTAGCCTAATAGATGAAGATCAGAAGAAAACAACAAAGCATACCACTGAATGCTTGAATGTGGTTATGACTTGATTAATTTAGAGCTTCAGGGCTGGAAACTGGAGTCAATTAAAATTAGGATAAAGAGAAATGGGACAACATTGGATACCAAAAGTTAGCCAATTTAACCACATATCTTTTATAACAGAACATGAGTGAGTGGAGATCACTTTTAACTTTTAAGGGAATAAACATAATTAATTATTAGGCCAGCTAATAGTGAGTATGAGCAGATTATTCATAAAGCTTGTATGAGTATGAGTGGCACTGTGTCTGTGTCCCTCCCATCCCTTTCTCTCTTTTTCTTGCCTGACCTTAATTCTAAGCTCCCACAACCATGCCCACGTATTTGTATTTCACCAACAAATGCAATAATAGCTTACTGGCCCAACGAAGCTACACAAGTTGACATCGTGGGAAAATACAAGAAAAAGAGGAATATGGTATTCCGTATTCCACAAAACACAATTAATGGGGATAGCAAATCCAGAAACTCAGAAGAAGCTTTTCATCATTTTTGTACTTCTGGCCCATCTAAGGTTGCCTCCATGCCTCCAACCCTTACCATCCCATTTAATATAGAGTAAATTACATATATACTTTGGAGGTAATGATACTTAACGGCCTCAACTTTCAATTGCAACATTTTAGTATCCTAAACGTTTAGAAATATACATTTGAATCCAACTCTGCTAAAACTAAATATTACAGTGAGAGTTCCAATTATAAAATTGCCCATATTCAGATTTTCACTTTCTTTTTCATTGTTCCATTCAAATGTTTTTATTCTTTGTTGAAAAGAAGCATAGAAATGGTTTCATATGAAAAAAAAAATAGTAAAATAAAAGGTCAATTAACAAAAGATAATCTAAACATGATAATTTTTTGTAATTTTACTCTCATTGTAAAATCAGTTCTAACATAATTTGGACTTAAGTGTATATTTCCAAAAGTTTAAATACTAAAATATCTTGTTCAAAAGTTTAAACTAAAGTGCCACTACCCCAAATTATAAGGTACCTATTTTTAATTTACCCTTTATGGGGTGTTTTTTTTTTTTGGATTTTGAGAGGGGGGAAAATTGGTCAATGGGATTTTGGTTCCCATTGATAAAAAATCCTATATATATTTCTTTTCAGATTTATGTGGGGACTAGAAAAAGTTTATTTTTCTGGGTAGGTAAGTGATACCCATCTTCTAAGCGGGCAAATAAATTTCCCACCTAGGGAAAAGTTGCCAATACTTGAGTGGGACAAAAATGTCTCTTTTAATAATGGATTTTTATGGCTAAAATGGTCATTACCTTATTTACATGAGAAATTAAAGAGCATCGGTTTACACAAGTAAATGCATTTACCCGGAATGTTAAGAAATTTACCCTAAAAGCGAACAGGGCATTAATCTAATAATATACAAGTCTCTAAAATCTTCCATTTGGTTAAAAGAAAAAAAGTGAAACAGAAGGTTGTTAAGGAATTTTACAAACAAAGTTCCTCGAGAACTTATCCTCTACTTTTCTATTTGTCTCTTCTTTTCTATCAAACCAAACATACATAGCTTAAGATCACTGTTCCAGACCCAAGTCCTTATAAGTCACAAGGGGCAAAATCAACCGAACTAACTGGGTATTTCCCTTTGGAATCAATGCATCAGTCTGAACGTGATCCACTTCCCAGATCCAAGAGTCAATTTCAACTTTCTAGCAAAAAAAAGGAGGAGACCGACTTTGTTTGGGGACTGTAATTTCAAAATTGGACTACAATGTACTTCTCCGTTTACTTTTTATCTCGGATTGACATTGGCGGACGGGATATCAAAAAGGGAATTCAAGATGCTCAGTTGATCATCTATCTCAATAATCTCCCCATGAAAATGTGGTTTCTGTTTCAGTTTCCAAAGATCCATGCCGGGGGAGGGAAAGTGTATTATAGTCGCTGTAAGTGAGGATGACGACGACCTGCTGGCTGCTGCGTTTGGTTTGGCTTTATTAGCAGTGGACTTGGTCTGCGAGTCCGAGACAAACAACAAATGAACAACCGATCAAGATCAAACAAGGATGGGTATAATTGTCATTTTGCAAGTGTTAGGAATAGAAGATAAACGATGTTCGTTCGTTGCCCTTGCATAATTGCATCAAGTCCCACGGTCCCACCCTTTTCTTGAGTCCTGAGTCCTGAGTCCTGACAGGACCACCTCTGAATTTGTAAATTGTAATTGTAATTTTGTAACGTGCAGATGTAGGATGGGGTTAGTCCAGTCAAGACTCAAGTGGGACGCTTCTGTCAGACTCACATAACAACAATAGTTAATTAATGTTATGGTCCCCCACCCACAATGCCACGTCGGCACGTACTATCCAACGACGCACAAGTCACAACGACATCTTTTTCTATCTATTATCATCATATCAAAACCAGGACAAGGATTTGGAATTTCACGGTGGCCTCCTCCTCTTTGTCTTCAGTCCCTCTAGTCTATTCTGAATTTCTCAAGCGCGTTTTGACTTGACCCAGTCACCCAGCACCAACTATGACCGAAAAAGTTTTTTCAAGTTCTATACATCAGAATCTGATGATCTGGCCACGTATGGGCCCACCAAATTATAGAGTATAAAACCAGAGCCAGACGTCGTCTTTGTCTTGCAGTGGGATTCTAATCCGACGGTTTCTACATCTTTAGTCATTCTGATTTTTGGATTAGACAAAAATGATTCGACTTCGCGTATTCTATCAAAATCCTCCCCGTAACGTATCTTTTTACCGATTTTCGTTTTCAACATTTTGTTTTGATTTTTTTGCCTGCGCCCGCTTGCCTTATCGTGTTTCCTTCATTCCCCGCCAATGAAGAACAAATCGGAGCGCAGCGTCGTCTTTAAGTTCCACTCTCCCTCTCCCTTATGACGATTATCCCTCTTCCCTCCGTCGCCCTTCCCGTCATTTTCGTTGCTCTCTACTTCCTTTCGTCTGTAGCTGATGGGCTCGGCTCAGCCTCCACCGTCGCCGTCATCTACGGCTCCGACACCGTTTGCGGGATCGTCGCCAGAGAACCTACGCAGAGAATTGAATGCTTTAATGGAGGTGCAAATATCTCTATCGGGCCGAACGTATCTTTCACAGCCATCTCTGGCGGTCGTAATTTCTTTTGCGGGCTGAGGTCCGGAGGGAACAGTCTGCTCTGTTGGAATAGGGATTTTGTACCCAAAAGGGTCTACTACAACGATGCGCTCAAGTTGAAGGATGTCTCGGTGGGCGATGACCACGTCTGCGCGTTGGTGGATGGAACCGGAGTTGTCAAGTGCTGGAGAGGGGAGAGAAACAATTTTCCGACACCAGGGGCAGGTGAAGGTTTTCTCTCCATTACGTCAGGGCGAGGATTTTCTTGTGGTATTTTGAACACAAGTCGTACAGTTAAGTGTTGGGGTACCAGACAAATTCGGCAGGAGATACAGGCTCAGTTTGGAAATGTCTCTATGGCCAGCTTAATTGCTGGTGATTCTCATGTTTGTGGTACTACGAACTCAAGTGGTGTTTTGATTTGCAGAGGGAGTAACAATTCTCGGCAGTTGGATGTTCCCTCAAGTTCACCATTTGAGTTTTCGAGTCTGGCGCTAGGATTGAATCATAGCTGTGCGCTTCGACAACCGAATAAATCGGTGGTTTGTTGGGGAGGAGGGGGAGAATTTTCGAACAACGTCACAGATGGCGTTTCTTTCGAGTTGATTGTCGCTGGTACAGAGTTTACTTGCGGTTTGGTGACGAGGAATTTTTCTCTCTTTTGCTGGGGACCTGGATTGCCTGGCAACAGAAGTACTTCCGCCGTGGATCTTCCATTGTCAAATATTCTTCCGGGCCCGTGTGTTCAGGACTGCTCTTGTGGTATATATGGTGATTCGCAGGGTCTTTGCTCCGGTTCCGGGAATATCTGTAAGCCATGCGATGGCCTACCACCACCACCAGCTCTGCTGCTGCCGCTGCCACCGCCGCCGCCAGCGCAGCAGTCACAGTCGAAAAAGACGAGCAAGGGTTTATTGGCTTTTGCCGTTATAGGATCAGTTGGGATCTTTTTGGGAGCATGTACTCTTATCTACAGCTTGTGGGCTGGAATATGCTGTTGCCAGCAGAAGAAAGTCCATAATTCCGTTCAACCCACCATAACCGGAGGCAATGCTAATGCTGGCACGCCAGCAAGCAGTGGTCCATTGAGCGCTCTGTCGAGATCATCCACCATCAGGCGGCAGGGCTCCCGAGCAATTATGCGGCAGAGTTCCCGAGCGATTATGCGGCAGAGGAGTGGGACCTCTTCGAAGCACGCGGACAGGGCCGAGGAGTTCACCCTATCGGAGCTTGCAGCGGCCACCGACGGCTTCTCGTCGGAGAATAAGATTGGAAAGGGTAGCTTCGGGATTGTGTACAGGGGGAAGCTGGTGGATGGACGTGAGGTGGCAGTTAAAAGGGGAGAGACGTCCCGCAAGTTGAAGAAATTGCAGGAGAAGGAAACCGCATTCGATTCGGAACTAGCCTTCTTGTCCCGTCTTCACCACAAGCATCTAGTTGGTCTGGTGGGCTTCTGCGAAGAAAGAGACGAGAGGCTTTTGGTGTACGAGTATATGAAGAATGGCGCACTCTACGATCATCTACATTCCGAGAGCAATATAGAAAAGAGCAGCAGTATTTTGAACTCGTGGAGGATGAGGATCAAAATCGCACTAGACGCCGCGAGGGGAATCGAGTATCTTCATGACTACGCCGTGCCGCCGATAATTCACAGAGACATAAAGTCGTCAAACATTTTGCTGGACGGAAATTGGACGGCCAGGGTTTCGGATTTTGGGTTATCGTTAATGGGGCCAGAGACGAATGGGGAGTACATGCACATGAAAGCAGCAGGAACGGTTGGGTACATTGACCCCGAGTATTACGGTCTGAACGTTCTGACGCCGAAGAGCGATGTGTATGGGATGGGAGTGGTGTTGCTGGAGCTGCTAACGGGGAAGACAGCTCTATTCAAGGAGGACGAGGAGGGAGGACCGATTAGTATGGTGGATTTTGCGGTACCCATGATTAACGGGGGAGAGTTGCAGAGGGTGTTAGATAGGAGGGTGGGAGTGCCGGAGGCGAACGAGGCGGAGGCAGTGGAGCTAACTGCACGAGTGGCGGTGAAGTGCGTGGGCTTAGAGGGAAGGGATCGGCCTACGATGGCAGACATTGTGACTAATTTGGAGAGTGCATTAAGTCTGATGGATCATTACGGTGATGATAGCCATTCTAGTGCGAGTGCCACATTCTCAATTGTTCCCGAATCAGATTGAATGTTATTGATTTTCGACGCTGGTTGCAAATTTTCTTCTCCTTTTTATGATTTGTTGGATTAAATTTCTTTTTTTTTTTTTTGGTTTATATGTATAAGTATTGATCATTGGATGTAAACCAGAAGAGAATGAATGGGAAGAGAAGAGGAACAAAGTAGACAACTATAAACAAAGCTGAAAGAACTGACGATGGAATGAGGAGGGAGCTATAGGACTGGACCCTGGAGGAAGAGGTATTAATTAAAATCACAATTCCAGTCATGTCCCATGCTGGGTCGGCAAGGGAAACCCTCCTGAATCCTGACCCACCCCATGCGACCGAGGGCGGATCGTTTGGGACAGAAAATTTCTGTCCCCTCCGGCAATCAAATACGTCGTTCTTCTTAGAAAATTTTAAAATTAACGGAGTCTAGACATTAACGGCAGTATGAACTACAAAACTTATCAATTTTGGTTTAAGCGCCTTTTAGAATCCCACTTTCCAAAGTTTCTCTTCTCCATATTTGTTCAACGTTCTTTTCCCTCCCCTCATAACGAAAGTTCGCCCGCATTAACATCATCTCGCACCGCCATTGCAATCGAGCCACCATTGTTCGTCCGCTGCAATAGCCGGAGTCTTTCTCAACCACCGCTCATTCCTCCGTTGCAAGCTTCCGGAATATTTTCACCGCTCATCGCTGACGTTCAGAGCCACCGGTGATTCTTTCCAGAATCTTTCCACTACAACTCTTTGTTTTGCCTTCTAAGACAGTTTCTATCAGAGTACAGATGAAACCTGATGATCATAGAAGAGAACAACGATGGACCTGATGATCAGAGAAGAGGAGGCTACCAAGTTTTCCCTTTTCTTTTCATTTTAGCAGCGCTTATTTTGGCTTGAAGCCGTTTCATCTATTTTTTTTTTCTTAAGTTTTTCTTCCTTTCCCCTCTATCTTTTTGTTTGGAAAATTCCGCACTGTAAAGGTGTTTTATTTCTTTCTAAAATTTCTTGTAAATTAAATGATTTATAAAGGCAAGAATCTTCTATACATGGCCTCTTTTTGTAGATGGACGAAGAAAGTTATACGAGTCTCTCTCTCTCTCTGACTGTGCGACATATGAGTTGCAAGCATAATGGATTGATGAACATTGGAGATGATATTCCATGGCTTGCTAATAATAGATAGAAGCTTTCCTTGAAACTTGTAATGTGAAGATAGAATTTGTTTCATTACCCTCTTTCATGGAATGTTGAATTTTGTATTTACATGCATATTATATGGTGTATACACACAAATAAAAAAAATAAAGAAGTAAGATCAAAACTCCAGGATTTGAAATTTTGAAATTAAAGAGAAGATGAGGTATAGCAAAAGGCAAAAGCAATTGGGATTATGAGGCATAGCAAGAGAAATTTTGAAATTAGAACAGAACACCCAGAATCAGCAACGCCACCTATCCCCCCATCCTCTTCATTATCATCAATCATCATAGTCACCTATCATCTCTCTAAGCTCTTCTTCCATGATCTCCTCAACTTGGATCCTCCCATCATTACAATCGGCAAAGACCAATCCCAACGATATAAGAATCATGAAAAGAAGCCTATCAACATGTTTGTCATACCATTTCCTTCCCCTCTTCCAGAACACTAGGGGCCCAACAATCACTCCTGCTCCTCCAAATCCCAATCCTGTTGATATAAATTCCCAATCAAACTTAACCCCATATTTTTATGATAAATCGTTGTTGTGGCAATGAACTCTCAAAGTTGAGAAAGACTCTTGATGGTGCGCAATTCGGCTGGTCCTAGTTATCAACGACCTTGCCTCTGAACGGAGTTACAGAGGGTTTGAAACAGGGAAAATGAAGAAGCTCCAGAGGGAATCCGGTATGAATGCTCTGAAGCTCAAGTTAGAATTCTCTCAAAGGCAAGATAGAACCAGATGGTGCAAAGTTCACATACCTTGTTCTTGGGGGGTAGGGAGCCTTTTATAACCACCTTGTGCACTCACTCCTAAGCTTCTGTCAGGTCGGGTATGATTACCTCTGGGCTCCTGCCAGTTCGGGTGTCATCCCCTCTGCTGGACAGAACCGCCACTGCTCCCTTTTGTCGGAGCCGTCTCTGCGACTGGCGATGACGGTGGCAGGTGGCAGTGGCAGGTGACTGTTGAAGGGCGACTGTCAAGCGTCAGATCCCAAGTTAGTTAGGTGCGCCGCCCTTGGATACGGACCTCCTCGGTGTCAGGTATGGTACGTTTGTTCAGTTCGGCGTCCAAGAGGCGAAGTGCTGGAGTGGCGAGCGAGGTGAAGTCTTGAGTTCGGATAGGGGAGTGTCCCAAACTGCCATGAGGTGGGCCAGTTCGGGTCATTGCCTTGTGTGGCTCGGGGCCTAAGGGAGAGTTCGGGCTCTTAGTAGGGAGATCGGGCTCCTCGTAGGGAGTTCAGGCTCCTAGTAGGGAGTTCGGGCTCCTCGTAGGGAGTTCGGGCTCCTTGTTCGGATTGCTGGTGGGGAGTTCGGACTGCTGGTTTCCTCCCTTTGGTGCTTGCGCCCTGGGTGCGCTGTTGTGCCGAGCTGTTTGCCTTTGCCACGTGTTGAGTGATTACGAGGTCGGGCCAAATCTTCCTTCATCAATTGCCCCCCACTCCTCGTGCTAAGGGTCTTGCTTTGGCATGGGGAGTTCGCAAGGTGGCAGGTGGATTTGTCCCGTACTTCGAATCTCGGTTGATTGATAGCGCGAGGTGCGTTGTCAGGGTTAGTCTTCGAGCGCCCAAAAGACAAAAAACGTGCCGACTTGCCTACAAATGCTGCGAGACGTGACGGCGCGTGCTTTATTTCCAAATCAAAAAAGTGCACCGCTGGGAGACGTGACAGCAGGCGTCCTTTCAAATTTTGAAAACGTGTCGCTGTCGCCTTTAATGTGAGGAGACGTGCGCTGGCGTTCTGTCAGTTTTAGAAAGACGTGCGCCGGCACTCTGTCAATTTCAAAAAGACGTGCGCCAATCATGTTTTGGTCTCAGGAGATGTGCAGTCAGCGCGACTGTGGGCCATCAGATTGGCTTTGATCTGTGCTGTTGCTTCTTGGTCACTGTGGGTATAAATAGAGGGGGACCCCAGTCGCTTTGTCACTTTTGTGCTTTGCCTCTTGAGCTCGCGTCCAAGTTTCAGCTCGCGCCCAGGCTTTCAGTTCGCGTTCAAGGTTTTCGCTCGTTCAAGTTCCCGTAGTCTTGTTCAAGCTTTTTTCCGGGTGAGTACCTTCCTGGAATCCACCTTCTCTCCTCGATGTCTAGCTCGGAATTTTCAGACGGTTCTTCAAGTGGGTCAGATGCAGGTTCTACGAACCGAGTCACATCCCCTGATAGTCCTAGCGAGCCGAAGGTCGAGCTCGAGGAAGAGTTCGAACCCGTAGGTCGAGTCACCTCGGGTAGTTTGGCGTCCACCTCTCGTCGGGGTCGGACGTTAGACAAGTTTGGCCCCTCGACCATGACGCCTGAGGGGCTCCAATCCCTTATTACCTATTACAATTTGCCTGGGGAGTACGCTTATTTCATACCTTCGGGTAGCTTTCCTTGGGAACACGGTTCTGATGAGATCGTGATATTTCGGGAGCAGCTCGCTGCGGGGTTGCGATTGCCTTTCCATCCTCTCCTTGTCGAGGTCTTGAATCACTTCGGTGTTACGGTCGGCCAGCTCCACCCGAACTCCATTCGTAATTTGGTGGGGACAATCTCCCTATTTAGCGAACATGGCTTTCCTTTAGACTTGGAAATCTTCTCTTCCATCTTAATGCTTAAGAAGCAAGCGGGTCTCCTCCCCGAGCGTAGGCGGGCGTATTACCTGTCTCCTCGCCCGAGTTTTAAGCTTTTACATGATCTTCCTAACAAGGTCCCGGCGTGGAAGCGGGACTACTTTGGGGTGCGAAGTGTGCTGGGGTGGCCGTTTTAGACTGGGTGGGGGGTGGCCACCCCTGACTCCGGTGTTACACTTGACAAAGAGACGGTGAAGGGCCTCTGGCAATGGGTGCGGCTTGGTCTAAAGTGCCAATAGTATCTGATAGAGGCCAAGCTCATTGCGGCCGGCCTGAGTCCGGGTAGGTTCTTTTCTTGGAGGTTCTATTTTGCTCTGTCCGGCTTTTTTCTGATGCCAAACTCTTTTTTTGCAGGTGTGATGGACTTAGGAAGGACTCGTGGTGGGCACTTGTTTCAAAGCATGAAGAGGACGAAGCGAGTTGCCAAGCGAACTCGCGCGCGAGCTGCCCCGGGATGCGGAGCCCGAGGTACCGGACTACCCGTTAGGGGATCCGCCCAGGGAGCCCGAGATGGCTCCTCCAGTGCAAGAAGCGGCAAGGGGCCCGTATGCTGAGAGTACTTACACGGGGGCTCCCACCTACTCTGGTGCTCCTGCTTACTCTGGGTCTGCTCAAACGTGAGTTGGACCCTCGGGCTTGGGGGCTCCAGGGGAATTCAGGAGTGTGTTGTCGCCGACCTACGCTCTTCAGAAGAGTAAGGAGGCCATTTTCCCCGAGGAGGTCGCGGCGTGGACTGATCTCTCTTTTCACCAGGTGGCCTGCCGTGCTGTTACTCATGCCATGGTGGTAAGTCAGACTTTTTATCGAGCTCTTTTGCTTTTATCCTTCTTGCTGTCGTTCTTTTGATCACTTGTTCTTTTGGTAGGTGAACTCTTCTATCCACGCCTTGGCGGCCCAGGTGGAAAGGAGATCAAGGCAGGCGCGAGCTGCTGAAGAGGCTCTTTGTGCTGTCGAGATGACTTCTCGAGCTGCTGAGGCGGCTTCCCGAGCTGCTGAGGCGGCTGTTCGTGCTGCGGAGGCCAGGCAGGCGAGGTCTCAGAGAGATGCCGAGGCCATGGGAGTCATAGTGAAGCACATGGCAGACCTGAGGCTGGATTTGCAGCATCAGGTCGAATACCTTCAGGAGGACATTAGGGAGAGGACGCAGATCTTTTCTCAAGGTATTGAAGATGCCAAGAAAAAGGCTGTCGATGAGTACATCGCCTCACCGGCTTTGGCGACCTAATGGTGGATTCGTACCGAAGGGGTTTCAAGCTGAGCCGGTGGATGATCCGGAATACGTACCCCGAGCTCGATATTAGTGCCATATCCACTTCGTGCATAACTTAGGAGATGGCCAATGCTGCTGATGGTGAGCCAGATTCCGAGGGCGAGGCAAGGCCTTTGGGTATCGTTGAAGTGCCTTATGATAATGAAGAAGTAGCTCCGGGCCTGTAAATTTTTTTTTTTTGGAAATGTACTACCTTACTTTGAAATGGAATGACTTTTCTTTTGGTTAAGTGTTGCTTGTTCTTTCTCCCGAACTGAACGTATTTGCCGAACTGACCATACGTCCGATCTGTTTCCTGCCCGGGTTACCGCACTCGCGCGACCTGTTTTGGTGCTCTGAGATGCCGATGTCCCTATTAGTTTGTTGTCTTCGTTTTGCCTTTGGCTTTCTTTGCTTGCTTGTGCCGAGGTTCCATCATTAGCTCGACATCCTAGCCCTTAGGCTTTGGTGGCGATTTTATCCACTCCGCTTGGTGGTCTATAGGTAGTATCGCCTTAAGTTGACGATGTTCCATGCTCGGGGTACTTGCTTACCCTCTAAGGTTTCAAGCTCGTATGCCCCCCCCCCGA
Organism: Nelumbo nucifera; assembly: GCF_055504915.1. NCBI lineage: Eukaryota > Viridiplantae > Streptophyta > Magnoliopsida > Proteales > Nelumbonaceae > Nelumbo > Nelumbo nucifera. The sequence continues at coordinate 45,719,184 of NC_142650.1, read as the reverse complement.
GTGCTTTCTTTACTCTGTAGGGTCCTTCCCAATTTGGTCCGAGTTTGCCCACGCCGGGTTTGGGTACCATGATCTTACGGAGAACCAGGTCGCCGATGCGGAAGCTCCTCTTCTTTACTCTGGCGTTGTAGTACCGAGCTACTTTTTGCTGGTAGACCGCTGTTCGGATGTGCGCGAGGTCTCTTACCTCATCCAATAGGTCGAGGTTGGTGCGTAACTCGTCTCCGTTTGTCTGATCGTCATATGCTTCTAGTCGCAGTGTAGGTATTTCGATTTCCGCCGGGATTACCGCTTCGGTGCCGTAGGTGAGGTTAAAGGGGGTCTCTCCCGTGGCGGTTTTTTCTGTAGTTCGGTGAGCCCACAGAACACTTGGTATCTCGTCCACCCACAACCCTTTAGCTCGGTCTAGTCGTGCTTTCAGTCCGCAGAGGATGACTCTATTCATTACTTTTGTCTGGTCATTTGCCTGCGGGTGTGCGACCAATGTGAAGTTCTGACGAATTCCCATATTTTGGCACCATTCTTGGAACTTGATATCCTCGAACTGTTTGCCGTTGTCGGAGATCAGTACTCGAGGTAGCCCGAAGCGACATACTATGTTCTTCCAAAAGAAGTTCTGTATGTTTCGGGTTGTGACTGTTGCTAGAGGTTCAGTTTCTATCCACTTTGTGAAGTAATCTACAGCCACCACTAGGAACTTTCTCCCACCTGTTGCTGGCGGGAATGGCCCCAGGAGGCCGATGCCCCATTGTGCAAAGAGCCATGGACTGGTGAGGTACTTGAGGTCGGCAACAGGCTGATGGTGGATATTGGCATTCTTCTGACACTTGTCGCATTTTCTGACGAGCTCGACGGCTTCTGCCTTCATCGTTGTCCAGTAGTATCCTTGTCGAAGTGCCTTTTAGGCGAGGGTTCTGCCCCCAGGTGTCCGCCGCACAGACCTTCATGAGTGTCGCGGAGTATGGGCTCGACTTCGGCAAGTCATAAGCAACACAGGTAGGGGAGCGTGTAGGATCATCGGTACAACCGTTCGTCTATTATGACGTATTTGGCTATCTGGCGCTGCACCCTCTTGGCTGCATTGCGGTCCGCAGGGAGGGTTCCATCTAGTAAGAAGCTCGCGAGTGGGCCAATCCAGCTCGGCTCTGCTTCAAGGACGGAAGCGACCTCCTCAGCCCCACCGAGAATGCTGGGCCGAGGTAAGTCCTCTATGTACACGGTTCTCATGGTGTTATGACTCGTGCTGGCTAACCGGGACAGGGCATTGGCCTCAGTGTTCTCTGACCTCGGGATTTTCCTGATGAAGTGTGACTGGAAGTTGAGCAGAGGTTCCTTTACTTTTGCCAAGTATGCAATCATAGTGAGCTCACGTGCTTCGTATTCGCCCGTAACCTGGTTGACCACGAGCTGGGAATCATTGCAGATAACTACGTGCTTTGCTCTTACCTTGTGCGCTAGGTTCAGCCCGGCTATCAGTGTCTCGTACGTTGCCTCGTTGTTGGATGCCGCAAACTCAAAGCGTAGTGCGTATTCTAATTTCGTGCCGCTTGGGCCGTGTAGCACTATTCCAGCCCCGCTGCCCTACTGGTTCGAGGAGCCATCTACGTGAAGGATCCAGGGCTCCTCATCCCAGTTCGCGTTTGGCCTAACCAGGAGAGATGCCACACTGGCTACTACTTCACGGGGTTCAGACTCTATTGGCTTGGGAGCTCCGGGCTCGCTCAAACTGGGGATCTCGGGCTTGACCGGCCCAGGGGCTTCGAGGCTAAACGTGCACTCGACGATAAAATCTGCTAAGGCTTGGGCCTTAATAGCAGTTCGTAGCTTATACTGGAGGTCGTACTCACTGAGTTCGATGGCCCATTTGGTCAGTCGACCGGAAACCTCGGGCTTGAGTAAAACTTGCCTCAGAGGTTTGTCAGTCAAGACGATGACAGTGTGAGCCTGAAAGTATGGGCGGAGTTTCCGAGCTGCTATCACCATTGCGTATGCTAGCTTTTCTATCTGCGGGTACCTTGTCTCTGCTCCCTGCAAAATTTTACTAACATAATAGATGGGTCGTTGGACCCAATCTACTTTTTTATTAGTACCGAACTGACCACCTCGTCGCTTGCCGAGAGGTATAGTTCTAGGACCTCGCCCTCCTTGGGCCGGGCTAAGGTTGGCACATTAGCGAGGTAGCTTTTTAGCTCGTCGAACGCGAGCTGGCAGTCTTGGGTCCACTCGAACCCTTTGCCTTTGATTGCTTTGAAGAAAGGCAGGCAGCGGTCTGCTGATTTGGACATGAAGCAGCTCAGAGCGGCTATGCGGCCGTTTAGCCTCTGAACTTCTTTTACTTTCCGGGGTGGTTTCATATCTAGGATGGCCTTTATCTTGTCCGGGTTGGCCTCAATACCGGTTGACAATGTACCCTAGGAACTTGCCTGAGGTGACACCGAAGACACATTTGTTAGGGTTCAGTTTCATGTTAAATCGACGCAGGATTTGGAAGACAGAATCTAAGTCTTGTATTAATTCCTGTGAAAACTACGTCTTTACGACCATGTCGTCTACATAACATTCTATTTTCGTGCCAATCAAGGGCCGAAACAGCCAATTTACAAGTCTTTGGAAGGTTGCCCCGGCATTTTTAAATCCGAGGGGCATGACCTTGTAGCAGTATAGGCCGAACTCGGTTATGAAGCTGGTTTTTTCCTCATCGGACTGGTCCATCCTGACTTGGTTGTAGCCCGAGTAGGCATCCAGGAAGCTTAGCAACTCATGTTCCGAGGTCGCGTCCACTAGGCGGTCAATTTTGGGGAGGGGGAAGCAATCTTTTGGGCAAGCTCGGTTCAGGTCGGTGTAGTCGACGCACATGCGCCACTTGCCGTTTGCCTTTTTCACCAACACTAGGTTGGCTATTCAGCTCGGGTAATGAACTTCCCTTATGAAATCTGCTGTGAGGAGCTTTTCGACCTCCTTGTCGACCGCCCTCCAGCGCTCTGGGGCTAAGTTGCGTTTCTTCTGTCTAACGGGTTTGACTACAGGGTCAGTATTAAGTCTGTGAGTTATAAGGTTGGGGTCAATACCGGGCATGTCGGCTGCAGACCAGGCAAAAATATCTAAATTTTGAAGTAAAAAACTCACCAGTTCGGTTCGTAGTGGTTCCTCGACGGAAGCACCGATTTATAGTGTGTGAGTTGGGTCTGTAGCCGAAGTCGGGACTGCGACCGTTTCCTCTATGGACAAAGCTTGTTCCTCGCCTTGCTCCGTAGGCCGTTCTAGTTCAAGGTCGTCGGCCGCCTTGGTTTTTACCTTCAGGGCGACAACATAACACTTGCGAGACTCAAGCTGGCCGCCCCGCGCTACCCCCACCCCGAAGTCGGTAGGGAACTTCATTGCCAAATAGAATGTGGAGACCACTGCCCGCAGGATATGCGTAATTGGCCGCCCTATTATGGCATTGTATGGGGAAGGGGTCGCGACCACCAGGAAATCATGGTTGAGTCTGACCGCACAAGGCCATGTGCCGACTTCCACAGGTACTATTATTTTTCCGAGGGGCCTGACTTCCTCTCCGCTGAAACCCACCAGAGGAGTGTTCGCGGGCTTTAGCTCGCTCTTCTGCAACTGTAGCTGGTCAAATGCTGACTTGAAGAGGATGTTCGTCGAGCTGCCCGAATCCACGAGTATGCGCCTGACCTCGAAGTCGCCGATCCTCAGTTTTATGACAAGCGCGTCATCGTGGGGGTAGTGGACCCCTCGCGCATCGTCTTCCGTGAAGAAGATCGACTCTTCAGTCTTCGGTCTCTTTGGGGGGTTCTGTTTCTCTTGGGCTGCTTCGCGAACTGACGTCTGGGCCGCTGCCGAAATACACCCTGCTACCACCGAACCTCCCACTATTACATGGATGGTTCCCCGAACTGGCCTCTCTTCCAGAGGCTGTTGTTGCAACGGTTCGGCCGGTTTGCTGCTAGATTCGAGGGCATCCTTTCCATGCCCCCCTTGCCGACCTGCCTTATTGTTATTATTATTATTATCATGCTGTACAAAATTCCTCAAGTATCCGCGACGGATGAGTCCCTCTATCTCGTCCTGAAGATTATTACACTACTCGGTACTATGACCGTGGTCTCTATGGAAACTACAGTACAAATTTTTATTTCTCTCGTTCGGATTCCCCTTTAGGCGAGGTGGCCACTTTACGTATGGGGCATCCTTGATCGTCATTAAGATCTCGGTCCGCCTCATGTTTAACGGCGTGTAATCCGTCCGAATTGCTAAGGGAGATCAGAACGACTGGTTCGGCTTCGGCTCCCGGGCCGGGTTTTTTCTGTCGACTGGGTTGAAGGGCTCGCCTTCCCTCTTTCTTTTCTCGTTCCCGCTTTCGGTCTGTTGGTTGATTTCTTCCTCTGTTCTCATGAACTTATCCGCGAGCTTGAGGAATTCGGCCATGGTTGCGGGCTGGTTAGCTACCATGTGCCATTTGAACTCTTTGTGCATTACTCCTCTCTTGGCCGCCGCGAGCTGCACCGCGGGGTCTAATCGTGGTATCTGCAAGCACGCTTCATTGAACCGCTTGATGTAGCCCCTGATGGATTCTTCTTCTCTCTGGACTACTCCGAAGATGCTTTCCTTTGTTCTGGGGCACCGCTTGCTGGTGACAAAGTGTGCGGTGAAGACCTGCACGAACTGGGCCCAGCATCTTATCGGCCTGGGGGCCAGGTTCCTGTACCAAGTGCGGGCTACCCTCCTGAAGGTGGTGGTGAAGGCCACGCACATGCACGATTCACTGGCCCTAGCGAGGTGCATTGGGACTGGAAAGCATCAACGTGGTCGTTGGGGTCGAAGGATCCATTATACTTGTCCAAAGGTGGGAGCTTGAAATCTCTGGGCATGGGGACTGCCAGGAGTTCTGATGCGAGGGGGGAAGGAATTGAGAGAATCAGGGCATCTTTTACCTCGTCCGAGCTCGTCTCTTTCTTACCTCTGAGCTCGGGCAGGACACGGGTGGCAGTTTGGCGACTTCGCCGATGCCTTCGTTGTTGAGTGGGCCTGGTACTGGCGCTGCTAGCCTCTGTGTTGTCGAGCTCGATGGGCCCGGAATGCTGGTAGTCTGCTGCCAGGGCGCTGAATCGGTTCTCCGTGAGCGGGAACTCGGGCCTGGAGCGCCGAGGTGTTGACTTTGCGGGCGAGGTTCCTGACCCGCCTGCGAGCTGCGAGGTGGGGGTGATTTTTCTCTCTCTTCGGCCTGGGGATGAGGCCTGGCTGTTAGGGGGTTCTGGGGTCGGGAGGCTTTTCCCTGGTGGGGGCGTCCATCCTGAGGGGAGGCCTTAACCGGCTTCGGAGCAGGGTGTCGAGGTGGAAGTAGTGGTTGGTTCAGAGGCAGTTGGGGGAACTGCTGCTGATAGTGATACTGGGAGATGTTGTGCAGTATTTGGTGCTGCTGGAGCTGATGTTGCTGGAATTGTTGCATTTGGGCTTGCATTGCCCGCATGCATTGCATCAGGTCGTCCAACTGGTTCCGGCTGGTTGCCAGGGGGACAGCAGTTGGTTCAATAAAGGTTGTTTCGATAGGGAGAGGAAAGGGGATGCTCATGGCAGGAAGGTTTACGGGCGCCACTGCTTGTGGCGCATTCAAGCTGGGGATCCCATCCACTGAAAGGGGGATGGTGAACTGTCCGACGCACACCACGGGGACTTGAAGTTGTTCCCTGGTGGTGTTTGTCTCCGTACCACGTCCGGCGTTGCTAGAAGAAGCCATGAGTGTTGGGGTTTTTGGAGAAAAGAGGTTATGAGAGTTTAGAGGGAGGCTTTTAGAAGCGATTCCCACAGACGGCGCCAATTGATGGTGCGCAATCCGGCTGGTCCTAGCTATCAACGACCTTGCCTCTGAACGGAGTTACAGGGGGCCTGAAACAGGGAAGATGAGGAAGCTCCGGGGGGAACCCGGTATGAATGCTCCGAAGCTCAAGTTAGAATTCTCTCAAAGGCAAGATAGAACCAGATGGCGCAAAGTTCACATACCTTGTTCTTGGGGGCTAGGGAGCCTTTTATAACCACCTCGTGCACTCACTCCTAAGCTTCTGTCAGGTCGGGTATGATTACCTCTGGGCTCCTGCCAATTCGGGTGTCATCCCCTCTGCTGGACAGAACCGCCACTGCTCCCTTTTGTCGGAGCCATCTCTGCGACTGGCGATGACGGTGGCAGGTGACCGTTGAAGGGCGACTGTCAAGCATCAGATCCCAAGTCAGTCAGGTGCGCCGCCCTTGGATACGGACCTCCTCGGTGTCAGGTATGGTACGTTTGTTCAGTTCGGCGTCCTGGAGGCGAAGTGCTGGAGTGGCGAGCAAGGTGAAGTCTTGAGTTCGGATAGGGGAGTGTCCCGAACTGCCATGAGGCGGGCCAGTTCGGGTCATTGCCTTGTGTGGCTCGGGGCCTAAGGGAGAGTTCGGGCTCCTCGTAGGGAGTTCGGGCTCTTAGTAGGGAGATCAGGCTCTTAGTAGGGAGATCGGGCTCCTCGTAGGGAGTTCAGGCTCCTAGTAGGGGGTTCGGGCTCCTCGTAGGGAGTTCGGGCTCCTTGTTCGGATTGCTGGTGGGGAGTTCGGACTCCTTGTGGGGAGTTCGAACTGCTAGTTTCCTTCCTTTGGTGCTTGCGCCCTGGGTGCGCTGTTGTGCCAAGCTGTTTGCCTTTGCCACGTATTGAATGATTACAAGGTCGGGCCAAATCTTCCTTCATCAAGTCCGGCTATGGCAGCGGACGACCGACAGTGGCTCGATTGCAATGGCGATGTACGATGATGTTTGTGCAGAAGAACTTTCATTGTGAAGGAGAGGGAAAGAATGCAAAACGAAAATGGAGAAGAGAGACTGGGATCCCCAAAGACGCTTAAACCAAAATTGACAAGTTTTTGAAATCCAGACTGCCGTGATTGTCTGGACTCCGTTAATTTTGAAATTTTCTAAGAACGACGTGTTCGATTGCCATTGGTGTCCCCTCGGGACAGACGATCCGAGCTCCGACCGACCATGCCCAGCAGGCTGCAGCCACCAGGTGGGAAGTCGGAACGCGGGGTGGGACGTCTCTGACTAATAAAAGAGCTCGATTAAATAATAAAAAAAAAAAAGTTAAAAAACAGGTTTGAGTTGCGAGTTGTCGAGTACTCGAGTTCGAATTCGAGTATCCTTTTATCTGACTTGACTTTAACACGTGGGCGTTGCCTCTAGCCTCTGCCTGTGTCTTGGTCGACTTTGTCGCCAATATGGACCGAGGCTTATTTATTACAGTTAATCAGGTCGACCTCCGATCCATGACAATAGAAAAAAACAACAGAGAAACCGAAGGCTGACTGGTTGAGGGCCTTGAGGCAACAAAGTTTTATTATTTTCTACCAAACTAAACACAGGAAACAACGTGTTAAACGCGGGATATTAAGATGAGAAACCTCCTCTCAGTCAGTCGGTCACTTTTAAGATACCTACCTTCCGTCGTCAGTCACCGTTGGGCATACAACAGAAGTGGTTTACATTGCATACACTAATTATTTTTAATCATAAAGTTGACCGTAAACCTTATTAATTATTCTTTTATATAAAAAATAACACTTATTTCTCGCTCCTGTCTTCCCAGCAGTTCATTTCAATTTACAATTTGTCGGTACTCCCCGACACCAGAATCCGGATGTACACCTACCTCATTAGAGTGATCCTCACACTACTCTCATATCACATCGCAGCTAGAGCCGTAAGTTGGGCCAGGTTAGGTGGGGTTGAAATTATCTCTAATCCAAGCTTAAGTTTTAAACCCTAAACTTAACTTTCAACTCAATTTATCTAATTTTAACTTAAACTTTAATTAAATTTGTTCAACACTAATTCAATCCAATTTAACTCTTAAGTTAATTTTAGTTGAACCCAACCCAACCTTCTTCCCGTTTTTTAAAATCTCAGATCATAACTCAACTTTTATTGGGTTGGATTAACATAAAGGCTAAACCACTAATGTGCATAGAGCTTTAACCAAAAACTGAACCATCATCCAAGCCTAGCCCCTAACTTCATTGAAAGTTCATATACCTACTGATAATAAACCAATTATTGAAGTACTACCCCTTTTCTTTAAAAGCAATTAGAAGCAAGTATATTTATATTTCATTTCAAAAGCATGTGATCAGAGTTGCTAATTTGATACAAATGGATTGCATGGAATTTTTAAATTGTGATGGTTTCAAAATTATAATTATAAAGCTTCTTTCAGAAAAATTAGGGCTTGCAATGGAGGCAAATTTCTATATCCACAGAATGAAATAAGATACTACAATCCTAAAAAATAGGAAGATAATCTAGCATAATATTTGAAAAAGCCAATAACCAAATAACACACACACACAAAAAAAAGAAAATATAAAAGATTTATGGTTCAACACCATGGGGGCTTTTAGGAATCATTCAACACCTAATATACGATTAGGAAATATCATAAGTAAGAAAATATAATACAAGAAACAATGGCAAGTTTTTCATTCAAAAATTTGTAATTTAGTCACTCTAATCCATGAACTTCTAAATCCTCCAGACATTTTATTTGGTCGAAAGGAAACTGCCACAACAATAAACAATCAAAGAGAAGAAAATAAAACAAACAACTAAATCCTATAGACATTAATACATTAAACCTATTTTTAAAACTAACAAAAAAACTTTCTAAGTCTGCACCTTGTAAGTTGTAACCCATTACAATTTAAAGCCGGGTTTTCCCAGCAATTTTATTGATAAATTTTACTGATCCGGGGGGTTGTTTAATTTCATTGCCATTTATATAGCAATTTTCTTGAAAAACAAGAAATGTTGTTGAAAAACATTTCTTCGCATTTTTTACAAATAGGTTCCATTAGGCACCACATGTGCAAACAGTGAAAAACACCTGGAAGAAACCTTTTCAGATTCCATTGAGAAAAATGCCTATTTAGCGCTGAACGGGTGCCAACAGCAATGGAACCAAACATCACCCTGATCATTCCTGGACTAGACAGACAGTGGCTTCGGTAAAGAAGGAATAACTCTATGAAACCTTATCCCCTTTGCAGTTGGCCGAACAGTTAGGGAAAAGTGTAATCGTGATATTTTCTTTTTAAACAATGTCAGATACTCTAAGTTATTGAGCACTTTTACCTTTGATCCTATACTTCTGCTAAGTTTAGGGGTTCTGAAATCCTAATTTTGTTTTTTATTTTTTTGTTTGGACCAGATCATTTATTATTTTTATTTGATGCAAGGCATCTGTTCATACAAATGAAACTTAGCCAACTGTATTTGTAAAATGCTGTAGGAAGAGGTCATGGAAATTTAGATGGGATGGGAGACCAAGAGAGACAAACTTTTGTAACTTGCCTGCAACAATTCACGAGTTGATTTCATGGCCAGGGGAAATAGGTGGTATATCAAGCAGCTTTCAGGGCGATGGCTTCCGTTCGGTGAAGGCTATTTTTCGGAGATGAATACAAATTCTCTCCCCCCACCCAACCCCCACAAATTAAAAAAAAAAGGTACAAAATAAAAGAAAGGGCCAAATTCATTTATGCCTCTTCACAGTGAATGTACTGTTTCTTTCGGATTTATATGCTTTAATAATTCACATCCAAACTTCCTGCAGAATAGGAAGGAATGTCTAGAAGAATTTCTTCTAAAGAAAGCAGACACCTGCGTCTAATTTTTCCATGATTTCTGCCAGACACATCACACATACAATGATTAAAAGGTAAAAACGAAAATGGTAAGTTGTGGTGGCTTACCTCACCAGACGTCAAATAAAAGTGAATAAAAACTCAGTTCTAAGAATAAACAAAAGCAGATCACACAAGACGTATCAGATTACAACTCTGCAAGTATAACTGAAACTATATAAGATGGCCCTCCGTCATGATGAAACAATAATTTATTGGAATGCACAACACTATGAATGATACAGACATCCAACTACAGAAGATACGTTTTCATATAATACAAAACAGAGAACGGAGGTATCATAACAGGATTAAAATAACTCAAACAAACTGAAAACGCATCAGAAGCTTTACGGAGCTGTACTTCTCTCCCTTACGGCTGTGCAGTGGGACTGCTCTGATCCCCGTCCTCAACTCTGACACGGGCAGACATGTCTGACCTCCAAAGTCATCCTTCTCAGACATGTCATACTCGTGAACTTCAATCCGAAGCAAAGCAAGCTCCGGAACAGTTAATGGGAACTCAAACTCCTCGTCCCAAACTGGTGTCCAGTCATCCTCAATTGTCTTTGTTTTCTTCATTACTGAATCAGCCGGAACTCCAGCAATCCCAACCTGTAGCTTGCCAGATCAGTAACCATGCTTTCCTACATAGCTTTACAAAAAGGGTCAACTTTAATTTGGACTAGGAAGATTATGGCCCTTGTCTCTTCGATGTTATCTTTGATTGCCTGCTGTCAGAGATGCTAAAAATGTAGCATACTACCTTGCCACGTTTTAGTCTAGTGGTGAGAATTTTATCTCCTTGGGTTTCCAGGATGATGCTAAAGAATATCCATATATAGATATTTTGTGATGAAAATTCTTTACTTTCCAAAAACTGTGCAACATCAAAACAATGACATTGGATCTCATGTTATGTAAGTTAGGTGATACTCATTATCATGGACCTGGACCTAACCTTGAGTTTAGATCTCCTTAGACTATGTTAGGTTCCAAATAAAAAATGAGAGAAATAGAATAAAATCCCTTCAAGAACCTTCCCTCAACTTTCTGTTTCACTCTTATTTACTATCAAACCAAAAACAGGTTAAATTAAGTCTATCAAACTTTATGATCCATATAATCAGATCCTTTGAATATTCTCTGGAGTACCCAACCGCACTTCCTCTTATTGCATATAAAATCCAATCAAGTGGATGATATAAAGTCCACACACATGAGTGCTTGCACACGGACAATGTAGGTATATACATACACGTGTGTATATGTACATGCTACATGCATACATATATACATAAATACACGTGTATATGCACATACTCATGTACTCTGCAATAACCAGATGGATGGACCCATTCAGGCAAGCAAATAATCCGAGATTTCTAACTGAGGTCACTTTTTTATAATCTTACCCTAGTATAAAAGTCTGGCGGGGAGTAGTTATCAAAGTGTGTGCGCTTGAAATCAAAGTTCCATCCTTCCCCCATATATACTCTCATCTGTTTACAAACATGAAAACCAAAGCCAAACTTAGTATTGAGATAAGACCCACAGCAAAAAAAAAGACAATTAGACTATATTGTACAGTCAAAAGCTCAGGAAAGATTCATTCACCTTCAAGGTTTTCTTTACTGGTAATGTTGCCTTAGGATCAAATGCCTTGTTAGCATTCAATAGAAAATCAGGTTTTTTCACATAACCACATCCTCCATTGGTTCGGAACATTCCATGCATCAACCAGAGTGATCTTCCATATCCCTATCAAGGAAAATCCCACATGCTCACATTTCATTCTCTTTGAGTGGAAAAATATTGCCATAGGCCAAAATACCAGCTAATATATCATATTATACCATACATGTGACCTCGGTTATTGTTTTAACTAATATCTCTTAGTTTGATCAAGTAGGTACTTTCTTGACAGAGAATAATTGAAAAACAGCATTCATTTAGGTGGTGTTTGGTGCATCAGTAGGCTTATGGTAACTTATCCCCTAAGTTACTTATCATTAGTTATAAGTTTCTTTTACCTAACCTAGTTTACTTAAGCTTACTTATAAAAGATGTTTTATAGATGCCTCAGGAGTGGGAGGCATATTCAGGAAAGAGACAGATCATACTATTGCATTATTCTTAGGCCCAATTGGAGTGGGTGATTCACTAAGGGCTGAGATTATGGCGGTAATGGAGGGAGCACAAAGAGTAAAGGATATAAAATATCAATGAAATGCTGATTGAAGGGGATTCACACCTTGTAACAGGGTGGCTGCAGAGCAAAGAAAAAGATATTTGGGTTTACAGGAATGAAATGAAAAACATTCAAATGGCTAATAAAAGATGGTTACAAACAAGGTGACAAACTATCACCCACAAGAAAGAAGAACTCAGAGCCCACAACACCAGAACCCTCCAAGAACCCCTTAGAACACAATATTCCATTCCTAAACCTTAAGATATTAAAACTTTTCTACCATGACCATAATCACTGAATCCAGAAAAAGCTTACCCCTTACACACTTCTTTTCTCTGTATTTCCCCCAACTGGTGCATCCTGTGCAGATCTCAGAGTGAGGACTGCTATCATTTGTTAATTTCTTGCTCATTTACTGCAGAGTTATGGGATTGGCTTCTCTCTTTGTTTGGGAGCAGTTGGAACTTGCCAGATTTAAGAAAGCTTTTTGATCCATCTACTTTTGTTTGGCAACAGAAAAGGGGTAAAATCATGTGGAGGTGTGCAAGAGCTGCATTGATATGGACAATCTGGGAAGAAAGGAATGCTAGAACTTTTTTGGAGAAGGAAAGGAACCTTCAAGAGATAAAGGACTGTGTCTTGGTTAGGGTGATTCATTAGCTGAAATCTTTGGACTTGTTCCACCAATTCTCTTTTAATGACATTTGGAGGAATTGGGCAGCAGTGGCAAGTTGTTCCTTTTCCAAGACTAAAGTGAGAACAAGCTGGTCATCACCTCCTGCAGGCTTCTTGAAGTTGAATTTTGACAGAAGCAGTCTAGGAAACCCGGGTCCCTCTGGGTTAGGTGGGGTATTGAGGAATGAAGTCGGGAATGTGATATTTATCTTCTCAGGTCCTACAGGAGTGGGAGACTCTACTAGAGCAGAAATGTTTGCTTCCCTGCAAGGTGTACAGTTTGCAGCTCAATTAGGGGTGAGCCAGCTAATAGTTGAAGGTGACTCAAAGGTTGTTATAAGCTGGTTGCAGAACCCAGGGCCAAAGTTAGTAGTTTGGTGCTTCAGGAATGAAATTAAAAAGTTTAAGGTTCTGACAAGAAACATGGACCTAAAAATACAATGAGTGGGGAGATCAGCAAATGCTATGGCAGACTGTCTAGCCAAGCAAGGGGCAGCTAGGGAAGTTTTGTATTGGGCACAACTGTAACTTATTACTTTTTTTTCTTCTTTAGTGGAGAGATCGCAGCTCGCGCCTCTCCAAAGGCTGCTTGTATGTGATAATATTTCCAATTTAATAAAAAGTTCATTTATTTATCAAAAAAAACGGACACTTCTTTTCCAATTCCAGAAACATTTTTCTCACAAACTCTTCCCCTCCTAAAAAAGATATCCTCAGTAATTTGCTTGGACTTCAGTTTCCGCTATCTTTTCCAAATCCATCTTTTTCCCTATTTTCCTTACTTGATCAATAACCATCTCCTCATCTTCTCCTTCATCTTCTGATTTTCATCTTCTTCTACTTCCATCTCAGTCCCCAGAAACACCTCCTCTTCTAATAAATACATCTTTGTTTTGTGTAACAGAGAATGGTCTTGTCTTCTTCTCGACCTCTCCCCAGAAACACCTCCTCTTCTAATAATACATCTTTGTTTTGTGTAACAGAGAATGGTCTTGTCTTCTTCTCGACCTCTCCCTTCACCAATTCTGTGTCACTGCTGCTTCTAATAAGGTTCTGGTTGAGTGGTTTCTATTTCTGTTTTTTACCCCCTTCCTCTTACAAGTCCTCGTGTACTTACTACAAGGACCTACCCCACAAAGACTTTCCTTCAGCCAATGGAATACTTTGGTAACATAGACTAAATGACCACTATTTGAACTCTTTGGTTTTTTCACAAATACCGCAGCACCATCATCGTTTTTAGATCCTACTATCATAGAAGTTTCTCTTTTCCTCCCTAAATCCACTCCCAATTTTCCAATAACACTTGGAAAACAGAACCATGCTCCACCATCTCCACCTCTTCACATGGACTCTCACATCCCTTGGAGTTTTCAGCTTTATTTTCCCTCGTAGTCTCATCCCCTGCATTTTACAGAACTAACTCTCTAGCAAAATAAGGGGTGAGTAGAGATAAAATGTTTTAGTCACAGTTATGAATAAAAAAGAGAGGGAAGGATATCTACGTAGGGCTCCTCTATATGTGTACACCTTATTTTATCATTACTAAAATTTTGAAGTTATTGATAAAAATGAGTTGTTTGATAGATGGACAACCAAAGATAACTTTTTTAATTTTCTACTGATGGTCAGTTGAGGTGGCTCTTCAATATTGATGATTATGCAGTGCACCTTATCTACAGGCATTAAGATGCTTAGCCAGTGATCGGTGATTAATTCAATATAGTGATCAGTGATTAACTGAAGATAACTTTTTTGAGGGTGGATTTTTTGGGGATCCATAGTGGGTTGTCTTGTACAGTTTCTCTTTGTACAAAGGACCTTGATCAGTGATTAATTCAATAATAGTATACCTTGCCTTTTTCAAAATAGAAAAAAGATGCTCAGCCAGTGATACAAAGTAGTCATTGAGCCCAAGTGAGAAGCAGTCTTAACTGATCCAACCAACTTGAGAGTTCCCCTGGATTGTGTTTCCACATAACCTTCTAACAGGTTCAACCAGCCAAAAAAATATCATTTCCTTTAGCAATTCTGATCACATCACCACAGTTTATTTGCAATTTTGCATATGGAAACCTAATATGGATTCTCTCTGCTCTGACTGACACTAGGATCCAATCCAATATTTCCAAAGGAGACACAATAAACACTCCTGTGGAAAAGTAACCTTGCCAGCAATAATCATATCATTGGAACATGTAGCATACCATGATGGGTCTTATGGCATGTACAAGTTAAATTGTGCATTTATGGCTTTAGATACTGATGTAACCGTTTTTGGTCATGTACCAATTTTTGTGATGTATCAATTTTTTTGGCTAAGTACCTCGTCATTTGACCTGCTCCCAGGTGGCCTGTGACTCAGAGGATGATGGAGCTCCCTGGTGGCGAACTGCCTGGTGATGAGCTACTTGGTGGTGAGCTACTTGGTGACGAGCTCCCTGGTGGAGAACTACTTGGTGACGAGCTCCCTGGTGGAGAACTGCCTGGTGACGAGCTCCCTGGTGGAGAGCTACTTGGTGGCGAGCTCCCTAGTGGAGAACTGCCTGGTGACGAGCTCCCTGGTAGAGAACTGCCTGGTGACGAGCTCCCTGGTGGAGAACTGCCTAGTGACGAGCTCCCTGGTGGAGAGCTACTTGGTGACGAGCTCCCGGGTGGAGAACTGCCTGGTGACGAGCTCCCTGGTGGAGAATTGCCTGGTGACGACCTCCCTGGTGGAGAGCTACTTGGTGACGAGCTCCCTTGTGTAGCTCAACTCGACTGCCCTCTGCATGAGGTGATCTCCTCTCCTTTGTAGGCAGCGGGAGCTGAGGGACCTACAAGAACTCCATCCTTTCCTCCTCTTTGTAGGCGGCGGGAGCTGAGGAACCTGCGAGAGATGAATCAGAGGACCCGGGGGTGTTTACCCGGCGGGGACTCTCCGATGCCTAAGTTAGCATTCTGATTGCAGAGAGCTTGGAGAGAAATGAGAGAGATAGAGAGCAGGGATTACTTCCATTTTTCCATTCCCTCCCCCCTTTGGCTTTGGGGGTCGGAGTCCTTATATAGTGGTGCCCAGTCACATCAGGCGTAACCGCCACTGCCCAAGCCATTACTACCAAGACTGAGGTGACAGGTGCAAGCTGTTGCTGCAGGGTACGGACTCGTCAAGCGTGCCATGCTTTTCAGAGACAACAGGCACGACGCCGCCTGGCAAGAGATGTGGGCGCTGCCACCAGATCTGTCAGGTACGGTTGTCAGGCAGGAGATCTTCCTGCGATACGCCAAACTACTCTTCTATACCGAGCTACCCTACAAGTGGCGAGCTGCCTGGGGGAGCTATGCCGAGCTCCTTGGGCTATGCCAAGCTGCTTGTGGCGAGCTCTACCGAGCTGCCTGGCTCCTTGGTGGCGAGCCTAGCTCCTTGGCGAGCTCTTTGGTGAGCTACCGAGCTCCTTGGTGAGCTACCGAGCTCGTGGGGTATGCATGCCAAGTTTATCGGTGGGCGTCTTATGGGTTGCCAGGTCAGCCAGGTCGGGTCATGTGCCGGGCTGATCCAGGTCGGCTAGGTCGGATCATGTGCCAGGCTGATCCAGGTCGGCCAGGCCGGTGCCCGAGTGGGACACCAACTTGGTAAGTTGTTGCCTGGGCGTCGCCTAGTTGTCACGAGGTGCTATGTGTCGCAATTTCACTGGAGGGCCAAATCTGCCCTCATCAGATACCTTTAGATCATGTGTGCAAACCTTGAGAACTGTGATACTATCACAGAAATTTTCAATTGGAAGTTCAATGACCCTGGATACCATACGTGATATCTTACCATTGCTTATCCTAAATCTTGAGGCATGACTTTTTAATATTCAAATATTTTATTGAAGCAGGCAGAGGGATTAATTTTATCAACTATCACAAGTATAAAGGAAATGGATCAACTGATGCCCTTGCCATCTATGCATGTATCTAAAGAATAATACTACCTCCCTAACTACAGATGTTCTCCAAGACTTCAGAATATTATTTGATGATGCAACTGGAATCCCCTGTCTCAAAAGAAAACAACCTACTACACTCCATCTTGGCAATGATGGCTTGATATTCTAGCTCAGCTTTCTTTGTAATTATTGTTAAGTGGCGTAGTTTGCTTATGATGATGATCATAATCATCATTTTTTTTTAATCCAAGTGCAGTGCCAGGTAGAGGATTCCCTGTATACAAACTGAAGGAACTACCCCCTCAAGGAGGGCAGAGGATTCAATGAGGCTCCTTCATTTTGGATTCACCTTTTTTGTCAAAGGAAATTACTGTCCAAAGATATTGTCCTGGTGAAAAGGGAAGTCTTTTTATATTGCATGCAATTCTTTTTGCCCAAACAGTTGCTTTGCACAGTGAAGATCTTAGTTTTAGGATTCGAGTCAAACAAGGAATGACATTAGGGTGTATAGATAGGAAAGAAAAATTACTGATGATGGTAATAACATGAAAAAAATATCAGAAAACAAAAGAATTACAAAATAATGTACCAAAGAGGAAACCTAACCTGCATATTAAGGGCAACCATTTGAGCTCCATACATCCACCCAAGTAGTGGGTTGTAGTTTGATGAATCAAAGCGTATACCCTTTGGGTATATTCTCAGCAAATTCTGCTGTGTGAACCTAGAACAAGCCAAACAATCAATCAATCATCAGGAGAAAAAAAGGAAACAAAGATTAGAAAAAAAAGCGCATAACTAGTTATAGTTTGTGTATCAATTCAGACATGATTTGCATTGGAGAATAAATAAGAGAAGAAAAATCTAAACTCTGAAGCATACATGTCTTGGGGTTGATTATTAGGTCACCATGCCATACATATAAGCAATGCGCATTCAAGGGAGTAGAGGGCCAACATTAGAAGAGATCATTCTAGGGAGATTTTTGTGTATATTATTGTTTGACCCCTCTAAGAAGAATTCTGAAGCCAGGAAGAAAAGGCTTGGATCACAATATTGTAACAATCAATTTATGAACATGTTGCTTGACCAATAGCTGAAGAGCACCAATTCCCAAAAGGTAGGACTTTTTGAAGGCAGCTTCTGCATTGTACACCATATGATCACCAACATGCCACAGGCAGAATGACTTTTTAGTCTACCAAGTACCAAGATTGGCATATTATATTCCCAAATAGAGTGGATAGTGCAAAAGTGAAATTTTGTAGCTATCTCATATATCATTTCCAAATGTTCACAGTTGGACTGTTGAAATGTTTTAAAGTATTAAAAAATATTTATCCAGTTTCCTGACACAGATACACAAATGAGCTTGTGCACAAGATTTCATTCAAATGAATCTTGTTAAAAAACTTAGTAACTACCTGATTATTTCTGCTCCATGGGTTATAACAGCCTTCTCAAGCTCTTGTTCACTCAAACTGAGACGCCTGACTCTGGTTGGCTCCACCTTTAACCATTCAGATAATCCACCCTTCAGCTTCCCAGCATGAATAGCAATTAAATGTTTATATTGAGGTGCTGTATTCTGCTGTAACTTCCGATCTCCATCATCAGCATCTTCCTCGTCCTCTGCTTCATCTGAACCATTCTGCTGTAAAATTCTAAGTGAGCAATTAAACAGACATCATCTTTGTCTATGTCTAAAACAAATATAACAACACCATAAACTATGATTCGCATGCACCTTATCAACAGCTTCAAGTTCAACTTTAAGGTCAGGAACTTCTTTCCCCCAGGCTTCTTCCTCAGCTGAGTCCTTCCCCTTCTGTGAATCACTTTCCTTTAACTTAGCCTGAAGATACTCTTTTGGTGGTTTAGTCGATATGACAATTCGCTGCTTCAATGATTCTGGTGAAGGGAATTCCATTAAACATTCTGATTCAGGAGTAAATAACACATCTTGAAATGTTTGTGTGACCATCTACAAAGGAAGTTATTTGCAGTCATAAGATGCTTCATTGCAAACCACAATGGTGGTTAATGTGCACACTTAAAAGAAGAAAATGAAAATACATGCTTACCTCAGCTACTTTAGCCTGAAGATCTGGAGTAAGATGATCTTCTAGAGTTATAACTACAGGATATGAAGATGCAGAGAAGGCATGCTCCTTAATAGACCTCAAACATTTTATGAGTTCCACTGGGGTTGTCAGTGTCCTATACGCAGAAAACCAGATTACTTGGAAGAGAAATTAGGATGCAATTATATCAGCTTGAGAAGATCAGCGAACAAAAAAGGCTGTGATTCCCTATCCTAGTCTACCCAGTTTGCAAAACAATCACTGTAAACTAAATGTTCAGTGTCATTCTTTTATTTATTTATTTATTTTTGCAGAATTGTAGTTCATATTAACTCATTTATGAAACTTCTTCAATATCTTAAATTTAAGAACATATCCTTTTTATTGACTAGTCAACACCTAGGTACCGACTAGCCATCACATTGAATAGAGAGGACAAAACAGCTAATCAGTGCTTAACCACATTGATTCCACTGATATTGTCTACTCTTCAGATGTATTAAAGGTTGATCTCCAAAATGCACCATGAATATCAAAGAATCTGCAGAAGGAGCTACTAATAGCTCAAAGAGATGGACACAGTATGCTCTGAGTTTTAATGAAAGTCATCCTTTCTCAAAATAAACAAACAAATAAATAAATACTATGATAGAGATTTGACTTGCACATTAAATATATACCTTCCATGAAGAACATCCACATTATCTTTTGTAGAATTTGGCCATATATCTAGTTCAATCACTCTTACACTCCTATGCAGTGCATTTATTATAGGGACATCACTGCAATCACTGCTAAGTTGATTCCCAGTTAAATAGGAATTATGCCCTGTATATATGAAATAATGGGACAATGGAGAGTTCATATCATGATGCACCTGGAAAAGGGGCATTTTGTCAGTCACCAGGAAAGCTAGAGATCTCCATGGTTTGTGAAATCAGTAATAAGAGAGACAAATCCAAGAAACATAGTCAAGTACATATAGGTAATTCATGGTTTGAATGGATTGCAAAGAAATAGTGAAATATCATCCTTTATTCAAGGGATAAATTTCAGCCTAAACTACCTTGCAATGTGTCTAATATAAATCGTACCTTATAGACACCTTTTAAAAAAGAAAGCTTTGGGAACTATTATATTTTTATCATTAACATACACAAAAATACTTTATTAATAGTCATACAAAGAACAAAAGTAGAGGTGCAATCCCTAATCTGATTAGAGAAACGGACCAAGGAACACATTAATAACCCTTGACCAAGATCAACACAATCCAGAACCAATACATATGAAATAAAATGCCATCAATCTGGATTGTTAGCCACTCAATACAACTGGGGTCTCCCAACCCCTCTCTTGTTATTTCATTGCCTTGTTGGCCATGGAGTTTGCTGATTTCAGGACCAATATTGTTTGATTATTTCTACACTCTCTACCACAGTACCAGTATTATCTCCCTCTTTCTGGTGGTTACCACTGTTACCACGCTTTCTGAACTAGTTACCATTGCAGTAGAGCTTGCTACCAATTTTCATCCTCTTATAATAGAGTCCTACAGAATAAGGAGCCAAGAAATCTTTTGTTGTTAATACACTATTACTGTAATTACATCTTTGAGGGTGTTTCATGCTTCTTTTCAAGAAAAAATGCTATCATTTCTTTCTTGTGCATTGTCATATTTTCTCTTTTAGTGGCTAGTTAGGGGAATATGGAGTAAATAGGTTCACGAGAACTGATTTCTTTCACAACTTCTTGTTGTATCCTAAAGTTTTCTAATTATTGAAATCTTTTCAAAGTTATTGATAAAAAAAAAAAAGAACTGAAAGAGGGAGGAAAAAAATGGTTGGCACTCTAACTTATCTTGCAATGAACACACACATGAGGTAATAAGACCCAGGTCTTCCATCTAATGCTGGCACATCTCACCAATATTTTTATTTTAAGAGTAGCTTCCCAAGAAAAGGCCTTAGTCATGGGAGGAAAAGGAAGGTAAACACATGGATTCAGGACCTTCAAGAATGATGAATGTGTGACTTCTAGGTTAAGTTGCCAAAATTACCTTGTCAATGCTTCTAGGCTGAAGGACAGGATCCTTTAACAAGACTTGATCTGAGAACAATACCTAGCTATTCTTATTTCAGCCCTTAAACCATACGTTTATCAAGTACATGTTTGGCATTGATGCTGCAGATACAGCACTGTTTTCTTAGAAAATGGTGTTGCTGATGTGTGGGTTGGAAACATTGCTGCCAGGTAGGACATTTCCTGGGGCAACAGCAACGTTTTCTGTTTGGTACCAATGCTCCAGGAAACATTTTCAGCACTGGTACCTATTATCCAGTGCCACATCATGTCCCTGTCACTGCCACCTCATGTCCCCATTGGCAGCAACGAGCTGCAGCTCCAGGAAATGCCAAATTCGGCGTTTCTCCAAGCCATGCCTTCCCGATTTCCAAGGTATGGCTTGGAACACCATTTTTTTTTATGGAAAAACGGTTCCAAACAAACAGGTGTTTCCTGGAGGACTATTTTTTATGGAAAAATGGTTCCAAACAAACAGGCGTTTCCTGGAGCACTGTTTTTTCCAACATGGCGCTGATGTGTTGCCGTCTTCTGGAGCAATGGCATTGATGCCAAACAGACGCCAAGTCAACCCAGTCTATGTGACCCATAACATGCTGAATTGAATCATTTCCAGCCCTTAACCTTCACTTTTAACTGAGAAAGAGCCAGCCCCTGTTCTTGCATAAAATCCCAGTAGAACCCATCCCACCAATTCCCTTAAGCAACCTTAAGCTTTCTTCTACTCAACCAGCATCAGATTTTCTTTTTAATTTTTAATAAATGGTGAAACTGTATTGAATAAGGAGGGAGAGGTCCGCTCAAAATATAAACCACATCAGTTGGTTTTTACTTGTTCTATGTACGAGTTGGTAGTTTATAATTTGGAACGTTTAAATGAACCCAGTTCTCTAGGAAATAGGCTTCTTTAGTTCAGATATTAGTTCGTAATTTAGTTTGATTTAACTTGTTATCATACATAGATGCAAGTTGCAACGGTACATAAGCAATAAGCAGTATATAGATGACAGCTCAAGGCGGTATCAGATCAACCAATACAAGCACCATAAAAGGATATTGATGATGTTTTATGCACAGTTGGTTCAAGATAAGATGTACATGTGGTAATTAATCCAACAAACATTATCTATCAAAAAAAATCCAACAAATATTTATATTTTTGTGTCAACGAGAACCTCAGCATTTCCAACGTTTTGAAGAAATACAATGTTTTTGTTAAATTGGTACATTACAGGGAAAATCCAGTTCAACGATATGAACACGGAAAACAAATCGTGATAAGTGAAAGGGCAATTGACCAACACGAACATAAACTGCTATAAAGGAAACGACAAAACCAGATGTCAAAAAAAAATTCTACAAGAGCACAATTAAATTGAAGAAACAAAGTGTAGAAGTATAATTACCCCGACAGAAGGCGAGAGAGGGGGATTAGTATCGCCGAACAGATAGCGGAAGAAGGCTTCGAGATGGATACCCTTTTTATGGAAGATATTGAGATGCTTAAGCTCTCTGAGACTATCGATAATGGCTTGTGCATCCTCCGTTTTCGCCGTCTTCTCTTCCTGAATTTCGATCAGAAAGCTACGGAGGTGATCCGCGTTCATGATGCCATTTTCTGAGTACCTGTTGAAAAGGGCCTTAATCTCTTCCGGAGCTTCAGCCACTGTCTGCTTGAACCTTCGCCGGAAACAAAAACAAACCCTATAAGTTTGCTTCGACGCCATTATCTCGTAAAGAAAGAGAAAAGGATGAGTGGAGTTGCAGATTAATAGTTCGATGGCTTTGGGGAGAAAAGGTGGGGGGGATCTTCAACTGTAAGAGGAGATTGTTCCTTGGCTCTGCTACTCTGTTGCAAGGAGAGACAGATAGATGGGATCCAGAGTACAACACTCCACTTCTCACCAACAAGAGCTGGCTGGCTTTGCTCCTGCTCCGGCGAAGTGAGCAACCGTTTTCGATGTTTGTAGCAGAATTGCTGAGAGCGGGTGGAAGTAGAGTAAAGCACAGTGGAGTTGCTGCATCAATCCTAATCGCATCAAACTTTACAAAGAAAACTCTAGCTCCTTTAGAAAAGAGAAAAGAATCCTATTTACGGTGGATGAGAAGGCCACGCCTCTTTGTTTATGAAAATTTTCGTATTTTCGATGAGTTCTTTCTCTTATCAAAGGAGCGAAGCCAACCCAAACTTTACGATTGTAGGTCCCGCCGTCCCGCATCTTCTGAGTTCTGACCTTTATATTATATTTTGTGGTTTTACCAAGGTCAGGATCTGCTGCATTACAGCCGCACATCTGGAATATCTCACTCCCAATATACGGCTGTGGTGTTCGGTCCGAAACCGTTACGATGTATAGTATGGAACTATGGATCTTAGAGCCATAGCCTTCCATCCTCCACCATTTCTTACTGATCAAATTGATTAATCCAGGCCAAAGGCCGTTTTTGCCTTTTTGGTGTGTTGGGGGATCTCCTACCACACAATATCCATATTCATTCCCCCCCATACATCACTACAACCGCTTATCATTTATGGGAGATGGGAGATGTTTTTAATATACAGCTAGTCAGCTACCGTGTGTGAATAGGAGATGTGCATTGGTTTTTGGTATGGAGGGTCGCATTCAAATTGAAGCATAGCAGATGGAGGGTCGCATTCAAATTGAAGCATTGTTAAGGTTTAGTTTTGACTTTTGAAGGGGTACAAATATAAATACGTAGGGTGCAAAGTAATGCAAAATACGAGATTTGAGCCCTATATATTTGTATTTATACAAGTTCCAAACTGAGTCTAATAACATTTCGGGAAATATATAATACGGAAAATATTTTGACCAATCACAACCCCATTTCGTGAATTTTGATGAAAACCCATATCATGTATTTTCCTCATTATAGTTAAAAATATAATTAATTGAAGAATTTTGATCAGGTCCACTATTCATGGGTGATACTGAAGAAGCATTATAATGGCTTTTAGGTGTTTTTTTTTCTTTCCTTTTGGCAATGGTTTTTTTCGTGTTGTGTAGAATATACTAGCTCTATTAGTGAATAGATCTAGTATATTCCACCTGGAATTATCGACTAAAATATATGAATTAATGGTGCATCCATTCAAATAAATTTAACCAAAATCAATTAAAAACAAAAATTCATTTTTTTCCCTTAGTAAAACATGGACGATCACTCCATTTTTTTTTTCAATTTGGCCAATTTTGTTTTCTATACAAAAAAGTGTCAAGGATACTTTTGGAATAAACAACCATGGATCATACTTTTGAACATTTTCCACTCAGCTTAGGGGTATTTTAGGAATAAACAACCATGGGTCCATGCCCTTAAACATTTTCCACCAAGTTTAGGTGATCATATTACTATTTTCATATGGCAAAACAAATATTTCTTAAGGCTCAGTTTGGAAAGAGTACAAATGCAAATATGTACAGCATAAATACATACAAAATATAAGGTTTTGCATTCTACATATTTGTATTTGTACTCTTCCCAAACTCAACCTAATGAAAGATTTATTGAGTAAATAGATTGCAAAATATAAAGGATATTTTAATAAAATGCAAACTATAAGATAGGTTTAAATAAATTTGTAAAACTATAGGAGGTATTCTATTAAATAACCTAATAATAAAATATTGAAGAATCTGACAATGAATCCGACTTCAGCCTCCAATCAGTTATAAACATATGGAATGAAATAGCTTTAATCAGATTGAGATTGGAGTTCCAACTGTGATTGAATATTCCTACCAAAAAAGATTGAGATTGGAGTTTTGGCAAACATATACTACCAGTTGCAGATCTAATCACCTTGAGCTCATTACACGTGTAAGGAGCAAGGAAGAACAGCATCTTGATCATAAGAAACCGACAAAACACAAAAGCAACCTTTCATTATTGATAGATAATTTTGTAAGCAAAGGATGTCCCATTAATTATTTAGGCATCCAAAAGAAAACAAAAGATGCCCAAACAATGTAATAAGGGCAATGCATTAGCAATATCTATGTATTTGTATGTTTTTATTTATGGGAGATATTTCCAATGCAGTTGCTGTAAGAACGATGTGAGAACAGCTCCACGAGGATTAAATTTGAACCATATATAAATTTTGCACATGGTTCTATTTTAAATCTTTTTGTTTGTAATTATGATTTAAGCCTCTTATTAAATATAAAATTTGTGCTTTTTGTTCCACTAGCATGTGTGCATGTGATTTGAAGGTGACAATTTTAGATGATGATGATAATAATAATACATCTAATTTTGTTTATAAAATTTACGTATTTTTTGTTTTTATATTAAGCCATTTGACTTGTATGATTGAATTTGCTTACTTGCCACATGGACAAAAGAAGCTTTTGTTTTTGGGTAATTTTTTTTAATATAAGTTTTATATTATTAAAATATTAGATATAGATCTAACTAATAAATTTATTTATAAGAAAAATACCTTAAATAAAATATATCTTATATGGCAAGTTGTAAATGACACCGCTTTTAAAAATATTAAAAGAAATGTCCATTTGACTTGTATGGTTGAATTTGCTTACTTGCCACATGGACAAAAGAAGCTTTTGTTTTTGGGTCATTTCTTTTTTTAAATATAAGTTTTATATTATTAAAATATTAGATATAGATCTAACTAATAAATTTATTTATAAGAAAAATACCTTAAATAAAATATATCTTATATGGCAAGTTGTAAATGACACCGCTTTTAAAAATATTAAAAGAAATGTCCATTGGGTTCTAAGAAAAATTAATGGAATAATAAATATATAGGATCTTGATATTAATGCCAATAGTGACATAGTTGTGTATAACATGTTAAACCCACCATCTTTGTCATATCATAGTGTTTTTATATCATATGTGATGAGGGGTAATTTGGTCCTCCAATGATATCACGTCACATGGCAGCGTAGAACAGTAAAGTGACACCTCGGCACCACGTAGGTAGACCCTAGGAGTACTTTGGACACTTCACGACCGTCCCGACGACCTCGGCACCACTCTGATAGGCCGAACTACGAACAGCTAGGCAAGACCTCAAGTCGGTATAAGAGGCGACCTGCTTCCACCGATCTAACCCGACTCTGGTTAGCAACCTGCCTGAAGTGTCGAGCGGCCTCCCCCTTTAGTAGGTTATCACCTCCGAATTCCCTAGGATCACGACGCCACATCGGAAGAGCCGGTTATCACCCCGCCCGCTTCAGGCAAGATTGGATAAGCATTACCCGCTTACGCAGCATCCACCTCTAGGCGTGAAACCACCTCTAAACCAAACGGGCCAGGGATCCCAGACGCGTTTCGTGAGGCTCATGGTAGCTCGCCTATATAAGGCCTTCACCTCCAACCTCACAAGGGATGCATGAGTTAGCTCTCTAAGCACTCTAGTTCTCTTGTTCTCTTGCAATCAAATACCAACTCGCTAACTTAAGCATCGAAGTGTCCACCCCAGGTCAAGCAACCCGAACACTCTGATTACTTCTCTCTTGCAGCTCAACCAAGCAACCTACTCAATCCGGGGTCCAAGCTGCCAACCAGCAAGGAGCACTAGATCGTGCATCATCAATTGGCATTGTTTGTGGGAATCACTACACAAAATTCGTATTCCCACGCTCTCTTTCTAACTACATTTGCAATGGCATCTTCCAACAACAACCTCGTCAACAACAACGTATGTGTTGATGGAACAGTCACAAGGGGGCAAGACCAGTATGCCATGCATACCAACGTCCCCTCTATCATTATCGGATAGTTCACCTTGCCCTTGACCTTACCAGGCGTCCCGGTCACATAGAACCCTAACCGCTGTCTACCCACTATGAACACACCTCTTCCACCGGGCGAGCCCTTCGTGGTTCTCGTTGGAATCGATGGTCACCAGTTCAATGAACTGGTGTAGTTCGTCCGTGGGATTGACCTATAGTTGAGAACGTGGGAAGGTCATTTTGCAGCACTAGCAACGATGCAACAACAACAACAACAACAACAACAACACCAACAACATCAAGCCGCAGGGCAGACACTAACCAAAACTAGCAGCCCTTAACCAAAATCAGAACTAGAACCAAGTATAGGACCCACCTTTCCATCACGATGACCAGAACCAAGTTCCCACTTGGAATCAACCCGAGCTGTGATGTCCGTGGCTACCAACTCCACTGAAGGGTCCCAAAGAAGGCGTCGTAGATGTGCATGCCCCAACATAGGAAGGAGCCGTCTCACTCTGAATGACAATGAGGAGGTGAAAAAGAAAGAGGAAGAAAAGAAGGAGGTGAGCCGAATCGACACCTTGTCTACGTAGCGGTGACCCAAACCTTGCGAGTGGCGGTAGAAATCCTCATGGCCCTACAACCGAAGGATTTCAAGGCCCCCAACCTGAAGTCTTATAACGGAATCACCGACCCAGTCAACCACCTCGACAGCTTCCAGGCATTGATGCAGCTACGTGGGGCCAACAATGCGAGCCTCTGCATGGCCTTCCTAACCACCTTCTAGGGCACAACCCGGATATGGTACTTGAGGCTCGCCATGGGCTCCATTAAGAGTTGGAGTCAATTTGCAACATCTTCACCACACACTTCGCGATGAGTAAGTGGTGCCCGAAATCGACAACCTGTTTACTGAATGTCGTCCAGCAACCTAACGAGAAGCTCTAGGATTACATCAAGAGGTTCAACTTGGAGTGATTACAGATCCCTAACCTCAACTTGGTTGTACAACTCACCGTGGCAGTTAACGGCGTTTGGCATCTTGACTTGTGCTGGGGAGTTGAGTTGAACCCTCCAGCCTCTATGGAGGAGTTCCTTAACCAAGTCGCCAAGTTCACGAAGGGTGAAGAAGCGATCGAATCTTGGTTAGAGCTTAGCAAAAAGTGAAAGAGATCGGAGGATGAATCCGAAAGCAGTAAGCAACGACGGAATAGCAAGTTGCCAAGACACAATAGGTCCCCACATAGCTGGCGGAGCAGGTCACCATGAAGGAGCAGGTTCCCTTAGAGGGGCAACAGGTACTCAAGCTAGTGTTCTCGCATCCTTCCTGTCCAAAATTGCAACTACACAACACTAAATGCGAAGTGGAGAGAAATTTTGAAGCAAATAAAGATGGCTAAGTACGTTAGATGGCCACCCAAGATGAGAGGAGACCCAAGCAATAGGAGCTCGAATAAGTATTGCCACTTCCATTGGGATATTGGCCATGAAATAAAGAACTACTATAATCTCAAGGACAAGATAGAAGAGCTGATCTGCCGAGGTTACATGAAGTAGTTCATCAAGCACGAAGACCGCCACTGACCTACTGACCAGCCTAGAGAAGTGCCGCAATCGAGCAGGGATCAGAACAGAAATCAGCCTCCCTAAGATCCACCACCAACAGAGTGGCCCATCTGTGGTGTGATCAACATGATCATGGATGGGTCCATTGTGGTAGGATGCAGTACCTCAGCGGGAAAGAACTTAGTCTGGGAGCTCATGCATGAGGATGAGAACCCACCCAAGCGCCCTCGTGTGGTGGAAGTCATTTACTTCACTGAGGATGACGCTCATGGGATCCAATATCTGCATGATGACGCCCTCATGGTCAAGTTAGTGATAAACGACTTCAAGGTAAAGTAGATTCTAGTCAACTCCAGTAGCTCGACGGACATCATCTTCCTGGAGGCATTTGAGCGGATGGAGCTGGAGAGGAAGGACCTACAACCGGCCAATGTTCCCTTGGTCGGATTCAACAGAGAAGTGGTGTGACCTCTAGACCATATAAGAGTGCCAGTAACAGCGAGCTCACCACCAAAATAGGTGCACTCTGACCACAACTTCCTAGTGGTCGCAACACCCTCGCCTTACAATGCCATCTTAGGTCGGCCGATCCTACATGCCCTCAGAGCCGTGGTGTCAACTTATCACCTGTCGATGAAATTCCTGATGAATTATGGAGTAGGAGAGGTGCGAGGGATCAGCTCAAGTCGCAAAAGTGCTATGTGGCCGCGCTTAAGGGCAAAGGAAAGCTAGTTGTTGATGTCGACTTGGAGCCGCCCCCGAAGAACAACAATGAGAGAGCTCACTCCATGGAGGACACCGTCTTGGTTCCAGTCTCTGATACAGACCCTACAAAGATAGTGCAGATCGAAGCCTGCCTCACAGAACCTTTGCGTTCTGTACTAGTAAGTTTTTCTTAATTAATAATTTAGATGTTTTTGCTTGGTCGACAGCAAAAATGCTCGACATTGACCCCTTTGTCATAACCCATAGGTTGAATGTTGGCCCTTTAGCCAGACCAGTTCGGTAAAGGAAAAGGAACCTTGCATAGGAGTGGTGAAGGATAGTGGATGAGGAGGTAGGGAAGCTCCTTGCAGCAAACTTCGTTAAAAAGGCCTTATATCCAAGCTAGATTGCAAATTCAATGCTCGTGAAGAAGGCGAAGGACAAATGGCGCATGTGCATCGACCTCAATAGAGTTTGCCCAAAGGACAGTTTCCCACTCCCTAGGATAAACCGCCTTGTAGATGCGACCTCGAGGTTCGAGCTATTGAGCTTCATGGATGCTTACTCCGGCTACAATCCAGATAGATCTAGTGGACTAGTAGAAAACCACCTTTGTAACTGAAATGGGCTTGTATTGCTATAAAGTTATTCCCTTTGGTTTAAAAACATTGGAGCAATCTACCAATGCTTTGTAAACAAATTTTTGATTTAATTGAAAATAAAATAGAAGCATATGTTGATGACATGGTTGTGAAAACCTAATTTTCAAATTCTTTAATTTCTGACCTAAATTGCGTTTTTGACATTTTAAGAACATACAACATGAAGCTCAACCCGAACAAGTGCCTCTTAGGGGTCACGTCGGGCAAGTTCCTTGGGTACACAATGAACCAACGTGGCATTGATGCCAACCCAAACAAAATCTAGATCGTCTTAGATATGAGACCCCCTAGGTTGATTAAAGAGGTCCAAAGACTAACAGGTCGGATAGCTGCCCTGAACCGGTTTATGTCTAAGTCGGCTACGTGGTGCCTTACATTCTTCAAAGCCATAAAAAAGAACCAAGACTTCAAATAGACTAAAGAGTGTCAGCTCACGTTTGATGAGATAAAAAGGTATTTAAGTTCACTGCCCTTATTGACTAGGCTGGAACCCAGAGACGAACTAAAACTCTACCTCTCAACGAGTGATAAGGTAGTCAAATCGGTTTTAATTCGCGAGGTAGACAGGGTGCAACAACCCGTCTACTACGTAAGTAAAGTCCTACATGCCGTTGAGATCTAGGTATCCCAATATCAAGAAGTTGGACTTCTCGCTAGTGCTTGCAACCTAAAAATTGTGCCCTTACTTCCTGCCCCACACCACTGTAGTCCTAACCGATCGACCTTTGAGGCAAGTTCTTAAGAAGCTCGAGGTCTTGGGAATGTTGACAAAATGGGCAATTGAGCTCAGTGAGTATGACATTCGGTTTGAGCCACACCCAGCGATCATGGCGCAAGTCCTGGCAAACTTCGTCACTGAGTGTACGTTCAACATGCCAACCCCTAAGGTTGCGGAGCCTATGACCACTTCAAAGGCTACTACTAGTGCAGCACCTGACCCGACTTGGGATGAGGAGCCCTGGATCCTCCATGTGGATGGCTCTTCCAACCAGCTCTCTCTATAGACCTAGCAAAGTGAAATTGGAATACACTCTCCAATTCACATTCCGAGCCTCGAACAATGAAGCTGAGTACGAGGAACTGATAGTCAGGCTATCATTGGCAAAGGAGGTTGGTGCGAAGCATCTCGTCATGTGCAATGACTCATAATTAGTGGTAAACCAAGTGAATGGGCAGTATGAGGCTCAAGAGCCCACCATGTTGGCCCACCTAGCCAAGGTTAGAGAGCACCTACTTGACTTCAATTCTTGGTACATCTAACAAGTTCTGAGGTCAAAGAACACCAAGGCCGGTGCACTCTTGAAGTTAGCCGGTGCAATGGACATCTCGAAGAGAACGGTCTACATTGAAGACTTGCCACGACCTAGCATAGAGAGGGTGGCAAAAGAGGTCGCTCTTGTTTTGGCTGCGGAACCGAGTTGAACTGATCCGCTCGTTGACTACTTGCGCCATGGGACCCTTCCAGCGGAATGCAATGCAGCTCAGAGGGTAGAGCGGTAGTCAGCTCGCTATGTTATCATTGGCGAGCAATTATATCATAGGTTGTTAATGCTCACCTACATGTGCTGCTAGCGACCAACAAAAGCAAACCAGGTGCTACGCGAGATCCACGAAGGTCTCTATGGAGGACACTTGGGGGGGCAAGGCGTTGGCCTAGAGAGCTATAAGATAAGGCTACTATTGGCCCACAATGAAAGCACATAATAGAGTTAGTTCGGAAGTGCAACAAGTGTCAATGACACGCTAACATACCACATCAGTAGACCTGTTCATGGGTCGGGCCGGGCTTTCACTTGTCACTAATAAAAATATACTAGGCCCGAGCCCGAGCCCGGCCTTGGTAAAAAGCCCGAAATCCGAGCCCGATCCCAAAGTCCGACCTAATTGAAAGAAAAAAACAATTTTCCCTATTCAAATTAGAATTAAAAATTCAGATAGCATTTTTTTTCTATTTAAATGAACAATGGGCCAACAAGATGGTATTTCTCCCTTTCTTTTATATTTCAAAACACAATTTTACATTCTTAAATCAAAAAATTTATTCAAATGGACATAATAACATAACTAATTTCAAGTTTAATATTAGGTCGGGCCGGGCTATTTTGACAAAACCCGAGCCCGGCTCGAATTTATTGCGGGCCAGGCTTTTTGGCCCGAATTTAAGTCTGCGAGCCTATAAGCATGTTCAAGCCCGTTCGGGCACCCGACCCATGAACAAGTCTACACATCAGCCCGCTGTTGACCTGAGGTACCTCACTAGCTCGTAGCCATTTGCATAGTGGGGAATAGATATTCTCGGTCCCTTTCCACTTGCGACCAGGCAAAGGAGGTTCTTAATGGTCGCGGTGGACTATTTTACCAAGTGGGTGGAAGTCAAGCCGTTGGTGTCCATCACAACTCATAATGTCTAGAATTTCTTTTGGAGGAACATCGCCTGCAAATTCGAACTCTCCAAGGTGCTGATATCGGACAACAGGAAGCAATTTGAAGACATTAAGTTCCATAATTGGTGTCTCAAGATAGGAATCCAACAGAACTTTACCTCGGTAGGACACCCCCAAGAAAACGGTCAGGCCGAAGTGATGAACCGGGCGATC
Source organism: Nelumbo nucifera (assembly GCF_055504915.1). Lineage (NCBI taxonomy): Eukaryota > Viridiplantae > Streptophyta > Magnoliopsida > Proteales > Nelumbonaceae > Nelumbo > Nelumbo nucifera. The sequence continues at coordinate 45,687,271 of NC_142650.1, read as the reverse complement.
CTCTACAGACTGAAAGGTCATCTTTCCCAAGCTAAGGGTTTATGGGTGGACGAGTTGCCCAATGTTCTTTGGGCCTACCGGGCTACTATCAAGATGGCAGCCGACGAGACTCCCTTTAACCTGATGCACGGAACGAAGGTTGTCATCCCGACCGAGATCGAAGTGCCAACCTTGCAGCCTAAGACATATGAAAAGGAGGCTAACGAGGTCGAGCTGCGGACTAATCTCGACTTAGTGAAAGAGGTTCATGAATTAGCCTACATTTGGACTGTGGCATACAAACAACGGGTAGCTTGATACTATAATGCCTGAGTTAAGAGATGCCAACTTCGAGTTGGCGACCTGGTACTCAAGAAGGTTATGGTACCTGAGCCCGATGTGAGAAAGCTTAGTCCAAACTGGGAAGGCCCCTACTAGGGGTGGTCAAATTCAGTTGATAAACCGAAAACTGAACCAAACCAAACTAAATAAGCTAATTCGGTTTGGTTCAATTTTGGTTCGATTTGATTGAAATTTTCAACCAAACCAAACCGAAAACTGAGTTGATGTTGTTATTTAGTTAAGTATATTAAACATTAATGTTTTATTTAATACTTTATGCTAATTAATTATTATATTTCCCAATGAACAATTAATAATAGTTAATTAAACCTAGACTCATTATTAACTGCTTATTAGTCATTAATTGTTCATTAATCATTAATTATTTTTGAAAATGGCCAATTCTCCATTGGCATAGGGCTTTGGGCCTATTTTAGCCTTTAATTAGTAATAGCTAATTAATTAAAGCCATTGGGTTTTGGGCCACTTTAACTTTTCATTAATAACACTTATTAAATGGTTGTCATTTATGTGGAATCAGAGTCCAACCGAACCAAACTTTGTTAAGGTCAGTTCGGTTCTAAAATATAATTCAATTCGGTTTGGTTAGAGGAAATGATAAAACCGAATAGTTGGTTAGGTCCTTGGTTTCAACCGACATGAATTAAACTGGCCAATGAAGGCATGTACGAGCTTGAAACTTTGGAGGGGAGGGAAGTACCCCATGCATGGAACATTGATAACTTAAGGAGATACTACTTATGAGGAGTTCAGAAGTTTCGAGTTGTGTCCACAAGAACAAAAGTATAGACTGCCCACTACAGCAACCTTGTCAAGTGAACAAGGGGAAGCCAAAACCACTTTCAGCTCTAAGGCCCCCTATGCCGACCTGAAAGAAGTCGGCAACTCGGGACATCGATAGCGGTTGGACCAGCGATCAAAATTTGTCATGTATTGGCCCGCATCGGATAATACGTATCATATCGGAGCTTTCCTGATATGCCCCTACGGGGGGTGTTTCGGGTTGGCAAATGGTTTAGAGGGTAGACTGACCTTAAACCGGCCCCTTTGAACTAGTTTCGAAAAAAAAAACACTTAAGAAATAGTACCGATACAGGCCGATATTCCCAACTGGTGTATCACCCAGTATCGATATTTTGAACCTTGGTTTGGACTTAGCCGAAAGTAGAAGGTGAGAAAGAGGGGCATAGTATATGCAAAAAAGTCAATTTCATTAAGTAATGTAAAGGACATCATACATGGCTCAAAAAAAAGAAGAAGAAAAGAAGAAAAGGAAGCAGATCTTTCTAAGATCACCAAGATCGAAGGCTTTATGTGTAACATATATATAAGGGGGGTCCAAGAAAAGAGGCAAGAAGTTCAAATGTCCACGGGCTCCTCGGCGTCCACAATGTCAGCTCCATTACTGCTAGTACCAGCTTCGTCATCTGCACCGCCTTCGACACTCCCACCAATCTCATCTTCCTCCTTGGAGTTAGACTCCTCATCGACCCGGTCCATCATCTCATTGGTGCACGCCAAATTCTTCGGCTTGGCCAGGTCAAAATCAGGGCACACCGAGGCCACCAACATTCAACATAGTTTGAAGCCCTGACAGAAGTCGCTTGTGCTGAACTCCTCTCGCTCCTTCAAAAAGTCGGGCGAAGTCTTGAAGTCCTCGACAGTTCGGACCTCAGCCACATGGACATCGCCGAGAAGTTTCCCTTGAAGCTCAGCAGGCTCAGCCTCCTTCTCTCATAACTTGCGGCCTTTGGCTTCTAGCTCGTCGATCAGCTTCTCAATGGTGCTCACCAAGTCAGCATTGTGACTTCGCTCTTGTACAATCTTGACCTTCAAGTCGTGGACATGACGACTAGCTTGTTCCTGGTGAGACCGGTACTATGTCATGTCCTCCTCAAGAACTTGGGATCTAGAAGCCCCCCTCCGGCATGTCTAAACAATGATTGGGCCATGGTGTTCGCCTAAAAAAATGGTGTATAGTAGCAAGCTAAAATTTGCCTAAGTATGAAGGAAGAGGCCAGGTACATACCACCAGGAGGCAGTGCATAAGCTTGCCACCTAGTTTGCTAGGATATGACTCACTGAGCTTTGCGATCTCCTCTAGAAAGATGGCCTTCTTACTCTTTAATAGGGCTGTCTGGAAGTCCATGATGGTGTTCTTCTCCTCGGAAGTGGCCCTAGCATCCGAAGTAGTGGTAACCTCAATCCCAAGCTGTGGAAGGGGCTCCTTGAAAGTCCAGGCGGCCTCGGGTTTAAGAGAGGTCCCCTTTGGCCATTCCTCTTTGACAAGGTCAACCACTAGCATGGTTTTGACTATGCTCCGTCGTATGGGCTTGGAAGTTACGACCTGATGAGCTTCTTGGGGAGTCGACTTCCTCTTCTTCCTCCTCATAGCCAGGAACAACTCAAAATTTGGTATGCCAAACATATTTCCTACACAAGAAGTTAAAGATAAGTCAAGACAAAAGAGAGAAAGAAATATGCTAGAGCTTGAAATGACGACCTACCTAAAGGACTAAACCCGACCTAGATCAGCTTCTCCTCGGCTAAGAATTCGCTCAGCTCCGACCTCCTGTCCACTAAGAGTTACACCCTAATGTGCATCCACTCACTCAATGTATTCTCCCCGGAGTTCCTAGTCCCCACTCTCCAGGTTATTGAGAACGGCCATCCACTATTTCAATCGATAAAGAAATACCTCATCTTTTAGTTCGATACCTTGGAAAGGAAGTCGTATAGCAACTTACACCCAGGTCGATAGGACAGGTAGTAGCTTTACATCCCCGGAGTACTTAAAGGATTTTTCTTTATATGACATATGCCTACGAAGGTCTTGAGATCTAGGGGAAGCCGACATGGTGACAAAAGGAGATGGTGCCGACAAGGGTCCTAATAGAGTTGGGATGAAGTTAACCTAGGCTAATATTATAGTAGTTCAACACCTCGAGAATAAGTGGGTGAAAGGGGAACCAAACACTTGCTTTCAAGACCTCCTCGAAGATAGTGACCTCATCATCGTCATGCTTCTACGGGAATTACACAAGGGGAAAGGAATATCCAAACTGGTCTAGTATCCTATACCAATCTACAACCTTAAACATCTTCAACAGCTTGTTCGGTGAGACCAAACTCAGACTTACTTCTGGGTTAACGACGGGAGGTTGAGGCTCCCTTATTGAAACATCGTCATTCCTGGGTCAAGGACCCCTCCTTGGCCTGGTAGGACTGGCCCCTCTCTTCCTTAAATTCGATACCCGACATAATAAAAGCAAAGAACAGATCAAGGGGAAGATGACTCACCTAGAATGAAAAAACCAACCTTGTTGACTACACCGACGGCTTCAACATCGTCGACCTCCGCGACCTCACTACGCACCAGAACTCCAAGGTTAGGGACAAGTAAAATGGCCCCCTGAGGGTCTTATTTATAAATAGATGATGGGTGGTTGAGATTAGTTGGATTCAATGGTTCACAAGGACGTGACGGTTCATATTTCAAGGCAAAATCAGTTTAGCGCATTTTTGACGTCTGCACGACCTAGTGGTTGCATGGCGCTTGTGCGTCCCTGGTACGACACCTTGTGCCTAGGTCGAACTGACCGAACCAACCTAATCTCGAGCCATTGGTGAGACCACAGTCGAGGACAGAACTCAAACCAAATCACCTCAAGATAAGACTACTCCCTCACATGACACGTGGCATTGCAAAATAGTAAAGTGACACCTCGGCACCGTGTAGGCAGACCCTAGGAGCACTTCGGACACTTCACGACCACCCAGACGACCTTGGCACCACTCTGGTAGGCCGAACAGCGAATAGTCAGGCAAGACCTCAGGTCAACGTACGTGGCGACCTGCTTCCACCGATTTGACTTGACTCTGGTTAACGACCTGCTTGATGTGTCGAGCGACCTGCCCCTTTAATAGGTTATCGCCTCCAAATTCCTTGGGATTAGAGTGGCTTGGCACGATTTTGGACTGGCTCGGCACAACATGTCACGACAACCCATGGGTCGTGCCAGGCCCGGTACGATGGTCTATGTCATGTTGGGCCTGGGGTTTGAAGTCCACGGGTCAACACGGTATGACACGATCAAGCGGGTCGTGCCGCTCGTGGCCCGCGTGCTTGCACAGCCCATTCCGCAGCCCGCATGCCTGCACGACTCATCCCGTGGCCCGACCCAGCCCAACACGACCCATATATACTATTTATATATATATATTTATATATATACATAATATTAATATATTTTATATATTTATATATAATATTATAAATATTATATATTTATATATTTATATATTTATATATAATATTTATATATTTTATATATAATATTTATATATTTTATATATAATATAATATATTATATAAATTATAATCATATAATAATATATAGTATATAATATATTAATAAAATAAACAATTTTTTTCAATTTTATTATACTAATTTATTTAATTATTGTATATATAAGCAATTGTATACATCAAAATTCATATAAAATTAAAATTTTAAAATTTTTTCAATTTTTTCAAATAAATAGGCAAAATTAGCTTTGGATCGGTCCATGGCCCAACTTGGGCCAGCCTGAACCGCGGCACGACACAGCATGGCATGGGCCCACATGGGCTTGGGCCATGGGCCGTTCCGGGCCAACGCCCATAATTTTCACCGGGGAGGGTGGCATGGCCCGTGGGCCAGCATGGTACGGCCCACACTTTGCGCGGGCTGCCTGTGGGCCGTGCCGGTACACCTCTACCTAGGATCACAACACCATGTCAAAAGAGTCGATTATCACCCCGGTTGCTTTAGGCGGGATTGGATAAGCGTTACCCACTTACGCAGAGTCCACCTCTAGGTGTGAAACCACCTCCGAACCAAATGGGTCAGGGATCCCGAACGTGTTTTGTCAGGCTCACAATAGCTCGCCTATATAAGGGCATCACCTCCAACCTCACAAGGGACGCGTGGTTTAGCTCTCTAAGCACTATAGCTCTCTTGTAATCAAATACCAGCTCACTAACTTAAGCATTGGAGTGCCCACCCCGGGTCAAGTAGCTCAGACACTTTGATTACTTCTCTCTTGCAGCTCAACCAAGCGACCATCTCAGTCTGGCGTCCGAGCTGCCATATAGCAGGGAGCACCACATCGTGCATCATCAATATGTAATGGGCATTTTACAAATGACAAGAAGGGGACTTTTGCATTATGTATTTATAATTGTTTTTTTTTTTAATTTTATTGGTATAATCGATAAAGTGGGTTTGGTTAAAGAGCCAATTGAGGTAGAGCTTATAACAAGTTTTAAAGCTTTGTCATATACTTATCAAGGAGGATGGTAGCAATTAATAGTTGTTTCCAATGCGAAAGTGATGGTAAAAGCATTGAGTGGCAATGAGTCATCAATATCTTAGTGTTTAGGTCATTACACTAATAAAATTAAGAAGCTTGCCAAATAGTTTTCTTTTGTCACTTTTGTTTACAACTCTTGACCTTTCAACAAACCTACTTATAATACCTTAGAATGTTAGATTTTTTAATGAATGCTGTATATGAAAAAGTACCCTACTTATAGGGCTGTAAACGAACCAGATTCAGATCGATATGAGCAAAATCCAAATCCGATCCAATTATTGAAAACTCGCATCCAAATTTGATCCAACTATTGAAAACTTGCATTTGAATCCAATCTGAAATCCAATTGGATTTGGTTTTAATTTGACTACATTCATTTATAAGATAAAAAATAAAAAGTTAATTACTTTTCAACTTTTATATATAATAAATTAATATAAACATAACATATTGAATTTATATATATAATCATATAATATATAATTTATAAAAATATATTTTTATAATTTTAGATGCAATTATATAAATATTATATATCAAAACCAATGAATATTACAATATAATCGGATTCAAATTTTAATCCAAGACTGGATGGATTCTAATATGAATTCAATTCGATTATTATTCGGATGAAAATTTCAAAATCTGAATTATAGATGTGTTCAATTCTTTTTATAATTTTTTATATTTCTATGTGCATAAAAATAATTTTGATATATCGCACTTATTTTTTCTGTTTAATATGATAAATATACGATATTATACATGTCCCAATTTTTTTTGCAAAATTTAGTATTTTTTTTTGTGTTTTTATCTCTTATTAATTTTTATTATTTAATCATGACATTAAAGGTTAGCTCATTTGACCCAAAAGTAGAACTATTAATCTCCACCAAACATGAAAATGATTTCATCTTTGGTTAGTTTTATATATGTATTTCATTTTTATTGTCAATAAAAATAATTTTTCTTTATTATCCTTATTTTTTAATTTGATTAACAAAAGTATCATAGATATGCCCATTTTTTCTATATATCTTTTGTAATTTTTTATATTTATTTCTATTTTAAAAATTTTATTATCTAACTGAATTCATGGGTTAACCAATTTGATTCGGATGGTTGAATTGCTTAATCACCACTTGGATGAAAGAATGTTTTTTTATGAGACATTTTAAAAATGAATGGGTTTATATTGCTTAAAGTATTGAAGATAGATCTAATTCATAGCATTAATTAGTGGAAAAATTACTTAAATGTAGGAGTTAATAAGAGATAATGGGAGTTAATACCTTAATATAAGACTTAATGTGAAGGAATTAAATGAAGTGAAAATTAATAGTTGAAATTATGTTTTAAACCCTCACATTTATTGATAGACTAAATTCACAAATATAAGTATTTTAGTCGACAAAAATTCCACACATTCATTCATACTTTTAATAATAGTATATATAGATTTACATTTATTAACATTGTTAATTTTGATTCTCAAAAACTGATGCAAAAATTGCACAAGATTTGTCCTACATCAATTCTCTCATGGGAATTACATCCTCTTACTTGTTATAGTTCTATCTCACTCCTAAACAAAGAACAATCCTCCCTCCATTATCTTGCATATAAAGCGAAGCAAAAACAATCCAAAATTTCCACTCAACCTATTTGCATGTAATTCCACGCATATACATCAGTTCAAATTTAGTCTAAAAATCAAAATTAACTTTGTAGGCAAAGACCCAAAGCTCAAAATTCGTTGGTGGTCCTGCTCCAAGGGTAAAGGTAGGTGGATCTCCCCACTGACCAATCAAGCCAATTACTATCTTCCTACCCACTGGTCAATCAATCCAATTACCATCTTTTTTTATCTTGGTTGTCGAGTAGTAAAGGAAGGTCGAAATCATATATAGAAACATTTTTATCTCTTAAGATAAAGATAAAGTTAAGATTAGCATGAGATAAATTGTTTGGGAGTTGGATTGAATATGAAACAATGGTCTATGGAGGATAGTTGTGATATTTAATATAATGAATGATGATCATGACCATTAACCAAACACAATCAGAAGAAAAGCGGTTTGTGCTGTTGTGCGGTCATAAATTAGTACTACTTTTTATGACTTTATATAAAACTTAATTTAATACTTGGCAATGGCATCCTCGACGGGTCGTCACCGAGCCAAAGGTCCACAATTAACAATTCCAATTTCCAACCGACACATTAATTATTTGCGTTAGCTGCCACCTCAGCTATGACAAGTGAGTTGTCGAAATTCTATGACCTCTCATGTTTTTTACGTGGCTGAGGTTGAGGCACATCTAGATCTTTTTTTTTATTGGTTGAACATCGGAGGTTACCACTAGGACCCTAAATGATATTTTTATATTTCATTCATTCATAATGTTATATTGAATTAGATTGAGGCATTAACCAAAAAAAAAAAAAAGAAAAAAAAGAGTTGATAGTTGATACACATGCAAATTCGATGTTGCTAACTGGGACCTTAAATATTTCTTCCATTCATGATATTAGGTTGAGGTATTAACCAAAAAAAAAAATAAGTTGAGGTACATGCAGGTGCTGCAACACTAAAACATTAAATAGAAAAAATAGATAATAAAACATAAAATATCACTATTTTCATAAAGACTTCTGAGTAATACAAGTGCATTATTATCATCTCAAATGCATATAATTAACGCTTAAATGCGTATTACATATTGTAATACGTGTAATGCATATTGTAATGCATATAATTAACATATATTACAATATGTAATACGTGTAAGCGTACGTACTAGACAAGGTAGCGAGTATCGATGTTATAGATTTAGGATCCACGAATAGAGTCCATGTGGCAATTGTTTTTGTTTCAAAAAACAAATCATTCACATGGCTGGACACACCTTACTATTTTTAGTGATACTTGATACGAATTTAAAAATGTACTCTTTTTATTTTTTGATAAGCTGAAATAACATTAATTGCCATAAGGTAAAAAAAGTTCGATCCAAATTAAACTGACTCAAGGATTAAAATATTGATACTTAGAGGCGTTCAAATTAAACTTAGATTTTGGGTGTTTGTGCATTCTTATACCACTAATATTCTCTTTTTGTTTTTATTTTTTATATTATAATCATTAAGGCTATATTTGGTTTGAAGGAAAGGGTATGAAAATGTGGGAAAACCTATACAAGGTTTGTAAAGGTTTTCTTATATTTCCCTTTCTTCCTACTTTTTCCTTCAAACCAAGCACAATATAAAAGGTTGGAGACCACATTTCTAAAGTTTTAAATTTATAAAATGCTTTTATATTGGTGTATGCATATCTGGATGCATCAATACAAATGTCATATTGATATTTTTAATCCTTATTTGGATTAAATCTAAATCACATCTTATGCAGAGTTTCCCTAAGAATAAATTAGGATTCTATTGACCTTACGTGTTTTGATGATAACAAATTTATTGAGAATACTAATAGTCTAAGATTTAAGTGTGCAGTTATACCAACTATTCCCTCATATGGATTGAAGCCTATTCAAGGACTATAAGTTTACTTTTTTTATTAAGAAGGAGAGGATATCAATTATATAGTCTTCAAATTATTACATTTAGGGAAATTGTGTAAAACTCACCATGACTTTTTATCATTTTTCTTAAATTCACCATAACTTTTCAAAATGTCTAAAACACATACTTTTTGTTTTCTTAAACTCACCATTAGTGTTCACTAACAGAAATTGTCCACATTAGCATAAATATAATTTTTATGACCAAACTGCCTCTACACAAGTGCCTTTTGCACAAATTCCTACCCTCCCAATTGTAGGATGCCACGTCAGTATCGTAGCATGTGTGTATTTCACATGTACAAAAAGCATTAAATGGACATCAATCATCTTTCTCTCTTATTTTGAAAGTTACATTATAATAAAAAGAAAAAAAATAATAGATTGACGGTCGAGAGAGACATAGGGTTCTCTAGGGGCAAAGCTAGGGGGAGTCAGGGGACCCAAGGGAGCCATGGCCCCCGCTATGGTTTAGAAAATCTCCACTGTAATATAGCTTTCTATGTAAAATTTTCTCCTTCCCCCACTCTCCACCTTAATGGTTGGTCCCCCCTATGAGTCCATCCATATTTCATTTAGGCTCCGTTTGGTTTGTGGGATGGGGATGGGAAAAATGGAATATTCCAAAAGTATTTCCTTTTCTCTCATTTGTTTTGAGGGAAAGAGAGGGATGGGATGAGAAAAATGTGGGATGTTAGATCCCAAAATCGTGGATTTGGGGTTGCACTAAAACCGTGCGACCCTGGTGGAAAAATTTGATAAACCACTGTTCACAGACACGAACAGAGGAGGGAGAGAACCAACACCTTCCCTGTTACCATCGGCAATCTGCTGCCTTCCCTTCCCCGTTCAAACTAGAAACAGAGCAGCGGCGCCACTCCCTTCCTCCCTCTCTCCTCTCTTCTTCTCTTTCTTCTTTTGGGTTCGCAGACACAGATCAGAGCTTTAGCCATGGAGTTCTCTTTCTCTCCCTCCATCTTCCTCTTCTCTCTTCTCCCTCGTAACCGTGTTTTCCTATTATTTTCCCATATATAAAACCAAACAATGGAAAAGTAAATTTTTACACTTTCCCATCCCATCCCACCCAAATCTTCCCACAAGCCAAACGGAGCCTTTAGGTTTTGGGCTCCCTTATAAAAATTTCCTGGCTGCACCTTGAGGTTCTCTCTATAGTGCCACGTAGCATGGAACAACGATTATCTATTTGGTATGGTGATTTTTACCACCGTTTCTTATGTCTTAACAGGCGGTATGGAATATGGTGATGCATGTTAATCCTATATCCTCTACTTGTTTAATGCCAATCTAATGGCTCAAATTCTTCATATGACCATTTTACATTGTTTATCAATAAAATTCAAATCCAATGGTTAAATTTGTTGTTGGATTTGTCCAACACCTCAAGATGAATAATGGCCGTATTACTCGTATATTTTTGCCATTTACTGCTCCTTGGTATTTTGAACAGCAACCTTAACCAGTGGTTTCAGCCTGGTAAATTTTCGCGTTCTTCTTAATAGCATTTTCACGACTGAACTGTTATAGATATTTGTTTAATAGCGCTTTAAGCCTCGTAAATCTGATTCCTCCTCAGTTAACCAATTGTTCCAACCTCCTAAATCTGTGATTTGAGGCTTTAGGCAACGAAAAAAATGGATGAGGCATCAGGCAACTTGTTCTAAAAGCCTAGAATGATGATACTGTGAGGTGAGTTTCTTCATAAAAATGGGGAGGAAAACCAAGAGAAATAGTATGCATGCTTACTGGCAACGGCCAAACGATGAAGAATTGCAGTGATCTCTTTCCAACTCTAAAAACCTAGAATGAAGGTACAATGAGATAATATGAATTTTCATGTTAAAACATAAAGGGAGAAAAATAGTATGTATACTTACCAGTGACGATAATGGTGAGGAGTTGCAGTTGTGGGGGGCTTGACGGCGAAGAATAACACAGGGTATGAATGCAAAACCATCAAAACCCTATATGAAAAAATTGTTGCACAGAACGAATCAGTACACGGAGAAGAACCAGAACATTCCTATGCATTAAACATTAACAGACACATGGGATACACAACGGCCCCACGTCATCCAGCCGTTGAGGGCAACGGTGGGTCGATAAATAACACCTGAATTTTGATTGGCTATTACATTTATTTCGATTTACATGGCCATACCATTTTTTAGCCTGAACCAAACAGTAATTTATTCAAAAAAACAGAAACACTGAACTGGCTCCGACATGACATTATTTTTTTTTTTTTTAAATGGGATCGATACCAAACATTCCTAAGTATTGTGTGGGATGTTGAGTAACACAGCACCACCATCTCCTCTCCACTGTCACCTCGCCGTCCACATCTCTCTTTTACTAAAAATTAACGCTGTAATAGACAATGGAATCTCCCGTGTCCTACTACGGTAGAGAAGAGGTAGGGGGTAAGGGGGAGAAAAAGGGATGATGGAAAGAAAAAAAAAAAAAAAAAAAAACTCTGAATTTTCCATTGGATCAATATTACCAAAATACCATCTCACTTGGTTGATTGAGGAACCCTAAACCCTCTTTTACTCTAAACAAAAAACATAGTTTATCCACTAGGAAAGATCACCGTTAATAGCACTTGGGATTTCCTACTCACTTTTCCTATCCACTCTCTACTCACTTGAGAGATGTGTGGCTGTAATTCATGACGGGTAGAGAGTGTGTAGGAAATCTGGGCTCCATTAATAGCCCTTTCGCCAGCATCAGAACGACACAACGGCCATTAGCAGCTCCTATGCCATTAATCATTTTGCATTCATCGTTTTGAAGGCTGTGTTCGGTTGCAATGTAAATTTATTTGCACTAATACAAATGCATGATAGTGTAAATGTAAAAAATGAAAATTCTTGTTTAATCTTGTTTTGGATTTTACTTTATTCTGCTTCATGTCTTAATTTACTTTATTTGTACTGCAATTAAACAAAATAAGATAAAATTTGAAACAAAAAATAAGTCAGAATAAATCATTTGTACTGCCATAGTTTTGCATGTGCAAATTTATTTGCATTGCAACCAAACACAACCTAAATAACAAAACGAATCACTACTTGTATGATTTCCACCCATCGGAGTTGAACCATATACGTATTTGGGCTGTAAAAGAAGTGGTGGAGAGGGATAATAAGCTTTGGAACTCAGGACTAACAACAATGGTGGGTAATCAGAGATGAAAAGCAACGGAGAAGGAGATGCATGATAGCAACGACACTCGGCATCCTCCATTGTTGCTCAGGTGGAAGCCTGTCGGTGCTATAGTAGATGTAGAAACCCTTGAGCCAATGGATGAAGAAGACAAGATATCCTGTTTCTCACATCTCAATTGTCAATCTTGTCAATTTTTTTATTTATTTTATTTTTTTAATATATCAAAATAAGATAAAAGGGTAAAATAGTAAACTGCCAATATCCATTAACCTATTTGACGTCAACTTATTGACATGGGCCACTGGCCATTTTAAAAAGTTGTGGCAAGTTTCAGACAATCTCCTTTACATTTAGTACGACTTGATGTAATCACTTTGTAATGAACACTACTATGGGCTTAATTTAGGCTTACCTCGGTTTACCACAACCTGAAAGGCTAATGGTTAAATTTGAAAATGTTCTTAGGCTTTTTTCTTAACTCTATCTTGAACAAAATCATGAAAATTTTAAATTTGGAAGCTAAGAAGTTGACTCGCAAACCACAGGAATTGATTATTTTAGTGATATTACCCAAGTGGTAGTAGTTGATTGATTGTGATAACTGAGCTTGATATCACTTAGGGGGTATTCTATTTTTGGATTTTGAGAGAGGGGAAAGTTGGTCAATGGGATTTTGGTTCCTATTGACCAAGAACTTATGTTCTTTTTTCAGATTTATATGGGGGTCGGGGAAAGTTTATTTTCTTGGGTATCACTTACTCCTCCTAGGTGGGTAAATAACTTTCCCACCTAACAAAAAGTTGCCAACATTTTAATGGGACAAAAATACCCCTTTTAATAATAAATTTTTATGACTAAAATGGTCATTACCTTATTTATATGAGAAATTAAAGAACATAAGTAAATGCACTTACCTGGGTAAGTATTTTTCAGGAAAAACTTACCTAGGTAACTGTACTTACTCGGGTAAATAACTATCCAAAAAGTGAAGAAGGCCTTAATAGTTAATTAAAGTCGTAACAATGGAGTGATTGTGATAGTCGAACCTATTGTCACTTAGTAATCAACTACCTGAAAGGTAATAATAGATTTGTTGTGACAATTGAGATTGGGTTTACCATGTAGTCGACTAGCTATCAAAAGATAGTAGTTGACTACAAGAGAAAAAATATTCCGTCTTGTACATAGTAGTTAACTACCTATTCTCTGATAGAATGAAGTGGTCAACTGCTTAGTCATAATGGTCAATTACTTTACGATGCAAGGTTAAATTTTTTACCATTTACTCTTTCATTTTTTTTTGATAAACCTTCAGCTTCGTTGGGAATAAGCTTTAAATGTTTTTTTAGAGTAGTTTCATCACCTCCCAACGGCTCAATATCGATTACAAATGCTCTAGTTTTCATTCGTGCTATTTATGCATGAGTTTAAGTAGAACAATGTTATGATTATTATTTTCATGCTTAAAAAAATTACAATGTAATTAAGATAAAGTAGTATAATATATAATGTGTTGTGTTGGGCCCTGGGTTATGCCAGTATGGGCCATTTTTTTTTTTTGAGTTATGTCATGTTGGTCCATGGGCCTGAACCCCCTAAACCTAGCATGGCCTGAGTATTATAGTATGCAGGTCATGCATGGGCAGCGCAACCCACATTACAGTAGCTGTACATTTATCTCAACCTTCACGATTTTGCACCTATGAAAACAAGCTATAAAAGCAGAAAATGTTGTAATTGACATTTATCTCAACCTTCACGATTTATCTCAGTAGTGCAATGTCTGACGGCCCCTCCGGCCCTAGTGGCAATGGGATTCTTGGTCCTTGTGGCTGTCAACGATAAAAAACTAATTAGTCACGAACTCACGATTTATCTCAACCTTCACGATTTAGGGTAACCCATACCCATTACCCCATCCCTCATAGCCCCTTCGGCCCTAGTGGCAATGGAATTTGACCGCTGGTCTCCCAATAGAGAAGTCACACTTCTTCCAACTAGATCTGTTTATGGGTCGGGTAGCACGGTGGCCCAGCCCAACTCGCACCCCGGTCAGGCTTGGATATGTAGTTAGGCCTACGGGCCTGACCTCGGGCCCAAAACACCAAGCCCAATTGTGTTTCGGGCCGGGCTCGGGATTTGTCAAAAAAGCCCTGCTCGACTAATTTTTATAATATAAAATATATAATATTTATTATAATATACATATATATATATATTAATAATTTAATATATATAATTTTTATTTTTTTCTTTATAATTTCTCTCTCTCTCTCTGTTTAGCTGCTTTAGGATAGCAGCGGCATGAACTTTAGACTTCGGGCTTTTTATGAGGGCCAGGCTCGGGCTCGGGCCTTCAAAAAATCTGTTAATTAAGAGTGAAAGCCCGGCCCATGAATAGGTCTACTTCCAACTAGGTTATCAATAGGGGTGTTCACGGGTTGGGTTGGGTCGGTTTGAATCGTTTTCTTCAACCGACCTGACCTAGTCGGTTTACTTATTGACTAAACCGAAACCGATCGATCCTGGAATAAAACCGACCCAAACATGAAGGGTCAGTTTGGGTTGGTTTATCGGTTTAGTCGTTTTTATATATATTTTAAACTAAAATATCTATTTATATTTAAGTTTATTTCTTTTTAGTTTTTATGCAAAATCAAAATATATATTTAAATCGATTAGTCTTTTATGCAAAACTGATTTTTTTGTTAATATATATTTAAATTTATACAAAACTGAATTAAATATTGTACCATTGTATTATATTTGTATTGGTTTTACGTTTTTAGTTTTTATCATAAATAACCAATTTTTTTCAAAGTTCAAACAAAACACAAGTAAAATATATCAACATTTAACATATAGGGTAGGGACTAATTAATAATTACTTCAACATATAGGGTCGGTTTGGTTACTTAAACCGAGTTATCGATTTATTTTCTTATACAAACCGAAATTGACACATGTTGGATGTCCGAAATATCATGACTAATTAGTTTTTGCATATCAAAACTTAAAACTTTGTAGAAAGAGAGAAAAGAAAAAGACGTTGATGATTCCTGTACTCAATCATGTCCATTCCTTAGAAGGATGGAAAATGTGTTGTGGTACAAGCAAGCAAAATGTGTTTTATTCATTAAAAAGAAAAGAAAAAAAAAAGAGCAAGCAAGGTAATTTTGAAGAATTTCAACTTCATGACCTCGGGTTTGTTTCAACTTTCAAGTCATTGAAAACTTATCAAATTCCCAACCTAACCCTAACCCGACCCAAGTTGAACCCCACTCATGGGGAAGCACGCACATACTGAATACTGATAATATGTCATAATGCACATACTAAGATCATGTATTATTGTTTGGACTTTGGACCCGGCAGAATTTTCAGTTATAATTTCTGCCATTTTAAAGCAAAAATTTCATTTCTATCAATCTTCAAAACAATCTGGAAACGAAACTGTTTTGGTCACTAATTTTTGGGTCAATTGTTTGATCGTCCGGTTTGAATAGACGGTTCATTCTAACAGCAAAATTAAAAAAAAATTAAAAATAAAAAATAGTCAAAAACTGTTGAATGGGTCAATGAATCGACTGCCCGGATCAATGATTTATTGACTTTTTCAACAATTTTTTACCAGATTTCAAGTTTGAAATAAAATAAAACCAATTACCTGAATGGATCCCAGGCCGAAAACGTTTTCAACGGCGGTTTGAAAACGTTGTTTCAGATTGTGATTTGTGAACGCCTGTTTTGAATTAATTGATGACATCATGACATACCTGGGTTCAGATCTTCACTCAACGCTTTCCCAACACAAGGGAGATGACATGTATTTTCTTCTTTCTATTGGTTGCGTTTTTCTCTATGAAATGGATGGACGTAAAACTTTTTTCGGACTGAAATATTTTATCTGCCACTTATTTTCCTTTAGCAGCTCACTCCTTCTAATGTTCATATGCAACAAGAGAAAGGCCGTATGCTCATTTTTTCCATAAACGAGAATTGGGTATTAGATTTAGGAGATTCAAATTTATAATGGAATGAAATTCTACATCTACGGATGTATATATATATATATATATATATATATATACGACTATAAATGCTACATAATTATTGAGCTTAAAGAGATGGGCTAGAGGCTGACACCCATTAAGAAAAAATTAGAGCCTCCTTCCATAATTGAACAAAGAGTTGAGGCGGTCCAACTTGGATTAGACTTTCAATCCATCCCAACTAACACTATAGTGCAACTTGGGCCAGCCTCAAACTAGCTCAGCGATTTTAAATGTAAACCAATGGTTTTACCCTACACGTTGTATTTTATAATTCCTCTTAATTATTAGGCCCTATTTGTTTACTGATATGTCATAGGGATAAGTTAATCAATTGGCTAATTGACCAATTTCCTCACTTTGAGACTCGTAGTAAAAGAAATTTTTAAAGAGTATTATTGGCCATTCAGAAAATCGATACTTTCCTAAAGGGTGAATAAATAATTTATCCGCTGCTGAAAATGAAAAAACAAATAAGGCCTTAGGGGATAATCACCCTGACAATATAGATTAATTTAATATTTATTATTTAAATATAATGAGCCAGAAACAAAATCATATACACCAGGCTGGGCTGGGCAACGCTGTGTGTGTATGATTTTGTCTCCAATCCATCCGGTCCCTTATTATTTATGCTTATATAACAATAACAAAGTAATAAAGTCATAAACGGGTTTGTTTGAAAGATATAGTCATAAAGAGGGTGGTAACGTCATTTCGACCCTGAGGTATATTCGTGATTAAGTGGAAAAAGCAGACCCAAACGTTGAAAGAAAATGCCGAGCTGGACAACGAGGCCTTCTTTTGGCGGTTTATTGGGAGAGTTCTGAGTTCGTTCTGTTACACGTTAACGAGAGTACACTTCCTTGGAGGAGACATTGCTGTATTTTCTCAATCCTTTATATTTTCCTTTTTAAACATTCTCTCTTCTGCATCTATTTTCGATTCTGTTTTCTGCATCTATAATTTTATTTATTTTTGGGCGGGACTCGGGAGTGAAGGATATGGGATTTCTCAGTAGTTTACTGGGAATTATTGGTTTTGGAATCGGGATTCCGGTTGGGCTTTTGGTGGGATATTTTCTTTTCATCTACTTCAAGCCCATTCATATAATTATAAAGGTGAATTCTTCTTATCTTCTCGTCATTATTTTTAGGTATCTAGCTTATCTTTGGTCGTCTGCTAAATCATCTGACGACACATTTGGTGAATGAGAGTTTCCTTTGATCCTCTTCTTTTATTTAACGGTCGGATACCCAAGTTGTATGCACTGGTCTTACTTTGTCAGTTGCAGGTGTCCTTGGTTGCGTTTTTTCTGAATTGTTTCCTTGCAAAAGAACTCTTTTCTTATTCAGTTTTTTCACATGTGGATGTTTTTCTTCTAGTCTAATTTTGGATTGCAGATTTTTCGTTTTTCGGGTCTCCTGATATTTATTTATCACTATTTTATTCTATTATTAGCTACAAGATTGACGTCTTGTTTAAAAGGTTTTAGGATCGTTCATCTTTGAGTACACATTTGAATAGTTTTATTGGGTGTTTTATTACGTGATCCTAGATACATATGTGATTCGTATATGCCTTTCTCTCTGTTTGGTTCTCCATTTTTGTTTTTCTTAGGATATCTTTCACTTGCTTTTGTTCATATGTAGGTATCGGTTCTCTTTCTAAATTTTATTTTTCAGTGTAGACCATTCAAGCTGTGTTTGTTGTTATAACATTTATTATCTGTTTTAAGTTGCATTTGTAAGCAAAATTGGGCAACCTTACATATTGGTTGTCTATGTACTTGACAAATTATTTTATTTCCTAAGAGTTTATATTGTTTCTTCACATGATATTTTAGAATGTACTTTGTTTTGCTTTTTATGCCGCAAGCAGTTTCTTGATTAGTTATCCCCTTATGCATCTGAGGTGGTCAAGGAGGAAATAGGCTGATGTATAATATTTTTCAAATTTTATTTGGAACAAAACTAAATTTGATGCCAAATTGAGATCTGAAATCCTGACCGGAGCACCTTCTCTCTTTTCATACTTTATCAGTTCAGACACCCACTCTTTCTATCTAAACATGTAAATAGTGATTTAGTTGGAGAACTATCTTCTCTTGTTTTGCAAGCCTACTGATGGTCTATGTTCATCTTCTGATTCTATATTTTGTCTCCATTTCATTTTCCTGATCAATACTTTTATGCTGCTATAGTTCTCAACATTCTCTGTAATAGTTAAACTTCTTGAACATACTTTTGCAGGACCCAGTCATTAGGTCACTGCATGAATTAGATTCAGATGCTTTCTATGAGCTCTTACCTGAGATTCCACTATGGGTGAAAAGCCCTGACTATGACCGGGTGAGTATTAAAATGTCTAGCTTAGTCGGTTCATTTAATACCAAATAGATATCTTCTTTTCCTTAACTTTTTGTTTAATTCAGTTTCTATGATGCTATTGATCTTCTTTTATGATGTGCAGGTTGACTGGTTGAACCAGTTTATTTTTGATATGTGGCCTTACCTTGACAAGGTGACTCTCAGTTTATACAAATTTCATCTTCAGGAAGGAAAAATACTATGCCCATATAAGATTTGATTGTCTTATTAGCATGTAGATTTGGACATTCTGCATGCAAGATGCAAATTGATAGGTTTCCATTCCTGTCAATTTTGTTTCCTCTACAGGCGGTATGTGGTATGATAAGAAGCACAGCAGGCCAAATTTTTGTAGAGTACATTGGGAAATTTCACATAAACTCAATAGAATTTGAGAGTCTAACTCTTGGAACTCTTCCCCCTACCATACATGGTAAGAGTTTAAGTTTCATTTGATGACAGTTACTGAGAATAATTCTTGTATTCCTCAACACATCCTAGGAATTTATAAGAAACCCAAATTCCTTTTTGTCATGCACCATCCTCTGTCTCTAAGGTTTGTATAGCAAGTCTGGAGAGTCTAACTTTGCCTCATTATCTCTGAAGATCTCAAGGACCCAGTGAACAATCTATCACCAGGGTTAGGCTAAAATTTGTCTTCCACGGAAGCTTTCCATCTACTTAAAGTTTTTGCATTTCTTTTTATTACTCTTTTTTTTTTCACATTTCCAATCAATAATCAATCTTATGAAATCCCTAGAAATAGAATTTTGACAATGAAGTATGCATTCCTATTCACAATATTCCTCATTCGAATTTCGTCTAGGCACAAGAGCAAGCTTGAGCACATTATCTACAATGGGATAATTTAAATCACCTATCAATGGACTGTAAGTCTCTGACAACGTAGTAGTATGTTAGAGCACATCCATGGCTGTTGCAACCACCTTTCATGGTTCCTTATTTTAATTTCTTTTATTATGTTTATATTATTAGTAGTAATAAAATGTTAACACAAACTAGCTGCTTCTTTTTCAACTTTCCAGGGATTAAAGTATATGAGACCAATGAGGAGGAAGTTGTTATTGAACCACTGGTTAAATGGGCTGGCAATCCCAACATAATTCTGGTGCTAAAGTTGTTTTATCTACGAATCACTTTTCAGGTCAGAAGAGCTCAGGCAACATTATAATTCATAACAATATATTGTGTGTTTTCATTTTGAATATGAGGACAAAGCTCCTAAGAGATTGGTTAAGCTTGTTGTCAGTTGGTAGATTTGCAAATATTTGCTGAACCCCGCATAACTTTGAAGCCTCTTGTGCCAAGCTTCCCTTGCTTTGCAAGCGTTAATTTGTCTTTGATGGAGAAGGTAAGTGACAAAGTATTATCGAATTCATAAAAGTAGTACTTTTCTTTGGAAGTTGCTTGTCAAAACTTAGATTTTAACATGGTTTGGTTGATTGATAATGATGAAAACCATCATACTAGGTTTTATATTTTTTTTTACCTGGACATTTAACGACACTGAATTCTGTTTTTATGCCCAGGTTTTTTAGATGTTTAAGACTTTAAGGTGTTTTTTTATTATTTTGATTGTTGTCTTAAGGTATTTTTCTCAAGAAAATGAGCCCCATGTAATTAAGGTGTTTTGCTTGTTTTCATCTTCAGGAGTGGGTTCAACGTAATATTTCAACAATAAGTAAGCATATTAGATAAAACAAAAGTGGGCCCCACTGTGATAGCAACTTTCTAGATTCTGAAAGCCTCTTTTTATAGTTTTCAAGATCAATTTCCTGGCATCGGACAAATCCCAAATTTTGAAATCAAAGACCACAATGGCAAATGGTTCTATGCATTTTTTGGCAAAAAGTTGCTGGCAATGACCACCATGCAGAAAACAGGAAGCAACCACAATTTGGAGCCTGCCCTAAGATTAGTCTTTTCCGTTTCCAAATGCATCTGAATGAATACTATTATTTCCTAATGTATCATGTTTTTCGTGACATTTGCAGCCACATGTAGACTTCGGATTGAAATTACTTGGAGGAGATATCATGTCCATTCCTGGCCTATATCAATTTGTCCAGGTGGTACATTAGTAATCCTTTATGAGGTTTAAGTTGGAGTGTTAATCAATGGTCTAATATTGGCATGTTTGGTTGATAATACAAGTCAACTTTGAGTTTTCAGTTTAATGAACTTTTTGATGTTTCTTGACCACATCTTTGAGTTTCCATTTAAGCATCTGAAAAGTCCAATATCTGTCAAAATGAATTCATTGTGACTGTGTGCAAGCTGTTGAATTTGTAGTTTATTTTAGGAGAAGTGTAACAATCATATGCTCATAATAAGAGCAATGCTTTTTTGTACTGTTTTAACTAATTACATTTAAGCATTTATCATTTCTTGCAGGAAACTATTAAAAAGAAAGTTGTAGGCCTCTACCTCTGGCCCCGAATCCTTGAAATCCCCATCCTTGACGGTTCAATGTAAGCTTTTGCAATTGAGATAATATAACTTGGATGATTTGTAACTTACAATTATCATTTTTTTTCAAACTTCATTCTTTTTGTTTTCAAAACTAATGGAGAGGGAATTGCTCAGTGTCTGTTCTGGGAATTTTTTGATATCAACAATTGGTTGAGTAAATATAGTTTGATGAGAATTAGAATGCTTAAGTCCAGCATTGATCATATAGGAAAATTATCAACTTTTCATCAACCCACGGTTTTAGTATCCAAATTTTTGGAGAATAATGAGTTTATACCATCAATCTAGGCGTGAACCTATGCCATATGAACTCATCCTTTTCATTCATCTTTTCTCTCGTTGAGAAATGATTTCTGAAGTCTCTCTTTGTATATCAATTTCTCTTTTGACAGAGGAGTACTGAAGGGCCCTGTTGGTATACTACACGTTAGGGTTATACGGGCTATCGATCTTTTGAAGATGGATTTCTTGGGAAAATCCGATCCATATGTCAAACTCAGCTTGAGTTGTAAGAGGCTTCCAGCAAAGAAAACCAAAGTCAAGAGGAAGGATTTGAATCCTGAGTGGAATGAGGTGTTCAAGCTAATTGTGGAAGACCCTGAATCTCAAGTCCTTCAATTACATGTCTATGATTGGGAAAAGGTTTAGATCTTTGTATGATTCTCAGTCTCAAAAGTCTTATGTTTCTTTTTCTCATTATCAAATTTAAAATGATTTTTGAGTTAACTCAAAAAGGTTGTCTTAATGTTCAACAATGAAATGATGAAAGATGAGCCTTGTTTGTAAAAGACATTTTAAGTCTGGATTTGGGGCTGGAAACAATTGCTTGGTGTAATGGTAAAATCTTGGCCTGAACCCATGATCAAATCTGAGAGTACCCACTTTGTGTGAAAAATGCCAAAGGTTAGGTCCATATCCAGTGCACCCCTTCCAAGACCCACATGGCTGGGACCAAAAGTGGGTAATAGCCTTTTATTTGGGGTTGGAATCCAGACCAACTAAGTTTGATGAATGAGTTGAGTTTTAACATTTTTATTGAACAGGTTGGGATGCATGGAAAATTGGGAATGCAAGAAATTCCTCTGAGATCTCTGGTTCCACATGAAGCAAAAGAATTTACACTTGATCTTCTCAAGAACACAAATTCAAATGATCCTCAGAATAAGAAGCAAAGAGGTAAAATTATGGTGGAGCTTACCTTCAATCCTTTCAAAGAAGATACTGACACATTCACCGGTCCTATGAGTGGAAATGGGAGGAAGGAAAGTAGGGTTGGAGTAGTTTCTGCAGATGCGGACTTGAGTGGGGCAGGGTTACTTTCAGTAATGGTCCAAGGTGCTGAAGATGTTGATGGGAGGCATCACAACAACCCTTATGCTCTGATCATTTTCAAAGGAGAGCAGAAGAAAACTAAGGTTAGCTTTCACAAAAAAAAAACTTGGATTCAATATGAGGCTTTCTTGCAAGTTCTGAGTTAAATATTGCTGAGTCAGAAATAATATTTTGTTGGCTTCAGAGTGGTCAAACTAGCTTTCTATTGATCTATAAATATTTCATCCATTTATTGACTGGTATGTCAAATTTTGTTCAGGTCTACCAGGATTGATGTTAATTTATAAAAAAAAAGGCTGTCTCAGTTTCAGAGATTTTTCCTTAGAAGCTGCAAAGAAAAACCAATTTCTCTTATTTTGATTTTTGGGGTATTCTCTTCATCTCATTTTTGTGTTTAATGTTGTTTTCTACAGATGATGAAGAAAACCCGGGACCCACGCTGGAATGAAGAATTCCAGTTCATGCTAGAGGCGGCCCCTTTGGATGAGAAGCTTCTTATTGAAGTTATTAGTAAGCGGACATGGTTAGGTTTCAGAAAAAAGGTATTTCAATCATCCATTTACATTAGCTTACTTCCATATTTTACAATCTTTTGTTCTTGAGTTATCTCTTCATATTATGTAGGAAGCATTGGGGTATATAGACATCAATCTAACTGATGTTGTGAACAATGGACGCATCAATGAGAAATACCATTTGATCAATTCAAAGAATGGAATGATACATGTTGAGATACGGTGGAATACAATATGAGCGAACGAGAGATGCACTGTATATTCCTTCTTTCTGAGTAGGTTGTCTATAAATAATGTTCAATTCTTCTATTATAAACACTGAGATTCTTTAAAATTTCATTAACTATAGATGTCGTCAAAACCAATAACACTTGGGTATGCCATGGGAGGGTGGGGGACAGAGAAAAGTTTGAAGGGAAAGGAAACCAGGTTGAAAAACAACATATCCTTTAGGATCAACTTTTTAAGCATGATCAACTCATTTTTTATATGCCTGCACCAATTGTTTCATTAACTTCCAAATATGTTTTGCAAAATAGTTAGATTCTGCTGGTCATTGTGGAATCATGATGCACATACAGAGTGGACGTCCTTGCATCAGCCATCAGGGGGATTTTTTTTTTTTTTTTTTTTTTTTTTTGTGAAAAAGAAGCAGTTTGAAGTTTTCTTCTTTGATGGAAACTCCCGACTGCATTTGGGGGTGGGCTTACTTCAAATGGGCTAGGCCGGAATTGAACATTCAGGCCAACTTTATCATGTTTAAGCCACAACAAGGTCTTTAATCCAGTTAGCTTGTGGGTTATTCATGGCCTTGAAGCCCAAACCATTTTAGAATGTGAAATATGATTGAGCAAGTGGCTCTTGACAGAGTGAAACGGTAGAGCAGGGCTTTTGTACTGTGTAGTCGGCTCCAAATAGTTCGGGCAATGCTTGAGTTGAATTGGTGATTTTATATTATATATACCAGAATAACAATTTGACATAAAAAGGAAGTATCCTTCCTCTGAGATTGCACCCATCACCCGTGAACTAATAGGCTTCAGTAATCAGTACTGAGGAGATGAATTGGGTCAGCATCTACTCGGACATCTAATCGTTTAAGTATCCAAATATTGA
This sequence comes from Nelumbo nucifera, assembly GCF_055504915.1. NCBI lineage: Eukaryota > Viridiplantae > Streptophyta > Magnoliopsida > Proteales > Nelumbonaceae > Nelumbo > Nelumbo nucifera. Next base: position 45,662,929 of record NC_142650.1, on the reverse strand, counting down.
AATTAAAAGCCTGGCCATCGTGGTCGTGGAATAATGAACAGTTCAATCACTTATCAGCGTGAATTTTGATGGATTTTCATTGGTTCAGTTTAAGCCTTAGTACAAGGAGCCGTTAAGTGTACGAGATCTGACTGCAATCTAACTCCACCCACCCAGTTCCAGTTGTTGTTCATGTTATCATAAAATATTTAAGATTTCTCTTTAACATGCGCAAAGTCGCAAACCATGAAAATGGCTTTTGCAATAAAAATAGGTTAAATGGCTGGAATCTCCCCTGAAGTTTGATAACTGTAATTACCTCCCCTTTTAACTTTCTGACACAGTACAAGTAGACCCTATCTGTTAGAATCATGTAACAAGAGGCGCAAAAATGTCTAAAATACCCATATTTAAGATTTTCATAAAGTTTGTAGTAATTGTGTAGGTATTTTGTATATTTTCTTGCATCTTGTTAAAAGATTCTAATAGAGGGGGTCTACTTGTAACTATGCAGAAAATTCAAGGGAGGTAATTGCATTTATCAAATTTCAAAGTAGGTTTCAGCAATAGTCAGAAGGTTTTAGCAATTTACTAAAAATAGAGCTTGGATCTGCTACCCATAGGCTGTTCCCACATTCCTACCAATGGGACATCACAGCTAGGGTGTTCACAGTCTGGTTTAGTGTCGTTTAGAGAAGATCTTAGACAAAACCAGTAAATTATGATTTAAAAAAATTTTAAACCAAACCAAACCATTTTATTACAGTTTGATGCGTTTCTAATACGGTTTGGGAAACTTTAGACCATTCTTTGATTCTATTAGGCTTCACCCAATTAGAAAGCTCAAATAGCACCCCTAAAAATTATAATTTAAAACTTTTATTTTATTATTTTATTATAAAATAAAATATTTCAGTATATATTTATATTTTTATACATTTGGTTTAGATATATTATATTATATTAAATATAATATCTATACATCATTTATTTATATAATTATATTGTATATTTATAGATTTATATTATATATAATTTTGGTTTTCGGTTTATGGTTTGGTTCAGTTTATATAGTCCAAAAAGCCAAACTGAAACTACAAACCACAATTTAACAAAATATGAAACCGAACCAAACCATTAAATCAAATTGTAAATTTAGTTTAGTTTTGCAATTTGAACCAAACAATGAACACCCCTAATACAACTGTGGCTGCACATTGAAAATATCTCCCATGAAGTTTTGCGGTTTGAACCAAACAATGAACACCTCTAGTCAATATCTCCCTTGTCATTCATGGGAGATATTCCTAAGGCTTAATTTGGAAAGAGTTCAAATACAAATATGTAGTGCAAATAATAAGGAGCATTTTCTCCATTTGAAATAGAGAGTTATTAGGGGTGAGCAAAAAAAAAAAAAACAAAAAACAAAAAAACTGAACTGATCGAAAAAACCAACCAAAAAATTTGTTAACCGAACCGGTCGGTTCATTTCAATTAACCAATATAGAAAACCGACAGTTAATCGAACCAACTGGTATACATATATTTCTATATATTTTATATATGTTTATGTATATTATATATATTATATTTTTTATATATTATAAATTAATAAATATGCATTATATATAAATATATATTTATAATATATGATATATTATTTATTATTTAAAATATAATGTTTTATATATATTTATAATTTTTATTATATTTTTTTAATATATTATAAAAATTAAAAAACCGAAAAACTGATGAATCAAACTGGTCAACCAATTAACCGATTGACTTTGATTCGATTTCGATTACCGCTTTTCCAAAATCCGATAATACTGGTTCGATTCCAAAAAATGCCCCACCGTGAAAGGCTGAAAGATGGAACATGAGCATTTCTTTCTCTTTATATTGACTTTCTTTCTCATTATGTTATAATACCTGAAAGGCTGAAACATTTTCAACCAATTACACGCGTGTAGGAAAATTAGTTTTAGAAAGAAATATTGGGGCTTTGAGGCATATTTATAGATACTATTTTTAGAATATTATTTGCCCCAGAAAAATCTATTCTTAATATATAAAAGCTTCTCATGAAAAAATGCAACCATAAAAGTTGATAGAGAAACCTTCTACTAAATAGCAATAATTTGAATTGAGAGAGACACAAGTTCTGAATGGAATTTTTCAGTGTATGAAACGTTATCACTTTCGCCCAGTTTATAGATATGGAGGATCGTTTTGAATTTTTGAAGAGGCTTTTGTATAGTCACAAATTTGAATCAAGTGACCATGCAGTATGAAGATGAAAACCAATGGTAAAAGCTTCCTTTGTGTGTTCCTAGATGGACGATGGACCATACGGGTATAAGCAAAGTGAGCCTCTAAAGCAGCATTAGAGTTGTACATACATGTCTGACGTGGCAACATGTGCACACACTCTCTAATGTATGCTACTAAAGGTGTAAACAAATTTAAAAGAAATCTTGTAATTTTTCCATCTACACTTGGAAGAAAACAGGAGACAATGAGAGGTTTTTAGTGAAGAAATCAAAATTTTAGAAAATTATTTTATAAAAATCTAAAGGAGAAATATAACTATATAAAACACAATAAATAACCAATCAAATCCATGAAAATTTCTAATGAGGTTAAATCTCAACAACAGATTATCAATATTATCACTTTCACCAACATGGACACAAATTCAATTAATTAACGCCCAACTTCACCTTATACAATGATATAAAAAGGTTCAATGAAATTTGTTGAAGAAATGCAAAGTGCCAACTAGCGGGTTGGTATGGTCTCTTGATGGTCGTAGCGGAGACTTGGGACCAAATCCTGTCTACACCCGTGTTCTTGGGGGATGGCCTTCCCTGTTGTGTAGCCATTGAAAAGAAATAAAAAAAAATTGTTGAAGAAAATTATGCAACTACAAGTAGGGATGGTAGGGTACGGTATTGGGTTAAACTTGACCCTCCCCGACCTGTATATTATTGGAAAGCATATAAATTTTATGTATTAGTTGTTAAATTTAATAATATTTTGAATTTTATGTGAAGGATAATTGATTGTTATGTGATTTTTACATGTCTTAATCAAATAATTGAAAATTTTGTTATTTATTTATATTATTTTACTTATTTATTGTTTATATATAATAAGAAATAATAGGAAATTAGATGCGGGTTCTAAATCCAACCCGCCCCTACCCTTGAATGTGGGGAGGGTAGGGTTGGGGAGGGTTTGGCATTTTTATATGCGAAGAGGGTTTAAATTCTTAAAATCCAACCCGCCTTAGGGCGGGTGCGGGTTGAAAGGTTTAGGGAAATGGATAGGGTCTAAAACTTACAAAACCCTCCCCGTACCTGCACTAACTATACGAGTGGACATGAGAAAGGAGTAGAAAGAATGTCCATGAACGACAGTTAGACCATGATATCATAAATACAAAAATAGATAACATATAAAAAATTATAAAAATGGGCATCTCTCAATAATTATATATCTACTTATATGATAAAAAAAACTATTGTTATTAGTGAAAATGGCTAAAAATACACATACAAACAGAGAGAGAGAGATTATGGATTTTTGCTCTTCATGTTGAGGAACTGATGTCTCTCCTCAATGGGTATACAACAAAGTGGGGTATAAAAAGAAAACTGATCCCTATTGGTCCCGTTCATAAATATTTAATTTTATTGGCTTAACCTCCGGGCTTTCTAAGCCAAGCGGATGCATTGACACCCATGATTCTGAAAACACATTTTCGTGAACTGTAGAATATGGATAATGGCGAAATTGGTTCTCATCAAAGTCCACTACCACTACTGACTTTCTCCTTGCTTATCTAACTAAATTCAAATTGTACTTGGCATGTTATTCAATAACCCAAATCCCAATCTGTATACCAATTTTGAACAACTCGTTCAACATTGGTTCGGTTTCGGTATTTATCAGCTCAGGCCTCAGGGGTACACACCAACCATATATTACATTGACTTGTTTATCTTTGTATACTCCGCGTAGAAGCTGCATTTGGACCAACCACCCACTTCAGTCTTTTTGTTCTGATAATTAATGAGGTTTTCTGGATGCATAAGCGCCAGCAACGCCATGTATTTATACCAGAACCAGATGAGTGCAATCTCCGGTTTTGTCAATATATTTAAATGCTTCGGCTTTGAATTTTTCTTTAGACTCTGTTGGAGTTGGCCGGAGAGCATTTCCATTCGAATCTTCATCTTCATTTACGTTTTTTGTTGCACTCGGCCTTTTTTTTTTTACCTAGACGGAATAATTAATTTGGGAAATAAAGGTAAGTGGGCTACAATAATGAAATGAATAATCCAAGGAAGAGCACGGGGGGCATTTTGGGAACTTTGTCACATAAAGACGGAGTCTGCTTTACCAGTCTTCCTCATTACTCAACTACATGGTAGGTGAACATTTAAAGTTTTGAAGTAGTACTCTAGTTGACAACTTGATTTTAATGGAGTGGTGGTGGTGGCAGAACTATAGAACATTCCCCCTCCATTCATCTGTTAGGTATTCATGCATTAAAGTGATTCACTTGCTTTCATTCTCTCTTCAATGCCCATTTAAACCTCTTGGTGAACAGGTCACTGGTTTAACCATCAGGGTTAACAGGTTAATTCATGACTACTTGACGAAAATCTTGTGGCATAAATCATAATGAACAAGTCATCAATTCAATGGATCAATTTGAATTACCAAGTCAACAGAGGTTAAAGGTGGATGAGAATAGAATCACTATGTCGCCGATCCAACCGGCCGGCCGGATCAATGATGGGTTGAGAGGATGACTATCCTCTTTCCACACAGGCACACTTGCTCAGAAAGGAAGGAAAGGACTACACATGAGCCTGGCCTTTGAGTGGAGATAGGAGCTCTCTGTTCCCGCTTTATTTTACTCCATAAAAAGTCCATCTTTTAGATGTAAAGTTATTCCTCCCCAGAAGAGAACATGAACAAAGGGTCCAATATAGTGACTCTTTTTTATTTCACTCCTCCTTTTGAGAGCACATATACTTTCGACTTGCTCGCCAGAGAGAGAGAGACGTGGAATCATGGAATGGCGCTTCATTACATCAATTAAGTGGAGAGAGACAGAGAGAGCCATTAAGAAATGGAATCTCCATGGCCATGGCCCAAGGCTGGGGGCTGGGGCTTCCTTTTCTCTAGCCCCAAGTATGGTAGACTTTCTGGAGCTAAGTCAACAAAAAAGATAGATGACAGGCTTTTTGTAGAGGGACCTCGGCTGAGATTGGGGCCATGGCTTGTCTGGCACTTGATGATTCTCCACAGCATTATAATTAACCTTTATCTCGCTTTGCTTCAATGAAATTGCGATTAATTAGCTAATGCTTTTTGGGTCACTAAAACCTTGAAGCATTCTGTTGCAGAGGGAGGTAGGTTATTGGTTTTTGGTTGAATACTTTTGCTGTTTATGTTATATATATCTTATGTTTTTGTTTATAAACCTAGCTTTATGGAGGGAGATATATACATTAAAGCTTAAACATAAAGAAAACAATATTGTACGTGGAAATTAAAGAGAAAAAAGCAGAGAACATTTTCAACATAGTCGTTGTTTTGGTTCTGTGCTTCAACAGAAAATCTGAAAAAAAAAAAAGAAAAGGAAAACCAACGTTTGAGTCAACTTTCCATTATACATTATTAGGGCATCCATACCATATCCCACTGTAGTCAATCATCCACCCAATTCCTCATCCTGATGGTGATATCACGTATAGATGGATCATCAACAAAGTCAAACCCAACCCATGAAACCATGACTCCATCGATGCTGCACACACATGACAATGGATATATTGTATCCTGTGTGTATTGATTAATGTATATCAACAACAATAACGATTGTAGATGTGGTGTAGGTGGGGCCCGACAGGAGATGCTTTTCGTGGACATGACACGAAACAGAGGCCTATGTCTCTTGTAAGGGTGGTATTTGGCAGAGCTCTCTAGTCTCTATAACATCAGATAAGGAAATCCACAGGCTGCTGGGGGTCCATCACCCACTTGATAAAATGATGCCTGGGCCCATGGGATGCGATGGGACCCAAAAGTTGCTGTTTTATCATGTTGGGGCAGCACCAATATCTCTCAGGCCTTGGCCACCATGATTATAACTCCTAAAGTGTTGGCCCAACCCAACTTCTTACAAAAATGGCATTTTAGTCATTTTATAAAGGAGGAGTTGCACAAATTCACCAATCATTTAGTGATGGTTTTAGAACTACTAGTTACGGGTCAAGCACTATACCATTTTTTTTCTCCTCGCGGTGGATGTTACCAAATTAGACCGTCTATGACTTTTAAATAAGAAGATAGAAGTATGAGCGGGTTCGAGCTAAGTTGAGTCAAATGTTAAATTTTAATAGAAAATTATGAGGCTCGAATATGATTTCAATTAGAAATATTATTCCAAATTCAACTTGGCTCAAAAACTTATATGCTTGAATTTGGTTCGGCTCAATTAATAAATAAGGCCTATATTTTAAATTTGAATTCAACTTGAAATTTAAATTAGACCAATTTGAACCGAATTTTTCTTGAACCTAATTTAAATAATTAGAAAAAATCTCGGTTCTATGTCCATCTCTAGATAGAAGCACTTTGAACTTGGCTTTGGCCTGATTTGTCTCCAGTAATAATGGCCATTCATTCAGACGTTCAGGCCTCGATCAATACAGACTAGCGGGAGTTTGAAGGTTGACAATTCTAATTAATTAGTTAACATCAGACGCCCAAACCCGATGGGCGATGGCAATGTGGACAATTCTAGTTAGTTATAGTACTTACTTATTCATAATTCGTGATTCGTTTAGAATCTTTATTTTCGTTGCTCCACGTAGGCCGTAGCGCAACTGCGTTTCCCATTCCCATGTCAAACACAAGGTGACCCCACATGCAACTTTTGATGATGCTGTGCACGTGTGGTTGACTCATCGTAATCATACTCTTACACGGGGAATGACTACATAATATTGCTGCATCCCCAACAACCGTACATCATGATGGACCCAGGCAAAGTGATTCAATCAGGGCCATGAAAGTACTCATGTGCCATTATTCTTTTCCCTTGTTTTGGTGTACAATGTCTGTAAAACTCTGTGTTCATCTTGCTCGGTAACTTATAACAAAGCTTTGACAATTTATATATTTTGACCGAAAATCATCAACAGTTTTACCTCATGATCATATCAGATGGTTACACTTTGTCTTACTATGCAATTATCTTTTTCCCAAGTCCACGTCAAATCTGGTTAGGTCATCATCCTTCATCTGTGTCCGTGTGGGTGATAGCAGCATCAACAAATGAACGGTTTGGATAGCTATGGGCCGGGCCCGCTTATCGATAACAGTTATAACAATGACCCTACAGCGATTCTGTAATCCTCTGAAGCTCATGACAAAAAAAAAAAAAAGGGAATTCTTTGAAGCTCAAGGCATATGACATTATTATTATTATTATTATTATATTTCATTTCAATGGAGTACATATTGATGCTGGTTCACGGTTGGCGTTGCCCACCGTTTTTCTTCTGTCTACCACTAATGTCCACAAAATAAGCTTTTGTTTTCATTTATTTTTTTTCCATTTATTTATACGAAATGTGTTTTTTTTCTTTTGTTAGTTGTTGGTTGGTTTCTTCAAATTCGTTGAAAAGATCTTCCGCCTCGAATTGTTTATTGGTATAGATGTTAGAGGGAAGGGGTGAATTCAATCTTGAATCAGGTAGCGTAAATTCTTGACCATCTGGATACTGCATATGCTTCTGTTTTGGTTAGGTTAGCTTGCACGGTTTCATTTCTCGACCCGAAAATAATATAAATATAGTCGGTCCCACTCTATTTAGGGCCTATTTAATTCATAAGAATAGGGGTTTGGAATGGACTGTTTGGTTGGGTAGAATGGAAATCCCATTCTAATTTGGGAGAATAGCCATTCCCCTCTCTCTTCTGAATAAAATCCCATTTCAATTAATTTTAATTTTTTTAACAAATTTCGATTTCAATTTCGACTGCAAACCAAACGGGCCCTTTTAGGAGAGAGATTTGAGAGACACCCAATTTGGCTCCCCTTGCCCGGCCCGCAAATTTCCGGGCCCGTTTCTTTGTAAACCGCTCCACGGTCACGGAATAAATGCGGGAGCGGGTTATTGTTTATATATATATTTTTTTTTCGTAGAAGCGGGAGCGGGTTAGGCCGACTAGCAACGAGCCATCAAATACACAGGGCCACAGGGGCATTACTTCTTAATGATTTATTTTTTATATTTCATCTTTATATATTTATTCTCTAAAATACCCTCACTAATTTTACTATTTTATTATTTGGAACAAACAGTAGATGCAAATCCCATGGCTCCCAAGACTTGTTACGACCGTTCCGAATATTCCGATATCGACTTACATGTGAACAATGAGTGGCATCTACGTTAAATAAAGAGTAGAAAAAAATATAGGGGCAATATTGAATAAAGATTCTACCTTTATTCAACCAAACACATTTTTAAGGCGCTAACTAACGTATCCCCCCCTTACGACCTTATCTTATCCCAAGGTCACAACGGATTAAAGAGGCTTGTGCTGTTGCTGTTGCTGTTGATGTTGGTTGCTTCTCTCACAGAGGTCAAAACCAGAGCTCCAATGGCGGCCAAGCTCAAGAAGAAGAGAGGAAAGCATTTGTTTTTGTTGTTATGCTTTACGACCTAGTCATTTTCTTGGTGTGGTTAGGGCTTTCATCATTATTACCCTTTTTTTCTCTCTTAAATAAAGCTCTTTTGTTGGTCTACAGCATCCTCCATTCAAAGCTCTTCGGTTTCCGTGTTCCACTTCTTTTAATCTTTTTCTCCTAAAGACCTCATCCCTCGTTACCTCGATTCTTGAATCTCAAAATACTCTTGTGAAGATAATATCTCTTCGTTTTAGAGGATCTCCGAAAGCATTTCGAGATCTGCTTCCTGGATTCCTTCTTTCTCGTCTTTTTCTTGGTTTTGAATCTCAAAAACCTAGACTTCAATGCTACGGATTGAAAGAGAGAGGGAGAGAGAGTTAAGGACTTAAGGCTCTCCGACTAGTTTCCTCTGCTTAAATGTTTCTCCGTCTGGTTCAAGAGCTTTTAGTAGTTGAAAGAACTCGTGTGTATCTTTGATTCGAGGAGCTTTGCGTAGAACCGTTTTTAAAATCCAATTTCTTGTGTGTTCTTCTCAATAGAAGGTCAAATCTAATAGAAATGGGAAGTAAATGGAGGAAAGCGAAGATTGCTCTTGGACTTAATCTCTGCGTATACGTCCCTAGAACTTTAGAGGAAGCTTCTCCCTCTGCCGATGCCTGTGGAAGATATTCAGATGCTTCTTCACTTTCTCCCTCGGTTTCACCGGGTTCCCGAATCTTAGATTCTGTACCGATAATGCCCACCACGCCCACACCTTCTTCGTCCGGTCTTCGGCTGTCGAAGAGCAATAGCAGGTCCTTGAAGGTTTGCATCTCTCCTTCTCCTTTGCTATGTATTACTGAAGCCAGTGTTTGACGATTGATTTATGAAACCGATTTTCTCCCCTCCAGCTTGAGTATTTCAATGACAACTTGCTTTTATTCAAAACGTTTCCAGTGTTTTCTTTTTGTCATTGATTTTCTTCTCTCTTTTCAAGTTCTGAATCTGGATTTCGCAATGAAATTTTAAGAGTGTAGGGAGTGGATTTATGCTGTTATTGTTTCCATCTCCTTCTGACACTTCTTCCTTTTCATATAATCTCTCGCTTATTTCTTCTTGGCGAGCGGATAAACCTGTTTAGAGGTTAATAGTTAGCGTAGATCGATATCTAACTTTATCGTCAAGCCTCTCATAAATCCTAATTTGGTTGGAATTTCTATTTCTGCTTGTTTTCGTATTCTTTTATTTCTCAAATAATTTATTTAACGTAAGCAAAATCATTCGTCAGGCCATTTTCGCGTTCCTCCTTTCTTTTGCTTTCTTTTATTTTTCACCTACTTGGAAGAATTAAGCAGCTGGGTTATCATTGTCAAGTAGTTTCCTGCACTATGCGACTTGTGGGGATAAAGCGTAGAGTCCTTTATGGACCATTGTCGTTTGGCTTATTAGAAAAGTAAAACAAAACTATTGGGTAATGGGTACTATTTCCTTTTCTCCATGCCTTGAAGGGAAAGTAGCTTCTTTGGTCAGCCACTACTACACTCTTCCATATGCATTTCTCTCTCCTTTTTTGTTTGTATTTTTATTTTATTATTTTTAACAGAAGTCCGTAGATCGTTAATTGCCATCTTTCCAGTAGTAGACTTCTTCATTGAAAGAAAAGCGTAAAGGGTAAAACAAAAATCTTACTGTAACTCGTGATATCTTTCATCCTTTTGATGAGTTTTTGTTTTTCTTTTCTTTTTTTTTTTTTTTTTTCTGATGAGAGATCTTTTGATGAATGAGCTGTGTATTTTTTTTTGGCCTGATCGTCGTGAAGGTCATCGTCATCATTATAATTTCATAGTTGCTTGATTACTCTTTTCTTAAAAAGTAGCACCTTTGGCTTTGCTTAACTTCTCCAATATACCCCTCTTAATGTAATAAATCCCTAATGCAAGTTTCTTCTGGTTGTTAATGTTTGCTCATTTTCTCTATGCTCCAGGACAAGTGAAATTAGTTGTATATAATTTATGTAAAAGCATTTTTACATTGGTTATAAAAATTAAAGTGCTTGGGTCAATTAGGCTTCTCAAATGATGATTCCACCCACTTCTCCCGCTGCCCCATCCAAGTCCTATGCAGCCCCGCCTTGGATTGGAGTTTTTCCCCCCATCGTTACTAACCATTTGAATTTTGAAGTTTCTCGGTGCCCACTAGACAGGGTATTTTCAGTTCTTGTGGCGAGGCTAAAATCTGTCATATGAGTAGAGATTGGAGATAGGGAGATATTGGGGAGGGGGGGGGGGTCCTTTAAAGCTCCTTATTTCAAATATGGGGTCCTTTAATTGTTTCTTATCGCGGTCTATATTTCTTCAAAGTTCAAACGTTTTCTTTTTTTTTTTATTTCAAATTGTTGTTTGTATTTTTGAATGCCATCTCTTTCTTATGTCATTGTATACTTTCTACCTTCTCACCCCAAGTTCCTTTTTGACTTGCAGAGGACCTGTGCTATATGTCTGGCCAACATGAAACCAGGACAAGGCCATGCTATTTTCACTGCAGAATGTTCACATTCCTTCCATTTCCAGTGTATTGCATCTAATGTGAAACACGGCAGCAAAATTTGCCCAGTTTGTAGAGCAAAATGGAAAGAAATCCCATTTCAAGGCCCGAATTTAGATCCCCCTCATGAGAGTGCAAGAATTAATCCGGTGGATTGGCCTCAAGATGATGCCTGGATGACTCCATTGCGGCGACTTCCTCCTCCACGTCTAGCCTCCCATCGACAGATGGCATCGCCTTTCCAGGCTCCTGAGCCGAATGTATTCAATGACGATGAACCCTTGGAACACCAACTTGATTTGGCACAGATAAGCTCTGTAATCAAGGACGTTTCTGACAACAACTGCATTAGAACAGTAGAGATGAAAATGTACCCTGAAGTTACAGAAGTTCCGAGGGAAAACTCCCAAGATAATTTCACTGTTTTGATCCATCTCAAGGCTCCTGGTTCAGATGGTAGTTCAAGCAGAAATCCTGCCACCTTGCCAGTAATCTCTCAAACTTCTCGGGCTCCAGTTGACCTTGTCACAGTGCTTGACGTCAGTGGTAGCATGGCTGGTACCAAGCTTGCATTACTGAAACGAGCTATGGGATTTGTGATACAAAACCTTGGTCCTTCTGACCGGTTATCAGTCATTGCTTTCTCGTCCACTGCGCGACGGCTTTTTCCTCTGCGACGGATGTCTGATATTGGACGGCAGCAGGCTTTACAGGCTGTGAATTCTCTGACTTCAAATGGTGGGACCAACATTGCTGAAGGCCTGAGAAAGGGTGCCAAGGTTATGGAAGACCGCAGGGAGAGAAATGCAGTCGGTAGTATCATATTGTTATCCGACGGGCAGGACACATACACCGTCAATGGCCCAGGAGGAACCCACCACCGCGCTGACTACCAGTCACTCCTCCCAGTGTCGATTCGTGGTGGTGGCAGTACAGGATGTCAGATTCCAGTGCATGCATTTGGGTTTGGTGCAGATCATGATGCCGCTTCAATGCACTCAATCTCAGAGTCTTCCGGTGGGACCTTCTCCTTCATAGAAGCTGAGGGTGTTATCCAGGATGCATTTGCTCAGTGCATAGGAGGGCTCCTGAGTGTGGTAGTTCAGGAATTGCGCGTCAGAATTGATTGTGTACACCCAGGTATTCGCATTGGGTCACTAAAATCTGGAAGCTATCCAAGCCGTGTGATGAATGATGCACAAACAGGCTCTATTAATGTTGGGGATTTGTATGCTGACGAAGAGAGGGATTTTCTGGTGTCTGTAAATGTACCAGCGAATGGCTCCCATAATGAGACACCGTTGGTGAAGGTGGAATGTGTTTATAGAGATCCCGTTACGAAAGAATTGGTATGTTTGGAAGGCAAAGAAGTTAGAATTCAGAGGCCTAAGGTTGCAGGACAACAGGTGGTGTCCATTGAGGTGGACAGGCAGCGAAGCAGGGTGCAGGCAGCTGAGGCAATGGCGGATGCCCGAGCTGCAGCGGAACAAGGTGACCTAACCGGTGCAGTTTCTATCCTCGAGAGGTGCCGCAAAGAATTGTCAGAAACCGTGTCAGCACGGGCTGGTGACAGGCTCTGTGTTTCACTGGATGCAGAGCTGAGGGAGTTGCAGGAGAGGATGGCCACCCGACGTGTGTACGAAACATCTGGGAGGGCGTATGTTTTATCTGGACTTAGCTCTCACTCATGGCAGAGGGCGACTGCACGTGGCGACTCAACTGATAGTGCAAGTCTTGTCCAGTCCTACCAGACACCATACATGTTGGACATGCTCACCCGCTCTCAGACCATGCCTCTTGGTGGTGCATCGTCCCAACCTCCAGTCAGACCAGCTCGGTCATTTTCATCACAACCTCGGCCTAGGTAATATTACCAGATTTTCTGGTGGAATTATCATCAGATCACATCTGTATTTGCTTTGTTACTTTATTTTTCTTTCTTTATCAAGGGCGGGGGTATATCTTATCTTAATCTTATATTGGAGGGATACAAGAGAGGATTGGGGGGGGGGGGTGGGTGAATAAAATTGTGAAGAGCGTGGATGGGAGGAGAAAAGATAAAAGAGCAGGAGATTTTTATACTTGTTGTTTTTGGTTTTCGGTTGTATTGGGGGTGGTGTATCTTGTCTTGTACATAGAGACTGAGAAGGGTTTTCATTTCTCTTTGGAGGAGAGGGAGGGTATAAGGTCTTGGTAAATGTGGGGATAAGCGGAGGCGGGAACACTTAATATATAAATACATCCTTTCCTGATTCTTTTTCACAACATCTCTCTCGATCTCGATCTCGAACTGTGAATTTGTAATTCTTTTTGGTTACAAATTCTGTGGGTGCTTATTGTCTTCGTTACATATTGCCGAAGCTCACCAAAAGAACATCTATCGATGGACGAGGACGATGGCCATTGGTCGATGCCCAATTGCCCATTCCAGCATTCCCCCTCCACCTACAGGATGTGCAGATTGGACATATTCTTCTCTTCTTAGGGTCGAACCCAGGTCTCTGGATTCAAAGTCCAGAGTACTAACCTGAAGAATATATTTTGCTTAAAATGTGCTTCCAGTTCAATTGTCAGGCTGGGGCCCTAGATTCATCCTCTGTTGCAGTGACTGGATTTTGAGGGAGTGATGACTGATGAGTAGCGTTTCCAGATTGAAAGAAGAGGAGCTCATGGTCATGGTGAAGCCGAACTAAATATGCCCAACGGTAAAAGGACACAGAGAACAACAGTGGCAGAATTGTCACGAATGACCTGTATAAAGAGCAAGAGCTGAGCTTATCCAACATAGACTGCCTAGAACGCATCTAATAACAGCTCCCTGTGTGGAGGAACGGCTTCGGGAGATTCCTCCCATCCTCGTTTTGTTCTCAAAAACTCATCCCCTGTTTTGGTCAGTGGGCACCACCACCACCCCGTATTTCAAATTTTAGATTGAAAGAAGTAAGCTTCAGAAAGTGAGTGAAAGCTGATTGCTGTTACAGAGGTGGCCTGCCCTGGTAGTGGTGGTGGAGCCGTGGAGGTAAGAACGAGGAACCAAACCGATGAAGAAGCGAATGAATAGAGTAATAAAACAAAGGGAAAATTACAGATAACTTAATAGTTTCAAATACCATAATTGATTAGATTTACGATTTGAGAGGTTCTTGTTTCATTCATAGACTCATGGTCAAGCATCTTTTCTTGTATTCATAATTTTAAAGATTTATTCTTTTTTTTACTCTAATCTTCTTAAAACCCAATGTTGGGCTTGCTCTACTACACTGTCAAATTTATCAAATTAGTTTTGTCGCCTCTATTCCCCTCCTTTCTTACAGTTTTTATAAAATGTTTTCTTTCATTTCCATCTCTACTTGGCACTTTTCCAGGACCCAAAAGAAGGTAAAAAAAAGGAACATCGCTTTCCTATTGACCTTGTAGACTATAGGATTCCTTCATATTTAAATAGGCAAATGGAGAATATGAATCATGTGCCAAATTTTATGTTATTGCTTTGGACTGATGGAAGAGCATTGGTGTGGAGTTGCAGGCGGTGCATTTCAGAGTAAATCTTGCATGAAACAGAAAAATTCTATATTCTGTCTTCCGTGTCTATTACCAGTGGTTTTGATATTCATAGCTTTGACTGGTTTACTCATTCTAAAGTCAAGAGCCTTGAAAAATGTGCTTCTCACCTGGTGGCATGTCACCATGAAATCCTAGAGTTTTATCTTTTTGCTGAATCCTAGAGCACCTCCCTCTCCTCCATTACCGTCCTCTGATTGTGGAGAGATCGACATAAGAGAAGCACCGGACTTTAATGATACTTTAGATATACCAGAGATCGGTGGTCTTCGGGTATTAAAATACTGATGTGGACAAGAAGCAGATGAAGTGCACACAAATACTGAAGAAGTCTCACCTTGTGGAGACATGGCAACACAGCCCACCAAAAGGGGGACGAGGAGGATAAGAGCCGTTGCACCACCTTGACAGTTGATCAGGCTTAGCCAGTGTTTGTCACGTGGTCCATTTCATACGGGATGTGTGACATCCTAGTGTTGACTCGCTGGCTACATTGGTCCCACAATGCACCACGCCACCATTCCTTGGCTCGAACGAGCTGCTGGTCAGGTGGCAATCTTCAACTTGGACATTGGTCGGCTTCCAATTGGTCCACGTAGTGGTCTAACCAAATCCGATTCACGACCTTATCAAATACAAATCCATTGACCCAAATTGACAATTGAATTGATGTTGGAAACACATTTTGCGGAGAATGACGAATCAGCCCAAGTTCAGAATTTGTAGGCTCAAAGTACTGTTGGGGAATTGATGTTAATTAGAGCTTGGGTTGTTGCGATTTTGAATGTTTATAATTCTATAGTGAAAATCAGAAATATGCATTGGGTCTGTTAATATTTTTCTGTAAAGTGTACCCCAAATTCTCCATCTTCAATCAATACTTAGCTGTCACTCAACTCGTCGTAACCAATTAAGGACTGGCTCGTTGGTGTGTTAGCTGGGTTGTCCCAGCATTGACGCGGAATCAAATCCCGCAACCAGCACTTTGGAAAAAAAAAAATGGGGGGGGGGGGGGGGGGTTAAAGGGGAAAAAGTATTGCTGATTAACCAAAAAAAAAAAAAAAACTCGTTGTAGAGATCAACCAATGCGAGACCATCATGGTCTGCACAGTCTACAAACACGGCATGTCAGACCTCCTGTCCAAGCACCTCTCCATCTACACCGTCAAATTATCAAAAACATCGTATCCCTTCACGTTCTCAATTATTTTGGTGCACAGAAGTTGCATACTTGCATCAAATGACAAACGGTACGGTCTTGACTGCCATCATGTTCCAAGCCATTGGCTCTGCCCCCGGTTCTTCTAGCTTCTCAATATCACCGATCTCAAAGGCTGCAAGGTCGGCTTTGGAGCTGAACCCAATCACGGCAAGGTCATGGCATCCGCTGAAGACTCCAGGCCCCAGCCAACCATTCAGAACAATGGCGAGTTGGTAAAATTGGAGAAGATCGTGATGGCCAAGATAACGAGGACGTTGCTAAACCAGCATCCTCTAGCGATTTACACGAACCAAGCTTTTCACGAGCTATTTGAGTTCAGCTTGATTTAGTCCAACTTGAGCTTCGAACTGAATTCGAGCTCTATACATGGCTCATATCTTAATCGAGCCAAACTCGAATACTCCACGGCTCGGCTCATTAAGCTCACGAGCATAATCGAGCCTATGTGTATATTGAAAGCATATGTATATTTATGTGTATATAATAATTGTACATATATTATACTTCTGGAAAGAATGTTATTGGTGGGGATATAGATGTATCATGGCCCCATTCACATCCTATTCTAACTTTCAAATCTAAGAAAGCAATTAAGCAAAGAGGGAAAAATCAAACGAATAAACCCTTTCAGTTTCAGATATTCAGTCTCAAGTCTCAACCCTCACTGCGACCCTGCCTCAAGTTCTCTCAAACTCTCACCGTCACAGTCGAGTCAATGCCCGGCGATACTCTCAGCTCTCAGCCTCTCACCTCTCACAGCTGACGCCTGACGACCGGTGTGGCGATGCCCGACGGTACAGCTCTGAGAGTTGGAAGCTGGAAGTACTGATTCGTATTTGGTGATTGGCTCCCTTCAACTCCTCTGTAACCAACCGTCCGACATACTGTCCATGCTACCACTTACTAGAGTAAAAATTTCATTACATGCTTTGCTTCGATCCAATAATAAAGTAGTTTAATATTATGAAAAACTAAATTAAAAAAAAATTATTTTTCATATTAAAAATTTCATTCACATGCTATAGAAGGTTCTTGTAGCATGTTAATCTGGGTTTAGTTTGAATGTTTTCCTTTTTCTTGGTATATAGTAGTACCTTTATTGGTTTCCTAATGAAAGTAATGTTCTTTTATGATTTTCCTGCCCCATCTTTTATGGTAGAAGTTACCCTAGTTATACCTAGTGTTAACAAAATAATTCACACCCCAAATTGGGATAAGTTGCCTTTCTAATTGGGAACTATAATGCTCATGTAGATTAGCCATTTCTGGGAGAAGTGCTAGAAAAATGTGGTTTTGGGAAAAGATGGAAAATGTGAATGGATGTGCTTACTAAATTCAGCAAATTACTTTATCTTAATAAATGGGATGTAAAATATATTTTCCCTAAGAAGGGATTAAGGCGGGGAGATCTGTTCTCCTTTTTTTTCTCATTACTCTTCTCGTAGATGTGCTTAGTAGATTAAGTTTTAGAGTAGATGAATGTGGGCTGATCATGGGATGGAGAATTGAAAGGGAACAAATTGTATTAAGACATTTGCTCTTTGAGATGATATAATATTGTTTTGTGAGGACATGTGAGGGGAGGTAGCAAGGAACGTGCATTTATTGGTTCAGTGTTTTGAGGTACCTTGGAATAGTATTGGGTGGGAATGCTAAATAGGACCCTTTCATGACCATAATCTTTCATAAACAAATATTCCCTCAACCTCTATAGGACCCTTGATCTCTCATTTTGTGTCTGATCCGTCCCCTATCACCATGGTTGGCACTACCATTGATTCCTCATCAAATAAGACAAGTCAGATAGCAAATAATGCAAACAATTTCATTGCAAGTGTTCCTTTTAACACAGATGGTATTCAAACTGGATCTTAGAGTCCTATTGAAGTTAAGGAAGATGGTCCAATATCGAAGTCAAAAAGATAGAAAACTTCAAGTGTAAGGTTGGAGTTCGAAGAGGCAAAAATTGTTGATGGAACAAAGAAGGCGCAATGTGTCCATTGCAAGAGTAAATTATCTATACAATCTACTGGAGCTACAAGTCATATGGACCGGCATTTGAAATCATTCATACCAAGAAAAGTGGCTTTAAAAGTTGAAAAACAACATAAGCAGCAAATGACCTTGAATTTTCAATCGATAGATTCCAATGTTGATGCAAAAGTTGTGGGTCCTCCTCTCTTAGATCCTACTGTTAGTATGACCATTGCAAAATGAGAGAAGTAATTGCTCATTAGGTTCTTATGCATGAGCATCTATTTACTATAGTGGAAGAGGAACGCTTTATTTTCATGATGAAGATGTGTAATCCATATTTTGAGAAGATTTCTCGTAAGACACCAAAGAACGGCTGTGTAGTTGTGTATGAGGATCCAAAGAAAAAGTTAAAAAATCTTTTAAAGGGTATTTCAAAGATTAGCATGACCACAAACCTTCGGAAGTCACAAAACCAAAGGACTGAGTATATGGTGATAACTAGTCACTTCATAAATGCCAATTGGAGGTTATAGAAGTGTGTTCTCAGTTTTGTTCATGTTCCTCCACCTCGTTGAGGGGCCGATATTGCAAATGCAATTTACAAGTGTTTAAAGGAGTGGGGCCTCGAGAATCAAGGATTAAAGTATTGGTATTGGGTATCGTATCAGAGAATTTGGATACAAATATTGATACGGATACGAATACGTTTTAGAAATGCATGGATACGAATGAAAAATATGAAAATAGATGAATACGTTAAGAAAATACATACAAATTCTACAAATACATTAATAACACTAAATTTAAAATCAAAATAGTCACAAATAATATATAAATACATAAAAAATGTATATTTTAATGGTGAGAGGGTGAGACACTAAATGCTTGTGCATATTATATTTTAGTTATTATATCACTTATTTTTTTTCATTTTACTATTTTATTTTTTTAACATTAACAAAAAAATCAACTAAATATTAAATTCTCAAATGCAAATTAAAATACCAATTAATAATTCACAAAAAATATAATATTAACTTAAAGTATGTCAAATTTGTTAAAATTTCTAAGACACATATCCTATACAAATTCAAAATTTTTAATTATTAAAATAATTATTCCATTGTTAATACTTTTATATCTATAAATAATTTAAAATAAAAAATCATTTTTTTGAAATAAATGTAGATTAGTGAATTGGATAGATTCAATTTAATATTATATTCTTCAATATTTTGTAAACAATATTTTATTTTTTTATAAATAATAAATATGTTGTTATTAATTATTAATGTAAATTAAAATATTAATTGATAATTTTTACAAATATGTAAAAAATTTAAAATGCATATCATGTGCAATTTAACTATTAAAATAATTATTTTATTATTAATATTTTATTTGTATAATTTTATTGATATTAAAAATCATCTTTTTATATAAATATGGACTTGATAGATTATTTGTTCTATAAATTTATAAAATATTGTTTGTGAATATTATTGCTTGGAATAGTTAGAATTGTTAAATATAAACACGTCTTTTCTGTTTAAATTGTATGTTGACACAAAAGCGTAATAAAATTTATTTGATTTTATAACAAGATAAAGCTTGGCTTGATGGTTCAAAGTGTGGAGAAAGATGGTGCATCTGAATGACTTGGGTTTGAATCGACATAGCTACATTTTTTATGAAGTAGAGACGTGGTGTTTCACACGTATCGTCTCATATTGGTGCATATCGTTCGGTATAGTATGATGCATGTCAATATAGATTCATATCGGTGTGATGTTGTGCACATACATTAACCAGTCTAAGGGTAGGAAACAAATTTTTCTAAAATTGTAGAACAGTTACAATTAAGTACAAAGAAGTTGGTTATTGATTGTCCTACTCGTTGGAATTCAACTTTTGAAATGTTGTCATGTGCTTTGAAATTTAGAAATGTGTTTCCAAGATTTCAAGAAAGGGAGCCCATTTATGACTATTTGCCAACTCCTAAAATATGAGAAAAAGTGAAGAAAGTATGTTAGGTACTTGAAGTGCTCAGTGTAGTTACCAACATTATTTCTAGTAGTAACTATCCTACTTCTAATTTGTACCTCAATGAGATCTATAAGGTAAAAGAAATTTTGAACTTAAAGTCAATGGATGAAAATGATTTCATTCGAAGGATTGTTGGGAAGATGAAAGAGAAGCTTGATAAGTATTGGGTGAATGTAATCTATTAATGGCAGTGGCTTCCATCTTGGATCCGAGGTGTAAATTGAGACTGGTTGAGATGTATTTTCTAGAAATATATTCAGAAACTGAAGCTAGAAGAAACATTAAGCAGTTTTGAGGGGATTTATACTAGCTTTATGATGAATACGTAACTGCTTATAATGCTTTTAGCAGTAAACAGTCCTCCACTAAAGGGAATGGTAGCAATAGGTCTTCTACAAGTTCTAGTTCCAACTCTCAATCATCAACAAATTCGGAATGGTCAAAATTGATGAATTATGTAAAGAGAGTTGAGACCATTCTCTCACCAAAATTAGAGTTGGATATGTACCTTGAGGAGGGTGTTTATATTTGTGAAGAAGAAATGTCACATCATAAGTTTAATGCTTTGGAATGGTGGAAGGCAAATAATTTGAAATATAGGGTATTGTCAAAGATGGTAGCTAAGATTCTTGCAATTCCATTATTCACAATAGCTTTAGAAGCTACATTCAGTGTTGGTGGTAGGGTAATTGATTCTTATCGTGCATCTTTGTCTTCAAAGACTATTCTAGTTTTGATTTGTGGAGGGGTTTGGATTTGTGTCCTTCATGGGGTGAAGGAAAAACAAAAGGTATATTACACTTAATTTATACTTATTAATTCTTATTGGTATACTATTTATTTTTTTGCTTTGATTTATTGTTCATCAATTATTTAATTTTGGTCCTTTTTTCATGTTTGTAGGTGGGCAAGAAATCTATTGAGATAGCTCTATCCATTTGTTAATGATACCTTCAGCTTTGGGTAAATTGTTTGGATGCTCTAGGATCAGGAGATGTGACCATGTCAATCATTGGTTGTGGATTCAATTGTTTAGGATATTTAACTTCTGGATTTTTTTTAGTTACTTTACGGTTATGGTTAGAAACTTAAAATGGATATTTAACTTTTTTTAATGTTTAACTACTATGGTTTTTTGGTTCTTGTGAGATGTTATTTGATGGTTTTGTTTATCTATTAAAGAATGAACTATTGACTTTAATGCATAGATCTCCATTAATTAGTTCAGGAAATCTTGAAGAGGATGGAAAAGATTAAGGATAATGTCCATCAATTAGCAGCAGCATGGAGATTTAGAAATATCAATTCATCATTTTTTCTGTTGAATTGGTGATCTGTAGGGTTTCTTCTGTTTATGGATGTATCAGGATTCAGGAGTCAAAGAAAAAGTATAAGCATGGAACTGAAGCTTCTGATGACTCAAGTAATAGCTGTACACCTGTAGTAATAGTTGTACAATTCAACATTTCAGTTTTTCCTACATTCCTCCATTCCATGATACATGTTTAGAGGCCTTGTAGTGCATTCCTATATCCATTTCAATGTTCTGATTGCAAGGTCTGGGGCCTTACTCTACTAGCATAAAGAAAGTGGAGAAGGAAATGGCCAAGAAAGTAAATGATTTATGTGGTATGCTTCTTATGCCTGTTATGATTTAGAGAGTTTGTTGCATGTTCAGTGTCGGGCTTAATGCATCTCATTGATAATCTACAAAATGTAATTAATAAACTATTTTGAGTATCTGGATTAAAATATCTTTCATATTTCTTGGGAGGAATTGGATGGACTGAACATATATCAGCCTGGCTTGATCTACACATGTAATTTACGAAAAGGCAAAGTATAGTATTTCATTTTGTTAATATAAAACAAAAACAAGATACCCCTGTACAACTAGAAACTGAACATAGGTAATAGGTAATGTACAAAAACACCTTTACATCCCCATACAGAAATCCCTTGTCTTGCCATGGCATCAGCCATCATGTTTGCTGATCTGCATGTCTATATGAAACTTGAATTCAATTCTGAAATCAGGGTTCCCTGTTCACCCCTTGTCTTGGATTTTTGTATGTCAAAAATCCATCAGTTTTCTTATAAAAAAGATGTTGCTTCAAGCATCATCTGTCCACTTAGAAGTTGTATCCATGGATCAATATTTATTAATGTTGATACAAACAAAACTCCTGTTTGTAAAATAACATTGTTTTTAGTTAAGAAATTTATACATAATCGGGATAAAAAATCTCCGATGCAAGTGTCATATGTCTTTTGTTGATTGATATAAATCTGTGGAATGAATATAGAACTTTTTATTCCTTTTTTTGGTCTTAACATTTTCATCTATTTGTACCACATAGTGCATCTGTATATTATTTCTTTCCTACTTATCAATTGATATCTTCCAATTGTTGAATCAACACTCTTGGTCTTTCATGGGGTCAAATCCCAAAAAATATTTTGCTTGGAATGTGATCTGCCAATCAATATATGAAACTCTTATACCTGACATAAAAAGGATATTTCCTTTACAAACAGGATACCATGGTTCATTCATTGGATGGTGTAGATATTAGTTATTGGATTTTAAATTACATATATCTGGCATATGCTTATCTGCATTATATCTAGTACTTCATGAATACTTTGGGATGATCTTTGGTCTCTGCACTTCCATTCTTATGGCCAAGTCTATTATTTTGTTAAATTTCTCAATACTAAATTCTTAACATTTTTCAGTACATCTTTTGGATTACTCTTCCTTGACATCATCATTGTTACTGCCTTTCTTCATCCATTCCTTAAGGTTGTGTTTGGTTTGAAGGAAAAAAGTAGGGAAAGGAAAGGAAAGGTAGGGAAACCTTTACAAACCTTGTATAATTTTTCCTACATTTCCCTTCCTTTCTCTACCTTTTCCTTTAAACCAAACATGGCCTAAGAGTTGGACACTAGACACCTATGCTGGTCTTATTTTGTGCCTAAATAGGGTTTGCTTTTATTTGAACTATAGGTATTAAGGAGTCTGATACTGGTTTAATGGCACCTAGTCTAACATTCACTAAAGCTCAAGTTCGAGCTCAAACTCGAGCTCAAATAGGCTTGGTTCTCGAGCCGAATCGAGCTTGTATATATAGATTATTCATTTGAGCCGAATTCGAGCTTATATTTCCAGTTCGAATTGAGCTCAAGCCTTGTAATATTATATCGAGCTGAGCTCGAATACCCAAATATTCAGCTCAGCTCGACTCATGTCAACTCAACCTAACTTGCCCCTGTACAAGAACTTGTATTAAAAGTTATTGAAGGTTTATTAAGCTTTATTGCTGGAGGGCCGCAGCTGTTAAAAATTCCCGTCAGCTTTGGCATTCGGAGGTTCCTTAGGCTGCATTTGGAATCGGTGTAAATCAAGAACGATGTAAAAGTTTACATCAGTTCGCTTTTGTTAGCGTTTGGAATGAGTGTAAATGAAGATCGATGTAAAAC
This sequence comes from Nelumbo nucifera, assembly GCF_055504915.1. Classification (NCBI taxonomy): domain Eukaryota; kingdom Viridiplantae; phylum Streptophyta; class Magnoliopsida; order Proteales; family Nelumbonaceae; genus Nelumbo; species Nelumbo nucifera. The sequence continues at coordinate 45,639,416 of NC_142650.1, read as the reverse complement.
TCCACTTTGGTTTAGATTTGTTGGCGTTTAGATGGAATGGAGATCGATGTAAAACCTCGTCGAGCATAAAGTTTTTGTGTTTTACATTGATTTTAAATTGAACCGTATATAGGTGTAAAAGTACATTGATGACGTTTTACACTGAACCGTATATAGGTGACCGTTATATTTTGAAAACCGTGATTAAAAAGTGTAAAGTTCTACATAGATGTTTATTTACATCGATTCTCGATGTAAAACTTTATGCTTGATAAGATTTTACATTAATTCACAATATAAAATTCTACTCTATCCAAATGCCAACAAATCTAAACTGGAATAAAGTATTATATCAATCTTCACTTACACTTTTTCCAAATACCAACAAAATCGAACCAATATATACTTTTACATCATTATTGATTTATACGGATTCCAAACACAGCCTTAATTCCAACAGCAAAGCAGATTCATCAAACACTGCACAGCAACAATGTGAGCGTTGAGCAGGGACGCATCCTCCTATTGTTGAATCCAAGAGTGAGAGAATCGTAAAATTGAATAAAGAGGTATTTCAATTTGGGTATAACGATGAATATTGGAGATTCATCCAAAAATAATTTGGAATTATGAACTCCATGTACTTTCGTTAACAAGCAAAGTAGACAGACACTGAGACGAGTACTAAGACTAAAGTGTCTCTGATATAACGTACGATATATAGCTGCAGTCTGCAAGGTACCCTACCCTGCCCATATTCCCATGCACTTAGCTCGAGAGGGGATCTACTCCTCATAAATAGGCGCCTCACATGCACATCCATCGTGCATTGAGAGCATCTCTCATGAATGATAATTGATAAATACGGAAAATATTCTCAATGGTAAGATATACGTGTGAAACGCTTGTAAGGCGTCAGGTGTGAGGAGCAGATCCGGTCTCGTCCTTCCTTATCCTCCTCTGTACTTTATGTTCACTCGGTCTAGTCAAGGCTACATATGGTCCATATCTACATTGTTTGTGGGTTCCAGGGTTTATTTTGGTTGTTTTTGTGGAGCAGAGCACTGACCTAAGCACACGTTTGCAGGTGACTACGCTCACGGCTGGATTGCATGGAATCGCAGAAGCTGGCGATGACTGAAATACGTTAATGCCACTATATATCTTTTTTTTTTTTCATTCAGAAAAAAACTTGAAAATATTTACACACTGCCCAACTGACACCCCATCATACAAATATTTTATCCGTTTTCTTTTATTTAACTAATAATTGGCAAAAGCGATTGATATTTTTTCAAGGGTGTAAGGGAGATAGTAAAGAAAAATCTATATATGTGGGCTATTTATCTTTTGAATTTGTGATGTAATTTTCTTCCTAACACTTAATTAATTTTTAAGTGAAAGGAATTAGGCCAAGTGTAACAGTGTTTATTTTAAAAAGTATTTATTAACATTTGGTATAAAAGAACTGATTTAGTATAGGTGTTTTCAAATGAGATGTTGCTGGCCAAGATAGACAAAAAACAATTCCCAACTTTTAAGCTTTTTAGTTTATTCCCCAACTGATAAAAAATACTAAGAAAAATTTCATTTTAACCCTCAACTTTGGAGGTAGTGTTAAGTTAGTATCTGAACTTTTAAACGTGTTATTGTAGTAGTTAAACTTTCAAAAAGTGTTTGATTGGTTTTTGTCGTTAATCAACCGTCAGTTATCTATTGAAAATGTCAAAACTACCATTTAAAAGAAGATACTGTTTATTGTCTTCTATCTTGAGACTGAATTGGTTATTTTCAAAGAAAAAGAGAGAAAAAACATGAAATATGATAAAGAGAAACAATAAATGAAAGTAAAGAAATAACTAGACAAGAATGTATTTCAGATCTAAAGGTAGAAGACAAGGACTTCATTAGTCTAGAATCTCAAACACCTTAACCGGTTGGTTCAATCTCAAGGTAAAAGATAATGAACATTGTCTTTTTTTGGAGGGTATTTTTGACATTTTCAACAAATAACTGACGATCGATTAACGGAAATGACCAACTTGACACTTTTTTGAAAATGCAGTGACACGTTTAAAAGTTTTGATACTAACTTAACACTACCCCGGATACTAAAGTGGAATTTTTTCAAAATACTACTGGCGTGATCTCGGCCCAAAATAATTAATTTTTTAAATAACCATTTATTTTTAATCGCTTACAAACTTGGTCTTAAGATGTCCCATAGGGAAATTAAATTTGTGGGCAACCATAGTCCATAGATATCAAACGAAAGAGATTCGTGGATGAAGAATATTATAGGGTGAGACATGAGTCATTTGGGCCTGGGCCTGGGCTTGGGCGTGGAGGATGACGAAAAACATGCATCGTGAGAAGTCCTCGAGGACCTACCCTACCCAATACCCATTACTCAATGCACGCTCCACACCCTGGCCCCACAAAATGAGAAGCTTGATATGTTGCAGTGGCAACCCATGTTTGATAGCTCCAACTGAAATAATGTGGTGGTCCAGACTCCAGAGCCATGATCACAGCTCCAAGGCAAGGGCCACGTCTCACATCGTATATTCGTATCGTATCGAATCGTATCCTATCGTTATCGTTTTTATTTATTTAAAGAATTAAAGGAGAGAAAAATGAGAAATGGCCTCCACATAATAAATAAACCCAAACCAAAAAATAATCGGATTTTCTTCCGAGTCTGTATTATTTATTTATTATGTACGTACAGGCCTAGGTGTCCATCTCACTAATTAAAATCAATGAATTGATAGATAGAGGATCCCTCGTCCGATTTCTTACAAAAACGATGACTAGTCAGAGATCACATTATACTCGCTTGCTTGCAGTTTCAACCTGCAAAGCACGCTCTTGAGAGAGCGAGAAATTAATTGTGTTTGGAGTTTGGACGCCTCTGATCTTCCGGCGTTGATTGTCCGGGGGAGCTGATGATTGGTGGTGGGGGTCCTTCATTTCATTATGCGAGGCCCGATTCACCTGCGATTCTTCACGACTATCCAAAATAACGCGCCACGACTACACCAGTGCTGCGTAGCAGCCGACACCATTCACTGCAATCTGCCTTCAAAGCCTGTGACGATTAAATACGCTGAGCTGAAATTCTCTTTCCCCCTCTCACGTCATACTCATATCATTACAGTTACATTACCGTATGAAATTAAGAATGGCTTCGAGCCAAGTTTATTTAGCTTGCTGTTGTTCTGCAGATCTTCGAAAGCTTGAGCATTTTCCCATGTCTACAGATTTCATTTGAAGCGTTCAAGTTTTCAACTTCTGAGTGACCAAGCAGCGTTCCTGAAAACCAATATGTCTAATTTGATGGTTGGTGCGTCTCTTTCGAGCTGCGAATTAGTTGCTTTCGCATAGGTGGGTAATGGAGGTGTTTTTTCCCTTTGAATATTTGTATATCTAATCAATGCCTATTGTATCGTCTTATTGTCGGTTGTCTGTTCTGTGCTGCCTTTTATGTATTTATTTTCATTATTCTTTTCTTTTTCTCTGTTATGGTTACTGATCTGCTAAGGATATTTGTGTATAATCATTCATCATATTTTGTTTTCGTCCTCTTTCCTGTGTTTAAATATTGTTTGGCAACTACTGAGAATGAAGCTGGTCGATCTTTCTTGCTGTTTTTCAGTCTCCTCCTTTGATGAACGGTCATTTCACTCTGCGGCTTTCTGGAACTAATTTGGTATCTGGGTTTCCCCTCCTTCATGCGCGTTTCTTACCTCATCTTTCTGTCCTTTTTGTATATTTGGTTGCGTTGAAAGCACTGTGGACCTATCATTATGGCTTTCATAGAAATCTGAGAGCAAATATTTTGTTTTTGGCTCGCTTATTGCCTTTCATGCATATGTAACTGTGTGTACTCTCTTTGGGATTATGAAGCATTAGAGCTTAAATTTGGTCTACTTTTTCTTGCATAAGCTTTTATTAGGAATTCAAGTTGAGATGAATTGAAATTTACAGTTCTGTACACCCAATCATCTGCTTGACAGCATCACCATATATACTTTTCTGTACTCGTAATATGTCTTTCGTGTGGATGTTTGCCCAGTGTTCTTTCATATTCAATTTCCAAAAACTTATGCTGAAAGTACTAGAGAGGAGAAGTCAAATGCAGTCCCTGTTGAATTTTAGCTGTCGAGCCCACCCCCCCCCCCCCCCCCCCCCCCCAAAAAAAAGCCCCAAATCTGAGTATCTAGTTATTAAGAAAATTGCTCCGTTTTTTAGTTCCCTTTTTAGAATCTTAATAGTCTTATTGGGTTTGAGGTTGACAAACACTTGCTAAATGTAAATTTTTTTTTGTTTTCATTGGTTGATGCTTCTTGGTCTTATCATTTATTATTGTTATATTGTACTCTATTCTTTGGATGTTTGTTCCGATGCTTGGACAGAATATTGAGGTGCATTTGTATTCTGGTGCAGGTTCAAGAATCTGAGATTATGAAAACTTTTATTTCTCATGAAGCTTCAATTAATTGCTTAAATTATACCTCATGATATTTCCTTGACAACTTTTATCTGCTTATGAAATATGAGTTCTTTAGATCAATTTAGAGTTTTGTAACATGGACACTCTTTTTTCTGAAAATTAGCTGTGTAAGACTGTTTTCTTGTTTCAGTTCCATGCTGACTTGTGTTCAATGTTACCAGATCTCTTAGGCTCTTAGATGTCAATTTGTCAGAGATCTTGTACCAATTGTTGATCACAAGGAAATGTGTTAGTGTCCATTTACATGAATTTACTGTCATATTTCGTCAGCTGCATGGCTGTCAAACCTGTTTGTGATAGAAACAAAACCACAATGATCACTTAACATTCCACAATGACCAAGTTGCAATGACAAACAATTAATTGATTGAATATTACCAGTTATTTTCAGATGATCTCTGTTGGGAATGTAGTTTTAGAAAATTAGAGATGAAGCTCTTAAGGCGTATATAAAGACACTGTCTTTAAATCTAAACAATCTCCTTTGCCACTTGTCAGATGACTTAAAAGTAAACTTATTTACATATTAAATGACCTCACAAATCAAGTTCCTGCTGGTCCTGTGTAACAGTTGAAACTTGAAAGAAAAGCAATTAACCATATTTTAGTTTCATTCTGAAAACAATACGTGCTTCTGCATTCTATTTGTATCTAAAACTGAACGTACTCTAACAGTCTCTTCTGCCTTTTGGTTTAGTGTTTGCGATGAAACAATGAAGTTCCAGTTGGAATCTGCCCTTGCTTGTATCATTTGCTTACTCTGTTTTCAGTACATATTATGTGGTTAGTATCAATTTTCTATGCTATACCTTTTTTGAGTTTTTTCCCCTAACCACTGATCATATATGGTTGCCCTTGCTTATACAGTCTAGTTTCAGCACATTTTGTGTAGTTAGAACCAATTCTTATACTACTTCTTCTGTTTCTTTTGCTTTATCCATTGATCATATAGCTGAGGGCAAACTAGAGTTACTTGCCTGGTCTAAATTTTTGATAGCCTTCAAATGGCTTAATATTGATGTGGTCCATGACCCTCAACTCAAAGTTCCCAGGTTGTGGATTCATTGGGATAAAAACAATAGGATGTAATGATTCTAAACATCTTCTGGTACTATGGTAATGATCTAGAAGGAAATAGATAGCTTTGATGATTAGGTTCTCTAACCAGAGGTGAATTATCTGCAGCAAAGATCTCCTAGGTCAGTGCTACTGAATGATAATGGGTTGTTAAGTTGTCCTTATGTTCTGTTGTGAATTGCCCTATATCTCACCTACGATAAGTATTATCCCCATGTAAACAAACTCTGCATGTTTTTTTTTTCTCTTGTTTCAGTAGTAGAGTTTAGCACTATATGTTTGCCTCGAATTATGTGCATATACCATTTCAAGCCACTCTGATAATCACATTCAATTTAACTGATCACTGACAGATGATCTTTCTCAAGAGTCTGGAATGAACAAGTGGACCTGTTTGTGTGCTTCTGCTCAACAAGGCAATCAGAGTTATGTATTTGCATCCAACTGTTCCACATCCTGTGATTGCATTCCTGGTATGCTGCCTAAATTGTTAAGGGATAACTTGGATTATCATCTACAAAAATATTGCCTTTCTTGGGGTCAGAAAAGAAATTAATCTCAATATGAATCCTGTATTAGTTTGTTAGAAATGGAACTCTTTTATTGGAAATGAGCATGAAAATAGTTATTTACTTTGATAAATCCACAAAATTCAGTTGGTTTTTTCCAGAAAAGGTTGCACTTATTAGCTAAACAATGCTTTTGAAAAGCTTTACAATGCTTATTCTTTTTTTTCCTTCACCTTTGTGTGTGTCTTAACCCTGAAATTTCAAAACTATAATAGATCCATATATGGAATCTGTTACAGCTATATTTTTTGTGAGAGACCTACAAATGTAAGTCTCTTAATGGTATTCATTCAAAACAAATTTGTGCGATTCAGGGATATGACCCTCTCTCTCTCTCTCTCTCCAAAAAATGTGTAGTATTTTGCAAACTGAATTAACTTTAATATGTTCATTCTTTTCCTAAGTTGCATTTATGAGGAAATATCATCTACTACAATATTTTAAAAATTATATTGCATTATTTTTTATGGCAGAAAAATCTGTTGGAGGATCAAGTGAAGAAAGATGGACCTGTATTTGTGCTGCTGAGGGATTTTCCGCAGCAGCAGCTGGTATTCATGATTCTACTTGTTTCACAGCCTGCAACTGCACATCTGGTAATGTGCCTTTTCAATGTGAAATGCTGATTTTGAATAGTCCTCGTTTACCCATACTTCTATAGTTGTAATGTAAATAAATCATATGCTGAACTTGTAGTCATTCATAATTGCTCCAATGAGATCCTGATGTGGTGGCTGTCTTATCTAAAGCTGAAAATTCAGCTCTACTGTAAATATCAAGGTTAACACTTTAAATTGGTTCCAGAAATCATGTAGATACTAGTTCCAAGCTGGTCTTGCATTGACTTTATCCCTCCAAGAATGGCCCATCAATTGAGAATTCCTACTAGAAGAAAGTGTAGCTGTGACTCTGTATAAAGCTTTACAGTGGCTGAGGACTCATTGAGCATGTTGAACCATGGATTCTCCGTATTTCTTTCTGTTTATTTATGCCAAATTCAGTATAATGCAATTAATTGGTAGGAATTTTTGTTTTCTTTTTCTCCTTTTGAGTGGGGAAGTGAGTGAGTAGTTGATTGGTGGAGATAGAATACAGGATTTTATCCTAGTTCTGGCATATGAATTTCCCCAGGCTTTTCCAGCTGATTAAGCCAAATTTTCAGAATGATCTATGTACCACAAGTGACAAGGTCGTGACACACACAGAGACACACATAAACAGACTCAAATAAAAACATGGAAGGTTAATGATTCATAGCTTCTGCTTCATAAATCATAACATGCTTAGAGTGGTTTGTCTTAATGCTTGCCATGCAGGTTTTCCAGTAGACGCGAAAGCATCAAGGAAGCATATGTCCAGCAAATTCATTATGTACATTCTCTTGTTTTGTGTGGTGCCTATGACTGTTGCATTTCTTGCTTTGCTGGGATGCTATATGTATTGCAGGGACAAATGTCCTGTTCAACCTCCAATATTTTTATCAGATAGAGACACAAGCTGTAACAGCGCTACCAACCTAATAAGCCATATGTCTTCTTCAATACCAGAATCCAAAGTTCAAATAAATTCTCCTTTGCACCCCATAACAGGTAAAATCAGAGCGTTTTCATTTATCTGCCTTATTCTTTTTTAAGAATTTGAGCTGATGATGGGCATGAGATTTTACTTTTCAAAGGATATTCTTGTTCAGAAAGAAACAGCTTGAAGATTTTATTCTATCTTAAAAATATTACAAAATACTTATTCTACTTTCTTAACATATCCCACATCCCCTGGGTGCTGTTTGAGGTCCAATATTTGCTTTGGTAACAAAAGTCTCAAAACCACTTATTAAACTTTCCTTTTTATTTTGATGCAGAGTGTATGCTAGGAGCTTCTTTCATGTTTAAAAGAAAAATAGGAACAGTAACTGGGACAATTACCCATTTTACTTATTCTGAGTTGGAGCTTGCAACCAATAAATTCTCCAATTCCAATCTGATAGGGCTTGGAGGAAGCAGCTGTGTTTATCGGGGTCAACTCAAAGATGGCAAGATTGTTGCTGTTAAGCGACTAAAGACTCAGGGTGGGCCTGATGCAATTGTTGAGTTTTCCACTGAGGTATCTCTCCCCCTAGATGCTGCTGCTTTTTATTTGTTGCTAAAGGTCTCTAGCTGTCTGCAGACCTCAGGAAAGCATTAACAAAATATTGTAATCTAGGCTGCAGCCTTGAAGACTGACAAATTTTTGTTTCTGCAGATTGAACTGATTTCAAGATTCAACCACTGTCACGTGGTACCTTTGCTTGGCTACTGCTTGGAGTCACACGGGAAACAGGCTGAGAGGCTACTTGTCTTTGAATACATGTCCAATGGCAACCTTAGAGATTGTTTAGATGGGGCTCCAGGGAAAGAACCCATGGACTGGGGAACTCGTGTTAATATTGCTCTTGGGGCTGCAAGGGGCTTGGAGTATCTGCATGAAGCTGCTGCTCCAAGGATATTGCATCGAGATATCAAATCAACCAACATTCTTCTAGATGATAAGTGGAGACCTAAAGTAAGAATCTTGAATTTGTTGAAACCCCAATCCATTACTTAATACTAGATCCAGCTATTTGGCATTTTTAGCATGAAGTGGCAACTCTAACTTGAACCTTTTTTTTTGTGGGTGGGGGGCACTTGAACCCATAGTCTTTTAACCCCCCCACCAACAAAAAATATGTCTGACTATGATACTGGAAAGGCTTGATACCTAAAAAATTTATAACCAATCAATTGGTATCATAAAAGTGGTAACCAATCAGCTGATATTCATCAAAATTCATGGTGGGGGTTCTGATTTGTTAAAGTTTTTCTAGTATCATACTTTTCCAGCATCATTGATATTTCCTAAGGCGTAGTTTGGAAAGAGTATAAATACAAATATGTACAGTACAAATACATATAAAATAATACAAAATACAAGGTTTTTCACCCTACGTATTTGTATTTGTACCCCTTCCAAACTGAGCCTAAAGAAAAAAGGATAAAAATACAAGTTGACTGATAATTCCATTATGTCAATTTGGTTGGCCAGGGTTTGACTATAGCACAAACTTCAATTTCATTTAAATATACCAAAGGAAAAAAAATTGTTGTTTCTGCAATATTTGCAATTGCTTAATGCTAGCCCACAAGGCTATCACCTACATGAGAACAGCCTTCCATGCAAGTTGTATCACGTACGGTACATTTCTTGTGCTTGGTGATGAAGGAATCTGTAATCCCACAAGGCTATCATTGCTCTTCGTGAAGTCAAAGTTTTGAAAAATGTAGCTTTCCTGATGGCATATGAACTTAGAAACCCTTCTTTCTTATTGGTTCACTTATGCACACAGATAAGTGATCTTGGTATGGCCAAACGCTTGAGGACTGATGACCTTCCTAGCTGTTCGAATTCTCCAGCAAGAATGCAGGGGACTTTTGGATATTTTGCTCCAGAGTATGCCATTGTTGGAAGGGCCTCTCTAAAGTCAGATGTTTTCAGTTTTGGAGTTGTTCTTCTGGAGTTAATCAGTGGTCGGAAACCAATCCAAAAATCAGCCAACAAAGGAGAAGAAAGCCTTGTCATATGGGTAAATTACAATGCTGTCATTTTCTTTGGTGGTAAAAGATTATTTTTAGTTGATCTCTTTTGTTTTTGTTGGATTCACATATTCCTATTTCTTGTGGAAGCTCCTATTTCCTTCTCTCTTGCATTTGGTTGAAAAAACATTTTGGTAAATCCATGAAAAGAATTAGAGTGCTCCTCTTCTAGAAACTTTGTGCTTTCTCTTTCTGTAGGGCGCAACTTGTTTGAATTGGCCAAGCTAAGGTTCCCCATCAATTAGACACATCTTAGCTTGGCAATATCTTTTATTTCAACCCACTGTTGACCTGTGTGGTCAGACTGGTCAAACATGCCATTTTATAAAAAAAACTGTTGACCCATTTAACCTGTTTAGTGCTATTTTATATTTTAAGTTTTTAACTTTATTATAGTATCATGAGTTGACCAATTTGGTTGAACAGCTAATCCATGGCCTGGTTGAAACCATCATGGTTGAACGGCTAGGCTTTAAAACATTGTTCCAACCTCATGCTTTCTAATTGAGTGTGACTGATTTAACTATCATGGTTGACCTAATGATTTCTATGCCAATGTGAAGCCATGAAGTGAATTGTTTATTAGATGGGCTGGTAAGAAAATATTTGATTTTGTAGCTGCATCTAGAATTGGCGGAAGGGGAGCTTTTTAGATGCCCTCTATGGATGTGTAGTTACTTTGATATATTAGGATCTTCTTTGTCCATGTAATCAGGAGAAAATTGAGAACATACTGATTTGAATTACAATGTTTTTTGCTCCTATTGTAGGCTACCCCTCGTTTACAGGATAGCAAAAGGGTGATTTTGGAATTGCCTGACCCACTTTTGAATGGGAATTTCCCAGAAGAGGAGATGCAGATAATGGCTTACTTGGCGAAGGAGTGCCTGCTTTTGGATCCTGACTCTAGACCAACCATGAGTGAGGTTGTTCAAATCCTTTCCACTATTACACCAGAGAAATCCAGGCGAAATTTCTCTTTAAGCCTTTTCCAGGTAATCATGCATTTCATCATTCCCTTTACAAGTGCTTTTAGCACAGATTCTGTGATGGCTCTTTGCTTCTTTTCAGATAAACTATTATTCCAAATCAAACATGTCAAAGTATTGTTTAAGATCATAATACAGATTCTGTCTTATGTCTAGGTAAAAAAGAAAGACCATTTTCCCAATGTTGGTCCTGGATATCTGGGGTCTTGGGAGGGGATAGAGACCTAACCTTTGGAAAGTGGCCATTGTCAACTCGAACCCATGCCTTGCGCACTTGTGAACCCAAGATTTTACCATCATTTCAAGAAATGGTCCCAACAATCATATTTTAGTGATTTCAATATATTTGGGTTTAACTTTTATTGTACTAGTGCAAGGGCACATTCTATACACATGCACAAGTAAATGGTGAACATATAAGTTGACATTATATAATCAAATTTAACTTTTATCACTTGCATCAAAACCAAGGTAAGTATCCACTTTATAATAGTATAGATTATGATCTGCTCCTTTCAAATATTCAGCATTGCCCAAAACGAGGATGCTTCTTTAATGTTTTATTTGGAAAATAATAGTTTGATTGAACACTATGGGAATCCAGACAAAACCATGTTGAGTGTTGATTCTCTCCTCTGCTTATTTTGCAATAAAATAGTGATTTTTTGTGTGTTTAATTCAACTCTCAATTTTTTTTTGGTAAAATGAAAAAGGAACTCCCTAATTTTGCCTCAAAATCATTGCCCCATTTCCATTAAGTTTGTGTGTACCATTTACTATTCTTTCATCTTCTGAGCTATTTGATTAATTTACCTTTAGAATGGATCATGCAGAGCTTATCAACTCATAGCATGAAAAGTGTGGTAGACAAGGAGAGGTATGAAGATGAGCCAGATTGTTCCCTTGATGCAGAGAACTTGAGAAGAGGCTCTGCTTGGTCTTCGTTGCCACTACATGTGCATCGTAATTTATGTGTTGAAGACAATAAGAAAGAGGCAGGCACAGTAATATCGGCTGAGTGTATAGAAAAATTGAACCCCGGTTTGAATTGCCGTTCTCCAGAGGATGAGATAGTGGACTTAACTGAACCCCGGTTTGAATCATTCCACATGGCAAACATTCAAAACCTATGATTTTATTAGAAAATTTGGGCAAGAATACCCAGAACCATGGCTAGTGCTAAATGCTCATTTCTTGGGGTTAAACGTGCTTGCTGATTGAACTTGCTCTTGGAAAAAGAAAACAAGAAGGCAAATCCATCTGAGGAAGGATTGGTTCTCAGTTCTCACAGTCAAGGATTGGTTCTCAGCTTTCCTGCAAGTCGGGACTCCAGATAAGCAATACTAGAATGTCAAAAAAATTTGAAAAGCTGATCATGAAATATAAATGCTACATTATTGTTTCATTTATTATTACAGATGAGAAAGAAATTGTTTTACTGCAAAAAAAATAAAATAAAAAAATACATACAAAGCAATCCTAGTTTTTGCTTGACTTGCCTTCATTTGGACGGGGAGTTCTTTTGCACTCATAGTTATTTATATCAACCTCCTCTTGCAAATTTGAGTGAGATATATAGGTGTAGTTGAATTTCACCTTGAGTTCTTCCTCCAATGAGATCTTTCTGGGTTTATACCCTTCTACTGGTCCCATTCTTGATAGTGCTTTCCTAGTCTCAATGATCTCCCATTCATGGTCGTCTTTCACCGAGCTTCAGAAGAAAAAGAAGATCCACAGGATGACTTCAAAAGACAGAAACAGAACACGTTTGTATTTATTGAAATTTGCAAATTCAATTGAAGCAAATCGCTTGGACTCCAAGACAATAATCTGCAACATCCCATAAAACATGCATGAAAGCTCTGAAATTGTTAAGCAGGTCCATATGATAGGACATTCCTTTTCCCCATTAGCAGCCGTAGAAGAGAAGGGAGGAATAAGGTTAAGGTCTAGCCTGATCATATATTAATACTTCATCTGCACAGTTCCACCAATTCCTAACTTCAAATGTGTCAAAACCAATCTATATTGAATTCAAGCATTTGGGTTTTCTTCCAATGGATGATTCAATTTCGCATTTTAGGATTAGAGTTTTTCAGACGTTGTCGATGATGAGATTAAGTGTTGAAAATCAGATTGACCTTCCTTGCAAGAGGTGGGCAAGCCCAGCTGCGCCAAAAAACCGTCAATGTAAAACATAGGATAGGAAGCCCATATCTGAGATATGGGTTTTTCCTACCCCATCTTTTGAACTCCAAAGCCGAACGACGAATCTCATCACATCAGTAGTCCCTTTTTATTTTCATTTTCTTTCAAGGATCAATTGTTGTCTCAGTATGTTAGAATATTTAGTGTAGTACAGCTGCATAACCACGTGTCATCTACCACTCGCGTCAATTAGTTACAAGTAAGGCTGCAACTTGGGTCGGGTTGGCCCGAATCCAACCCGAAAAGTTGGGTTGGGTTGGTTTGGGTTGATGTTCGGGTTAGGGATAGGGTTGAAATTCATGAATCCGACTTTACTTCGGGTTGGGTGAGGGTTGACCCCTTAGTCAACCTGACCCAACCCGAACCTGAGTCAATAGTACGTGTCATATATAAATATATGTTATATTAATATATAACATACATTGATTTGTTTAGATGCATGATATTTGTATGGACCCCACCACATAGTATCATGTATTTCTTTTAAGATAATCACTTCACTTAATCCTAATCAGAAAGACTAAAACCTTAATAACATTAATTATTTTATATTTTTTGAAAATTTTATTCTTCATGTCATATATGTTGTTTGCTGCCCAAGAAAGATCTATCGTAAGTCATAACTCATAATAAACTATAGTCATTTCTAACACTTGTTTTTTCTGAATTATGTAATAAAAGAACAAAAAAATAACGTCAACAAACAAATACTAATGAAACAGAGGATTAATATATGTAGTGAAAGTTGAGTTAAGATCTAAAATTGAGAAATTCTATGAGGTTTTAAAGGATGGGAAGAAGGTTGGGTTGGGTTGGGTTAGGGTTGAAGGAATTTAGTTAGGGTTAGGGTTAGGGTTGGGTTGGTCGGGTTGAAGGTCGGGCTGGGTTAGGGTTAGGGTTGGGCTAGGGTTAGCCTCAACCCGACCTAACCCGGCCCTACTTGCAGCCCTAGTTACAAGTCCGTTACACACTGACACGAAATGTATTTATAACTCATTCGTTCACTCATTTTAATTCAAGAAATCCTGCGATGAGGTTTTACCCTTTTGTGATGAACTTCCAAATATTTGTGATAAGTCTTTGCACTCTACCCTCTCTGTCTTAATTTTTACATGGTATCAGAGCCTGTAATTCCTTCCATTGTTGCCTTTCACTGCTGAGGTGATCTATGATTCCTTTTTTTTTTCATTGGTCGCTCATCACTGAGCTCCTCCCTCTTGTTGTTGCACCCGCCGTTGTTTCCAACCGTGACAACCATGAAATCTGATCCAACTTCTCCTTACTACCTACACTCATCCGATAACCCAGGGAGCATTCTTGTATCCTTTTCTTTGACTGGAGACAATTATTCGACATGGCAACGAGCCATGCGGAATGCACTGAGAACAAAGAATAAATACCGGTTTGTGGACAGATCTTTATCACGGCCATCAAGATCATCACTATAAGAGAAAGCTTAGGTTAAAGGTAACCCAATGGTGGTTTCTTGCCTGTTCAACTCTCTGGCCAAAGAACTCCACGAAAGTGTAGCCTTCATTGACTTGGCTTCTATGATCTGGAAAGAGTTAGAAGAAAGATTTGCGCAGAGCAATGTCCCATGGATGTGGGATGAACACAGAAGTCTCACTGATCTCCCTTAGTGCACCTGCGGAGCCTTGAAGCATTTCATTGCTGATTGTGAGAAAGAAAAACTCCACCAATTCTTGATGGGTTTAAATGAATCTTTCAACGTCATTCGATTGAACATTCTGGGATCGGATCCACTACCGAGTTTGAACAAGGCGTATTCTCTTGTAATCCAAGAAGAGCGCCATCAGCTACCAATCTCTCTTTGAGGGCCACCCAACCCTGAAGTTGCTGCATTGATTAAATACTGTATTAAGATCCATGCCTCGAGACTTTGAGAATCGCAATCATTCAAAGTATGTTTGCGATCACTACAAAAAAATTGGACACACAAGGGAGCGATGTTTCAAGCTTGTAGGTTACCCTACCAGATGGGAGAAAGGTAGACCAAATTGCTCTATAAATCCCAAAAAGATTCCATAACAGAATTCATGTGCTAATGCAGACACCAATGATAATGAATCACCTATCATTGGTCTGGCCATCCAGCAATATAACCAGTTGATAGGTATTTTGAGTAGAGAGAACCATGAATCAGCTACACATGTGAATCTTTATGGTAAGCACTCCACTATTTCCGTTGGATGGATTCTAGATAGTGGTGCCTCTGACCATATGGTTTCCACTACACCATTGTTATCTAGTTGCACTCAACTGCATTCTTCCAAACCAATTCATCTTCCGAATGGGACTATTACAACTGCATCCCATTACAGAACTGTGTATCTTGGACATAACTTGATCATCAATCATTCTAGAAATTCTGACCCTTCCTCAAAACAACTGTTGCAATGCATGCCACAGGGCCAAACAGTCCAGGATACCATTTCCTATTTAGCAGTCTCGAGCTACTCAACCCTCTGACTTGATACATTATGATTTGTGGGGAGGGTACAAGACTCCATTATATACAGGCGCACATTACTTTCTTACCATTGCTGGTGATCATATGAGATGTACTTGGACTTATCTTGTGAAATTTAAATCTGAAGCTATTCGTCATCTTATATCCTTTTGTGCTATGGTTAAAAGGCAATATGGTCATTTCGTTCGACAAATTCGATCAGATAATGACAAGGATTCTTTTATGTTCCTCTACTCAATTACTTTATTGAACAAGGCATAACTCAACAACATTCTTGCATAGAAAGCCCTCAGCAAAATGCTGTTGCAGAGCACAAGCACCGTCACCTGCTGGAAGTCGCTCATGCACTATGCTTCCAGGCTTCACTACCTGTCACATTCTAGGGCGAATGTCTCCTCACGGCCACATACATCATTAACCGGTTACCAACACCGTTCCTTTCTGGAAAATCTCTGTCAGAAGTACTACTGCAACAAACCCCAAGTTACAACCATATGCGAGTGTTTAGTTCTCTGTTATGCACAAGTACAACCTAAAACCTCAGGATAAATTTTCTAGCATGGAAACACGTTGTGTGTTTGTTGGGTACCCCTTTGGTCAAAAAGGGTATCGTGTGTTTGATATAGCCACCGGACACATTTTTACCTCACGGGATTTCATATTTTATGAAGATCAATTTCCATTTTAGACTTCACACTCAACATCAACTACTCTTGTCATCTAATTGCTTGTATCCAACCATGAAACACCACCACCAATCACAAGTTCACTTGTTGGAAGCCCAGAAACAGAGGGCTTAGAACCATCCGGACATTTTCCTTCTGATGATATACTAGCTAATACAAGCTCATCTGAAACTGAAACTTCTATTGAAGAAAATCACCAAGTTTCAACCCGACCTGATTCACGATCGCGTAGTCCTTGGCAAGTCTCTACTCACTTGCGCTCATATGACTACCAACTTCCACCTTCTCTTGCTAATGCGGTTACCAGCCTAGGTGCTTGTCTAGCTATGATTTTCCTCACAAATAGAACCATCTTCCTTTGCTGAGGTGGTTAATGATCCCAAGTGGCAACAAGCAATGGCAATCAAAATTGAAGCACTTGAGTGGAATAACACATGGACACTTGTAGGCTTGTCACCCGAAAAGAAGGCCATAGGTTCAAAATGGGTCTATAAGATCAAGTTGAGAGCCGATGATAGTATTGAGAGATATAAGGCCCGTTTGGTGGCAAAAGGTTACAATCAAGTCGAAGCCTTGACTACCATGATACCTTTGCACCTGTAGTAAAGATTGTTACTATTCGTTGCTTATTCACAGTGGTTGTTGCCAAGTGTTGGGAACTTCATCAACTTGATGTAAAGAATGCATTTTTCCATGGTGAGCTCCAAGAAGAGGTTTACATGCACATCCCTCTTGGATTTTCCAAAGGTGGCGATCAATGCGTTTGTAAACTCCAAAAATCCTTATACAGTCTCAAATAAGCTTCACGGATGTGGTTCAAAAAATTCACTTATGCACTCTTGCATGCCGGTTTTACCCAATCAGTGGCAGACTACTCACTTTTTACAAGCAAACAAGACAACTCCTTTGTTGCAGTCCTTGTGTATGTAGATGACCTCATAATCACAGGAAATAATCCAAGCTGTATTGCCTCCCTTAAATCTTACCTCAATGAGTGCTTCAGCATCAAGGATCTCGGACCCTTGACATATTTCTTGGGCGTTGAGGTGGCTCGTTCAAACTCAGGCATCTTCTTAAGTAAGCACAAACAGATTTTTGACATTTTGAACGAAACCGGGATGCATGAATGCAAACTATGTTCAACTCCTATGGAACAACAACGACACTTCAATAATGATGCCAGTCCAGCTCTTTCAGATCCGACCCAATATAGGCGTTTGGTGGGATGCCGCCTGTACATTACGGCCACAAGACCTGATCTTAGTTTCGCAATAAATCAAGTCAGTCAATTCATGCAAGATCCACGAGAAGAGCACCTTCAGGCTGCTTTACGGGTGGTCAGATATCTCAAGTCCACTCCTTATCATGGCATCTTTATCCCATCCACTAATGACTTTGTGGTCTATGCTTTCTGTGACTCCGACTAGGCTAGTTGTCCACTTATCTGCCGCTCCACAATAGGTTATATCATAATGCTTGGGTAGTCTCCAATCTCTTGGAAGACCAAGAAGCAGCACATTGTGTCACAATCCTCTGCAGAAGCCGAATATCGAGCTATGACAATCACAACCTCAGAACTCATTTGGCTTAAACGGGTCTTTACAGATTTAACAATTCACATTGCAACACCCATGGAATTGTATTGTGATAGTTAAACTGCTCTCCGTATCACTACCAATCTAGTTTTCCATGAACACACAAAGCACATTGACATTGACTGTCATTTTGTTTGAGAGAAAATTCAGAATAATGAGATTAAAACATTTCACATTAGTAGCAACAACCAGCCAACAGATCACCTAACCAAAGCTCTTGGGGTGTCATCATTTCAAAACCTCACTCTCAAGTTGGGCATTACATCTTCTCATGCTCCAACTTGAGTGGAGGGTGTTAAAATATTTAGTGTAGGACAGCTGGCTAACCACGTGTCATCTACCACTTGCATCAATTAGTTACATGTCGGTTACACATTGACGCGAAATGTATTTATAACTTATTTGTTTACTCATTTTAATTTAAGAAATCCTACGATGAGGCTTTACCCTTTTGCAATGAACTTCCAAATATTTGCGATAAGTATTTGCACTCTACCTTCTCTGTCTTAGTTTTTACACAGTATCTATGGCAATGGGTGTTGCTCCAAGTTGCAGGTTCTCCTCTACCTCTAGGTCACCAGGCACCAAGACAGGAGAAGCCAAATAGACGGATATACCCTTGTATTGCCCTATGAATCATGGGTCTTTGTTTGTTCTTTTATCCCTCGCTCCTTTAAGGCTGCGTTTTGGGTCCCAGCAAATATTTTGGCATACCAAGTTTTACTGGGAAATGCCTTCTTTTGTTTCCGGTATAAAGGGAGAAAATAAAATTAGGCCATGTTTGGTTCATGGGAATAGGGGTTTGGAATCGGAATCGGAATAGGCTATTTCGATTCCAATCATTTGGTTGGGTGGAATTAGAATATCATTCCATTTCTGCTGGAATGGTCATTCACTGGCATTGCCCCTCCCTTGGAAATGAAATCCCATTCTTGTTGATTCTAATTCTCATTCCCATTCCCGTCTGACCCAAACAAATTATTGAGAATAGACCATTTCGATTCCAAATCCAATTTCAATTGTGAACCAAACAGACCCTTAAATTAACTTCATAATATATATATATATGATATTTTTAATAAATAAAATTGCATACATTTGATTTCTTCCATTAATGTTTGCTTCAATTTTGAATTCAGTCCTCACAAAACTGTTCCCACGCCATCAACCATGTATTGAAATCATCACCAATATATCCCACAAAAGTGGGCTGTTCCAGGCCAGCATAGCCCACTTTTGTTATTCCTTACACATGCCCAGCATGGGCATGGGCCATGGGCCAGTATGATTATTTTATGAAGAAAAAATACATAATTTACATTTTTTCATTAAAAGAAATGAAAATGGTGCCCTAGCCCAGAATTAGCCCAGGCTTGTGTTGTGCCGGGCTCCCCACCCCTCCCTGCAAGCGTGGGCCGTGTCGACCCGGCTCGCTACGGTGCGGGCGACCCCGAATATCCATAAGGCTACTGGCTGGGCTAAGCGTAAATTTTACAAATATTGGGGTCATCTTTCAGAAATGAATTTTATCCGTTCCAGTTGCAGCATAAATATCTTCTCCAAGACTCCGACCTTTTCTCGACCGTTTTTTCGTTATCTATTTCTTTGTAATTTTACCATGCGTGAGGGGGCATTTTCGAACAATTGTACGATGGAGAGCGGAGGAGCGATGCTCTCCGCTGATGAATTCTAGATCATCAAGTTGTGTCCCGGTGGTCCAACAATCAGACGGTTGCAGTTCAATGGTTGGTCCTGCACATTGTCTTCGTTTGGTAATTCTGTTGAAAAATAGGGGCATTTCATTGTCAAACCTATCCGTTTTTCTATAAATAAATATCTGTGCCATTCCAATCTTTCTCAAACTCTCTCTTGCTCCTTTGAACCTTATCAGGAGCGCCATTGTGTTAGCCATGGCCTCTTCTTCTTTGGTCCTCCCATCTCTCTCCCTCAAAACTCTGGTTTTATCTAAAGAGAAAAGCCCTTCCATCTGTCTCTTTTCTTCCTCTCTGTCTTTGACAAAGGCCCAGAACACATTCATTTCAATTTCCTCTTCGTTTTCCTTCGACAGAAGGTACCGCAGTCTATCATCTCGTTTTCTCCGAAATGTAGCGGTTTCGTCGGACTTGGAGCAAGAGGAGGAGGTTTTGAGTGATGAAGGTGAAGTTAATTTTTCTCCTGACCTGAAACTATTCGTTGGTAACCTCCCCTTCAGCGTCGATAGCGCTAAACTAGCTGCTTTGTTCGAACAAGCTGGAAATGTTGAGATGGTTGAGGTAGGCTCTGCTTTTAGTTTTAGTTCTACTTTTTTGTTTGGGAAATTATCGAACTTTCTTGTTTTGGCCTGCGATTTATGGTATAAGTGCTATTGGATTCTTTCAGAATTTTCTTTTATATATTTAATTCTTTTATTTCCATTTCTATGTATATTACTTCTTTATTTGAATGGTTCTTACCTGCCCATATGCATAGGAATGAGTCACAATCTTCCGCATGAAGCATTACGGGCCTGTGAACATGCTTATTTTGTTCCATGTTGCACTGATATAAATAAGAAATGAATTCAATGGTTTCTCTTGACAGGTAATTTATGACAAAATAACTGGAAGAAGCCGAGGTTTTGGATTTGTGACCATGTCCACGGTTGAGGAAGTGGAATCAGCTGTTCAGCAGTTCAATGGTTATGTAAGCTTGCTTATTCTTTATTCTTCATTTGATGACCTAGCGGTATAAGATGTTTCCTTTTGGTGATTGAGAAGGCCTATGCTTTTCAGACATGATTAATAAAGACATATACCTTTGCATATTTATTTGCAACAGGTGCCCCACTATTTGCTCCAGTTATCTTTACATTTAGAAAGAGAAATATCAGGTCAAAGAGCACCCCTTTATCTTAGAAACAAATATATGGCTCACAGCCCTACACTGTGACCGTGTAACCACTCATCATCTCACTTGTACATTTTGCTCCAATTTCATTTAATTGAAAAAACATGACAAATCTGTCATGCTTTTAACAAACAAAAGATCAAAGGTAAGTTTGTTCTTTGTGAGGAGTTTATATATGAATTTTTGAACTAAGAACTTGTCCTAGTATTACATTTATATAATCCTCTAGGAAGTTCTCACCTTTCTTAAGTTCGAGTTGAGTTTCAAACGTTTTGATTGGTTATACTTCATATCCCAAGTGGTAGGATAAGTCTAATGCTCTACATCTCAAAAATCTCAGTTGGTCCCCTGACAAAAAATTCTGTTACTACAGGAACTTCAAGGGAGGGCATTGAGG
Organism: Nelumbo nucifera; assembly: GCF_055504915.1. Taxonomy (NCBI): domain Eukaryota; kingdom Viridiplantae; phylum Streptophyta; class Magnoliopsida; order Proteales; family Nelumbonaceae; genus Nelumbo; species Nelumbo nucifera. Next base: position 45,618,418 of record NC_142650.1, on the reverse strand, counting down.
GTGAATTCTGGACGTCCCCCTCGTAGGGAAGATTACCCCACAAGGGGACCTCGAGGTGGGGCGAGTTTTGATGCTCCTCACAGGGTCTATGTAGGCAACCTTTCATGGGGTGTGGATGACTTGGCCCTTGAGACTTTGTTCAGTGAGCAAGGAAAGGTGATGGAAGCCAAGGTGGTTTATGACAGGGAAAGTGGTAGGTCAAGGGGTTTTGGATTTGTAACCTATAGCTCTGCTGAGGATGTCAACAATGCAATTTCATCCTTGAATGGTGCTGTAAGTCTCTAGAACTTCTTGTACATGATTTTTGCGACTCCATTTCTTAACAGTCATCGTATTCTCTGTATCTGTAGCCACTAAATTAATTTCCTTTTAGTTGGATGGTTCACAAAAATTATAGTTCTTCTTGTTAACCATTTCTTTCAGATGTTAGAAAGACTGCATATCAACTTATGAAAATGTTCCTATCCAATTCCATTCTGATTCATTTGCTTGTATAACACATGTTGCAGGACTTGAATGGTAGACCAATTCGAGTAACAATGGCAGAAGCAAGGCCAAGACGTCAATTTTGATAGCCATTATCTTTTCAACTTCTGTAAGAGTGAAAGGAGTTATGGTTAGCTCTAAACTTCCCTCATTATTTAAAATTATATTTATATCTTCTGCAATAGTTGATGTTAGTACCCTTTAATCTCAACTCTTTATTTGGTGTTACTGCTTCAATGGGACTTGGGAGTTGGGATAACAACAAAGTATGACAAGCAGAGGAGAAAACCTCTTTCCTTCCTTTTAGGGAAGGTTGATCGGTGCATTAAGCAGTATGGAAAGTTTGACTAGGTGGGCCTTTTTTTCTTTTTTAATTTACCTTCCTTATCCAGGTCCTCTGTGTTACACCCTTGCAGAGCAATGGCATAGCAATCCAGATTCCAGACCAATCATCAGATGGGTGATTGCGTGGCTGTGCTATTTGGCTTGAACTTACCAGAGGAAAGGAATACCAATAGGAAATATAGAACCCTTTTAAGCTGCTAAGTAAGATGTCACAAAGATTTTTAATATTGTTTGGAGGTCCTCTGTGTTACACCCTTGCAGAGCAATGGCATAGCAATCCAGATTCCAGACCAATCATCAGATGGGTGATTGTGTGGCTGTGCTATTTGGCTTGAACTTACCAGAGGAAAGGAATACCAATAGGAAATATAGAACCCTTTTAAGCTGCTAAGTAAGATGTCACAAAGATTTTTAATATTGTTTGGATCCCTCTGCCTAGCTGCTTAAAGTTTTCAATTATTTGGTTTTTAAGACTTCGAAGTAGATGTTCGTCTTTCCTTGCATTGCTTTTGTTGTTGCAATTATTTTCCTGAAAGATGAACTTTTTTTTTATCAAATAGGTCAGGTGCTAAATGGGTCGTTGAGATGTATTAACTACACGGCTCTTAGCCCCGCAAGCGCATCTGGGTGTCATTGCCATCAACTTAACGTCACTTGATTCAGGATCATCCAGCGACCATAACGCTCTTGGTTTCTTGTGCTGTATGTTTTCTATATTAGATTTCTGTGTAGAAGAAAACAGTTTGTCAGCAAAATTTGTAGCTTATTTGGATAAGTTTTCTGATTATTAAATGGTTTTGGAATTGGTTTTACGCCGTAAAATGAAAGAGGAAAGCGCAACATATTGCAACTTTATGGACATTATTTACATCAGCTGAATTATTTAAATTTTATGTTTTCCAAATTATTCACATATTTTTTCTATATTTTTGAAAACTACGCAATAAAAGTTCTGCAAATTTGCTAAACATTCCCTTAAGATGCAATAGTTTTTCTTTGTTGTCCATATGATTCAACAGTTGTAGACTTAGTTAAGAGTATCAAACTTTGAAGAATATGATGGATCATCTGTGAGATCGTACAATTTGCAATTGTCATGCAAAGTTCAGTTAACTAGAATGCCATTGAAGATGAACTCTGCGTGAATGGTTAAATGGGTCTCTAGAAACTAAAGTAGGATTTTTAGACTTAGTTAAGAGTATCAAACTGTGAAGAATATGATGGATCATCTGTGAGATCGTGCAATTTGCATTTGTCATGCAAAGGTTCAGTTAACTAGAATGCCATTGAAGATGAATTCTGCATGAATGGTTAAATGGGTCTCTAGAAACCCAAGTAGGATTTTCTGGTTCAGGTGGGGAGTTCCCTCGGACTTGGAGACAAATATAAAACTCATTACTCCCCAGTCCCTAGTAATATTCAATTGAATCAGGGTAGTATGCATCTCTCACGATTCCTTTAAACACCGATGCCGACAGAGACAGATGAAGGTGACGGAGATCGGAGCCGAGTGACTTGTAGCGACCGTGTTTACTTCCGCGGTTCCGCCCATGTCTCCCTTTTTTGGAGCGAAAGTTTTTTTTTTTCTTAATGGTAACTACAAAGTACAAACTGCCGGTACGAATCCCTCCCAAAGCCTAAAAACGCCACAAAAACGCCAAATTGACAAAACCTGGTTATCTCTAACCCTTAAGGGAAAGATAGCTCGGGTATGAACCCTACAACGTCTACACCCCTGTTGCTCTTACGTAGTTCGGGTAACCTATACATTAAATTAACCAGCTCGGTGCCCACTCACACTTAGAAGTGTTTTTGCATTAAGAGATACTCGGAAGAAACCATGTTTCATTAAAAAGAGAGTTCAGGTACAAGAATTTTTACCTGAGCTCAAAGGCTCAGGATAAGTACATTCACAGTTCAGAAAGAAAAAAGACTAAGTTACAAGAGCAAACTACTTCGGGGGCTCGCCGCCTCTATCAGGGACCCCCTCGGGGACAGTGTCTGGACCGGCATCCTCTGCTCCATCTTCAAGACCTTCATCCTCGGAATCGGGGTCGTCTTTTGACTGATGCACGATGTCGTCAGTAATCCACGAAGTAGTAATGGCACTCGTGTCCAGCTCGGGGTAGAGGTGCCTAATCAACCACCAACTGAGCTTGAAGCCCTTACGGTAGGCCTCCGCCATCACATCGTCGAATCTCGAAGAGTTGACGTAGTCAATGACGGCCTGGGTCTTGGCCTCTTCGAGAGCACCTTCAAAAATTGCAGTCTTCTCCCTTATGTCCTTCTGGAGGTACCCCACTTCATACTCCAGTCTCCCCTTCGCCTCCTTGAGGCCTTGTACCTCAAGCCTCAAGGCATCCTGCTTAGCCTTGAGGCTGCTCACCTCGAGCCCTAAGGCCTCCTGACCGACCTTGAGATCGTTCACTTCGGCCCTCAACTTGTCTTTATCTCGAGCCAGCTCTCCCTTCTCTGACATTAACACCTCGATGAAACTCTTTTGAGCCGAGGCGTTGCTCTCCAAGCGGTGAACCTGGCAACGAGCTGCCCTCAACTCAGTATGGGCTGCGCGAAACGATTTCTCAGCCTCCAGAGCCCGCCTCAGATGTCGATCTGATTGAAGGGTCAAGGCGCGAATGGCGGAGTTCACATGCGAAAAGGAGAACCGGTTAAGAGGGAGACCACCAAAAAAGGGGGGGGGGGAGAAGAAAAGAGAAGAGAAAAAAGAAGGGGGACTCACCACCATAGTATGGGTGACGGCTCGGGCGCCGAGCTGACCAGGAGTGAGTTCGGCCCATTCGCTGACCTCCCCCGAGTATGCAGCCAACTTACTCTTCTTCAGGCTACACTGGGGGTTCAGGACGGTTTGGCTCCCCTGACCCTCCGAGCTGGAAGCCGTCATCTTCACATCATTAGTAGAGCTCTCGGAGACCTCGTCGGCAGCTTCGGCAAGATGAGCCCCGACAGCAGCAACATTGGCCTCGGCAACGCTTTCTCTAGCAAGTCTGGTGGGCTCGACAGTAGGCTCGGCGGGCTTAACGGCAGGTTCCACCATTACCTCGGGCCCCTTAGGCACAACCCCCTCTTCCAAGTCGATCACGGGTGCGGCTGCCACCTCGGGCCTCGAGGTAGAAGTCTGCGGAAGTCGAGGCTTGGCTGAAGCTTGCGGGGACCCAACGCGTGCCTTCTTTGCCACGCGTTTCTTCCTCTTCATCTGGTGGAAGAGCTTCTGGTTGTCTATTTTTTCCGCCTCCATGGGACCTGCGGTGAAACACGACATCAGTAATCCGAAGCAAATATATGAGCAGAAAGCCGAAGTGGGAAAAACCTACCCGGACTCAAGCCCGCTCGGACGAGCTTTTCCTCAGAAGTGAAGTCTTTATAATGCAACCCGAGCTGAGCCAGTGACTGGAGCTCCTTCTTGGTCTTCCCGTACAGGATGACACCAGGGTCTTGAACGGCTATCCTCCAATCGGTGGGGAAGGGCCACCCCGTACTGCTCCGGACTACGAAGTAGTCCCGCTTCCAAGTTGGAACTTTGCTCGGGAGCTTGCGCATGAGTTTGAAACCCGGGCGGGGGGACAGGTAGTAAAACCGCCTATGCCCGGGGAGAGCGCCCGAAGCACTCTTCTTTATAACCAAAATCGTACTGAGAACATCTAAATCTATGGAGAGGGAACGGTCAAAACAAAGAGAAATGGACCCCACCACATTCCGTATGGAGTTTGGGTGGAGTTGGTCCAGGGTGATGTTAAAATGTACCAACACCTCAACGATCAAAGGGTGAAGTGGAAGTCTGAGCCCGGCTATCAGTTGCTCCCTGAAGATCACGATCTCGTTGGGACCATGCTCCCATGGAAGTTGTCGGTGGGAAGACTATATGAGTACTCGCTAGGGAGGCGGAACCTCTATATGAGATCCTAAAGCCTCTCCGAGGTCATTATGGAAGGCCCGAACTGATCTAGTTCCTGACCTCGGTGGGAGGTGGACGCCAGATGACCCGAAGCCACCCGTACTTCGGATGGCTGGGCAGCAGAGGGGACATCCCGAGCCGAGGTACCTACCTCGGGCTCGTCGATAAAACTGTCTACACTAGACGACATACCGAACTAAAAGAAAGAAACAAACTAGAAGGGAAAAGGAAGCTCGGGAGGACTCACCAAAGAAACGCAACCGGACTGGAAGAACAGAACAAACTGGAGGAACCGAGCTAAGAGACCCCTGGCGCGAGCTCAAACGCTAACGACGAAGGCTTTGTGGCGAAGAAAATGGCCAAGGGACCCTCTATTTATAGCCGTGACCGCGGGTTCTTCGAGGCGAAAACGATTTAGGGCGTTTTTGACGTCTGCGAAGTCCAAGTCGTGTGAAGTCCGCGCATAATCTGGACGTGACTCGAATCTCTTTTCGGTCGAGCCGGGCGCTAGACCGATACGGCTGGACGGAACGCGCGACAACGCAGCATAAACACCGACGCCAAATCCACCCGGCGCGTCATGACCTCCCCGCGCTGGGTCACCGCCGCCAGCGAAGGGAGTGGGGGGCAATTGATGGAGGGTGATTTGGCCCGACCTCGTAGCTCAGGTACACGTGGGCATGACCTTGCTCAAGCAGTGACTTAGCATGACAGCGCAACGGACGTGAGCACAACTTGGAGGGGAAGTCCCATCGAGTTCAACATGGCAACTCGGCAGGTAAACTACTCGCCGAAAGTTGCCTTGCCCGCACCTTCTCCCCGGGGTTAAGGCACTTCGGGGGGTCCCGAGTTCGGGGCACCCTGACCCCTTTTGAGACCCGAGCTCCTCCCAATGGACCTCGGGCCACTCCCAAGCAAGAACGCACCAATTCTTCTTCGGACGCCCCGAGGCACAAAGACCTCGGGTCGGCTAGCTCGGCGTAACCGGCTACAGGCAGCCCGTCACTCAAAGGACAGCCCAGCTCAGGGTAATTCGCAGGAGAACAGTTCGGTATACCATAGGAGGGCTTCCTGCCCGACCACCGTACCCGACAAACCTGCGAGCAGCAGGCATGTTCCCTCGCCGCGCCTGCCACCTTTAGAAAGGCATTCCACACCTGACAGACACGTACCCTGCACGACGGCCCCGCGCGTGCCACCTCAGCCCTGCCTGTAACGGTTGTGGTAGACTGACAGTGGCGGTTATACCCGCCCTACTAGAAGTCAGAGGGCCTGAAGCAACGAAATTCAGTTATAAGGAGCTTATTCTCAAGGAACAAGGTATCTTGAATGACTAGCGCAACCTGCACTCTTAGTTTTCGTTCTCCTTCAGCTTCTTGCACACAATACTAACTTAAGCATCAGAGCGTTCCTGCCAGGAAACCCCCCGGGAGTTCTTCCTCTTTCCTCTCGTTTCAGGTACCTCTCAGGAGCCACGCGAGCGCCGAATAGGAGTGACCGGATTGTGCTACTTTGGGCATGCTATTGTATGGCGTGGGGAACATAAGGGTTTAGTTCTACCCCTGAAAGAGGCTAAGTTGAATTCACTACTCAAGGCAATGAACCCCTTGGTCCAATCAACACTGGTTCAGTTTAGTCCAATATTTACATCTAAATGATCATTGGATTCAACCATCCTATGAAGACCCAAGTATAATGGACTTATATGAGATAAAGCCCATCGGATAATTAACATTGTAATGGTCTTTTACACTTAACCTCTTGGCCCATAATGATCACAACACTGCCCGATAGAAAATGACCTCTCCCATGGCTGCAAGGTGCAGTGTCACACTCTTTGCTCAAATGGATCTTAGGATTAAAACCTTTTTCATAAAATAGTAGTATAACATATAAATACATTTTGCAAAATCAAATTTCAAATACAATTGAAATCTACTGCTGATCCTATCACTATGATCACCCACTCAGATGAATTCTCAAACTACCCCAACATGCCTAGGTATTTGACCCTTGATGGATTTCACTAGTTGGCATATCAAAGACAACCCAGTACAACACCTAGTGCATTACCATAATGAAGTCCAAGGTAAAATGTAATTTTCCAGTTTTGCCCATTTATTTCCAAGGTGTAGAGCATAACTGGAAATTGGTCCAGGTTCAGTATTTCTTCCAAACACCCACTACCCGTGCTTGGGGCTTAACCCTAACAACTAAAACAAGTTGTCCCAACTATTTGATAGCACATCAATGTTGGCCTTGTCAGGATATACTCCACAAATTTATCCAATGGCTAAGAACATTTTAAACTAACAAGAAAACATAACAATATAAACATTAGGGCTGTTCACGGGTTGGGTTGGGTCGGTTTATTGAGATTTTTCCAACCGACCCGACCTGGTCGGGTTACTTGAAATTGAAACCGAAACCAACCCTGTGTTAAGCAAAACCGACTTGGTCGGTTTGAATCGGGTTGGGTCGATTTGGGTCAGTTTTGGCTCTAAGTTCAACCATGGTAATAAATTGGTAGATTGGACGTCAAAGAAATAGCAAGCAACATCATCGAGTAAGGAAAGCACATAAGCACCCCCCAATCAAGTTATTAAGAAAATAGAAAGTCAAATTGTATTAGAGAAAGAAGACTGAAATTTGTATATTTCATAAAACCTTCTAATCTAAGTAAAAAATGACACCTAATTCCAATTGTAATTGGTTGCCTATTTTGTGTAAAAGACCATAGAAACTAGGATTCTTTGATTCTTTTCTTTAAACTTTTCCAAAAAAATTCCTTGTCTAGTTGTCTTACAATACTTGCCATTAATGTCATTCCTAACTAGAAGACTAGAAATTAAGTTAGGTTGTAACTAGGATAGAGACAACTTAATTAAGTAGGAACTAAGTAGGTTGTAACTACTAACTAGGAACTAACCACTAACTACTAAGTCGATTTGGTTTGGGTCGGTATGAAAACCGAAACCAACCCGAACCATCGGTTTGTGATTTTTTACAACCCAAAACCGACCGGTGTTGAAGAAAACCCGGCCGACTCAGGTTGAATCGATCTGGGTTGGTTGGCTTGGTTGGGTTGGGTCTTCTTACGAACAACCCTAATAAACATGAAACAACAATGTACCTTATTCATTTATAGATAAATATTTATGTACATCAGTCTGATTGGAGCTAAGGGTATACACTATCTAACGGAAGGGTAAAACTAAGAAAGGAGAGAGAACTACTTTTATGAAAGGGTAAAACTGACATTTTAATCCTTCCATCAATATTTAACAATAATGGTAATTTTTTGAAACATAAGGGTAGCGTTAGACAATAGTCAAACAGTATACTTAGTCAACTTTAACCCGCCCCCCCTCTCTCTTTCTCTCACTTTCCCGCTTTGTTTTAAATGAGTTCAGATTGGATTCTGTGGACACCATAGATGTCTACAAGAGTGTCAAAGCCCAAATTTGGGACACAACACAAAGGTTGTTGTATTACAAACCAACAGTGTTTCATCCTTTGTTGCATTTACCGCTTTCCTGATTTTGAGGCAAACCAACAGTGTTTCATCCTTTGTTGCATTTACCGCTTTCCTGATTTTGAGGCAAAAAGGATTCATTCCAATCACAGGCATGTTCTAGGGTTTTACTAGAATTTATTTTCTTTTTTTTTTTTTT